>NC_142578.1:17669500-19072500 GCF_041283825.1 Pyrus communis | reverse complement strand
AAGCCTGAGAAACTCGTTTGGTAGTTGTCATTGCTCCATCAACTGCTGATTCATTACCATGTATTTGCAGGACATGCCAAAAAGTTTCTTGTCACATTTACCGAATTATTAAAGCATTCATTTCATTTGTTTCATCTTCAAGAATGAGATTGACTCAATACGTAAAAAAGTAGAATGAAAATAAATTACACACATGTAGTAATATAACAATCATATGTAACCAAATAGGCTAAATAACCAAAATGGTTCCTAAGATTTGCATAATACATCACTTTGGTCCCTAAGATTTCAAATCAATATAAGTGGTCCCTGAGATTGTCCACCATCCATCATTTTGGTTCTTCCGTTAAGTGTCCCAGAGCTCTTGATCGGAAGTTTGGGCAATTTTCAAAGCTTTGTAACTCAATCGTTTCTTAACCAAATTCGACCTATAATATATCAAAATGAAGATAGGAAAGTGTAGAACAAGATTATACCATTTGGAAGCTCAATGGTTGCTGGAGATGGCCAGAAAATAGCATGAAATGTGACTGGTTCGCGGGAAAATTGGAAAACTCGCTGAGAAGTGGGTAAATTTTAAACGTTTATAACTTCTTCAATACTCAACGAAATCAAGTGATTCAAAAATAAAAATCATACTTCTCAACGAGAAGAAGAGAATGGTATCTTTTTTGACACTAAATCGTCGTGGTTTGGCTGGAAAACGGTTCGAAAGTGGCCATCTTGGTCTCGAGTTAGCCACTTTCGAGCCGTTTTCCAGCCAAACCACGGTGAATTAGCAGTAAAAAAAAAAATGTACCATTCTCTTCGTCTCATCGAGAAGTATAATTTTCATTTTTGAATCACTTAATTTCGTTGAGTATTGAAGAAGTTCTGAACGTTTAAAGTTTGCCCAGTTTCCGACGAGTTTTCCAGTTTTCCTCAGACCAGTCAAATTTGAGGCTATTTTTCGGCCATCTTCAGCAACCAATGGGCTTCCAAATAGGTATAATATTATTCTACACTTTCCTATCTTCATTTTGATATATTATGGGCTGAATTTGGTTAAGAAACGATTGAGTTACGAAGCTTTGAAAATTGCCCAAACTTCCGGCCAAGAGCTCCGGGATACTTAACGGAGTTTTTAATGGAATGACCAAAACGATGGATGGTGGACAATCTCAGGGATCACTTCTATTGATTTGAAATCTCAGGGACCAAAGTGATGTGTTATGCAAATCTCAGGGACCATTTTGGCTATTTAGCCAACCAAATATAAGAAAAAAGAGAAAGAAAAAGGAAACAAATAGGGCAAAAAAAGGCTTTGCCACGGTAGAAAAAAAAAAACTATAAGATTTAAGTTTATATGACTTAAGTGGGATTAGAAAAAAAAAAAACAGAGAGAAGACAATGATAACAAAAATAATTTTTCAAACAACATGTTTATGAACCATTATGTACATCCATTGTTCAAATGGTTGGCAATCCAGAATTATAAATTTTGTAAAGTGTGATTATATAAAGCATCAAACTAAATTTGTATATTCCGTACTGGATGTCAATAATCTTGTCTGTATTTATTTATTCCAATTGGTTAACGACAACAAACTACACGACAGTAAGAAAGAGCAAATTTTTTGTTAGCTTCAGTTTAAATATTTAATGTAACATTACCAAAGTGTTGGAATCTGGTTGGAATGCTTTTGGCAAATGAATTGGCCAGTGGTTAAATCATTGTGCATATGTTTTACATAGTTTGGGAAAGCACTGTACCACCAATCAAAGCGCATGTCAAAACGCTTAATAGATGCTTTGCACAGAAATGCGTCATCCTGTAATATGTTTTTTTTAACACATTTGTAACAGTAAGAACAACAACATAATTAGTTCTGCTGAAAATGTTAAACTTGAATTGTTAAATTTTGATACCTTGTGCAACTCCAGATCCAAAAACGCCAATTCATCAATCGTAACCCTTCTAGCAGTTTGCAAAATTGCAGCTTCATTTGCTTCTTTTGAAAGGGGGGAGCACTTTCAAAGGTTCTTTGCAATAAAAAAACTTGTAGGCATCAGAACATTTAATGAGTTTACAATTTAAAAAAAAAAAAAAAGCCATTCTTTACAAAAATAACCAACAGAGCGGTTTTTTGTTTTAACAATGAGAAATACACTCACATTGACTTATACGCATTCACTTCGGGGATGACTGGATCAATAAAAAAAGGGACGAACCAGTATTGTTCAAAACGATCTTATCTGCACATTGGAATGATAATGTAGAAAACAAAGAGAAAAATATTAATAAAGGTAGCTGATTACATTTTGTGACAAAAACTATACAATAGAGATAATCGATAATACACAAATACTCAATTGTTTAAAAAGTTTTCACAAAATGGTGGGACAATGAACTTTAAGATGTGGTGCATTTCAAACCAACTAACTCATTCCTAACACAATATTCATTGTTTTCTAACCGTTAATGAAAAACCAATCCTAATATCTACTTAACAAACATGGTTGAATAAAAAAGAGAAGAAAGTAAGAAAGTGATTAGCACCAATTAGTAATGACTGATATGTTAAGATACTTGTAAATTAATTGACAAAGAAGAAGGAAAACATATAATGACAAATCAGACCAAAGACAGATAATAAAATTGCAGAACGATATTACATTCAAAGAATTTAAACGAAACAACATTTGCACAGATGAAAATAAACAATGAAAAATAAGTTTTTAAGAAAACAAAATACCCAAATAGAGCTTCATTTTCAGACTTGTGAAAACAACAATTGGCAAAGAAAACGCGTTTGTTGACAAAGAAGAAAACTCTTCTCCAACATCTGCCCACAACGTGACCATCAATTGTTCTTTCCTAGTTGACAAGGGGAACAACAAATAAATTCATCACTTTTTTTATAGCAGCAAATTAACAAATATTGAAAACAACTGTAGACAACATCCATACGAAACAAAAAATAACCTTATATTTCAATACGGACATCACACTTGTATGAAATCCTTTGATTAATCTGTTTGGGTTCGAGAGATTGTATAGCGCTTATACGACCAATGACATCTAATTATTTAAAACATAAATAAAGGCAGATCGTTAAAAGACCATTTTGGAAAACAAATATAAACCTTTGTTCATCGGCGGTGAAAAGAGCTCTCCTAATCGATTCCCTCTTCTGTTTATATGATTGCTCAGTGGTTTTAGCTGTTGAAGTAGAAGATGAAACAACGGTGGAGGACACTGTGATTTCTCTTGACAAAGGCTGCGGAGTCATTGGTTGCATAGCCATATCCTCAGTCACATTGTGAATGAGCACATCGTTTGAATTAAAAGTATTCCTCATGTTGCCAAATCGCGGGTGAAAAATCTTCTTTTGTCCAATAAGCCTGAGAAACTCGTTTGGTAGTTGTCATTGCTCACCAGTATTCATTACCAGGTGTTTGTAGGGCTTGCCAAAAAGTTTCTAGCCACATTTACCGAATTATTAAAGCATTCATTTGTTTCATCTTTGAGAATGAGATTGACTCAATACGTAAAAAAGTAGAATGAAAATAAATTACACACATGTAATATAACAATCGTAAGTAACCAAATAGACTAAATAGCCAAAATAGTCCCTGAGATTTGCATAACACATCACTTTGGTCTTTGAGATTTCAAATAAATAGAAGTGGTCTCTGAGATTGTCCACCATCCATCGTTTTGGTCATTCCGTTAAAAACTCGGTTAAGTGTCCAGGAGCTCTTGGCTGGAAGTTTGGGCAATTTCAAAACTTCGTAACTCAATCGTTTCTTAACCAAATTCAATCCATAATACATCAAAATGGAGATAGCAAAGTGTATAATAAGATTATACCTATTTGGAAGCTCAATGGTTGCCAAAGATGGCTGAAAAATAGTATGAAATGTGACTGGTCCGCGGGAAAACTGGAAAACTCGCCGAGAACTCGGTAAACTTTAAACGTTCATAACTTCTTCAATACTTAACGAAATCAAGTGATTCAAAACAAAAATCATACTTCTCAATGAGACAAAGAGATTGGTACCTTTTTAGACGGCCAAACTACGATGAATTAGCAGTAAAAAAAAAGGTACCATTCTCTTCATCTAGTTGGGATGCTTTTGGCAAATAAGTTGGCCAGTGGTTAAATCATTGTGCATCTGTTTTACATAGTTTGGGCAAGCACTGTACCACCAATCAAAGTGCATGTCAAAACGCTTAATAGATGCTTCGCACAGAAATGTATCTCCTGTAACATGTTTTTTTAATACATTTGTAACAGTCAGAACAACAACATAATTAGTTTTGCTGAAAATGGTAAACTTGAATCGTGAGATTTTGATACCTTGTGCAACTACGGATCCAAAAACGCCAATTCATCAATCGTAACCCTTCTAGCAGTTTGCAAAATTGTAGCTTCATTTGCTTCTTTTGAAAGGGGGGAGCACTTTCAAAGGTTCTTTGCAATCAAAAAACCTGTAGGCATCAAAACATTTAATGAGTTTAACAATTAAAAAAAAAAAAACCATTCCTTACAAAAATAACCAACAGCGTTTTTTTGTTTTAACAATGAGAAATAAACTCACATTGACTTCTACGCATTCACTTCGGGGATGTCTGGATCAATAAAAAAAAGGGACGACTAGTACTGTTCAAAACAATCTTATCTGCACATTAGAATGATAGTGTAGAAAACAAAGAGAAAATATTAATAAAGGTGGTTGATTACATTTTGTGACAAAAAATACACAATAGAGATAATTGATAATATGCAAATACTCAATTGTTTAAAAAGTTTTCACAAAATAGTGGCATAATGAACTTTATGATGTGGTGCATTTCAGACCAACTAACTCATTCCTAACACAATATTCATTGTTTTCTAACTGTTAATGAAAAACCAATCCTGATATCTACTTAACAGACATGGTTGAATAAAATAGAAAAAAAAGTAAGAAAGTGATTAGCACAAGTCAGTAATGACTGATATATTAAGATACTTGTAAATTAATTAACAAAGAAGAAGGAAAATATGTAATGACAAATCAGATCAAAGACAGATAATAAAATTGCAAAACGATATTACATTCAAAGAATTTAAACGAAACAACATTTGCACATATGAAAATAAACTGTGAAAAATAAGTTTTTAAGAAAACAAAATACCCAAGTAGAGCTTCATTTTCAGACTTGTGAAAACAACAACAACTAGCAAAGAAAACGCATCTGTTGACAAAGAAGAAAACTCTTCTTCAACGTCTGCCCACAATGTGACCATCAGTTGTTCTTTCATGTTGACAAAGGGAACGACAAATAAATTCATCACTTTTTTGCAGCAAATTGACATATATTGAAAACAACTACAGACAACATCCATACGAAACAGAAAATAACCTTATATTTTCAATACGGACATCACACTTGTGTGCAATCCTCTGATTAATCTGTTTGGGTTCGAGATGTTGTATAACGTTTATAGGACTAATGACATCTTATTATTTAAAACATGAATTGAGGTAGATCGTTAAAAGACCATTTTGGAAAACAAATATAAACACACTTTAACCCATGCACATGCACATACATATTAACAGTACCTGTGAAAATGTCTACCCTGTTCAAGCGAGGGTACAATGTGTTATAATCTTGCAGAAAAAATCGTTGGCGAAGGATATGCGGGAATACAGTCACTACTTTTTGAAATACTGTTTTCGAGCTGAACAAAACCTGGGTTTCATGTAGCACTACCCTGTATTATCCCCTAATTCTTATAGTCCGAAAATCAATTATTTCATAGCATCCACCTACTTCAATTTTGGAAGCCACAAATGTATATCCCTCCACTGCATGTTGCTTCACATTGTATCAATTAAATTGTTACCACAACGAAACAAAACAATTAAATTATTTCAAGCAAGATGGAAAGAAAAATCCAAGGCTGTACAAAAATTTGAGAGAAAAAACACCACTTGTTAAACATAAGCGAAGAAGCCGAAAAACTGAGAAAAAAAAAAAACAAAGAGAGAAAACAGACGGTCAATGCACACATTTCGCTAACCATAAGACAACTAATTTAATCATGAGACATGTAAAAAACTATCCCAACACGAACATTATTTGCTCAGTTAATTGTCATTGTCTGTACTTTTGATTAAACTAATCAAACAATTATTTCTCACTGCTTCATCAACCAATATACAATGCAGGGCAGTGTACTTCTAAACAGTTCTTAGAATCGTCGATTTCCAAATTCTGCATATCCGAACTTTGATTTTGTTTGCCTTTGTGTATGGTCTTAATTAATCAATAGGAGTTGGACAGATGTTCTCCATTTATCCTATGAAGAAGAAATTGTAACGACACACTAGAAATTCCCATAAAACCACAGAAAAAAAAAAACAATAAAAGTTATAAACGACTCCAGAAGCTACAAATAGAAAATAACAACCTAAACACATAACCAAAACAGCTAACATGATGGCCAAAAAAGGGAAAAATTTAAAGCAAACGATGTAAAAAAAGTGGAAAAAAATTCAAACAAAAGATGCAGATGGCACCTATTCAATAGCTACATAAGAATTGAAGAAATTGAACACCTTCAAATGCAATATACAACACAAAACACATAGGTGGATTGTAGATCCCTCGAATCACACCGGCAAATAACAAACAATTTTCATGAAAACAATGGGATACCTTGGTTTTAACATCAACAACAATACTTACATGCAAAAGATTACGAAATGTTGGGTTATTTACATGCAAAAAATGTTAATAAATATTGTCATTTACATTGATAAAATATGACAAAAATTGTTCAACGGAACACAAAAAGTTCCCCACAGTACTCTTGATTGTCAAGAAAGTAGTTTAAACCAATCGAAAGACCTAAACTCTTTCAAAGTTCCATGTGTATGCAGTTTCTCTAAGTCAACTAGTTTCTCCATTGCAAACTATCCAACAAATATTTGACAACAATACAACCAATCACCAACAAACATTTTAAACCCATCCAAAGAACAAAACCCCTTCAGATTTCCATGTGCATTAATGATTTTCAACTAAATTATTTGGATATGGGAGACACACAGAGCTAGCATAGGAACCAAAGAAGATCTGCAAAAGCAAGTTAAGAGATCATCGTATCATAGAAGCAAATTACATAATAAAATTAAGAGAGCATAACAGAATAACCAAAGTCTCTCTCTCTGTCTTTCTGTCTCTCTAACTTTCTGAATACCTCTAGCAATCAGCCATGGAAAATGTTGCCGATTATGAGTAAAAGACATGGTCACTAAGAAATATGACCTAAAACCCCTAAAAGCCTCTTTGATTTCTCAATTTAGACAATCAAACACAAAAACACAAAAATCGTTTCTCTCTCTTCCTAGTTTAGTCTCTCATCTTCCTGTGACCCCCTAACAAAATAATTAAACTCTCTATCTCGCCCCAACTATTTGAAAACCTCTAGCAAGCAGCCATGGATGATGTTGCTGATTATGAGTACAAGACATGGTCATTAAGAAATACAACCTGAAACCCCTGAAAGCCTTTTTGATTTCTCAATTTTTGACAAACCCCTATCTAAATTTTCCATTTTCTCCCCTGGTTCAAAAACTGAAATCGAGACCTCTCTCCCCATAGGCAGCGACTCCGCCTAGAGCTTAAAACGCAAAAATTACCCAAACAAACATCAAAAAATTTAAACCACGAACCAAAAAACCAACAAAGTCTAGATCTCTCTAAACACAACAGAAAAAATACTCGTTTTGCAAACTAGCACAAAAATCTACAAACGAAGATAAAAATGCAAAGAAAATCACATACCATAGAGTTGTCTGACGAAGGAAATAGCTGTGAAGCAAGAAAAGCATGGTTGAGAAGATGAAAACACAAAAGTGCGGCAAAGGGAAGTAGACAATAGAGAACAAAAGGAAAAACAAACGGAGAGCGACAGAGAAGTGGGAACGGGAATAAGAAAGCAAGCAAAATGAAAAGGAACCAAAATAAAGCCCAAAAAGAACACAACACGATGACCAATACGTGGCACAGTCAATTCTCACCTTCTCCCTGTAACACATGACACAATCATAAACCATAAAAAAGGCGAAGGGCATTTCAGCCAGTTGAAAACAACCCACCTAGTGGGGGCAAAAATGACATTCAACTGTAGAAAACCAAGTCAGCAGAGCCAAAACCCCAAACAAATCAAGGACATTTCTGCCTTTTCACTATTGCTGAACTGTGCCCGGCTCAATCGGCTTTTAATATGTATAATATTGCAGCTAGGTGTAATAAAGTGAGAATTTTTTTATACAATATATTTACGTTAAGGATTGGCGAAATAAATTTAAAAATATAATAAGAAGCTTAAAAGTAACAAAATATGAAAAAGGATAACTCATGGAGATTTGTGTTTTTTTTACATCAAACTAATATATGCCCACACAAAGTGTGTGAAATTTTTTGTTTTTGTTTTTAAAATTGAAGAAGAGAGGAAGAGAGTGAGAGAGAACGTAAGAGTGGGGAGAGAGAGAAGTTTATTTTTTAATTTTTTTTAAATAAAGATGTTAAAATCACTTATAAGTGATGCTTAAACAAAAAATTAGCAAAATTTTGTTTTGTGAAATTACATTACTGCCCTTAATTTTTGCTGTTGTGATAAAAGATTAAATAATCTTTTTACCCTCTCTTGATTGACAAAGAGGATTATATTAATATATAGTTTAGATTAATCTGAACTATCCAGAAAGGAACTCAAAACTGGATACAAATGAGAGAGCACAATACCACATAACAAAGGACACTTTATACTTAAGCCTAATTTAGTTTAACAAAACTTTTTCTTTATTGAAATAAAACAATGTATTTACATTAACAGGTAAATAATTTAGATCGTAGTATTAAATGACTGACTAAAACAAAGTTATAAGCATTTCAGGGTTATCAAAATACTTGTTAGATGCACTTGAATTTTTAATAGGACTTCAACGTGATTATAATGAAAATACTTTTACAAGTTTTACTAGAAGCACTTGTGAGTAATTACGAGTGTGTTTGAGAGTGCTTTTGAAATAACTGAAAACATTTTCATAGAAATTTTTTTGGAATCAATACTTAGTAAAAATGCAAGTAAAACCTAAAAAATGCTTTCACAAAAAGTAATTTCAATTCAATCATTTTAAAAATATTTCCAAACAACCATTTTTTTTTTCCTGTGGACAAGCATTCTCAAATGAAAAATGAAAAACAAAAAACAAAAAACAAAAAACAAAAAACAAAAGAAATTACCTCTACTTTTGCTTTGTGTTTTTATTATTTTACCAAAAAAAGTTACCTCTAATTTTGTTTTGTGTTTTTATTATTTTTAGATCAAAATTTGAAATACAGCTTCTTGGTCACTTCGTCTTCATCTCCAGCCAGATCCCTGTGTTGTCTCCTATTCTCCCAGTAATCAGCAACCATATTCACAACGATGATGGGAAGGAGATGTAGGGTTTGGTGGCCAAAGCAACTCTCATTGAGGAAACCATCGTCATCATCCTCCAATTTCTTGCTTGGTTGGTTCGTTTCTTCCTCTCCGTCTTCTCTCGACGTCGTCGTCGCTTTCGCCTGCAATGAGCTTGCGCTTTCTGGTATCCAATCAACCCTCCAGGTACATAAACGTCTTCAAATAATCAATGCTAATCAGATTTCGATAATTTATATCTGCAATTTATGTGGCTTGGTTTCAATCTGCTTCTTTGTTGATTGAATTTTGGGATGCAATGAATTTTTGCTTATTTTGTAGGGTTTGGGAAATTGGTACATTAAAATCATATATTGTTTTCAGGGAATTCTTCGCGACACGAATGGAAGGATGCCTGTGTTGCTTCAGGATAAGTCTATGATGTGTGTATTGGGTCAAATTTTTGAGGACCAAATAGAAGAAGATCAATCTCTTTCTTCTTGTGGGTGCCACAAGCTCAGTGGATCAGTAGGACAATGTAGGGAAAATTTCGAGGGAAATGGTTATTGGATTCGGATGTTATGTGATCCTCAAGAACATATTGGAAAGGACATTACTTGGATTCCTAAACTGCATCACGTTCACTGGAATGGGAAGTTCGTGTCTCGATGTGATGTCCACGTATGTAAGTCGTGAATGCTTCAATGGCATGTGTCGGACGTAATTTAACTGTTATCTTTTATAGTTGATCATCATGTTTATTTTTTGGTGATTAATATCCTGTTTTTGATTTGATCAAATTTAGCTAATATTATATGAGACTCCTACCTATGGTGCCCACCATTTCTCATTACATCCTTGGAATTCATTTGAGCAAGTGAGTGCGCCTATGAGAAAACCTAAATGGGTTGATGAACTTCACCAAAAGCAACCACTCCTTGATTTGGTAAGAGTATTGTAAGAATTCTTTTGTAGATTAGGACTTTTCTTTGTTAATACACTGATATGCTATTTATATTCTTTAAATGCAGGATACAGTCATTCTGGCAATTAATAGCTCCGCTACTGCTGAAATTGTTTTTGAAAAATGCATAGGTCCCAAGACGTCTTTTGTGTGCTTTTCTACTGTTTACATGTATCTATTCACACATTCAGCCTCTCAACTACTTTTCCTTTTTATGCCCGGCATTATCTGCAGTATTTAAATGCCCATTCTGTGGCTTTTCAGGTTTCTGGGCTTCGCATGGCAACTATTCGCCATGTCTGTGGCTTCAATATCCACTTTATTCTATGTCGTTCTTCAGTTTCTCTATAGCCTTCTGAATTATGCATCAGACTCATGGATAAACCTTATATTAGTAAAGGTATTCAGCAGCTCAAGGATAAATATCAGAATCCGTGGTTCTCAGATCTTGTATTGGCCAATCTTTCTTCAATATAATGGAATGAGGTAAGACGAAAATTTTAACTGCAAATATGGAATATGTTTTGAATCCTGTGGAGTTGTCTGACTGATAATGGGTTTTTTATCTGTACTTTGTTGGCTGAAATTTAGGTTTGTTTAAGACCATGATTGACCCGTTTACCTGATCTCTTCCATCAACTACTTTACTGCATTGACAATAACCCTTTCAACTTCTCTTGTGTTACATGTAACCTTTTATATCCAATAGACATTTACTGAAGAGTTTGTTTCGTATTTTTTCATCACCATTCTTGTGTTCCGTCGCCATTTCTTTCTTTCTTTCTGGTAGTTCCATCGCCATGACTTAAGAAAAGACATGGAGCTAAAGGATGACTTGGCGCAAAACTAAGCGCGGTGGTTTTCTAGGATTCATATAGCTAACTTCACTTAGTAGGATAAGACTTTGTTGTTGTTGTGGTAGTAGGCTCCTCTTATTTCTTTCCTGAATAAACTGCAATTATTTCATCACCTTATTCTGGATTTGAAAGGTCACTATCAAGTGTGGAATACGCGGAGAAAGCTGCATTGCATAAGCATTCCATGTGGTCAAGTTTAGCTGTTGATGTACTTCTGGGAAACTTGTTTGGTTTGGTACTGTTGTATCATGCAGAATCTGCTTGCATATGGATATTAAAATTTTCCAGTGACATTACAAATGAGTTATTGCGCTCAGGCTGTGTGTGGTTGATGGGGGTACCTGCAGGTTTTAAGTTAAACAATGAATTGGCAGAAGTTCTTGGGATGATTTCTTTAACTGCTATCCAGATTTGGTCTACCATTTGGATCTTTTTGGTGTCCCACTTTCTTTATTTCATTAGAGGACTTGCCATATCAGGAATCATTTTTGGGGTCACTATACCTGCTTCTTTGATAATCGACTTGATTGCACTAGCAACGTTGCATGTGTCTACTCTTCATTGGTTGATATCGCTTTTATATTCAACTCAGATACAGGCATTAGCAGCTCTGTGGCGCCTTTTCAGGTATTATTTTGTGATGTCTTGTTCTTCCTTTTTCAGTTTTTAAAACTTCACACGACACCAGCTGCAGTAACAAAATGCAGGCCGTTTTTACTTTTTTTGGTTATTGTATACATGCGATAGGGTCATTTTTCTAACCAACCTATTTTCTATCCCTTAAGACATGTCATATGCTTATTGAGGACCTGCTGCTTGGACTTGTAGGTCTTTAATACATAGTTCTTCAGTCAAATTACACTTGTAGTTCCTGCAGTTTTGCTCATTTTGCAATTCCCTGTACTTGAAATATGTTTTAATTGAACACTGGTATTTTGATTACATTTGCAATCCAGGACTAAATGTAGATCAGTCTGGCAACGTGAAAATTATATGATACGTATGTTTAGAGACATCTACCTCCTTGCCACATCACCACTCCGTTAATTTATTAGATGCAGCCGTTTTGTCCTCAATTTGCAAATGTAGCAAAGGGATAGGCATGAAATTGAAAAGATTTAGAAGCACAGGGATTTATGTGGAAAGCAGGCTAAACTACAAGGAAAGTGTGACTTGACCTGTTTCTGCTATTAGCCAACCTTCCAATAAAGAGGCACCTCTGTTCCTGATTACTGTCGTTATGGAACTTTACTCGTTGGTTTAACCTTGACCTTTTTATTTGTCTAGCTAGTTGCTACTGTGCTTTTATATGCGGATTTGATTGTACGGTAGTATTAGATTTTCCATATATGCAGCTGCCATCTGCAATAAGAATGCCTTGGAAACCCCGTAACAATTGTGCTTTGAAGCATAATATATGTTTTTATGTATGCAGTCAAATTTTACCACAGTACTATCTCTTGCATCAGTCCGACAGCATGTTACTTTCAAGTGCATTGCATTTAGGCGCTTTACTCTGTTCGCACTTTATTACAACATATCGACCTAACAACTAGCGTGCACTCAAAACTGCAGTCACTTTATTAATATCACCTCTTGGTTCCCGTAGCAGAGTCATGTTCGTGTAAGCTAAAATGTTAAATATTTGGATCCACTAACGTTGTGTATGTTTCCCTTTATTATAAAGTATGCGTAACATCCTGTTTCTAGAAGAGATTGCTGTGCTTTTTATATCTATTTATCTGTTGATATACTCATATATGTATGTAATAATGTCTGTATGTGTTCTGAGAAAAGCTCCCTTTTTATCGCGCACCTGGCCAAAATTCAATTATAAATTTAGAATTTCAATTGTATATAGCTAAGGTATAAGTAAAATATGTCCTTTATCAGTAATTGTTTTGCTGTTTTACTACATCTAGGTGCTCATGTACTTACTGGATGTTTTTCAGGGGCCGAAAGTGGAATCCTCTTCGTCAGAGATTAGATAGCTATGACTACACTGTCAAGCAACACATCGTTGGATCTCTTCTGTTCACACCACTCCTACTTCTATTACCGACAACTTCTGTTTTTTACATCTTTTTTACCATTATGAACACAACTATCAGCCTTATGTGTATACTGATTGAAGTCACTATATCTTTCATTCATGCCACACCATATATCAAAATTTTCCTTTGGTTGGTGAGGCCGAGAAGATTTCCATCAGGGATATGGTTTGAAATTGTATCTGTTTGGAGTGGTGGAATTGATTCTCCTAGGGATATTAATTCACCGTCAGAGAAACTGCAGCCCGGAAAGGGCCTCACCGGAGAAAAATCATCTGTGGTGGTTTCATTTCTTCATAGTAACTTCTTGACTGTAGGTGAGAGCTTGATCTTTGTTTAGTGCATTAGTGATATTTCTGTAGTTTGCTGTATATTAAGTCTGAAAGTTTCACATGTTAATTACTCGGGCTTGGCTTTTCTCGTAACTATATTGATGGAATATATATACCAGGGCAAATAGTCATGCCTCACTACAAGAAGGTTCTTTCTGGGAAACCTCGGACATTGGTTGCCACTGCAGCTTATGGAGTCCTCACTGGCAGACGGTGAGTTGAAAATTGAATTCAAATTTGATCGTTTTCATGGTGTTTTAATTTTAAATTTTTAATAAATTGATTCCAGGATTCCATCTTCAATTGGAACTGATCTTCCAAAATTTCCGTGGATGCTGATCTCCTACAAAGAGTATTGGCGTCTCTGCCGCGATTCAGTTCTTGTATGCTATAGAGCGTGACATGTAGCCAGTCTTGCTGCTGCCAGTTAACACCTAACTGAACCTAACCTGAAATTTTGTTCTCCCATGTAAACCAATTTTGCTGTTCATCGATTTGTTTAGGACCGTACAGGCAACATATCCGATTCAATTTTGAAGGATTGTAGGATGAAGGTTTTTTTTGGTAAATGAAAACCAAGTTATTTTTTAAATTTGTTATAGTTAATTCATCTGTTTCATCTAAACTGTCTGCTCTGTTGCGTAATTGACGTGATTCAAGTCTCAGGCGATCGGAAGTGTGCTGTTGGTGATAGATCCCAGTTGATTCTGACCTAAGATAATTGATAACAGGTGTGGAGGGTTCAACTGGGATGAATCGAGCTATAACACTGCTTGTCTCCTTTCAGTGGGATCGTCACCTGCAACTGCAAGTCACGGGCTGACGCCCATATGCCCATACACAGATAATTGATAACAGGTGTGAACGGTTCGGTCAAGAATAAAAATGTGCGGGGGAGAATTTCCATTGCACTAACATCGAGTGACAGAGCTATTGTTGGGGTTGGTTAGGTCACAATTCAGCCGGCAGAGAGCTAACTGAAAAGCAGACAGAAACGTTACGAAATGGTATTAAACTTGGAAGCTTCATGTTCTGCCTAAGTTGCAGATCTCAAGTGTCGACCAGTACTTTTGTAAAGAAGCAAAGCCCACACGTTTCAAAGCTATGATTGCTGCATAAAACTGAGCTGATGACGACCTACATTTATTCTTGTTTTGTTTCCATGTGCGAAAAGCTTACTATGCTCTAAATCAAAAGATGGCTGGACGTGTGGTTAAATCTCTAATTTTTGTGTATTTTAGTTTTTGAAATTGTGAAATGACAAAAATGCCTCTTAAGGTAATTATTGATTTTTTGTTGACTTTCGTGCCTGTGATAGATATGAGTGTTCTAAAAATCAGCCTAGGCGGCCGCCTAGGTGTTAGACAGCGGTTAGCCGCTCCGATTAAGGCTAAAACTCCAGAAAAATTGGAAAACTCAATTGGCAGCTAGGCTGCAGTAGCCTAGGCTGGCAGGACAGTGCTTGGCGGGATGCAGCCTTGCTGAGTTTTTATGGAAAAATTGGAACGATATCTTCTGAGCTCCTAGGCAACTACAATGAAAAACAAATATGGCAGCACTCGAGAAGAGAAGAAGACGATGAATAGCCTTCTTACAAAAGAACCTAAGCCAAACAACGACGTTCCATTTGTTTTTCCTTATACAAGAACCTATGCTAAATGACGACCTCACTTATGTTTAGACCATCTCAAAAGGATATGTCAAATTCTAAGTGGAATGTCACACAATCAAATTTGAAGGTAGAAAGAAGCTTCAACCGATATGTTAACCTTCGTGGATTGACATATGAGTCGTTTGCTGTCAAATTTAACATATGAAAAAAAGCTGTCAATTAATTATTTAACTATTTTATTGTGGATCCCATTAATGCTACGGTCATAATTCTTGAAAAGTTATTTTAATTGATTTCTTTTTAAAAATAGGTCATACAAATATTATTTATAACAAAAAACATATGGGTTAGGCTAGCCCAAGGCTAAGCCCATCCCTTCCCCTTAGTGTATATAATATTGTTTGTGAAGAAAAAACATATGGGTTAGAGTACAAAAAATCTGACATTGCCACATCAGCCATCAGATTAACATTTGACATTCTTTTGGGATCTCCATTAGATATGCTCTTTTACGCTTTTAAGTCAAAAGTTAGTGGACTTGTCCACCCAATTTGAAAAGTCCAAAATGAACTTAATGAATCTATATGGACCTTTGGCCATTTCTAAGGTGCATACCTTAGAAACAGACCTTGCGTGCAGACGAGAATCAGACGATCTTGATTTGCTAATCTCACGGTAGAATTGGATTGGTGTGATCTGTTGGAATTAAATTATTTTTAATTTTTTTCTTCACTATGTATATTTTATTTGGAGAGGGGGGGGGGGGGGGGGGCGGCTGAGAATTCACATTTTTAAGAGGGAAAGAGACGCAGAGTGTGAGCTAGGGTGAGGATTGTATTTAAGGTGGATTGAAGCTGTGTTGCGAATGTGACCCAATCATGTTATACCTTTAATTTTTTTTTCTTCATTGGGCATCTTGTTGCCAGAGAGAAAGGGGTAGGGGGATAGTTGAGGTAATATTGGCGCGCTGAAGAGGGAAAAAGAGGCTGAGAGGGAGTTGAGCTGAAGAACCAATTTTAGTTGGATTGAAATTGCATTGTGGCAGTGACCCGGTAATCTTATACCTTTAATTTTTTTGGTTTACTGGGTTTTTTTTTGTCATTGAGAGAGGGAGAGATTAGGGTTGTCTTCATCGGGAAAGAGAGGTAGAGAGAGGGAGGTGGTGAAGAATGTCAAGGTTCGATTTCATGTGAAGCTGTGCTTGTGTTGAAGTTGACAATGGTGGTTCATCCAAAAGCTGTGAAGAAACCAAGATTGTGAAGGTGACTTTTTGAAGAATTTCAGAACCTTTGGTATAACCAATTTCCATTCCATTTCGGTTTGTATAATTCTGGGATTTTACTTGGTTGAAATTGTGAAATTGGATTTTAGATACATATGTGCACCACTTGTGCTGGGTTGTGATAAGTTGTGTAGATTGGTAGCAAGTAGACATAGAAGTGTAATTCGATGGGGATGAGTTAGAAACAGACAAAATTGTGATGGAAAGAAAGGATGTAGATGTGGGGGATCAATGTGGTGTTGGGAGGGTTGAATTAGTTTTTCAAAACGGTAGACGATGAGTTGAAATTGAAATTAGAAATGGAGTTTTAGTCATTGGATGAAGGGTATGCTTTTTACAACAATTATGAACTTGTAACGGGGTTTGAGATTCATGAGCAAAGGCTATTGTCAGCAAACTACCAACCACATTTCATCAGTACTGCATATGACATTATTAATAAGTTCAATGACAACGGTTGGGTTGAGGACATTTTCAAGGATTTGCATGCTTGCATATGAGATATTGAAAGCAAAGAAGAATTTGAGGGAAGGTGGAAGGTGTTGGTAGAAGAACATGAGCAGGTTAATAAAACGTGGCTTAAGAATATTTATAAGTTGCGTGGAAGGTTCTGGCATTTTGTAAGCACGCTTTTTAGTCGGAATGTCAAGCAGTCAACGTGCCGAGAGTTGTCATTCTTTTTTCAAGCAATATGTGCATATGAAGCACTCTTTGATTGAATTCATCATTCCGTTAAATCGAGCTCTTAGACGACAATGTCAGAAAGAGGTGGTTGGTGACCCTAATGATGAAAACCGTGCCCTTCCATTGCAGCTTTGCACCTCAATGGAAACTCAACTGGCCAAATTGTACACACGATTTATGTTCGAAATTTTTTAAGTGAGGAATTGAAGAGTTTGACTTGTTTCTTGAGGAAGCAGTGGTGGGATGGCAATAAGGCATTGTACAAAGTACTTGAGAGTGCTGCGGGGTGACAAAGATGAAGAGCTTGGTGGTTGATATGATCTCGGGATATGCCAAATGCAGCTGCAAAGAGATGAAGTTTTGGGGACTTCCTTGTCGACACATATTGGTCGATTTGAGAATGGAACAAATAGAGTTGTTACTGGAATGTTACATACTAAAAAGGTGGCTTCAAACCGCCAAATCCAACATTATGTTTGACACGGAAGGGAAAGAAGTGGGCAAACACGCCGACAATTCTACCTTGTCCAAAAGAGCTCAGTTTTCAATAGAAGCTTCAGATTTAATTGGCAAGGCTGTGATGTCGGAGGAAGATACCCAACTTCTGTCTCGGGCTTTGAAATCCTAGGATACGAAGCTCAACTTTTTAGTTGGTGGTAATAGGGGTAGGCAAACGGGCCTTGTACCTATGGGTCGGGGTGGGTCCATTCAGTTCGGGGCGGGTACAGGGCGGGTCCAAATATTGTAAACTCAAAACGGGGTAGGGTGGGGCGGATCCCAATATATGAGAAAATGGGCTGCCGGGCAGGACCGATTCAATTGTCCATTATATGAGATTAAATCTCCACCATGTATTTATTAAACATTTGATTGCTCTCTCTCCACCATTTTCATTCTTTCTGAATCTCTCCGCCTCTCTCGATTCCTCGAAGACTCAAATCGAAGTATCGAACTTGTTTCTTGACTCGAATTCGCAACTGCAACAGTTACGTAGTACTTCGCTCGTCCGTCCCTCGTCTCTTAGTCTCTCCTCTGTCAACTCTATCCTCCAATTTACCGAACTTGAGACACGACCTCGAGGTTTTTCTCTCTCCCTACTCCGACCACCATCATATCTTCTTAACCTCGACCACCACTCTGCTATTCTATTCGAAGTTTTCTAAGATATTGATTGTTAGAGATTTAGGATTTAGGTTTTCTAGATATAGGAATTTTGAGGGTGTGGACCTAATAATTTCTAGTTATCTGATGATGGAATCGACTGATTAGTTTTCTAATTTTGAAGCTTTGCATTTTGTTTTTTTTGTTTTTTGTTTTTTGTTTTTAAATGAGATTGGAATTATGAGAATTTTTAGATTTAGGGCATTGGGGACCGGTGGGCAAATATTGGGGTGGCTTAATACTGACATGTTTATCAATATGTGTGTTCACTATTGCAGTGTTGAGGAAGAACACTTTTTGTGATTGAAAAATTTGGAAATTTTATTTGTTTTTAACTGATTGATGAAATTGTGTATCCACAATATTGCGCTTTTGTGATTTTGATAATTGGAGAATGTGATAATTGTTGAATCTGACTATTTGACGAAGCTGTTGATTGAATCCACTGGAAAAAAAATGGATTGGACCTGTCCCGATTCGGCCTATTTTAAATGGGTCGAGTTAGGTCTGGTTCCAAAACTCAAATTTCCTATAACCGGCCTGGCCTGTCCCATTGCATTTTAAAACAATCCAGTCCAATTCCATCAAATTTGAGCCCGGCCTGGCCCGTGCCCACCCCTAGGTGGTAACTGTGGTCGGAAAAGAAAACAAACTGAAGAGGGAGGTAGGAGTTCTCAAACCAAGGTGCTTAAAGATCCTATTCAAGTTAAAAGAAAAGGGGCGTAAAAAAACAAGTACGAAAGACAAACAAAGTCAAAATTGGAGACGCAACGGTAGAATTGTTGGTATTATAATATTGTTTCGTAGTTGCTCCACCCAACAGTCTAACCCAGCAGATCTTGACGTCATTTTTGGTATTTTTTGTTATATTCGGGTATTATAGAAATATTTCGGCATGTACATACATTTTCATATATATTATAAACAAATAATTTTTTTTTGTTTTTAATTATTGTTTATTTTAATTAAAATAATTACCAAAAAAAAAAAAATTAAAATATGTAATTTAATTAAATCATAAATAAAGGAAAACAAATTAAAAAAAAATACCTTTGCGCGACGAAAGACCTTCGTTGCATATGATTAAAAGGAAGCTTTTCGTCGCGCAGCACCTTGAACAACGAAAATTTCATAATTCAAAAATGTTAAAATACTTGAAACCCAAATTTTATGGGACAAATTTTGTAGCATCCTTGTTTACTCAATGAAAAAATTTGTCACACTGGGTCTTACCTAACGACTAGTTGTTGCTGTAAACTCAACGGGGCAACAAGCTGTCATACCCTTTAGTAGGCCTGGCAAACGGGTCGTGTCTGTCGTGTTCGTGTCGTTTTCGTGTAACACCTGTTATCTTAACGGGTCGTGTCGTGTCACACCCGTTATCTTAACGGGTCCTTAACAGGTCGTGTCACTTTACCCAACGGGTAAAGTGACCCGACCCGTTATGACCCGTTATGACCCGTTAAGAAAAAAATATATTTTTTTACAATTTGCACATACCACACATTGCGACATAAATATTACTTGAAAACATTAAAACATTTCTCGTTCAAGTACTATATCTACACTCGAAAATGAAAGCCTAATAAAAAAAATAATACATACACTACTAATCTATTACAAATATTAAATGTATATAATTATTAATATTATAGTTGATTCATACTTTTATTAAGTATATAAATTCCACTAGTGTAAATATTTTAAATTGAAGATCAAATTCATTCTTTGTATTCATATAGGGTCAAGGAGTGTAGCTGTTAAAATTCATCAAAATCAGAGTTAAAATAACCGTTAAATCTTGATTTTTCGTTTATAACCGTCGAAAAGCTTTGTCCCGTTACTTGATCTCTGAATGTTTTTTTTTTTGTGATTTTTTGCTGATGTGATCTCCAAGCATATACAAACAATTTTGACGGTTTGGATCGTTGAAATTAGTTTTGGAGAATTCGTAAAACGATAGATTGACTAACACTTAGAGTTTATTTATACTTTCATTAAGTATAACATAAGATTTTGTGGTATCCACTTGTGTAAATATTTTAAATTGAAGATCGAATTCATTCATTGTATTCATATAGGGTCAAGGAGTGTAGTTATAAAAAATCATCAAAATCGGAGTTAAAATAACCGTTAAATCGTGATTTTTCGTTTATAACCGTTGAAAAGCTTTGTCCCGTTACTTGGTCTCTGAATGTTTTTTTTTTTGTGATTTTTTGCTGATGTGATCTCCAAGCATATACAAACAATTTTGACGGTTTGGATCGTTGAAATTAGTTTTGGAGAATTCGTAAAACGATAGATTGACTAACACTTAGAGTTTATTTATACTTTCATTAAGTATAACATAAGATTTTGTGGTATCCACTTGTGTAAATATTTTAAATTGAAGATCGAATTCATTCATTGTATTCATATAGGGTCAAGGAGTGTAGTTATAAAAAATCATCAAAATCGGAGTTAAAATAACCGTTAAATCGTGATTTTTCGTTTATAACCGTTGAAAAGCTTTGTCCCGTTACTTGATCTTTGAATGTTTTTTTTTTTGTGATTTTTTGCTGATGTGATCTCCAAGCATATACAAACAATTTTGACGGTTTGGATCGTTGAAATTAGTTTTGGAGAATTCGTAAAACGATAGATTGACTAACACTTAGAGTTTATTTATACTTTTATTAAGTATAACATAAGATTTTGTGATATCCACTTGTGTAAATATTTTAAATTGAAGATCGAATTCATTCATTGTATTCATATAGGGTCAAGGAGCGTGGTTATAAAAAATCATCAAAATCGGAGTTAAAATAACCGTTAAATCGTGATTTTTCGTTTATAACCGTTGAAAAGCTTTGTCCCGTTACTTGATCTCTGAATGTTTTTTTTTTGTGATTTTTTGCTGATGTGATCTCCAAGCATATACAAACAATTTTGACGGTTTGGATCGTTGAAATTAGTTTTGGAGAATTCGTAAAACGATAGATTGACTAACACTTAGAGTTTATTTATACTTTCATTAAGTATAACAAAAGATTTTGTGGTATCCACTTGTGTAAATATTTTAAATTGAAGATCGAATTCATTCATTGTATTCATATAGGGTCAAGGAGTGTAGTTATAAAAAATCATCAAAATCGGAGTTAAAATAACCGTTAAATCGTGATTTTTCGTTTATAACCGTTGAAAAGCTTTGTCCCATTACTTGATCTCTGAATGTTTATTTTTTATGATTTTTTGTTGATGTGATCTCAAAGCATATACAAACAAGTTTGACGGTTGGGATCGTTGAAATTAGTTTTGGAGAATTCGTATGCCATCAATCAAGTTCCGTGTGTGTGTGTGTATATATATATATATTTATTAAGTAGATTTAAATCTATTTATTTTGTACGTATAAATTATAATTGACTGGTACACGGAATAGTACATACATCACGTGTCACGTGTGTCATTATAAAAATAGTGAGATATGTCATGACAGTCATGTGTGTGATAAAAAGTTAATAACTTAAAAAAAAAAAAAATTTCTCAGCACTTCTATTAATTTTCATTTTTCCCTCTTTTTTTTGTTTCCTTTTCAACTTTTTCTTATCATTTTCACTTTTCCCTCCAACTTCTTTCCCTAATTCCCTCACTTTTTTGTTTTATTTTCAACTTTTCTTAACATTTTCATTTTCCCTCCATTTTTTTTTTCAAAAATGGCGGCAAGTTGGCAAATGCATGATCATGATTCATGCATATTAAATTATTAATTAATATGCATTATAGTTTTTATAAAATTTAATATATATATATATATATATAATTAGTATAGATAGACTTAATATTTTGGGGGTATAATTATTATAGTATATATAATAATTATAATAATTATAAATTTTATAGTTAATTTAATATATATATATATATATTTATTTATTTATTATAATTTTTAGGGGTATAAAATTGTAAAATTAATGTATATAATTATTACAGTATTTTTTTAGGGTTATAAAATTATAAAAATAATATTCTGCTTATCGTGTATCGTGTTTACCCACGTGTATACCCGACCCAACCCGTTATCTTAATAGGTGCTTATCGGGTTACCCGATAAGACCCGATTCGTTATCGTGTCGACCCAAACACCTGTTAATTTCGTGTCGTGTCGTGTCGGGTTATCGGGTCGTGTCAGAAATTGCCAGGCCTACCCTTTAGTTTGGTGCTATGGTACGCTTCGTTCCCCTATCTTTGAGGTGACGAACGCATTATTTGTCATGGAAAGAACCTTGCGCGACGACGTCTGTGTGACAAAGTTTTCGTCAAGCCAATGTTTATGCGACGGAAATTGACTTTATGTGACGAACTTTTGTTTGTAGCAAAAACTGTTTATTGTAGTAGTGTTATGATGTGGTTAATAGTTTTGTAATTATTACCTGCCATTTTTTTACATTTGTGAAAAGACTCATCTTCACATGAAATTCTGACTTTGTCACTAAATGCACATCATATAGTGTAACACTTGGCAACATTTTTTTGGTTTTCTTGTGGATTTTTTCCTTGGATGCTGTCTAAACAACGACAACAATTCATAACTATCATACATGAATGGTTCACGAGATCAAACTAACGTAAATGATTTCAACACCATATAGTGTAACGCCTGGCAACATTTTTTTGGTTTTCTTGTGGATTTTTTCCTTGGATGCTGTCTAAGCAACGACAACAATTCATAACTATCATACGTGAATGGTTCACGAGATCAAACTAACATAACTGATTTCAACACCTAAACTCTAGTTCCCATACGGTTCATGTAGGCTCTCTCTCTCGCTCACACACACACACACACACACGCATACACATTTCCAACAATTAATTAAAAAACAGAAAGAAAAAGATATAGGGAGGGAGCAAACAAAATTGGTCACGGGCATTGAGTTAAGTTAGACCAATCGAAAGGGCTCTACGGTGCTGGCAATGCCTTCCTGTGAGGACAAACAGAGAAGTGGGTATGAGAGGTGAGTGCATGCATGGTTGTTATATATAATAGTTTTATGTTCTTGCATGTTTCACTCTCTAACGATGCTGTTGATTTCATCAGTTGTATATATGTTGGCCATTAGAAACCGGCCTCACAGTAGCAGGGACATGTGAGGGCACATGTGTGAGGTGGCATCCTATATTCCCTATCGCTTTCACAATACCATTATTCACATGCATGAGAAGAATCACTAAAACTTGAGGAAAGCAACATATACCGATCAATGATATATATCCAAGATCCTATCAGAATAAATGTAGTTTTTTTTTCTTTCAAATATTTGATATCTTGAAACGTTTTTCACTAATATTAATAGTTGTCAAGCAGTTCTAATTAATTAAGTAAACTTTTGGTCTAGTTTTTTAGGTAACTTATATGGAAAAGAAAACTTGCAATCTGTTGCTTACAGAATCATGTGGTTCTCAACTTTCATCACATGTGACTTGAGATCTCGTGGATTCAAAGACAATTTTTTATTTATTTTTTGTCTCTTCTCATTTCTTGGACTCATCATATAGTGTTTGCTAGTTCTCACAATAATTCTCAACTACAAAACTTGAACATGCAATTACTTCGTGACCTCGTCTTTGTTCGGGTACTAACTAAAGCGTTTTTCTTATTTACCAAAAGAAGGCCTTTTTATATGTAAAGTAATTATTAAACTGTAAGTGGTAGGTTGGTCGTTTCTGTCAGTACGCGGTCTAGACTTTATGCGTCTTACATGTTGAAAACAACTAAGTTGTATAAAAATAATGTTGATCCCTAGAACTTACTTGCATGCATGGCAATATATATGACACACACACATCCTATTAACTACATTGCAAAAGATGAAGAATTGGTATAGAGAAAGAGAATGAATTGGTAGAGAAAAACAAGAGATATTGTATTGATTGATTAGACAAAATGTATGCTACTGAACTTAAGAAAATGAGAGCTATACAATCCCTTATATAGCCATATATCCTAATTACAATAATACCATTTTAACTATACTAACAAACTCCACTACTGAAATAGTACCATGTGGCATTTCTGTTATTACTAAACAATTCTGTTATTACTCCCCCCTCAAACTGAACTTGGTGTAGCCAAGTGAAGTTTGAGCTAGCTAGAGCTTTGAAATTGATCGGGAACTGCAAGACGTTTTGAATGTATGACAAAGGTTGTGGTGAAGAGCAGTATCCAGTGAATCCGCTTCAGAAACGGGTTCTTCAGCTGGAAAAGACTGTTTGCGAGGTTATGGTGGGATGAGACAGTGCCCACTGTGCTTACTTTCCCAAATTGTCACAACCAGGTAGTATTACATCTGGAGCAGGACCGAATTCTCACTGTATGTGAATCTGCAAGATTGCAAGGCTTTCCTGATTATTAATGAGCTTAGCAATACAATCAAATCTGATCTTGGTCTGAACGTACCCAACAAGTTTTCGACTGTGAACTGAGAAGCTATAGTAACACACTCACTGTATATGCAAATTATCCCTCCTAAATCTTGACAGAGACTGGTACCAAATAAACTAAGGAGAATGACACTCCAAGAAACTAAATCTACCAAGGAGAATGACACTCCAAGAAACCAAATGGAGAATAACACTCCAAGAACCCAAATCAACCAAGGAGAATCACACTCATTTTCACTTCACTGACATGAAACTTAACAAAAAATTATACTGATTTCTACCAAGAAAGACTGACACTTTCTTTGACAGTAAAAAAAATTTGATATAACAAGAGATTGATACTCCTGTGCACTTCGCATAATTTACACTTACTTAACCAATAAGGAATAACACTTTCTTGGGATGAATATACATCATATCACCAGACTACACTTCAGCATATGAAAATTTCAAGATTACAACTATCACAAAAACCCCTGATTTTGCAGAAATCGAAAGCATCACAAAAATTGCACTACCTAGAACACAGTAAATCATCTCAACAATATTATAGACATATGCATGAATTCGAAGAACCGAATCACCTGATATGCACCAGAAATTGAACCAAAACCAAATCTTTAAGCCTCCACAATCAACAATTCTTCAAGAAACCGACAAGCAAACTAGTTGACGATGACAATCGGCCTTGGAATTCATCAAACAGAAAGAAATTCTCACTGACGCAAATCAACAAACAGGTAGAATGCACAAACCTTTGCTCTACTGAAACCCTATAATTCTAGCACCAAGAAACTCCACCAAGAATAGCAAATCATCCACAAGAACCAAGCAACTACAAATCATGCGGTGGAAGAGCGAAAACAAAATCCCCAAGCAACTACAAAAGAAAAATCCAGAGACTAAAAAAATATGAACTACGAATACGGAAATACGCGGAAACAAAAGAAAGTAATGAAGAAAGATAGAAGAGGAATTGACCACCAAGATCCATGGCGTGAGCCTTGGTGGCTCTGATACCATATTTATTACATTGCAAAAGATGAAGAATTGGTACAGAGAAAGAGAATGAATTGGTAGAGAGAAACAAGTGAGATTGTATTGATTGATTAGACAAAATGTATGCAACTAAACTTAAGAAAATGATAGCTATACAATCCCTTATATAGCCATATATCATAATTACAATAATACCCCTACTATACTAACAAACTCCACTACTGAAATAGTACCATGTGGCATTTCTGTTATTACTAAACATTTCTGTTTTTACATCCCCTTCTATACAAAAGGCATACATAGAATTCTCTCTTGTATATAAATAGCCCTATATATATGACTACCTCCACCCACAGGGCCACAGTTCAGGAAAACATATAATTCTCACTCTTCTCTATCTCTGCAGCTAGTTGCTTCTTGAGTTCAAGAATTTTATTTTTCTGGTACAGCCGGCAATGGCAAAGGCTTTAAATTTTGTGATGTTCTTCCTTGTTATGCTGTTCTTTGCTCTAACAGTAGAGAACCATGTAAGCCATCTTTCATCTCTCTCCCTCTAGAGATAAATATGCATCATTGTATATACACACACATATGTATACACCTCGTCATGCAAGTGTGGGGTTGTTGTCGGCCCACTGCATTTCAAATTTGAACTCACTTAATATAGTTTAGAGTAGAAATATCGCTTGTATTAAAAAAATTTATAAATTTGTATAACATGCCTGCTTTCTACTAGCAAGATCTGCGAGTTGTAGTCAGATGAAAATTCTTTGCATGTTGACCATCTTAACCTGCCGTTAGTTCCTTGGCTTGAATTCTAACAGTATACTTGAAACAGAGATAATTTCATTGCAGTAGGATTGTAAAAACAAAGCAGAATGTTTTATTCAGAAAACAAGAAAGTATATATTTTGTTCAGTAGTACTGCTATGGAGTGCATGCATGTACATTATTATATCCCGAGACACTCGCAAAGAAATTGGGTGTTAAATTTAAATTGAAAAAAAAAAAAACTAAACTAAAATTATGGAGTACATGCATGTAGATTATTCCTTTGCTTGAATTCTAACAGTATACTTGAAAATGTCGCAGGCTACTACCACTGGCACTGAAGCTCCAGCACCGCAGCCCCAAAGCAGTAACAACCATACCATGGTGAAATTTATATATTTTTCAGACTGCAACTTTTTAAAATTATCTGATTTTTCTGCCTCAGTTTTAGATACATTTTTTTACAATATTAGATTGTTAATTAAATGAAATCTCAAGTTTATAATTATCTCTTGCTCTTATGAAATTCAGAATGGAATCACTGAAGGCAGTCTTCAACCTCAAGGTAAGGATGCTAATTAAGCATGTATACATTACATGTCGTATTAGCAATATTTAAAATATTAAGGAAACTTTACCTAGAGAGACAAAAACACGAAATACATTTCATACAATTTTAGTAGTTTTGAATCAGTTTAAGGAGAGACAAAAGCCCAAACCCCAACAAATCTACCTAAAAAACAAGCAAACCAAAATTTTAAAATCCCAGCTATGCCCCTAATATACTTGTCCAAAACTACACTATTAATAAAAACTTCAAATTGATTTTAGATCTGTAAAAACTAATTTATGCAAGATTAGTTTCACAATTCATGCACTTTTGCAAGATTGGTTTCAAAATTTTCTGCAAGATTAATTTCAAAATTTTTGCACTTCTGCAAGATTAATTTCAAAATTCTTGCACTTCTGCAAGATCAGTTTCGATATTCTTGCACTTTTGCAAGATCAGTTTCAAAATTCTACAATTCTGCAAGATTAGTTTCAAACTTTCAGCATTTTTGTAAGACCAATTTCCAAATCATCAAAATCTCAAAATCAAATACTTTCAGAAAATACTACAATAAAAAAACAAAATTAAAAATCCCAATAGTTTTCATATAAGGAAAAAAACACCCATATATCTAGGGAACGATTCGAAGAAGAGGAGCAGAGAGAAGTATGAAGAAGAAGTAGAAGAGAGAAGACGAAGGAGGAGAGAAGAAGAGAGAGGAGTGGAGAAGAAAAAAAGAGGAGAGAGAGAATAAGAAAATAAAAACTCATCTTGAAACATAGAGGAGTAAAATTTTCAATGTAAAGACAATTTACAATTAAAATAAAAAAGGTATATGACATTACTTGCCATGTGGATAGTAGGGGTGGGTTCAAAAAACCGAAAACCGAAAAAAACCGAAAACCGAACCGGACCGAGACCGAAAAAAACCGAACCGAAAAAAAAACCGAACCGAAATTGTCAAACCGAACCGAACCGAATCTGACCGGTTCGGTTTCGGTTTTTGAGGCTCGGAAACCGAACCGAACCGAACCGAACCGATTTATATATATATATAATTTTTTTGAATATTTATAAATAGTTTAGTCATACAATCATAACAAAACAGAACCTGTTGCCAAGTTGGTTTCAGTGAAACTTTACAAGCATGGAGGCATGGGTTCGAACCCTCATGCCTCCAGGATTTGTGAGATTTTTTTTAATTTTTTAATCTTTTTAACAAAACAACCCTAACCCTCCTCCTCCTTATTTTTCATTCCACCTAGCCTATTAATATGAATGTGAACTTTTATATTTCCTTTTTTTTTTTAATAATTTTGGAGGGAGAAAGAAAAAAAAAAAAAAAAAAAAAAAAAAAAAAAACCGAAAAAAACCGAAACCGAACCGAAAAAAACCGAACCGAAAAAAAAACCGAACCGAAAAAAACCGAAAAAAATTTGAACCGAACCGAACCGAACCGAAATTTCGGTTCGGTTTCGGTTTTGAGAAAAAACCGAACCGAAAAAAACCGAACCCAGCCCTAGTGGATAGATTTTGCCCCTTTATGCAATAAATAAAAAACTTTATCTCTCTCTAAACTATAGTTGTATAATGTAACTTTACGTGTAATTTTCTAAAAATTAAATGCTTTTTTAACCAAAAAAAGGAAAAAATGAAAAAAAAAAAGGTAGATTAAATATTTTTTTTTTGTATTGAAGCTGATTAAGTGATAAACATTGTAGAGTGCGGTCCTCGTTGCACCACAAGATGCTCAAATACACAGTACAAGAAGCCATGTTTGTTTTTCTGCCAAAAGTGCTGTGCCAAGTGCTTGTGCGTCCCTCCAGGCACATATGGGAACAAGCAATTCTGCCCTTGCTACAACAACTGGAAGACCAAGAGAGGAGGCCCCAAATGTCCTTGAACCAGCCATTCCACACAAAAAATGTCATTATGTACACCTTAGTGAAATAAATAAAAAAGGACGAAGTTCATGTTGATTTTTTTAGTGTTAATGACAATTATCTTTCAAATTATAATTGCTTATGTCAGCGTTTTAAACTGTGTACTTAAATTTGATTAGACTTAAAATTCTGCATGTTACATCAAATATGTTGTTTACAGATGTTTATGGAAAATATTCAACTGCTTATTAAATTAAGGTAGTAAAAAGTCCCCCTTTTCTTTCCCTTTTCTTGGATGGTAATTTTCCTCCGAATATGGAGAATTGGAGATTCAAAGTTCGATTGCTTATAGCTTCCTTGTTTGTAAATAAAGTGAATTCGAAATTGTCCTTCATTCCAAGGAGTAGCTTGTAATTGTGCACAAACTAAAGAATATTACAAAGAGGATCCTCTGTAGATTCCTCAACCATACAAATAGTAATGTATCTTAGTTATGATGTTAACAGGAAATTGCTAAACCAAATACAAGACTGATTGAAGATGTCCGATATTAGCAAATCCTTCTGCAATCATATTAGCTTCTCAATGTATGTAACATATATATGGTACCATTAGGAAATTAGATCATTAAGTACCATATATCATTAATGAGTGAGGAAAGTCGCCAATTTAGAGCTTGCTTTTAACGCCATAGCCTCTACCTGCAAAACAGTAGAATAACCTATTGGACTAGAAATATAAATTGGTTTTGAAAAGCCAGAAGCTGCTTCTCCATTGCTTAACAAAACTATCGAAATTGGTTTCGACATTTACATAGAACTATAAATTATAGAGTTATGATGCCACAAAGATATATATAGGATGAACAATCTTATTACAACCATAAATTCACCATATGCTTCTATCACATACGGCTTTCATGGACAGCTGCACTGGGGTTTAAGGAAGCAAATGAAAGAAGCATCTCATCCCTTTGAAATATAGCCATCTCTTGTTCTGCCAGTGTCACCCACGCTTCAATATTTTCACCAAGTTTACTATCAATCAAAACTATGAAGTTTTTAAAGCCCATAGAAGTAGCAACCCAAGTGGGTTTCCCCCACCCAAAATCCATATCATATATTGGAAATTTGCACAAACTTGTACAACGAAAAATATTAACTCCTCTTGAGCTGAATTCAACCTCCTTTTTATGATATTCGGAAACCACGGTGAAACCATCTTCGCCTTTAAATCTATTAGCCTTGTCGTTGCAGAAGTCCGTTAAGCCTTTCCTCAACTTGACAACAACCTCATGTAATTTTATATCACTTTCTTCAATCAGCACTGGAAACGCCCAAACGAGATTACCTACAGTATTGGCCGGCAGTGGAGAGACCATTCTTTTGCGCAAGTTCACGGCGTGGAACAACACTGATGGACTTGATGACGATGTTGATATGGACTGTGCAGCAGCAATAGCACATTTGACCACAACTGCAGATACTAGTTCCACATTTGTAGGGTTGTTAGTTGTAATAGCTGCTTTTGCCTTGAGACTGGCCATCTTTGAGGTGCTGAACACAAAACGCCTAGTGGTGAAATTTTGAAGTGGGTCTGGGATGTCCACGGTGCGTGTGATCAACATCTCTGAAGGCGGCAGCAACGTCGATCCAATGAACAAAGGAAGCACTTGACCTAATCTCTGGTCATGACCAATGAATTCTGATTGATCAAGAGCAGTACTGGCTGCCGTCCAACTTTGGACAAAAGTGCACAAGGATGAAGCGTCCGCGATCTTGTGTAAAAGAGAGACTGCAATAGCAATTCCTCCACAGTTAAAGAGAGTGAGTTGAACAAGCAGAACAATAACATCTTCGTTTTCAGCACTGGAGGTGGGAATAAAGTGCTGGAATAAGGTGGAATCAGGTTGGGAGAGAAAATTCAAGAGGTGGCAATCCATTCGGGCTTCTACAAAATAAACCCCTTGGTCATTGCACTCAATGGTAGCAGCGTCTTTGAGCCGCCCGGCAAGTGGATAGAAATGAACCAAGGTTTTGGACAACGACTTCTGAAGGTGGCTTGACATTTTCAATGCATGGGGATTGAAGTCACCATAAGTATGATCATAGTTGCTGGTAGACGAGTAGAAGAAGATCATATTGCCATACAAATTAGGACTATATCTTTGGTCCAAAAGAGAGAGCTTGAAGTTTTTGTGATGATGAGGAGTTGGGGAGGATGGCCTAATTGTTTTTCTTGAAATGATCTCGACCTTCATTTCTTTCACCATCGCTCGATCATTTGCTGCTTTTTCCAGTTCATCGATTTATATATATTGGCGATTGGATGACATGAAATGTAGAGTAATTGGCTCCATCTTAATTTTTTTTTTGAAATGAGACTAAACCTATTCTTTCCTTTTGCACTTGACTTTGATTAGAATAGTGTGCTCATTTTATTTCTATTTTTCTGATGAGAACATCGATGAATAAAAACTATCAATTTTCTGACTATAAAATATATTAACCTAATTATGAATTCAATATGAAGCATCCCACACAAACAATTGTTATTTTATTTTTATGGTCAAGCATAATTTATATATAGGGCCACTATGGAATAAATTTATACATGCAAGTAGTCTAGTTGTTACAATTTGTTTAAGAAACGAGATATAATCTCATAATTTCAGCATCCAATGTAGCATTAAGTACTAATGATGCAGGGTGCAGCAGCTAGAAAAAAAAAAAAAAACAAACAAAAAGGAAAACTAATAGATTGGGTCCACTATCTCTTAGTGTAAGGAGACAACGTAGACAGTAGAAAGAACTAAGCAGCAACCTCTTACAAAGAGAAAGACACAAATATGTGATAGAAATCTCTCTGAATATTTCATTCATCAACTAAAACGTTCAACATCCCCACCTTCCAGCAAGAAGTGGATTTTATCACTAATTTGTAACTTACATTTAGTATTTGAAAGGGCCTCAAACTTAATAACACTGAAAATTGAAAATTACATAAAGAAAGGCTATTATCAGCCATAAAAAACGTCTTAGCTGTTATGAGTAGCCAAAAAAAGGCCCCTAAGCTATTATTGAGTTTATTTAGTCCTACTTAATATGTTAAGAATTCAATTTATCCCACCATCATGTTTGCATCATCCTCTCCGGGTTGGAGAAAATTCGTCCCTGAATTTGCAGTTCTAGTATCTTCATTGTCTCCTTTGAAGGGAATGAGATTTTTCACATTGAACACATTAGAAGTATGAATATGGCTAGGTAACTTTAGGCGATAAGCATTAGGGTTAATCCTTTCAAGAATTTCATATGGCCCAATCTTCCTTGCAGACAATTTATTGTATTCTCTAGCTAAAAAACGATCCTTTGTCAAAACTGCCCAAACAAAATCTCCCACATCAAACTCCACCATTCGCCTTTTGAAATCTGCTTGTGGTGGATTGATTTTCAATATTTCTGACTTGTTTCTTGAGGTGCTTGTGCGTCATGCTATAGATCTGCTGGACTTTATCAACAAATTTTCAGCTTTGCCACTAATTCTTTTTGCATTGTGAACAAGAGCAAGATCAACTGGTGCTTGAGGTATTAAGCCAAACACAATATAGAAATGACACATTCCGGTGCTACGATTGACAGAACGATTGTAGGCAAACTCTACAATGCATAACTTTTGGTCCCATGACTTCATATGCTCACCAACTAAGCATCGCATCCCCCAATGAGCGATTCACAACTTCCATTTGCCCATCAGTTTGAGGATGATAGGCGCTGCTAAAATTCAATTCTGTGTTAGTTAATTTCCACAGGCTCCTTCAAAAATGACTCAGAAATTTAGTATCCCGATCATATACAATCAAACTTGGTAACCCATGAATTCGGTATACATCACGAAAGAATAGCTCATCAACTTTTGAAGCATCCGTTGTCTTCTTGCAGGTAATAAAGTGAGCCATTTTAGAAAATCAATCCACCAAAACAAAAATGGAGTCTACACCACGTTGAGTACGAGGCAAACCTAAAACAAAATCCATGCTTATATCCACCCATGGTTGTGATGGAATAGGTAATGGCATGTACAATCCAACGTTGGTCGCCTTGCCCTTAGAAACTTGACAGATTCGGCATCGTTCCACAAAATGATCTACTTCTTTGCGCATGGTAGGCCAGAAATAAGAAAAAAACACTAGCGTAAAGGTTTTGTCCCTTCCAATGCGGCCATCGTTATGTAACTCTTGTATAATCTGTAGCCTCAAACTAGACTCAAGTATACAAAGTTGATTCCTTTTAAAGAGAAGCCCATCATGGAACACATAATCTGTTCTTCTCGAATAAGCTTGTCCTCGAGTTTTGTTTGGTCTTGCTCTGTCTTTCAGATACCCAACAAGTGCTTGCCACAATAGCCAATCAAGAACCACAAATTCAACATGCATCAACATATCCAAATAATACAAAATTCCAAATAATTTCATTCTTCTCCACTTTGTCATGTTCCGTTTGGAATTTAATATTTTCTTTATGACATAAATTGCATTTGAGTGCACATACAATTTCCAGCAAACATCTTGATATTTTAGACTTTGAAAAGTGTAGACATAATTCGAACAATGTGAAAAATTTATTTTCTCCAAGTAAAATTTTGTAGCGTGACAAACAATGAACGATTCCCAAACATAATCATAAAAGTTATAGAAATATAGAGTGGATTTTACCACAAGTACCTCAACCATTGAACCCAAATCTTCATCATCATTGCATTTATCCAGAATCAGGGCAGAATCCCAATCGGCAACACAATGAGTTTTGATTTGCAAAGTAAATTGAATTTCATTAGCTACTTTAATCACAAGCATGTAATCTCCATCATACTCATCATAAATAGGTTAGAGAATTCCAATTGACTAAATTATCGATTCCGTAAAAGCCTGATAACAGTGACATAATAACCCAAGAATCGATTAGGGCTCTGATAACCAACTGATGCAGGGTGCAGCAGCTAGGAAATAAAAAAATAAAAACGAAAAGGAAAACTAATAGATAGGGTCCACTATCTCCTAGTGCAAGGAGACACCTGAAAACCCTATAAACTTTGGTTATAGTGTCAGCCTACAACGTAGACACTAGAAAGAACAAAGCAGCAGACTCTTAGAAAGAGAAAGGCACAAATATGAGAAAGAAATCTCTCTGAATATTTCATTCATCAACTAAAACGTTCAACATCCCCACCTTCCAGCAAGAAGTGGGTTTTATCACTAATTTGTAACTTACATTCTGAATTTGAAAGGGCCTTAAACTTGATAACACTGAAAATTGAAAATTACATAAAGAAAGGATATTATTAGCCATAAAAAATGTCTTGGCTGTTATGAGTAGCCAAAAAAAGGCCCCCAAGCTATTATTGAGTTTATTTAGTCCTACTTAATAATGTTAAGAATTCAATTTATCCCAAGGATCCATAAATGAACTAGCCATCATGTTTGCATCAACTAACTAGTTAATAAAGAAATGATATCTAATGAAGACTTGAGTTCACATTGTTGATGTCTATACATGGAAGTAGCCTACTTGTTACATTTTTTAATGGGAAAAGATGGATGATGTAGTTCATATGAGCCCTTATATTAATTTTATGATATATTAAGTTATCAACTTGAATCCAATTACATTGAAACACAATAATTTGTGAAGTAGTTGAATTAAAAAAAAAAAATTACCACATGGAACTTTCCGTGTTCTTCTCTTATCTTCTCTCTCCACCACATCCCTTTCTTTTATCCATCTCTCTCTTAATTGTTCACTCTCCTTCTCTCCTCTTGAGCTTTTTGTTTTTTACCTTTTCATGCATGAAAAAGGGAGATGTATATGTTTCAAAATTTTCACCGTCTTCAGAAAATTTCATATGAAAAAGGGTTCATGCGTTCAAGAAAAAGATATCCCAATTTTCGAAACCACACAATCTCAATTTTTGGGTACTTTGTAACTAAATGGGTTTGAATATTATTGATAAAAGAATGGATGAAATTGGATGTAAACTTATTAAATTGGAGGGTTTAGATATTTGATGAGGTGAATAGGTTTTGTAGATGGAAAAGATTCGATATATGATGTGAAACATTATTTTTTCTTCTTATTTTTTTAGTTTTTATCAATTAATATTTTATTTGTGTGTAACAAAAAATATTTAAGTTGATAGCTTAATATACCGTGAGATTAATCTAAGAACTCATATAAAAGGGAAATTTATGCAAATTGGCCATTTTGTTGTTCTTGGAACCAAAATAGGACAAACCTACCGTGTACACTCCATGCTCACCATGCATAACAGTGAAATGACGAAAATACGCACATGTAAATTGTAAAAACTCACAGATGATGGAGTCATTTGTTTGATTTCGAAGAAAGGGATGTTGAGAGAAAATTGTGAACTCTGAGTTTTTGGGTTGAGCAGATTATTGAGCTCTAATTTTGAAGAGAGGGAAGTCGAGAGAGAGCACAAAAGAGTGAGCTCGTGTGTTTTAGGTTTAGCTCGAAACTCTGAGCCCTGATTTTGAACACATGGATGTCGAGAGTGAGGTGAGAACAGTGAGGTCGGGGTTGGTTGAGCTCAGATTTGTGAGCTATGTGTGTTATTCTTCCATAACCAAACACAACAAAGTCTTCCATCCTTAAAGATAACACGTTTGTACTATATTTTCCGTTTTGACCGCTATTTTTTTCGACGACTGAAGCTTCGATAGACATATTTCGGCACCCTAAGCATTTGCTCGATTTTGGAGGCTAGTAAGGTAGGGTGTTCAATTCCAAGTCCTATATCAATGATTTATGGGATATGTGGGTTGTTTGTAAGATGAACTAATACTTATAAGGTCAATTAGGGTCTGTGTTTCATGTTGGGGCTAGGTTGTGGAAAAAAACTTTATTTTTGACATGCTAGAATGCTGGGTATGTTCCAATTTCTGTTCAAGTATTCAATTACACAAATTTGGGAATTTTGGGGAAAATTTCCCGTTATGTTCATATGGTGTGCATGGCTGTATGTTATATGTAATTTCAAGCGGGAATGTTCACTAGTTTTGATGCATGTATGTTATATGTAATTTCAAGTTTGTGCAGCATAACACAGGGGAAGTACCTGTAATGGTTTGTTACAGTGGGAGGTGGGTTACATGCGATAATGAAAAGAAGTACATAGGCGGTGAAGAGAAAGGAGTTGCTGGAAGCTTGGTCATAATGAGAGAACTTGCAGGGAACTTGTTACAATCCTTGAGACCACATGATTCTTCCGATGTCCCACTAATATTTATTTTGTTATGTGACTGTTGTAGATTATATTATAATTGTGTATGTGATTGTTGTGGATTATGTATGCCATCATTGTGGATTACATTCTAATTTTATATGTGACCCTATGATTCTTCTGATGTCATGGTAATTCTTCACATATATTTGACCATCACTCTAACCTTATATATGTGATCGTTGTGGATTATGTTGTAATTGTATCTAGTATATGAATAACATGCCGTATCTTATAAATGTCAGAAACAGCTCCTTGCCCAATCTCCAGTTTTGTGTAGATCATGAATATAGTGTACATATGAGTGCATGTGGTGTGCATATCGTGTGCATAAGTAACAGCGGAAGCTGGAGCAGAAGTTGCTAGCTTTGATGCCATTTTCTTAGATCACGTACTACTTGCGTTTTGTAGTGATGTTTTTCATATTTGATACTTGCTTTTGGTAGTGATGTTTTCGGAACAATGAAGGTCTGTAATATATAACTAACAATTGGCCATTATTCTAGAATTACTGAGCTTATAATGCATGTATTTGTACATGGATTTGTAATCAATAGCATATAACTAACAATTGGCCAGTATTTCTAGAATTAGTGACTATATAATTCATGTATTTGGACTATGGATTTGTAATTAATAGCATAAACCCATCTTTAAAACTTATTTGTTATTAATTCATGCATTGGGTTTACATGGACTTGTAATCAATAACAGAAACCCATCTGTAAATGTATTTGTTAATATCCATGAATTTGTATTTACTATTTACTTCATTTGAAGGCAATGTTAACGCCTTATTGGGTCCATACAAATCTTCTGCTTCTTGTCGAAGTATAAACCATCTATTTAAGTTTTCTTGTAAAAATTATGTTTTAATCCAAAACCAGAACATGAAGAAAGCCAGAACCACCTCATCGTTCGTATAATCTCTTCCGGACAAGCTTCTTGTCCAAATACTCATGAAGGTTGCTTCGCGCTATTTTAATGACCTGTTTTCAGCAAAGATAAGTTGCAAAAAGTTCAACCAAATCGCCCAAGACGATCGCATATTCAAACACTCGACATTAGCAAATTTGAAAGTTTCAATCTGCTTAATTCATGGAGCAGCTATGAAAATGTGTCCATGTTCTTGAAAAGATGCAGGGATTTTGGCAATTCCGAGGTCTTGTATAGGCTAGGGATGCGATACTACTTCCAAGACAATATAATAGAATCCAAAATTGAGTCTTTAAAGATGGCGATCTCAAAGGGTCATGAAGTAGCAATGTACGTGTATGGTGTGATCTTGGTGTGCTACGGTGGGGATTCGAAGTAAAAAGGCCTCAAGCTTTTGTATTCTCTCAACCATCACAGATTGGGATGGTTGAGCGTAATGGAATGTAGAGAGATGGTTCAACGGTGTTTTTCGACATTTTGGGTGGATAGGGAGGTAAGAGCTAGAATTATAAAAGTTCGTGATGAAAATGCTACCCTGAAAGCATGCAACGAATGTGGAAGTCCACATGGTCCTTTCACGTTTTGATCACATCGGGATTTCTTTGACTATGACAAATTCAGTAGCTGTAATTTGTGAAAATGGCATCATGAAATAAGTATGTTTTGTGATATATTATGCGGTGAAGATAGGTAGAGTAAATTTGTTTCTTTTCCTTTACTTTTCTTGTAATAATACTGTTTAAATTCCAACATAACCTTTTGAAATTGACCAATTTTTGCATATTGCTCTTTGATTGTCATTGTTTCGGTAAGGTTGATTCCTGATTTCGGTAAGGTTGTTTACACTTTAAGCGAATCCTCAATCTTTGTGGACAATCTAAGGTCTCATCATTACCAGCAATGAATGGTAGTAATAGATGGCACCCAAGGTCTTATCATTACCATGTAAGAGAGTGCAAATCAAATTATTAAGAGCTCATCCCAAAATATTATGGGAACCCAAACAACAAAGGAAAATGATATAGTAAATTTTACAAAACCTTATATCTACTTTGTCTTATTACTAAGATTATGAAGCCAACCAATTCATTTAGCAACAAACCATGGAAGCCAAAAATTGCTAAGCAAGTAGTAGTTTTTAGTTTGGGATTTACGCTAAGATGTGGTTGGTGCTTTTTCCAAGATAAAAAACCTTTAAAAATTGGGGTAAGTCTTGTCCCTTTTGGCAACAAGTGCTTAAAAGAATTCCTAGGCCCACAACACATAATTCCATTTGTCATTTTTGCCGCAATTTTCCCCTTCCTTGTATAAGCCAAGAGAACAAGTTTTGGCACCACTTTATGGCCCACTTTGCTAGGCATTCATGCATTAGTTCACCACCTTTCAGTTATGCCTAAAATAACATAGCAAAATATCAAAAGTTTACTTACTCCAATTTAAAAGCCCTGTATTAAGATAATTAATTAGGAATTTGTGGATAAATTGTACATTTCATAAGACATGTGCATGACGTCCATATTATGTGCATGCAGAGGGCATGAACAAAAATGCACATGGGTCTGCTAGGGTTAGGTGGGGCGATTGGGTTGTCAAGATTTTTGGGCCTCGTTCTCCCCGCGTTACTATTCAAGCTAGGTTTTAATCATTATTACTCTTCCTTACCAACCTAGCTATCCTAAACCCAATCCTCGATCTTTGTGGGCAATCATGACTATTGCGGTTGGCTTCCCTTTGGATTTTTTATAATTATTTTGTTTTGTTTTGTTTCATTTTTGTGCTTGTATGGCGATTGGCTTCCCCCTAAGCTGGTGTATTTATTTTGGGTTGCTCTAACCTTGTTCGTTGTCTCTAATTCCATCTATCTCTCTTGCCTTTCTGTCTACTATCTATTTCCTAACTTTACCTTTATGGCCAATTCTAAAGCTCTTGCTTTAAGCTTATCCCACCCTAAGACGCCTAGGATTTGTACTGAGCATCACATTCCAGGTGGGTGAACCCTTCCCTGGTCCACAACTTGTGCATGAACTTAGTGTTATAGAGAAGGCTTTTGGTATGTTCACCATGGAACGTGGTGTTACCAAGGTGAGTACTTCGTTGTTTATCCTTGAATGTTCGGTCAACACTTTAAGGCTAGGATTATGAAGTGGAAGTTTCGTCTTTTCTAGAATAATAAAGTCAAGAACACGTTTTATGTGAATCATTATGGTAGGAAGTGGTTTGATGTTGGACTCACAAATGGAGATGATCTTAATTTTGTGATGCAAAATCAGTCATGGTACATTCGTGGGCAAATTTTTCATCTTAAACGCTGGACCATTGAGTTTAGTGACATGTGTAGATGCACAGTATATGTATGAATGCATAATGAAGCTTTGTAGTGACATCTTGAAGCTTAGTAGGTGAAGTTTTTGTGTTAAAGCTTTGTAGGTGAAGCTTTTGTGTTGAAGCTTTTGTGTTGAAGCTTTGTAGGTGAAGCTTTGGTGTTGAAGCTTTTGTGTTGAAGCTTTGTAGGTAAAGTTTTTGTGTTGAAGCTTTGTAGGTGAAACTTTGTAGTTGAAGCTTTTGTATAGAAGTTTTGTAGGTGAAGCTCTTGTTTTGAAGCTTTTGTAGGTGAAGCTTTGTTGGGCACCATAAATTGATTTTGCTTCACACTATCTTGATCAAGAGTGTGTGAAGCTTTTGAGAATTGTAGTTGCTCTCCATTGATGAAGCTTTGTTGTTGAAGCTTTGTTTGATGTTGAAGCTTTGTTTGATGTTAAAGCTTTGTAGTTGAAAGTTGAACCTTTGTAGGTGAAGTTTTGGTGTTGAAGCTTTTGTGTTGAAGCTTTGTAGTTGAGAGTTGAACCTTTGTAGGTGAAACTTTTGTATTGAAGCTTTGTAGGTAAAGCTCTTGTGTTGAAACTTTGTAGGTGAAGCTTTTGTGTTGAAGCTTTGTTGGGCACCATAAATTGATTTTGCTTCACACTATCTTGATAAAGAGTGTGTGAAGCTTTTGAGAATTGTAGTTGCTCTCCATTGATGAAGCTTTGTTTGATGTTGAAGCTTTGTAGGTGAAGCTTTTGTGTTAGTCACCATAAATTGGTTTTGCTTCACACTATCTTGATCAAGAGTGTGTGAGGCTTTTGGCATTTGTTGTTGCCTTTCATTTGTTGAAGCTTTTGTTGGCACTATAAATTGAGTGTGTGAGGTTTTTGACATTTGTTGTTGCCCTTCACTTGTTGAAGCTTTTGTTGGCACCATAAATTGATTTTGCTTCACACTATCTTGATCAAGAGTGTGTGAAGCTTTTGAGAATTGTTGTTGTCTTCCATTGATGAAGTTGTTGCGTTCCCCCTTCTCTATTTTTTATTTTTATTTTTTTTTTGGAATGGGGGGAACTGAAAATTTGAAGTTTGAAATTCCCTAGCTTGTGGAAGTTTCAAGACTTTCCATGTGGGGCTTTCTCAGGGTTTGAATTTTGAATTTCTTTGTCCTGTTGAACTTATATAAGAAGGATAAGTCTTCATTCTTTAACTTGCCTTCATTTGCTTATTTTGTAGTAATTTTGGAAGACAGTGTTCTCTAGTTGAGAGGGATTCCGGCATTGCTTTGCATCATCTTCAGGTTGCTAGTTTTCTCCACTAGATTGCATGCTTTCATTCTGGTTGAATTGTTTGAGTGTTCATGTATTTGGTTAAGAACATGATGAACTGGTTGACCTTTTTCTTCATGCCCTAGGAACTTCCTTATGTTTCGATCTTTCATGTAGTGATAGAGTTTGTTTCTGTTTGTTGTAGATGTCAAAGTCTGGAAGTCCTAGTGATGAGGGCTCCCCTAGCTCTAGCTCTAGGTTTGAGCTTGTAATGTTGGAGTCTTTAGGGCCTTTGTTGGAGTCTTGTACCAAAGAAACGTTGTATGATTTTCGCAATTGTCAAACTTTAACCAATATTAGTTCTTCCTCCTTCATGTCAGTGGGTGAGGGGGTTGTTTTTGACGCCATACCCATATTTCGCTTTGAGTTCACAGCAGAACTTTTAGAGAAAAACTTATTAGATAGCGAAAGGTAGCTTGAAGCCCTAAGGCAGTCATGTAGTATCCCCCGCAATGCAGGAATGCATTTGGTACATCATTGATGCATGAATTATACGCACACAAATTAAACCATCTTTTTGACAATTGTAGTATAAGTATAAGTAGGGATCGTTCTGGACCGGGGATTAGGAGGGATTGTTAATCACTTGGATTTGACTCAAAAACGTAAAAACACAATATAAAACACTAAACTAGACTCAAAGAATGCAAAACTAAACTTTAAAACACTAAAACAAACCAAAAGACTCAAACATTACCCAAAACACTCAAAACTGCCTTAAAATCACTTTCTGGGCAGTTTTGAGCACTTTGAGTACTTTGGACGAATTTATGTAACAAATTGAATCACAACACTTATAAACATAAACTAAATTGATTTCTAACTAATTTGACAAGAAAGTAAAGGGGGTTTAGGTTTTGACGAATTTAAACTAAAAGAACAGATTGTAAGTAAAAGCAAAATGTAAATGTGAATGTGTGATAGAATTTAATGGAATGAAGGCTAGCTAAGGGGTTCATCTCCATACATGTTATACTTGCATAATAAAACGATTTCCAATTGCATTTCAATAAATCATTAATTCTCAACACTCCAAGTTAATTAGGTCCGCTTAAATTAACTTTCAAATCTTCCTAATGTTATTGAATTGGATGATTGCATACGACAACCCAAAACATTCCCTACAAGTCCCCTACATGATTGCATAATAGAGATACAAGCAAGAATCATTATGCTCTATGAAAATTATAAGTGTTGATGAGGCATTCGTTACTATGGAATACGCATGAAACTTATGCCAAGAATTCGTTTAACGCGATTGTTTATAAGCAACCTCCACTACTTGTGAATATAAGTTCATAACGATTAGGTGAAACTCACTTATATTCTAGCGTCAAAATTCATGCATGAAAATTAAGCGCGCATTCTCAATAAACATACATAAATAAGTTATCAATCAAACGGTTAAACAAATTGAATCCACAACTTATGAAACGCAATTAGAAGTAATCAAATCAAAATGCAAGCATAAACATATATTTCGAATCCCCCCCTAGCCAAGGGGGGTTTAGTTCCTCATAACTTTGAAATCAAAGAAACACCTAAACATTCCAACAACTCAAACTTGAATTGTATGAACGTTTAGGCACTCTTCTCTTCCATTCCTCATACGTACAAAACAAAGAGAATTGAATTTAAACATTGAAATCAAAGAAACACCTAAACATTCCAACAACTCAAACTTGAATTGTATGAACGTTTAGGCACTCTTCTCTTCCTCGTTGTTCTATCACAAGGTCTAAGGTGAGTTTTGGGATAGTGTGAAGTGTTTTGGAGGGATGGGGAGTGGTTGGAGTGGTGTTTGGATTAGTAGGGAAACTCACGGCCAAGGGGATGATTTCTGGTGGTGTTTTGGATGATTTTCTGAATATGGACGAATTGAAATGAGAATGAATGGAATGGATGCTTATTTATAGGTGAAATGGGGGGGAACATGACAGCTAGGAGGGAATGTGGCTGCATGTTTGAATGATTAAAGGATGCATGTGGGTTGGAAATGCATGTGCAATGAATATGTGGCTGCATGTGCAAGGGGACAATCTGGAAATGAAAAGAGAAATGCATGTGGCTGCAATAGCATGTGGAATGGATGGGAGTGCATGTGGCTTAAAGGGGGAAATGCATGTGGCTGAAATGAATTAAAGAGTGGGAAGTGCATGTGCATGGCAAATGATGTATTTTCTGGATGAATGAACGTGCATGTGAATTAAAGCTAAAGTGGAATGACAATGGCATGTGGAATGGCTGAATTGAATGATTAAAGTGCACGACACAAAGGGATGTGTTGGTGTGTGAATGGAAATGCAATCTGAAATGGGAGAGCATGTGGGTGGAAATGCATGTGGGTGAATGTGTGGCTGCATGGATTAAAGAATGGGAGTGCATGTGTTGAATGATTAAAGTGCATGTGCAATGTTTTAAAGGATGGAATGATGGAGGAACAAGTGCATGTGAATGCATGGTGATAGCATGTGCACGGTTTTGGTTGGAATGCAAGGGAATGTGCTGAAATGATGGTTTCTTTGGTGATGAATGTGGCTGCAAGGTGTGAATGATTATGGGTATGATAAGTGATAAGTGTATGGTTATAAGTGATATGATATGTGGTTATTATAAGTGATAAGTGGTGATGATAAGTGTATGATATGATAAGTGAATGATATGATAAGTGTATGATATGTGGTGAATGATATGTTAAGTGAATGGTTTAAGTGTTTAAAATAGGGAACAAAGCCCTTCCTTGCATGGCAAGGAAGGGAGACACAAGGAAACATACGATAATGTCCTAAGGTTGCAAGGAATGTTGTTTTTGTGTTCTAAAATGCGTAGGAGTCTTCAATGATGCTCAAACATGAGGTCTTTTAGGATTTAACTTTCCTACTTCAAGTCTTCAATTTCGTCCATCCTCTTGGCTCCAAGCATATGATATCCATTCCAATCTCTAATTTGCTCCAAAAGGCACCAAAAGGCATCCTTTTGCATACCTTGCCCTTAGAACCTACAAACACACGAAAATAGCTTAAAGTACTAAAATAACTAAAGAAACATAACGTAAATGCACGAGAACAAGCCATTTAAGTCGCATGAATATGCTCCTATCAATCATGAAGAGTTGCCATCTGAACCGCCCAAGGGTCATGTCATGTTCTATACCCAAATATTATTGACCTTAGGGGTGAAGTTGCCTTTACACCCTTGGTTGCAACGGATGCTATCTTTCATTGGATATGCGCCTGGGCATCTCAATCCTGGTTTTTGGGATACCTTGATCGGGTTTTATATTATCTGAATGGAATGTGGGTTAGGTGAGCCTTCCTTCCATCAGTGGCGCTACTGCTATAAGATGCGCCCAGTGAAAGCATGCCCAGGGTATGCCGAGTGTGCATGTCGGAATGAGAGATAGCGTATTGTCTTTGGTAAGAAAAAGGCGTAATGCACTTGGAAAAATCGTTGGTGCTTTCTTTATAATGATTGGGAGCATGTTAGGGGTGTCACGCCTGAGTGACGTGTTCTTACTCACTTCCAGACTGTAGGTTGTAATGTATCCATTGTTTGCTATTTGTTGTAGTTTCTTTTTGTGTCTAACATTTTCCTTCATGCAGTAACTCGAGGCAACATCAAATTGTTCGGACGGGAATTGGCTGATGTAGAGAAGGTGTTAAGGGTGCCTAAGGATGATAGACATTTGGGCAAGCTACAACCTTTGTTTCAAAAGTACGGTTTCCAACCCCTAGTGTCGGAGTGCCAGAGACGAGCAAGTAAGTTGTATCCTTCATTTCGCCCTCTCTTTCTTTTACAAAGTTGCATTCTTTACTTTGATTTTTCTTGTTCAATGGAGAAAGTGAGCAAGAAAGGGGGGGGACTAACACCAAGAAAGGGAAAACACCCATGTTAGTTCCCGTAGATGACATTTTGTTTCACAAGGGAGCTCGTAAACACAGGGGGAGGCCAGCCCCTAGACCTAAGTCGCAAGAGAAGGTCCTCAAGATCACTGCCTCAAAGAGAGCTGAAGCTGAGGCTATCAGGTGTGCTGCTGCCATAGTTGCAGGGGAGGAGAGACGACTGTTGCCTCTTCTTCCTACCATCGATCCCATCTTTCCTCTAACCATGAAGTCCACTGACCAAGAAGGTGACCCTAGCTCCAGCCGTAAGAGGAAGTATAAGGAAGAGGTTGGCAACATCCATTGGAAGGATTTGAGGGTTGCCATGCAGCCAAGTAGTTTTAGGTATGTCAATAATTGCTTGGCCGGACGTCGATCCACTGTTGACGAGCTTGGCGAGCTGCTAGATGAGAATGAATCAGATCGTGACCTGATCATCTTGTCATGTAGGTCATGACTGAGTACGACGACAGATTATGAGAGGTTGAGTGGTACAAGGCAAAGTTTAAAGAGAATAACCAGCTTGTGAATGATGCCAGAAAAACAAGCAAAGCTTTGGGTGAGGCCATCCGCCTCAAAGATCAACACTTTGAGAGTTTGAAGAGGCGAAATGGTGAGAATGTGAGGCTCAAGAAACAACTGGAGGGGACTGGGAAACAGTTGGAGACTACTATCCTCGAAGTTTCCAAGGTTAAAGGGGAGTTGGATAATGCCTTGGTTGAAGTTTCTGAGCTAAAGAGGAGTATCCCAACTGAGAAGGACACTGCCGTGCAGGAGTTCTTAGGTTCCCAGGCCTTTCAAGATGCTTTTAAACCTCACTGCATCCGGGCGGCTAATTTTGAGAAAAGGAAATGGATGGCCGTCCTTGAGCATTACGATAATGGAAACATTATCCAAAAGTACCGTGATGAGATGAATGAGTACCGACAAAGAGGTGAAGCCTTCGTCCTCACAGTTGATCCTAGTAGTGAGGATGACTCTGATAATGAGGCTAGTGTCGGTGAGCAGTCTCAGGAGAGTGAGGATGGTTTTGGAGATACCGAGGATGATGGCGATGACGATGCGGTTGAAACGCAAAGTGATATTTTCAAGGGTTTGGCCTCAGATGAGGATGACTCATAGTGCCTTTTTTTTTTTTTCTGCATGTATTTTGAATGTACTAGTTTGTTGTTTGTGTGGCATGTGCCATGTACTCTGGATGTACTAGTTTGTTATTTGTCTGGCATGTGCTATGTTATAAGGCTGAGGGTTTTTTGTTTGTGTATGTTTGCAACCTTGTACTGTGCACTTTGATGTTATTTGCCAAGTATTTGTACTATCATTGATGAATGTTTGGTTATGTTTGAATAGATCCCTTGTTTGGATATAAGTCATGTTGACATATATATATAGACTTTATTTCATGTTGTAAGCATTCGTGTTGAAGCTTCAAACCTGAGCGTTTCAGTGATAGGGATGTAAGGGAGTTAAGACCAAGTTGTCTAAATCAACTTTTCATTGAATTGATGCCAAATGGCCTTCATTACATAGGATGCCGAATGGCCGTAGCTCAACACTTGTACAGTGTGAGTCTACTTGTAATAGTACTTCAAGTGATCAGCGTTCCATAGATGGCCAAGGGTCTTGCCATCGGAGCTCCTGAGCTTGTAGGAACCAGGGCGACTGATGCCAATAACTTCAAACGGTCCATCCCAATTTGGGCTAAGCGTTCCTTCACTCGGGACTCTGTCGCAGAGTAGTCTTTTCTTCAATACCCAGTCCCCCACTTTGAAAGAGAGAGGTTTAACTCTTGAGTCATAGTAGTTGGAGATGCGCTGCTTGTAGGCGACATTCCTTAAGTGAGCCTGGTTTCTGTGTTCCTCGACTAGATCCAAGTTGAGGGTGAGTTGTTTGTCATTTTCACTTTGCATGTAGTTCTGGACTCGGAACGTTGCTTGCTCAAGCTCAACTGGGACAACAGCCTCTGTACCAAAGGCAAGTGAGAATGAAGTTTCTCCTGTTGAAGTTCGATATGAAGTGCGGTATGACCAAAGAACTTAGGGTACAAATTCTGGCCAACAATATTTAGCCTTGTCCAAGCTGGTTTTCAAAGTGCGCTTGATTATTTTGTTGATGGCCTCAACTTGTTTGTTAGACTGGGATGAGCTAGGGAGGCAAAACATAAGTTGATGTTGAACTTAGAACAGAACATCCTGAACTTCTTGTTGTCGAACTGTCGCCCATTGTCCGTGACTATCGCATTAGGAATGCCAAATCTGCAAAGGATGTTCTTCCATATGAAGTCTTCTATTTTTGCCTCAGTAATGGTTGCCAAGGGTTCTACTTCGGCCCACTTTGTGAAGTAGTCAAGTGCAACGATTGCATAGCGGACCTTGCCCTTTCCTGCAGGCATTGGGCCAATCAGATCAAGTCCTCATTGGGCGAAGGGCCAAGGGTTGATCATAAGAGTAAGAGGCTCGGGAGGGGAGTGATGAATAGTTGCGTAGCGTTGACACTTATCACATGAGCGAGATATTTTAATGGCATATTGGTGGAGTGTTGGCCAGTAATATCCTTGGCGAAAAGCCTTGTGTGCTAGGGATCGAGATCCAGCATGATCTCCGCAGACTCCTTCATGTATTTCTCGAAAGACAATTTCTGCTTCCGCAGGTGTAAGGCACCGTAAGTATGGTAGGTTAAAACCTCGCTTGTAGAATTGGTCATTAATGATCAGGTAGCGGGTAGACTTGTATCGAATCTGCTTAGCTTGGACTTTATCATTTGGGAGGGTGCCATGAACAAGGAATTTATAAATTGGGGTGATCCAGCTATTCCCCTGTTGCAAGTTGCACACTTCTGCGACCATGGTGCTTGGTGTTGCCAACAATTCGACATGAATTTTTCTCCCAATCTTGTTTTCCACTGCTGAGGTGAGGTGAGCCAAAGCGTCTGCATGACTGTTTGCCGTTCGAGAGACTTGGGTGATCTGGTAGTGGAAATGCTTGAGCAAAAGCTGCGTTTGTGCAAGATACGCTGCCATGGAGTTATCCTTAGCGTCAAAGTTGTTCGTGACCTGGTTAACCACCAATTGGGAGTCACTGAAGACATTAATTTGTTTAATTCCAAGGTGTTTGGCCAAACGTAAGCCTGCTAAAAGGGCCTCATATTCGGCCTCATTGTTTGACGCCTTGAATTTGAAGCGAAGAGCATACTCCATTGCCACTTTGTCGGGGGTAGTCAGGACTAGTCCTGCTCCACAGCCCTTTTGGTTGGATGAGCTATCAACTTATAGAGTCCATACTGGGAATGTTGGTTTTACCTTTCGGGTTTCCAGGGGTGATGAAGCCGCTGCCTCAGGTGTAGGAGAAATGTCGACGGGATAAGTGAATTCGGTGATGAAATCTGCAACTGCTTGGCCCTTTTTAGCTGGCTTTGGGTGGTAGGAGATGTCAAACTCTCCCAGTGCTATGGCCCATTTGATCATTCGCCCTGAAGTGTCAGGACTTTGAAGTATTTGTCGAAGGGGGTGATTGGTAAACACGATGATGGAGTGTGCTTAGAAGTAAGGGCGAAGTTTCCGAGCAGACATGACTAATGCTAGAGCTAATTTCTTAATGTTGGAGTATTGTGTCTCCGCATCTTGTAGAGCCTTGCTAGCGTAGTAGACAGGTCGTTCGATATTACCATCCCTACGAATGAGGACAAAACTAACTACTGAAGCTGAGACAGATAGATAGACAATTAGGGTGTCGTCAACTTCAGGTTTGGAAAGTAGAGGGGCTTTACTCATGTACTCCTTGAGGTTCTTAAATGCTTCAGCACATTCATCGGTCCACGTAATGTACTTCTTACTTCCCTTAAGTGCTTTGAAAAAAGGAGCACATTTGTCTGTGGCTTTAAAGATGAACCTGGTCAAGGCTGCCACCTTGCCAGTAAGGCTCTGGATGTCTTTTGAGGTTACTGGTTCTTTCATGTCCATAATTGCTTTGATCTTCTCGGGGTTAGCTTCAATGCCTCGTTGGCTAATCATGAAGCCCAAGAATTTTCCAGAGCCCACATCGAAAGCGCATTTGTTGGGGTTCAACCGCATTCGATACTTCTTCAGGATGAAGAAGGTTTCAGACAAGTTGGCAATGCGTTGGTTGGCAAGTTTGCCTTTGACTAACATATCATCAACATAAACTTCCATGCTTTTCCTAATCTGTTCAGCGAACATTGAATTGACTAATCTTTTATAAGTCGCCCCTGCATTCTTTAGGCTGAATGGCATGACTTTATAACAATATAATCCTCTATCAGTGGTGAAGGCTGTGTGTTCTTGGTCCGAAGGGTTCATGAGGATTTGATTGTACCTTGAGTAAGTATCCATGAAGCTCAAGAGTTCACACCCTGCTGTAGAGTATATAAGTCTATCAATGAGAGGAAGGGGAAAGCTATTATTCGGGCATCCTTTGTTTAAGTCGGTGTAGTCGATACACATTCTCCACAAGATCTTTTGAAGCAAAAGACTTTCCTTGGTCGGATTTTTCTTAACAAGGACCACATTTGCTACCCACGTTGGATAATTGACTTCACGGATGAAGCTTATGCTTTTGAGTTTTTCAACTTCTGCCTTCATTGCTTCATATCATTCAGCATCACAAGATCTTCGTTTCTGCCTCACCAGCTTGGTCTTGGGATCAATACTCAAGCGATGACAGATGATATCGGGAGAGATGCCTGGCATGTCCTTGTATGACCAGGTGAAGACTTCAGTGTTCTCTTGCAAAAAAGAGATTAATGCCAACCGAATGGGTGGTGACAAAGTGGTGCCAATCTTCACTATGCGATCTGGATAATCTTTTGAGATAGAGACCTTCTCCAACTCTTTAACAGGTTGTGCTTGCTGGGTGAAAGAGTCATCTCGAGGATCGTCGGGTTGATTGTTACCACCGTGAATATTCAAGTTGGCTTTGTCTAAGCTGGTCTTGATAACTTGGTCATGTATAGAAAGTGTTTCTTTGGGTACATGCAAGTGTTGTTGCTTGACTGAAGTGTTGTAACATGATCGTGCACAAAGTTGATCTCCTCTGATAACCGTTGCCATAGGGGGTTGGAAATTTCATCAATAACATATGTGTGGATACTATGGCCTTGAGATCATTGATGCTTGTGCGCCCAAAGATGACATTGTATGCCGTTGGGCAGTCAACCACCAGGAAGTTAGTGGTGATGGTGGCTGTGTACGGGCCTGTACCGATGGTGAAGGGTAAATGTACGCTCCCTAAAGGTTGCACGACATCACCAGAGAAGCTTATCAGAGGAGAAACCGAGTGATCGAGCAAGTGTTCAGCTACATTAAGTGTTTTGAAAGCTTCAGCAAACATGATATTGACCGACGCCCACGTGTCTACCAGGATTCATCGTACATCAAAGTTGGATATGTGAGCCTCCACAATCAGTGGGTCGTTGTGAGGATAGATGATACATCTTGCTTCCTCAGGGTAGAAACATATTGGATCCCAGTTAGGCTTTTGGTACTTGCCTCCCTTGATGTCTTCCACGTGAAACACTTGGTGGCCAGGCTTCAACGTTCGTTCATTGTTTTTCATGGCCCTGTTGGAAGATTCAGATATGGGTATGCCACCGCTTATGGAATATATCACATTCACTTGGCGTTGGTTGCGGTTATCCCTTGGAGGGTGAAAGAGGAACTGGTCAATTTTTCCTTCACATGCCAAAGCTTCAATATGATCACAGAGGGTGATACATTTCTTGCCGTCATGGCCATTATACTCGTGGTAACCACAAAACATGACTGTGTTCTTCGTGGACTTGAAATCTGGCTCCCTCGGCCTTGGCTTTGGTATCAAGTGAGTTATACTGCGGTAAATAGCCATGCATATGGCGTTCAAAGGTGTGTATGTCTCATACCTCGGGGTAGGACCATTCTTGACACGTGTTTGGCCCACTGCATTGACTGCCTGGGGGTGAGTATTATCGTGGCGATACCTTTGGTTATCGCGATAGTGCCCCTTACTTTTTTTTATTAAAATGAGACTGGTGAGGATGGAAGTTTTTCCTCTTGCCCTGAGAATGATACGCCTGTTGACTTGGCGAGGTATTAGGTAGGGCAGGGGGAAGCGTCGCTGCTGTTTGGAAGGTTGAGGTCTTCGCATTCGGTTGGATTTGGCTTTCACTCCCCATTTGCTGATAAGGGATGGCTGTAGGGAGTTTCCCTTGATATGTCCTTGCCTCGGCGGAGGCATGGTTATAAGCTTGTGCCATTACCTCAGAGTAAGTCTTCCAAGTGTTAGCATTGATCATGTACTTGAAGAAACAGTCGCGTAGGCCTGGCGTGAAGGTTTTAAGGGCGGTCTTGTCATCTGCCTCAGCGCAGTGAGAATACTCATGGTTAAAGCGGCCGGCATACTTTCGTAGTGACTCATCTGGCTTCTGGCAAATAGTGTACAAGTCATCTGCGGAATGCAAGCGATCTGTCTGGAAGATGTGTTGAGAGACAAATAGTTTCCTCAGTTCCTCAAATGAGTCTATCGTCTCAGGTGGAAAACGGAAATACCTATTCAGAGCTCCGCCAGAGAGGGTAGAGGGGAAGAGAAGACATCGTTCTTCATCAGTGTGCATCCGGTATGCCATGGTGGACTCAAAGAGGTTAAGGTGTTCAATCGGGTCCTCTCTTCCAGTGTAGAGTTGTAAGCCAAGCTTCTGCTTTGTCTTTGCTTGGAGGGGGTGTCGAAGATCCTCCTTGTAAGAAGGCTAGGCCTAGGTTGGTTCCAGTCAGGTATTTCGGCTTGACGTTCAGCCTTCAACTTGTTTACTTCCTCAAGGAGTTGTAGGGCAAGGGGGTCCTGAGTGGAGTTAGGTACTGCTGGATCCTTCTTCCGTAAGTCTCTATCTGCTCTTGGAAGTAGGAAAGCTTGGTCAAGGGCATGGGATTTTTCTTTGGACTCACTGTACTGACTTCCAGGGTGAGCCTGTCGAAACGCCCCCGAGTCCCCCGTACCTTCATATTCTTTTAGGACATGTCGCTCATTCCCTAGATTGGCAATTGGCTTGGGGCATGGAAGATGACCGAACCTCTCAGAAACCCTTGGATCATTGACCTTCGAGCTTATGTGGATAGGGTTCTCTCGACGTTGCCTCAGGAAGTCCCGACAGTCGCAATAAACGGCTTTTGATCATTCTACTCTTTCTGCAAGAAAGTGCCTTCCTCCACTTCTCCTGCTTCAGGTCGAAGCAGTTGGGTTGAGAGAGGTCTCATGTTGATCAACACCTTGATGAGTAACTCGCTCCCCATTAGGGATATCCATGTTGAAGGCAGGTGATCCCCCGTGTTGGGGGGTACCCAGGTGGTGGTTGACTTCCCCGGGGGCGATGAGTTCGTGTGTTTGAGTATGCCTAGCTTCATGGAGCATTCCAAAGAGCTTCTCCTACTGCTCCTGGAGGATCTCATTCTTTATCGCTATCTTGTTGTTCTAAGCCTCTAGCTCATCGACTTTAGCCTGAAGAGCAAACCTCTTTCGTTCATTCTTTCGTTGCTTTGCACTAAGTGCGAGGGGGTGTCGTTCTGCGTGCTGTGGCTCCCTTCATTCCCCATGTTGGAGAAGGGTGCCTGGTCGAAAGAAAGTGTGCGAATGGTGGAAACCAGCTTGACAAAGCTGGAGAGAGTAGGAATAAGTGTGTTTCCCACAGACGGCGCCAAATGTTGATGCACAAAATCGGCAAGGACTTTGGTACAACAGAAGTTTGTGACCTTCGTTAGATTGCTCTGGTCATTAGTGTGGATAAGTATGTAAATGAATAGAGATAGGGAAGCAAACAACACAAGATGTACGTGGTTCACCCAGATTGGCTACATCCACAGAGTAGAGGAGTTCTCATTAGTTGTGAAGGGTTTACACAAATACATAGGTTCAAACTCTTTTTTAGTGAGTTCTAGTGAATAGTTTAGTACAAATGACATTTGGGGTTATTGTGGGAGAATGATCCCCTTTTATAGAAGAGAGTTTCTAGCTTTGTTCTGACATTGACACGTGTCATGTTGTGATTGACCTTTGATATCGACACGTGTTGCGCTGTGATTGGCCTCTGATACTGACATGTGTCGCGTTGTGATTAGCCTCCTGGTTGGAGGAAAAGTCTTGTGGGTCCTTGACGGTATACTGTTGACCGGTGCTTAGTAGTTTCGGGATTGGTTAAGTATAGTACAAACAACATGAATACCAACAACAACCTAGTTGTTTGGGCTAGGCTTATGCGTGACCCGGTGCAAGACAAGGAGGCTAATATTATTAAGGTCATCACTCAGCCTATGGGCAATATCATTCGAGTGAATGATGTCACTCTGCGTTTGGATGGGCTCTTAGTCAAGGTTTTTGTTGAGGTTGACTTGAGTTTCCCACTTAAGAGGGTCAGGGAGAATGATCACCCTATTCTTATAAGCTACGAGAAAATTTTTGAGGTCTGTTATTATTGTGGGAGGCATATGTTGGATAATCATGCTTGCCTTGAGTTGGAAAATGATGATGGCTATTTCTTAATTGATAGGGTCTGTTGGAACCAAATTTGCGCATCGTCGTGACTACAAGCAACCTGCAAAACAGTAAACAACTGTGAGCAAGCCTAAGACCAGGGGAAGGGTGTGCTGGCCAAAGGCTCTCCCATGGTCAATTTAGTGAATGATTTTAGACTTAAGCAGTGGGCAAGAAAATTCAAGTGTTTAGATTACTTTATCATAGATGAACCCTAGATGGGTGTATTTATATAGTGGTGGAGAAAGACCTTTTAGGATAGAATCCTCGTTCTAAGCTGGGAGAATCCTAGAGGATATATAGAAGTAGATATTGCATCATCTTAGGAGTTACGATTACTTGCGGCGCATGCCGATTGTTAGATTGTAGGAACTTCAAGACTTATAGGACCTGATTGTGTCCATATATATATAAGATTGCATGTCTTACGGAATGAGCATAGTCATCCAGCAGAGTCGCTAGGAGTCCACCTAGTACCCTGGAGTAAAGTGATGGTGACACCGTTACTTCGTCTGGTACAGCTTCGCCTGGAGCTGGTGATTCCATGACCGAACTTCTGAGGTAACTGCATTCGATCAACCTTATTTCGGTCCTGAAAAATCATGGTCCCAAAATTTCCCCTAACTATTTGTTTAAGAGGCAACTCGTTCCCCTTGAGGATGGATCGTTATCCAAAGACCATGCCTTCCGGAGTAAGCTAGAATACATACTGCTTGGTTTTCAAATTCTTATGAAGGATGTAACCCTTGGTATCGAGGTGGAAGCATTTCAAATCTAGTCGTGCAGTCTTGGGCATCGTGCTAGAAAGTTCGCAATGATGAGATCCTACACTTTGGGGCGTGTTTACAAAAAAGGAGAAATTTTCTCCGATATGCTTCATTTATTTCAACTACCATATTGAAAGATCCACAAGAGAGTCGGTTTGAATTCAACGACTAGATGACTCTGTCTTTCGATGCCTATAAATCCTCGGATATCTTCCTTTTTACTCTACCAAAATCTTTCAAGTCACCCGTTGTAAGAAAAGGCTCCAATTTTCTTGTCATACTGATTTCAAAATCCTGTGTTTCCTTGAAGCGCTTCACATGGCGTCCTCAAGCAAGAAATCCAAGCTGGCTAAGGTTTCTCCTTATAACATTCCTTTGACGAGAGTCTGTAGCTAAGAAGAGGGTGAAGCTTTCGTTGAAGACCATCACGACATTTTGAACGATTGTAATGTTTGGTGGAAAGCTGGTCATAACATCTATGCTGACGTACCAATGCTGTCTGATCCCAGCGTCTGTGCACTAGAATTTACCCATGGTTTCTAGACTTGGGTCTTCGTTTTCCTCTTTCCGTCTTTATGAAAGGCATTTTGTTATGTTACGACATAGCAGTCTGCAATCTCTCTCCTACTGCCTTTAGGCTTATCACTTGTTTTGAGTTGCTAAATCAGTGGTATGGGGCTGAATTGGATATCCCTCAGTTTAGAATGTTGCACAACATCCATAGGGTTTCTACAACCATTACTACTTTACGGCCAAATCTAGCCTTGCCTGGGGGCGTATATTCAGGACATTTCGTGTCATGACAGGGATTGTTACAATTCCTCAGAGGGAAATCAATTAGAAAAACGTATGGTTCCATCGAATTGTCCGGTTTTTAAAAAGGCAAAAAAAACTTTTCATAAAAAAAGGTTATTTTCATTTAATAATAACTTAATTGATATACGATCATTTTCTCCCTTCATACTTTCATACAAAAAAGAATAAAATGAGATTTGATAGTTGTTTGGTTGCCGAGAAAATGGGTGAACATAATGAACAATGGCAGAAACAATTCTATTTTTATAGTTTGTTACACAGCGAGACTAAATATGTACTACATTACATCATGCATGATGACAAGGAAGCAAACTAACTATATAGAAGGGGGTAAAAAAAGCACCCCGTAAATAACACAATCCTCAAATTCATGATCTTGATATGCACAAGCTTCACAAACCGTAAGGGTGTCAGCATTCACTTTTTAAAATTTATTATCATTCATTTAGAAAGGGAGAGTTTCGGACTCACGATATAGAAGTAAAAAGTCAATACCCTAAGGAGGGAGAATTTCGAACTCAGAACGCATGAGTGAGATGTAATACAGGTTTGGTTCAGTTGTAACTAACGCTAAAAGATCTAAATTGAAGCCAAACGGATAAAGATTCATTTTTAAAAGAACAAAGCAATTATTCTTTAGTAAAAACATGAAAACAATCGAATCGAAATCGCATGGTTCATTGTACAAAAATAAATAAATAAATAATTAATTAAATAAAATGAAAAAAAAAAAAAAAATCATATGGCTCGGTTTTTCCAGTTGGCTGGTATTTCAGTAAAAATGCAGTTATTCTTCATTTTTCTGTTGCTGGAAGTTTACTTACCGAAAGAAGGTTTTTCTGATTTGATTACTTAATGGAGATACGTACAGTTCATCAATAAATATATGCATATAACTGATAAACAAAAATATGCATATAAGGAAGCACAGCTACCTGCATCCTGTCAAATTTGGTGTGCCGGAATAACTTGTGATGAGTTGACCTTAAAAATAGAATCTCCCGATGAGATTCGTATATCAAATTCCAAGTTATTAGTTATACGATATACAGATTCTATTTTGGCACTAATAATAAAACAAACATGTATACTTCAAGACATGCATGCATGATGACGATGACTTGATATAAAATAATTAAACAAACATATATTTTAAGGCATGCAGGATGACTTAAGAGCAGAGTTTTCAGCATGCTAGGAGTCCCGTTCTCCTAAATTTTAGCGTTCAAGTAAATCGTGAGTACTAACCCTTCAGTCTTAATTCAACAATAGTGGAGAAAATACAACAGCAAAAATTACATGACCACCATTATTATATTAGGATCGAACAATAGATGAACTTCACTTTTATTTACCTCTGATGTTTGGGAGAACATGATTGGGTATATGCTAGTAGAACTAAATATTAAGGATGATACTTGCGTTCCCTCTTTAAGGTATGAGCTCATTCCTCCATTTGAAATAATGTATCTTGACTGTACAAATTTCTTAATTGGAACCGTTTAATTTGTTAATCTTCAATCAAAGATCACCCACGTAAAAAATCATTTTAATCGAAGATCATTTAGTCATTCAAATGTATAGAACAAAGTGACAATGTACGTGTCAAGTAGCATATTGATGATTTATTTGATATGCTTTGATGATTAAACGATCTCCAATTTGAATTATTTTTTCGTATGAGTGATCTTAATAAATTAAACGGTTCCGACCTTTGATTTTAATCAGTTAAAATATGTTATTCACGAATAGGGATATGTACATTCCCATGCGTGGATGCAAGTATTATCCAAAAAAGAATACATTGGATGCAGTCCCTAATCACTAGTGTACATTGATTGAAACCCTATTAGTTTTTAGATTTTGACCAAAGTCCCTTGACTTTGTACACATCAGCATATTAGCATTAATCAATTTCCATGTCAACTATTTATATTTAAATTAAGCATTATATTAAATATTGTAATATAGACATCCTTTAAAGCAATTTTTTTGTCCAAAAATTTAAAGCAATTAAATAAAATAAATTACCACATTTATTGGATATAAACTCCCATAAGATTTGAAATTTAACGTTTATGGGATTAAACAACAAACTCCACCCATAGAAAACCTTAAACCAATTAAAAATTGGTGATTAAAATGTGGAAAATGTTACAGTCATATTTAGAATCGGAATGTGATTGTGTAAATCCTAGTGTATATAGGGTAAGGATTTAACCTATCCTACTACTATAAATAAAAGCACAATGGGGTGATACAACACACACCTCACAATTAAATCTCTCTATTCTTTCTCTTATTGCCCCCCCACCTCACCCTCTCTATTCCCTTAGAATAGTTCAGTCAAATAGGCTTACAACACGTTATCAGCACACTCTTACTAGATGCTAAGGAACTAAAGGACCGTAAGAGGATGTTCTCTTCTACAAAATTCAAAGGCTTTTATTTGTTTTCTGCCAATCAGGTACGCTTGAAATAAAGTAAGATATTTGAAATGTCCACGAAGCATGAAAACATTCCCCATGATGCATAAACCCCATATATTTATATTTTCCTTTCGAAATATATATTGTATATGTTTCATATATTTGTCTCTATATATATATATATATATATATATATATATATGTTTCATCCATTACGCAATTGTATATGTTTCAAACCCTAAAGATGTCGGAAAAAAAAAAAGGGAATTATGCGGCACGGCCTCTACACCACCGTGGCACCATCGCTGACCACTGCAGCCCAGCCGTGTGGAGCAAATTATGGAACAACATTATTTAATGCCTTGGACCACACAGCGGCAGCCCTTTTGGGCTTTGTTGCGTCTACTTAGACACACCAGGCCTTCGGCCTGATAGGGTTACAAGGGCTTCAAGCCCCCAGCCTAAACCGAGAAGGCTTGCTATTCTTCTTGGCCCTATCTCGCACGTTCTTGGCTCAATTCTTGTAGCCCAGAGCTACTGAGCCTTTATTGACCCATACCCAGGCTTGCTCGCTGGGCTTCGTTCTAGCCTTCGGCCCATTTGCCTCCAACTTTTATTGTTGGGCTTGACATGCCGCGACCCAAAAACTTGAAACCCAACTTTGGCTGGGCTTCCCTACACCAACCTGCAAGCCATCTTTGGGCTAGGCTTGCCTCGTCCCTTATTTTTGGCCCAAAACCAGCAACTTTTTCTGTTGGGCTCACCCAGATCACACGGCCCGAGGCCTACAGTGCTCCCTATGGCCTTATGGCCTACAACTGTGTTACAGAGCTTGTCCTCACATCGTAGCCAGCCCACTTTTGGCTGGCCGCGTTATTTTTTCGACCAAATGCCAATTTTTGGCATCCCCGCGTTATAAATCATACCTAAATAATGTTTTAGTGTACTTTGGCTTACACTAATTAATTCTAAATTAATTATCACTTGGTTTATCACCAACCGAAGCTTATATGACTTGTATGTCATTATTTTGCTTCCACGATCGACCCCGTTTAGTCCCGATCTATTGAATTAATTAAAAGTGACCTCAGTCCATTAATTTGATAATTAATCCAAAATTATTGACCTGAAGATCACTTTTGGACATTAACTATTCAATAATTTAATTTTATACTTTGAACCGTTGACATCCTTTCGTAGTCCTGAAGCTCTCACAATTGAGTTCCCGAAGCAACTCAAATCCACTACACTTAAATGAGCATATTGCATTCTCATTCTGTGTTCTTGCAGGAACCTCTCATTTATGAACTAATCGTTCATAAAACTAAATTGAACCTATAGTTTCATATTTAGTGCCTTTGAAACCCGAAGTTTTCATTCAAAACTTACCACATGAAACCTGTAGCTTTCATACTTAAATTAAACCAATACATGTCTATAGAACCCGAATGTTCTAGTCGAACTTGAACAAGCTTGATTTCGTGGCTCTGGAAGTATGTGGAAGAAACTACCACGCACCCTCTGGCTTGCTCTGGCCGACCGTTTTGATCACTAGAAAGACATTTACTTGCCTGAAGCAAGACACGAATAACAGCATCTACGCTTCCAAGACTTTAAGTCCATGAATGAATACAACTCTGAAGTTTGTAGAATTTGATCACTGCTTAAGTTTTGTAAAATGGACTTAATAGAATCAGATCTTCTGGAGAAGACCTATTCAACATTCCATGCCACCAATATTGTCCTCAAGCAACAATATAGGGCGCAGAAGTTCATCAAATTTTTGGATTTGATCTCAGTTTTACTTCTCGTTGAAAAGTAGAACCAGCTTTCAATGAAAAATCATCAAGCTCGACCCACTAGCTCGAACACCTCGCTTGAAGCGCATGCGACCAATTCTAGCAGCCACAAATTATGAAAAATCGTCATGGCCGTGGCAATGAGCGACAAACCCAACCATGAGCCCAAGGTTAACAGAACCAAAGCCTACCTAAGTGAGGAAATTTGACCCAGAAGCGCCAATCCTTTGCCCCTAAGGCCCCAAACTTCAAGAACAAAGGAAAAGCTACCATTCAATCGGCTTCCACTAAAATGGACATGTACTACCGTTGTGGATCAAAGGATCATTAGTTACGTGTATGCAGAGCTACCCTCAAGGCCATTGCCAAGTATCATTCCCGTCGTGAGTCTAACTTTGCCCATGTGGAACATCCCGAAGATGCTACTACATCTATGAAGATATCAGATTTTCAGGAGGCATCAACTCCTATGGACAAATAAGTTTTATTCTTCTAGACATGTTTCTAGGGTGTTTTTACCCCTAGTGGCCGGACCTCCCTCTTAATTTTTAGGTTTATGGTTTATTTTTTGGACAATTTTTCTAAGTATTTGGAATAATTTGTTTAGCTTTGGTTTGTTTTGAATTATGGATAATTATTTTATGGATATTATTTCTCGAATTGATTAATTGAATGAATGAAATTATACTTATGCATGTGACCAATTCAATGAATTTATTTCTAAGTATGTCTAGTGGGGAAGTTAGTTGTCTGGCTGATAGTGCTACCACGCACACCATATTGCGTGAACGACACTATTTTTCTAACTTTGTACCTAAGAAAGCACCTTTGACAACTCTCTCAGGCTCATCCAACTTGATTGAAGGATACGGAAAGGCCCATATCATGTTGTCCAATGGTACTGTCTTAACCATTAAAAATACCCTTTTTTTTCCACGTTCCGGAAGAACGTTGATAAGTTTTAGAGATATTCAAGGTAATCAATATCATATTGAAACCACTGAAAAGAATGGATCTAAATTTCTTTGTATCACTTCTTACGAGTATGGCCAGAAGCGCATTCACGAGAAGTTGGAATGTCTCTCGAATGGGTTGTACATCACAACCATTCGCGGCATAGAAGCCCACCATGTGGCCTGCCCTATGCTTGAGTTTTAGAGCACTTTGCTAGTTTGGCATGATCATATGGGACATCTCGGACGTGACATGACGCGCCATTTCCTCAAATTATCACATAGACATCATTTACCTCCCTACATTGGATTCCAGCCATGCAAAGTGTGTTATTTGGGGAAGTTGAATACTCAACCCTCAATTACAAAGATTATTCACAACCTTCCTAAGTTTCTTTAGGGGATTCAAAAGGATATTTGTGGACCTATCCAGCCAACATGTGGACCATTTAGATACTTTATGGTGTTGGTTGATGCATCGACACGATGGTCATATGTTTGCTTATTGTCCACACGCAATGCTGCATTTGCAAAACTCCTAGCACAAATTATTAAGCTTAGGGCTCACCATCCTAATTATCCGATCAAATCTATTTGATTGGATAATGCTGAAGAATTCACATCTAAAACTTTTGATGACTATTGCATGTCGGTTGGTGTTGAACTTGAACATCCAATACCCCATGTTCACACTCAAAACAGCTGGCAGAGGCATTGATTAAGCACTTCTAAATGATTGCTCGATTGTTGGTCATACGTACTAAGTTCCCGATTGCTGCTTGGAGCCACACAATATTGCACACAACCATGTTGATCTGCCTGAGGTGTGCTGTAACCTAACCATATAACACCCTTCAGTTGGTTACTAGATGCGAGCTTGACGTCTCGCACTTATGTGTGTTTGGGTGCGCAGTCTATATGCCAATAACGTCGCCTCTACGTACCAAAATGGGTCCTCAGAGAAAAATAGGAATCTATGTCGGTTATGATTCGCCATCAATTATTCGCTATTTAGAGCCCTTGACATGAGATCTCTTTACCGCACATTTTGCGGATTGTAACTTTGATGAGACAATTTTCCCATTGTCAAGGGGAGATAAGCATGCTACGTTACTGGAGAATGCCACGAATTGTTGTGGTATGCTCCCACTATGTCTCATTTAGATCTTTGCACCGCCTAGTCTGAAACTGAGGTGCGATGAATTATAGATCTTTAGAGCATTGCCCAAAGCATGCTGGATACTTTTACTAATCTAGCGAAGGTAACAAGATTACAGATACCTGCTGTAAACGCACCTGCAAGAATAAACATACCTCAAGTACGCTGCAGTACCGCTTAGGAAGGCTGAACCATCCCTGAAGGTGGGGAGGTAGCACATTCCATATGGCTCAATACATTGGCAGTTACCCAATCATCTGCTTCGACCCTGAAGCATGGCAGACCCATTGGTTCAAAGGATTCACAACCTCAAAAAAGGAAAACGACACAAACTAGTGACCTTAGTTTGAATCCGACCATCGCTCACTCATTTGTTCCAACGCACAAGGTTATTCTAGATTACGGTGATGTCTTAAATGAGGCAACCCGACCTTCCAAGAATCGCGAGATTTCAGTCCACTACGCAGTATTGGATGAGGTTTGGAATCAGAATGAGATGATCATTGACGATGCAATTGCGTACACAGTAGCTACTGACATCATGCTTAGCGATGACATTGAAATTATGTTCCATTGATGAATGCCAACATATAACGGATTGGTCAAACTGGAAACAAGCAATCCAGGTCGAACTCGATTTGTTTGCAAAACGTAAGGTGTTTGGACGTATAGCTCCTACTCCACCACATGTGAAGCTCGTACAAGTAGGTTTTCGTGAGGAAGCATAATGAGAAGAATAAAATAGTGTGATACAAAGCACGCCTCGTAGCGCAAGGCTTCTCTCAGCGCTATGTGATTGATTTCAAGGAGACGTATTCCCCCGCAATAGACGTCATAACGTTCCACTACCTTATTAGATTGGTAGTTTCTGAAAGAATATGCAGCTTATGTACGTGGTAACCGCGTACCTCTATAGAGATCTACATGAAAGTTCCAGAAAGACTTCCACTGACAGGTTCAAATAGTTCTAGACCACGGAACACTCTTTCAATTACATTGAAGAGATCACTCTACAGATTGAAACAAGTTAGGGTTATGTGAACAACGAATTATGCCCATGCCTGTTCATAAAGAAGTCACATTCTGAATTTGCAATCATTGTAGTTTATGTCGACGACATAAACCTCATTGGAACTCTTGCAGAGCTTGAGGAAATTGCTATTCACTTGAAATCGAAATTTGAGATGAAAGATCTTGGGAAAACTTGATATTGTCTTGGCTTGAAGATCATGCATTGTTCGGATAGAATCTTAGTGCATCAATTGAACTACACCCAAAAGGTGTTGCGACGTTTTAATGAGAATAAAGCAAAGCTTTTGAGTACTCATGTGGTCGTTCGGACTCTAGATGCTAAACAAGTTCTCTTCCGTCCAAAGGAAGAGGATGAAGAGATGTTGGAGCCTGAAGTTCCATACCTAAGTGCAACAGGGGCTTTATTGTACTTGGTTCAATGCATTAGACCCGATATCTCCTTCGTTGTTAATCATTTGGCTAGATACATCAATGTGCCAACACGTAGACACTAGATTGGTGTTAAAGACATATTTCGCTACCTTAAGAGTACTACGAATCTGGACTTATGCTATCCTTATGGATCCTTAAGTGATGTCGTACCCCCTAATCTCGAGTCGATTCTTGCCTTGTTGGTTATGCCTATGCTGGATACTTATCTGATCCGCATAAGGCACGCTCTCAAACGGGTTATGTCTTTACCGTTAGAGGCACCACAATCTCTTGGAGGCTAAACATACCTTAGTTGCCACTTCGTCTAACTGAAATTCTTGCCTTACATGAAGAAACTCTGGAATGCTTTTGGTTGAGAGCTGTTGTGGGCCATATTCGAAGCTTTTGCGATCTTTACCCCATTGTTGATGTCCCGACGAAGATCTATGAAGACAATGCAACATGCATCGAACAACTAAAAAATGGTTACATCAAGGGAAACAACACTAAACACATAGCGTCGAAGTTATTTTATTCTCACCAGCAACAACAACATTAGAACATTGAAGTCAAGCAAATCTGTTCCCAAGACAACCTGGCCGCTCTCTTTACCAAGTCATTGCCCAAGTCTACTTTTCAGAAGCTCGTCCAAGGAATTGGTATGTGTAAATTATCTGAGTTGAGTTGCTTGTAGTTTTCTTATTTGGGAGTTATGTCTAACTCAGGGGGAATATCCTGAAGCATACTTACTTGATCTTAATGTACTCTTTTTCTACGATTAGGAGCATTTTTCCCACTGGGTTTTTGCTACCTAACGAGGTTTTGATGAGGCACCCATCCAGAGATGATCATACTCTATTGAGTTCACTACTTTCATCCTGTTTGATGTTTGTTATAGATATTATGCATACTTCTCACTTTTCTCCTTAGTTTATGGGTTTTCACTTGCCTTAGGTTTTACCATAGCGAGGTTTTTTGAGTTTTACTACCAATGCATACTTTCTTTAAATTTGAGACTCGTATTCGCCCGTTATGCCACTGACATTATCAACGATTCTACCTTATCTGCTGAAGATCTGATGTGATGTTTTGTTTGAGTATTTACACACTCAAGGGGGAGTGTTGTAGTCATATTTAGAATAGGATTGTGATTGTGTAAATCCTAGAGTATCTAGGGATATCTTTGAATATTCCCTTTAGTAGTTAATATCTTATTAGAGTTGTAATCCTAAGAGGGTAATGATTTAACCTATCCTACTACTATAAATAAAGGCACAATGGGGTGATACAACACACACCTCACAATTAATATCGTGTCAGCTTCACACCTAAGTGACTTACAATTAAATACCACGTTAATGTAAACAAGTTTGATACTTTGACATAAAGTACCATAAACAAATATTGGCAACCACAAAATTACGCAAACACAAATTATCTAGTCCGAAAGGAATACCAAAAGTCAGAATGGCAAGAAAACTAGTGAAGCATTCGCAAAAGAAACAATCTTTCGGACTAGATAGTTCAAAAATTTCCAGAGCCTAGCCAGCAACCATAAGAACTACAAACACAAGTTGCTAGCCCAATATATCATAGTAAATGACTATTACTAAATGACAACATAATTCCTAATTAAAACACCACTTAAGAGAAATAATTTTAATAGGAATATTAAATCAAGCAGATTTCCTATTCTTCCTACTAGGATGAAAACTGAACCTAAAAATAGCCTCTATTATATGACAACACAAGATCTAACACTATCGAATGAAAGAGAACAAGAAAAACTGACAAATGTGCATGCAAATATTGCACTATTGCAATATGCATTCCATGCAATATAAGAAACCAACAGAGATTTACAAAAATATACAAAAAGCTGTCATGGCATACATACATTCAATTATACACAAAAGTTTAGTCATATACAAATATACATATAGATATACATATATATATATATATATATATATATAGAGAGAGAGAGAGAGAGAGAGAGAGATAGAGAGAGAGAGTTAAAGGTGCTAACCTTCTGAGAGGGGCGACACCCGGGAGGTAGAAGTAGCGAGCATCAAAGGTAATTATTTTGTGTATCTTTCTAATATCTATGTTATTGTTTGGAATTTTGAAATGAGGTCTTCTTGAATTTAGGGTTTTATGGCTCGAATTGAGGATTAAAATTTTTTTTTTTTCTAAATTGGAGTTTTAAACTTCACTTTGTGTTTGCATGTGCGTTATAGATGTAAATTTTAAAATCCATTCTTCTTGGTCAGATTAGAACCCTAGTTCTACAACCCTAATTCAAAGTAGTTATTAAATCAAAGCAATTATTCAAACATTAGAACCCTAATTGTAGAACCCTAATTCCTATTTTGACTAGAGTTAAGTAAATTGAAATTTACCTCAAAGGAAGAGCACTGTCGGAGGAGGAAGAAAGGGTTGTCGAAGGAGGAAGAGAGAGGGGTGCCGAAGGAGGAACAGATAGGGGGCGCCAAAGGAGGAAGAGAGAGGGTTGTTGGAGGAAGAAGAGAGAGTGCGAGGGAGAGTTGAGGGAGATGGATGTCGGAGGGAGAGTTTACAGAGAGGAGAGGTGAGGGGAAAGTGGGAAAGTGTTTGCGATTTCATTTTAATCTCGAGGTTATTGGGCGACGAACAGAAGATATTCGTCGTGCAATAAAATCAAATTTTCACAAAATTATCTTTGTGCGCGCCTAATTTCTAGCTCATTGCACGACGAAGAGTAATTAATTGTTGTGCAAATGACATTCACGCGACGAATAATATTTTGTTCGTCATGCAATGAGCTGAAAATTAAATTTACCCGGGTAAATTTTTTAAAATTTATATTTATTCAAATAAAACCAATTTCTTTATAACATAAGATAATTAAATTACAAAAAAATTCATTCACTTTGTTTTACATGGCAAGTCGCAAATAAATTGCATTATTCATCATCCAAACTATAATAACTTTTGCTATCATCACTATCATCATTTTCGGTCTCCCAATCCTCCTCCTCGATAACTACGTCACCGTCGTCGTTCGAGCCCATTGCAACATCGTATCGTGGAAGATCATTGAGGTCAAATGTAATTGACTGAATCGGTATTTCGATTGAAGACACTTCGTGTAACTGAAACGGTTCTTGGATAAGATTTGTATCTCGAAGTATTTCCGCATCATTTTCTATTGAAGATTTTAAACGTTGGTTAGTGACGTTGTCGACGTCGTCGTCAATTGGGTCTTGTTTTGGTATAGCATACACGTTCCTCTGATCCATCTTTTGAACAACTTTCCAACCTCTCCCGGCTTTATGGTTATCTAGATACACAATCTGTTTTGCCATGTTTGCCAAAATGTAGGAGTCATCATCATACCAAGTTCTGTTAATGTTCACATATAGTAAGCCATGGTTGATTTTAACATTTCCTTGCCCATTTGGGTTTGTATCAAACCATCGACACTTAAATATGATCACTTGGTCGGTCTTTGTAAAGCAATTGCACAATAGTTGTTAGTTTGCCATAGAAATCAATGTCCGTACTTTTACCTCCACCTGGGACATGGACACCGCTATTTTGCGTACACAACTTGTCATCTCGTGCAGTCCCCAAAAACTTGACGCCGTTAACATGGCAACCCGAGAACAATTCAATGCGAATCGGGCCGAACGCCAAGTTATATAACTCTTCACTGTAAGTGGGGCAATTCGATGCTTTCAATTTATTCACCTAATAGCAAGGTTCTAAAAAATGCTAGGCGCTAGTCGGGCGGCGGGCTAGCGCTTAGTGCCTAGGCGGCTAGGCAGGATCTAGGTGGACGCCTAGGCGGTCTAGGCGGATTTAGGTAAATTTCTTGTATATCTTGTAAATAAGTGCATATTGACACTTACAAAAAATTATACTTGTATGAAATATATAAATAAAATAATAAAAGAATGATAAAATGCAAATAAAATATCTAGCAAGTCTAGAATTTAAACACATATTAAGCATATATACCATATAACTTAAGACATTTTAAATGATTGTATCTAATTTTTAAAAATTAAAAGTAAAAATTTGGTTAGGTGGTTAATAATAAAAAGAATTCTGAAAAGGTGCATATGCATCCTTTCCCATTTCATAAAGCACCACGTGTGTGGTGTGACCCCTTCCCTCCAACCCTAGTTCCCAAGACCCATGCCTCACATCAACCAAGACAATCAGAGACTCCCAAACCAAGGAGTCCATTTTGACGCCTTGAAAACCGGAATCTTCTGTTCTTTTTTATTCTTTCCTTTTCCTCATCCTCATCGTCTTCTTTCTGTTCCCTCTTCTTCTTCTTCTTTTTTCCATTTTCCCTCTGTTAATTCTCCATTTTTTCTTCGATTGCTCCGCCCGATTCCCTATCTTCTCCACCTAATTAAGTTTCTCGTTTCCTCTCCCTTCATTCTTCTTCGATTGTTCCACCTGATTCCCCATCTCTCCGCCTAATTTCCATCTTCTTGCTCTGTATAATTTTCCAAAACCTAATCATGAGTCCAGTCAATTTCCTAAAGCACAGTGAAGAAATCCTCTTCGGCGAAGAAATCTGGGCTTCCAGGTCAAAGTTCTCGTTTTTTTTTTTCTGCAATTGCACTGTTATTTTGATTCCTTCTACATATCTCTCTCACGTTTGCTCTTCCATCACGCTCTCTCGATTTCTCTTTCGTCACCATCGTGGTGTAGTGGGACGGAAAATTTTAACAAAACCGTCGAGGAGGCCGCTTAGCTCAGCGCCTAGCTCGCCTAGTCAGCCACCTAATACCCATGCCGATTTCTTGAACCTTTTTGAAATAATCGCGGGGGCGGCCCAACGCCCAGCGCCTAGGCGGCCACCCAGACCGCATTTTAGAACACTGCCTAATAGTATACAAAAACATACACATATTAGCTTGAGAAAATTAAATACTATAGTATATATCACAAATACAAAACACTTATAACTTACATATTCGAGAAACCACTGTGGAAACAATTTTTGGTGTTTCGTGGCATACAAATGTGATAGATGTTCTCGCGTCATCATCTTTTCATGCTCATCTAAGTATGCCACTATCTCTTCACAATTGTTCAATACAAACCAATGCGCTACCTCCATGTCATTTTTGGAAAATGACTCGCCACGTACATGATCCCCAAAGGGTCGTGCGCTTTGGGCAAAAATAGAAAGTTTTCATTTCTCACACCCCCGTGATTATTACGATGAGGATGATTGAAAGTCGTCTTCACATCTTTTAAATACGTTCCACAGAAAGTAAGCAACTCATATTAAACCTAAGGCCCTATAATTGATCATTTGGGCTTTGCTCTTTTGCGTACACTTCTTTTTAACTCCCTGAGAAGTGTGCCAAAACAAAACGATACGATACAAATTAGTAAGCGTGGGCTAATGATGCATAAACAAATGATGACGATTATATACCTTTCTATTGGATACATCCAACAATAATTGACAGGACCAGCAAGCAATGCCTCTTTGGGCAAGTGAACCATCACATGGATTATACTTGTGAAGAAAGCTGGAGGGAATATCAACTCAAACTTGCATAGGACTTGGACAATGTCGTGGCACAACTGATTAACATTCGTCTTTTGCAACGTTCTTGCCGTCAGTTGGGAAAAAAATCTAGACAACAAACATGATTGGCTTCACTACATCTTACAGTAATAGGTGTTGAATACCCATAGGAAGTAGGCGTTGCATAAACACATGGAAGTCATGGCTCTTTAGTCTAGCAAATTTACCCCCGTCAACATTCACGCAATGCGTGATATTATCAGCATACCCGTCTTGAAACTTTACTGACGATACAAACTTTAAAAACTCTTGTTTGTCATTCGGTTTCATGGAAAAAAACGCAAGATCCCTTATGGCTTTATCACTGTCCTTATTCATCCATAAACCCCTCTATATGCCCATTCTTTCTGAATCAAGACGAGCTTTGATCATGTCCTTTGTCTTGCCCTCGATATCTAGAATGGTGCCCACCAATGTGTCAAAGACATTTTTCTCAACATGCATAACGTCGAGGTAGTGTCTCAATTTTAGTTTCAACCAACACAGGAGCTTAAAAAACATAGGCTTATGCGTCCAGTTCATATGTGTAAAAGGTCTGGTCCTACTCACTGTTTTCCCGAAAAGAGCAAAATCTAAACGGTTAAGCTATTCCAAAATCTAAGCACTTGACCATTCTCTAGGTCTGAGGCGATGCTCTGTGTTCCCGTCGAACTCTTTATCCTTTTCCCGCCACTCGTGGTCCCATGGCAACCATCTCCGATGACCAAGATAACAAACTTTTCCGGTGTGCCAACCAGATGTTATATCATCCTTGCATACAGGGCATGCCATATAACCTTTAGTGCTCCACCCAGAAACCAATGCATATGCAAGAAAATCGTTAACAATCCACATAACTACTACTCGCAAACTGAACATCTTCCCAGTGGACTTGTCGTACGTGTGCACACCATTTATCCATAAATCATTTAGCTCATCAACCAATAGCCTTAAGTAAACATCAATTTACCTGCCAGTATCCTCAGTTATCAAAAAAGTCATCATCGTGTATTCTTTTTTCATGCATTTCCAAGGCGGCAAATTATATGGGAATATGAAAATCGACCAAGTGATGTGGTATTGGTTTAGAACCCCGAATGGATTGAATCCGTTAGTGGCAAGTCCTAATCTAACATTCCGAGGATCAGCAGCAAACTGGGGGAACATTCGATCGAACACTTTTCATGCCTCCCTATCTGCAAGATGCCTCATCACATCGTCGTCTACCCGTTTTTCCTTATGCCATCTCATGTCTATGGCAGTATGCATCGACATATACAATCGCTGCAACCTAGGTTTTAGGGGCAGATAAGGCATGAATTTTTTAGGGATCTTAGTCGTTCTATTCTGAGATGTCATGTTGAACCTCGACCCATTGTAAAATAAAATACAATTGCTTTTGTAAGTGTGAATTTTTTCATAACCCAATCCAAGACCATTCAACACCTTTTGCGCATGTCTATAGTCTTTCGGCAAACAATTGTCCTTCAGAAGCATTCCCTTGAAAACCCCCAAAAAGTAATCGAAACACTGGTTCAACATACGATACTTTATTTTTCCGTGCATTAGTTCCACAATGGCCGTGAGAACGGAAAAGCTCTCACACCCCAGGTATAACTCTTGGTTGGCATTTTTGAATAGTTTTTCATATTATTCGAACTCTGCACTGTCCATTAGTGTAGGCATGTCATCTTCCCTTTCCTAATTGGTGTTTGTCAATGCAAATGGAAAAGCATCATTTATAATATCCATGACTTGTTCATTAGAATCCACAATAGGTTCAACATTGTCCACGCTTGTGGCGTTTGAAGACGAAGCATTGTCTAATTGTTCCCCATGATGGTTCCAAGTATTATATGTCTCAATCATTCCATTCTTTACTAAATAAAATTGAACATTTTCAATTGTCTCCCTTAACGCGTTGTTACACCTCCTACAAGGACACCAGATTCTAGTTGCACCCGGGTTGTGTGTACGTACAAAGTCAATATAATCCTCAATTCCATCCAAGTATTCTTCCGCGTATCTATTCGGGTTTTGTATCCACGTCATGTCCATAATTCTTGGAACCACAATAACAATACAACAATCACAACAACTTCATACAAAAATATAATGTCACTTTATGCCTTCGGTAAGGGCCCTATCCTATTCGGGAATGCATAGTCGTCACGTAATTCACAACTACATCAGATTAGATTTCGATGTGGATGAATTTCTGCAGCATCTTGGTATAGTTCTTCAGGTGTATGACGTAGATATAAAATACCTATGTGCCACCCGAAAAACGTACATAGATGACACCGAAATCTCCACAACCGAAACCTAATCCTTCAACCATCAATTATGCGCCATAATTGTGCATTCCCAAACTGTCCAAATAATAGGACAATTTAAGAATTAATTGGACCACAGTCATGCTTTCGCATCCATGTACGAAATCTAACTAATCCTTGAACAGGAAACTAAGTTTTACTAAAAATAAAAAACAAGTACGAAGTTAATTTCAATTAACTCCGTACATCACAATACATATTTGTACGTGATGTGCAAATTTAACAAATAATATAAATATAATTTCACAACACAATATAAACATAACAAACTAAGTTCAACATAATTTAATTAATTTGATATTTTTTAAAAATAAAACGAAGAAAATACCTTCTCAATTGTTCTCCACCAATCGCTAATCACACACAATATCCCTATAGACAATGAAATTAATGGCGTTAGTATGAATTTACATTAATACTTTTACCCTAAAAAAAAAAAAAAAAGGCTTACCGGACACACCGAGATAGCTCATCAACCTAGAGAAGAAGATGGAGGGAGTATTAGATGATAAAATTAAGAGAAAATGGAATGACGGATGCCGGATTGAGAAAAATCGAAAGGGATAAGTGCAAAAGCTAAATTTGCAATTTTTGTGCAATTTGCCTCTGCACAACTTGAATCCAGATTATAAAGTTCACTTTTGGACAAATGATTTTGCTCGACGAACAAGGTCTTTGTTGCGCAAATGTCCTTTGCGCGACTAACATATCATTCGTCGAGTAAATAATATTTACGCGACAAAATAAAAAAAAATAAAAAATAAAAAAAACATTCGTCGAGCAAGTTTACCATTTTTTTAATTTTTTTCTTTATTTTATAATTTATTCTTTCAACAAATTGCGCAACAAAAACATGTATCGTCACACAATGGATATTTTTTAATTTTTTTTTTTTATGTTTTTCCGTTTTTTTTGTATGTATTGTAAATTTTTATTTTATTATAAATTAAAAACTCAAACCTAATTAAACATTAAATTAATTAATAAAACTAATTTACTATACCAAATAGAAATTATAATTAATGTAAATATTAATACTCATCCACATAACATAAATTAATTAATTAAATTAAATATAAAATCCACAAAATCTTGTTTAAAAGAAAAAAAAAAAAAAAAAAAAAACAACCCTCCTCAACTTCAATTCTCCCTCGCGCTGAACACATCAAACTTCCACTGTCGGAACTCTGCTTGAAAAGCCCATCCACATAAATCCGTTGCTTCTCTTCGGTTTCATCAACATCCCAATGAACCTATATTAATGGCAATAAGAATAAATTAGTAATTTAAAAAATATTACGTTTTAACAAATAATTGTTCATTATTTACTACAAACTTACCGATAACTCTCTCAGCATGGACTTCTTCAACTCCTTAGGGACTTTTTCCAAGACTAAAACTCGGCAAAACAATCCCTCCGCACCAAATTCCCAATGACATACCTAAATTTGACATACGCCTGAACCATATTTTTACCTTCAAAGTTCGGCACTTGTTTCTGTCGACACCTTTCTGATCGCACTACAAGTTTCTTTTTGCCAAAACCTTCGAAATTTTTTTTTTGAAAACTAGGGTTCTAAAACTGTGTTTATATAGCGCTAGGATACCTTTGTGGGACGAAACCATTCGTTGCACAAAACTACATGTTCGTCGCACAAAACGCATCATAAATGCGCAATAAATGGAAAGGTTTGAATGCAATTTGATTGTGCTTTGCGCAACAAAAATCTGCTATTTGTTGCGCAAAGTAATCTTACACGACGAACATAGTGTCGCGCAATATATTTAGCGACGAATAGAATGATTGTAAATATAAAGTTTACATAAACATATATATCTATGTTTACGTAAACTTTATAATTACAAACAAATATTCAGTTAAATATTCTTTTTCTAAAAATATTTAATACCTTAAATATTTATTCTATAAATAATTAGTACCTAAAATATTTATTCTATAAATAATTAATACCTTAAATATTTATTCTATAAATAATTAATGCTTTAATCCATACAATTATTTTGAGTATAAGTACGATATTCATTGAAGATTGAAAACACATACAAACCAAAGATAAGATACTTACATTAGGCCTCAATAAAGAAAACCAAACAGGAATTAAAACCTAGTTAAGTCAAAATACATAACTTATACAAAAAAAAAAACCTTAAATTTAAATATTATCATACAAAACATAAATTTAAAACTACTATTACGATGGTCCTGGTCCATTCCGTAAGACTTCATAATGCCACCGATTGTAACCTCCCTCCAACGCATCCTCCATTAACTTCATCAACTATTCGTTCGTATGATCATCAAGAGTATACTTACACTATTAAACATACATGCAAATAATTAATTCCAACATATAACTAAAAATTTTACAAACTTAATTATTGATCCATCAACTATATACTTACTAATAGTTCATCCATCACAGCCTTCTTCACATTCTGGGGCACATCTTTCCAAGAACACTACTCAGCAATGGGACAATCATCCCCTATGGCTACAACAATCGCATGCGCAAACTCAAAATGTTGCCTCAAATCATTCTAGTTGGCAACGAGCACGCTCTGATCCCTATTTTTATCCTCCATCTGTTCTTAAAGAATAAGGAGAACAAAATTGTGAAGAATAAGGACGCATAACTGCATATTTATAGGAAGGTTAGGGTCTTTGCACGACGAAGGTTTTGTCGCGCAAACATCTATATTAAATGTTGTATTGATTCCTTTGATTCACCTGCAGTGAATAGTCTAAACTAATAGGAACTTGCGTGACGAACCTTTGGTCGCGCAATTGTCCCCTTTTCGTCGCACAAGTTTTTCGCGCCAAAAGAAAATTACCCCGCGTTTTCTTCCTAACTTTACGCGACGACAAGAAGTATTTGTCATGTGAAGTATTCTTGCGCGACAAACATTTTCATCGCGCAATTTTTTTTCCCTATCCTATCTATTTTGCGCGACGGAACATTTTTTCCGTCGTGCAAGTACGTCTTGTGCGACGAAATATTGTTCGTCGCGCAAGTTGTTTTTTCTACTAGTGACATGTGCAAACTCAAACATTTAAAAAGATTATATTACGAGTGCAATTATATATTTCTTGTTTAATACTAGCAATATCATAAATGTGAGCATTTGTCATCAGGCAAGAGGTGGCTTACTGAAGAGCATCGATTGCGACCTTAAACCTTGGACGATATAGCACCATAGTAGAAAATGAGGCACAGCACAATAACACCATAGTAGTACAATAAAAAATGAAAACTTAACATCATATTACTATCAACATAGAGTAAGTTTGATTAAGCATCGGACGTTTACCATACATAGATTCTTAGAGGCCAGGACAATGGTTCATCCAACCTTGTAATGAACATTTCAAACCACCTGCCAATTGAGAGGTTTTCTTTAGTCCCTTAATAAGATGCAAATCAAAATGAATGAAAGAAGGTACAATAAGTTACACAATAATATTTAATAGCAATTCAAATCTGGGATTAATTAGTAGCCCTCAAGTACTGAGAGGTTTGCTTTTAGTCTCTTATGTAATAGCTGACTAAAGTACTCAGTTATTTTCATCCAATTGAGGTATATCAAACATCTGATTAAACCACAAACTACAGAGCTTTATTAGAGTTTACACAAACGTGAGAAATCTAACAAAGAGGATTCTTTCAATAAAACATGTAGTGTCAATGTAACATAATTAAGATTAAGAGATGACTGATGCCATACAACAACTGTTTTCAGCATAAGAACTCCATGTACAAGTCTCGAATTTTCTGTGTTGACATTCAATCCAAGTCCAATTGCACTCCAGAACAAGATCCTAAAATGCAATATACAATAAATTTAAACCACTGCCACTGTTCAGAACCAAATGATACTAGCATAGTAATATCTACATGGTTACCTGCTGAATGTGAAGCAAGGTGCCAAAAAGACTTGCTTCTTGGACAACATTGGAAGGTTTCTTTGCCCATGGTAGGTTTCTTTGCTCTAACTCACTTTAGAAAACACATATATCACTAAATGAAAAGTAGCATTAACATCAGTGTTAACAAACACGAGCAAATAAAAAATATGAAGCCATTTTCTAACCTTGTTTGACAACCTATTCAATTCCCTTCAACTGGTACTTTTGAAAAATTACAAGAACCAAGCATTGACCCAGCACCATAAAAATCTTTCAAACGTATCCAAATTAAACAATTACAAGAACCAACATTGACCCTGCACATAAAAATCTCGTTGCTTCTAAGACAATTTAAACCCAAGTTAAATATCCAAACACAAACAAGAAATCATTCAAGGCAACCCCAAAATCTAAATGGAATGGAAATCAACATCAAACCAATATCACACAAAATGGCATCTAGTTAATTAAAAATTATATTAAATAAAAAGAAAATAACTAAACCGATATACCTTTGGTGCGTTGCGGGTTTGTGATTAGGAATTGAACAGACGGGCCGAAGGAGAGAGAGGCGGAGCGGATCGAGGCTGAAGGAGGGGGCTGCGAGAGAAACAACTCGGTATTTGTCGAGATTTGGGGCTTTCGTGTTTGAATTGATAGGGCGGTGACTGCAAGGCCGTTTTAACCAGATGATCGGGATGAGAAACCAATCTAGAGCCAGAGGGTGATGACTGCAAGGTAATTTCAAAGTTGGAGTAGGAGGTCGCATCGACGACGTTGTAGAATAGGAGCGCAGATTCAAGATGACGGAGCGAGACAGAAGTGGCGGCAACAGATATGTGAGAAATGAGAGAGAAGGAGCAAAGTGATAGAAGAGAGTTATCCCGGCACTAACTTTTTAATTAATTAGGTTTAGGAATTTGAAGATTAGCAATTTTAATTCTAACCGGCAATTGTTCAAAAAAATTTCTAAACGGCAAAATATTCTTTTTGTTGCCCACTTAATTAAAGAAAACGCACGACTTAAAAAAAAAAAATATTAGAATCCCGTATAGTTTTTTTATATTATTTAGATTAAACATCTGTGTCTTTCTAAAATTTGATTAAAGTGTTTTGACCAATAACAGCCTCAAGCTAAATTACATGTCATTATTACATTTTTTTAAATTAAAATAATTTTTGAATTTATCCTTTTATCTATATTTTCCTTATTTAGTAGAGATATTAGTAATTAGACTATATTTTCTCTTATTCCAGTTATGTTTTTTCAATCATAGTTTTTTTTTTTTTTTTCAAATAGTTGGTGATTAACACAAAAGCTTCGTGTAATTTTTTCAATTTTTTTGTGAAATTATATTTTTTGTTGCTGCTTTTTAAGTATAGTTGTTGACGAATTGTTATTAGGTACAATACATTACGTATATATTGTCTGCGAGTACGTTTGAATTTACAAAAATCATTAATTGGTATGTTTATTTGCAATTTTGGTATGTTTGTTTTGATACATATTGTTAATATTGGTACATTATTTTTATTTCGGTACGTTTTATTTTGTACAAATTATGTATTGGTACGTTTATATTATTCTCAATCCTATTTTCTCTTAACGTACTAAAAGAAAAACTTATTTCGATATGTTTGATTTTGTGGGATTTAAAAATATTTTATACAATTTTGGAAAGAAAATATCTTAAATTATAGATAATTATTGCTAAATTGTAGCATTATTGTGAAAAATAAATTGAATCTAACCAACTTTTTTTTTTTTTTTTTTACAATTATCTCTAACGGATGAGAGTGTAATTAAAAGGCTAGATTATAGGAAATTTGTTACAATATAATGTGCATATAGCACCAAAATTATGACAAAAAAAAGTTTAATCAAATCTCTAAAAGATATGGATGTTTGATATAAAAAATTCAAAGCTGAGACGCCTATATCAAAAGATCCCTAAAAAAAAATAATTTTCAAGAAGGCGGGAAAACTCCCACCAAATTCTTAACCAACACAAATCAAGTTTGTCGGCTAATGACACACCCCGACTCGGAATGTCCACTAGGACTCCGAATCGAGTTGTGCTGGGCGACACTTGGAAGGTGACAAAGCCATAAGGTATAGTGATGTGAAAAATGTAAATAACTTTAAACCTAAAAGTACCTAAAGACAAGTGTGCGCTGTGAGCGGGAATGAACCCATTTCACACGTGACGTCAAAGCATAAGTAAAGTACAGTAGTGTGGGTAAGGATCATACCCTCAGAGGTAACCACCTATACTGAGATTTGCTAAGAATCCTCGTCAATACGAACCTTCAATAGCTAAAACCTAGAGGGGCGCAAAAACAAGGGTGAGTGAGCCTGAAAATAAAGTTTTTAATAAAAACCTTTTGAAAACGTTATAACCCCTCGCCGTAGAACCCGTATAATTTTCCAAAAAATAATAATACATACGTATATAGAAATCATGCTCGAGAGTAGTGAAAACCGAGTATATGCCATGTCAAGTATTTCAGCAATAAAATAAGTAAGCCAAGTGAAATAAATCAATGTAAAATGATATGCCAGCTGGAGTCACCTAACGTGACCTGTACAGCTGAACTTATAGCTCATTAGCCAATTCCTGCACATGAGTCGGAACCACCTAATGTGGTCTGTACGGTAGGATTGGGTGTAAATAAGTACGCTCAAGTGCTACGATCACGTAAAGGTTGTGCGAATAATCGCAGTCACTTACGAGTTGAAACCATCTAATGTGGTCTGTACGATAGGGCTGTGCACCAAACTTGGATCCAAGGTGAGCGTGCGGTGCAGGAGGTGAACATCACGTGAAGGACTGTGCCCTGGCCACATTAACACCGGGGTGCAGGATAATGAGCTCTACATGCCTCTACGTATAACCATAACCAATGCAACCACTAACATCATACAGTACTCACCTGACACTTACCTGGCCTCTGCAACGTCATACAACAATATGCATATACATACCAATGCATATAATAAAATGAAATACAAGCATGACATGGCATTTAAAAGAATACGCTCATTTCAAAACAGTTTCTTGGAAAATGTAAAGCATATATACGTGTGTGTGTGTGTGTGTATATATATATATATAGAAAACCAAAAGCCTACTCACCTGGAGTCCGCGCTACAACTCCCTAGCACAAACATCAAGGCGTCACGAACGATCGGTGCCTAGATCAATTATCGAATCATGTCTTAGAATTCTTATCAATATAACATATAAATTACATATCCCAATCGGGAAGATCCGTAAGTCGGATTCCCGATCCGTAAGTTTCTAATATTCTCAAATATTACGTATTATAAGGTATCAAAGTTTGGTGATGATTCAACGGTCGGATCATCGATTGCTATAATAATCAAGTGGCAGACCTTAATGGAACTAAGTTCAAACGACGGAAATTCGCCAATTAGACTTCACCAATGGAATCAGGGTATTCAAATTTAGCCTAGGAATGTCAGGGGGACGTCTCAGCCCCCGCGCTGCCGCAGGTGGCGATCGGCCACCCTGACTCACCGGAAAATTCAACTATTTCTAAAAATTCTCAAACATCACAAAAATGAATATCTCAGTGAATAGAGCAACCTTCATACTTGTGACTAAGGCTAATTTGGCTGGGAAATGTCCCAATTTCATCCAAACCCACTGGAAACCCTTAAAATTGGTTAGTTGTTGATTCGTCTCCAAACAAACTCAGATGCCTCCTCCAAGGCTTGGGCTTTGCTCCTGAGATTGAGGGGAGTCCATTGGTAGTGGTGGTTGATGGAGTTAGCTTCACGATCATTGGATTTTCGCCATGCACCCCGAAACCCACAGGTTCCATTCTTCTCGAAATCAAGGCAAAATCTAGTGAAATTTGATTGGAAATGGAAGATGGGAGGTCATGGAAGGTTTCTTAGGTGGTGGGTAGAGACGATTTGACGGAAAAACCGACGGAAACCGCCAAAAAAGATGGTGGAACCCGGTCGAGTCGTGGGTTAATGGGGAACCCAGCGAGTTCCTCTCCTTTTCACCTTCTCTCATTCGTCCTCCTTTCCTCTTTTCCCATTGGTTCGGTTCTTCTCTCCTTTCTCTCCTTTATCTTCCATCTCCACCAACCATCTTTCTTTCTTTTAATCTGGGCCACACACGTGGTTCCACCAGATTTTGCTCCAAAAATCTGGAGCATTCCAGAAAATAACTAACTTACTAAAATGCCCCTGACTTTAAACATTAATATCTTCTTTGTTATAATTCCAAATCACAATCCGTTTGCGCCCATGCATCCGTAGCGACGAGTACTACGGGAATACACCAAGAAAATGAACCTTACGTGACATGACATAGCAGTCAACAAAAGTCAACACTTTGTCTCTAAGGGCATTTTTGAAATTTCACATTATAAAATCGTAATAATTGGGGATGAGTTGTTACAGCTAACAACTTCTTCGCCGACAAAATATTTTGTTGGCTATAACCTTAAGTCGTTGGGAGAAGTCCTTGCCAAAACCTTAACCTTGATAAACCAAAAAATTCGTCGGGTAAAAACTTTTTTACCGACAAAATAAATTTTGTAGGCTTAAAATTCGTCGGCAAAATTAGATTTTCTAGTAGTGTTAAGAAAGAGCGCCTAGGCCATATAAGCATCTACCTAGCCAGCCTAGGTGCCCGCCTAGACCGCTTGAACCCGCCTAGACTGCCTAAACTTGTTGAATATTTGGATGAACACTCATTATATGCTTGTTCCCCATGTTATCAATATGCTTTGGTACTTATAATTTATATATCATTTTATTTTGCAATTTATGTATTCCAACACAATTACGTATTTTTAAGTAGGTACTTATTTATATGATCTATAATAAAGTTACTTATCCACCTAGTCCGTCTATGCACCCGTCTAAACCTTGCCTAGCCGCCTAGGCCCTAGCCTGTCACCCGACTAGCGCTTTGTGTCTATAGAACCTTGCTTGTACATATTAACAGAGAGTATTGTACATGTCAGCATACATGTGTGTTATATTCCTATCCTGTACATGTCAGCTAGGTACTTATCTTAGTCACGAAGATTGACAGCTGCTAAATAGTTGCACATCTGTGTAATTTGTAACTACTCATTTTACTGAAGAATACATCAGCTTGTTCTACAAGATTCTGTCTTTCTTTTCTCTGCTTCCTTTCATTTTCTTCAGTTCTCCATTTTCTTCGATTTTCACGATAAACATGTGTGTGATTTCACCGTAGTTATGATATTGGATTGTGACAGGAAAAACTAAAAAAACAATTGGAGAGTTACTGCCCAAAAAAAAAGAACAACAACAACAACAAAAGGAATACTATAAATCTTAATCCCCAAAATTGGAAGTGTGAAGCACTGGAGCCAGAATGTTCACATATACTAATTAGATCCACCACCGTGACCTAGCGTTTTTGTTTGATTACTGATTTTTTTTTTCTTTCCATTTTAATACATTCGATATTTCTCTTCTAAACTAGGCTAAGAGAATTGAACTCAGAACGTAGTGGATTGAACAATAAGAACACACACACCAGAGTAATCCACTACTTGGAATTAAAATCGTGCGCTTTTGCTGGGAAATTGAAGACTGACTATGTGGTTTGTTGTTGTTGCACCACAAAGATTGAAGATCTGCACCAGAAGTCGTCCGAGGCAAGCATGTCCCCAATAATACCAAGCTCCGGGAATTCACTCCATTCATCAAGCCCTGAAGTTTGAGGACTTTCCCAATGTTTTCTTCTTCCAACAACGAAAAGGTCGTATTCGTTCAAAATACTCCGAAGTATTGCCACCGTTTCGGGTCCATTTTTTGCAATCTTCTCTACATAAAATGCTGATCCGCAAGCATGAACAAAGCCTTCCCTATACTCTCTTAAGCTCTGCAAATCAACTATCCTATCCCAGTTAGTGGCCTCACAGTCTCTCGAGGTTGTGAGATAAAAGACGGTCAGGCTGATGCTTGGATCCGCTGCCATCCTTAGTGTTAAGGCTAATGCCTCCCTATCGTCTTCGCCTCCCAAGAAGATCAAGGCGACTTTGTATTGTACTGCTTCTGATGATGAGTTTTTTTCCAGTGCTAATTGTCTTAGAGGTCCACGGTTGATAAGAATCCCAACAGAACATGGTGCTCTTTCGAGAACACTGATATTTAAAGACCTTATAGCCCTATCATCGGACTTGATGGAGCCATCAAGAGTCCAGTGTCGATGGAAGGGGAGTATTATGAGAGACGTGGCTCGGTCAAGTGCAAGGGTGCATGTATCCTCATGCATTGATTTGGTTGGAGAAATGGCTGTGAAAGGTTGTACGGTCACTGCTTCACTGAAGTCCCGCTCGAACTGAAGGAAAGCAAGAAGCATGTCCTCCGAGTACGAGCAATTGGAGAGTGTCTTGGTTTGCATTCTGTGGGAAATGAAGATAGGGGCAGCTTGGCCAAACATCTCAATGAGGTGAAGGACATAAAGGGAAATGGGGCTCTCTTTAGTTGGACAGCAGGCATCCAAAAAATTGATGACGGCTGAAATGTTGTTTTGCTTGTGAATGCATGCAAGTATGCGGAGCTCTGAGTTGGGTTTCAAACACGCTACGTTTCTTTGCTCATATCCTCCATACTTCTTTGAGGATATGTTGAAGTGTTTCAAAAGCAATGACACAACGCATGCGATCATTAGGATACCAAGTACGTTAATGGCATAAATCTCTTCATTCAAAGGCTGCATACAAGCAAGTAGGCAATATAAGATGATATACCAAGTACATTGCACATTATAGAAAGCAAATAGGCAATATAAGATGATATATAAATGAGCGCTGCTATTTGGACCATATTGCTGACTACCTCTTTAATTAGTGTTTAAGGTGAGTCATGCATGTATTGGAGAGATAATTAGCAATGTGGTCGATAAATGTGGTATAAATATGTAGCAATATTGTTCTAGACTTAGATAGATAGCTAGACAGACAGACAGACAGACAGACAAAGAGATAGATAGATACCATATCTTTGGTGACGGTGCTCAAGGAGCCCAAGTCCACGACACCTTTGCAGCACATTATGAGAGCGAGTCCCAAAGCATCCATTAGAGGCATGTCACAGTAAAGTGCAGGTAATAAACTGCCTCCAAATTTGGAGAGAGTAGACACAATGAGGAGGACAAGACTAGGAATTGCAAATTTTCCTTTAAACTTGATGTCTTTGGGATTCATGAGCCACACATTGGAGGTTACAAAGAGTGGAAGAAGAATGTCGGACACCATGAAATCGTAGCACTTGACGAGAGACGAGCCGAGCGGGGGTCCTTCCGGGACAGCTAAGCCCAAAACGAAAGGGCCAAAGAAAAGATATTGATTAAAATAGAACGAAAATAGGGCTGAGCATAAGACCCCAATCAAGATGATAAGAAGGTAGCCGTTGTGAACAGGCTGGCCTTTGGGCGTCTGTCTGATGATCCAATACATAGCAGGGCGTGCCCCAAAGTAAACAACAAGGATATAACCGAGCACGGCAATTGTGTTGCGAAAAAATCCGCCCTCCTTTCCAGTGCTCATCACCAGTTTGGTAAAAGTTCGAAGAGACAAACCCAAAATGTCAGACACAATAGACGAGGAGAGTGCTAAGCGGCCAAGTTCCGAAGTGAGGAGTTTGAGGTCCCCGAGGAGGCAGGCAATGACGGTAAATGAAGTCTGAGCGTTTGCGACTACGGCTAATGCAAGGGCCTGTAAGTCATTTTGCTCTAGCTCCCACTTAAGAAAAACACCTCGGGTTCCAAGAGTGAACAGACCGATGCATAAAGGCACTAGCAAGGAGCCAGCCCCGGTGTACAAGGCCTTCCTCCCTGTTCTAAGTACAATGCCGATGTCCATTTTCACTCCCATCAGAAACAAAAACATGCAGTAACCCAACACCGTTAACGTCCCCATTACGTCCTGACTCACAATGTCGTACATGACTTTTTCGTATCCAGGCCATATGCTCCCCAACATCCCTGGACCGAGGATTATACCTGCCTGCACAAACATATACACGTACACGTACGTACTATTAATATAACAAAACCATGCATATTGATAATCATGACCCCTCTTCGAACAAATTGGAGGCTCGTATGTATTATTACTTACAATTAATAATTAATCAATTAGACGACGTACGTACGTACGTGCAATAGCATATTGGATAATTATATATAAAATTAAATTAGAAGAAACTTTAACTATGATAAAGTTAAATTTGAAATGCTTAGAATTAAACTAAGAGAATAAATGATCAAACGAGAATGTAGGATGATGATACGTCTACTTACCAGCATCTGAGTGACAAAGATGGGGATTCCAAAGCTCCTAAGAGCGAGATGAAGGAACTGGGTGAGGAAAAAAGCCAAAGCCATTTGCTCTTCGAGGACTGACAACGTAGCACTTGAGAGTTTTTTGACGCTCAATGGACGAGAAGCAGAAAAGGGTGACTCATCATCTACCTTAGAATTTCTCCAATAACCGCTCGAATGAATGTTGGGAGGGAGCGAGATGCAAACAAGGGCCTGATGGTCCCGCGTTACGTTTAACGCCAACAAATCTTCAAGAGACTTCATGATTCAGCAATTTGTATCTTTCTATACCTCTCTCTATACACACAGAAGCGAAAGTACGGTGGACAGATTTCAGAGAAAGATCAAATTATGCCTAAACCCTAATCTACGTACATATCAATTATGGAGATCTATCAAGCGAGCTAGGGATGGATCGAATTGGTTCAAAAATTAATTTATGAATCAAATGATGGTATGGTAATTAACAAGCATCTATGGCACACCAAGTAGTCATAATTTATATACAAAAGTTACACGTTAAACGGTAGCACGCAGCAATGACGAATAACTAGCTAGTGTTGCCGCGTTGGTTTGTTTTCATCACTAGTTAGCTTTAATCTTGTTAATTGGTATTAACATCCTCCGATATGTATGTAAGGCTGTAAGAATCATGAAGGATTTCAACAAATGATAACCACACATGCTGTTGCAAGCAACAAGTGCTATATAGGTTTATATAAAAAAGAATAAAAAATAAATAAATAACAAGAAGTGCCATCTACGTACGTCTACTCATATTATTTAAATTCTTGATAATATGGATTAATTAGTTATTCCCTTTATTAATATCTTGTAGCTCCTGAGGTTAATGTTTGTTATATACATTCTAGAATTTTATTTTTAAGAAAATATCTTCTAGACTCTAGGGATTTTTCTGTTTGTTTTAAAGAGTTAGGTCAGAAGCATCGACTTATTTGATTGTTGGTTACTACGATTTGACAATCTTACTAGTGTGGTGTTTGCAACGAGAGTAATATGAGACCTGATTCTCTCTGATGAGTTACCTCTTCTAATGTTTCGTTCTCTTATTTCTCCCTTCCTAATTTGCTAAAAACTATCCATGAACTTAAGAAAGTTCAAATTATATAATTCTATATACTAATAAGCCATACTATAACTTGCTGATTTTCTTTGGGATTAAAAAAAATAAAATAAAATAAAAAATAAAAAACTTGATGATTTTCATTGATATCAATGTCATCCACAACGATGGAGAATAAATATAAAAGAGAGCTTCACGAAAATTATTGATACATTCCAATTCGAAATGTTCACGTGTACATTCACATCTAGATGTGATGATTGACGCCAAAAAAAGTGACGAAACCATCATGTTTAATTGATATATAAAGTGCGAATAAATGAAACTTGAATTAAATAAAACAAGAGTGTGCAAGTCAGCAGGTGGAAACCGTTATTACAGAATAACAATGTTAGAGCATACGTGCAGTAAAGTAGAAGCACTTGCATCCTCGAAAGAATAGATATTATTATAGAAGATAAAGTTTGCCAACTTTGACAGAAGTACATGTCAGCTAAGGCTAAGATTCCTCATCCTCAAAAGCTCAACCTAGGTCCTATAAGGGTGAAAAATAAATATCTGGATTGTCTGTCCTCTCCATCTCATACTCTTTTCATTCCTTCTTATTTTTGTGGTTACGGTTAAGTCACGTCAATATTTTATATTCTCATTGTTTTTTGTCTTATTATTTCTATAAAAAAATCAATATAAAATGTTTACGTGACCTAATCGTGACCACAGAAATAGGAGGGGATGAGAAGGGTATGAGATGGAGAGGGTAGACAATCCAGATCAAAGAAATAGAGGTGAGCAGGCCTTTAAAACTAAAGTTTTGTAAAATCGTTGTTTTATGAAAATTGTAACCCTTCACTGTAAAACAAGTAAAGTTTTCAACATAAATTACTACTAAGGTATACTGTATAGTACCCAACAAATATAGTATATCAAGGATACGGGGTACGTATACAACATTTATAATAAAGTAAGGAATGGTCATTAAACTACATAAGCACACAAGTTATGCAGAAAGTAGCTACATTAACAGGTCGGGTGTAAATTTACATTCTATTACTACAATCACATGAAGTTAGTGCTAAGCACTGCATACGAGTCCCTACTTGCCTAATGCATTAGCATTTACTCTGGATCTAAAGTGAATGTAAACGGTGCATGTGAACATATACGTGAAGTTGGTCCTTGGCCCGGACAGTACCACCAAAAGTGACACTGTTTGTTGAATCTATTATTTGGACAAGATGCGCATTTTAAGAAACTAATTTCAACAATTCAACTATCAAACTTGTTTGTATGAATTCTGAAATAGCATATGCCAAAAATCACAAAAAAAAAAAAAAAAAAAAAAAAAAAACATTCAAGGATTAGGCAAGGGAATGAAATTCTTAGATGGGTACAAACGAAAAATCACGATTAACAGTTATATGACCACTGATATTGATGATTTTTCTGAAATGCGGTAATTGAGAGCAAATCACATACGGAATTGATCTGATCATCAGATTCGATGAACTTTAGAGTGTTTAAAATTAGGCTTATTTTTAGCTACACCCCCTGGAACTGGATTTTAATCTCACTTTACTCCCTATAACTCAAAAGTCACAACTTCACTCCCAGAAACTCAAAGTTCGCTTGACTTTGTCTCCTTGATTTTGATCCCATTTTGCCTCATGAAACTTGAAAGTCGTCTCTATAAAACTCAAAATTTGGTCCACGTTGCCTTAAATCTTTAATTTCTTATGTGGATTTGATTTGGGACCGTTAGGCTACTCAATTTTTTTTTCTTCATCTCTTCAATTTCTTTTAAACGTAATATTCTCTGTTTGTTGAATGTTAATGCAAAAAAGAGATTTATAATCAAGTTTATTGCACACGTGACATAGTCTTATTAGGTGTTGAGTCCCACATATATTTTAGGAGGCGACCTATAAGTTCCAAGGAGAAAAGAGAGTATACAAGTCAAAGTTCAACGAACTTTGAATTTCAAATAATAAAATGGTGACTTTTGAGTCACAGGGTCCAAAGTAATATCAAAATGAAATTTCAGGAGGCGTAACTAAAAATAAGCCTTGAAATTAAATTAGAAAAGTAAGGGGAAAAAAAACTTTTTACATTTGCCCGACGAATTAGGTACAAGTCATTGGGTAAACATATCGTTGAGCAACACTACTAAAATTTGTCAGGCCAACCTAAAAATTTTTGTCAGAAAAATTTGCCACTAGGATAAAGGGTTGCCTGACGAAGGACAATGTGGGGGCGGGGTGGATGTACGGTAGTGGGCTGTGGGGGACGGTGTGGGGTGGTGGACGAAGGACGGGGTGGGTGGTTACAAGGGTGGGTTTAGGGAGTTTAGGAGGATGGGGATGGTGGGCTTATGTGGTTTGTGAAAATAGAGAATATAGTGATTTTTGTGAATATTTGGAGGATTTGTAAATTTGTAAATATTTATGAATATTTGTAGGATTTGTGAGTTTGTGAATTTGTGAATATTTATGAATATTGGTAGGATTTGTGAATATATAAGATTGTGCATATTTGTGACTTTTGTGAATATTATGATTTTTGTGAAAATAGAGAGTAAGTAATATGGTGAACATAGTGAATATTGTGATTTTTGTGAAAATAGTGAATATTGTGGAAATAGGGAATAGGTAATATTGTGGAAATAGTAGGAAAGAAATTAAATCTTTGGGAAAGAATTTAAAATTTTAGAAAAGAAATTAAATTTGTAGAAAAGAAATTAAATTTGTACAAAGAAATTAATTTGTAGAAATTATTGTATTTTATTTTACATAGATGTCATCGCAGTTGATCACTATTGGCCACTGCTATGCCTCTGCTTAGGGTTCAAAGGGGTACCCAGCACCACCCAGGTGATCATTACCGAGTCGATAGTCGGGCTCAGTACTTCTGATGCATCAAAGATGGTGACCTGCTCTGGCAGACGTCCTCAAAGTCGAAGACGACATATCTTTGTGGCAGCAAGCAAGGGTAACCGGGAAGCGAAGCCGTACCTTCATCACTATGGTTCTCAACCCATTTCTTACTAGGTTAAGAAACAATGTGCAAAGGGTTCGCATTTCCCATGAAGGGGAGCTTGAGGATATGCATGCCAGTCATGGCAACTAGGTCGTTGATGACATTTATGTAAGTATTCCGTTTTACATTTTAAATTCAAATTTTATTACACTAAAAATTATTTAAATTATGATAGATAATCTTAATTTTTTTTTTTTTTTTGTAAGCTTTTATGTTGCTTTTTTGTAAGCTTTTATGTTGCAAAAGAAGGACAAGTACCTCACCAACCTTTCTTCCGCAACAACCAAACATATCAATGGAAAAGTTGATACTTGATGCTAAGGTGTCTCTATAGTTACTGATGGACAAGGATGGTCGACAGAAAAGAGAAGAATTTTGCAGCTTAGGAGCAAGTCCGGTTCTGGACCTCGAGGAGACTTTTTCTTCATCTAGCTCTCATTCTCCAACCGGGACATCTTTTAGGTTGCAGCAGTTGGTGATAGAGCTAGTGCGCCAAAGAGAAAAAGTTGTGCCTCAAAAAGAAGAAGTTGCATTTGTTGCCTTATTTGGCTACCACACGGCCTAGAGTTGACATCTAACTAAACCTACTCAGTCGATTCTTAGGACCCCATTGCTTAAAGCTGTGAGTAGCCAACTTTCCTTTTGGTGCTCAGGAGGCGCTTTATGGGAAAACGCTCGGCTTGACTACTAATAAGATATTGAGAGGTCATAGGCTCCCTAAAGCACTTGGTTTTGCCTTTCCTTTGTAATCGTGTTCCTTTGGGTCTGTATTCTTTTGGGCCTGCATTCCTTCGGCTATTTTTTTCTAGTGGGCTTGTTGGGGTTAGAAAGAACCTTACGTTAACAAGTCCCCAACTCATTGCCCAAGAGTTCTTCCTTGAGAAGAGAGTTGAAATTGTTCATCGGGACCTAGAGATGACACTTCGAAATTGCTGTAAAATATCTAAAGTGAGGACCATGCTGGTCAGAATTTTGACGCTCGGTTCAGAATTCCCCGAAGTGTCAGGACTCTGAAGTATTTATCGAAATGGGTGATTGGTAAGCACGATGATAGAGTATGCTTAGAAGTAAGGGCGAAGTTTCTAAGCATACATGACTAATGCTAGAGCTAATTTCTTAATGTTGGAGTATCGTGTCTCCGCATCTTGTAGAGCCTTGCTAGCGTAGTAGACAGGTTGTTCGATACTACCATCCCCACAAATGAAGACAGAACTAATTGCTGAAGCCGAGACAGATAGACAGACAATTAGGGTGTCGTCAACTTCAAGTTTGGAAAGCAAATGGGCTTTACTCATGTACTCCTTGAGGTTCTTAAATGCTTCGGCACATTCATCAGTCCACATAATATACTTCTTACTTCCTTTAAGTGCTTTGAAAAAATGAGCGCATTTGTCTGTGGCCTTAGAGATGAACCTGGTCAAGGTTGCCACTTTGCCAGTAAGGCTCTGGATGTTTTTTGAGGTTCTGGTTCTTTCATATCCATGATTGCTTTGATCTTCTCGGGGTTAGCTTCAATGCCTCGTTAGCTAATCATGAAGCCCAAGAATTTTGCAGAGCCCATACCGAAAGCGCATTTGTTGGGGTTCAACCTCATTCGATACTTCTTCAGGATGGAAAAGGTTTCAGACAAGTTAGTGATGTGTTGGTCAGCATGTTTGCTTTTGACTAACATATCATCAACATAAACTTCCATGTTTTTTCCAATCTGTTCAGTGAACATTGAATTGACTAATCTTTGATAAGTCGCCCCTGCATTATTTAAGCCAAATGGCATGATTTTATAACAATATAGTCCTTTGTTAGTAGTGAAGGCCATGTATTTTTGGTCCAAAGTGTTCATGAGGATTTGGTTGTACCCTGAGTAAGCATCCATGAAGCTTAAGAATTCACACCCTGCTATAGAGTCTATAAGTCTATCAATGAGAGGAAGGGGAAAACTATCCTTCGAGCATCATTTGTTTAAGTCGGTGTAGTCGACCCACATTCTCCACAAGATCTTTTGAAGCAAGAGACTTTCCTTGGTCGGATTTTTCTTAACAAGGACCACATTTGCTACCCACGTTGGATAATTGACTTCACGGATGAAGCCTATGCTTTTGAGTTTTTCAACTTCTGCCTTCATTGCCGCATATCATTCATCATCATAAGATCTTCGCTTCTGTCTCACCGACTTGGTCTTGGGATCAATACTCAAGCGATGACAAATGATATCGGGAGAGATGCCTGGCATATCTTCGTATGACCAGGGGAAGACTTCAGTGTTCTCTAGCAAAAAAAAGATCAATGCCAACCGAATGGGTGGTGACAAAGTGATGCCAATCTTCACTATGCGGTCCGGATAATCTTTTGAGATAGAGACATTCTCTAACTCTTCAGCAGGTTGTGCTTGTTGGGTGAAAGAGTCATCTCGAGGATCGTTGGGTTGACTGTTACCACCGTGAAGATCCAAGTTGGCTTTGTCCGAGCTGGTCTTTATAACTTGGTCATGTATAGAAAGTGTTTCTTTGGGTACATGTAAGTGTTGTTACTTGACTGAAGTGTTGTAACATGATCGTGCACTAAGTTGATCTCCTCTGATGTAACCGTTGCCATGAGAGGTTGGAAATTTCATCAACAACATATGTGTAGATATCATGGCCTTGAGATCATTGATGCATGTGCGCCCAAAGATGACATTGTATGCCGTTGGGCAGTCAACCACCAAGAAGTTAGTGGTGATGGTGATTGTGTAAGGGCCTATGCCAATGGTGAAGGGTAAGTGTATGCTCCCTAAAGGTTTCACGATATCACCGGAGAAGCTTATCAGAGGAGAAACTGAGTGATCGAGCAAGTGCTCAGCTACATTAAGTGTTTTGAAAGCTTCAGCAAACATGATATTGACCGACGCCCCTGTGTTTACCAGGATTCATCGTACGTCAAAGTTGGCTATATGAGCCTTTACGACCAGTGGGTCATTGTGTGGATAGATGAAACCTCTTTCTTCCTCAGGGTAGAAACATATTAGATCCCAGTTAGGCTTTTGATACTTGCCTCACCTGATGTCTTCCACATGAAACACTTGGTGGCCAGACCTCAAAGTTCGTTCATTACTTTTCATGGCCCTATTGGAAGATTCAGATATGGGTGTGCCATGGCTTATGGAATATATCACATTCAGTTGGCGTTGGTTGCGGTTATCCCTGGGAGGGTGAAGAAGGAATTGATCAATTTTTCCTTCACGTGCCAAAGCTTCTGATCACGGAGGATGATACATTTCTCGCCGTCATGGCCATTATACTCGTGGTAACCACAAAACATGCCTATGTGCTTCGTGGACTTGTAATCTAGCTCCATCGGCCTTGGCTTCAGTATCAAATGAGTTATACTGGGGTAAATGGTCGTGCATGGGGCGTTCAAAGGTGTGTATGTCTCATACCTTGGGGTAGGACCTTTCTTGACATGTGTTTGGCCCACTGCGTTGACTGCCTAGGGGCGGGCATTATCATAGCGATACCCTTGGTTATCGCGATAGTGCCCCTTACTCTTTTTATTAAAATGAGACTGGTGAGGATGGAAAATTTTCCTCTTGCCCTGAGAATGATACGCCTGTTGACTTAGCGAGGTATTAGGTAGGCAGGGGGAAGCGTCACTGCCATTTGGAAGGTTGACGTCTTCTCATTCGGTTAGATCTAGCTTCCATTCCCCATTTGCTGATAAGGGATGGTTGTAGGGAGTTTCCCTTGATATGTCCTTGCCTCGACGGAGGTATGGTTGTAAGCATGTGCCATCACCTCAGAGTAAGTCTTCCAAGTGTTAGCATTGATCATGTACTTGAAGAAATAGTCACGTAGGCCTGCCATGAAGGCTTTAAGAGCAGTCTTGTCATTTGCCTCAGCGCAGCGAGAATACTCATGGCTGAAGCGGTGATGCGAAATATATAAGCACACAAATTAAACCCTCTTTTCGACAATTGTAGTATAGATATAAGTAGGGATCGTTCTAGGCCGGGGATTAGGAGGGATTGCTAATCTAATGAAAATTGACTCAAAGATGTGAAAATATGTTTTAAAACACTTTAAATAGACTCACAAGACTCTTACTAACTTATATGACTCAAAACAAACTTTCAAGACTCAAAACAACCAAAAAGACTCAATTTAGACTCTATGACTTAATTTGGACGAAAATACACTTGGTTTTGACTCTAAAGACTCAAAAAGACTCTTTTGGACAGATTTGGAACAAATAAGAAAGGGGGTTTTGATTTTGGACGAATTTAAAAGAAAACAAGTGACTTAAAACTTTAAAACAGATTTTGGACGAAAATAAGAAAAACTAATGGATGATGGGATAGCCAAAGGATACTTCTCCACACATGATACTTTCTAACATAAATTGATTTCCAGTTGCTTTTCCAATAAACCATGAACCTCAACACCCCAGATTAACCGTGACATCACTAATTAACCCTCAGATTTCCCTTAAGTTAGTGGATTGGATGACATCATACGACAACCCAAAGCATTCTTCAAAAAGTCCCCTACATGACATCATAATAGAGATACGGTTAAAGATCATTACGTTCAATGGAAACCATAAGTATTGACAAAGCACTTGTAACTATGACATCATGATACGCATGCTAGGAATTTACTTAACATGATTGTGAAAACAACCTTAACTACTTATGAATATAAATTTGTGACGATTATGTGAAACACCCTTATATTCTAGCCCCACATTCAAGCATGCAAATTAAGTAGGCCTCCCTAATAAACATACAAGAATAAGTTATCCATCAAACGGTTAAGTAAATTGCATTCACAATTTATGAAATCACAACTGGAATTAATCAACTCATATTATAAATGTAATCATGGTTTCAAAGCATCCCTAGGCTAAAACGAGTTTAGCCTCTCATGTTCATGACAAAACAAAGCAATATAGATTTAAACATTAACAATAAAGGATAGATTACACCTAGAAACGTCCAACACTCCAACTTGAATGCACAAACGCCCAAGGCTTGGTCTTCCTTCTCCTCCTCCTTGCTAGGTCACGACACAAGGGTCTATGGTGAGTTTGTGGACGATTTTCTGGTTTTTGGATGGTTTTAGGTATATATGGTGGTGCGGCAAGGGGTTATGGTGGTGTATGGAGGTTAGGATGGATGTATGGAAGTAGGGGAATGATGGATGGGTGGTTGCAAGGTCACGGCAAGGGTTGGTTTCTGAAGGGATGTATGAATGTTGTGTGAAGGGATGGTGGTGATTAAATGGCACGGCAAGGCTGTTTATATAGGCTATTTTTGGAACACTTAGTGTAGGAAAAGGATTGCCTAATCCCATTGTAAAAAGGTTAACTCAAGGCAGAAATCAAGTGGGAATGGGAATAGGAATTTCGGCTAGGAATTAGGGAGTTCTAGAAGGCTAGGTGCGGCACACATGTAGGGATAGGATTAGGTGTTCTAGAAACTGTGTTTAAGGCAGATTTCCTAATCCTAAAGGGCCTAGGACATGTGATATAGGAGTAGGAAAAGGATTGTGATTCCTAAACCTACAAGGAATGGTGATTTGCGGCAATGGTATGGATGAGTCTTCTAGAAACTGAAATGGGTGTTTAAATGTGTAATTGATTCTCCCTAAGTAGCTAGGTTTAGGTCCCAATCTGATTTGGATAGGATAGAATAGGATAATGTTAGAGATAGGATAGGATAGGGTTGGATAAGGTTGGATAGGGTTGGATAAGGTTCCTTGTTTCTTGCTTCTTCCTTATCTTCATTGGAGTAGAACTTCTTCCACCAGATTTGTAGCCTTTCCTAGCTCTTCTTGTCTTCAATTTCGTCCATCCTCTTTGCTCCTATGTTAAGCTATCCAATCCATGCCCAAAAATGCTCCAAATAGCCTCAAAATGCACTTTATTGCTCCCTTTGCCATTAGAACCTAAAAACACACGAAAATACTTTAAAAGACTAAAACAACTATGAATTAATAACATAAATGCATGAAAACAAGCTAAGTATGTCGCCTAAATATGCTCCTATCAAGCGGCCTGCATACTTTCGTAGTGACTCGTTCGGCTTCTGGCGAATAGTGTACAAGTCATCTGCAGAATACAAGTGATCTGTCTTGAAGATGTATTGAGAGACAAACAGTTTCCTCAGTTCCTCAAAAGAGTCTACTGTCTCAGGTGGAAAATGGTAATACCAATTCAGAGCTCCGCCAGAGAATGTAGAGGGGAAAAGAAGACATCGCTCTTCGTCAATGTGCATCTGGTATGCCATGGTGGACTCAAAAAGGTTAAGGTGTTCAATTGGGTCTTCCCTTCTAGTGTAGAGTTGTAAGCTAAGTTTCTGCTTTGTCTTTGCTTGGAGGGGGTGTCGAGGATCCTCCTTGTAAGAGTGTCAGCCCTGGGTTGGTTCCAGTCAGGTATTTCGGCCTGACGTTTGGCCTTCAACTTGTTTACTTCCTCAAGAAGTTGTAGGACAAGGGGGTCTTGAGTGGAGTCAGGTACTGCTGGATCCTTCTTTCGTAAGTCTCCATCTCCTCTTGGAAGTAGGAAAGCTTGATCAAGAGCATGAGATTTTTCTTTGGACTCACTGTACTGACTTCTAGGACGAACTTGTCGAAACACCCCAAGTCCCCCGTACCTTCATATTCCTTTAGGACATGTTGCTCCTTCCCTAGATTGGTAGTTGGCTTGGGGCATGGGAGAAGATTGAATCTTTCAGAAACCCTTGGGTCATTGACTTTCGAGCTTATGTGGATGGGGTTCTCTCGACGTTGCCTCAGGAAGTCCCGACAGTTGCAATAAACGGCTTTTGATCCTTTTGCTCATTCTGCAAGAATGTGCCTTCCTACACTTTTCCTGATTTGGGTCAAGAGAGGTCTCATGTTGATCAACACCTTGATGAATAGCTCGCTCCCCATTAGGGATATCCATGTTGAAGGCAGATGATCCTCCGTGTTGTAGGGCACCCAGGTGGTGGTTGACTTCCCCGGGGGCAATGAGTTCGTGTGTTTAAGTATGCCTAGCTTCATGGAGCATCCCGAAGAGCTTCTCATACTGGTCTTGGAGGATCTCATTCTTTGCTATCTTATTGTTCTGAGCCTCTAACTTATCGACTTGAGCCTGAAGAGCAAACTTCTTTCGTTCCTTCTTTCGTTGCTTCGCACTAAGTGCGAGGGGGTGTCATTCTGTGTGTTATGGCTCCCTTCGCTCCCCATGTTGGAGAGGGGTGCCTGGTCGAAAGAAAGTGTACGAATGGTGGAAACCAGCTTGACAAAGCTAGAGAGAGTAGGAATAAGAGCGATTCCCACAGATGGCGCCAAATGTTGATGCACAAAATCGGTGAGGACTTTGGTACAACAGAAGGTGTCAAGTTTGTGACCTTCGCTAGATTTCTCTGATCATTAGTGTGGATAAATATGTAAATGAATAGAGACATGGAAGCAAACAACACAAGATGTACGTGGTTTACCTAGATTGGCTACATCCATAGAGTAGAGGAGTTCTCATTAGTTATAAAGGGTTTACACAAACACATAGGTTCAAGCTCTCTTTTAGTTAGTTCTAGTGAATAGTTTAGTACAAATGACATTAGGGATTATTGTGGGAGAATGATCCCCTTTTATAGAAGAAAGTTTCTAGCTTTGTTTTAACATTGACACGTGTCGTGCTGTGATTAGCCTCTGATATCGACACGTGTTGCACTGTGATTGGCCTCTAATATCGACTCGTGTCGCGTTGTGATTGGCCTCCTGGTTAGAGGGAAAGTCTTATGGGTCTTTGATGGTATACTGTTGACCGGTGCTCAGTAGTTTCGGGATTGGTCAAGTATGGTGCAAACATACTTCTTTCTATCCTTGAGTATTTTATGTATAGCAACTTATTTCAAATTTTGGGGAAGATATTTTTTTTAAGGTGGGTAGATTATGACAACCTGTCCCTAAATTTACTATTTTATAAATTTTCAAAGAGTGATTTGACAAAAATTCCCTAGAGGCGAGATTTTGACTTTCATTGACCCTTTTTTCATGACATGTACAAGCTATTATTTAAGCATATTCTCGAAGTACTCGATGATACGAACGTGTAGGCGCAAGCGGAATCGAAATCGGAACTACGGTTAAAATTTTACGAAACATCAAATACCAAGGACAAATTGGTAATTTCATGTTTAGAGATATTTTGTATTGTTTTCTAAGACATGCGGGGCCCACGTCCCATTCCCCCTTATCTCTTCTATGTCTCCCTTCTCTCAGGATTATCTCTCTCTCATTATTTTTCTCAACACTCCTTCACCTCATTCCTCCACTTCATGACTGCCACATCACCTTTTTCTCCTTCTAACCCTCTCAGCCATCTCTCTTTTCTCCTTCCCAAAAACTGACCCTTTATTATCTCTGTGAAGTCAGTGCTGCTGTGCACTGCACCACCACCATTTTGTCGTACTCTAGTGGCCCTTACCACACCAGACCACTATGGTATGTCCCTCTCTATCTCGGTCTTATTCTGCATCTTTCTCTCAAACTCTTTCTACCCTTATTGTGCACAATGACACTGCATCACCATCACTGGCCTTCTTCTTAACCTAGTGGTTAATTTCACTAGCATGATTCCTTGAGTGACTGGGTTCAAAAGCTGGTACTGGCGATGGTGATGATGATGAACTAATGAATGGATGTTTATTATCAAGAGAAACGCTAAATGACACTCATTCTCTCTCGTTCTTTCTTTCTCTATTCTCTGTGCACAGAGGCACTGTGCAACCATGGTAAGTCTCAAAATCCTTATTATTTGTCCTTTTAAACATGTTTAGGTACATTTTTTAACCTTTGTATGTGATTTAGGGAAAGATTGGTACGGATTGGACGAGGGGGAGGATTTTCTAGTGTTATGGGAAATGTGAACCGTGGCGATCCAACCACTTTCAAATCAATTTCCCAGCCAACATCGATCATGACTAGGCTTCTAATAAGTATAGATCGATTCCTTACATTTCTATCTTGAAGTTGATTTTTGTACCATCGAATTTGGTTAAGAAATGAGCTCGTTAGGAGCTCGGGAAGTTATACCTGCAACCTGCAAAAACTACAGGTTTCATGAAGAAGGTGCGTGGGTGCATGTGGGAAGGCGTGTGGGCGTGCGTGGGAAGCTACAGTGTGGTGACCTGAGGTCCCTCTTTAGGTTTCTCGACATGTCGAACCCGAATCCGCCCTTTGTTTTTAGAAATTCAATCATTTTAAAATAGTTCCTTTATTAGTCGTACTTTCTATGAACACCGTGTTTATACATTAGTACATTATATATTTACATAAATGGTTTCATTTCTAGGTGAAACACGTCGCAAAGATTCTCGATGCTACAAGGTGGGTTCGATCTGACGTGTTTCACCTAGAAATGAAACCATTTATGTAAATATATAATGTACTAATGTATAAATGAAACCATTGATCTTCTTCAATTCATCCGATCTGACGGCTGAAAACTAAAAAGGTGTGGGAGAAGTAAAAAAAGGTGTGTGGATATCACACCCCTTTCCATATATGCATCTAATAATGAATTTTCTATATGAATTTCATAGTTAAACTAATATTTATAGACAATGACATAACGACGAGAATTAGGAAATCATTATAAGTCCTAAGGGATGCCTTAGCTAAACTTATGGCTATGAATAATGTTATGTTGACTAGAATGATCAAATCATTGTGGTATGATTATATTTGTGTTAACTGCTCATTGTTTGCTGCACAGGTGTTAGTACTCGCCCAAGCCAGAGCCAGTCTTTCACGTGTATGTGCACATTGCACCTTACGCTCACTTTGGATCAATTGTAGGTGCCAATCCTGACCTAGATTTCTATAGGCAATTAGGACTCGTATGTGTTGCACATAGCACCAGTCTTCATGTGATTGCAGTACTAGAGCATATATCATGGTTACACCCAGTCTGGTTCATGTCAGAATACCTCTACATGAACCTGTGTGTCAACTTGTGTTGATGAGCAATCGATATGATATGTTCATTTATGTGAGAATATGTGATTACGGACGTCATGCATTTACTTACGAAATATTGTGTCGTATTGAATCTTGAGATATTGCAGGTTACGGTAAGTGTCTTCTTACTATACGTAGTACGTATATTTTGGAAACTTTACTTGCTTTACGACGAGGGGTTATTATGTTTTCGAAAATGTTTTTACAAAACTTTATTTTAGGCCCACTCACCCTTATTTTTCGCCCCTCTAGGTTGTAGCAGTTGTACTTTCGTATAGGCAAGGATTCTTGGCAAATCTTATTATTGAAGATTACCTTCAATGGTATAATTCTCATCCTACTCTATTGTACTTTCCTTATGCTCTGACATCACGTTTGAAATGGGTTCATTCTCGCTCACAAGCGCACTCTTATATTTAATCACTTTTAGGTTTAAATTTATTCACATTTTCCACTTCACTACACCTTATGGCTTCGTCACCCTCATGGTGTCAGCCAACACAACTCGATTTTGGAGTCCAGGTGGACATTCCGGGTCAGGGTGTGTCATATCAAGTGTTTTATGGCACAATAACATTGTTGATCATTTTGATGAATGGACGCATATATATATATGCACACACACACATGCACACAGTTTTGGCAAAATAATCTAAAGTAGGACATTTCTTAATTTTGGGATGGAAATAAGACATTTCGAATATGCACAAGGCATGCACACGTCATGCACAACAATCAGATAAAAATAGGATTTTTCCTACACCTTGAAATGACCAAATTGTCCTATCATATAAATGGGTTATCCAGAAATTTCAGCCTTCATTTCTCATTTTGTAAAGGGGAACAGAGAGGAGAGAGAGAAAATCCCTCTTGCCCAATTCCAATTCGAAGAACCCTAACCAATCCATCTTCTTCATCCAAGCTCTCTTTCATTCTTTGTTTCTTTCTTTCTCTCTCTCTCTCTTTCTCTCTATCTCTCTCTCTCTCTACATTTTGAATATGCACTCTTTCTCTAACCCATCCTCTTCTTCGATTTTTACCTTTTCATTTGTAGGTTTTGTGAACTGGGTTTGCTTAAATTTTCTTTTTGATTGATGGATTTTTGGAGTTGAAGTAATTGGTTTGGTGTTTCTTGGAGGAGACCCAAATTCTTCATTTTTTTATTTTATTTTTTATTTTTTATCATTTCTCTGATTTATATGTGGGTTTTCATTTCTTCTGTCTTCTCCCTCTCTCTGCTTCCTCTCTCGATCCAAATTTTCAAGCACTAAAATAGGGTTTGGCTTTGCAAGTGGCCCTTTACCGTAGTGGTGGAAAGGTGTTGAGTCCTTGCATAATGGTGTGGGTTCAAACCCGATGGTGCTAATCTAACAAAATCTATGGTTTGACAAAAAAAAATAAACAAAAATAAGGTTTGGCTTTTGGTGCAATTAAATGAAGAGTGGAAAGAAGGAAGAGAGAAGGATATGGACGAAATTTTGCGCGTACTTATTCGCTCTCTTCGTTTTAAGCTCGCTCATACACTGTATGTACACGACATGCACATGGCATGCACATGTTATGCTTATAGATCTGAGATCAACCTTAAGACTCATAGCTCACAACTTTCTGTTTGAAATATAAAAAAATGACACAATCTGATAAATGACCCTAAACTTTATATGAAGAATCGAAGATTCATTAATTTGAATTTGGTATCAAATTTGATTGGGTTCAAAATTTTCAAGGATTTAAAAATTGCAGTTTGAATGAGCACGAAAGAACCCAACTGAATCAAAGGAAATTGTTTCACTAACTTGTTTGTTGTTTTCGTATTTGCAAGGCCTACCTCTGAATCAAAGGAAAAAGTAGTCAACTACGTTAATGTGAAGAGTATCAAAGATGTAAATAGGCACCATATACACTATATGCACACCACATGCACATAAAATATAGAGTACATGCACATGATATGCACAGAGCGGGAGAAACTTTAACGGCAACATATTGGTATAGTGGATACAATTAAAACATAATTGTTACATATATAAGGTTACAGTGATAGTTTGAAAAGTCTTATTACATATATTAACCACCACTTAACCGTGCACGTGGAAAACATGATACTCGTTGTCATTATGTCATGGACACATATGACCCTTAATGTCCTCTAAGTTTTTTATTTTTTATTTTTGTTTTTCTCCGAGACCAACTAGGTTATGGTCAAACTCGCTAAATTTCAAGGCACAACATACATGCATCATAACTAGTGAACATTCCCAATTCTCATATTAAGATGTAGCCATGCACACCATATGCACATCACATGCACATTATGGGAAAAAGTTCACAAATTTCTGCAATTGGACACTTGAACCAAAAATTGTTCCATCCAAGCTTTCTAGCACGTCAAAACTTGAAGTTTATTCCACAACCCATACGCACCAACATGAAACATAAACCCTAATTTAACTTCTAAGTATTAATTCATCTTACAAACAACCCATTTATTCCATAAATCATTGATGATGGAGCTTGGAACTCCGTATTTTGAATGAAAAAAGAGCGATTCCACTCATAAGGGAAGACGAAAAAATGGAACTTTACGGCCACAACAGAAAATATGGTACAAAATCCAGCTCACTCTTCTCACCTTTCTATCACATCACTTTTTTCGAAATCAAAGGTATAAGGTCAACCCAAAACCCAACTCACTCTTCTTGCCTCTCTTTGGACCTCCCTCTTTTTAGTATTTATATGTGGGTATTTTAGTAATTTTAATTTTGTGCATGGTGTGGATGGCTTGTGCATGGCCAATTTGTCTTATCTTTGTCCCAAAATTAAGAAATTGTCCCATTTTTGGGGTATTTCCCTACTTGTTATGATAAAACATGATTTTCTATTGATTTTGAATTTTCTTCCACGAGTGAAGAGTACAACTTATCTTTTAATATTTTTAGTCCCACAAGTCGTGGGTTTTATTTAAAATCTCATTATATAAGCAACTACAAATTTCAATTTTGAAGTTAAAAAATATAATAAACAACATGGAAATACATTAATAGAAAATATAATGAACAACATGGAAATACATTAATATATTAATGTTAGACTTCGACAAAAACTGAAAACAAATAAGGTTTAAGTCAAAGAATATTGATAGCTAAAAACCGCATGTAAAGTATCACATTAACAAATAAACTTGAGACAACATTTCCAAATTATCATTATAAACTGAAATGCAAGAATGTAATCAACCTCAAACACAAATAAACAAACACCGATAATGCGAATTTGGAAACATACAATAAATAATCAGAAAACAATTTGTGTGGAGTTGGGTTTGTCACTGGATTTTACGTAACACTACAATTCATTCAAAACTCGCCACATGACAAATCTCAAATATAATCATTCATTTATATTTAAGATCATTATAATTATTTTTCCAACTAATTAATATACACCATGAGATCAATCTAATGGTTTTTTTTCTTCTTGTCCTCTTTCTCTCTCATTTTTCTTCCCGAAAGCATGAAAGAGTTATGATCACATCTCCACTCACTCAAGTCTGGTTAGTCACACATGATTTCATTTTGTTTTTATTTTCAAAAAGGGATTTTATCACAAATTATCTCTGAAATTTACTCACCATATCAAGATAGTCTCTGAAATTGAAAATTGATCAATATAATCCTTCAAAATAAGCGTTTGTAAAATTAATGTGATCATTCCGTCACAATTTTGTTAAAAGTTTTATCATGTGCTGATGTGGCATTTAACTATGTCCTACAAATCTAATTAAATATTACCATGTGGATTAAAAATATTAAATAATGAAAAATAATTTTATTTTTAAATAATTAAAAACTAAAAGAAAAACAGGGAAGAAGATGATGATCTTGGAACTCTTCCACTTCCGGACGGGAAATAGAGCCAACGGCCCGATTCCAATTACATTGAAAGGTTATCCATTATATTTACTCTTTTCTAACATTCTCTTTACCAAACTTACAAACTCTTGGTCCTCTGTTGTCTTGAGCAGCGGAGATGAAGCTGAGCTAGAATTCATGATTCTCATACAAGGGGACATAAAAAAACGGAATTTCTTCTGCGACCGACGTTACCAATGAACCAGGAACTGATGAAATTGATGATTTGAACAGGGTGCCAAAGAAGAAAGAAAAAGGTAGAAATAGAGTTCCAAAAGGAATTGATTCCTCATAGGGGGTAGGAGAACTAAGCTGAGAGAGAGATGGCAGACACATAGAGAGGGTCAAAAATACACAGATAGAGAAAGTGCACAAAACCATCTGAACCGCCCGTTTCAAGATATGTTGCACGGTTTAGCACCGGACGACGATTCGGTCGGAGACTGATCGGAAAGAGCAGCAGCGGGGAAATCCCAACGACGGGTCTTGCTCCTCGATGTGGGGGAAGCCACCCAGCTCGGAGTAGGAGCAGTCCTTCTGGAGGAAGAGCAATCGCTCTCTCTTCTCCTGGAAATTGTACTTGAAGGAACCCAATGTTGCTGCCATTGTTGTCGAGGCAGTCGAGCTCCGTAGAATTCTCAAATCATTTTTTTTAGTTTTTAATTATTCAAAAATAAAACTATTTTTTATTATTTAAATATTTTTAATCCACATGGTAATATTTAATTAGATTTATAAGACCTCGTTATGTGTCATATAAGCACATAACAGAATTTTTAATGGAATTATGACAAAATAATCACATTCATTTGCAACGCTTATTTTCAATGAATACTTTGATCGATTTTCAATTTCAAATACCACATTGATTGGGTAAATCATTTTCAGGTTCCATTTTGTGATAAAAACCTTGTCGAAAATTATGTTTCTGTTTTCATGAAATAATTGGTGCCCACTTCATAGTACCTGTGTGCTAATTTGGTCTTTTTAACAGATTGTTTGTTCTCATCAGTTTAGATGAATTGATATTTGTTGGAAAAGCCAAAACACCAAAAGAAGCATGGGACACATTCACCACGCTCTTTTCAAGAAAGAATGACATAAGGCTGCAGTTTCTCAAGAATGAGTTGTTATCAGTGGCATAACCGGACATGAGATAGAATCCAAGATAAAAATAATAATTATTCATGGTTTGATACTCGAATACTATGGCTTCATTGCCGCTGTGCAAGGGTGGCCGACTCAACCATCACTTGTTGAGTTTGAAAATTTGCTTGTCGATCAAGAAGATATGGATAAGCAAATGGTCAAAGGTGAGGAGTAAGCGCTCTACATTAACAAAAGTAAAAGTAGTTTCAAGCAACACATTGGTGGTGGATCTAAAAGAGAAAGTCACAAGTTAGCAAGTCACCAAAAAGAATGGAGTTCTCGGCCAGGGGGAGCTCCAAAGTATCACAACAACTGTGATTAGTCCAAGAATAATAAAAGGTTTAAGGGCAAATGTTACAACTATGAAAAGAAGGGTCACATGGTGAAAGATTGTTAGTCTAACAAAACATCCATCAAGAGTAATGTTGCCACTTCCAAAACAAAGAAAAACTTTGAGGAAGATTGGGACGCTGAAGCATCTTTTGCTATACGAGGTAGCTCTCACAGCAACAAGTTCATGATTGATTGACCACGAGAATGATTAGATCGTGGATTCAGGCTACTCAAACAACATGACAAGTGATGAGAAAAAGTTACGACATCTATCTGAGTACAAGGCAGGCCGCTTGGTGGTGACAGCAAGAGACTCGAGGTTATCATCGGTAAGACGATAATTGTGCCCCAGTACAACACTAACCAAGTGTCGCTTCAAGATGTCTACCATGTTCTAGGTATGAAGAAAAATTTGCTTTTAGTGGCTGACATCGTCAGGTTACTATGTCATGTTTGGTTCGCAAGATGTGAAGGTGTACCAACACCTCAAGATCTAGAAAATGCTAACAATGGAGGGATGAAGATTAGAGTTAGTCTGTAATGTCAGTAGAGTCTGCATGTGTAGACAAGATAAGGAGGAACGAGACAACAGATTTATGGCACATAAGTTTGGGTCACGTTATCACAAGCTAAATGTGATGATAAAGAAGTCAATGCTTAAGGGGCTACCTCAACTTGATGTGAGAACATACACGGTTTGTGCATGATGCCAGTATAGGAAAGAATGTCAACTACCAAATGGTTCACACAAAAAAAAAAAAAAAAAAAAAAAAAAAAAAAAAAAAAAAGAACCAGTAGAGTTAGTCCACTCTAATATGTTCGGGCCCATTAAGCAACCATCGATAAGTGGGATGTGGTACATGGTGATGTTCATTGATGTGTGGGTTTTCTATATGAAAGAAAATTCAGACACAATTTCATACTTTAAAGATTTTAGAGATATTGTCGAAAGAAGTGGGAAAGAAGATATGTTCCCTATGCACAGAAAATGGAGTAGAATATACCTTAAGAAGGTGGAGGGTGTACTTCGCCACTACTCACGAAGGTTCTTGCTGCACATACAGCGACGGAATTGGCCATGGAACTGGGAGTTGAAGCGATTTAATTTGAAGGGGACTCTTCCATTGTACTTGCTACCATAAACCAGAAGGACCGTGATGATAACCTCCATTTTGGTACAGTAATTAACGGCGTTATTATCTACGATCACTCCCAATTTTGAAGATTTTGCATACACGGAGAGGGGCAAATTGGGTGGCTCATCGATTAGCATGGTTCGGATTGCTTTTGGAGGCAGAACAAGCATGGTTTGAAGAACCACCCAATATAATTTGTGACATTCTTTTTTAGGATAGAATTCATATTTAATTTTGGTGCGGGACGCTTTTTTTTCCTTCATCCAGGTTGAAATCCCTAGCAAAGTTTGTATCAAGACCCATGTAATTGCACCCTATCCTCATATTTACATACGTATTCCTATTATCTATGAATGAATATGGTACTTTACCTCAACAAAAAGTCAAAGAAATGGAGATCAATAAAAATTTGCAGACGCTTGTCTATGATGTATCAATTGCCTAGCTATATAGGAAAACACAAATAATTCAACAAAAAAAGATCATCTGGTAGACTTTGATATGTGAGTTGTTGATTGGGAATAATATTGTTGAATGTGAGTTGTTCACAAAAAAAACCATCTAGTCACTTGCATTATATTATCAAATAGGCAATTTTTCCCTTAGGAATGTAATTTGCTGCTTATATGGATGGATGACCATCGATTCTATATTCGGACAAGTCAGTTATGTTCAAGAATTTTACAGGAGTTTTCATCTGCTTATGAACTCTTTTGCAATTATATTCTTCTCGGAGTAAGAAGAGTTCCAAGTTTGGCGCGGTTGAGTTGCTTCCATGTTCAATGAGTTACAAATTAATCAGAAATTAACTTGCACAAGTTTGATATTACCGACTCCCCTCGCAGCCTTGCACTTTGAACAACAATGGACAGAAGCTCTATTTAAGTGTTTTAGCTTTTTTTTGTGTAAACGGGTTTTGGATTTTGAGGGTATTTAGGTCTATTAATGTGAGTTTTATGCTATATTTGAAAGTTTTTATAAAAAATGACATTTATCAAATTGAGTATTAAATTTTGGTTATTAATTATAAATACTTTTTCATTCGTAAGTGAGAGATCTTAGGTTCGATTCTCGTAAAAAGCGAATTTGAAACTTAGGTTCGATTCTCGCCAAAGACGAATTTGAACCACATTATTACTAGCTGATTCTGAGGCTTACCTCACTTCCTCATCTCCTAGTGTAGATGATATTGTTTGTTCAAAAAATAAAAAATAAAAAATAAAATACATATGAACGGACCCACAAAGCAGTGTCTTATTCTTTTCCACCCAAAAGAACTTTAGTGGGCGGTTCTCTTTTTTTTTTTGTCATCACTGACTTGACTCGATACGAACTTACAGAGGAAGTTGCTTCCTCACCAAGTTTTTAAATATTACTATATATTACTCACCATCATCCGAAGAATCCGATCCAGTGTCTTTTGAAATTCCAAAGTAATCCAGTTAGGCTTTTGCAGCTTCAAGCTCCATCAGTTGTTTTTAAAGACAAACTAGTCTGTTACACTCTTACATTTAGACACACTTCTTTGTTACTCTTACATTTACCTACACTGCTCCAGTTCTCTGTGCTTCCTACTTTCACTCTTTACTCGCTGCGCGGATCGGTTTCTGTGAGTTACCCACCTTCTGTTCATTACTTTGCAATTTGGGAATCGATAAATTTGGTTTATCATTTGGGCTATTTGATGACTATTTCGTTTTCGGTTTGTAGTTCCTGTTTTAATATTTTTTTTTTATTTTTTTATTATTTTTATTTTTATTGAAAACTAAACGCTAAAAACTGAATACTGAAATAGTTATCAAATGAGCCTTTGCGCTCTGTGTGACTTTGCTATTTAGCGAAATCGGTTTGCTGATTTAGTTATTTTTGCTGGAAACTTGGTGAATGTTGTAGTGAGAAGCTAACATGGAGAAGGACGGAAATAAATCTGCTGATCCTCTCGGTGTGGAAGAAGCCACACAAGAACTTGGTAACATCTCTTACCTTTTTCAATACCTTGATTGCCTCTTATAATTAGTTTTAAACATAACTTATTATCTGGTAAGTACCATAAGTTGGTAACTTCTCTAACCATTATTGTTTAACAAATTTATATATATGATTCATACAACTTGTTTTTTTCTATTTGTAATTTGTAAGTGTTATACTTGCAGGGCGTGACGATGAACAACCTCGTTATGTTCCACCCGAGCTGGTCAAATCACCGTGTTCAAATGATGCTAGTGTAATGTATCATTGCTACTTAATTAAGCTGAAGCAGAATTTTGATTGCGATATTCCAGTTAGTGATATCGTACTTGGCACAAGGAATAAACTTGATAGTGATACCATTGCAAATATGAATTTTGAATTAAAAGTTCAAAGGGGTCCTTTAACAGTAAACTTTGAATATGCTGGAGATGTTAATCTATGTTCAGAGCAGGTACGATTTCCAGTGTGTTATTACTTTTAGTGATAAATGACATGATCTAAAAAAAATATATCAATGGTTAATCTTGGTTGTGTAATTTTATTTGCCAGGCTCTTGCTTGCAGAAGGTTCCAAATCACAATTTTTCGGATTCTGGTGGATCAGGAATTGAAAAAGTTGGAGGAAGTTTTAGAAAGATTTCATTTGGGACAAAACAATGAGACTGAATCGATTGATTACCTTTTGCTACCAGCAGCAAGGATACACCAGAGAGCTTCCATCATTGATTTAGACAGTGTTATGTCTATGTCGTCCCATAGTAACGAAGATTCTGAGAATTGTGTTTGTGTAGATTGTCCTCAACCAAACAACAATTCCCATGTTCCACTACATACCAAAAATGGTATGGTTTGTACGTGCAGGATCCAGAATTCCGTGGTCTATACGCCTCATACCGATAGCCTGTATTGCATCACTGGCCTGTTGGATGACTTGACTGGAAACTCACTAATGAGGCACAACAAATGTATTACCTACAAAGCCTACTATGAAGCAAAGTATGTTCTTCTTTTCTTACCTCTTTTGTATTTGCATGTCTTGTTGCATTAAGGATCAAGCGTTTCCAAAGAAAAAGAAATCATGAAGTATTCGGTGTAGTTTCAGTTTATGTTGGATTAAAATGATATATGCAAGCTATTTTTGAGTAACTCGGATGGTTTCCTTGCTGCAGGCATGGGATCAATATGCGTTTTGATCAACAGTTATTGCTGAATGGGAGATGCATCTTTCGGGCACAAAATTATCTTCTGTGGTCCAGACAACAGAGAAAAAGAGGTCTGAATTCCTAACCTCTTTTGTCATTTAATTCTTCTGTTTGTTTTCTGCTCTGCTTTAATCTTTCCTATTGGATGAAAATTTTGATCAATAATTCATAATCCACCTCTAAAACATATACATACATATATTGATTAGAGGAAAATGCACATGGTTGCTAACTTGCTATTCCATTGTTAGTTGAAATCGAATTGATACCGTTGAGAATGCATTTTGATTCTTTTGACACAAAGTCTTGCAGAATCAAAAGTTAATCCAATCTTATCTCATAATTAATCGTTATCAAATAAGAAGCTTAATGTGTGTCACTTCTTTGCAGAATCAAGTCATGCATCCGTTCAACTGCCGCCAGAACTTTGCACTATAATCATGTCACCTATATCAATCAGCAATTTATATTCGTTCTCATTTGTTCCGTCCATCATGCATCGGCTTGAGTCATTACTACTCGCTGTCAACTTGAAACAGATGATTTTGGATCATTTGCCGCAAAATGTTACAATCCCAACCATTAAGGTATACTACATTTTTTCATTCAGAAGGGTATTGTCCTATATTTAATGAACCATTTATGTATTGATAAGGTACTAGATTTCTGAATTTTCGCTGTTAAATTTCTCTTTGTAGGTCTTGGAATCTATTACCACAGAAGGTTGCCAAGAGAACTTAGATTTGGAATCCTTGGAAACTCTTGGAGATTCCTTTCTTAAGTATGCTGCAAGTCAGCAGTTTTTCAAAACCTGTCAAAATGATCGTGAGGGACTCCATAGCGAATATAAGGAAAAAATAATTTCTAATCTTTCCCTGGGCAAGCTTGGATGTGACCGTAAAATTTCGGTAACAATTATTTTTTCATTTTGGGTTATAATCTTGTTATCCTCATGAATTTTTCTGAAAGCTGCTTCAAATTGTTACCGCTATGCTTGTAGAACTTTTTTCTGTAAACTTTCCTGCTTGACTAATCTGCCATTGTTTACGTGTTGTAGGGTTTTATTCGTAACGAGGCTTTTGATCCAAAAAAGTGGATTATACCTGGAGATTATTGTAGAAGTTATTTCTTAAAAAAAGAAGTTGCTTTTTGATAAAAGAAGCATCTATGTTGGGGGAACAAGGAAGATCGATGCTAAAATTGTTGCAGACGTAGTTGAGGCACTAATCGGTGCATTTCTTACTACAGGTGGTGAACTACACGCCATATATTTCATGAACTGGGTTGGTATAAAGGTGGATTTAGACCACAAACAATATGAGAGGCACTTACAAGTGCAGTCAGAGATTCCCGTTGATGTTGGACATTTAGAGTCATTGCTTGGCAACTATAAATTTCAGGATCCTTCTCTTCTCATGGAAGCATTAAGCCATGGTTCTTATATCGCCGGAGGTTACCAGGTATGTGCAATGATGTGATGACGATGAAACTTATTCCATGCGTATCTACTTTTTATAACAACGTAGTTTTTGTCACTTCAAATCTTGCTGGATTCTGTCTGTAATGTGGAAGCTGGTATGTATAAAAGTTTAGTCCCGAAAGCAGCAAGCTTATTCAGCTAGTGCACGTCATCAGTTAAACAATTTCTATGAGTCTACGCTGCACTTAATTTTTAGGCAATTTGTTACTTTCAAGTCCTACTATATGATCCTAACTTTTCAGATGTACATTCTTTGTTGTGCAGCGGCTAGAATTTCTTGGTGATGCGGTGTTGGATTATATGATCACTACTCATTTTTACGATAAGTATCCTGAGATGATGGCCCCAGGAATTTTAACTATTCTGAGGTCTGCTTCTGTGAACAATGAGTGTTATGCACGATCTGCTGTGAAGGCTGGATTACACAAGCACATTCTTGCTTCGGACGTAGTCCACAGTAATATTGACCGCACTGTTAACAATTTCGGATTGCTGTCTACGGAATCAACTTCTGGATTAAAATCTGAGACATACTTCAGCGATGTTGGTTTCTAACGCATATCATCATGCTCATATTATTCCTCTGCTGCATTTTTTTAGCGATTCTAGGACTGGAAACTTAGGGTGCTTCGCCTATGCTTTCTTACTTTTTATGGTTTTATCCATGTTACAACAAATGTCTGTCTAACAAGCATTCACTAAAGATATCTGAATTGAAGGATCTAAGACTTACTCTCAAACACTCATAAGAATTCTCTTTTATGTAGGTACTTGCTGATATCGTTGAGGCTCTAGCAGGGGCAATTTATATTGATTCTGGATACAATAAAATAATCGTCTTTCAAAGCATCCGTCCTCTCTTAGAGCCCTTGGTTTCTCCATACGAGCCTTCATTCTGGACGAGATTCCAAGGTGTATTGCCCAAAAAAAGCATTATAAAGTGCAGAAACCTGTCAAGTGCTTCCAAAGTGGTTCGGCTACAATAGAGGAATAGAGGTTGAAGCGAAAGGGGTCACACACAAGCATACATCAACTTCTAATACGGACACAACAAAAAATTTAGCTCGTAAACAAGTACTGAGGTCTCTGAAAGGTCTTTGAATTAAACTATGGAAACTAGTTCAAAGGATGTTCCGGCATACATATAGCTTCAAAGATACTACGAACATTTGATGATGACTTACATCTGTATATTGTGCACTTCTGCCTTTTATAAGATGCAATAAACTACAATTTTAACTGTGAAAAAAAATAACAATAAAAAAAACTGAGGTTCCTACCATGGACATGCACCCCGCTTCCAGTTGGCCATACCTGCAAAATGTTTTAAAATAGAATGGTGAGCATCTACCAATAACGTTCAAGAGTCGAAATTTTGTGAACCAATTTTAAAAAGAACCGAGCTCAAGATAGACTGACATGTTTCGTCAAAACATAAGAGCAGCTCAACAAGCTTTACTATATACCGCAGATTAAACTTGGATCATTTAGGAAAACAAATGTAATGCTTTGTTTGATTATATCTTTTACCTGAAGTCAGTGAGCAACTTGTGGCTTGAATGGATTTGGAATTCCATCGTTTGGAATGACTGTTTCGAAAGCCTCTACAAGAAGTGATACTTTTCTTTTCCGAGCTGGAGTTAATCGGGCAACAGCTTGTTGAAGGGCATAATCAAGCATCCATTCCTCGGAATTCTTCCTGTCGTCCATGTTTACATGCTTTAGATTAACCTTCTCTGCTTCTGGGTCAGGCTCAAAGGGCAGATATCGTGGCCCTTGTGGGTTGAACTTCGTTACATTTTCCATGGCCTTGATAAATCTGTTAAGAAGAATAATTTTTTTCAGATTGCTCCAGTTCTTCGACATTTTCTTGGCAGGTTTGTCTTCCGCCTCTGTGACTGAATTTTCTTCTTGAATGGTAGCATTACCAAACTTGGCAGAGTTGGTGGATTTCGACATGAAAGATTTCCCTTCTATGACAACTTTATTTTTTGGAGGTTCCTGCTCTGGACTTGATCCTCTAGTGCTTGATTTATCATCATCGGATTCATCCTGGTTCTCTGGAAGAACAATTTCATCAATCGCTTTCTCGACCTGCAGCTTGATTGCTTCAATGTGGTGGAGTTCAACCTTTTTGTTGTCTTCATGGTGACTTTTCTCTTGATCTGTTTCGGGCAATGTGTTGGCATCGTCTACTTGTTCCTCTTCAGCTCCTTCGCGTGGTTCGTCTCCATCTTTTGCATCGATAGTTGATGCCATATGCTTATACACTAAGAACCATAAGTTCGTATAGTTCTGCTTTTCCAACCAGGCTTCATCTGCTACCCCGCCCACTTCTTCTCTTGCTGCCATTTGCTCCTCAGTTGATCCTATGGAAGCTAAAGAGACCACCGTGTTATCTGCTGTTGAGTCCACATGATTTTCAGTGCTCTGGTCCTCAGATGAATTTGATTTTTCAGCAGTGTCGGCCATTAGTTTATTGGTGTCAGATTTGATGTTTTCCAATATGGGACCGAGGTTGCTAAGTTCCAAACTCGTGATTGAAGTAACTTCCTTGGAGGCTTCTTGTACTGCTTCACTTACGAGACCATCACAAATGACCCTACCGTGTTCATCTCGCTTCAAGGATGTATCATCACATAACCAGGGATCTTTGGTTTCTGATAAAGCAAAATTGGTTAAGTCAATGACTTTGTCATCCCGATAGCAAGCATTTATAGAAACAATTTGATTCTCCTTCTGATCTTCACCAGTGGTCTCAGGAACAGTAATATCTCGCGTGGTTTGAATAAAACAGTGGTCTGTCCTGAGCTTATAAAAAATCACTTGACTTTGCTGCTCTTGCATTTGAAAATCAATGACCTGATCTGGATACTCATTGAAACTTTTCTTTGGACATGACACATTCCCAAGCAAGATTCCAGCAGATGTTCTCGAGTTACTCTCTTCACCTTGATGAATAAAACTTTGAACTGACAAACCATTGCAGACTTGAATATTTGATTCAGTGGAATTTGTTACATTGGACCTCTGGCTAATTTCTGGAAACGGGAGAACTGTTTCAAAAGCTTCGACGAGCAATGCTACTCTTCTTTGTTGAGCTGGAGGCAGTTTAGATATAACCTGTTGAAGTGCATAATCAAGCATCCACTCCTCGGCATTCTTTCTCTCTTCTGTCTTTTGCTGCCTTAGGTTGACCTTTCCTGCTTCTGAATCAGGATCCAAGGGCAAGTATTTTTGCTTCGGGTAATTGAGGTTCCTCACCTTGTCAACTGCCTTGACAAATCTCTTGAGGAGAATGAATTTTTTCAGACTGCTCCAGCTCTTGGGTGTTTTCTTGTCAGTCTTCTCTCCAACTTCTGATGCTGTTTTCGCTTCTTTTGTATTTTGCGCTGTACTGTCCTCAGACGAACGACTGGCGGCAATTGAAGTCCTCCGCTCCCCACTCTCATCCGTAGTCTGTTCTAATGCTTCCCAGTCTGAGCTGACGCCACTAGTAAATGATTCATCACCATATGAGCAGTCCTGAATTTCAGGGAGAAGAATGCTATCAAATGCTTCCTGCACCAGCTGAATGGCATCATGGCGGCATATCTCAGTAGTTTCGCCTCCTGCGCTGTGATTTACGAAACCTGTATGATCATCTATTTCAGAGAAACTTAAATTGTCCTTTTCGCAGATGGTGTTGGCACCTTCTAGTTGTTCTTCCTTGTCTGCTCCATTAAGAGGGAGCTGGTCATCAACATTTGGAGTGACACCTTTTACAGCGTGCTTGTACATCAACTGCCACATTCGGGTATATTTCTGATCCTTTGCATGCTTACTTCCACTTTGGTCCTCCTTACCTGCATTTTGTTCCTTCGAAGCTTGAGAATCAGAAGCAGCAGAGATTTCATTGTTCCTTGTTGATTGCACAGCTTCTTGAGGGATTGGTCTTTCCAATTTATTGGGTAGTTTGACAGTTGCACAATCATCGACCTCCATATTTTTTCCAAACAATTTAGGATCACTATTGCTGGGATCATCTGTGCAAGTGGATTGAACACCTTCATTGTGATTAGATGCAGCAATTTTCTCTTCCTTCCAGTGTGTGTTGGTGGCTTCCACATCTGTACCAATGCAACAACATTCCGGACTTTCACCATCTGCTGCAGGGAGTGACACCAAAGCATTTGTTTTATGAACTGCGCCATTTCCATTGCAGGCCATGTGATTTGTCTGATCTTCCTTAGTTTTGCCAGACCCTTTCACTCTCTCCAACGGTTGAGTTGCCCGTGTCACTCCCCTCTGAGCCCTCAACATGCGTCTCCTTATCGAAATGAGGCGCTTGAGTGGGGGTACATTGGTGTGGCGATGACCATGAAGTGAGCAGTAAGTGAATAGACAAAGCTTGGTGGCCGAACCCCCCTCAGATTCAGTTCCCACTGCCTCATGATCCCCAATTTCAGGCAACTTGGAACCCTTGAGTGCCGAAGAACATGTAGCTCTTTGTATTCTCAATTCCGGAACTTTAGAGAGTTCAGAGTGTTTTGTCATCATAGATTTCGTTGGGACATTCAAAGCTGAATTGTGACCAGAAAAAGTTTTCGGCTTTAAATTAACGGATCTTGGAGATGATGATTCTGCATCGCTGGTTGACATGGCAGATTTATTTGAGCAGGCAGAACTTGCAAGCTTAGACATTCTTGATTTCTTGAGATTAATATTATTCATTTGGGTTCCTCCAGAGCACTTCCTCATCAAAGGGTTTCTAAATTTTAAGCTGGAAATTCTCATCAAATTCTTTGCAGGCTTAAAACTAGACCGTCTCGTTAATGTTCTTGCTGAATTCTACACACAAACCAAAACAGGAAAATTCACAAAAAAGAAGGGCAATCTTCAGTTTCCAGCTATTTTAATTGGTAAGCAAAAGAAATAAGAATTCAACATATGTGTAGTTCCGCTCGCCTAATCCTCTATTCTCTTCGCCATATATTATGCTTTAAAAAACAAAAGAGATCAAGAATTTAACAGACTTGCCTGTAGGTTTTCTGTACTTGTATCAGAAGAACCATCAGTGGAGGATACATGGTGATTGGATATACTGCTGGATCTTTTTCGGGACGGCTTCAGGCTTGGTGATTTGGAGAGCTTGATTGATGTCAACTTTTTCAATTTCTTCTTCTTCTTCTTCTGCAGCAGCAGCTCTCCTTGGCGTCCGCCATTCTGGTTTTGCAAAACAGATGGTGACAATTTCTCACACATTTGGCTGGAACCCAAATCAGCTCCAAATTCAAGCTCCTTATCATCCATTCTTTTTCCCTTGACAGAATTCAAGTTTTCTGATATGAATCTAGCTGCTTTTCTTCTTCTTTGTTTTGTTTCGCTTTTGTTTTTTCTTTTCAGAAAGGAAGAAAGAAAACGATTTTGGTGGAAAGAAAGGTTTTTGCAGACTCTGTTTTGGGAGATGACTCAATCAAAAGAATCCAGGGATTGGTGTTTTCAGAATTTTCTAACATGATTTTAAAATCCAGGTATGCAATCAAAATAAATAAATAAATAATAAGAGATATGAATAACAGCTGAGTTTGAATGATATGGTTGAGGTTGGACTTTGATTTCTTGACTTGTATGCATACTATTGCAATTGACTTGACTATTCACATTCCCTTCATCTTTTCCTTTATAGTGATAAACAACTGTGACACATTATTAAAAGTTCTTGGTTGGAATGACCTTTAATTCTTTTCTTTTTTTTATTAAAAACGATGGCACAACTTTATGTTAGAGCAAGTGATGGAACCAGAATTTTTAATAATAGGATCATAATATTAATCAAAAAAATTTATTGAGCCATGTTGTTGTGCACCTATCATATGTCGGTAGCTTATGGCAAGATATATCGATAACTATTATTTTGTAGAGACTTTTTGAGGGTGGATGAAAGATATTGTGGAGTTATGTTGAAGGCTGCTAAAGCTTGACAACTAAGGTATTTCATCGAGCACATGGTGTGCACAATAGAGACGCACACAAGAAGAGAGAACGTGAAGACAAATATGTTAGAAGAAAATTGAAGAAGTAAGAGAAGAAGATTGTAATTTAGTTTGCCTTAATTGTTCCTAAGGGTCCAATACAATACACAAACAAATATTCATAAGATTTTTGAAGTTGTCCCTATACTGACTCTGCCACTGAGTAAGAGAATGAGAAGGTTTTAGTTTGAGACTTAATGGATTAAAGACGAAAACCTTAACCATCAGAATTAGAATAATCCAGCTCTTACAAAATAATGAGAAACAAATATGACAATGGTTCAAAACTTTCACTCCCATAATTTGAGAGAAAAATAAATAAATGAACAAATAAATAGATTCAACTTTACTTGGAAGATGTGGAAGTACTATGTCGAAGTAATATACTATTGTTGATTGCACTTTGTAGCTTAAGCTTTTAAAGCAACATTCACCCTTGCACCTGTCACTTGAAGTCTTGAGTTTGATTGATTTTTCCTAATATTTTGCTTGTATTAGAAAAACTTCTTACAATAAAGTAAACCAATGATTGATCAAAGTGTTGAGGAAATTCATTGATCTGGTGGAACAGTAACATATGCAAGCATGACTACACCATCAAGAAAAGCATAAATTTGTCTCCCTTGGTGGGGCCGCTGAGTTGGATGCTGGTGCTACTCATGCGACAGAGATACAAATTAAAAACTCTATATATATAGGCCTGAAAAGGAATCTTCATTTTTTTTTTATTTATAAAAATGAGAATTAGTTGTGGGATTCATACTACAATGAACTTTAATGATCCGAATCATTTATTTTTTATGTTGCACCTCATAGATCATCTTTATAAAATATTAGCTAAATCGAAAATATTTAAGACATCTAATTGGGTTCAAAATAATTAACGAATACTTTGTTATATAAGAAACAATGAAATTTTATCTTGATCATTAAATAGGCAAATGATTTCGGATTGATATGAATTTTTGTAAAAATGATCTATGAATCGAGACTTACAAAATAAATGCTTCGGATCGTTGAAGTTTAATGTGGAGTAGGCCCCATACTTAATCCCTATTTTTTGAAAAAAATATAGGAATCCCTTTGCATAAGACCAACTCCAATGGTGGGCTAAAAGCCAAATTACCCCCAAAATTTCCCCCCAAACCCACTCCAACCCAAGGGGAAATTTTGGGCTAAATGTTAAATGCTAAACCAATGCCAAATTCCCCCCAAAATTTAGCCCAGAAATCGGAGTGGACTTCATCCAATATTTATCGGAATTTAAATTTTTTTAGATTAAACTATTCATAAAATTAATTTACGATAGTCTACATATTTATTTTTAAAAAAAAAATTAATTTAACAAAAAAAAAAGCCTAAATTCATTCTTTAATAATCCCGGGCTAAAATTTTAAGCTAAAATGGTTGGAGCAGAAAAGCTGTTTTTGAGCTAAAAGCTAAATTTTTCGGGCTAAAAAAATTAACTTTTAGCCGAATCATTGGAGATGGTCTAAAGGGCTTGATATATATATATATATATATATATATATATATATATATATATATAAAGTTGGTCCAACGGCTAAAATCATAAGTCTCCTTTAAAAGTTATAATAACTTTAGTCAGATCAAATTTCAAAGGTTCGGATTAGTGAATTTGGTTGAAGGGATCCGAAAATTTAGTAGATTTGGTGTAAGAGATCCGGAGAGAATCCCTTTCCATTAAAGTTTAAACCTACAAAAACGGTTGTATGTCTACCACCGTTATATTTTTGGTATGAATATCTTCGGCGATAATTATTGACTGAAAAATGATTAAACTGGATTTTGATTGTATTTCACATTCAAGAATATGAGTCCATTTCTCACTCCCCTAATTCAAGGTAACCACTATTTCTCTGGTAGGATTGTGTCAGTGTCTGTTTAACTAACCATAATTACTTTATGCATTTAATTCATCTTTAAGGAAAAGAATAACAATTAAAAAAGAAAAAGAAAAAAATTACACATAGACTATACTTTAATACTTAATTGTATATTAAGACAACACCTTTTAAACATTACAAGGAGAGACAAAAATTAATACATGTGAAATATGACATCATTGCCTTGTTTTCTCTAAAGTGTAAGTTACAAAATTATCCTTTATAGTAAAAAAGTCTTTTTCACACTTTTATCTCTTCATTTATAGCTCCATTCTCTTTATACTTTTACACTCTGTTTGGATGAAGAAATTGAAAATTACTAAGGAATTTCAAAATGATGAAATTTTATTTTCTAGGATTTGTGAATTTTCTTGTTTGATTAATCTAAAAGAACAATGAAATTTGAAATGGAATTTGTTATTTTTAAATTCTCACTCATAGAAATTCAGAAATGACACCTATTTACATATAATTTAAACTTGGGAATTGGAGGTCACAAATTCCAAGTTTTTTCCCACACGGAAATTCTAAACTTCTATGTTTATGAATCCAAACAAAAAAATTGGTGCATGTCAATTTATAAATTCAGACTTTTATCAAAATTCCAAGTTTATTTCCCTCATCCAAACATAGTGTTAAGAAATATTGGTTCCAATTCATCCGGCTCACTAGCTGACTTGGAATTCCACCACCTATAACTTGACACTGTCATTTTCCACACAACCCACCATTTAACAATTATAAAATAAAACATATTGGGGTTTGCCCCCACAATGTCTCATTCATCTCTCCTTTCTCCAAGAAACAAAAAGGGTAAAAATCACCACTGCATCCAAACGACAACCGTTAACCAAGCAATCTCTGACCAAAACATCACCACCACCTGCATCCAAACGTTCGCCACTGCCACTCCGCAAATCACCCACTTGACCCAACAACCACATCACGCCTATCACCATGAACACCCATCCGAAACTCCAGTCTTCATATTGAATTTTGAATTTGGTATCTTGTGCTTTTTTTCTCTAGCCATGCATGCCCAATTGAAATATGATTGAAAAAGACAGCATAATTCTGAAATCAAATAGATTTTGAATAATGTAAATGCAAAAACCTTTTTGTTATTTAAGTTTCCCAAAGAATGAGAGGAAAGAGAGACTAGTGGGGCGCAAACCCCAAAATGTTTTTTTTCTTCTTTAAGCGGTGGGTTGGTGTTAAAAATGAACAGGTTTTAAGTTATGGTTGGTGGACTCCAGGTCAGTTAATGAGCCTAGAACTTAGAATAATTTCTCTTTGTTTGGGTCACTATTCAGGCAATATGCATTGTCGAGAGATTCAATAAATGATGTGGTTTTATAGTCACAATTTAAAAGAAACTTTTCTAATAATTTGATTCCTCAGTGGTTGATACTTGTGCTCAAAATGGTTGAATTATTTTTTTTTAACTTTTCAAGATAATATTGGTTTTTTGTTATTATTTTCTTATGTATTAGGCTGTCCAATGTCGAATTAAAATAGAAAAAGTAACCAACTTTAGTAAATCACTAATATTAAAAACAATACTAAGCAAAGTAAGTTTGAAAACTGTAGTTGGTGTATATGTGAGTTTTTAAATGGATGACAACAAATGTCCACACATAGGCATGGTGACATATGATCCCACCAAAAAAAGTATTACAAAACTGATTCTACATGCATTTGAAACTGATTCTACGTGCATTTGAAACTGATTCTACAAAAAAATAATTGAAGACGAGATGAACTGATTCTGCAAAAATTGTCGTGTACAGGTTGAACTGATTCTACAAAAATGATCGAGAATAGGATGAACTGATTCTGTAAAAATGGTCGATGACGAGATGAACTGATTTTGCAAAAATAGTCGAAGATGGGTTGAACTGATTCTGCAAAAATGGTCAAGGACAGAATGAACTGATTCTGTAAAAATTGTCGACGACAAGATGAACTGATTCTGCAAAACATGATAGAGGACGGGTTGAATTGATTTTGCAAAAATGGTCGAAAACAAGTTGAACTGATTCTGCAAAAATAGTCGATGACGGGTTAAACTGATTCTGCAAAAATGGTAAAGAACGGGTTGAGCTGATTCTACAAAATTGGTTGAAGACGAGTTGAACTGATTCTGCAAAAATAGTCAATAACGGGTTGAACTGATTCTAGTAATAAATTATACAAACTGATTATGCATATGTTTCAAAACTGATTTTGCAAAAATAGTTGATGATGAGTTGAGTTTTGGCACATATTAATTTTGTTGTTAAGGCTGGGTTCCTAAAGCCTTAGGGGTATGTTGGTATTTTAAAATATTAGTTCCATGTTTTTAGGCTAGGTTTTAGTTGTTTTTATGATGTTGTCTCTCCTTGATATGTTTAAAAACTAGTAGAGTTCTTTGAAATAGAGTGAAAGTTTTTGTCTTTGTATATTAAGCTCCCTAAAAAAAAAAATCCTACCATTTATTCCTTAAAATATATCCTATCAATTGATGATTGATGTAATAAGGTAACAATGGTTAGTTAAATCGACACGTGGCACAATTATGGAAGAGAGTAGCGATTATCTTAGATTAGGAGGTCAGCAAAAAACGCACTCCAAGAATATATGCATGTTCACATCCTATATTTAAATGTCATTGATTTTCTGGAAGGAAGTACAATATTCATTAGTAATACACGAGATGATAGAGTGTAGAGGGCCTCAATAAAAAAGTTGACGGAAATTTCAACCTAGATGAATCAGAAAAGAAGGGTCCCGCACCTAATATTATACATAGAATGACTATCCTCTGTTGTGCGAGACGATGCACCACACCATGGGGTTCCTGCTTTACATGTAATCCAATTGAAAAATCAAAGTACGCACAACAAAAAACGAACAAAGTTATGAAACTAGGAATATTATTTAATTAATTGAAAAACAAATAAACAAGATTGTCAAGACAGCTACAAACTGAGGACTGTAATTTGACTAACTTATTTCTCATACTAAATCCAAGAAAACCTAATATGTAAAATACCAAAATTACCTAACAATAAAATAAACCTAAAACTAATATTTTCAAACAGATACCTGGATTGAAGAATCTCTACCATAAATTTTTTTGTATTATTAGGGCTTTTATAGTAGTTTAGGTGAATTTGATTCCTATATTGCAATATTGGTACAATGGTGTTAGGTTGATAAATATGAATTCTGTCTATTAATTGTGGGTCCATGGAATGCGGTATAGTCACCAAAACCATCACTCTCTGAAATCATCGTTGTAGGTTGGAACTCCTACAATAATTGAACCATTTTCTTGCCGCTAATGCTTCACAGTGTAGAGTGGATTCATACTCAAGCATCTCATGGAACACGTTGGCAAAAATTTCTCATCACAATCCCATAACACCACCTTACTCGTACCAACTTTAGCTTCTCTTCTTCTTTTTTTCCAAATAGGCATCATCAATGGTGCAATATTATTTCTTTGTATATCAAATCCAGCACGGCATCCTTAACGTCTTGAAAAAAACACCTGAAAACCAATCCAATACAATTGCTAGAAATTTGTGTGGAATAATGTCTCCTCTGTGTTTGTCACGCCCGGAACCCAAAATTGGTAGAAAAATACCCCCAAACTTGATGCACTAAAAAATAAGTAGGAATTAAGTTCCCTTGTACAAATAATCAAGAACGTGGGCCAAAAATCACGAGCAATTGCTCCATGCCTGGTTGTTTGTGATTCATGGTCTATGCTCACACACTATTTGATTAAATGTCTCTGTGAACACCAATAAACGAAACAACCAATCCAGTCTAATACTAGAAAATATTTTGATATCATAGAGGTGTGTCATACACCTTGTGCAGAAATAGAGGAAGGAAACGGTCTTATACTAGCATGTCACAAAGCCATTAAAGAAGACGATAACTCACCATGGTTCTCTATGTCGTTATGAGACAAGCAGCACAAAAAATACGACAAGAAGCGAGACCGTATGGTGTTGAAAAAGAATGTTAGTACCTACGCCAATTTTAAGAAGAATAAAGACTTCGTCAAAAAATACCAATTGAAGTATACGGGGTTCCAATACCGTCTGCATGATGAGGGATGTTTATTCCATACTTAGCATCCATGCAATTAGTCTACATACCCTAATAGTCATAAGAAAGACAACTTATTACCTTCCCTTTGGAGGTTCCCACAATGTGCAAGCCTTCCTAAGTACAATTAAGCATGTAGATCATATGCAGTGTATTAAAGGCGAAGGCATAAGCAAGGCCTTTCATGGATAACCAAGGCAATGTCACACAGGATCAAATTTTTTTAATATATATATTTTATATATTATACATATAATTATATAAAAATAATACTTTGTAAAAGAAACATCCATTATCAATTTATCATTCAAATATAATATCATCTAAATTCATCATTCAAAGAAAATATCATCCAAATTCATCATTCAAAAGGTAATACAAACAAAGAGATCATTCATCTAAATCAAAGGTAACATCATCCTCTTCATTACCAAGTCTAGATGAACTTGTAGGGTATGTCACCAATTCATCAAACGAATCTTCTGAATCATACTCCAAATTTCTTAGATTTGATGTTTATTCATTAACCCGTTTTCTTTTGTAATAGGACCTCGAGATTAAGTAGGCTCGTGAAGAGGAGTAGGCTCACGAGGAGGAGGAGGAGAAGGCTCTCTAGGCTCTTGAATGTATAGGCCACCTTCATAAACCGGGAGTGGCACATTCCTTATGGCCTCAACATTGTACAATGACTCATCCTCAAGCCATCTAGGATCTTTTGTAAGAATAAGATCTTCTATATCCATTATCCATTCATCATTGGAGGCAATTTCTTCCACAATAATGGAATCACACATCTTACTTCTTTTAAGACTTGTCTTGCAAAGCCAAATTGTACTTCACTTAGGGTAAAGCATTAAGCCTTTTGTGTTCAAGTCTATTCCTCATTTTTGCATGAATCTACAAATAAATCAAATAAATGTAAAAATTAATTCTATTGTTCAAGTGAAATTATCGTAAGCAAAAATGACACATAAAATACTAATAATATATATTTACTTACGATTTGAAATGTGCTCCAATTCCTTTCACATTCCAACGTATAAATTACTAATAATATATTTACTTACTATTTGAAATGTGCTCCAATTCCTTTCACATCCCGACGCACTACAAGTAAGGCTAAGAACTCGGATAACAAACTTCATTAACTTGGGTATTTTAGTCCCAAAGTGCTCCCACTAAGCCGCTAAAAACAATATTAGTAAGGTAAGTAATTTAAAGGTTAATGATAAAAATATATTAACAACTGACTAATTAAATCTTACTTGGTGTTCGTCTTTTCCTAGTTCGCCATAGGATTTGCAAATTCACTAAGCCTTTTATCATATGAATCCAATTGGATATCCGTATCTTCGCGCTCTTTTCCATTCCTAAGCATCCTATTCATGCAAGCAAACAACCCACTTTGCACTTCGTCACTATTTAAGAAATTATTCTCATACCAAAATTGTGGATTCAAATAATAGCCCACTGCATGTAGTGGTTGATGAAGTTGATCGTCCCATCTACAATCTATCTTTCTCCAATAAGCATAAATGTTTCTCCACTTTGTTAAGATTGTTTGCAATCTTCTCTTTTGCGACACCCATCAACTCATACATAAAACCTAAGGGGGTCTCTCCTCTGAGTCAACCTATCTCAAGACACAAACAAGCAGAAGAACACCCTTAATGCAAAAGGAAACTCTACCCCAAAACTCACGATCATGTAATACATGATGCTAAGCCAACTTTGTTTCATGGGATTTTGTATATGTACTTTCTGACCATCTTTGAGAGGAAACCAAAGCAACAAGATTTTCTTTTTGCTTTTGTAAGCGTTAAAGTATAAGGAAAGAAGTGGCAAAACATAGTCATCACTGGACAAAGAATTTTCGAATTGTTGGTGTATTTTTCTCATCAAAGCTAGTACCCATTAATGCCCATATAGATACTTTAAAATACATCTAGCACATGTGAGTGTGTCATCAAACCATGTCATCTTAGAAATATCCTTTAGCATCAAATCAATGCAATGAGTCGCACATGGAATCCACCACACCTTTTCTTTCCTTTCCATAAGTTTTGCCGCCGAATTCTTGTAGTTCAAAGTATTGTTGGATATAACTTGAACTACATTCTCCTCCTTGATTTCTTGAATAACATCATCCAAATAGCTGTACAACAAATCTCCATTTTTAATGGAGGCCGATGCATCAACCAATTTCAAGAACCAAGTACCTTGCGGGCTATTAACAAGAAAGTTGATTAAACACCTACTTTTGCCATCCAACCATCCATTCGACATTATAGTGCATCCATATCTCTTCCAAGCCTTTACATGTCATTTCATCATGTTTTGTACATTCTCAACTTCTTTTTTGAGCATCCAAGTCCTATATTCATGGCTTGTAGGAGCATTAAAACCAAGACCAAAATCGGATACCGATGTCGTTGCTTTTACATAATATTCATTGTTTGCCGCATTGAATGGAATGACACTAGTGTAGAACCATCGCACAAGTTCTCAGCACACTTATTTTCTTTCCTCTTTTTTGAAAGGTGTATTCAATGTGGCTTGACGAGCTTTCAGTGAAACATACATATCAATTGGTCCCCTTAACCTAGGTGGTAGAAAAGAACACGATTGTTGTGAAGGTGTGACACTCACACTTCCACTACCAGTACTTACATAATGTGTCCTCAAGTCTATATCCACACTTTCACTTTCTTCTTCGCCACCACGAGACCAATGAAGGAGTCAAGATTTTTTTTCATGGGTGGGCTAGCTAAAATTAGAACCATAAAACCATATGTTTGTTTTTTTTCTTATATAAAATCATATAATAATCAATATAAAAGAACAACAATAGAATATAAACAATTCTTGAAATTATAACCCTAACCGACAACTTCAAGGACCATATAAATAATTAACCTACTCAATAAATCAAGAATAAGTAAATAAAGCAATTAAGAACATATCAAAGACTACATGCATTAGGAAAAATCGCAACGAAAAATAAGGAATTGTGGAGATAGGGATTTAATTGTGAACTAAAAGAAAATTCTTCTTCTTTTCATGAGTAAGAAGTACTGAGGCTAAATTGCATAAGATAAATGATCTTTTTCTTTAATGAATAGGATAGAAGGGGGAGGGAAGATATAACTAATTTATTATTATTACCATAAAAAGTATTATTTATTACCTATCCTCTACTCAATATACATGAAATAATAACTTGTATTGGAATTGGGTGGGCTACATAGGCTACATGCAATCCGAAGGTTGAAAACTGAGAAGGATATGTGAGAAATAAAAATAACTGCGTAGATAGCACTACACTTACAACAAAAAATTAAAAAATTAAAAATTAAAAAATTAAAAAAAAAAACCTCCCTAGGCTACAGCCCACCTTAGCCTTGTGGGGTGGCTCCACCCGAGCACGAGACAAGTAATGGCTAGCTTTCTTTTTTTTTTTCTTTAGTTTCTTGAACATTAGCAAAGCATTGTGCCTTCACATTGGGTGGGACTTTTTTACAACTAATCATTGTTCCCGAACTTACGCCACCCAAGTGATGGTTGAATCTAGAAATTGAACCCCTGCATATGTGATTACAATAACCACAATATAAGTGTTTGGTGATAGGATCAAAATCTTTTGTCCATTACCAAGCAAAATCTTTTTTTAGTAGAAGTCATATTTTTCAATGCCTAAACAATAAACATTCAATGCATATTCTTCAATGCCTAAACAATATGTGGACCATGAGTAAGGCCATCACTGTTATATTTTTAAGTAGGCTCACTGCATCAACCATTGCATTATATAAAAAAGTTAAAAACCTTAACCATTGCAATTATAGGAATTAACGCACAGCAGTAGAACACACACAAACATTATATTAAAGAAAAACAAAAATCAAAATCACAATTTCAGAAACCCTAACCTTAAAAATTGAGGATTTGTGGGTGTGCTAGTAGCAGTGTTATTGTTGGGTGTTGTGGTGGGGTGATGGCGGTGCTACTCGAAAGGTGGCGGCGGCTGCTGCTCGAAGCCGGCGGTTGTACTTTGTCGAAGGTCGCTCGCGAGAAAGGAAATGAAGAAGGCAAAGAAAGCACAATAGAAGGAAGAGAGATAAAGGAGGGAAGAGTTAATGCCCTACCCAAACGGCATCGTTTTGGGTTTGGGAGGTTTTTTTTTTTTTTTTTTTTTTTTTTAAGAAAAAGAAAATAGAGACACCTAGACGCCCTGAGGTGTACCTCGGCGCGCTCCGACAACGCCTTCCGCCTATTCCACTAAACAGAGGCGGCAACCCTCTCACCCAACCTCAGAGGCCGCCTAGGTGCGCCCTAAGGCGAACCTTTTAAAACACTGATTATATGTCAGTGATTGTTGCATCTACAGCATGTTGATTTTTAAAATCTTTATGACTAGACAGATGGTGTACACAGTGGCGGAGCCATAAATTGCTCTCAGGAGGTACCTTTTAAGGCATATAAAATAAATTAAACCAAATGTAGCAATATAATTAAGTAGAACAACATTTAAAGTAGTTTCTTTCTTTTTTTTTGTTGGCATGGAAAACTTATCAAACAAGAGTGATTTGTTGTTATTTTTTTTTTTTTAAGGAAAACTTAGTTTTGAGATGATTATATCATAAGAACAAAACTTGTTTTTGAGCTTTAATAAAATAAAAAAATATATATAATAATAATAAAAAAAGGAAGATTTGAACAAAAAGTTAAGTTCATAACTCAAAATTATTACTATGAGATTTTCCCTTCAACATAATTAAATCTTCTTCTAAATTGGATAGACCTTATTTTATATGAACTGGATGGAAAGAAAAATTAACACAAGGTGGCGTCAAGGAATTTCGAACTCATGGCTCCAAGTAAAAGTCATACTCCACTTACCAAGGCACTACAAACTATCTTTATTGTTAACATTTGCAGACAAAACATATACACCCGTTCAATTTGAGGATGGGCCTAGCCCTAGCCTGGCCTTCATGTGACTCTACCACTGGATGTACAACTCCATCTTTGCAATCCATTTCTCACTATCCAATTTGAGGTTTGTCATTAGAGTACAATGGATCCTCATGTACTTCAATGGGTATTTTTTACGGATTCTTTATTCCTTTTAAAGTTGAAGCAGGTGCTAGAATTCTTTCTCAGCATCATACAATCCTACTCCTTGTCATATTTTCAACATTGTCAATATCATTTTCATTAAGTTGTTTCTCTATTAGTGTCATTTCATTAAGTAGTCTCTCTATTAGTATCACTGTAATATTGCACCCACCGTAGGAGAATATGTTTCTTTATAATCAATCTCAGGTCTGTGTGGGAAAGATTATGCTACAAATCATGTTTTGTATCTCATGATTTTATTTTTCTCATTTTATTCATGTCCAAACACCTTATCCAACGAACTTCATTATTTTTTATGTTCAAACTATTGCTCTAAATACATTTCATTTTCCAAAGAAATTTAGTTTTCCTTGAATTTTTTTTTTCAAGTTTGGCCAATCATTTATATTTTGACATTCATCAACAATCCTTATTGCCGTTTACCAGATCTACATCGACCGTATAAGCAAAAACATCATCAACAATAACTTTCTTTGTATCCCAATTTTCTCTTGTACTCATATAATTCAAAGATATCTATTCAAATGTTTTTTTTTTTCCTTTATGTGTATGTGCATCGTCATGGTTATCTCTTTATTAATTTTAAATTGATTAGTCGTTGCCTTTCCTCTTCAAAAGAATTGATTTGTTTAAAGATTTTATTTCCTCTCTTGAAGAAAATGAACTTCTTGTGTCATTTTTTCTTGCGAACTTTTACCTTTTGCACTAGCATCATCACTCTTTTTACATTCCTTTGATATATTATCCTATTGTTCTTCTAAGACATGGATCCGTGATGGAGTATTCATAGCCATTATATGAGATTTGTTTGGGCAAAGATTTCTTCGGAGAGGGCTCTTCGGTTCTCAGCACAGCTCCCCAAGGGATTGGCACTTTGGATGTGTAGTCGAGCTCTTGCATGCTGATGTGCTGCAAGAAGAGGACAGAGTTAGTTCTAAAAGGTGCATTTATGGGACAAGAGTGTGTTTAGTCGATTACTTGTGCCCCAAGTTACTCGGACTTCTTGTTATCAAAGGATTGTCGTGGATGGGTTAAGTCCACATTAAGTTCTTTTTCTTGCCTTGTGACCAAGGTCTTTTAGTTCATAGTCTTGTATGTTTGAATGAAAGGAGTCTAGATCCCCTTTAAGCCATTTAGCCGTCTGCTTGGTTCTTGATTGATTTTAAGAATAACATATCCATTAAACTAACTAGATCCAGATGTGAATCAGACTCTTAAAGTAGGAAAATAGGTGGATATGACTTCAATACATACTAGAGAATGCATTACGTAATAGATCTACAAATTCAGAAAACAAACAAAGAGTTTCGGGCAAGATTTCACCTTGTCTATCAAGGTTGAACTTCTTGCAGTCACTTCTCTTTGTGATTACAGGGGTTTATATGCTAAAAAGCAGTGGATGGTAAACAAGTTTACACAAGGAAATCGATACTACGCCACTAAGGGAGATAACAGAGCTTTTAAACTAGAGAGAAAGATAGTTTGTCGCTAAAAATGACTGAATCTGGGTAGATTTCAGTTTTTTGATGCAAATCTGGCTTGAGAGCAGAGTTTGTATGTTTGTTTGTTTGTTTGATTGGTTGAGTGTCCTTGTCTCTAGGGCCTCTTCCTCCTTTTATAGGCAAATTAGCCCGACTGTTGTGACCTTACTCTTGCCCGAAAGCATTTGAAGGGTAGTGAGTCATCAACATTTTACTTGTATTGCCACTAAAAAGTACTTTTTGGCTGATTGTGAGTTAGTCCCCATCACTTGACATTTAAATCATAGGCACATAGCCTATGCATTAATGGAGAGACGCCAAGTTATCTCTGGGCTTGGTGCTGGGCTTAGGGTAAGTCTTCTTTTAATTGGCACCATTGGGCTTTCTCACGCTTGCAGCCCAATGTTCAAAAATTAACCTAAACAGTGCCCCCTTTAATCATTTTAAGTCTGCAACCCAAGACACTAATAATGATTAAATAGCCATCGTATGCCTTCACTTAGGACTTGCACTATTTAAAGCGGCTGTTAGTTAACCAAAACCCTTGCACTAACCAACTTACTCCACTATTAAGTAATCGTTCACTATATAATTCTCACTTAACCTCCTCGGCAAAGTATCTTAGCTATTTCAAGCCCTCAAATCCCCAGAACTTTCCAGAATTCTCATATACTTTCTCGTTCTTCAGTTCTTACCCCTAATTCCGATTTTCTTCTTATCTTATCCTCAAGATCATCCAATGGCACCCAAAGTTGCTCGAATGCAATCTCCTTGTGAGACTGGTGAGGGGATTTCCACCATGCGCCGTTTGCTCAACAGCCTTCATTGCCCTCGGGCAGGTCTGCACACTGTACTCTTCTTCGAGGAGAGATAAGTGCACTCCTTGGGACCTGCAAGGACTTCTCAGGTCTTTGTAGTTGTTGAAAGTAATATGCCCAAGGAGAAATTAATTCCCACAATATCCTCAAAAAAGTGCACCGTTTCCAGCTTCCGTTTTAGGACTTCTATGGCATTAAGGAGTAGCCGAGCAGCTTTAATCGCACCGGTAAATTCTACTTGTGGATATAAAGCTATCTTTTCTTGCACTGATATCCACAAGCCCAGACTTCCTCATAGCTTCTGCTTTCTTGATCACTTCATCATTATAGGTGTATACTTCAGGATCAACTACCATAACCTTGTTGGTTTTAGGATCAACGTCAAAGACTTTGGTAAGACTTATGGAAGAAGGTTCTGCTATGGAGGCAAGGATCACAGAGGCGTCTTCTGAACATGAAAGGTTGGAAGAACAACCATCAAGCGACCTTAGACAACCAGGATTCTAGGATAGTTACTCTAGTCAAGGATGTAAAACTATTGAGCTGATTCTTATGTAACTTCAACATTCAATGAAATGAAAATGATTTCTTTAATTCACTTTGGCTTGCATTTCCTTCTTGAAACTCAACTATGATGAGCACACAAGCTGACTTTAGATTTCTTGCAATGCTTATACTTCTTCAATGTAATAATCCCTAACATCCCACAAAGTTGGGTGATATTTCTTCAAAAACTTAGCATTGATTGGATGTTTCTATAAGCTTTCTTCCACATTTGCCAAGTAATATCCTTCTTTGTCCAGTACTTGGTTAATAATGAAAGGACCCTACCAAGTCGGGCTTCACCTCCCAAAGCCTCTAACTTGAGCTCCTAAAGGAAAAATTGATTTCCAAACTAACTTTCATTCCTTAAAGGTCTTTAATTTTACCTTCTTGTTGTATGCTTGGGCAACAGCTCTCTTCCCCTCTTGAATTTTATCTAGAGCTTTAATTCGGGCTGCATCTAGGTTTTCAACTCCTTGACACATAGCCTAAATGTATTCTTCACTGTGTAGCCCAAATTGGTTCTGAATCCTAACAGAACTCACATTAATCTCCACGGGGAGTACAGCGTCTTGCCCGAAGGTTAGAGCATAAATAGTAGTTCCAGTTGCTGCCCTCTTGGAAGTTCTGTAAGCCCATAAAGTCTCTCTTAACTTCTCATGCCACTTCTCTGAACTCTCAGCCACCATTCTTTTTATAATGTTCACCAAGACTTTATTGGTAGCTTCTGCTTGACCATTTGACTGAGGGTAGTAAAGACTAGACTTAATCATCCTTATTTTGAACTTACTTGCAAACTCATCTACTTCCCTTGAAATAAAAGATGGCCCGCAGTCTGTGACAATTGCCTCAGACACCCCAAATCTGTGTAAGATCTTGGTTTCAACGAACTTCTTGACTGCGGTTGAAATGATAGTCTTCACAGCTGAAGCTTCCACCTACTTTGTGAAGTAATCCATTGCTACGATTATAAACGTGTGTACTTTGCTAAAGGCTGGGTGAATTTTCCCAATGAAGTCCATTGCCCATCCTCTGAAGGGTCATGGTTTGACCACGAGATTCAAGGGTATCGAGGGCATATGTTGAAGAAGTCAATGTCTTTGGCATTCTTCACACCTTCGGGCATAAGCCTTGTAGTCTTCCTCCATCTCGAGCCAGAAATAGCCATATCTTCTAAGCCACTATCTCATCTTAGTTCAAGCCTGATGTGCCTTACAAATTCCTTCATGTACTTCGGCCATTACCCTCATCGATTCTTCTTGGCCTAAGCATTTTAGCAGAAGTCCATTTAGAGTCTTTTTTAATAGATTTTTCTCCCACAAAACATACTTAGTTGTTTGTTGTCTATTTTTCTTACTTGTGGGGAAGGACGAATCTTTCAAATACTGAACAATAGGTGTCTTCCAATCTTCTATCTTTATTTCTTCAATCATCACATCTAAACTGAATCCCCTTTCGAAGATAGAAGGGAGATGTCTTTTCTGAACTTCTATATCCCTTCAAACTTCCTTTCTTGGATATGTGCTTCAAAAGCCAATTGTGCCATCTCATTGGCAATTGCATTTGATTCTTTGAGGATATGGCTGATTGATATCTTAGTGCCTAAATAGCTCAATAGCTGTGTAGATGCCAAATAGTAACCTACCATGGTGATGTGTCTGCACTTGTATTCTCCATTTAGCTAATTGATCACCAATTCTGAATCACCTAACACCTCAACCTCATATGCACCCAACTCTATTAAGATCTCCAGACCAATTATCAATGCCTCATACTCTGGCCGATTGTTGGTAGTTTCTTGATAATCGAGGAGGAATGAATAACAGTGGTGAGTACCTCTGGGATCAATGATGATAATCCCAGCTCCAGCAGCGTTTTGAGTGCAAGAACCATCAAAATACAGTCTCCAATGAGTGATCCAGAGGCTAGTTATTCTTTTTATCTCTTGCTGGATTCATTCTTCTCTGCCTAAGGAGGCTTTGCTTGGCAGGATTTGCACGCTAACTACCTCCAGAATTCCTGGGATGTGGATAATTTCCTCTTAAGACTCTTGGTGCTCAGCCAGGAAGTCTACAATTGCTTGTCCCTTGATCATTTTTTGAGGCACATATTGAAAGCCGAACTCCGATAGTGCTAGAATCCACTTTCCAATTCTCCTAGTTAGCATTGGTTTTGACAGCATGTACATGATCACATTTATATTGGCGATGATATGGATGTGGTAAGGCAACATGTAGTGCCTTAGTTTGCAGGCAGTGAAGTATAGAGCCAAGCACAACCTCTCCACTTGTGTATATCTTGTCTCTACCTCAATAAGGATTCTACTAAGGTAGTATATTACTTGTTCCTTCCCACCTTTATTGTTTTGGGCTAGCAAGCTTCCCATTAACTTTTCAGAGGCAGAAATATGAAGTTTTAAAGGCTTCCCCTCTACAGTGGCATGAGCACTGGTGGAGAGGCCAAGTAAGCCTTTATTCTATTGAAAGCCTCTTGGTGTGGTGGGCCCCACTCAAATTATTCCTTGTCTTTCAATCTTAAGAAAGGAGTTAGCGACTAAATCTTGCTCGCCAAGTTAGCAATGATCAAGAAGTTGATCTTTCCTAGTAGCCTCTGCAATTGTACTTTATTGGTGGAATGAGGTGATTCCATTATTGCTCGAGCTTTATTTTTGTCGACTTCCACTCCTCTTTGATGAACAAGGAAACCCAAAAAGCTGCCCAACCTTACCCCAAAAGCACATTTCTTAGGGTTCATTTTCAGCTTATGGATCCTTATTCTTGTTAAGGCTTGTCTGAGGTCTACCAAATGTTGTTCTTCAATTTTAGACTTTACCACGATGTCATCAATGTATACTTCCACGATGTGGCCGATCAAGTCATGAAAAATGGCATTCATCGCTCTTTGGTAGGCTGTTCCAGCATTTTTTAGCTCGAATGACATTACCAAGTATTCATATGCTCCAACATAACCTGGGCACCTAAAAGCTATTTTGTGTATATCTTCTTTAGCCATTTTTATTTGATTATAACTAGCATTCCCATATATGAAAAACAGGACTTTGTGTCTGGCAACTACATCTATAGATAAGTCCGTCATGGGCATGGGATATTCATCTTTAGGTGTGGCTCCATTAATGTTTCTATAGTCAATACAACATCAAACTGCTCTAGTTATAGCTTTCAATATAGGTACAATGTTGGCCAACCACTAGACATATTTAGCAGGTCTAATAAATCCCACATTCACTAGCCTTTCAATTTCTTCTTTAACTTTCTCCTCGATCTCCTTTGACATTCTCCATGATGCTTGCTTTACAAATTTATATCCTTCCTTAATAGGCATCCTATGTTCTACTAAGGTTGAATCTAAACCTGTCATCACAGTGTGATGCCAAGCAAAACAATCTTTGAACTCGTGCCAAAGGCTGACTACTCTTGCCCAATCCTCCTCCACTAATCTGTATAGGCCTTGGATCTTCCTTATTCCCCAAATCAATGGTCTCCAAGGGGTATTGCACCTCTAGTGGTGGCTTGTCAAGTTCTGCACACAGAAACTCGACTAACTCTGGATTTTCAGGTAAGTCTTATGGCCCATCCAGGTCATATATACATTCAGCCATTTGTATGGCCTCTTCCAACTCCTTCCCAAAAAACTATTCTTCACCTCTGTTCTATTTGCTTGAAGGTTCTTCCTCTTATTGGTCGACCAAACTCTCCCTTTCTTGCTTTCTATCTCTTCTATACACCAACAGTATTTTGATTAAGAACCTGACTGCAACTACTTAGTCCTTCCTTCTTTGTTCTGTCGTTACTAGTGTTGAGGAGTTGGGACAATATAAAGTCTATCTCATTCTTCCTTGGTGACGAATAACCCTTGTTCTAGAAGCTTTTGGGTCGTCACCTTAGTCGGGCAGCCGTTCTTATCAACTCCTAAGCATTGGAGAATCTTAACACTAGGATTGTAAAAGCTGGCTTCTGCAACATTAGTAGTGAGGAGGAATGGCCGTGACTCGACCTCCACCATTTCCCAAAATCCTGGTCTCATGGCTCCTTCCTCATGGTAAACTGCTACTTGTTGGTGTAGAGTGGAAGGCGCAGATAGACTCTGATGAATCAAATCTCAGCCAAGCAAAGCTTCATATGTGGAAGTGTTGTCCACCACGAAGAAGGCTAGCATAATTTGCTTGGAACCCAAGTCAACCTCTAAGGGCAATATCCCATGAATTCTAGTGATGGCTCTAGAGAAGCTAAAAATTGTTAGGTCTGTAGGGATGAGATCCTCTTTACTTCTACACATTATTTTCATTTGCTTGTATGGCAACATATTAACTGCAGCTTCTCCATTAATCAAAACCTTCTTGAAGGGTACTCCTTCCAGATAAGCAGTTACATAAATAGGCTTGAGATGGTTAGCTAGGGTCAAACTCAGGCCACTAAAGACCATTCTATCTGAGTACACTCTTTTGGGCTCTTTCTTTGTAAGCTCAGGTAAACCTATGCTGCCCAAATCCTCTTTTCCTACATCTTCAATACTAACATATGCCATCATAGGTTCTGTTGCCAAGTAATCACCCTCCATTGCGGTAAGTTGGTCATGCTTGGGATAAAACATGGCAGATAAAACATATGTCATGTTTACATGGAAGTTGCTAGGTTCAGGTATGTCCTTTTTCTTGCCCTCAATGTGGCTCATGAATTCATCTAACCAAGCATGTGCTTCTTCGGGTAACATATGCTCGGGCAGCGCTTCCTCTTGAGTTACGCCAAAGTTTGGCATTTGTCCTAGAACTTGACAAAGAGTATCTATCAACAAAGGTTTAGGTATCCCCCTCTCAGGTGAGATAGTTCCAAAACATATGGGTTCTGGGCTCCATCTTGGTGTTGGCATCATCACCATATCCTCTTAAGCTTTCTTCAAGATTCTATATTTTCCAGGATGAGGGTTTTATGGTACATGATTCCATTCTCCCTTAGTCTTGCTACTAGCTCTATTTACCTCATTCTTGCTTCTCCATTGAAGTTGATTTCTTCCCCTTTGAGGTTTCTTCTCAAACTTCACATTTTCAGAGATTTCTGAGGTAGTAGGGACTTTTAATGAGTTCATGTGAGCTTTGTGTTGCCTCTGAACTCTCTTGATCATAGAGGCTCCTATTTCTTTGACGGGATCCCATTATTTCCAACCACATACCATTTTTGCCCGAGTTAGGCAGGATTCTTCTTCATTACTGAATTCACTATCATTTCCCTTCTTCTAACATCTCCACCGGCAGCCTAATTAGGGTGGCTTTACGTCTACCCATTTTGGTACTTTGGCTTATCTGTTGTCCACTTCTTCAGAGGCTTCATAATTTTTGAATACCTCTGATAAGCCATTTGATTGAAAATCTCCTCCCAACCTTTAGAAAACATTTCTTGAGGTCTCTCTCAGCTATCCGGAAGATACTTCTGCAGGCTTCTTGTTCTTCTTTTTCTCTTCTTTTGATCAACTCCTGATCAATGATAACTCATAATGCTGGTATTTCCAACTTACATTCACATTGACACCTGCTGCATAACATCACTCCTTTGACTATGTTTGCTTTGGTCTTCTCAGGCAACTTGATAGTTCCTTCTGTTAGTTTGTCAACTTGCCTCATTTCTGCTTTACTTCCCAAGTGGCCTTCATTTTCCCTTTTTCAACCCACGTCAAATTGATCATGTTTATTGAGGCTTTTAGGAAGAGATCTGTGTCAATCATCATATTAGCTTATGGTTTCTTTAGCAACAACTTTCCTTTCACTATGAAGTCTTGTATCCAATCCCTGAACAAGACACAGTTAGTTATGGAGTGATTGAAAGTGTAATGCAGCTTGCAATACTTTTTCCCTCTTAGTTCTTTTGGTTTTGGCATTTTTTTGGTGCTGTCAGGCACAATCATTCTTGCCCGCACCAACTCTTCATAAATCTCCGAGGCCTTGGTTAAATCAAACGAATAACTCTGGTATTTGGGGGGCTTCATAGGGATAAATCCACCATCATTCATCACCATTTTCTGGTCCTTGACTGGCTGGATTAACCCTTTCACAATTAAAGGTTTGAAGGAAGTAGTCATCTCTGCTGCACACATGTCTATCCTTTCTCTTCTATGGCCATCACTCTCTTCTGGCTCTGCCTCTTCAAACTCCACTTGGTGAATAGCATCTTTGCTTTTGTAGAAATTGAGGGTTTTGGAAGAGTGTTTCACTTGTTGTTCTTCAAGTAACAGCTTCTCATACTTTGTGGTACAATCACCAACTCTTGCAACTTATTGAACTGTACATCATAAAACTTCTTCCTCAAAGGCAGCCACAAGGCCCTTTAAGCAATAGATATAAGTTGGGCATGATTGATAGGGAATTGGCATCTCATCCTTGTCTTTTTTAATCTCATCATAAAGTCTTCTGTAGACTCATGTTCGTATTGCTTCACCTCTACCAGGTCATTACTAGACATCTTGGGCTCCATCTTATAAAACTGTTCATGGAAAGCCATCTTCATTTGCCCCTAGTTAGTAATAGAATTAGGAGGCAACCGAGAATACCATTGAGATGCTAGGCCAACCAATGAGTTCCCAAACAATCTTAACTTATAATTAGAATTGTCTTCAAATGCCACGCAATGGTTAGAGAACTTGAAGATGTGATCTCTAGAGGATACATTGACGTCCTCCCTACTAAAAGTGGGAAACACTGGCATCTTTAAGTTGAGTGGAAACGGATTCTGCTCATCAATGTATTCCAGGTATGGCTTCTGGTAGGTGATCCTGAATAGCAGGTGAGCTTGGGGCTGAGCATTCTAGGCCATCATCCTTCTTAACTCAATTAACTCATCTCTGAGCTGTTGGTTAGCTGTATTGTTGTATGGGGTATATGGGGCTTCCCATTTCGGGCTGCGATCATTGCCCAAGAAGGTTTCCTTCTTTGGGTCGAGATGTCTCCACTTGGCATCCCCTCCCTTACTGGCCAATGGTGAGGGCCTATAAGGAGAAGGCTTATATGCCTTGGTGGGCTCACCTTTTCTACTGGATTCTCTAATTAGCTGGGGTATCCCATACTTCTTTCTTTCTTGTCCACTCTGCCCCCTACTATATAGTGAAAATAATAGGGGGTTGGGCAACTCTGCATCTAGGATTTCCTCCAACACTGGCTGACTAGCTCCAGATCCTTCCTTCTTTTTTCCTTTATCCTTCTTTTCTTCAAGCAAAGGAAACAGGGGAATAACTGGTTCTTTCTCAGGGTTTTTTTCCCTCATTATTTCCTGGCATAACCATTATTTGGAGTAGAGTACTCTAGATCTAATCTTCTTTGCATACTCCCTGTTAAAGAACAAAGTCTACTTACATCTCCTTTGGTTTCCAGAGTAATCTTCTCCATATTTTTCAGCACTTGCACCATGGTGGCTTGCAAATCTTCATTGGTGACCCTCCCTCCTAACTTCTCGGATGAAGTCAGGCTTTCTAGAATAGTTGTTCCTTGCAGGGAATGAAAGTCCTCTGGATGATTTGTCATGCTTGATCTTGGTAGACACTGGGGTGGCCCGGATTCTATGTTCCACCTTAAGGTTTTCTCCTTCATTCTTCTTCTTGGTATACAAAACTATTATTATCCCACCAGGCGTGCCAAAACTATGTTCAGGCGAAAAAGATAGAGTTAGTTCTGAAAAGTGCCTTTATGGGGCCTTAGGCGTAGGCCTTGAGGCTCGCAATCAAAACTAACTGAGTGCTAGGCATGCCACTGCTATCTCAGTATAGCAAATGTAGAACAATAGTGTGTTTACTCGATTACTTGCGCCCCAAGTTACTCGGACTTCTTGTTATCAAGGGATCGTCGTGGATGAGTTAAGTCCACATTAAGTTCTTTTTCTTGCCTTGTGACCAAAGACTTTTAGTTCATAGTCTTGTATGTTTGAATGAAGGGAGTCCAGATCCCCTTTAAGCCATTTAGCCGTCTGCTTGGTTCTTGATTGATTTTAAGGATAATGAGTCATTAGCATTTTACTTGTATTGCCACTAAAAAGTACTTTTTGGCTGATTGTGAGTTAGTCCCCATCACTTGACATTTAAATCATAGGCACATGGCCTATGCTTTAATGGGGAGGCGCCAATTTGTCTATGGGCCTGGTGCTAGGTTTCGGGCAAGTCTTCTTTTAATTGGCACCATTGGGCTTTCTCACGCTTGCAGCCCAATGTTCAAATATTAACCCAAACAAGATTATATTATGTTCCTTGTACAATTAAATGCACTGATATTTGATATGTAACTTCGATGTCATAAGAAACAGAATGCCCTACATGCTTGCGAAGAAAACATTCCATTTCGCACCTTACCCTCTTCCAATTCTTAAGACCTTGAAAAGCAAATGGAGAATGCTTAATGCATTGTTATAAAAAAAAAAGGAAGCATGGAAACAATATGTTTTATCTTTTACAATGAAATACTCAAGTGAATATAAAAACAATGAACAAATAGTATTCAAAGTACTACGGTGTAGTGGTATTCCTCTTCACTTGGAAATAAGAGGTGTTAGGTTCGATTCTCGCCAAATGCGAGTTTGAATCACATTCTTGCTAGCCCATTGTGAGCCTGTGAGGCCACCCCCTCCCCTTAATGTAGATAATATTGTTTGATGAAAAAATAATAATAAATAAAATAAAATATAAAAGTTGATTCAAAATACATAAATTGAGTAAATAACTATAAAAATCAAAATAGTTTGAAACTTTTTTATCGGGATAAGTTTGAACACACTTTGAAAAAATCAGGTTAGTTACATTAACACCCATATGACGTTTATTGAGTTTTCATAAATTCTTCACGTTTGAGACATTACACTAACACCCTTATAAATTTTAATTTACTTTTACATAACTCCTTAAGTTAAAAGGCTGCTATTTAATACATTGACAACTTCCTTATAACTAATTACTTAAACAATAAAGAAAATCTTTATAATCTCTATTAATTAATGAAACCCTTTTTGTCAACCAAAAGAGGGTGAAAAGGCAACTTAGTCTTCTATCATACAAAAAAAAAATGATGGGCAATAATTTAATTTCACAGGTCCAAATTTTACTGTTTTTTTTTTATTGAAGTCTCATGTATAGGTGATGTTAAAATATCTCTAATATTTAAATTTATAAAAAATTATAAAAAATTAAAAAAAAAAAAACCAAAAACAAAAACCTCTCACTCCCCGCACGTTTTCTCTCTCTCTGCCTTTTTCCTTCTCATTTTCTAAAAAAAATGTATTCATACACACAAAGTGTATAGGCAAATGTTGGTTATATAAAAAAAAGAAAATATTTAAAAAATAAACTAAACTTTAAAAATAGGGAACAACCAACTCGATGCCACCCTCACTGCACCAAAGAAAACCCAGTACTCATTCCCCCACAACGCAACCCTTCGTCTCTCTCATTCCCTCGACCCCCTCCCACATCGATCCCGACAGAGAGATAAAGAGAGATTCCATTAAGACAGAGATCAGGAGTAGATGGAAGATGGAGCCAAATTTAGAGATGTTAAGAGTGTTAGGTGTGCAAATTGGGAAGGGGGTTTGAATTTGGTTGTTGGCGGCTTAATTCGAGCAGATTGGACTTGTCGGTTCAGGTCGAACAAATGGGTATAAATGAAGTTGAGCACAGCAAATCAAGAATCCATGACGCGAACGCGATGTCTAAAATGAATCGATCTGACCTGCAACAGCTGGTCATTTATTAACCGGATCGTCGACGTCATTTTTTCAGATTTTTAATTTGTTGTTGAAGTTGGAGTGGTGGTTTTGGGAAAACAGCCAAAGGAAGGTAGGCTGGGGTCGCAATGGAGTGGAAGGAGGGGAATTCATGGTGTTGTCGTTTTGCCATTTTTAATGTTTTATTTATTTATTTTAATATTTTTTCTATACAATCAAAAACATTTTATTGTTTAAGTAATTAGTCATAAGGGTAAAGTTAGCAATTTTTAGCAGAATTTTGACTTAAGGGGTTATGTGAAAATGAATTAAAGTCTAAAATGGTGTTAATGTAATGTTTCAAACGTGACGGATTTTGCAAAAAATCGATAGTTTTCCCGTGACCCACAACAGAATTGGTTTTGAAATGAGGGCAAATGGAGGAAATAGGGTGTGCAAATTATTTCCCTTCAAATATAATACTCGATGGATACATTACTAACGTTTGGGGATGTGGTATACTGAATTAAAATAAAAACAATAAGAAACAGAAATAAAGAAATCATGAAAGAAACTGAATAGCCTCGCCTAGGTTTCTTCGGCCATCTCCAACCGAATGGTCCAGAGGGCCAGAAGGCGGAAAATAGTCCGAAAACCGTCTCCAACCGTGGGCTAGGCCAGAGGGCTCTGGAATCTGAGAGGGCCCCATGGAATTGGAGAGGGCTAGAGGGCTAGCTAGAAAATTCAGTTTTCCTGACGTCAGCTAGCCGTTGCATTTGAAATTTTTTTTTTTTTTATAGTTTTATTATTTTTATTATTTACAAAATTTTTCCTATAACTTCTATTTTTAATTTTTTTTTTTTTAAATTCTATTTTTTCCTATAACTTTTATTTTACAAAATTTGTTTCATTTTTTTTTTAAATTCCATTTTTTTCCTATAACTTCTATTTCACAAAATTTGCTTTATTTTATTTTAAATTCTATTTTTATCCTATAACTTTTATTTCACAAAATTTGTTTCATATTTTTTTTTAAATTATATTTTTTTCCTATAACTTCCTAAGCCATTATACAACATTAAATTAAATTAAGTAAAATGAAACAACATTAAACAATATGAAATAACATTAACCAACATACAAATTATACAACATAAAAATAAAATAAAAACATTTAACAACATGAAACTTAATCAACATTTTTAAAAACATTTAACAACATAAAACTTAAACGCCTACTCCATGCTTCTTTTGGCCCAAAGATGTGCAACAAGATCATGTTGTAGGTACTTGTTTGTGGCACGAGAACGTATCATTCTATAGCACCTCATGTACTCATTTATAGAGATACTACCAATTCTTGGATTGAAAGGCAAATTAGACCCATCATATATTTTTTCACGAGCCTTTCTTGACCTATTTGGATCTTCTTGGTCGTCATCGGACTCTCCATCAATATACCCATCTCGCTCATCCTCCACTATCATATTGTGTAATATGATGCAAGACATCATGACAGAGTCCAAATTTTCTCGACTCCACCCTCTTGCCAGTTCGCTAATAATCTTCCACTGTGCTTGTAGAATACCGAAAGCTCTCTCAACATCTTTTCGATATGCCTCTTGGTGTAAGGTAAACAACTTTTCTGCGTCATTCCTAGGGTTTGGAATTGCTTGGACAAGTGTCGCCCACTTTGGGTAGATGTCATCTGCTAAGTAATACCCCATATTGTATTGACGGTTGTTAATGTAGTAGTGAAGTTGAGATGCTTTACCTTCCGTCAAGTTATTGAAGAGGGGTGAACGCCCAAGAACTGTAATGTCATTTTGGGATCCAGGGACTCCAAAGAAAGCATGCCAAATCCATGTGTCATATGAGGCAACAGCCTCTAACACAACAGTTGGCTTTCTCGACCTTCCGCTAAAGCCTCATTGCCATGCGGTGAGACAGTTCTTCCAATCCCAATGCATGCAGTCTAATGACCCTATCATGCCCGGAAATCCACGGTCTTCAGCTTTGCAAAGGAGCCGATTCAGATCTTCTTGATTTGGCTCGCGGAGGTACTCGTCTTTGTGAACCTCAACAATTGTGTCACAGAATTGTTGAAGAGTATCAAGGCATGTAGACTCAGACATACCATGGGTATCATCCATCGCATCAGCTGGGGAGCCATAGGCCATCATTCGGAGTGCAACAGTAACCTTCTGATGAGGTGAGAAACCAGGGCGACCTGCTCTGTCCCGCTTCTGTCGAAATTATGGATTGACTTGCTGGACATCACGAAGTAAACGCTCGAAGACATGACGCCTCATCCGGAAGCGACGTCTGAAATCCTCTTCTGTGTACACCGAGTTGGGGTTGAAGTAGTTGTTCATCAGATTGGCATGCGACATCGCTCTGTTTCGTGGTTTGTAAAAACGACCAGCAATAGAGCCACCCCATTAAGGTTGTTCCTTAGTTGGTTAACACACCATGGCTGCTGCTATGTTTTGTTTGGTGCGCCTTACTTAAACTTCTTCATCAGACTCCACATCTTCTCGTCTCATTTGCGCCCATTTTGCTTCCAATTTGGAATTGGATGAGGACCCCCAGTTGGAATCCGAAGAGGATCCAAAGTTGGAATTCATTGCAAACTTGAATTGAAATAGATTGAATTCAAAGTTGTGTGAATTATAGCCCAATATCCACCCTATTTATAGCAAAAGAAAATTTCAAATCCAACAGCTAGCTGACGTCACTTAGCCGTTAGATTTGAATTTAAATTGTAGTTTTTAAATAATAAATTATGTTTGGCCCTATGGCCCTTTGGCCCTTAGTTGGAGACGGTTTTTTGTGGCAGGGCTAAAACGAGCCATCTGGCCCTCTGGCCCTCAGTTGAAGACGGAAGTAAATATGGCCCTGTACTGTTCATTAAAATATTAATATCTTGGAGAATCTTGGAGGGCCAGAGGGCTAAAACGAGCCATTTGGCCAACCCTCGGTTGGAGATGGCCTTCAACGCGCCTCATATTGAACAATTGCATAAACAACCATTTAGTCATTACCAATCTTTGAATATCTTCATAAAGAGAAAGATAAATGATTTACCTAACAAACAAAGAGAAAATAACGCACACACAAGACCAGCAGCAGGAACTTTGGACTCACAAATCATACATTATCAAATGATTTACCTATAGGCTTGATTTTCAGTCGGATCAGATAGGAAATTCATGCTTCTTATTCCAGTCTAAAAAGTTTCTAACATGCATGTCATTTCCAATTTCGGAAATTTCATAAACTCATGCCAAATTCGGCATTTTAGCAAACAGACTATTTCAAAATTTTAAAATTATAAGAGTTATATGACTTCATCCATACCAAGATAAACAAAAGTTATCTCCATGGCTCTGTCTACATATATAATTTTATAGTTGTTTGTATGTAATATATTCAAGGGAGTTGTGACAACCCATCCCTAATTTTACGATTTTATAAATTTTAAACGAATGAAATGACAGAAATGAACTAGAAGCGAAATAGTCGACTTCTGTTGACCGGCATTTCGTGATGTGTACGAGCTTCTATTTTACCATATTCTCGAAGTGCCCAACAATACGAACGCGTAGGCGCAAGCGGAATCGAAATCGAAGCTACGATTAAAATTTTATGAAACATCGAATACCGAAGGCAAATTGGTAATTCCATGTTTAGGGATATTTTTGTTTTGAAATGTGAGACATGTGGGGGCCCACAACCCATTTTCCCCCTATCTCTCGTGTTTCCTAAGACCAAACCCAACTCTGGGCCAAATGCTATTTTTTAGGTTTTATTCCCCCCTCAAAAACCCGACCCAACCCATGCTAAATGTGTGGGCTAAAAGCTAAAAGCCAACAAAAGCCAAATTCCCCCCAGGACTTAGCCCATAAAATGGTGTGGACACCACCAGCGGAACCCCACCCACACAGGCATGTCTCCTAGGATTTATTGAATCCAACGGATGAGATCGAATATAATTAAATATAACAGTAAAAAAAAGATTTAACAGCCCAAATTTAAATTCAACAGCTAAAAGAATTAAAAAAAATATTTAACTCAAAATTCACCTAAATTTAGTGATTTTTCAATATTTATCAGAATTTAAATATTTTTAGGTTAAAATGTTCATAAAATTAAATTATGATAGTGTACATAATTGTTTTAAAAAAATTACTTTAAAAGAAAAAATTAGCCTAAATTTATTCTTTAATAATCTCAGGCTAACAAATTTAGACCAGAAGGGTTGAAGTAGAAAAGCTATTTTAGGGCTAAAACCTAAAGTTGCATGTTCTTGCGAGGAATGCAAGTACTGTGGTACTCGCAAGCATGTGGGCGAGTGGGCTCACGATTGGTGATCGGCACATACGGCGCGGGTGGCTGCCAGTGCAGCCACTTGTGGGGGTGCATGCGGCGGCACATAGAGGAACCCGAGGTCTCTCAGGTTTCTCGATGTGCCGAACCCGAATCCGCCATCCGTTTTCCAAAATTCGATCGTTTTAAAATAGTTTCTTCATTAGCCGTACTTTGTACGAAAAATGCGTTTATACGTTAATACGTTATACATAATTACATAATGGTTTCATTTCTTGGTGAAACGCATTGCAAAGATCTTCGAAGCTCGCATGCCGGGTTCGACCCAACGACATGTTTTGTGCGTGGGTCTTTTCCTTTTTATAGTATAAATATATATGATTGATAGTTTCCATTTATACATTTGAAAAAGAATCCTCTACGTATGCCTGGATCAAACTAAAGTTTATAAGAATTAGCAAAATGGCGGAACTTATGAAATATGCTACATCATAAGGGATGCACAAGTATGGTATGATTATTGATGTCATAATTATGTTTACGGCTATGAATGTTAGTATGTTGATTAGAACTATCTAATCATTGTGGCATGCTTATATTTATGTAGTCTGCTTATCATTGTTGCACCTCGGTGTTAGTTCTCACCTAGGGCCAAGGCTAGTCTTTCACGTGTATGTTCACCTCCGCATCGCATGCTCGCCTTGGATCCAAGTAGGTACCAGTCCTGTCGTAGAGGTTTCATTAGGCAACTCCAACTCGTAGGTGATCGTAAATAGTGTCAGTCTTCACGTGATTGTAGCACTATAGTGTATATTATGATTACACCCAGTCCTATCGTACAGGTTGCAATAGGCAACTCCGACTCGTGTGCTAGCATAGATTGATGAGCATCAGTTCAATCGTACAAGTCACATTAGGTGACTCCAACTTATGTGCTAGCATAGATTGTTTGAGCACCTGATTTTACTCATATTACTATTGAGATTTTGTGATTTTGGATATCCTGCCCTTAGTTACGAGATATTGTGCCATAATGAATTCTTGAGATTTTGCAGGCTACGGTAAGTATTTTTATACTATACGTAGTAAGTATATTTTAGAAACTATACTTGTTTTACAACGAGGGGTTACAATATTTTTAGAAAGGTTTTTACAAAACTTTATTTTTAGGCCCACTCACCCATGTTTTTTGCTCCTCTAGGTTTTAGCAGTTGAACTTTTGTATTGATGAGGATTCTTGGCAAAATCTCAGTATAGGTGGCTATCTTTGATGGTATAACTCGTACTTTACCTTACTGTACTTTACTTATCCTTTGTCATCACGATTGAAATGGGCTTATTCCGTTCACAGCGCACCCTTATATTTAGGCACTTTAGGTTTAAATTTATTCACATTTCCGCATCACTACACTTTATGGCTTCGTCACCCTTCGGATGTCGGCCGACACAGCTCGATTCGGAGTCCAGGTGGACGTTCTGGGTCGGGGTGTGTCAAAGTTGTACTCCTACATGACACTATATTAAGTTCAGTGATAAATTCAAATAGTAATATTGTTGCATCTTGGTGTAGGCTAATCACAATCTGTTAAGTACACATAAAACAATTGCACACAATGCATCACAAACTTGTCGCCTCCCTATACAACATCCAACTAAATCGTTTATGACTCAAACCTATATGAACAAAAGATATAGTCCAAATCTCCATCACAATACACCTTTCTTTGGGTATTGAAAAAACTATGAAAAGATGAAGAGTAACACAAAAGTTCAAGGGTCTCCTTGTTAATGGTGAGTAACACAAGTTATAAGAAAGTAAAAGGTGTAAAAGACTCATCCATAAGTCACTTAGTACCAAGGTTCTGAAAAATGCTAGACACTAGTCGGGCGGCGAGCTGAAGCCTAGCGCCTAGGCGGGACTAGGCGGATTTATATTTTTTAAATAGATTTATTATATAATATATGAATAAATATATGTTTACAACAACAAAAAAACATACTTGTATAGGGAATTTGAGAAGATAAAATGAAAAATAAAAGAATACATAAATAAATATTTATTATAAGATATGAGTATTACGTAAAATTTTAAAAATTTTCTAATATCATAAATTTTAAATTATTATTGGGCATCACAAGACTTTTAATAAAAGAAACTCTAACCACAAACCAATAGCCGTCACCCACCCACCTCACTTTTCTCTCAAACGGCTAAATTTTCTAGATAATTGGGTCAAAGAAATAGTTAATTAATAAGTTTTTTAATATTTTTGCTTTTACCTGGCATGGGAGACTGGAATTCACCCACCTACTCTTTAATCCTTGTCCATCTAATAGCTTTAATATAATAGATTCTTTGTGCAGATCGCGAAGTCTCTCTCCATTCACTCTTTGCAATTTACTCTCATCCTCCTTTCTCATTCTGTCTCTGCATAAACCACTTTCACTCTCATCTTCCTCCTCTGGGGTTTGTGCAGAACCCACCTTCAAAACCACCTTCTGCAGAACCCATCTTCACTCAGTAAAGCATAACAATAAGTTTGAGGCCATCGAAAATTGCAGATGCGAGTTGCAGATGTAAGTTGCAGATGGTGAATCAGTTGCAGATGGTGATGAATCGGAAATTGTAGAACCCGCCTAGACTACAGCCTAGGGCCACCCAGACCGCCTGGTCCTCTCCGCTTTTTGTAAACGTCCTGGCTAAAATCGGAACGGGGCCCCACCTCTGAGCGTCTAGGGCGATTTTAAAACACTGCTTAGTACTACGGTCTAGTAGTATTCCTCTTCATTTATAAGTGAAAGGTCTTAGGTTTGATTCTCATCAAATACGAAGTTGAACCACATTACTATAGCAAGCCCATTATAGGGCTTAACCCACTCCCCCACCCGTTTAGTGTAGATACTATTATTTGTTCAAAAAATAAAAAAATAAAAACTCCTTCATAATCCCCACTACGAATAATAATAATGAAAATAATAATTTTTTTTTGTTGAGTACATCAATATTTTTACATCAAAGAGAGGGGGAGTTCGGCTAAGTCACACAATGAGCAGCCTAACTTGATATCGAATTCACCATCTACGAGATTCGAACCTAAGACCTCTCAATTCTAAGCGAACAAAAATATCACCAGACCGTAGTACTGAGTGGTAATAAATTAAATCAATTAATATTGAAAATGCAGCAACACAAAGGCTTTGTTTATATTTGTCTCCTACGAAGATGAGAAAACTCCCCTATAGACTACATACTTAAGTCTTTTAACTCTAATTAATAGGATGATAAGCAAAACCACTTTCTCGCATATGGTTCAATATCACAGAAGTTAGGTATTAGATTTCTACTTATGCATTTTAAGTTTAAAATTCTATTATTCCGGGTTTAAAAAACAAAAACAAAAATGCAGTCTTATTTCAAAGATAGTTGCGAGGTGTCAAGCGTGGGCATGTGTGCCACAGCTTTGAAGCACCTAAAAATTTTTGCTACGGAAGATCCTAAAATTTGAACACTCTTTTGTTTCATCTGAGTTTTTTGGGCGTTCCATTTTGTCTGTTAACTTTCCAGAAATAGAAATATAATTAGAAACTTCCATCAAACAGAAAATTGTGTCGGATAGGTGGCGGAGGCCCTAGCCGGAGGGTTCTCTCTCTCTCTCTCTCTCTCCCCTCTCTGCCACCCTATCCATATTTTTGTAAATTTCTCCCAAATCCGAATCCCATTCAAACTGATCGAGGCGGCGTCGCCACACCGATATCTGTATCCCTTCACAATTCCCAATAATACTTTAAGCAAATATAATCCAATCCCAATCCATTTGAAGGACCTGTTGTTGTTTGGAGTTTCAATTTCTTGGGGTTGTTTTTGGAGGTAATTGAGAAACTTGGGTTCTGATCTGATAACCCATTTGTCTGTTAATTTGATTGCCATGAGGATTTGAGGTGGAAGGAACCCAGTTGGATTTTTTTATTTGCGAAGTTGGTTTTTGTTTTGCTTGTTGATCAAGTTTTTCTGGGTGGAGTTGAAGGATTTGAAATTCTGGGGGTTTCTTAGGGCTTTTGGTAGGAGAGGATTGGGAAAGTACCCACCTAGCTGTTGAGTTGGTGGGGTTGCTGGAAAATTTGGGGTCAAATTCTGTCTCTTTTTGTTGCATTTGGGAGATTTCTCTGGAATTTGGAAAAGCTTCAAGACTTGGAAAATTGGTAACTAATATTTCATCTGCAACTAGTTTTTCCTTTCATTTGAGCTAAAAGGTTGTAGCATTAGATAAATCTATTTGTTGAACATTTGGAATCATATCTCATCGACTTGTGTTTTTAGTTCTTCATACATTCAGGATTGATTTGTCGTTCTTTTGAAAACCTTGAGAGCTCGAAAACCGTATTGTAGTTGTATAATCTGCTGTAGGTTTTATAGCTCGTCAGCTTTGTTGCCGTAGAAATAGAGAATTACAGACATTTCCTGACTCCAAAAACATGGACATAAGTAATGATGCCAGTGTTGAACCATTTCCTATTGGACCTTCAACCATTGTTGGCCGGACGATTGCTTTCAGGGTTTTATTTTGCAAGTCAATGTCACATTTGAGGCATCAAATGTTTCATATCTGTTTGAGTCTCGTCTATAGATTCAAGAACTTTTTGGCTCCCATGCTCTCATGGTTGCATCCCCGAAACCCTCAAGGGATATTGGCAATGGTGACAATCATTGCTTTTCTGTTGAAACGATATACGAATGTCAAAGTCAAGGCGGAAATGGCTTATCGAAGGAAATTCTGGAGAAATATGATGAGAACGGCATTGACCTATGAGGAGTGGGCTCATGCTGCTAGGATGCTTGATAAAGAGACACCGAAGATGGATGAATCGGACCTTTATGACGAAGAAGTAGTTAGGAACAAGCTTCAAGAGCTCCACCACCGTCGTGAAGAGGGTTCTCTCAGAGATATCATGTTCTGCATGAGAGCAGATCTTGTTAGAAATCTCGGTAATATGTGCAACCCTGAGCTTCACAAGGAGAAACTTCATGTTCCCAAACTCATCAAGGAATACATACATGAGGTCTCAACTCAGTTGAGAATGGTTTGTGATTCAGACTCAGAAGAGCTCTCGTTGGAAGAAAAGCTGGCTTTCATGCATGAAACTAGACATGCTTTTGGGAGAACTGCCTTGCTCTTGAGTGGGGGCGCTTCTCTTGGGTCTTTCCATGTTGGTGTGGTTAAAACGCTGGTCGAACATAAGCTTTTGCCGAGAATAATTGCTGGTTCCAGTGTAGGATCCATTATGTGTTCTGTTGTTGCCACTAGGTCTTGGCCTGAGCTCCAGAGCTTTTTTGAGGATTCTTGGCACTCATTGCAGTTTTTTGATCAGATGGGTGGGATTTTTACAGTTGTCAAGAGGGTCATGACACGTGGGGCAGTTCATGAGATCAGGCAGTTACAAATGATGCTAAGGCATCTAACGAGTAACCTGACGTTTCAAGAAGCTTATGACATGACAGGTCGAATTCTTGGGATAACTGTTTGCTCGCCAAGGAAGCATGAGCCACCTAGATGCCTTAATTACTTGACTTCACCTCATGTTGTCATATGGAGTGCAGTGACAGCTTCTTGTGCTTTTCCTGGCCTTTTTGAGGCTCAGGAACTAATGGCAAAGGATAGAAGTGGAGAGATTGTTCCATATCATCCTCCTTTTAATTTGGGTCCAGAGGAAGGGTCGATGCCAGTGCGTAGGTGGAGGGATTATAGCTTGGAGATAGATTTACCTATAATGCAACTGAAAGAACTGTTCAACGTTAATCATTTTATTGTCAGTCAGGCAAATCCTCATATTGCACCATTGTTCAGGCTAAAGGAATTTGTGAGCTTGTGGAGGCAACTTTGCTGCTAAGGTATTGTTTGATGGACCTCAATTCATATCCTTTTGAAAAATATGATTTTATCCACTTTTTTTTGCGTCTCTCACTGTCGTTTTTTTTATTTTTTTTTTGCTAATTAGGAATATGAAATGGCTTATGCTTATCAACATGCATCTGCCTTCTGAATGCTGTTTTTTCTTTTCTGTACCTAACAACTTTGTAGAAGGTAGAAGGAAAAAGTGATGTTTTCTTGTAGCTGATGAAATGTTGTATGATCATCTAGCACTAAAGGTATCCTCAGTAGCAAGCCGAAAAAAAATAGGTAATCCTCAGTTGGGATAACAGCTGATGCAAAAACCCTGGATGCGTCACTGAGATGTGGTTAGATTTGCACTGGCTTAAGATTATTTGTTTCGAACTAAGCTTCAGGCCACATCTTTACGGACTTGTCTGATGGCTTTGCAAAAAGCATTCTTGATCAATTGAATTAGTCTGTCACCTTGGTTAATTAGCAAGCACCTTATTGACAGTGTAGGACCATTAAGCTAGATTTTCTTATCATTTGTGCATTGGTTGTAACATATTCTTTGGATTCTTTTCGGTCTGTTACATGATTTTGTTACGTTGACATTCTGATGAGATGAATATTAATCCATTTTAGTATTTAACTATGTAGCTTGCTCATCTTGCTGAAATGGAGGTGAAGCATAGATGTAATCAGATCCTGGAACTTGGTTTTCCATTAGGTGGACTTGCCAAGCTGTTCGCTCAAGATTGGGAGGGTGACGTTACTGTTGTTATGCCGGCTACACTTGCTCAGGTGCGCGGAGAAAATAATGATTATGATGGTCAGAGTATCGGCTAGGCATTCACTACTGAATTATGATTGGTCGTTGTTTCCATGGAACCTTACTTAAAGTTCTTTCTATAACTTCCATTAAAGTATTTGATAACTACATTGAAGATTGATCACAGTCAAGTTTACCAAATTTCGTATATCTTTCTATTTTCTTCAATCATCTGGATCATTTTAATAATCCTTGATGGAGACTAACTAGCGTTTTGTTTTTCTGACATATTTACCAGTACTCTAAAATTATACAAAACCCAACACATATTGAGCTTCAAAAGGCAGCCAACCAAGGTAGAAGGTGCACTTGGGAGAAGCTCTCGGCCATAAAAGCAAACTGTGGCATTGAGCTTGCTCTTGATGAGTGCAGAAAGAGCTGCGGCTTCTTCTTCTTCTCATGGCCTAGCTAGTACAAACAAATTTAGTGCATCTAGAAGAATTCCGTCTTGGAATTGCATTGCTCGAGAGAATTCAAGTGGTTCCCTTGAAGAAGACCTCATTGGAGATGGTGGTTCCTCATTCCATCATGGTGTTGGCGCATCTAACAGTGGAGTTCATTCTGGTAAAAGCTTTCAAACCCACCATAATATACATGATGGAAGTGACAGTCAATCCGAGAACGTTGATTTTAATTCTTGGACGAGATCTGGTGGACCCTTGATGAGGACAACATCAGCAAATAAGCTCATCGACTTTGTCCAAGATTTGGACATTGATGCTGAATTGAACAGAAGTGTGCTGACTAATCCTAACTCAATGACGCTTCAGATGGGAGGCAATAATCATTATTATCAAGGCCCGAGAGGTACAACACCTGAAAGAAGTCCCGAAAGCATAAAATTTGATAAGAGGGAGTTTGGAAGCATGGTTTCAGCAAATGGTTCTAGCATCACGGTGACTGAAGGTGATCTGTTGCAGCCTGAAAGGATACCTAATGGGATTGTATTTAATGTTGTGAAGAAAGAAACATTGTCAAGTAGGAGTAGTCATGACGGGGAAAATTACGGGAGTGAAGAAGCTGAATGTGTGCAACTTGACAGTCTGGAAAATGACATGGACGCTAGGTCTGCATCTGAAGATGATGATGCCGATATCACTTCCGCAGCCTTCTTAAATGAAACGGAACCCAATTGCCTGTCAACGGATCAACCTAAGGAAGAAGATTGTAATCATCAGAGCACTGTGGATGGCTAATTTGAAGGTGCGTTCTGCTTACGTATTTTATTCGACAATTCGATCCAAAATAAATACTGTAGTTGCTTGAAGCTTACGTTTTAGCGTTGCACTCATTTGCTTCTGCAGTAATTAGTAAAAGAAAATGATCTTGAGCTCTGCATACGTGTAGCCCATGAATATGTAAATTACTTGCTTACACAAGTTGTACACGATTGTGATTCATATGGATCAATGAATGAAAAAAAGAGTACTCTCTCTGTGCATTAGGAAGTTTTAGAAATATTCTCGTGGTCACTCATCCGTAGATTTAATATCAATATTTGGAAACAAATTGATGTGCATTTAATGATTTATCTCAACTTTTGATATCAAATCAAATGGTAGTAACCTTGAATCATGTCAAACCCCCTTAGAATGGGATTCCAACTCAACACGTTTCCTTTTGAGATTTTGAGAAGAGTTGCTCTTTGGAGAGCACAGCACGATGAAAGTTGTAAGCTATGTTCAAGGAGGGAATTATTGTCTATCGTTGGCCTGTATAGTAGAATCAGTTGGAGACTTGAGAGACAGTAGTTTACCATGTGACGGATGTCAACGGTTTGAGTCTGCTTGTCTCCAACTCGCGAATTAGCCAATACAAAGCTATATGATATCATCCAATAACGTTCATGTGGGCAAAAGTTAAGAAACTTGATTGGGATGGATGTCTCATCTAATTTCTTGTCAAACCACTTGTGATAAAATATTGCACAACTTTGTCATCCCTAAAACGCATTTCATGTGTGACGCTTATTTAATTTAATTATATATCTAAATTTAGGCACCAAGGTTTGCCTCGTCCCGAGGGTGAAGAGAAATTTATATAAAAATAACAAAAACTAAAACAAGATAAATTCATAAAAAGAAGTGCACAAGATAATATATAAAAGAAAGCAATAAAATCACGTAGCTTTTGATATTAGCGGTTGAAGCTTTGATTTTAAGAAAGGTGAACGAATGTAATGTTACTTCTTCTCGTGGAAACGCTTGAAATGATCTTTCTTTTCCTTTTGGTTACAAAAAGTCTAGCGAGATTAGATAGTCTCATCATCATGTATATCCATAATTTTGATCTGAAAGAACTTACGCATGACAACTAACTATCAGTTACCATCCGTATAAATTTAAATATGAATTTATAAATCATGCATTAACAAGAACAGCGGCTAGCAACGAAAATTGCTGGTAGTACTAACGGGAACAGTTAACAACGAGAAAGCAATGAAATCCTTTCGGTCAAATTATTAATCTTTGAGGTACCGTTTGGTACGTGGGACGGGACGGAACAGAGTGGGACAAGTCGTTCCGTCCCACGTTTGGTGCACCTAAAATGGGTGGAATGAGCTGTTCCACGGGACGAGTTGTGGGTGAATTTTCGTTCCACCTCAACCCCCTGGAACGACTCGTTCCACATCCGTGGAACACAAAATTATAACCTCTCCGTCTCCTTCTTCTTCCTCCTTGTTTCCATCCGAGGGCATCTTTACTCCCGCTCCGTTCCGTTCCGTCCTGTCCCGTCCCGTCCCGTCCCGTCTGCATACCAAACGATACCTGACAGATTAATTGATTTGTCGTAGGTGCCTCATCTTTTCCTTTCTTGCTTTTACAATGTGTCCAAAGTGGACCGACTTCTTTTCTGGTTCTGCTGTTTCATAATCATAATGGAGAGAGAGGACTTTTCCTAAATGGGAGAGAGTGGGACCAATGCGTTCCAATTTTCACACACACAGAGACATGACATCGAAAACCCCATTTCAAGGTATGAAAGTTCCAGAACCTAAATTGGGATTCCACTTCTAATTCTGTATACATCACATACTTAAAAGTATTAAACATTTTAGCATTCTGGGAATATATTTTTATTGTGTTCCCAGCATCCAAAGTAATGCATAAGTCTTTTCTCTTTTCGATGTGGAATTCATACTATGAAGAAATTGAGTTTTCACCAAAAAATTAATGGAAAATATGAATAGTAACTCGTCTGAACTCACACAGGGAGCTTTCTTACCCAACGGCGTTTCAGGACGTCGACATTGGCCGGTAAGGAGATTAGGCGGCAATTGAAAGAAATGCTTGAAAAGGTCATGGTTGGCCTAGTACATCCTCCTGTGCCTCGCCCCTTTCTCTAAAGGGCCTTGATGTCGAAGAAGGATCTAATTACGTCACATTGCCAAAATAAGCACATGCAAAATTTTTTCTCTTCGTAATGCGCGAGATTCATGCTCTTAATAAAGCAGCAATACAGAAAACATGCTAGAACAAGAAAAATCTCAAGCTATACATGGATTAGCTGGAAAAAAATACACAGATTATTTGGAACCATTCGTGATCGTGTATTGCAAGGCCGAGAAAAGTAGTGGATAGCAAAGAGTCAAACACCATTAGCTTCGTTTTCTATGAATGCAAAATGCAATTAAAATACAATATGCGTCGTGTGGATAGTGTCAGTGTGTAGCATGTGTGGGGGTGGTCCAACATTGCCCACTGAGTTTGGGGAAATTAGGACGACGTGGGTTGTCAAAAAAACAAAGTGCCCGCCGTCTCCCCCAATGGCCAAAAGGTAGCATCACAGAGAAACTAAAATTGAATATCCAGTTGTCTGCTGTGCGCCTCGGTTTCTCCAGTTGTCTCCGCGTGCTGCCCATCGTTTTCACCTCTCGCCTGTACTGTGGAAACTCAAATCATTTTTTGTTTATTGATTTGGTGTGTCTGATATTTCGTTGCAGGTAATATGCTAGAGAAATCAAAATTTTAAATTAAATTTGTAAATCAAATGATATTATTATTATTTAAGTATTGATTAACATTCTTATTTTCTATTGATTCCACATCATTTGATTTATAAAATTTGGTCTCTCTAGTATTACCCTTTGGTTGCTGTCTTCTTACAAATTGATAATTTCGTCATTTTTCTCTATCTACAATTCTACATAATCATGTGTTTGGATGAAGAAATAGGATACTGCTAAAAGTATTATATTCAAAAAATAAAAGTAAGTTATAAAGTCATATTTGACTCCATATAACGCATGCAAGTTACATTTCCATTGATACAGATTCAAATTTAATGAAATCAAACTTTGCTAACTTTTATGCATAATTGAGGAATTAAGTTAATTTTAGCATTAAAATTTGTATCTATCAAAAGTGAACGTCTACTTCTTTTTTTTTTTATTTAAATACTTTTTAACCTTCCATTATATCCAAAGTCACATGACTTTAAAAATGTGACTTTAAATATAACACCAATGTATGCTAATTTCAACTTTCCTCATGGTCCAGAAGTGAGTGTTGCAGTTGAACATATAGTTGAAAGGGTTCAGGCAGTAAAGAACGAGGTTGTTGCGAAAACTAACTCAAACAAATTCCAAAAACAAGGCTGCTGCTAATAAAACACAGTCGCTCACATGTTTTTCAAGTTGGTGATTAAGTCATGGTGTTCCTACGAAAGTAGCGTTTTCCATTTCGTCAATACGGTAAGCTTGGCTCATATTGGATTGTGCGCAAAATTAATGACAACGCGTGTGTGGTAGACTTGCTGGCATCGAGGGGGATTTGTAAGACTTTTAATGTTGCGGATCTTCATCCTTTCCATCCTGATGATGTTCCATTATATCTTCATCGCTCGATGACGAGTTCTTTTTAAATAAGAGGAGACTAACGTAGGAAAAGAGAAATTACTTGACGATGCGACTGTTCAGAGACATTCGAAGTCGTTTAAAGGGTCAAAACAATGTTTTTATTAATTTTGAGGTTGTTTTGATAATTTCGCAAATTTTATATTGTTTTGCATTTATTTCCTTTGTCATTAGGGTTTTGTGGAAGCTTATACTGTATTTCAGCAGCTTTTCCATTGCATAAAATTTCCTTACCCCAAATATCCCAAGAGTTTTGGGAACCTTATTAGAGGAATCGTTCGTGAAAGCTAATCTATACATTCCACTGCGTCATAACGGGAAAAACACAGTTTTGAAAACCCATTTAATTGTTCATCATCTACGAGCAAAAACCCCATAATTCACAGGCATAAGAAGCTTTCTCGGTTGAATTCCTCGTAAAGAGAAAACGAGGCGAAGAAAATACGTAGCATGGAAAGTAAAGGAGATGAAGAGACTTGTTTGTTGTTATGATTTTGATTTTTAATTTAAGAGAGAACATAATCAAATTGAAGAGTTAATGCTCTTAAGTTGGCTAAACCACACAATTGACAGCCTAATTTGGTATTGAATTCGTCATCTACGAAATTCGAACCTAAGACCTCTCACTTCTAAGTGGAAAAAATATACTACTAGACCGTAGTATTGGATAACCATATGCAAAAAATTAGACAAATTATAAAAAGGCCACATATCCAAATGGGTGTAGAGGATTTATACTCTATAAACACTACACGAAACGAAGGAACACCATGAAGCGTCAAAAGTAGACAGAGGTTACCATCAGAAGCACATGGACAGAGGGAGGTAAGGCCTAGGAGGGCACATGCCCCCTCTCACCCATTTTTATGCATTAAAAATTATTCTATTAATCATATCAAAATAGTGAAAAATCCTCTTTTTAGTTTTCAAATGCCTCTCTTTCCTTCATTTTTTTCCACGCATTCTAATATCTAAATCTTGTTGAGTTACATGCATTTGATTAATTAATACGAATGAGAATTGGATTGTTGATACAACAATGAAAGATAAAATTAGACAATAGAGTAACAAAATTAGGCATTTGATAACTAATTTTTTCAGCATTTGTAAAAAAACTAGCTTTATTTGTCCAAAAAAAAGAGCTTAAATGTTTTAAGGTGCCCCTCTTAGTTAAATTTCTGGCTTCTTCCCTAATCAAAAAGAGGGAAAAAAAAAAAACTTGTACCCTCACGATTCCAATCCTGAATTTACCAAAATGGAAAAATGAATTAAAATTTGAATTTGACAAACAACTGAATAACTGAATATTCGAATGTGCAACACGTGTACCCTAAAGAAGTAACTAGGGGTGGTTCGGTATGGGATACCATACCGAAACTAGTATCTCGAATCCCAAACCGAAATTTTTCGGGACGGGAATTTGAAGACCAATCCCAAACCAAATTTTCAGGAATCCCAAAATATTTTCGGGATTTTTGGACAAATCGGGAATCCCAAATTGAAATATGAAATTATGAATTGTTCTTCAAATATATAATTCAAGAACACATTCATGAACTAGGAATTTCATTTCATTCACACTACCATTTAATTGAACACTGGCATGCTAGACTCTTTTTATCATAATCAAAATTCAAATTAATTAAACTCTTTTTGCAATCTGTTGAGAGACAAAAGAATCAAGCCTTCTGAAATCATCAGCCATGGCAGCAGCAATAATAAAATCCACATGAATATCAAACAGAACATGAAAAATATGCAAGGTGTAGGGCATTCTAGGTTGCTGAGCATGAATTAGAAACTACTAGCATCAATTATAAAAGAATAATATATATATATATATGTATAAATATATTTATAATAATTAATATTATATATTTTCGGTTTGGTATGGGATTCCCGAAATAGCGAGAAGCCAATCCCGAATCCAATACCGAAATTTTGGGATTGGTTCGGGATAGCATCCCGAAAATTTCGGGAATTTCGGTTTGGGAAATTTTTGGTTTGGGATCGGGATTTTTTCGGTTCGGTTCGGGATTTTCGGGAATTTTTTCCACCCCTAGAAGTAACAACAACAACTCACGATGATGCGTACACCTTATCTTTGATCTTTCTAACAAAAGTAAAGTAAAAACATTTGTTTTTTTATTTTTATTTTTTCGTATAGGAGCATTTTTGTTAATCATCATAACCACTGGCGAAGCTACACCCACGGCTACAGTGGGGGTGGGTTGTAGCCTAGGGAAGATTTTAACAAACTGCAGCTATAATAATTTATATGTAAGCTTGTTATTGCTCATTGTAGGTATAATAGCTCACCCAAATCCTGCCAAAACTATTAGTTAATGTGTTTCTTAATTAATAAATAATATTTTTATTATCTTATATATTATTTTATTAGGCTAAAAGTAAAAATGATAAATTAATACATAATTAGGTTTTTCCTACTCCCCATGCTTTTTACCCTATTCATTCAAAACAAGAAAAAAACCCTCTACCATATTCCACAAAGCTGCGTTGCTTTCCCAAGAAAAGAAAAACTATGAATCACCATCAAATTATTTTCTAATGAAATTCAACACTAGGTATGTTCTTCATATCTCCATTTAACTTATTTCTTGATTCAATTGTTAGGTTAATTTTTTTTAAGTCCTTGAATTTGTCTATTAGGGTTAAAGATTTTGAGAATAGTTCATGTTTCATGATTCTTGTATTTGTAACTAATAAAAAGGACTCAACGACAATATCGATTCTGATAATAACAAAAGATTTCAATTTCATTACAGATACCTACGACACAACTTGAATTGGCATCCCCTAACCTTTTTTTTTATATTTTGGGTACTTGTTATCAACAAAAGTGATAATATTTGTTCTCTTTCTATTGCTTTTTTGTACGCATGTTTTATTTGTGTAAAATTAGTTGGAAAGTAATTAATAAACTGGTTCGGATTAGTACTTCATGTTCTTACTTTTATGTAGATTATTATATAAGTTTATGTAGGTGAAAAAATATTATATGATTACATGCTAATAATTTTAGCTAGGCCACCCAAAAATAATTTTCTAGCTCCGCTATTGACCGAGTATGCTCATTCTACACTTAATTATCTATTCTATATCATTCTACACTTAATTATATGTTCAATTTAAAAAAAAAAAAAGTAATCCAGGTTAAGTGAAAGACACGTGTCAGATAATTTGGTGTGTAGTGAGTATACACGATAATTTATGGTGGTGAGCAAAAATTCCCTTTTTTTTATATATAACTAGCATCTTGCTACATGCATACGGATGCGAGAATTGAATTTTTATTTTATCATTTATTTTTTAAGTTTGAAAGAAGAAAGAAAAAAAAAAGCAAAATAATAAAATCTATATTTTAAAAAATAATAAACTTACGAAACACCCACAGTCCCACTCCTTATCATGTAATGGGGTTGTCCATAAATTAGCCAAGTTTGCCGTTTCTGTTAGCAATGAAATTGTATGAATAGAGAACCCTCCTGACTTCATTTAGGACCTCCTCTACCAAAATTTTATGTAATTCCATTGAAATCAATAAAATATTGAACTTTCATAAAAAAAAAAAAAAAAAAACAGAGAAAGGAAATCTTGAATTATTTATATCTTTTGGACATTGTTTATTAATTAAGGTTATTTTTATCATTTGTTTTTTACGTAACAGAAAATTTCATAGAATGACCAAGATGATTGATAATGGACAAACTCAGGGACTATTTATATCGATTTCAAATCTCAGAGACTAAAGTGAATAGTTATGTCAATGTTAGAGACCATTTTTGCTAAAATCCCTTAACTGGAAAAGAAAAATATGGTGGCGAGGAAAAGGCTGAAATGCCTATGTGAGTCTTCCCAAAAATCGAATGGATGAATTGTTGTGGCGAAGCCACCGGTTAATACCGCTTTAGAGGGGAAAAAAACACAACCATATTGTAAAAATCACTGTGTCAGAAGAGGCCATACCTATCAAAATAAATTCTTAAGTTAACCCACCACAGGCTTACAAAAGTGCTTAACAAACCACAATTATAGGATCTAAAAAATCTCCTAATCTGTTATAGAATCCCCAATAATTCAACAAATCATTCTTAACCCTAAAGAAGAATCTCTTAAACCGTCACATATATCGAAAAGGTGTGTTTTTTTTTTTTTTTTTATCTTAACAAATGATAAATTTTGTTAGATTAGGTGTTAGACTAGCTACCGATATAATTAAAACCCACACCATCAATGAAGACTCAACAACTTTCTACCATTGTGATAAAGAGTCACTTACCACATATATCAAAACGATAAACCCAATCAAATTAAGCAACTGACCCGAATCTTAATACCCAAATTAGAATTTGATGCCTTATTTTAGACTTTTGTAGACTAAACATTTATGCTTTTTAAGTTTTTTATTAAGCTTTTGAAGCATTTGATTAAGATACTCAGAGTTGAACTACTTTAGATTAATTGAAATTAATTTACATTTAAATATATGCTATATATTTTAAATAAATTCAACTATATTTAACTCTAAAAATTTAAACTTTTCAAATCTAAATGTACACCCATACCAAATGGAAACATACCAACATTAAAGGAAAACGTACCAACGTCAAACGAAAACGTACTAACTCCGAATTAAAATGTACCCAATTATAAACTATATTAAAATGAATATTCATCTTTTTGGAATGTTTAAAAATATGTTTGATTCATACACAATGCTCTAGATAGTCTTGTTTTTTGGTAGATATGTCTCTAGAACAACTTTTAGTTGATCGGAGATAAATCCTTGTTATTGTAGATAATGCTAAATAATAAGGATAAATCATATAATTTTGAATTAACAAAAAGGTTATTGTCAGTTGATTAATGACTCTTTCTATATAAAAAAAATTAATTAAAGTAATTTAAAGTTTTACATTGTTAACCACTCTTTCTATAAAAGAAATAATTAATTAAAGTAATTCCTTATTATTAGGACAAAAAGTAATAAAACTTATGTTTTGAAAACAAACGTACCAAAAATTCAAATGTACCAAAAACTAAATGTACCAAAAATTCAAATGCACCAAGTAACTAAATATACCATTATAATTGAACGTACTGATATAACCAAACGTACCTAACAACGAGTTTTGTTACATTCTATTTAATTTACTAAAATAAAAATTTTAATAAAAAATAAAAAATCTTAAATCATCATAATAAGAGATGCATAAAAATAGGAAGGAAAAAGGGAATGCTAACGTGAATAGACATCTAATGAAATAAAATTAAAGTACCAAAATTGTAGGGATTTAATCATATTTGCAAAAGGAATATATGTTTACTCTATGACATTTAAAAATGAGACGTCTATATTAAAACATCCCATCTTACAACTAACCAAGCACACCCCAAGAATTTCTCTATCTAGCCTGATGTTTTCGCTCTCAATCCAATCACACATACATCAAGTTGTAGCTCCGCTCTCTGCCAATCCAATGTCATATAGAATAGCTTATTTCTTCTTCTTTTTTTTTTTTTCCGGATTCTTATTAGTTTGAGGAACCACCAAATGTTTTTGTAATGTGCTACTAAGTGTCGTGTCTTGTTAAAAAAATCTCATGCCGTTAAACTAACTCCAATGGTGGGCTAAATGCCAAATTTTCCTCCCAAATTCCCCCCCCCACCTAAACACTCTCCAACCCAAGCTAAAACATTGGGCTAAAAGCCAAATGCTAAAGCTGGGCCAAATACACCCCCCCCCACCCCCAAAATTCCCCCATGTGCGAGTGGACTCACTGGCAATTAGGCCAGTCTCGACCCGTCCACGCTCCAACGCCCCCCACGTGTGCGCCTGCAAGGGGTTTCCAGATAGGGTGGGCCCCTCTGTTAGGCCGTGTGTTGGCCACCCACTTGGACTCCCAACGGCTATAATTACATCCAAGGGTTGTGATTTAAGAACCGTTGGTTGATCTAACAGTCCAGACTCAAATTTCATTTTTTTTATAATATGTTATTTTAAAATACATTGAATTCAACATCTAAGATCGAATATAATTAAATCTAACGGTAAAAAAAAAAGATCTAAGGCCCCAAATTTAAATCCAACAGTTAAAATAATTAAAAAAAATTATTTAACACAAAATTCATCCAAAAACTCTATAAATACCTATGTATTTGTTCAAACATCCACACAAAACTCAATTTTCTCCTACAATTCTTCCAATTTATCTTTCTACCATTTCCAAATTGTTCAACATGGTAAGAGAGCATATTAAAGGTCGTAATTGGACCTGTGAGGAAGATGTTGTTTTGTGGTTGACATGGGTTTCTGTTAGCGAAGATAGTGCACTTGGCACAAATCAAAATAAAAAAGTTTTGTGGAATAAAATCATTGCAAAGTTTCAAGAAAACTATAACAGCGGCAGGCGGGACGGTGGTGGTGTTTATGATCAATGGAAGACTATCAACAAAGCATGCACTTTATGGAAGGGAAGCTTGGAGAGAGCCATGGTTGGCATGCCTAGTGGAAGGAGCGCCATAGAAATTGTGAGTTTTGTTCTTGATATTTTATTTGTCATGTATATAATATTAGTTTGCAACTAATTATTTTTATGTGTTTTTTGCATAGGGTGACAAAGCAATGGAAATTTGGAAGACAAGAGTAACACCAAAAAATCAAGTTTTTAAATTGCAACATGCTTGAGACATCCTCAAGGATTGTCTGAGGTAGGGAACCGATGTAGACCAACAATGGGGAAGATTATTTCAACGTGAAGTCGCACAGACAAATGCCAGAGATGAAGGTGTCGGTGAAATGACCCCATCTCCTTCTTTTGCAAGGCCCTCGTGAAGAGATAAGCAAAAGGAAGCAAAGAGAAAAGGGAAGTCCCAAGATCCAATTAGTGGACACTTTGCTATCGAAATTGCAAAATTGAATGAAACCCATAGTGCTCGCTAAGAAGAAACGACCTGAATGTGTTTGCAAATGAAGGAAATCTCAGATAGGGAGCAAGAGAGGTTTGAAGTTAATTTGATGATGGAGGACCTCAACAAATACACTATAGAGAGGAAGAAGTTCTTACGTGGTAAGCAAAAAGAAATTTTGCGAAAGTCTGCCTCAATGAGTATGTTTCAAGATGATGAATCCTCTGAACCCTATATCCCAATTCAATCACGAAGTCCATCACCAAGTGAAGATGGTGGATATGATTATTAAGTTTATGTAGTGTATGAATTATGTGTTTTATTAATCAAGTTTATTAATTGTCATTTGTATTAAGTTTATGTAGTTTATTAATTATGTGGTTTATGAATTATCAATTGTATTAAGTTGAAGGTTTACTTTGTGAAAAAATTAGTGATTTTTTAATATTTATCTGAATTTAAATATTTTTAGATTAAAATGTTCATAAAATTTAATTTAAGAAAAAATAGCCTAAGTTCATTCTTTAATAATCTCGAGCTAAAATTTTAAACTACAAAGATTGGAACAAAAAATCTATTTTTGGATTAAAAACTAAATTTTCCAAGTTAAAAAAGTTGACTTTCAACCCAACCACTAATGTTGGTGTTAAAAGAAATAGAAAGAGGCGTACGAAAGAAAACTCACTTTTACAATAAAAATGTAAGACACACAACCCAACAACAAACAAACAAACAAGCACCAAAGTCATACCAAAAAGGGCGGGGCCCATATAAAGATGGTAAAATGTAAACATCACGCAATGTAAAAACAAAACAATTTAAGAGGTCATCGATTGATTCGACCAAAAAGAAGAAATCATCGATTGAAACGCTTTCCGTTTACATTTGTGAGAATTTTCGTCAAAATTAGTATGTTACTTTATAAAGCTCTTTTAAGCTATAAATCACAGTACTGCAACGACGTGTTTTTAGGTTTAAAACAAAAAGGGTAGAGGAAGATTTTGAACTGGGTTATAAAAAAAGATATGGTATACTTAAAATTAATAGAAGTTTTGGTATAAAATCGATCGAAAAGAAATTCTAAAATTTATACAATCTACTTATTTAATGAGATAAACGTAATTGTTTTGTTAATTTTGACAAAAGTTTACATTTTTTTAATTTCATAATAGTTTTAATAGGTCACTAATTTTTTAAATTTTAGTTCAACGTATCAAGTTTGCCTCACACGATAAGAGATTGTAGTGAGTTAGAATAAAATTGTCGCAAACATTACTAGTTGTAAAAAGAATATATTAAATTTATTTATTTTTTCCTATTATTATTAAATTGGCATAATTAGTGGGATATTGTTAAGTTAACGGAACGGTGAAATTTCGTAATTAGCACATATATAAATCAGCCGATTGGAAAAGTTCACCCACGAAGCTTCCTGGAAGTTGCCATGGCAGTGCCTTCACTCCCACCATTTAACCCCCCATCCCTTCCTCTCTGCTTCCCATCTCTTCCTTTCTCTCTCCTCCTCCTTCATCATCATCATCATCATCATCCTTTCTTTCTCTACAACTTCTTCCCCCATCTGGGCTTTCATCTTCAACCATGAAGCTCATCAAAATTAGCCCTAAAAATCTCAGTCCGAAACGCCTCTTCGGGTCCAAGAAGGACCGGTCCTCCGTGTCCCGCTCCGAGCCGCCGTCGTTCGGTTCCGGAACGGATTCTTCCTCCTCCTCTTCCTCGGACTCAATTCACAAGCCCAGGGCCGGAGCCGGCGGTATCACCACGCCCACCAGCGTTTTGCCCGAAAAATCGGGTGACTGGTCCGATTTTTCGGCTGATCTCGACATGGCCCAAGCGTTTAAGCTTATAGACCGGGACAACGACGGAGTGGTGTCGAGGAAAGAACTCGAGGCGCTTCTGTGCCGGCTCGGGAACGACCCGCCGAGTCAAGAGGAGGTGACGTTGATGCTGAGCGAGGTGGACCGAGACGGCAACGGTTCGATAACCCTTGAGGCTTTATTGAACCAGGTCGGACCGGTATCCGGTCCAGCTGCCGACTCGGAGCTTCGGGATGCGTTTGAAGTGTTTGACACGGATAACGACGGCAAAATATCGGCGGAGGAACTTTTGAGGGTTTTCACGGCTATAGGGGACGAACGGTGCACGTTAGAGGAGTGCCGGCGTATGATAGACGGGGTAGATAAGGACGGGGATGGGTTCGTGTGCTTTGAGGAGTTTGTTCATATGATGGAGCTGCAGAGATGAAATGGATGTATGGTATTTAAGAGTGTCTTAAAAATATTGAAATGATCAGAGGATCTGACGGCTTGGATTTAATCAGTCTCCAACTACATTTGTCCTACTTTTATTTTCTTTCTTCGATTTTTTTTTTTTTTTCTTTTTCGCTGCTCAATGTTCTTCTTTTTTTTTTAATCTCCTATTTCAAGTAAAAAGCAAAGAACACCTAATGATATTATTATGTTGGTTTTTTTTTTTAAATGGACAATTGGTGGTAAGTTACGGTTATGCGCTTTATTTAGAGGTTGGAAAGACTTGTAGAGGCAATTTAGCTTTCTTTTATCAGAGATCGGAAAGATTTACAGAGGTATTTTAGTTTTTCTCAGATCACAAGTCTGGTTTTCATACTAGCAGCGGTTTCGAATTCGAGACCTCTAATATTTAGTTATGTTAGAGAGATTGTGCTTTTGAGTTAAATAGTTAGTTGTTAAAGACAGTAAAATTGATGGAGCGAATTTGCAATAGGGTACATAAAAATGATTACCGTAACTATTGAGTTAAATAGTTAATTGTTTAATTTGTAAAATCGGTGTTGTCAACTTGCACTATAGTACATAAGAATGATTGTGCACAATTTGCATTAGGGTACATAAGAATGATTGCGCACAACATTATGATAAAGTGCCATCTGAATGGTTACGAAAAAATAATTGTGCATAAAATTTAAAAGGGATGTGTTATTCACACATATTTTTTTTACTTCTTACACATCTTTTATTAATTTATGTCCGTTGATCTTCTTCAATTCATTCGATCCAACGGTTGAAAATCAAAATGGCGTGGGAGAAGTAAAAAGGGGTATGTGGATATCACATCTTAATTTAAAATCTCTTCAAATAAAAAATCAAGGAATTAGGTTCGGAATTATTTTATGCAATCAAATTTTCCATATGAATTATTTGGGAATGTCAAGCCAAATGGATTTGTAATTACGAAATTATTTGGTGATGTCTTTTCCTTTTTTTTCCCATTAAGGAACCTATTTGGCGTAGGAAGAGATTTTTCAAGTACTCGGTATTCAAAAGGTACTACATTTGTCATAATAGTACCTGCTTAAGTATAAATCAAAGAACAAAAAAATTTTATCCCATCGAGTGGCGTCGGTTATTTGAATCTTAAAACGTTACTGGACTCGGTTTTGTGTCATGTCTTCCATTAGATCCAAGTAGTCCAAGTCTTTTTTTAAAGTCTCTTTCCAAGTCAGGAGGAAGACGCAGGTCTGACTATCTCTTCACTCTGTCTCTCTCTCGATCTTCAATCTTCATCGATTCACTGTCATTTTGTCTCTGATTTCAATTTGGAGTTTTAATGCAGGTTCGGATGATTTCCATTTCAATATAGATTATTTGGATTTTGATGTAGGTTCAGTTTTGGAAATTCCTAAACACCCAAAACATTTATGGATTCCCAAAATTTGGTAATACCAAAATTTCGGTTCGGAATCAATCGTCGAATTCCTGTTTTGAAACTGTTCGCTTCGGATTCAGTATCCTACATCGAACTAGCCCTAATTAGGTTTAATATAAAAGTTTGAGAATAATTGAAAGTGTTTTTTTTTATAACCAACGTACCTTGGATTTGAAACTCCTCATTTCTGGTATGCATCTTGGCTTCTAACCTCTCATTTTTGGCCTTTTAACTACATTAAAAATAAAATTAATTCAACGGACCATTTTAAACACTTTTTTAGCATTCAGAAACGTTTTCCTGAAGGGAAATCCAAGCATTGGCCCAACCTATTTTCTCACTTGCACACTAGTTTTCTCACTTTCCCATTTAATTGAAAGGACGCATGATTATGTGACCATCACACATTTGTAACTAAATCATAGTTTGACACGGTCAGCCTATAACATTGTTTTAAAAATCCCGCCTTAGACGCTAGACGGCTGGCCACTGTCCCGATTAATCTTTAGACTTTTGAAAATTAAGAAATGACGCCTAGACCTACTTAAGCATCTGCCTAGATTGCCTAGGGGCCTATCTAGACCACCTAGGCACCCACCTAACCCTTCCAAACCCTCATAGGTCGCAACCCTCAAATTAGACAGAAAATAGATAACTTTCTTTTTTGTATTATGTTCTAATACTTCATAATCTATGTCATTGTATTTTACAATTTATGTATCCAAGTGCAATTATATACACACATATATATATATATATATATATATATATATATATATAAGTATAAGCAAGCATTTATTTTTACAATATAGAATAAATACTTAAATCCACCTCAGCCCCGCCTAGTCCGCCTAGGCACTAGGCCCCATCCCACCACCCGACTAACTAACGCATGACGTCTTTTAGAACATTGGCCAATAATGGACTAGAGCGTTGGCTAATGTCTAGATATGGAAAATGACTTACATGAAATATATTTACCATCATTGTAATGTCTCAATTCAATAATGTCATGTCATTTATAAATTTTTCTCCACATAATATCATATTATTGAATCAGAACATCGCTTGACCATAAACTCGTTTCATATAAATTGCTCTTTTGAACATGTGTTGATATCAGAAAAATGTTAACCATTTTCTTAGTAAAAATAAGAATTTTTTATCGTCGTTCAGACTTGGCATGGAATACTTGTCTTATGTTACTTTTTAAATTGTAACTTCATTTTCATTAAAAAAGAAAGGAAAAGAAAGGAAAAATGGTGGAAAGTTGTGACTACTTCGGTTGTCCAAAAGAGAACAGATTAAATAAGCGAAATAAAGAAATTGTGTGCTATTCACATATTTATTTTTACTTCTCATACATTTCTTGTTACTTTTTGTCCTTTGATCTTTTTCAGTTCAATTGATCTAATGGTCAAAAATCAAGAAGGATGTGTGAGAAGTAAAAGAAAACGTGTGGATAGCACCCTAAAAAAAACAAAGCAAAACTTTGGAATTTACCTAAAATATTATTTTTCATGGGAAGTTGTTGTCCATTTCCCTTCAATCCCTTCTAAAGTTAAAGCTAATCTTGAGATAACGAAAATTCCTTGATGCTCCTATGTATCTTATTTACAGATATTTGTTCGATTTTAACTATTCGATACTCGACGAATAATTTAAAAGTTAAAGTTTTGTTATATAAAATAGGGTTAACTATCTTTTACACTCTTCAGGTTTGAGATAATTTTTAAAATTTGTCATGAGATTCTAATTTTAAATTGCACAATGAGAGGTTTTGAAATTGCTTTTATTTACACATTTTGTCTCTTTGAACCTGTAATCCTCTATTAAATTGATGAACTATTTAATCAATATGGTAAAACATGACTTACACGTTAGCTTGTATTTGCATCATACAATCAATCTGACCGGAGACGCAACAATTATATAAAATTTCAATACCTTAGAACGTGACATGAAAAAAATTAAAATTATGACCCCAATTTAAAACCCACCCCAAACCTCAAAAGTGTAAAAAGTAATCAACGCTATAAAATACTCCGAAACATACTAAAAATCAGTAATTAATACGAAAATCAACAACTCAGTCTCATTTGATTGGTATGATGAAGACTGACCAAACAAACAGTTGTTTACCATATATTTGGTTTACTTCAACTTGGATAGTTTCCTTATGCAAGATTCTTTGCTTAATTAATAAATATATATACTCTAAACATCCCTCCCTACTTACAAGTTAAAAGCTTGTGGTGGCACCAACTATTTCTTTTGACCGATTAATTTATAAGAATAAACATAAAAGAATGAATGTCCCCAATAGTTTACACTTTCTGCAATTTTTTAAGGGATATGCTTCTGACAACATAAATTGCTTAATATTTACTTTACGAATTCCACTCAATTATTATGTAAATGCATATTTAAGTTTTGCATCCTTGTATATCTTGTATTATTTTAGATCGAGAGGATCAAATAATATTTTTGTAAAATGTTCTCAGTTAGTTTGTAAGCCTAATTGGATTATTAGTTCTCGTGTTGATATGGTAGTGTGGAGATAGTTATGGGGCTAAAAAATATTAGAATTTAAGCCGGTGTGGTGAAGTTTATTAGGATTTAAGCTTAAAATTATAAATTTCATTAATTTTCCTTTTAATTGTTAGCACATGAGGCTCACATATGATGCTAAAAATATAAAGTTAGCCTCACATGCTAACAACTAACATAAAGTTCCGTTTTAAGCTCATATGTGGGACACATGTTATAATTAACAGAAAGTTTATGAAAATTTTAATTTTGAGCTTAAATCCTAATAAACTTCACCAGTAGGGCTTAAATCCTAATTTTTTTTTACCACATGTGATATCTTTCGACTACCCTATCACCACTAGGTCTATTAATCCAATCAAGCCTTGTTTGTATAACATTCAATTTTTTTTTTTTTGAACAAACGATATTATCTACACTAAGGGGAGGGGGTGGCCTTAGCCTCACAATGGGCTAACAATAATGTGGTTCAAATTCACATTTGGCGAGAATCGAGTCTAAGACATGTCATTTACAAGTGAAAACGAATACTACTAAACCGTAGTTTTAAGTGGCATAACATTCAAAGTTGTGTTTTCATCGTAAATGATTATGAAAATTAAATTGAAATTAAAAGTATAGAAATTTAGTAACAAATACATTTTCGTTTTGACAATCTCCACGGTATAAGAGAGTTTTGATGACCATATAAACGGTGATGGCATTGGGACGACTTAATGCCCGACTCGTTAATCAACATGATACCATATAAAGCATGTTAAGTTTAATAAGAAAAAGAAAAGTAAACATTAGACACCTTCTAGATTATTATTTTTAATACTCCCAATTCTTTGTTTTTTGGTCTATATTCGATTCCCATTTTCATATTTGTCTGAGTCCAACGCATGTAAAATTAAATAAATAAATTTATTAGTTTTTTTTGTTACAAACGATATTATTTATCCAAAGAGGAGGATGTGAGTTTAAATTCACAATGGGCTAGTAATAATTTAGTCTAAATTTGCATTTGTTAATAAATCAAACTTAATATCTCTCACTTGCAAGTAAAGAGAAGTACTACTGAATTATAGTTCTAAACTGCTGATATATTAATTAGACAATATTATTTAATTAAATTATTGGAAAATATGGACAAAGTCTTGGAATATGGGCGGTTTGGCGTAAAGTGAAGGTGGGGTTGATAGTGTTCCTACTTCTTTAACGACGAGGATGAGTGATTTGTAGTACTATGCATAGGACTACACAACATGTCACCAACAATCCCCATCTTTTTTGGACTATTTGCTGGTTTGAAAATGTCCTTTAATTTGTTGTACAGTAGAAAGATTCAATTTTAAAAGAAAATTCAAATGTAGGATATTTAGGGCTAGTTTGGTATTGCAATGCTTTTTTTAAAAAACTATTTATGTTGCTCTGTGAGAATAAATAGTTGTAAAATAACGTTAATGAGTGTTTAGTAAACTTTTTTTTTTGTTTTTTTGTAAAAGCTTTTAACTAAAAAAATAGTGTTTGAGACTTTGGTTAACTTTTATATAAATTATTGTGAATATGTTAAATGACTAAGAATGATATGATATTTAATATGATATAATAATTATAAAAGAGAATAATGAAGAAGCAATGATTGTAATTTTGTAAAATACATGGGGGTATATTCATCATTTGAAAGTTTCATTATATCAGCACTAATTATTATGCTTTGAAAAAAATGACTTTTTTTACTTTTTTAAGAAATATGGTAGACCTTACTTCTGTTTTTTATGTTTTTTTATTGTCATTAACAACAATTTAAAAAATACTCTTTTTTATTTTTGTTTTACCAAATATATTTGAAGTTCTAGATTTTTTTAATAAGCTATTTTTTTTTTAAAGCACCACAATTCAAACCAGCCCTTAGAGCATTTCTAATCGAGATGTTAACAAATAAATGTTAAACGTTAATTTGATAGCTTATGTGGCAATGTCAGATTTTCTTTTCTTTCAACCCATATTTTTTTTGTTATAAATAATATTTGTATGACCATTTTTTTTAAACAATAATTTTTGATATCTTCTTTAAAAATATACTTAATTTTAGTCGTGCCGGCGCCGGCTAAAGTGTGGTGTGCCTCATCCTGAGCGATCAAATTAAATTTCTCTTTCTCCCTTTTTAATAAATTTAATATAATTATCATACCATTTTATTATAAAAGAAAATCAAAATATAAAAGAATATTGTGGGAGAAGAGAGAATTTTATGTAAAGTTGGTTAACCCATGTTACTTGTCCTGTTTGGGACCATTTCCAGGAAACTTCAATGCCTTTACCCCATCACCTGACGAGGACAGAAATTGTTTGGCTGGATTCTTGTGTTGGTGAGCAGGAGTTGGAGTAGGACAAGGGCCAAAACACTATTAGAAAAAAACTTTTTTAGGTGCCAAAACACTATTAAAAAAAAACCTTTTCTTTTAACTAAAATGCTCTTTCATATTGTCATAATTTTTCATTTTGGTATTTGAAATTTAACATCGATAGAAGTAGTCTATGAGATTGTATACCGTCAATCATTTTGATCACTCCGTAAAAAACCTTGTTAAATTGAGCATATTTTTGTCAAATGAATCATCTCTACTTAAACTGGTGGTTTCTTCAATTTAACGGAATTTTTTTATATAATGACTAAAATTAGTGACGATAGACAACCACTTCTATTGATTTTAAATCTCAGATACCAATGTAGAGAGTTATACTAATCTCAAATGCCGTTTTAGCTAAAAATACCTTTAAAAATTTCAAATTTTAGATTCTATAGATCAATTTGGAGATCAGTTTGAGTTCTTGTATTCCAAGCAGCCAAATTACCATTTACCAAAGGTAAAACTTTCTCCATTGCATATGAAAATTGAAGCCAAGTATAACTTTTGACTTTTAAGTTTAATTGAATTTCTCTCAAATGCATGAGAAAAGTTTGAGTCATATATGACTCAAAAGTTTATTAAATTTCTCTCAAATGCATGAGAAAAGTTTGAGTCATATATGACTCAAAAGTTTAATTGTAAAGTTATATTTGGTTCTGATTTAACTCAAGAGTCATATATAATCATGCAATTAATTCCAAAAATTATATTTGACTCTTATTTGATGTAATTGAAATGCAATAACATTTGGAGTCAAATTTGTTGTCCATAAGAGCAATTTCACCCGATGGGTAAGGACACCAACAAGAGCAGCCTAATGGCAGTTACTATTCATTCTGAAAGGTAATTGTTTTTGTACAGCTTCAATCGTTTTGCATTTACTATTGAGATTACTATTCACAAATATATATATATATATATATATATTTTTTTTTTAAAGTATAATTAAGATATTTAATAATTAACGAAGATGTTAGATTTTGGTACAAGAGTTAAAATGATAGTTGGGTATTTATATAAAAAAATAAAAACCGTTCAGTCGCTTAATCGATGAAGGTCAAATAGCAGGAATAAAGGGCACCGTGGATTACCAAATGGGTTGCTACTATTTTTCAGCCACAAGCCCCATGACAACTTAAGAGCTGGGTTTAAATAGCCCAGATTATGTGTGCAATACACGAGCCACGCGCAAAAAAAAAAAAAAAAAAGGGCTTAAGTATGGTTAACGTCGGGCAATTTTATCGTCCTTATCCTTGCACAAAGGTGTGGGTGAAATTGCTCTAAGAGACGATTTTACTTATTTTTCATATTATGGCCCTATGTTAGTGGATTTTTATTCTCAAAATTAATTTCCATTTTACCATCTGTCCTTTCTTAGTCATTTGATTATGTGAACATCTTCACAAGGTTAATTTTTATATGGTATATATAGTTTTTCCATTTTTATAACCATGAAAATTTTGATGAGGAAAGGAGAAAGGCATTCAAATATGAGTTTTTTCTTTCTTTTTTTGAACATACGGTATCATCTTACTAAGAGAGTGAGGAAGTGGGCTAAACCCCACAATGAACTAGCAATAATGAGGTTTAAATTCGCCTTTAACAAGAATCATGCTTAAAACCTCTTACTTATCAGTGAAGAAGTTCAAATTAGATGTTACGTATCTATAAAACAAAGCCTTTGAGCCTTGCACTATTCATTCTTCTTCATTATTAAAGGCCCAAATCTTTGTACATGAAATAAATAGGTTGGGCCATGCGATAGGCCCAAATATTTATTTCCAATCTAAATTGGAAGGGTTGATAGTATTGAAACTATCGAGCTCTAAAGTTAAACGAGTGGGGTGCATTTTTCCTCATCCTAAAGTGGTGGTAATATTTACCACCTTACTTACTACTATTGAGTGAGTTTAATTTTTTTTAGGTTTGTGTCTATATACCATACAGATTTCGAAACTTAAACTCATCTAACTATGATAAATAAGGTTGTGAGCATCACCGTCATTTGAGGGCGATAAGAAAAATATTTCCAAATGTGTATATCCACTTCACAAATCTCCAAATTTAAAGTCATGACATAGTGTAGTCTTCAAACTATATTCCCTAAGCTTTCATGTCAATCTAATATGGTTTTACTGCTTGCCTAGACATGCCTCTGGAGATAGTAGCTAACTTGACCATCTTAGATAAACGTGTTAAAGTATCGATCATTAAATCTCTTCTTCTAACATAGGCTTTAGTCTAAACTCTAAAGCGTATAAGGGTAGGATCATATAGATCTAGGGGCTCACACACTGACTTGAAGAAGGACCAATTTGTCATCCAACTATCAGCTGCAGTTAGCACATACAGTATGGAATGTATGATATAGTGTATTCTCATTTTAATGAACGTGTCACATGGTCACTTGACATACACCATATGGATCTTAGTCTAAGTGCTAAACAAATGCCTAGTTTGAGCATCGAACCTAGTCTCTCTCATGGTGCCTACCTAGTTACTCACATCCAGCTTGATAAGCTTTAACATGAACTTTAATGAAAAAAATCTCCAAGTTTGACCTTTGTTAGGTCTCATCTTAGACACTTCTAAGGAGACATATAATATATGTATATCTAGTGTACGTTTTGTATGTGAGTGCCAAGGCGTTTCAAACACATATTTCTCATCGTGCTCGCTACCTGAGTGCCAAGGCGAATCATATCGTGGAAGTGAAACCAACTGTATCTTGGTGATACTTGTATAAATGTGCATCATAACATTCTATAAAAATGTTAATATAATGAGTCTTTTGTAGCTCTTATGTCTAAAAGTATGACATATATCACAACTACCTCTAGGGCTATATATTAAGACTCATTATTTTGCACAATTGCAAGTAATCATGAACAAATTTGGGTCCCCCCCCCTCCCCAATTTAGGGACTTCTTTTGCATAGATTAGGGCAGACTCACATAAAATCTCTCTAGTTAATGCAAAACACCTCCAAAATAGTTTTAAGGAGCACCTATGTTTTCACAAGTAGGTGGCTTCTTTCGATTTCATATAAAGTAAATGCAAGTACATTTTCATCACTCTATTGAGAACATATTTTCATCACCCATGTAGTGAGCTTAAGGAGCACCCATGTAGCGAGCTTTTTGATGAGTCAAATTCATATTATATATTTTACCTTATTCTTAGTATATTTTGGTAATTATTTTGGTAGAATTTTGATACTTTGATTTATATTTCTAATATAGGACATCTGAATTCCTCTGAAGCAAAACATGATCAAACGGACGAATTTGGGAGTGATTTAAAGTGAAAGACATTCATGTGCCTCTTGGCGTGTTCGTGTCAAAATTTGGGAATTTTCTACCAAGCGGTTATTTTCTGGCAACAAAATAAAAGAGTAGTGCACAGTGCTGGAAAATGACGTTCTGGGCTTAAATTACATTTTTGGAGCCCAAGATGACCACTGTTGGGTTTGTGGCATTCTGGAGAAGTGTTTAGAATATTCCAAACCTTAAATCCAGCTATATTGGGCCAGTTTTAGAGCAGCTTAGGGGTCCAAAAGTGGCTATTCAGATTTTAGGCTAGTTTTACCATTTAATTTAGGGTTATGTTTCATATTTTATTTTAGTTATTTAGTTTCCTAGTTCGATTGGAAGACCTTTTATTAAGAGGATCAACTTCTTCTTTGTGCATTCTTGAAGAGAGGAAATTGGCTAAATGTAGAGATTTTCAGACTTTTTCCATTCAAGGTGTTTTCGTTCTTTTGTTAATTTAATAAAGAACTTTGTGATTTCTATTATGAATATGCGTAACTAATTCTCTTTTTGCTAGGGTGAGGCCATGAGTTTTAGCAAGAATATGTAGTTTCTCTTCAATTTGCTTATGATTATATGCATGCAGGTTTTCGAATTATTGATCACTGGTTTTAACTATCTAATTGTCTTGATGCTTGATTACTATTAGGATGTTTAGAAAAGTAATTCGATGCAATTTTGGTCGGAGGTCGGTCCCTGAAATTGACGAAGGCTTTTTGTGATTAATATGTGCAAGTTCACTTAGGATGAATACCACGTCTTGAGGGTTGCATGGTTTTTCAAAAGGTTTCACATAACTTAATGAGTCATGCATGTTTAAATTTGATTTGAATACCACAGATGGATTGCATGTTTGATACACGCTCTATGTTGGGGGTCCATGTAGGCATATATTAGGAAAACCTAACCTTCAAATATACATGTATAAGTCATAAGTAATTGAGAGAACTATATAGGATTGTTAAGGTGATCGCAGATTCTAATGTGTTCTTAATTTGATTTCCTCAAAACTGTTTCTTTTTTCTTCACCTTAATATTGCATATTAGTTTAATTTAATTAATTAAATTCGTTTTATTAAATTAGGTCATAAAAATCAATCATCTCAATTTCTGCGTTACAATAATTAATTGGAATTTGGTTTGCTTCGATTTATTTAATAATCCCGATGAAGAACAACCTTGCGATAACCGTTTATACTACAATAATCTTGTCATTCTTGCAAGTATCATAGGAGTTTATGAATGTCAAGAACTTCTTTACGGCTCTAAGTCTCTTATGTCTAAAAGTATGACATATATCACAACTACCTCTAAGGCTACATCTTAAGACTCATCATTTTGCACAATTGCAAGTAATCATGAACAAATTTGGGTCCCCCCAATTTAGGAACTTCTTTTGCATAGATTAGGGCAGACTCACATAAAATCTCTCTAGTTAATGCAAAACACCTCCAAAATAGTTTTTTTTTCTTAAGGAGCACCTATGTTTTCACAAGTAGGTGGCTTCTTTCGATTTCATATAAAGTAGATGCAAGTACATTTTCATCACTCTATTGAGAACATATTTCAACCATGAGTAGCCATGAAATTTCTTGCACCTTGAACAAACATTTTTCCACGAAGGATCTTATGTCAATCCTATGGTGATATAATAATCAAAATGATGTTTTATGAATGTCAAGAACTTCTTTACGGGTCCAAGTCTAGTACTGATATATGATTATTCATAAATAGCTTGAGTTGGTCAATCATCCACTTCTCAAATAAAATGCGCATAAACGCTTTGTGAATAATGAGCATACACAATTTTATCACCAGGATTGGTGAGTTTATATACAAATACCTCAAATAGTGTATATATCATTTCTTGGTTCTTAGACATGTGCCATACAAGACTTGGTCATACAATTTTCAATCCAGCTAATAAGAAATTAAATTAAAAAAAAGTACAAAAGGTCAACCTGTAGTGCGACCACCCTAGCCAGTGGAACCGACTGAGAACGATCCTCTACCGCTTGATGGAACCAAAGAACCATCAGCTGTTAATCACGCTCTGATCAGACGGTCATGATTCATCCACCAGGTTAGGGTTCTTGTTTTCTTAGAGATCAAGGATACAGAGGTACAGTCCTATAAAACAGATCCTGTTCATGTAAGGTCTTGGTACAGGTGGACAAGTCAAGCTATATAAACTGCATCATTTCCTTGCGACTGGTCGATATGGAACTCTTTGGCACTAAGTTTTATTCATTCGCTCACTGATTTGAACCTCCTATGTGCACAAAACCGAGAATACAGTCTCTCTAGCTTTTCCAGATTTCAAGTCTTCATCTTAATCTTTCAAGATTTCTTCCCGTTTCCATGTTTTTCAACGTTTCGAGTTCTCATCTCTCCACTCCAAGCTTGCTCTGCTACTTCGAACCCATCACTTGAAATCCCACTACCACCACATCGCCCCCTCTCCTTCTTCTTTTTCTTCTTCGTCAAGCTCGGTGCTGCTGCATTCATGCCAGAACCTCCAGACCCTGAAACAGGTCCACGCTCGTATCCTGGTCTCAACTGGGATCCAGCCCTCTTCCCATTTTTCAAAGTTATTCACTCTGTACGCTCGTTTCGATGACCTCGACAGCGCCGTTTCGGTTTTCGGTTCGATTCGAGAACCAAATACCATGCTGTGGAATTTAATGATGAAGTCCCATGTCGAATGCGGTCTTGTTGATTCGGCTCTGTTGCTGTACAAGAAGATGCGTGAGTTGGGTGTTTCGCATGATTGCTTTACGTTCCCGATTGTAAACAGGGTGGTTATGTTGCTTGGGGGTGAAGTTGGGTATGCAGGAATGGTTCACTGTGTGGCAATTCAAATGGGTTTTGGAATGGATGTGTATTTTGGTAATACAATGATTGATTTTTATGTGAAATGCGGAGCAATTGATCATGCTCGTATGTTGTTTGATGAAATGTGTCAAAGAGATTTGGTTTCTTGGACATCGATGATTTCCGGGTATGTTTCGGGGGGGAATGTTGCCTGTGGGTTGAGCTTGTTCAATGAAATGAGGTTGGAGTTGGAACCGAATTCCGTTACTATGTTGATCATGTTGCAAGGATGTTGTGGCACTGAAAGTGCAATATGTGGAAGTCAATTTCATGGTTATGTGATTAAGAATGGTTTGCTGTATGATGCATCTGTGCAGAACTCAATCTTGAGAATGTATGCTAAATTAGGTACAATCAACGAAGTTGAAGGCTTTTTCAGCGAACTTGATAGAAGGGATGTCGTCTCCTGGAATATCTGCATTTCGATTTTTTCTTCGAGAGGGGATGTTGCGAAAGTAAGAGAGTTGTTCAATGATATGCAGGGCAAAGTGGCGCCGGGCGTTGAGACATTAACTTTGGTTATATCAGCATTGGCCAAACATGGGATTCTTTCCCAAGGTGAAAGCTTGCATTGTTTGGCGACAAAACGTGGGCTTTGTGATCACGTTTTGCAGACATCTTTGTTAGACCTCTATGCCAAGTGTGGAGAATTAGGAATCTCAGATAGGCTGTTCAGAGAAATCCCTCACAGGAACACCATTACGTGGGGTGCAATGATGTTTGGCTTCATTCAAAATGGTTGGTTTAATGAAGCTGTTGGACTGTTACGCGAAATGCAAGCTTTGGGTCCGGAACCAGGGGCTGAGATACTAAGAAGCCTCGTTGATGCATTTGCAAACCTAGGTGCTTTGAAGTTGGGAAAACAAATTCATGGCTATATCATAAGGAAATCATTGTATGAAGGCGATGAAAGCTATACTCATCTCGAAACCTCCATAATAAACATGTACATAAGATGTGGTAGCCTATCTGCAGCTAGAGTGTGTTTTGATAGAATGTTGGTCAAAGATATAGTGACTTGGACATCAATGATTGAGGGCTATGGGAGCCACGGACTTGGTTTTGAAGCCTTGAAACTTTTTGACCTGATGATTAGAGAAGGAATAAGACCAAATAGTGTCACCTTCATAAGCTTGTTATCTGCTTGTAGCCATTCCGGTCTTGTGACTGAAGGTTGTGATGCTTTTTGTTCCATGAAATGGAAGTTTGGTATCGAACCTGATTTAGACCATTACACTAGCATTGTCGATCTCTTGGGTCGATCTGGGAAGCTTAAAGAGGCCTTAGCTGTCATTATGAAAATGATGACTTTTCCGGATAGTAGGATTTGGGGTGCTCTTCTTTCAGGATGTAGAATTTACAGTCTCAGAGATGTTGGGGAGTATGCTGCTCAGAGGTTCTTGGAACTAGAACCTGATAACGCTGGGTACCATACTCTGTTGAGTAACACACAAGCTAGTGTTGGACAGTGGGATGAAGTAGAAGAGACGAGGAGAGTTATGAGCGAGATGGAACTAAAGAAGATGCCAGGGTGGAGCTGCATTGAGGCTGAAGGAAGAATTTATGGGTTTGTTTCAGGAGATAGATCGCACCATCAAGTGGAGGAAATTTATGAAGTATTGGAATGTCTATGCAGGATGCAATAGGGATTGATTTGAAGTTGCTGATCAGCTAAGTTGACATGTTAATTGACGGATATAGCTGCCTACTCTAAGGGACAATGGTTTGTGATACTATCAGGACTTTGCTTTGCAGCAATAGCAGCACGGTAGCAAAATCCAAGTGGTTAGTCAGAAGTTGAGAAGATAAGTGCCAAGTGAGTTTTAAGATGGCGAGGCACAAGAAGGGGAAGGCCTTTTGGGTTTGTTTTTGGCTTTTGGAGATCGATCTCACGCCATCAAGTGGGTTGCGATTCAATAAGTTTGGATGCTTAAGTAGGAAAATAAGCGGCTACAGGTTCTCAATGTGATACAGCCTTTTCTATTTTAGTTGGTAAAGAACGGCGAATTCCATCTGATGTGAAACAGGGATTTGTAATAAGCCGCGATTCATGAAGTATTTGAAGTTCCTTTCTGCCCGTCATAAGCACGTTAGTAGCAGGTGATACTCAATAGCAGTTTGCTTCGGAGGCTGTCCGTTGGCGGATCAAGTTCGCCATTACTGGAGGCTGCTGGCATGATGAGCATCGTCGTTGAGACAGAAATATGAAATCGCTCGAAAGTCATGCTCAAGTTGAGCATCTGAAACTGCAAGAGATGGATCACAGCCATCGTCCTTGATCTCTCAGGCAAGCTCGTCTCCTTTCATGCCTAACTCAAAACCATCTCAGAGTTAGAGCAAGGTGCTTGAACTAAACACCTAATACAGGTCGACATATCGTAATAGCATTCCTCCGAGAACATAAAAAATGTCACGTACAAATTTAAGCCAAGTCATAAATCTGAATAACTCTGAATCTCCGGCTGGTAAACCGACATGTTCATGTCTCGGAAACACGAGGTGGTGGTGGTGGTGGTGGAAGTTTAGTAAACATAGTGAAGTGGGGACGATGGTGGTGACGGAGATGGTGATGTGGCGGCGTGGACGACTTATCGAAATAGGGTGGTAGGAATGAAGATGCAGGTATCCCTTGGCACATACATTTCCTTACATGCGGTCTCATAAAACGCTTAGTAGAAATTTGAATGGGGGAGTGATTTCCGTACTCGCTCTTTTTGTTATCTCCATTGGCGTTGGGTTATGCCAATCAAAGGAGAAGAGGAAAAGGAGTGCGGAAATCATTACTCATTTGAATACCGTCAACGTAGAAATTAAGACTATAAAATAGACCAAGTGTATCGAAGAGATGGTAATCATCATGTGTAACACATACTCGTGTAAACCAAAAACATTCACATGCGTCTCTTGTACTTGGCATAACCAGCAATCAAACGCTAAGCTTGCCACATAAATTTGTACTTACAAATGGTTCAATAATTTTGTCTGGGAATTGTTATTGGCACTCCAAAAATCTCATTCTACACTCCAAACTTTCTATATTTGAAAAGAAAAATACATTTGTGAAGAGTGTAAAATGAGATTTTTGAAGTGCTAATAACACTTCCCTTTTGTCTAAGCAAGTCATCTGTATGAAGGATTGTTCGTTATCTGCTTCGTTGTTCGAACACCTAGACCTGGTAGTATCTGCAAAACAATTTAATCATTGCATTCAGATATCAGGACAACCAAGACTGAAAGAAGTATCAACATATAATTCCAACAGAATTTAATTCAAATAACAATTTGATAACAATCACCAACTCAAAAGACCCGAAGCAGAAGATGCCCAGCCCGCACAATGCCATTCGAACATAGTGAGGAAAAACGAGAGCCCGAATGTGATGAAAAAACTAACGATAATTTATAGATTCACCTCTCAAAAACGAGTAACTATAAATTTAAGTTTCTCGAATCTGATCAGCCAAGGAAGTGACAAATCACAGATTGACTAGCTTAAACAAATCACAGATTGTTTTGCAAATGACCTTATTCATTCGTACATTACTTGCAGACTTTTAGGACACATTTCAACCCCTTCAAATTCGATAAGGGATTTCTAGCAAATACCTCTGCATAACCTACTAGCTAGCTATCTGTCATATTTCTGTGATCCGTTCATACGCAGAAGATCCTTGGATACTAAATTAAAGTAGAGAGCACTCCCAACCACTACTTTCGATCCAAAAGAACAGATGAGCAAAATTATGTAAGGCTTTATGTATTTCTGAGTCGATCAATAGCATCATTCATTTCTTTAAATTAGTAAAATAAAGATACTGTACCTGAAATAATTGATACTGTCTTTACAGCCTTCTGTGCCTTTGAGATAATGTAAAATCCAACTCCAGTACAATCTTCTGCAAGAACAAATAAAAAATACCAAGAGACCTAGTTCAGGATCACATGCTAAATTTAAACGAGACTTTCATGAAGACTTAAACTTTAATAGAAAAATGCACTGTTCGACCAATCCCCGGCTGAGACTTATGTACTACTTAGATCTATCTAATTAAATTTTCCTACAAGTAAAACTATGAAACCAATATGATTTGAGCAAACCCCATCAACAACAATACTCTACAGCAATGTAATTACAAAGTAAATAGAGTCTTGGGAAGGACAAATATGATGAAGAAGAAATTTGAACGCAATTAATACAAAAGAAAACAACGGACACAAAATCATTTACTCAACTCATCAAAGTCACATTCCAGCTACTTGACGTGCCATTGATTTCACGAATCAATAAGCTGAAGTGCCTATACTGTGGTTATAGATGAATCAGTTTACCAGTTTGCCATTGATTTCACGCATCAATAACTTGGAGTTATCAACAACGCGTTTGCTTTCATAAACTATATAACTACACAGTTCATGCCTGGGTGCTGGCTTGAGCCATTTTAATTCAACGAGGGGATTTCTAATCTGAGACTTGCTCAAGATCTCCCTCGCTGGCTGGACATGATTCCACCAAAAATCCGAGAGAACTATTTTCAGAACATCCCAGTATTCTGCATCCCGATATACCCTGAATAGGCTGCTCCCTTTAGGAGTCCAAACATAGAAATCCATCCAATCCCTGTCAAGTATTTCCATTAAACCCTGAGCCTGTGGAACACAGTATCGAGGAATTCGTGACCAAGGGGTAGCCTTCTTCATATTTCCATCAAAAAATGGACACTTAATCTCCAGTACTCCTCGTGAAGGCAATCCGTATACCAGCCTATCAATCACCCCATCCGGTGAAGCTCCCAGCCAATCCTCTCCAACATTCCTATTACCATAAACTTGAAATTCAGGAAACAAAACAGAATTTCCTGTTATCAGCTTGTATCTTTCAAGTGCTTCCTCTTCTTTGATATTGCTCCAACAGGTAGCCAAATTACCCGAAAATGGTTCAAGGGCTCCAATCTTCTCTAGCCAAAGCTGGCGTCTTCTGCGATGAAAAAAACCAACCGCCGCAGCAAAAGTGCTTGCTGTCAGTTTATTTTTTCTGAGTCCTTGCCAATTTTTGAACCAGTGCTGAAGACCACTTGAATTAAGAACAGAATAACCTTCAGAAGAAGCAAATCTCATAGAGCAACGAGAAGGGTTGAGAACTTGTCTGCGGTTGGCAAGCATAATAGGAGCCAGAACTGAAAAGAACTAGTTGCTGTAGCTTCTCCGACTAGTAGAATCTGTAACAAGAAAACATTTTTATTTTCCGGCAATCCCAATAAAACCTACGAATGTGATACTTCATACTTGCAATTCTTGTGTATTGACAGGTTAACAAAAAGGGCAAGCAAGAAGCAAATATCACAGCTCATGGAAAACAAATACAAGTAAGACCAAAGACATACCAATTGCTACACAACGAACCAGTGTGTCAGTATAAGAAATGTAAACTTATGCATACACGAACACGAATATCCACAAAATCGCTGATAATTCTCAACATAGATAAAAGGGGGTGGGGGGTTGAGGCGCGTATCTTCCTTGTAACGGCGACAGTGGCTGTGAATTTCAGAGAAACTAGAATTTCTGCAGGAAATATCCACAAGAACAGCCCCCAGAATCCTAAAGTGTAGCCCTAACTGGCGATTCGTAATCTAATTCTTCCAAATTCAAACCCTAATATTTCAGTGACCCAGAAAACTAACACCATAGAATTAAAAGGAATCAAAATCAATCACCGAGCATGCCAAAAAACAAAAAGTGGAGCCACCAGTTGCAGAAGAGACGGGGAGAGAGATTCAGAGACCTACCAAGAGGGGAAGGGAAAGGGGAAGGACATTGGTGAGAGGTTGAAGAAGATCCTGCGGCAGCATTAGACGGTTGAGGCCGGAGAGATTTTGGAATTTGTTAACTGCGTCCGGATGGGCAAGTGTTAGGGTTTAAGCTGGGGGTTTTGTCTGAAACGCTGGGTTTTATTTTTTAATTTTTTTTAATTTTTAAAATTGGACGTTGTGTAAACTTTGGACACTGTTCCTATTTATCAATTATCCTTTACTGAAATCTTGTTAGTATTTAGTTTTTAATTGAAACCTTTAAAATTAATGCAATAATGCATTTCTATGTAAGTTATTATAAGTTTAAATTAAAATTTGATATTTGTAGTTATTTATATTAATGAGATTTTAAATAAAATTAAAGATTTGTGGGATTCAAAATATTAAAAAATAAATTATACTTATATAAAAAAGTATAGTTTATTCTAATGACATAATTTGTCATTAAGATAAATTATATTTAAATAAAACCCATGATTTGCCATTACTTCAATTATTGACATTTTACATACAAGAAATTAGAAATTGTTATACACTACATTTTACATACAAAAAGTTGGTACCTTTTATACAAAAAAGGTGGTACGTTTTATATAAAAAAATGGGTACATTTTGTTTAAAAAAAAATGGATACATTTTATATAAAAGAACAATTGGTACATTTTAGATTAAAAATAAATAAATAGGTCTTACATTAGAAAACGGGTACATTTTACATAAAATAGGGTACTAACAAAAAAAAAAAAAAAAAGGTACATTTATATATATAACAAACTGATACATTTTTAAAGACAAATGGGTACATTATTAGTAAATTATTTATCACATCCCCGCCTGGGCTCACACTACATCCTGGGCACGACTCCACCATAGCACGATATTGTTCGCTTTGGGTCCTAACCACAACCACGACCACGCCCTCATGGTTTTGTTTCTGGGAACTCACACGAAAACTTCCCAGTAGGTCACCCATCCTAAGATTGCTCTTGCGTGAACTCGCTTAATTTCAGAGTTACAATGGAACCTGAAGCTAGTGAGCTTCCAAAAGGCATCGTGCTAGGTAGAGATAGAAATATACATATAAGGTTTACAGGATCCACTCCCCTGGGCGATGTGGAATGTTACATTATTTGTGCAAATAAAAGGTTAAAAAAATGAGTACAAATAAAAGTTTGAAAAATATGTACACAAAAAGAAATTAATATATGTATACAAACTAAAATTGAAAAGAAAATTGGTACAATTTATAAAAAAAGGGTTGCAAATTAAAATGGGTACAAAGTAAATATATGATACAAAATTAAGCCATATATATATATATTAAATGTAACGTTTCTAACACTAAATGAATATATTTGGAAATAAAATTTAATTATCTTGACATGTAAAATATTTTATTATTGAAATAATTAATGGCGTTTATTAAAACCGAGGGACCTTGATGAAAAATTGAAAAGGAATAAGGTTTCAATCAATAGAGTTGAAAAAAGAGGAATGTGAACATAATTTCTCCTTCTATTAATTTGGACAGTTTTTCCTATTTTTAAAGACTAATATTTTTAAGGGAATATTTTTGGTGGTGACTAATGTGGTGTACAAAATATGGTTTAAGTAGATAGTTTAGGAAATATATATGCCCTCCCCTTAATGTAAATACATCTTTGTACTCTATGCTTTGTTTCAATTTCATCGACTTTCTTGCTTAGCTGCATAAGAGCAAGTAAACTACCCTTTCCGCGTTTTCATTGAGTAAATGGGGTATAGTTGTGGCACATGAACGGTAAGTAAAGAACTACTTTATGGGAAGCGAGGGTCTTTGATGACAATGCATTGAAAGACCCTGTAGCGTCTCATAAGCACCTTTGTGCTGAGCCACCAGAGCACTAAAGTGGCTACTAAACTAAAGGTGCATCAATGATTCCTTCTTGTTGATTGTCTTTCTATCAAAAATCTCTAATATCCTGTTACTATTAGTCAGTGAAAGTGTAAAAAATCTTTAATTTATGAGTTAGCAAGCGTGTTTTTTGTTTGAATTTCCTACTTTTTTTTGTTGATCGGATACACCGATTGTGACATCCCGTCCCGAAAATATCGAAAACTCACGTGTGAAATGACTACTTTGCCCCTAGTTAGTTTCTTTTACGTTTATTGGTTGTTTAGTGTGGTGTTGGCATGTGCTGGGCCACACACTCACACTGTCATTCTCCCTCACCCTCTGTCTTTTTCCCTGTCTCTCTCCCGAGCTCCATTCCTTCCCTTTCTCTTTGGAAACGTACGGACACACACACAACTACACCAAACCATTACAGATCGAAGGAACTAAACCCACATTCGATCTCGTGAGGCTGAGAGGAGTCCAGTCGTACCATTTTCAGGTAAGGTTATCACCGTTTTCACGAAGTCAGTTTTGAAGTACTATTCATGCAAACGTAAATCCTCACGTTTTAGGGAAAATAAAGCTTGTAGGTGGCTTGGTGGAGTCCCCAGGAGTCTCGGAGTACTTCGTTTGAAGGAGTTGGACGTCGAAATTGTTGGATTCGAAGTTGGCCGGATTTGGAGTTTGGTGACAGGTGAGATTTCGTAGGTTTTAATCCTTAAAAGTTGTTTGGTCGTGTTCTCCTAGTCTTAGGCTTCGTTTTGGTGCAAAAATCACGAAAATTGGTTGAAAAACGAGAGAGAAATCAAAGGTTGCAGGTTTTGCGATTTTCAAGCGCCGGCGACGGCACCGGAAGTTCGCTGGGGAAGGAGACGGAATATTCCGTCAAGTCTGACGGAATATTCCTGACGCCGTTAACGGAATCTGTCAAAACTGATGGAATATTTCTTACGGCGTCAGTTGACGCCGTCAGCGTGCTAGGCGCGTGCCTGCGCGTGGTCGGCGTGTGGGGGCGTGTGCGGCGGTGGAAAATTTTTCTAAAAATTTGGGTGTGATCCTGAGGTTGTGTAGAGCACGTTGGTATATTCATTTGTCCAATTTGAGCAATGTATGAGAAGTTATTACGAGAAGTTGGTTATGTGCCTTAAAATTAACGTTTTTATAGTTGTTTCGCATATAGGTGATACGTATCCCGAGGACGAGCGTGGTCACTCGAGGCAGGGGGGCTACGACCCTTCCACATACTAGTGAGTGGGCTTTTGGTTTTCCGTATATACCTATATATTATATTTTTCCCAGAAATTGATTAAATGGTTATCAGTTATATGCCATGCATTACATTATCGTTATTCATGCATCGTTGGTTACGTTAGTAGTTGCATATATATACATATGCATATTGGGTGCTGTGGACGCACAGGTAAGTGCCAAGTAGGTGTTATCCATATTTACATTCAGTAGTGGTTTGAGATGCTTAGAGAGCTCATAACCTGCACCCTCGGTGTTAGTGCTCCCGCCCAGAGTAGGGCACAGTCCTTCACGTGATGTTCACCTCCCGCACCACACGCTCAGCTTGGATCCAAGTTAGGTGCACAGTCCTGTCGTACAGACCACATTAGGTGGTTCCGACTCGTAGGTGACCCGCGATTATTCGCACAGCCTTCACGTGATCGTAGCACTAGAGCGTATATATGTATTACACCCAGGCCTGTCGTACAGACCACTTTAGGTGGTTCCGACTCGTGGGCAGGTTCAGTTATTGAGTTTGAGATTTGAGCTCTACATGCAGCCGTACAGGTCACGTTAGGTGACTCCAGCTGCCAGATTATATGTTATTGTTATGATTTATACCTGAGCACTTGCATTTCATTATGAGATTTTGACATGGCATATTCTTGAGCATGATTGGCACATCTATATACATACGTATATATGTTTATTTTCTGGGAAGTATACAGGTTTTACGGCGAGGGGTTAGAATGTAGTTCCTAAATGGTTTTCGAAAAGCTTTGTTTTTGCCCACTCACGCTTTTGTTTTGCGCCCCTCTAGGTTCTAGTTGCTTAGCAGATTCGGTGGTTTCCCAGAGGGTTTTCCCGACATTTCTGACAGACACTCACCAGCGTAGGGTCACCTTCGGGTGTACTATTGTCGAAACATTTTTCTTTGGACTGCTGTAGACTTAATGCTCTGAACTTAGCGTATCACTTACGCTAGCACATGTTTTTAGTACCTTGTATGCTAGTTTTTAATTATTCATACTTTTTTATATTACTATTTTTATCAGCTTCCGCACGTGCACATGGTTACGTCACCTCCGTGTGACGGCCAACACGCCCTGATCTCGGTCGGGGTGTGTCAGTTTGGTATCAGAGCCTAGGTTTGGCAGTCCTGTGTCTTTGTGAGTATTCTAATGGTTTTGGTGTGTTCTGTCAGAATTATGCCGCCTCGTCGGGAACCACGTCGCTCTGATGAGTCTAGTTTCCCTGATATTGCTCAGTTGGGGGAAGCTATTGCTACTGCCATTCAGTCGGCGATCCGCCCTCCCCAGAGGACTCATCTGGAGACTATGTACAATCTGAAATTGGATAAGTTCGAAGGTAATGAGGGTCATGAGGGCGCAGAGCGATGGTTAGAGCACATAGAGAAGACTTTCCGTGTGTTGCACAATCAGGGGAACCTTCCTGTTGAGAGGTGGGTCGAGACGACCTCATGGTTTCTGGGTACGGAGTCTGCAGCCTGGTGGGAACAGGAGCTTCGCCGTTTGACTCCAGTTGAGAGGACTGATTGGAACGTTTTCAAAGAGTTGTTCAAGAGGAGGTTTGTGCCCCCTGAGTACATTGATCGTAAGAAGCAGGAGTTCACCGAGCTGAGACAGCGGAAGATGACGGCTAATGAGTACTATCGCAGGTTCACTGATCTGTCTCGTTACCACCCAGACGTCACTGGTAATCCGGCGGAGATGCTTCGTCGTTTCCGCCTAGGTACTAAGAAGAAGTGGCATTCGATGACGACTACTACTCACTGTGAGACTTACCAGGATTTTTACGAGATATTGTTGAGGATTGAGGATTCTGAGAACATGTCGAGTGAGAGTGAGGAAGAAGAAAAAGATGGCAATCAGAAGAAAGATGATAAGGGTAAAGGTCAAGCGTCGCTCGGGCCTCGTAGGACTCAGAACTTCAAGAGGGGTAGTGCCAGTTCGAGTTCTTCTAGTGGTGGCTTCAGTGCCACTGGACAGGGACGAGGAGGTAGATTTTCTGGTGGTGCTCGAGGCCAGATGCAGGGTGATGGTGGTCGAGGCAGAGCTCCAGTTTGCCGCAGGTGTAACAACCGGCATTTCGGCGAGTGCAGGCGTGGCAGCAGTGGTTGCTTCACGTGTGGGCAGATGGGACATAGGGCTGCGAATTGTCCCCAGAGTCAGCAGCAGAAACCGCAGCAGACTTTCATGCCACCACCTGCACCGATCCAGCAGATCGAGGGTCCGAGTAGTTATGGCCAGGCAGGTCGAGGTGGTGCCTGCCACTACCAGGGTGATGCTGTTCCTTATGCTCTGGGACAATATCAGTATCCCCAGGATCCCTATTCTCAGGGTGGCTATCCTCAGTATTCTGGCGGTTATATGTCGTATCCTCCAGCTTCAGCCGGCGGTTCTCAGTGGCACCAGGGAGGACAATACCAGCAGGGGGAGATTGCCACTAGTAGTGCAGGGTCTTCGAGACAGTCGGGTCAGCCCAGTCAGGGGCGTGGTACGCAGGGACGCAGTGGTCAGGCGAGTAGAGGTCGTGGCGGACGACAGCAGGGCCAGGGGCGTATTCACAATATTTCTCTGCAGGACGCTCAGAACAACCCGGACTTAATTATGGGTACGTTGAATATTCTTGGTTATTTTGCTAGAGTCTTAATTGATTGTGGAGCTACACATTCTGTGATTTCTCATACATTTGCTCAAGTGACGCAACCTCGCCCCACACCTCTAGGATATGATTTAGAGTTCGCTATGCCTAGATGAGAGAGATGTATTGTAGATCGTGTGTACCTAGGATGTCCAGTGATCGTTGAGGGTGTTGTTTTGCCAGCCGATCTTATCCCGTTAGATATTGTTGACTTTGATGTGATTTTGGGCACTGATTGGTTGCATTTCTACCGTGCCAATATTGATTGTTACGGGAAAGTAGTTACGTTTCACCGTCCTGGACTACCTGTGGTTACTTTTGTGGGTGAGCAGAGTGGGGTGAGACATGGCGTTATTTCGGCTTTGCAAGCGAAAAAGTTGTTGTCTAAAGGTTGCCAGGGGTACCTAGCTCATGTGGTGCTAGATGAGGCTGTTCCTAACAGAGTTGAGGATGTGAGAGTGGTCAGACACTTTCCTGATGTTTTCCCCGAGGATTTACCTGGTTTACCCCCAGATCGAGACGTGGAGTTCACTATTGAGTTGCTTCCAGGTACTAATCCTATTTCTTTGACTCCTTATCGTATGGCTCCCGCGGAGTTAAGGGAATTGAAAGTTCAGTTGCAGGAACTAGTGGATAAGGGGTTTATTTAACCTAGTACTTCGCCTTGGGGCGCTCCAGTTTTGTTTGTGAGAAAGAAAGACGGAACTTTGAGGCTGTGTATCGACTACAGGTAATTGAATTGGGTGACGATTAAAAACCGTTATCCATTGCCTCGTATTGATGATTTGTTTGATCAGCTTCGAGGTGCTTGTGTATTCTCCAAGATTGACTTGAGGTCTGGTTATTATCAGCTGAAGATTAGTAGGGATGACGTTCCTAAGACGGCATTCAGGACTCGTTACGGTCATTACGAGTTTCTGGTTATGCTATTTGGGTTGACGAATGCACCAGCTGCTTTTATGGATTTAATGAACCGGGTGTTCTAGCCGTATTTGGATAGATTTGTTATTGTCTTCATCGACGACATTCTGATGTATTCTAAGTCGAAGGCGGAACATGTTCGACATCTTACTTTGGTGTTGAAGAGGTTGAGGGAACACCAATTATATGCTAAGTTTAGCAAGTGCCAGTTTTGGTTAGATCAAGTTGCGTTTTTGGGGCACATCATTTTAGCTCAGGGTATTTTGGTGGACCCTCAGAAGGTTGCAGCTGTGGAGAGTTGGGAGCAACCGCGAACCGTCACTGAGGTGAGAAGTTTCCTTGGTTTGGCGGGATATTATCGGAGATTCGTTAAGGATTTTTCGGTGATTGCTTTACCGCTGACGAGATTAACGAGGAAAGACGTTAAATTTGAGTGGGATGATAAGTGTGAGTAGAGTTTCCAGCAGTTGAAGCATTGTCTCACTCATGCACCGGTTTTGGCACTCCCAGACGATAGTGGTTTCGAGGTTTATAGCGATGCATCCTTGAATGGTCTGGGATGTGTGTTGATGCAGCATGGTAGGGTGATTGCTTATGCTTCACGACAGTTGAAACCTCATGAGTTGAATTACCCTACACATGATTTAGAGTTGGCCGCTATCATCTTTGCGTTGAAGTTGTGGAGACACTATCTTTATGGGGAGAAATGTAGGATCTTTACAGATCATAAGAGTCTTCAGTACCTTTTTACTCAGAAGGAACTTAATCTTCGTCAACGGAGGTGGATGGAGTTACTCAGCGATTACGACTGCACGATTGATTATCACCCTGGTCGTGCAAACGTAGTGGCCGATGCACTTAGTAGGAAGTCTCAGGGCCGTATCAATGCGTTGTACGCTAGTCGTATTCCTCTTTTGGCGGACTTGCGTGCTACGGGAGTGAGGTTAGAAGCAGAAGATCGAGAAGTGGCGTTACTTGCTAATTTTCAAGTTAGGCCAATTTTAGTTGATCGGGTGCTTGAAGCTCAGGTAGCTGATAGGGAGACCCAAGAACTAATTCAAGCTCAAGATCAAGGAAGGAGGATAGACCTCAAAGTTCGTGATTCAGATGGCATATTGATGCAAGAGGGTAGAATGTTCGTGCCTAATAATTTGGATTTGAAGAAAGAAATTCTCGATGAAGCACATATTTCGGCTACGCCATGCATCCAGGAGCTACTAAGATGTATCATACCATTCGACCCTTTTATTATTGGCCAGGTATGAAGAGGGAGATTGCTGAGTATGTGAGCAGGTGTGCTGTTTGTCAGCAGGTTAAAGTGGAGAGGAAGAAGCCGTTTGGGTTGTTGCAGCCGCTTCCCGTTCCAGAGTGGAAATGGGAAAATATCAATATGGATTTTGTGTACAAGCTACCGCGTACACATAATGGCTTTGACGGCATTTGGGTGATCGTTGATCGGCTCACTAAGTCGGCACATTTTGTTCCAGTGAGAGAGAAGTATTCTTTGGGCCGCTTAGCGGAGTTGTTTATTTCGAAGATTGTGAAGTATCATGGTGTCCTTGTGAGTATTGTCTCGGATCGTGATCCACGATTTACATCGAAGTTTTGGGTGGCTTTTCAGGAAGCTTTGGGCACGAGACTGCTTTACAGTACGGCGTATCATCCACAGACGGACGGACATTCAGACTTTGGAGGATATGTTGCGAGCTTCGGTGTTATAGTTTGGTGATGCTTGGCACCAGCGGTTGGATTTAATGGAATTTGCTTATAACAACAGCTTTCATTCGAGTATCGGCATGGCGCCATTTGAGGCATTGTATGGCAGATCCTGTCGTACACCGTTGTGTTGGTCAGAGATTGGAGAAAGAGTTTTAGTGGGTCTGGAGATTGTTGAGGAGACTACTCAGAATGTTCAGGTAATTAAGTCTAACCTGAAAGCAGCCCAGGACAGGCAGAAGAGTTTAGCAGATCGGCATGCTACGGACAGAGTGTACGAGGTCGGAGATTGGGTATTTCTGAAGCTTTCACCGTGGAGAGGAGTTGTGCGGTTTGGAAAGAAGGGTAAGTTGAGCCCCAGGTACATCGGACCATACATGATCACAGAGCGAGTTGGTGAGGTAGCTTACAGGTTGGAGTTGCCTCCGGAGTTGGCTAGAGTGCATAACGTGTTTCACGTGTCTATGCTTCGACATTATGTTGCTGATCCATCTCACGTGATACTTCATCAACCGTTAGAGATTAATCCAGATTTAACTTATGACGAGGAACCGGTGACGATCATCGATTGGAAGGAAAAAGTTCTGAGGAACAAGACGGTGAACTTAGTGAAAGTTTTGTGGAGGAATCATTCAGTCGAGGAAGCTACGTGGGAAACAGAAGATCGGATGAGGGATTTGTATCCTCGGTTGTTCTTTGACCACTAGGGGTCATTATTTGGTTGTTTTGAATTTCGGGACGAAATTCTCTTAAGGTGGGTAGGTTGTGACATCCCGTCCCGAAAATATCGAAAACTCACGTGTGAAATGACTACTTTGCCCCTAGTTAGTTTCTTTTACGTTTATTGGTTGTTTAGTGTGGTGTTGGCATGTGCTGGGCCACACACTCACATTGTCACTCTCCCTCACCCTCTGTCTTTTTCCCTGTCTCTCTCCCGAGCTCCATTCCTTCCCTTTCTCTTTGGAAACGTACGAACACACACACAACTACACCAAACCATTACAGATCGAAGGAACTAAACCCACATTCGAGCTCGTGAGGCTGAAAGGAGTCTAGTCGTACCATTTTCAGGTAAGGTTATCACCGTTTTCACGTCGATTTCACGAAGTCAGTTTTGAAGTACTATTCATGCAAACGTAAATCCTCACGTTTTAGGGAAAATGAAGCTTGTAGGTGGCTTGGTGGAGTCCCAGGAGTCTCGGAGTACTTCGTTTGAAGGAGTTGGACATCGGAATCGTTGGATTCGAAGTTGGCCGGATTTGGAGTTTGGTGACAGGTGAGATTTCGTAGGTTTTAATCCTTAAAAGTTGTTTGGTCGTGTTCTCCTAGTCTTAGGCTTCGTTTTGGTGTAAAAATCACGAAAATTGGTTGAAAAACGAGAGAGAAATCAAAGGTTGCAGGTTTTGCGATTTTCCGGCGCCGGCGACGGCACCAGAGGTTCGCCGGGGAAGGAGACGGAATACTCCTGACGCCGTTAACGGAATCTGTCAAAACTGACTGAATATTCCTTACGGCGTCAGTTGACGCCGTCAGCGTGCCTGCGCGTGGGGGCGCATGCGGCTGTGGAAAATTTTTCTAAAAATTTGGGTGTGATCCTGAGGTTGTGTAGAGCACGTTGGTATATTCATTTGTCTAATTTGAGCAATGTATGAGAAGTTATTACGAGAAGTTGGTTATGTGCCTTAAAATTAACGTTTTTATAGTTGTTTCGCATATAGGTGATACGTATCCCGAGGACGAGCGTGGTCACTCGAGGCAGGGGGGCTACGACCCTTCCACATACCAGTGAGTGGGCTTTTGGTTTTCCGTATATACCTATATACTATATTTTTCCCAGAAATTGATTAAATGGTTATCAGTTATATGCCATGCATTACATTATCGTTATTCATGCATCGTTGGTTACGTTAGTAGTTGCATATATATATACATATGCATATTGGGTGCTGTGGACGCACAGGTAAGTGCCAGGTAGGTGTTATCCATATTTACATTCAGTAGTGGTTTGAGATGCTTAGAGAGCTCATAACCTGCACCCCCGATGTTAGTGCTCCCGCCCAGAGTAGGGCACAGTCCTTTACGTGATGTTCACCTTCCGCACCACACGCTCAGCTTGGATCCAAGTTAGGTGCACAGTCCTGTCGTACAGACCACATTAGGTGGTTCCGACTCGTAGGTGATCCGCGATTATTCGCACAGCCTTCACGTGATCGTAGCACTAGAGCGTATATATGTATTACACCCAGGCCTGTCGTACATACCACTTTAGGTGGTTCCGACTCGTGGGCAGGTTCAGTTATTGAGTTTGAGATTTGAGCTCTACATGCAGCCGTACAGGTCACGTTAGGTGACTCCGGCTGCCAGATTATATGTTATTGTTATGATTTATACCTGAGCACTTGCATTTCATTATGAGATTTTGACATGGCATATTCTTGAGCATGATTGGCACATCTATATACATACGTATATATGTTTATTTTCTGGGAAGTATACAGGTTTTACGGCGAGGGGTTAGAATGTATTTTCTAAATGGTTTTCGAAAAGCTTTGTTTTTGCCCACTCACGCTTTTGTTTTGCGCCCCTCTAGGTTCTAGTTGCTTAGCAGATTCGGTGGTTTCCCAGAGGGTTTTCCCGGCATTTCTGACAGACACTCACTAGCGTAGGGTCACCTTCGGGTGTATTATTGTCGAAACATTTTTCTTTGGACTGCTGTAGACTTAATGCTCTGAACTTAGCGTCTCACTTACGCTAGCACATGTTTTTAGTACCTTGTATGCTAGTTTTTAATTATTCGTACTTTTTTATATTACTATTTTTATCAGCTTCCGCACGTGCACATGGTTACGTCACCTCAGTGTGACGGCCAACACGCCCTGATCTCGGTCGGGGTGTGTCACCGATAAAAATATCTAATTGGACTCATAGGTGTCGAATTCAATACCAAATTAGATTGCCAATTGTATGGCTTAACCAAACTCCCTATTCTCTTAATGTAAAATATATCATTGTACTAATATATATATATATATATATATATGTGCCCGAAATGTTATTTTGAACATATAGACGATATACTCAAAATATCTACGATATTATATCTATAAATGAATGTCAATATGGACATCGTATCACCAATATCTACACTATCTCGATACTATATACATCGTACCAACAATATCTACACTTCTCTATACTATATTGGTTGAAGTGCCAATTTAGTCCTTGAACTATCACCTCAGTGAAAATTAGGTTCCTGAATTATTTCTTTTAGTAAAAAAAGTCAAGTCCTTAAATTCAATTATAATTGTTAATTTCATCCATACTATTATATTCACAACTAATTTTTCCAATTTTTTGTCAACTTAAGGCACTTGACATACTTTAGAGTGTAACACCATTATTTTCTCACCTCTAAACCCTTAACATTCATACAGGTTATGAATCTAACGTCTAATTTACCCTCTAAAATTAACTCCATATGCTATTTCTTTATGAAAAATTACCAATCTACCCTCCAATGTGTATCACATGCAAGTAACGTGACTTAAATTGAAGGAAAATTGAATATACTAGTTTTGAATCTAATATTAGGGATGTGATTGGAAGATTTTTAAAATTCAATGGTTGATTTTATGAAAAAATAGTTTAGGAACCTAACTTTCACTTAGGTAATAATTCAAGGACTAAATTGATAATTCACCCTACCATATTTATACAAGGTACTTTAAACATTTCCATCCTTTCACCCATGTCACTTGTGTATTCCTATTTCTATGAAAAACATCATTTATGGTATTTCAATCTATATACCGGGACATGACATTAGTTCTTTCTCCCATACTTGAATCAATTGGAATTAAAAGATGAATCTATTTTTGTCAATAAAAAATAGAGAGGCAAATGCTTATTCATTTGATTCGCACATTCCCTGAGTAGCTGAGACATTAAGGAATATCCAGATAAAGCGTCTATCTTTCCATTTTAGCAACTAAAGTTTGAAGTCCTTTAGCTAATTTCTCAAGAAGGAATTAGGGTTTTTTTTTGGGGGGGGGGGGGGAAGATGAGAGGAAAAAGTGGTATTTATTTTTTATTTTTAAATTTTATTAGTTAATTATTATTTAATATTTTACTTCACATGCAAGTTTGATGGTTTAAAAATATGTCACATCATCAGTTAACGTATGACTTAACAGACGTGCTAATGGATGTATCAAAGTGACATAAAAATCAAAATTTAGGCATGAAAGTGAGACAAAAAAGTTAGCAAAGTGCAATTTTTGGGTAGGGTAATAGTTGAAAGATTTGTTAATGTGTTTAAGTAAAAAGTTACTAATTATAATCAAGGTAGTTAACAAGTTCAAATATTTGTTAAGACATTTTCAGTTGTAGATTAATTAAGGGAAAAAAAATTTAATCTTGTTGCCAATTGGTTAAGTGAGAGTTATTAGTTATAATTCTCAACCATCTGGATTTGTAAGTATAAAAGTATCCTAATTCATCGTTAAAAATACAAAAATCTATCAATTTAGAAATTTCTCCATTTGATTCTTAGCCAGGGTCACGTGCGTCGTGAAGACTTACCACGTGAGGTCAATCCGTTTGGACAATTTTTTTTTGTGGGAAAGAATCTGTTTGGACTTCTACAGTACACAAGAAGCAAATCTCTCCACCTTCGTCCTCTCTTTCTCTCTTCTCTTTCTCTCACATCCTGAAATTCTCAGTGGATCTGTTTGGTTGGTGGGAAATTGGGAGTGACCCAGTTGGGGAATTGAAGAAATGGGAGGTGGGCAGGCGTTTGAATGGAAATTGGGGCAGATGATAATGGTGGGTCTGCTGCTGATGGTTGGTTGCTTCTATGCTGGAACTCTACATGCCAACAATGCTACCATTTATGCATCTCAGCTAAGCTCCTCCAGTTCTCCTCCGTCCCCTGGTTTGTTCTCTCTCTCTCCATATATATATGTACGAGCTTGTTTTGCAGACCAAGTCAGATTTAAGACTGCATTGTATTTGAAATTTTTGTTTGCGGGATAAAAAGGTTAGCTTGAATCAAATATTTGTGGCGATTCTTAGTAAATGTGTCATTTTTTTTTTACCATCTATTTATAGACCGTTTGTTTTTTGTTTTCTATTTATGTTTTCTGCAAATTGATGTACATAATGTTACAGCATGTTTAATTTGGATTTCAAAGTTAATCATCTAGATGGGAAGTGACAAAATGTTTTGGTTTGATGTATACGATGTTACAGCATGTCAAATTTCGCTATGTCTTCGATGTTTAAATTTGATCAGTTCAACAGTTGGGGTTTGGTTTCGGATCATTCTAATAGCCAATTTACCAAATTTATGGTGACAATATTTGATTGGGACTCTCAGTGGTACTGCCATTTTTCTTTTTATTTTTAATCTTTAAAAGTAGATCGGGAATGCCTGAGAAACAGAGAAAGGGAATCTAGGCATCGCTTTTAATTTCTAGAAAGCTCAAATATTGTTAGCACTGTAATTTCAAAGATGGCGTCTAGTTGTAAACTAAAAATATTTGTTTCTGTATGCTATTGGTTTTTGGAATTGAATCTACTTGTGATAAATGGTGTTGCAGGTACTTCAACATTTACGAATACAATTGCTCTTACTTACAGAAAAACACCACCGTTGATCCCAGAGACGGGTATCAATGTATGCCCATTGAATTTAAATGAGTACATTCCCTGCCATGATGTTGCTTATGTAAAAACTTTGCTTCCAAGCTTGGACACCAATAGAAGAGAAGAACTAGAGAGGCACTGCCCTCCCATTGAAAAGCGCTTGTTTTGCTTGGTTCCACCACCAAAAGATTATAAGAAACCAATAAGATGGCCAACCAGCAGGGATTATGTGTGGCGAAGCAATGTGAATCATACACATCTTGCTGAAGTCAAAGGAGGACAAAATTGGGTGCATCCAAAAGATCAATTCTGGTGGTTCCCTGGTGGTGGTACTCATTTTAAGCACGGTGCACCCGAGTACATTCAAAGGTATCTGTAATCATTATATTTACCTTCTGTTGCTTTTGATGTCCTTCATTTCCTCGACACTAGAATTAGTATTTACAACAATTAGGCATATGATTATCTCTTAATTAACTTTACCGGATTTTGCAGATTGGGAGATATGGTAACAAATGGAACCGGTGATCTACGTTCTGCAGGAGTTAGTCAAGTCTTGGATGTCGGTTGTGGGGTTGCCAGTTTTTCTGCTTTTCTTCTTGCCTTGGATATACAAACAATGTCCTTTGCTCCAAAGGATGGTCATGAGAATCAAATTCAATTTGCTTTAGAGAGAGGCATTGGTGCAATGATTTCTGCTATAGCAACAAAACAAATGCCATATCCCTCTAGCTCTTTTGAAATGGTTCATTGTTCTAGGTGTCGAGTTGATTGGCATGAAAATGGTATTTTTCTATCCTAAACTTTGTTTATATTGGTGTTTTAGTTGTCCATAGGTATTGCTAGATCTCTACTACAGAATCTGTTCATTTGAGTTTTGGAGCCTGCTGATTTGATCTCGAATTATCGAGGTCTTATAAAAAAATCTTGAATTAACTTTGCAAGAGTTCACACGGACACCAAAAACCATTGACATCTCAGTCTCCACTCCTTATGAATATGAGGTGGCTTCAGTAAGAGGATATTCATTAGGTCAAACACTGAACTAGATAATGTTTTTTTAGATGGGATGAAAGGTACAAAGAAGCAATATGCTAGATTTGGTGAGGCCAATTTTGACCATTAATGGGTTTATAAGCTTACAATGTTAATCCTATTAGTATATTTTTAGTTTTTGTATCTTCATGGAGTTTGCTTATTGTGTGTTTTGTTGTAATTTGTTTTGTGCAGATGGCATTTTGCTAAAAGAAGTGAATCGCCTTTTGCGTTCTAATGGGTACTTTGTCTATTCAGCCCCACCTGCTTATAAGAAGGATAAATATTATCCTATAATTTGGGAGAAGTTAATGAATCTGACTTCAGCAATGTGCTGGAAACTCATTGCTCGAAAAGTTCAGACTGCGATCTGGATTAAACAAGATGATCTGTCATGCCTCCAGCACAATTCTGAACAGAAGCTTGTAGATTTATGTGATGCTGGGGATGATTCCAAGTCATCATGGAATACACAGCTGAGGAATTGTATACAAGTTAGGGGTGCACAATCAGATTCTCCAAAACTTGCTTCTAGACCTGAGCGCCTTTCAGTATACTCAGAGAGTCTTAGCAGAATAGGTTTGTCCCTTTTCTTTATTTATATGACAAGCCTTTCTGTTTCTCTTTCATTTTTCTCCTAAACCCTTGTTGTTGTAAAGATGTTTTTTGGTACCATATGTGAGGCTGCATTTGATGCCTATTAACATTAAACTACTTCAATGACCTTTATCTATTTAGTTAGTTACATGAGACGGATTACTAGCGTACCACTTTTGGTTTATTATTATTATTTTTTTTAATGTTTAGAAAACAAAGTTATCCAGTCTGATTCCATCAATATGTCATATGTTTATAACAGGTGTTACTCAAGAGGTATTTTCTTTAGAGACTGCCTTTTGGCAAGATCAAGTTCAGCGTTACCGGAGGTTGCTGAATGTCAATAAGACAGAAATACGAAATGTCATGGACATGAATGCATTTTGTGGTGGATTTGCTGTGGCTTTAAATGACTCGCCTACATGGGTGATGAATATAGTTCCTGCAAGCATGAGCAATACATTGTCTGCCATTTACAATCGTGGTCTGATTGGTGCTTTCCATGATTGGTAAGTTCTTTTTCTATTACCTAAATGCGGAATATTCTGCTCCCCCCCACAAAAAAGAATTAGTATTGGCCATCTAATCCATGTTTAATGTAGGTGCGAACCATTTTCCACTTATCCACGTACCTATGATCTGTTACATGCCAACCACCTCTTCTCTCATTATAAGAACCTGGGGCAACAAGGTTGCGTATTGGCGGATATCCTTCTAGAGATGGACAGGATGATCAGACCTCAGGTAATAATTCCGATTTAATGTTATCTCTTATTTTTCTTTGTGTGGAGTTTCAGAAACATAAAGTTAAAGAATATCAAGAAAGAGAAAAAGAAAGGAAAAAAAAAATTTTATATAGTCATGGCTAGTAATATAATTACATTTCACATACTAAGTTTCAATTCCAACTTTTATCATCGTCATCGTCATCTTCTTCCTTCCCTTGTTACATGCATATGGAGTCGGACATAAATTCACACCTGCCCTTGTTTATCATGTTTGGTGTCATTGTTAAATTTGCACTCCCCATGTTATTTGTTCTACTAATTCTTATGCCCCTTCTTTCTAATGCGTTACTTCATGTTTTCTGTTTTGTGACAAGTGCTTTATCAGATGTGTCCAATAAACTTTGTCATCAGCAAACAACAAACTTCATGTGATGTCCGCTTATATATCTTTAGTTATTTCTTCCAGCACTATTTTAAATAGATAAGGACCTAGTGCCATTATCCTACCTATATTGGGAGCTCATTATATCTATACATGAAATATTTACTTTAGCTTTTGTCTTGTTCTACAACATTTTAGATCATTTTCATGTTGTTGAGTAGAACTCCTTTTCTCTATCAAACCACGAAGAGATTTCTTGCCACTCCTTTATGTTCGAAGTTTCTTATTATTCAGACTTATACTGAGTTATTGTGCAGGGATTCATTATCATTAGGGATGTGGAAACCATTACAGCAAGGATCCAGGATCTTGCCCCAAAATTTTTATGGGAGGTTGAATCGCATATGCTGGAAAACATAGAGAAGAAACCTGAAACTGTGTTAATTTGTAGGAAGAAGTTTTGGGCAATCGTCTGAAATGCACCAACAGAACTTTGCCATTACAAGTTTTATTCTGACTATGTAGATTGCCTGTACCATGATACCATGATACTTATTGACACTTAAGTGTGGGTTATTGAGGAACCCACCCTCGGCTGCACTTGGCTATTGTTACGGTTAAAAGAGCTGCGGATGGGAGTGCAGGGAGCAGTAGTAAGAACAGCCATGTTGATGGCAATGAAATTGAATGCGGTTGCCAGAGACAAGTGCAACTACATATTCCGTTTTTGTAAAGTTCCGAGACTGATTAATTATCAACCATAGCCTTGTTTGTTGCCGTTGAGTAGTTAATCAGCTCAGATGCTAAAATTTGAGATGCATGTGTTGTATAAACTCTGATTACAGGTAACTAATATCTCGATGAAATATGATTAGATTTTCATATATCTTAATTTGATCTGTAATTTTTCTGCTTACTGAAGTTTTAGTTTACTGTTGCAATTGGTGGATCCTCTTGGTGGATTGGATCTTCCTCTTCAACCCGATGCATCCCGGGTTCAAACTCTCCCTCCTCTCCGTAGCTTAAATGAATCTAGTGTAGACTATCCTATCAGCCGTCAAAAGTTTCAGTCTACTGTTAACTGTGTCAGTGTAGCATTGAAAATCAACTTATGTGATGCACAACTGCTCCTTTGTGGTTGAGTGGTTTGGATGATTCATGTTCCCTTGGCAGTGTGGTTTTGGTTGTAGTTATTTTCCTGGTAATTGGTTGCAGTTCTTACGTGGACTTAGGGCTCCATTACACCACAAATTACACTTTTTTTCGAGTTTGATTTCGTTTTCGGGTTGCTTGGTGGGCAGAATTTAGAGGGTTGAGACAGTACTTGTGGTTGGAAGTTAGAAATTGGTGTTGATACTCAAAAAATGAAGTTTTAAGTTTGCTTTGTGCGAACTGGATTGAGGGTGGGCTGGACTGGATTGTGACTAAATCAACTAGTCAAGTACTGAAGATTACCACAGCTCCCCGGTTCAAATTATCGTATTAACGTAGAATATCGCTTGTACTAAAAAAATTACTTAACACTTCCGCAAAACAATATAGAGAGTCATTTATTTACCTTCTCTAAATTAGAAGAAATTCTATGGTCCAAAACCCAGACCATGTAATTCCTCTGGCCCAAGACACATTAAACACCACATACCCCACTTCTCTTGATTTTGAGGCCCACGCATATCCTACTCTGGTCTCACTATCTTTCTCACACTCACCCCAATTCGATTCCCCTACCCAAGAATCTCTCCCAAATTAGATTGTTTCTTGTCTTTTCAGTGGGAATGGTTAGTACTCTTGTTGTATTACCCCCAAAAACAAATCACACCTACAACATGCAGTATTTTAGCTTTTCCTTCCCCTTCTTAAAATTAAGAAACAAAACTATCTAGTTCTTAGTTTTTGTAATTTATGCTTCTATCTTGTATTTGTTTTTCTCATTACGAAGTTTTAGTTCACTCTAACCTGAATCAGGAAACGAGAGATTTAAATTCAGAGCCTAAAGAAAGTACATTCGCTCCGTCAATGTAGTTACATCCCAATTTTCTAGTAATTTCAAAAAGAGGTCATTTACATATGGTACCATATCCGGGTGAATAGGGGCGGAGTTTTTTCTACTTAAGCGTTTCGTCCCGAGTTTAAAACTCTCCATTTTCCTTAATTATTGTAAGAATAATGCTACATTTACTATCTAATTATACCATCACTTGTATTATCTTTCTAATAGAAATATAATCCATCAATACATGTAGCTCTTTATAAATAGTAAGAATAATATTTTTATTATTGCAAGGCTAACCCATTTATTCTTCTTAGATGCGTCGAGAGAGGGAGAAGGGGTAGGCCACTAATAATAATTTGAAGGTGATATGACAAGTCAACCCCACGCTTTGTCCTCTTTGCCCCCACAATTATATTATGATTATCAATTTATTCACCCAATTAATTATCAGTTTAGTATTTATTTCTGTTGCACTTGCATTGCCTCTTCTTCTTCTGATTTTTAAGGTTTGCAAGAAATTTTAGCCTTTTATCAAACACAAACTGGACATACGCTTAAAATTTTTGCTTCTTCTGCTGGGATTTTATGAACTCGATTATTGTGCTGTACATATGGATGGACACAATGGATAAAGAGAAATGCTATCGAGAGACTCTCAAAGTGAGACTCTCCAAAGACTCTTCTTCACTTCAGAATTTTGACACAATATTTTATAATGTTAACACAAAAATTTTGACCCATATATATGAAAGAAGTTGGGGTTGTAATATGTATCAGTTGCAACATGTTACTAGCATCACAACACACGCAGTAATGCATAGAGAATGAAAGTGAACAAACCTGCACTGATGAGAGCCATTTAATTCAGTGAATTGCAAGGTGTCTTCTCCTCTCTTCTAGCAGAAGAGTTTCAGCAAGTAATAGGGATTGCTCGAGTAATGAAACATGGTCTAGAGAGAGCAGGGACATCCTTATTGTAGCTCTGAGGGTTTCCACCAATACCGCCTATTATGGTAATTGGATTGAAAAAGATTACATAAGGAGCATAATATATATGTCAAGACGTATGTACAATTTTTTTATATGTAACTCAATATATATATTTGTTGGGGAATTTTTAGGCTGAGTTAGATTTGGGTTTTGACGGGTATCCTTCGTTCTCTTGGTTTGTTTGAATACCAAGTCCTAATATACCTTGAAAGAATTAGTGTGTCATAGGAAGTATTTCGGTTGAATTAATGGCTCAAAGACAACATGATTAAGCAAATAATGGCTTGCTTAAGTGATATGTGGTGTGGAAGCTAGAAGTTTACCAGTTTAGTGTGAGAGAGAACTTTGTATGGTTATGTGATGTTTAGGGATAGGTAATTTGGACTTCCTAAGGTTCTAAGGGAACTTCTATTGACTGAGGAAGATCAAAGGAAGCTAGGAGGAACCATAAGATTGTAAGAAAATGGCTATCTCTAGGATTCTAGTTTGCTTGCACTTAGAGAGTGATTTCCCTTGCTTGGTGCGATACAACCTTTGAATTCCCCTCTCTCCCTCTCTCTAACATTCTGTCCCCCCTACATTGAGTTGAACATCCCCTTTTGTAGGTCCATAGTCATCTTTACATGCTTCCTTTGAGAATCTCTAGGCTTCTCTGTCTTCTCCCATTATAGCTAAGTCTTCATTCCTCTTTTTTCTAGCGCAACTACGACCTTCCTTTTTGGTGTAAAAATATGAGCATCGCTACTCCCTTGAAGACAATGGCATGCGCTGTTCCCAAAGCGCTGCTTCCCCAAGTCAACTTCCATAGGTGTTAATTCTGGTAATGCGTCTCTTTGCTTTCGTCCATCATTCTCCTATGTGAGCTAGGAAGAGAAAGTCTCCATAGGTGTTAATTCTGGTAATGCGTCTCCTTGCTTTCGTCAATCATTCTCCTATGTGAGCTAGGAAGAGAAAGTCCACCTTTCTCCTCATTAAATGCAGGCTCTGCGTTGTCCTTTGCGTGAACTTAAGGCTTTAAGTCTGGTTTTAACTAGATTGGTTGGCTTGCTAGGGAAAAGGGAAAACAAGGTTTGAGTTTGTTCTCTCTCAGCCTTACCTACACAAAATTCAAAGATTGTGAGCTTGTATCTTTGGGATCCCAAGCAGCCCAAAGTCCTTCATAATCTTGACCCCATGTAGGCTTGATAAACTTCCGTAACCATCCACACCATGATTTACTTGGCAAGCCCTGACATGTGGTTTGTTGTCATTTTAGCGCGAATAATAGTCAGCATTATAAAGCTTGGCGTAGTGAATATGCATGGATTTGCATGGGTATGGCATGATTTATACAAACATCCGATCGTGAATTATCATTACTTTAATAGCATGGCATGATTGTGTATATTTTCCTTTCTCGTTCCCGCACATTAGCACATGTTTAAGTTTGGCTAGGAACTTTTATGATAATCGGACCTTGAGATATGATTGGGCCTGCATGTGACATTTTTGAACTCTGAAAATATTTTATTTACTGATCTAGGTGTTACATTTCTCAAACATTGTCTCTAAAATTTAGTCAATGGGCACTAGGCATCCTTTTCTAACTTATAGATATCTCCCAAAATTTGGTTTTCTGGCTTGTGAGTGGAGTAGTAAGGACTACAGTATATTCTATCTCTTCTATCAATAATCACTTGCATCCATTCAAATTTGGCCATATATATTATTGTTGCTAAGAATGTTACGCTAAAAAGGCCAAAGACATTTTAATTAACTACTAAATTAGTTGGTTACTTATATTATTAAAATGATGAATGAAACTTGGCATGAATTGGAGGGGGATTAAAATTATGGATTTTGTTGCGAATTCAGTAGCAGCTGGAAAAAATATACTTTTACTTTTTCAACTAAAATTAGTTGCTGGTGTGGTGCTTGAAGATTTCGTGTCCTTTGTTCACCGTTACTTAACAAGTACATATGATGCCTCATGAGCTTGAACCAAACTCTTTAACGGATTCTTATCTTCTACTTGCCAATTTTGCTAATACTTGTCCGCTCTTTCCCTGACAGTAAAAGCAATTAACTTCTAGTTTTGGGTATAAATTGCACTTTGTGGTCTTTAAAAGCAGACATATCATAATCCAAGCATCCGTACTGCCAAACTTTCGTAACGGAGGCCTACGCGTGAAGATTTGGTACGTGAAGAGATTAAAGTTTCATAATCCACTATCTAATTAATAAGCTTTGCAAAATCCTCACGCTTTCTTTTTTACTTTCCAGATTTCATGCAAGATGTGCAAGAAAGGAGTTGTGATTGTGCAGTCAAATGGTACAAAGAGAAACCATATGAATATTGTCAATATTTTTGGTGGGCCATAAATAAATATTACGTCTGCTTCTCATTATTTAACTATTTGTAAAATTTTAATGCGTTTTCTAACTTTCGAAGCTCATTTATAAATATGATCAAAAATAGAAGTCACTGAGTTTGTGTAATGGATTATCAACACTTCGAAATACATGAACTTATCTCTTCTAAAAATTTCCAGCAAAAACTGCTTCATGCATAAATTGTCATATTATACTTTTTTTATTTTTGCTTCTAATTAAACATTTTTCTAATCCACAAAGATGACTGTCAAAGAGGCTACTTTTTTTACAAGAGTTTTAGGGCCTGAGTGGTGAGGTGGATGAGACAAGTGATGACACATTAAAATGGACTCAAGTCCATTACCGCTGTTTGATGCCATGCGATCAAAATGGCATCATGGACGAGATTTCTACTTTGGTTGCAAGTCCAAAATAGGACGGGATATGTAACCCTACCACAATTCCTAAGTTGTGCTCTAATTCTTGGAGATTATTATAGGTTCCAAAACCCTCATGCATCCACTTATTTTCACTTTATTTTCTACAACTCTACAATAGCACGCATGAAGAAAGGGGTTAACTTTTTCACTAATATAAAATAAGGGTCACTTAATAGTTTTCTTGTGTATGAAACATTGAGAAATCCTCATTTCTATCAATTTTCTTCGACTTTGAGTCATTTATTGACACGCATAATTCTCGTTTGAGTCTAAAATTGAACTATGATGTTTAAATTTTCTCACATTGATCCCTAAAGTTTTGAAATTGCATCATTTTACATCTTTAGTATATTTCAACGTGTATTATCCATTAAATTGATGAGTATTTTAGGCTGTGTGGTGCAAATGTGATTTACATGACAACTTCAGTTACGAATTTTATTCTAACCATGTCGCCAATTGATTAAACATTGAAATAAATCATTAGATGAAAGACTTAAATTGATAAATTAAAACCTTTATAAAGTCATAAATGTGGGACCATACAAATTTTATAACTTTAGGGAGGTCATTAGCTAGTGGTGTAGTTAAATAATATTATTTATTGACTTATTTCCTAGATATGATGCTTGGGGCGCCAAACATTTTATTTCTTACACATGTATTTTCTTTACTTATACTCCAAGGCATTATTCCTTGACGCCCAATGCCCCGTTGTGTATGTAAAGGGGGTTGAATACCTTTCCTTTTTTCTCCTATCAAATCAGTCATGCCCACTCAAGGTCAATATGAAAAATCAGTGAACTGAAAATATTCGTAATGAGTTGTGCAAAAAGAAATTAGTAAACCCCAACTGGAAGCAAAATTTTTAATCATGTGGATGTGTGTTTTATTAAGTAAGACCAAGAAAAATAGTATAACTAGTCCCAAGTTGGGACCAAAAGTTTTTGTGACTTTAATGAGGTTATTCCTATATATAGAGTATCACTTTAGAGAAGTTTTAATGTACAATTTTTATAGCTAAAAGGGTCATGTGAGAAAATTAAAACTTCGTGACCTATTTTGAAAATCACCCTAACTTGGACAGTGCAAAATGTAGTTAGGCCTTTTTTTATTAGACTAAAATCATAATTTAGAGTTTGAGGTATAGCTAACCCAAAAAAAGTAGGATTGATTTTTAATCGATGGCTTGGACTTTATATTTTTGCCAATTGTTACGTGATGAATTTCTTATTAACATTGATCTCATTCATTTGCATTGTTGTATTTTAAAATTTTATGTACTATATATTTAACAATGTAAAAAAACTAAATTGGATCAAAGTTAAAGGTACAATTACGAATAAATGAAAGTGCACAAACTTATTATGTATTGTTCCTTAAAAGAATTTACTTATACGTGGCACAAATAAATATACAAGATTTCATAATTCAATTTGCAGAGCTCTGATCCAAACCCTAAACAATATAGAGGATGATTCTCTACTCTCTTAATTTCTCTACCCTTTTACACCTTCGTACTTAAACGGTTATAGTTAAATCACGTCAATATAATAAGTGAGATAAGAGGATGGAAGGGAATGAGAATAGAAGAGTAGAAAATCCTCTTCCAAACAATATTCATGGAGACAATTCTGCTGACAACAAGCAGGGAGCAGGTTGAGGGACGTACGTCTCGCAACTGTGTCGTATGTGGAAATTAATTAGATGATCGATCCAACACAAATTGCGATTGACTGACTGCGCCCAATACAGTTTACATTGATGTGACCTGGGGGGAAGTCTGAATTCATCAATTAACACACAAAAGCAGTTTTAAAAACAAACAAAAAAAAGACTAGGCAGTTTTACACAACAGTTACTCATTAATACGTATGCACTTTTTTCTAGGGCCTTTATAAAAACCACATCAACATATGTAATTCTCATCAAATTCTCTGCTTGCTTGCATCGAGAGAGAGAGAGAGAGAGAGAGAGTGTGTGTGTGTGTGTGTGGTGTGGACTAACTTTTCGAACTTATAGTTGATAACAAAGAAAAATGTTTGGAGGGAAATTAACAGAAGCAGAAAACAGAAAGAGACAGGGTTTGGTGTTTAATATTGTCTGCTGGCGGCAATAACCTAATGTCCAAGGGTCACAGGCTCCAAACTGCAGTTAACACATTACTGTCTCTCTCTCTTTTGAGAGAGAGAGAGAGAGAGTGTGTGTGTGTGTGTGTGTGTAAGGTAGAGGTGAAGTGAACAGATGGTTCATTTCAATGATCCATAAGTTAACATGCGTCAATCTCTCAGAATCTTTTTTCTTTGGTTAAAATCTCAGAATCTGAGATGTAGGCAAAAGGCAAAAGGAATATATAAGAGGGATGAGGGACTTTGAAACAAAGATTAGACGTATCATATGATGGGGGGTAGGATGCATACATGATGTACCATCTATCTCTCTCTCTCTAAACTGCTTTAATGAAAAGTCCCATGGCAATCGGCAATCACTGAGGTTTAGAGAGAGAGAGATTGAGCAGTGTCAGTGCCTGGCTTCATGGGTCATGGGTGATAGTTGGCACGTGGGAGTCAGTGAGTTAGTGCCCCTTCTAGCTAACAATTACAAAAAATACACACAACTACCTGCCATCTAGCTACTTCCAACAAACAAAATCACAGCCTCTCTGCCTGCTACTACTTGTCACTGTTGCTGCAATTCATTACGTGTTAAGAGAGAGAGAGAGAGATGATGGAGGGCATGATAGTGTGGGAAATGATACATGGGTTTGTGATACGTGTAGAGTAGTGGAAGTGGGTAAGGCCATGGACACCGTTTGTACTCGATGGTATGGGTCTAAGCCGTTTTCTGGTAAAAACATAAAAAGCTTCTCGAGTCTCACTTTTTGTGTGGCTGTGTGTTGGGCACAGCTACCTGCTGCGTACTGGGATGGATTGAAAGGTCAGTTCTCATATGTCATGTCCCTCATCACATGCACCACTCTTACTCGTCTTGTCAAATCATCATATATATGTGGAATCATTAAACTTCGCGTTTACCGGCCCTTACCCGAAACCATCTATAGTTTTAATAACCTAGTTATATTTTCAGATACAAAATTATTATTTGTACATCCATGCATATGCATGCCTGTACGTATATGTATACATACGGTATGTAAACTATACGTATCAGTGTACATACAGTATGTAAACTACACGTAGCACTTTTATCATTTTTTTAAGCACTTTTATCTTTTAGTGTTCAATTAAAGTGTGATGTGCTATCTCAATGTCCATTTTGTTAAATGACTCCTCTTTGATTGGTTCACCAAAATGGTCATGCAATTTGGGCAAAAACATAAATTTTTTCACTTCTCACACCACTGTCACTATTGCATTGTTGTCGATTGAACGTAGTCTTAACGTCTTGTAGGTACAAAATATAAACGACTCAAATGCGACCCATGCTTCCATGATTAATCCTTCGGGCTTTGCCTTGTTCCGTACACTATTTTTTAATTCACCCAGTAGTCTGCATCAATAAACAAAATAATGTGTAAAATTAGTCAAATAGTACATACTTCACGAACTAAAGTATTTATGGTGCTTAAATACCTTTCTATTGGATATATCCATTGATAGTTGACGGGTCTGGCTAGAAGTGCCTCATCCGACAAGTGAATCATGAAATGGATCATGCTTGTGAAGAAAGCTGGAGGAAATATTTGTTCAAACTTGCAAAGCACTTTAATAATATTGTCGTGCAACTGTTTAACATTGGATTTGAGCAAAGATCTTGCAATTAATTGAGAAAAATATTTCGCCAACAACATAATCGGTTTCCCCACATCTTCGGGCAAGCGGTGTCAAATTTTCACTGGGAGAAGACGTTGAAGTATCACATGACAATTATGACTCTTGAGGCCTGAAAATTTGCCTTCATGCATGATTGCACAACGACTGATGTTTGAAGCATACCTATCCGAAAATGGTATAGAAGATAGAAACTGCAAAAACTTTTTCCTTTTATTCGATTTCACCGAAAACGATGCAAGCTTCTTTCTGGCTATGTCTCCGTCCTTCGTCATCCATAAACCTGGCCTAATGCCCATTTTTTCTAGATCAATCTGAGCTTTTATTGTGTCCTTTGTTTTTCCCTTGATGTCTAGTATAGTTTCGACCAGTGTATCAAACACATTTTTCTCAACATGCATTACATCGATGTTGTGTCTCAACTTTAATTTGGACCAGTACGGGCGCTCGAATAACTTCGTATTGTGTGTCCAGTTCAAATGTATGTCTGGTTTTGTCCTATTTAGGGATTTTTCCAATAGAGCAAAATCCAAACGATTCACCTGAGCCACAATTTTATCTTCGAACCATTCTCTGGGTCTTGGGTGAAGCTCTATGCCATTGAAGAAGGCTGTCTTGTTCTGATGCCACTCATGGTCTCACGGCAACCATCTACGATACCCTAGGTAACAAACTTTTCTCGCGTGCCTACTAGACGTTGTGTTCTCTTTGCAAATTGGGCATGCATAATAATCCTTAGTGCTCCACCCAGACATCATAGCGTACGCAGAAAAATCGTTTATAGTCCACATCATTGCTGCTCTTAAAGTGAACATCTTCTCGGTAGATTTATCGTACGTGGGAACACCATTTTCCCATAATTCTTTTAGTTTATCGACTAACGATTGTAAATAAATATCAATAGACGTGCCCAGATCTTCCGTTATCAACAATGTCATCATCATATATTATTTTTTCATACACTTCCAAGGCGGAAAATTATACAGAATTGAGAAGATTAGCCAAGTGTTGTGATTTTGGTTTAGAACCCCGAACAGATTAAATCTGTATGTCGCAAGTCTTAATCTAACCTTCTGGGGCTCACGTCCAAAATCGGGGTATAGCCGATGAAACTCTTTCCAGGCATATCCATCTGCAGGATGTCTCATAACATCGTCATCCACTCGTCTATCCTTATGCCACCTCATGTCGCTTGCAGTGTGCATCGACATATAAAATTGCTTCAACCTGAGCTTTAATGGGAGATAACGCATAACTTTTTGTGGAATCTTCGTTGTTCTATTCTGAAAGGTCATTTTAAACCGCGACTCATTACATACAGGGCATTTATCCAACGCTTCATTCTCTTTGTAGAATAAAATGCAATTATTTTTACATGCATGAATTTTTCTTTTCCCAATCCAGTACCACTCAGCACCTTCTTTGCACTTTTATGATCTTTAGGCATTCGATTATCCTTTGGAAACATCCTCTTGAAAACCCCCAAAAAGTAATCAAAACACTGGTTCAACATACAAAACTTTATTTTGCCATGCATCAACTCAATAATGACCATGAGCACCGAAAATCTTTCGCAACCGGGGTATAATTCTTGCTTGGCACTTTTGAATAGTTTTTCATATTTTTCAAATGCTTCACTGTCCATGGTGGGAGGGACATCATCTTTTACTTCCTCATTCGTATTCGAACTAGCGTTTGAAAAAGCATCATTGATAATGTCCATAATTTGTTTATTTGGATCCACAACAGATTCAACTGTCTCTACTTGTCGAGTAATGTGTGAGGATGAAGCACATTATATTTGTTCTCCATGATGATTCCATGTAGTATAGGTCTCCATCATCCCATTTCTGACTAAATGGTATCGAACAATTTCAAAATATTGAATCATTGAGTTGTTAGCTACAAGGATACCGAATTTGAGTTGAACCCCAGTTGTTTGCCATTGAAAAATCAATGAATTGATTTATTCCATCCAAATAATCATCAGCACATCTGTTAGGATTATGCATCTACTGTTTGTCCATATCACTTGCAAACACAAAAAATTTACAAGCATTACAACAACTTCAATTATGACATGCCACCTTATGCCTCTAGTATAGGTCTTATTTCATTCGAGAATGCACAGTTACGTGCTGTAATTTACGATTCCAACACATTAGAGTTGATCATGGGAAAACTTCGGCAGCATCTCTCTGCAGTTCTTCAAGTGCATGACGTAGATACAAAAAACTACGATGCATCCGAAGAACGCAAAGAGATGCTGATAGGATTTTACTACCTACAAAAGAAGGGATAAAAACACTTAAAAATATTTGCAAGAGTACAAGGTCATCATAGTATAGTAGCTCAAGTAAGGTCATTTTTCACAGGGATTGAATGAATAATTTGTGTAAATACCAAATCTTAATTAATTATTTGAAAACAATGATTGGAAAAGGTTGATTTTGAATTTAAAAATAATAAAAACGAATTTAATTAAAAAGGTTAAAGAAATTAGCAAAGTAAAGAAAACAAAGGAAAACGTTTTGAAAACCAAATTGTAAAAGCCTAGGATTCTGCCATCCCCTAAACAATCCTATGCAATTCTACCAATTACTTATGAATTTCTTCATACATGCTTTGAAGGTTAGGTTTCCTAATACATATTTTCCTCATGATGTTCAAGAGAAAAGGTATATCTAACATGCAACCCGTCTGTGATGTTCAGATCAAATATAAACATGCAAGACTCATTAAGCTTTGTGAAAACCCTTTAAAAAACCATGCAACCCTTAAGAGTGTGATGTTAGCCTTAAGTGAACTTACAATTACTAATCACGAGAAGCCCTTCTCAATTTTAGGGTGATGTTACAACATAAATTGCATTAAATTACTTGTCTAAAAAACCCTAATGATCGCGAATCACTAAGACAATTAGATAGTTTAATCGCGGTGATTAATAATTCAAAGTAAGCTTGCATCCATTCATAAGCAAATTAATAAAATCACATATTCATGCTAAGGCTTATGGCTTCACCCTAGCAAATGGAAATTAGTTATGAACAACTATAAGACAAAAGGAATTTTATTGAAATAGAAAAATGATAGAAAACACCTTGAAATACAAATTGTCAAAGCTTAGCTAAGTTTTCCAAATTGATGCCTGTGTTCTCCCACCCCCCCTCCTCTTTCTAATGGCTAAAAAGCCTTATTTATACTACTCCAAATCAAAACCCTCATAGAAAAGGTTTTCTAAAAACTAGGAAATAAAATAATAAAAGGGTAACTAGGAATTACATTCCTATTATGACTAGGAAATCTGCCCAACATAGAGATAACCACGTTTTTACACCTTCAGGGCTTCAAAACAGGCCCAAAACTACTCAAACTAAAGATTAGGATCTCCTCTTCAAGTTCCAAGAAGAGCCCAAGTCCAAAATCCATCTTCTTCCAGCCCAAAAGTTGCAAATAAGCTCTACAGCCCAATCTGCCAGCATTGCACGCTGAGCATAAATTAATATTCCATGATCAGATGCTTCGAAGTAAAATTATGAAATTTTGAGACAACCTTCTTGAAAGATTCACAAACCCGCTCCAATTGGAATCACTAAAAAATTCCACCGTTTGATTACTTTATGCTCAAAACTAGGGGTGGTTCGGTATGGGATCCCATACCGAAACCCTTGTCCCGATTCCCAAACCGAAATTTTTGGGAATCCCAAATTCAATACCAATCCCAAACCAAATTTTCGGGAATCCCGAAATAATTTCGGGATTTCGGGACAAATCGGGAATCCCGAAATGTTTTTGGGCTTTTGGACTAAAATTTGACATATTATGTTTTTGGGCTAAAATTTGACATATTATGTTTTTGGGCTAAAATTAAGTTTCAATCTACCCACTACCCATTTGTGCACAAAGTTTCAATAATAACAAAGTTTCAATTTGGCCACTACACATGCATCATGCATGCAATAAAAATAAATTATGTACCAAACCCAAAACCAAAAATAATAGTTACAAGCCAAGGTTTTAAAATAAATAAAGTAACAAACTCAAAAGCAAAAATAATAGTTACAAGCCAAGGTTTTAAAATAAATAAAGTAACAAACCCAAAAGCTAAAAAGCAAAGCTTAAAGTCTATAAATATTGTTGGCCTCTTCGGCCCCTTCGTCCCCTTGATCTTGTTGATGCTTGTGGTTGCTCCCTTCTGGTTGGTACTTGTACTCTTCCCCTTGATGTTGATGGTTGAGCCCTTCCTCTTGCAATGGGTGGTCGTGGAGGTAGTGATTGATTTTGACGTTGTTGAACTTCAACTTGGAGTGGTCGAGGAGGTGGAGGTGGCATTTCATTTTCTTGTGTTGTATTCTCCTCACCTCCCAAATTAGCCGTGCCTAAAACAATAAACCACAAATCATTTACATTGAATTATAGTCTAATAGATAATAAATACTAAGAAAATAAAAGAGGAAATTAAATTGTTTACTTACTTCTTTCTATGCGTTCAAGCTCCTTGTAGAAATGGAATTCGTCAAGTGTAGGCTCCTTATAGAAACAAAATTCTTTTCCTCTAAGCCAATCACTAGTACACACTAAAGCCTCAACCGTTTTAGGTGTTAAGGAAGTTCTAAAAGGATCAACAACTCTCCCACCAAGACTAAAGGCATTCTCACTAGCAACGGTGCTACTAGGAAGGGCCAAAACATCCTTAGCAACTTTACTAAGAGTTGGATATTGAGCACAATTTCCTTTCCACCAATCCAAAAGATTGAAACCCTCATATGTTAGGCTTTGATGTGGATCATTGAAATACATATCCACTTCATTGGCTATCTCATTTTGTTGTGCCTCCGCTCTCTTTCGTTGGATCTTCTTTGTCATCCTTGAAGCAACATCAATATCTACAATCACACCCCCCACATCATCTAGTACAACACTTGATCTTTGCTCCACATTTGAGGTAGCACTACTACTAGTACTACTAGTACTACTAGTACTACTACTACTAAGGACCACTCCCTCCTTGTATGCATTATACAACTCGGTTACATAGCCTTTAACCCTTACTTTCTCCTCCCTTATTTTGTCCCATCCATAGCCGAGCTCTTCTAAATTTGTCTCCAACATATCAAATTTGTACCTAGGGTCGAGTACTTGGGCTACAAAGAGAATAGGATTCACCTTTTCAATGTGACCCCAATATTTGTCAAACTTGAGCTTCATTGAGGTAGCCACACTTTGCAAAGTGGCATTAGAGGCATTTAAAATTTGTTCTTGTATCTCCACTTGCAAGACAATCACTGTGCTAAGTATTAAGTGTGACGTTGGAGTAAGGGTTGCACTCAATGTCAAGGTGGCATCATAAAACTTTTTAAGAAAGTGAGCAAAACTCATCGACCTTTCCCAATCATCCACCTCCGGAGGACCCACCCGCTTGGTCTTTCTTGTCACCCCATCAACCTCTTTCGAGACCTCCTCTTTAAGGTAAGCAATAAAAGAGTCACACTCAAAGGCCATCTTAGAGAACACTTCTTTAAACTTGAAAGCACTATTAAGCATCTCATATGTGGCATTCCACCTTGTGACAACATCAAAAGGGATACTTGACATCCTATCAAATCTCAACAAGACACAATATTCCCTAAAAGACTCCAACCTTGCCGGGGATGAGTGTATAAACTTCACACAATTTCTTATGGCATCAATTTCACAACTAAGCTCCGTCATTCCATCCTTAACTATCAAATTGAGGATGTGACAAGCGCACCTCATGTGCAAGTGAGCCCCGTCAAGTAAAAGAGTACCATTTGACTTGAGTCTTCTTTTCATGTATGCAATGGCGGTGTCATTTGCACTAGCATTGTCAATGGTAATGCTAAACACCTTGTCAATGCCCCAATCATTCAAGCAAACCTCTAGACATCTTCCAATATCATCACCCTTATGAGAAGTAACTTGGACAAAGTTTAGGATCCTCTTATGCAACCCCCAATTAGTGTCCAAAAAATGGGCCGTGATGACCATGTAGTTTATCATTTGAATTGAGGTCCAAGTGTCGGTTGTAATGCTCACTCTCAACCCCTCAATCACACTTTTTATTTTAGCCTTCTCTTCAACATACAACTCCAAAACCGCCGCCGCCACCTTATGCCTATTAGGAAGTTTGTATTTTGGATTCAAATCACGAATAAAATCTCGAAAGTCTTCTTGATCAACCACCCTAAAAGGCATCTCCGCTATTATAATCCACCTCACACATCTCCTATCAAGTCTTTTTTGATTGAAAGTGTGAGTGACAACCGGACCTCCCATCCTCGCTTGTGTCAATGTAGGTTGCTTCGGATCCACATTCTCAAAGAGACTAGAACCCGGGCATTTCCTCAAATGCTTAAGAATTCCCGTCGTCCCATGAATTATAGGGTGTGCCGGTACTAAGAGTTTGCAATGCTTGCATTCGGCCATGAAAGATTTCTCCCCATTATTATCGGTGATCGTTACCCTCTTAGCATCATTCCACGCCGGACTTGGACCCTTTCTCCTATTGCCCTTTTTCCGAGGAGGACTCTCCCATTGTCTCACTACTTCTTCTTCTTCTACTTCCTTTTCCCCCTCTTCCCCCTCTTCTTCTATTTGTTCTAATGCAATATCCTCCTCCATATCCGGATCATCATCCCAACAATCTTCATAATAATCATTATGCAAATAATCTTGAGGTGAGGGAGTGCCTAGTTGAAGGGTACCACTAGGTTGGGTTTGTTTTCGTTTTCCTAATACCGAGACCATAGGTGTACTAGATTGGCTACTAGACCCGTCCATCCTAAGTCCTAACAAATAAAATAACAATGCACATTAATATTTATATATCACAACCACAGTTCAGCATATATCCAAATTCCAATCAATAAATAAAATAAATGGTTCAAAAATCTGAGCATTCAACATAATAGGAGGAAAATATATTGGTTCAGTTACACAGCATCAAAACACTTACTAAGACAATTGGAGGAGCTATCACCACAAGTAAATAATATTAAATGCAAGAAACAAGAAACAAAAAAGAATGTAAGAACTTACGTCAATGATTTCCCATTAAAGACAATTGGAGGAGCTATCGCCGCAACAATACAAAATCCAATGTGGAGCTGCCACACGAAAACCGATTAAAATCGGATTGGTAAGTCAAGCAGGTGTATGCTGTCTCAAATCAAGCACTAGGTATCCAACTATATGTTTCATGTTTGTTATCAATGGGAATCCTACTAGATTAATTGTATCTCATATGTATTCTCAATTAAAGTGATGATGTACAGTAAAATAGCACGACGAATAAGAAAATATTGTGTTCCCCTTCAAACGATATTCCGACATTGTTTAAAGTTCTACCCCTGCCTATCTTCCACAGAGCTCATCTGTACCTATCCCGTCTCCGGTCACCTAGCAGAGCTAGTTAAGTGAGTGAAAGAAGAGAGGAATGAGGGGGAATTTGTCGTTTAGACTTATACTAATTCAACGAAGATTTACAGTACACCAAAGATCATGCATATCCTAAACTCCCACTCCCAAGATTTCCAGCAGAAATTCAAGGATTCTAGCTTAAAAATTACAAAGTGAGTTCATAGCAGCAAACAAACATCTAATACGAGGTTTGGTTCCAAAGAAACAACCTTATTGTCAATGCCTCCGAGAATATTACCGTCCATACTCTTGTTTTAGTTCACCAAATTTTGGAACCTGAAGCAAAACGCAGGCAGTCAAATTATCAATAGACATGCTTCCTTAGATTCATGCTTCAAAACAAAACAGAACTTCCACTAAGAAAATCAAAGTCCATCTAAGTGCACTCCATAGAAATGAAGGTCCCATGTAAAGGCATTCCATCACCATCCCTATAGAAAAGAAAAGTGTTTTTTAGGAAGCACAACCACAACCACCATGTCATGCACCATATAACAATCCCACCCTAGTGACTAAGCAGCACTGTTTCCAAAGGCAGTATGATAGTGAAGGCTGGTGTGATGCTGGAAACTTTTAATTTCTATCGGAGTTATTCCAATACACCTTTAGTGCTATGCCAAAGGCCAAAGTGAGTCCAAATCTCTATTATATTCCTTTCTCTTACTATTTTCCTACATAAGCCTTTGATGCACTAAAATTTCTGGTAGAAAAGAGTTGCGAGAGAGTTATAGTGCCAGTTAGAGACTTAGAGTCCATAGGGTATTACTTGATTCGTCCATAATATAAACAGGGCATAATTTAAACATGTGCCCATCATATGCCAAAGGTCTCATCCATTAGCAGATGAGGATACTTTTAGGATAACAACCAATGCTTGCTCTTTGATATTTGGTTCCCAAAAACGTCATTTCAAAAGTATTTTCTTGTCTTAGCCTAAGATCCATGATATTACAGTCAAGCTATTTTCTCTAAAGTGCCAAAAAATTTATGCTAACATTGCGGCTTCTCTGTAATTTCCAGAGGAACTACAATCTTTTATTTACCTGGAAACTAGAAACAAAGCCATCTTTAAACAATTACCTCATTGCACGATAGAGAGGCCTGTACCAAAGAACATATGAAAGAGGGCATCCCATTAGAGCATAGATCGTTGCAAGCAAAAATATTTTAACACCTGCAGTTTATGAAAGTCATCAGAAGATCCAATTAGCGTGATAGCCAGAGGAGCTAAGTTTACCTACAATCAAGTAATAACCAAATATCATTGAGGAAGACTTACCTCCGCCTCTAGATTGAGAGTTCTGTCTGTGAGGGAAAATTGCCCGAGAGAGAGAGAGATCGCAACTCGCAAGTGTCACCGTGTCGGAGACGATTCGTGAAGGAATCGTGAAGGAAGGCTGGAGAGTTCTGTCCAGCGATTCGTGTCGGAGACGATTCGTGAAGGAATCGTGAAGGAATCGTGTCGGAGACGATTCGTGAAGGATGCTTTGGCGTGGCGCCGGTGGCTGGGTGTTGATTTGTGAAGCTGGGTGGTGGTGATTCACTGATTTTTGGTGAAGGAAAGCTGGTGGCTCATGGCTGCGTTTCAACTTCAAGCTACGGAAGTGAAAATTGAAATGGGATCTAACCTAAAAACAAATGAACGGCACAGATTAAATCTAAAACAATGAACGGTTGAAATAATTCTCTTATAATTAAAAAATAATATATATATATATATATATATATATATAATATTTATTTCTATTCGGTATGGGAATACCGAAAAAATGGGGATGTAATACCGAATCCCATACCGAAAATTTCGGTTTGGTTCGGGATGACATACCGAAATTTTCGGGAATTTTGGTTTGGGATCGGGATTTTTTCGGTTTGGTTTGGGATTTTTGGGATTTTTTTCCAGCCCTACTCAAAACAAGTTCGCATGTCTTACATTAAAAATACATAACAAAGTATCAAAATCTCACCAAAATAATAACCAAAATATACCAAGAATAGGGAAATAATATATAGTATAAAATCAACCCATCAGATGCTACCAAATTTCCCACGTTCAAACTTTAATTCGTGAACCGCAAAATAGAACATGTAACTTTGCATTCTCAAACTGTCCAAAATTTTGGGACAATTCAAGAATTAATTGGACTGCAGTCATGCTTCGCATCCATTTGCGAAATCCAACTAATTCTCAAACAAGAAACTAAACTCATATGAACATTGCAAACCATCTTTTTGTCAAGGTTCTAAAAAACGCTAGGCGCTAGTTGGGCGGCGGGCTAGGGCCCAGCAGCTAGGGGATTTAGGTAAATTTCTTGTAAATAAGTGTATATTGACACTTACAAAAAATTATACTTGTATGAAGAAATTAAAGGATTAAGAAAATAAAAGAGCGATAAAATGCAAAAAGAGTATTCAACAAGTCCAAAATTTAAAAACATATTAAGCATATATGCCATATAACCATAGTGAGAAGTATTGTAGAATGACACATGTACAACAAGTTCACAATTTAAAACCACATAAAATGCAAAATAGGAGGAAAATAAGGAAACATAGTAATTGTATTTAACATCCCGGAATTTAAGTTGATACACACCTATTCTATAAAATTAACAAAATTTCAAGGTATAAACATAGGCGCATGTAGGGAACGGGAACTTAGAGTTAGAATAAAGATAGGATATTTTTTTTTAATTTCAATTAAAAAAAAAAAACCGCATAGGGCCGCCTAGAGCCCATCCGTTTTTTCCCACCGTTTTGCAAGAAAACGCCTCGACCACCTTCCACCCAGCGCCTAGGCGGCCGCCTAGGCCATTTTTTAGAACACTGCTTTTTGTACATCCACACAAAATTGTTTGCATACAAATACATAAACTCACAACAATTATAAACTACTTACAACATAATTTAAATGAATGGAAAGTAAATAAGTTAGTTAAGAAAATATACCTCTGAGATTAACATCAACACAGATTCAATGGCTGGAAATTCCAGTAGGAAGGTAGCTATTGCAATTGTTTTGCAGCTTCTGCCTTCCTGCATTCTATTTAAATTCAATAAAGTGAAAAGACTATGCGGGACGAAAGCACCGTAGCGCAAAACATGTTGCTTCCAATTTTGGTGCCATCCAATTATGCTTTGCCGTGTTTTTTTTATAAAACATTGCGTGACAAACTATGGTTTTTTTTTTAATTTATTTATTTTAAATTTCATTTTTTGAAAAAAAAATTGAATTTTTCCTTTCAATCTCCAATTTTTTTTCAAACCACATAAATACTAAATAAATCAAGAACTTATTTCATTATACCATTTGTGCATAATTAATTAATATAAATATTTATTAAAATGCAATAATTTTATTCAAAATAAACCTAAAGTACATATTTAAGTAAACCATTCATAATAAAAAAACTTCTAATTCAAATCCCATTATTAAATAAGCACTAAATTAAAATAAAAAACACTATTCTACTCCTCTGCTGGTAGTTATGGTTCTCGCTGTAGTTCTGCTGCATATTGATTATCAAACTTCCACTCCTGGAAACGAGACCTGAACATGTTATCGATTGCCCTCATCAAATTTGGGTTACTTTTGTCAATGTCCCAATTAGTCTGTCATACGAAAATTAATAAATTATAATCTCACTATTATATTAAATTTAACAAACATAATTATTATTTAACTAATAACTTAACACATACAGCTAACTCATCAATCATGTGCATCTTCAGCTCTTCGGGGATGGCTCTCCAAGACTCCCATTCCGCAGCACATTTCTCACGCACCAATGCTCCAACGCCGGACCAAAAGCTGGTGCGCATATCTGACTTCACAACCCCCATTAATTCGTCAACAGTGATTTGGTAATGGCTCCCACCATAAGTGTGTTGGACCCGTACTGCAACTCTTTTCTTCTTGTATATGAACAAAATATATATTCATAATACTGAAACTAAATAAAAACTTTATACAAAATGCAAAATTTACAACGCAAACCTTTTCCGAAACCTTTGCCATCCATTGTCTTTGACGAACGCGCACCACCATCGGCCATCGCACCAACAATCAAAAGAACAAATTGATTATAATCTGCAAAAATGTAAAGCATTTCCAAAACGCATTCTGAAGAAGAAGGAGAGTAAAAGCACATATTTATAGGAAGATTAGAGACTTTGTGCAACGAAGCCTTTGTCGCGCAAACATCTGCAGTAAATATGGTTTTGATTCCTCTGATTCATATGCATTGAATGCTCTAACCTAAAAATTGAACCATCTTTGCATGACGAAGTCTTTGTCACACAAGGTTTTATCACCTAACATGAATGAATGTTTCGTTCCGCAAAACAGATAGATTCGAAATATGACGGTAAGGTTATTCGTGTTTTTTGTGCCCTTTGCGCAACGAAATTGTCGTCGCTAAAAATTTTTGTGACGAACGTAATGGATTGTAATTATGACGTTTATGTAAACATAGATCTTTAGTATCTATATTTATGTAAACTTCATAATTACAAATAAATATTCAGTTATAATATTTATTCTAAAAATAATTAAAAACTTAAATAAATTGAATTAATCCATGCAATTATTTAAACAACAAAACATGCATTAAAGCCTAAGTAAGTCCAAATACATAATATTGTCCTCAAAAACATAAATTTAAAACTAATGTTTCGCTGGTCCTCCATTTCGCTCCACATCATAATGCCACCACTTGTAACCCCACTTCAACACCTCCTCCATCAACTTCATCAACTCTTCATTTGTATCATCAAGAGTATAGTTACACTATTACACATATATGCAAATAATTAATTCCAATATATAACAAAAAATTTCACAAAACTAATTATTTTCAACATTTGTCACACTTACTAATAATTGATCCATCACCACCTTCTTCACATTCTTGGGCACATATTTCCAAGAATGTCACTCAACAGTAGGACAATTATTCTGCATTGCTACACCAATTGCATGCGCAACTCCACATATTGCCTCATATCATAAGGCCCGAAAGGCATGTTCTGCTCCCGATTTTTATCCTTTATTCGAGCACAAGGAGACTTGTGAAGAACAAGGAGAGCAAAAGTGCATATTTACAGAAAGGTTATGGACTTTGCGCGACAAAGCCTTTTTCGCACAAACATCTACACTAAATACAATATTGATTCCTTCGATTCATATGCACTGAATGCGCTAAATCAAAAACTGACTGGACTTTGCACGACGAAGCCTTTGTTGTGCAAGTGTTCTGCTGATTACCATGCACTGAATGCTCTAACCCAAAAACTAAACGAACTTTGCACAACGATGCCTTTGTCGTCCAAGGTTGTCGTGGGAAAAACTTCGTTGCACATTTTTTTTTTTCGCGGCAAAAAAAAAAGACTTGCAATTTTCTTACTGACTTTGCATGATGAATATTTTTTTTTTCGACGTGCAAACTATTTTGCGTGACAAAGTTCTCCATTGTGCAAAGTGGCACTAATCTTGCATGACAAAGCTATTTTTTTGTTGCGCAAAACGCACTTGCGCGACGAATTTTGCTTTGTCGCACAAACATCTGTTGCGCAAATAGTTTTCCCTACTAGTGATGAAAGAGATCGTCCCGTGGCCTATTTTAATTAACTACAATGCCGTTGAGCAAAATAGTGTTGGTGGCTTTTTTGATAGGTCATCATGGAACTTTACTCAACAAAAATAGTCATCAGGCAAAGTTCCAAAACACCGATGAATTGAAATTTCGTCGACAAACTACGACACAACAATAATTTTTACCTTGGCGCCAAAAATTTTACCCAATGAACTTTCCTTTGCCTTTCCAATATATTTCGTCACGTGAAGTCGCTGACAAAAACCTAAACATTGACTGGGTTTACCCAACCAAATTTATATTTTGTTGAGTAAAATGTCTTGAGCCAACAAAAATTCCTCCATCCGACAAAATTTTGTAGGCAAATGGTAAGTTTTGATAATGATACTTACATTATAACATGTGAAGTACTACTTAAAAACTCGGTACTTGAACAAATTTCTCTCATTTGGGGCTCCCAAAAACAGCCAAACTACAGGCTGACATTAACGTATGATGATTGCTAGCCACAAAAAATGCATGAACCTGCAGAGCAGAAGGAACACATAATCACATGACAAGAACTTCATTGTTAATCTACAGAAAGGAATCCAACGACATACTTCTGCCTTCAACAAACTCATCCAAGAACCCAATGACAATCCGGCAATTACCCCCACTGGAAATCGGTAATGTTAAAAGCGAGAGAGAGAGAGAGAGGGCCCAGTGCCCGTCTCATAATGATGTGGATGTAAAAGTTGCTGGACGTCAAAGGGCTATAAAAAGTGGCATTGCTATAATCATCTTTCCTTTTAATAGAAGTGGGTGGTGGTCTCCAGAGTGCCATGGGGGTCACTCACGGTATTGAGTTTCCTTTTAATTTGGTCAAAGCGTAATATCTATTAAATATTCTTAACTCATGGATAAAGCTAGCACAAATCAGCCATTATATATATATATATATATATATATATATATATATATATATTTCTACAACTATCGAATACATTTGATAGGGTACGTACAATTGTTTTGTGTGGGTAAAATGTGGGCCTAAATCCCTAAAAAAATGGACAATAAAGAAATGAATTGTATTATTAGATTTTTGGAGATCAAAATGATAAATGGGGTAGTGAAGAAATGATAATTAAATTGTTGATATGCGGGATAGACATACCCCCTTAACTAGTAAGAATATCGTGTTAAAGGGTTGAGATCGGGAGACACTCATTTTCTTTACACATATTTTGTAGAGCTCACTTCGTAACTGTTTCAAGAATTATTTTAATTCATCATTCATGCATTATTTTTACAAAAAATTAGATAAATTCAAAACCATTGAGACATTCATTTGTAGTTAAAAAAAAATAGACGAATACGGTTTTTCAAATAAACACTAAAATGACTATCATTTAATCAAATGGTCATCTGATTTCGAATTTAGGTGATTTTTGGTAGAAATGATATTTGAGGGAAAACCTAAAGATAGACAGTTTGATCATTAAAATATATTAAAAAATAGATCCTATAAAATGTGTGTCAAAAAAAGATGTCCCTCAATCCTAATCCCGTGTTAAAATAAGAAATAATGGAACACATATTTCAACATAAGACCCACTTATTTATTCAATCTTTTTGTGTTAGTAAACAAATGATTTATCATGAATGAAAAATGATCACATATATTGCATTCTCATCCTTGTAAGTAAGCATGTCATGCCATGCATTGCAAATAACACTGAATAAAAATATACCATATAAACGAAAACTTTTAGAACCTGGTTTGTTATGCCTCTGAAATGAAACTACGTGGTTTAATGCGAAAAAGTAAAAAAAAAAATAAAAAAATTAAACAATGCAATTATCTCGAAAGCTTAAATAATGTGTTACTCCAAGTAGTGGTCGAATTGCTCTAGTAATTAGCGTCTTCCTCTTTAAATCCTCTACCGTCTCGTAATGTAATTTAGAAGAAATATTGCTTGTATTAAAAAAATTCTAAGTTGTTATGCTACTCAAAAGGAAGGTTATATTCTATCTATATGGACTAATTAATTAAACCAGCTAGATCAATCACACGTTATCATCGGCTCACCAAGCATAGAGGTTTAGCAATATGATTGAACTATCGTCGCGCAAAACCTTTTTTTTTTTTTTTGGACTTTGCACTATGAATCTTGCGTGACAAAATTTTCGTCACTCAAGGTTTTGTGCAATGAAATCATACTTTCCACAACAAATCTAATTTCATCACGCAAAGTTTTTTGCACTACTAAATTAAACAGTTTGCGCGACGAGGGAGATTTTGTCCCGCAAAGCATTCTTAGGTCGCACAAAAACTATGGCGACCAGAAAATCGTCGCGCAAAGGTTGTGAAAATAGACATTGCGCGACGAACAATTTCAAATTTGTCGCGCATCTAAACAATTGCGTGACGCTTTATTACTCGTCACGCTAAAGTTATATAGACAAAGGTTTTCGTCGTACAATATAAAAGGGTACAAGTGCGCTTTGTAAGAGGCGTATGGTAATGCACGACGAAGTAGTAAGACGCGCTTAATTTTGCACGATGATTGGTCGACGTCGTGTAAGTGTAATAAAAAAACAAAATTTTATTTATAATATAAAAAAAAATGTACGTACAAATATAAAGTTTTAAAAGAAAGCGGGAACAAAACTATGAAAAAAAAGCGGAAAAATCTGTAGGCATGTCATTTGGAGGTGCTTGGTAATCTTGCTGCTGGTTGGGGACGGGTTCGGAGGTCAACCGGCCTGATTGCTATGCTTGCTTGGTATGGAAGGGCTCTGAGGGCGATGGTGCAACAAAACAGGGGAGACGTATTTCGGAGGAACTGAGGGCTTGTACAAACATTGACATTTGAGACTTGTACGATGCTAGCTCACTCCTTAGGCCAGCAACTTCCTACGTCAAAGCCATAACCTGGCTCTTTGACTGTGAGGATGACAAGGCTCTACTCTCTCGCTGCCTAGCATTTCCAATCCGCCGACAATATGTCCTTGGCCTCCAACCGAAAGTCTGGTCCAACGTCTCTGTGACGATGTGAAACCCTGCATCCTTAGGGGGATCTAATACTCGATCAGCGTGTCTGAGGAAAGCTGGGAAGCGGACTTTTGAAGCACCGACTGACTCTTCTCCACTATAATTGCTTGTGAAAAAAAACATGGATTATTAATAGAAAACAATTTGAAATAATTAGTATAAATGTTTAATGCATAAGAAATTACTTACATGAAGGGACTCGGTTAACTCGTCCCCAGGTCGGACATAAACGTTAGCAAAGACGTCGATCTCCAGAAATTTTGAACCCTCATAAAATTGAAAAAGATAAGGAAAATGTTAATACGAAAAAAAAAATTATTAGCAACATTTTAAAATTGGAAATGAAAGCTGTAATATACACCTTCCATCGTGCCTCCATCCTACAGGAGAAAGGCCTCGAACCCGAATGGTGAATAAAAGTCTTTTTCTCCCGATTGATCTTGTTCGCCTTCGCCTTCTTCTGTTATACAAAAAATAAATGTATTAGTTGTAACACTTAAAGAAAATTAAAACGCTTGCGCGACCAAAAATTGTTATGCGTCGCGCAATTATGTTTTAAAATGGTTTTTTAAATTTTTTTATTTTGTTTACAATTTATTATAAAATATAAATAAAACAAATTTATTTACAAAGTAATTCACATATAAAATGGGAATCATTCATACCATTTTTTCCATCTCTATATAATGCATTAACTATTTCATGTGTTTTACAAAAAAAGTTAAAAATAAATTGCCTTAATCTTTATCCGAACTATAATAACTTTTATTTTCGTCACTATCATCATTTCAGTGTCCCATTCCTCATCATCGATAGGTACGTCACCATCGTCGTTTGTGTGCATTGGACCATCGTATCGTGGAATATTACTGAGGTCAATTGTGATCGATTGAATCAATAATTCGATTGAAGATACTCATTCTATTTGAAATGGCTTATGTTTTAAAATGGTTTTTAAATTTTTTTTATTTTGTTTACAAAGTAATTCACATATAAAATGGGAATCATTCATACCATTTTTTCCATCACTATATATAATGTATTAACCATTTCATGTGTTTTACAAAAAAAAGTTACAAATAAATTACCTTAATCTTTATCCGAACTATAATAACTTTCACTTTCGTTGCTATCATCATTTTCAGTGTCCTATTCCTCATCATCGATAGGTACGTCACCATAATCATTTATGTGCACTGGACCATCGTATCGTGGAATATTACTAAGGTCAATTGTGTTTGATTGAATCAGTATTTTGATTGAAGATACTCCTTTTATCCGAAATGGTTCTTGAATAAGATTAGTATCTCAAAGTGTTTCCTCACCACTTTCCATCGAAGATTCAAGACATTGGTCAGCAACATTGTCGATGTCGTCGTCAGTACGGTCTTGTTCTGGTATAGCATACACGTTCCTATGATCCATCTTTTGAACAATTTTCCAATCTCTCTCAGCTTTAGGGTTATCTAGATACACAATTTGTTTTGCCATGGTTGATAAGATGTAAGGGTCGTTATCGTACCAAGTTTTGGTAGTGTTCACTGATAGTAATCCATGATCTCTTTTCACACTTCCATGCCTATTTGGGTTTGTATCAAACCATCAACACTTAAATAGGATCACTTGGCACCGGTCTTTGTAAAGCAATTGCACGACACTTGTTAGTTTGCCATAGAATTCAATGTCTGTACTTTCGCCTTCCCCGGGGACATGAACACTGCTATTTTGCGTACACAACTTTTCATCTCGTGCACCCGCTAAGAACTTGACGTCGTTGACATGGCAACCCAAGTACAATTCAATGCGAATTGGTACGAACGCCAAGTTATATAACAATTCATTGTAAGCGGGGGAATTCGATGCTTTCAGTTAATTCACCTAATATTAGATAAACATTTAAATTTGTTATTCGAGCAATTTAATTGGTACAATATATATGTCCAATACAAAACACTTCAAACTTGCATATTCGAAAAACCATTGCGGAAACAATTCACAATGTTTCTTGGCATACAAATGTGAAGGATGTGCCTGCTTCATCATATTTTCATGCTCGTCTAGATATGACAGTGTCTGGCTACAATTGTTGAGTACGGACCAATGTGCTATATCCCTGTCCTTCTTGGAAAAAGACTCGCCACAAATCGGATATCCGAATGGTCAAGCAATTTGGGTAAAAATTGAAAGTTTCTCCTTTTCACACCCCCGTCATTATTGTGAGGAGGACGATTGAAAGTTGTGTCAACATCCTTTAAATACATTCCACAAAATGTATGCTTTTCTTCAAGTCTCCGGGAAGCCTACCAAAACAAAACGATATGATACACATATTACTAATCGTAATATATTTAATATTAATTAATACAAAAACAAGGAATAAATACCTTTTTATTGGATACATCCATCGAAAGTTGATTGCTCCAGCAAGCAATGCCTCCTTTAGTAAGTGAACTATCACGTGTATCATACTTGTGAAGAAAGCTGGAGGAAATATCATCTCAAACTTGCATAGAACTTGCACAATGTCATGGCGCAATTGATTAACTTTCGTTTTTCGCAACGTTCTTGACGTCAATTGCCAAAAAAAACTGGACAACAACATGATTGGTTTCACTACATCGGCTGGCAAGAGATGTCGAATACCTACAAGAAGTAGGCATTGTAGAACCACATGGCAATCATGACTCTTTAGGCTAGCTAATCCCAGTCAACGTTCACGCAATGCGCAATATTTGAAGCATAACCATTGGGAAACTTTACAGACGATAAAAACGTTAAAAATTCTTTTTTGTCAATTGGTTTCATTGAAAAAAACGTAAGATCCCTTCTGGCTTTTTCATTGTCCCTATTCATCCATAAACCCCGTTGTATTCCCATTCGTTCCAAATCAAACTAGCTTTGATCATGTCCCTTGTCTTGCCTTCAATATCTAGAATTGTGCTGACCAATGTATCAAATACATTTTTCTCAACATGCATAACATCGAGGTTGTGTCTCAATTTTAGTTTGGACCAATACGGGAGCTCAAAAAACATAGACTTGTGTGTCTAGTTCATATGTGTAGAAGGTCTTGTCCTAATGAAATTAGTCCCAAAATGAGCAAAATCCAAACGGTTAAGCTGTTCCAAAATCTGATCATCGAACCATTCTCTGGGTCTGAGGCGATGCTTTTTCTCCCCGTCAAATTCTTTATCCTTCTCTCGCCACTCATGGTCCCAAGGAAACCATCTCCGATGACCAAGGTAACAAACTTTTATGGCATGCCAACTAGATGTTACGTCTTCCTTGTATACAGGGTATTCCATATAACCTTTAGTGCTCCACCTGAAAACCATTGCATCTGCGGGGAAATCTTTCACAGTCCACTTCACTGTAGCCCTCAAAGTGAACATCTTGCCAGTACATTTATTGTATGTGTGAACACCGTGTGTCCATAAATCTTTTAGCTCATCCACCAACAGCCGCAAGTATACATCGATTGACTTACAAGGATTCTCAGTTATCAATAGAGTCATCATCTTGTATTCTTTTTTCATATATTTCCATGGCGGCAAATTATACGAAAATACGAAAATCGGCCAAGTACTGTGGTGTTGTTTTAAAACCCCAAATGGATTAAATCCGTCAGTGGCAAGTCCCAATCTAACGTTACGAGAATTAGCAGCAAAATCAGGGAACGTTTGATCGAACTCTTTCCATGCCTTTCCATCTGCAGAATGCCTTAAGACATTGTCATCAACTCGTTTTTCCTTATGCTATCTCATGTCCGTGGCAGTATGCGTTGACATATATAATCGCTGCAACCTAGGTTTCAGGGGCAGATAACACATGACTTTTTGTGGGATCTTAGTCGTTCTATTCTGAGATGTCATTTTGAACCTCAACTCATTGCATACAGGACATTTATCCAATGCTTTATTCTCTTTGTAGAATAAAATACAATTGTTTTTCCAAGCGTGGATTTTTTCATAACCCAATCCAAGACCATTCAACACCTTTTGCACATGTCTATGGTCTTTTGGCATATAATTGTCCTTCTGAAGCATTCTCTTGAAAACCCCCAAAAAGTAATTGAAACACTGGTTCGACATACGATACTTTATTTTTCCATGCATTAGTTCCACAATGGCCGTGAGAATGGAAAAGCTCTTTCACACCGGATATAACTCTTGGTTGGCATTTTTTAATAGTTTTTCATATTGTTCGAACTCTACACTGTCCATTGGTGTAGGCATGTCATCTTCCTCTTCCTGATTGGTGTTTATCGATGTAAATGGAAAAGCATCATTTATAATATCCATGACATGTTCATTAGGATCCACAATAGGTTTAACATTGTCTACTCTTGTGGCGTTTGAAGACGAAGCATTGTCTAATTGTTCCTCATGATGGTTCCAAGTATTATATGTCTTAATCATTCCATTCCTTACTAAATGAAATCGAACATTTTCAATTATCTCCTTTAACGTGTTGTTACACCTCCTACAAGGACATCGGATTCTAGTTGCACCCAAGTTGTGTGTACGTGCAATGTCAATAAAATCTTCAATTCCATCCAAGTATTCATCCGTGCATCTATTCGGGTTCTGTATCCACGTCCTATCCATAATTCCTAGAACCACAACAACAATACAACAATCACAATAACTTCATACAAAATGATAATGTCACCTTATGCCTCCGGTAAAGGCCCTATCCCATTCGGGAATGCATAGTCATGTCACGTAATTTACGACTACATCAGATTAGATTTCGATGTGGACGAACTTCGGCAACATCTCCATACAGTTTTTCAGGTATACGACCCGAAGAACGTACAGAGATGACACCAAAATCTCCACAACCGAAACCTAATCCTTCAACCATAAACTACACGTCATAACTGTGCATTCCCAAACTGTCCAAATAATGGGACAATTCAAGAATTAATTGGACTGCAGTCATGCTTTCGCATCCATGCGCGAAATTCAACTAATCCTCAAACGGGAAACTAAGTTTTACAAAAAATAAAAAACAAGTACGAAGTTATTTTCAATTAACTCCGTACATCACAACACATATTTGTATGTCATGTACAAATTTAACAACATAATATAAATATAACTTAACAACACAATATAAACATAACAAACTAAGTTCAACATAATTTAATTAATTTTATATGTTTAAAAAATAAAATGAAGAAAATACCTTCTCAATCGTTCTCCACCAATCGCTAATCACACACAATATCCCTATAGACAACGAAATTAATGGCGTTAGTATGAATTTACATTAATACTTTTACCCTAACGACAAAAAACGCTTACCAGACTCACCGAGATAGCTAGATCAACCTAGAGAAGAAGATCGAGGGAGTATTAGATGATGAAATTGAGAGAAAATGGAAATGATGGATGTCGAATTGAGCAAAATCGAAGGGATGAGTGCAGAGGCACAATCTACAATTTTTTTTTTGCAGTTTTCCTCTGCACATGCCTAAATCCAGATTAAAAAGTTCACTTTTGGACTAACAATTTTGTGTGACGAACCAGGTCTTCGTCGTGCAAACACCCATTGAGTGACTAAGATGGTCTTTGTCGCACAGATGTCATTTGCGTGATGAAAAAAGAAACATTCATCGCACAAGTTTACCATTTTTTTATTTTATGTCCTTTACTATTTATTCTTTTGAACACATTGTGTGACGAAAGAATGTATCGTCGTGCAATGCATATTTTTTTTATTTTTTTATGTTTTTCTTTTTTATTTCTATGTATTGTAAATTTTTATTTTGTTATAAATCAAAAACTCAAACCTAATTAAACATTAAATTAATTAACAAAACTAATTTACTATCCCAAATAGAAATTATAATTAATGCAAATATTAATACTCATCCACATAACATATATTTATGCATTAAATTAAATATAAAGTCCACAATATCTTATTTAAAAAAATAAAAAAAAACCCTCATCAACTTCAATCCTCCTTCGCCCGCAACACATCAAACTTACATTGCTGGAAACTTTGCTTGAAAAGCCCATCCACATAAATCTGTTGCTTCTCATCGGTTTCATCAACATCCCAATGAACCTACATTAATGCGAATAACAATAAATTAGTAATTTAAAAAATATTACGTTTTAACAAAAATAATTGTTCATTATTTACCGCAAACTTACCGATAACTCTCCCAGCATAGACTTTTTCAACTCCTTATGGACCTTTTTCCAAGACTCAAAACTCTACAGAACAATCCCTCCACACCAAATTCCCAATGTCATACTTAAATTCGGTGTACGCCTCAGCCAAATTTTTGCCTTCCAAGTATGGTATATGCTTCTGTCGATACCTCTCTAATCACACTACAAGTTTCTTTTTCCCAGAACCTTCACCATAATCAGCCATTCTTTTTGAAACAAACACACAAATCCCCAAGTTTGTTGCTCAAAATGTGTCATAAATGTGCAATAAATTGGAAGGTTTGAACACAGTATGAATGTGCTTTGTGCGACAAACACATGGATTCGTCGCACAAAGATGTCTTACGGTAGCGTCGCACAATATATTGCGTGACGAATAAAATAATTGTAATTATAAAGTTTATGTAAACATAGATATCTATGTTTACGTAAACTTTATAATTACAAAAAAATATTCATAAAATATTTAATATCTTAAATATTTATGCTTAAAATAATTAATGCTTTAAATATTTATTATATAAATAATTAATACCTGAAATATTATTTTATAAATAATTAATACCTTAAATATTTATTCTATATATAATTAATGCCTTAATCCATACAATTATTTTCAGCATAAGTACGATATTCATTGAAGATTGAAAACACATATGAACCAAGGATAGGGTGCTTACATTAGATTAAGTCCAAATACATAACTTATATAAAAAAAAAAAACCTTAAATTTCAATATTGTCATACAAAACATAAATTTAAAACTACTATTTGGATGGTTCTGGTCCATTCCGCAAGACTTCATAATGCCATTGATTGTAACCTCCATCCAACGCATTATCCATCAACTTCATCAACTGTTCGTTCGTATCATCATCAAGAATATACTTACACTGTTACATATATATGCAAATAATTAATTCCAACATATAGCTAAAAATTTCACAAACTTAATTATTAATCCATCAACAATATACTACTAATAGTTCATCCATCACAACATTCTTCACATTCCTGGGCACATCTTAGATAAAAGTGTTTAGGGTTTGAATTGTATTATTTTATTCTTCTCCTTTGAGGAGGCTAAAATATAAGATACAACTTGTAATACAAGTAATATTAAAAGAATTATAACCAAACTAGGAAACATAATTATATCCCTAATCTAATTTGGGCTCACGCCAACACTCCCCCTCAAGTTGGTGCATAGATATCACCTAGGCCCAACTTGTCGAGTGAGTCTTGAAACCTTCTGCAGAAACTACATGAGTTAAGAACATATGCCAATTGTTCTTCTGTCTTCACGAATGGAATGTCAACCAACTAACATCCAACTTTTCTTTGATTAAATGTCAATCCACCTCAACATGCTTGGTCCTATCATGCTGCACCGGATAGTTAGCTATCTCCCATGCTGCTTGATTATCACAGTACAACATCATAGAACCTTTTGGTTTAAACCCTATCTTAATGAGTAGAATCTGAAGCCATAGAAGCTCACAAATACCATGTGTCATTCCTCTGTACTCAGCCATGGCCGAAGATCTTGCCACCACATTTCTTACTTTTCCATGTCACAAGATTACCAGCTACAAATGTGAAGTATCCCAATGTAGACCGTTGATCAGTAATATATCCAGCCCAATCTGCATCAGTATATCCTTTCACCTCCATATGCCCATGCTTTCTATACATCAACCTTTTTCCTGGAGCTCTTTTTAAGTCTCAAAATCCGCATTACTGCTGCCATATGATCTTCACTAGGAACATGCATAAATTGACTCACCACACTTACTACGTAAGCAATATCTGGCCTTGTAAGCAACAAGTAAATCAACCGCCCTACCAATCTTTGATACCTTTCCTTATTCATAGGGACTTGATCCTGATAAATTGCTAGATGATGATTCTGCATAATAGGTGTATCCACTAGTTTACACCCTAACATACCAGTTTCAGACAAAAGATCCAATACATACTTTCTCTGTGATAAGTATATTCCTTCTTGAGACCTAGCCACTTCAATTCCCAAGAAGTATTTAAGTCCTCCAAGATCTTTCATCTTAAACTCAGAAGACAAATGCCCTTGCAAACGTTCAATTTCCATTGTATCATCACCTGTGACAATCATATCATCTACATATATGATAAGTAGAGTTACCTTGCCATGTTTACGTTTGATGAACAACGTATGGTTTGCGTTTCCCTGTCAATACCTATACTTCTTCATCGCCTGGGTTAATTGCCCAAACCACGCTTTGGATGACTGTTTAAGGCCATACAATGCCTTTCGAAATCTACACACTTTCCCATTGGAGTTTGCAGCGCCATAACCTTGTGGAATATCCATGTACACATTTTCCTCCAAATCACCATGTGGAAAAGAATTTTTAATATCAAACTATCTCAGAGGCCAATCATGGTTCGCATCAAGAGATAATAAAACTCTAATGGCATTTATCTTTGCAACAGGAGCAAAAGTCTCTTGATAATCAACCCCAAAGGTTTGGATAAAACCTTTGGCCACTAGCCTCGCCTTGTATGTATCAATTGTTCCATTCGCCTTATGTTTAATAGTGAACACCCACTTGCACCCCACTGATTTTTTTGCCTTTGGGAAGTGGGACCACACTCCATGTATTATTCTTTTGTAGTGCTTCCATTTCAACTTGCATTGCTTCTTTCCATTTCGAATCTTTCAAAGCTTCCTCCACTCTGGTGGGTATTTTGATGGTTTCTATTTGCTGAACAAATACACAGTATTTTGGTGAAAGTCGATGAGTAGAGACACAGTTTGAAATGGAATACCGCACCTTTCCTTTTGGAGAGTGCCTGTCTGGTGGCCTTCTTCAATTTTGTCGAGGAGGCAACATATAAGATGGTTCAATAATTTCCAAGTAAGTTACTTACCTTGGGAATATCCATTGGATCATAGATTGACACTGAAGAAGTTTGAGAGGGGTTTTTATTGGAATTGTGACAGATAACAGATGGCTAATTTGGGCAATTTGACGCAGCAAGAAACCAATTTGGGTTATTGGCAAACATAAGAGAGGGCCCAAGCCCAGTTTGGTTGTCGGCTGGTGCAAGAGACGACCAAGATAAGATATTCGTAGCAAGTGGCCCACTAGGCGATGTTCTATAATGGTCATGTGGTCTATCTGCAGGCCCGCGTTCATTATCCTCAAATTCCAACACGTGTCTTGGGCCTTCATTATCCTCTAGATCCAGCCCGTGCCTTGGGCCTTCATTTGGGCAGTCAATACTTAAACCAATAGGGATATCGAACCAGCCATAATCTTCACTTACGATTATCTCCCCATGAGGAGTATGGCTGGGAAGAAAAAATAATTCATCTTCAGATAAGATAACATCCATAGTGACGTATACATGTTGAGTATGTGGATGATAACAACGGTAACCCTTTTGTTGGGGACTGAATCCAATGAAAACACACCATACAACACATGGATGAAGTTTGCTTCGTTGATTTTTGTGAAGATGGACATGTGCCACACAACCAAAAACTCGAGGCTTGAGATGAAGGGTGAAGGGGAGCAAAGCATGATCGGCAAGCACAGCCAAAGGTGTTTTAAAAGAGAGAACACGCGATGGCATTCGATTAATGAGATAAACAGCATAGGTGACTGCATCAGCCCATTATGTCTTGGGTGCACAACTACCAAGAAGAAGAGCACATTTAATCTCAAGTATGTGCCGATTTTTTTGTTCAGCAACTCCATTTTGTTGTGGGGTTTGAGGGCACAAAGTTTCATGGAGAATGCCTTTTTCCGTAAAAAACTGAGAAAGTTCCTGATTAAGATACTTACCACTATTGTCTGATCGAAGCACTTTAATAGTGAGTGAATATTGAGTACAAACCATGTGATAAAAACTTCTGAAGAGACTACCCACATCGCTTTTATTTTTCATGAAGTGCAACCAAGTCATTCTGGTCAAGTCATCAACAAATGTTACAAACCAACGCACACCGTGCTGAGTAGTAACTGGAGATGGCCCCCACACATCAGAATGAATTAGCTCAAAAGGAATTGTTCTTCTATTCAAACTCGGGGGATCAGAAGCTTGATAACTTTTGGCTAATGTGCAAACATTACACTTTAATGAAGAATCTGAAATATTACCAAATAATGACGGAAGTCATTTTCTCAAATAACCGAAGGAAGCATGACTAAGATGATGATGCCACAACTGAATGGTCTTCAACTTCCCACTATCACGATCTTGAATTTGATGAACATGGCCCTGTGCAACATCATCAACATAGTACAATCCCCTTCTCTTAGTACCACGCCCAATGATCGCCTGAGTTTGGATATCCTGAAGTAAACAGAAAGACAGAAACATTTGCATAACATAGTCTAATTGCTTGGTGACTTGTCCCACATATAACAAATGGCTAGAGAGTGTGGGAACAAGTAAGCAGTTATGTAAGAAGAGAGTAGAAGTGAGTGCAATCGTACTCGTCCCTGTAACCAGGGCAACACCTTCATTAGCTGTGATAATACTATCCCGTGGTGGTGGTTGTAGAGTTAAATAAAGTTTGATCATAAGTCATATGATCAGTGGCTCCAGAGTCAATGATCCAACTTGTATCAAGATCAACAGATGCAATTAAGGCTTTGCTCGTGTTACCTGGATCATCAGATTGCTTTCGGGAAGCAATCAAATTCAAAAGTGATAGTGATGGGCCCAAATTGTCTGAGTTCGGGTTTAATTCCTGCTTGTTTTCCGCTGGTGGGCTGAGTAAGTCCTTACCTAAGCTACTGCCGACATCATCATCTGTGCGTTGTCCAACCTGGTTGTGGGTTGCAGATGAACCTGCTTGCTGCCCAATTGAACTACGGGTGCCAGACTCGACAAACTCAGTTTCCAAGACTCCTACAGCCTTGAATTCGAACGGCAAAGCCAGATTGGAGGATGCACTCAAGACAAGCGCAAAATCCGATGAGGGAATTATTATTTGGTTGTCTGCCAAGGATGGAATCATAGCTTGGTTGTCATCGTCTCTTGCTTCAAGACACATGGCTTTAGGTTTCATAGGTATCCTGTGCGTTGACCTTCCTTCGGTTAATTGTACAGGAAAAATTGATTTCTGTCAGCGGTGTCTCTTGCTTTGAGACACTGCTGGAAAATTTTCTTTTGATTCTTTTCAGAGTTTTGCAACTACGGTAAAGAGAAAGAGTCAGGATCGAAACTTGCTCTAATGCCAAGATAAAAGTGTTTAGGGTTTGAATTGTATTATTTTATTCTTTTCCTTCGAGGAGGCTAAAATATAAGATACAACTTGTAATACAAGTAATATTAAAAGAATTATAACCAAACTAGGAAACATAATTATATTCCTAATCTAATTTGGGCTCACGCCAACAATCTTACCAAGAACGCCACTTAGCAGTGGGACAATTATTCCCTATGGCTACAGCGATCGCATGCGCAAACTCAAATTGTTCCCTCAAATCATGCAGGTTGGCATTGCACGCGTACACTCTCATCCTTGTTTTTATCTGCCATCCCAACACGAACAAAATTTTGAAGAATAAGGATAATAAAATTGTGAAGAATCAGGACAGCAGAAATGCATATTTATAGGAAGGTTAGGACCTTTGCGCATCGAAGCCTTTGTCGCGCAAACACCTATATTAAATGCGGTATTAATTCCTCGGATTCACCTGCAGTAAATGGTCAAAACTGACAGGAACTTGCTGACAGGCTCATATTTATATATATTTTATATCAAATTCACTTGTCTTTTCTTAGTTAGTTCCTTATATTTTTGAGCTATTTACTTTGTTTTTGTGTTTTGTAGGAGCTGTCAAGCAAAGAAAAGAAAAATAGCATAAGTGGGATTTTAAGTAACAAATTCGTCAAAACTGCCTATGCACATCAGCTGATTTTGGAAGCAAGTTGCGGACAGATCAGAATGAATTAGAGAATGAGCCTTATATGGTTGGAAAGCTATGGATGTCTATTTTCTGGAGCATTTCACGGATTGTTAATATCATTTTTCTACAAGAAGTTATGGCCGTTTTAACACTAAAAGGTTTCCAAGAGGCTGAGCAGTTTGTAACTGACAAGAAAACATTGAAAGCAATAAATCCAATAAATCTAGCAGCCAAAACTGATGCAATCAAGAACAAACCAGCTGACACCTATTCATATATCAGAGTAAATGGAATTAAAGATGAGGATTAAGAGGGAGTAATTAGCATAAAGGCTACCCAAGGAGTTATAATTGTTTCACCATTTCCTCTCACTTATTGTCATCACTAAATGGCTATTAGTGGATGAGTTAAGGAGAAGAAAATGATGCAGCAAGAATTGGTTTAAAAGTAGTGTTGGGGAAGGAAGGAAAGGAGGGAGCCTTAGTTAATTTCTTTCGGTTCTATTTTCTCAAACTCATGTTTATCTTTTGTTTTAACTTAAGAATTGTGTAACTAAATTTTTAGTAGTTAGGGGCTGTTTGAAGCCCCGAATATGATTGCAAGTTTGTTATGACATTTCGTTTGAATTACTTTTATGAATGGATGAAAATTGGTTCACTACTTGTCTCATTGATGAATTCTTTATGTGTTTTCTACGGATGCATACTTAGTAAGCATATCTATGATTCTAATGCTATGAATATGTGTGTGTCTGCCCTTGTCGAATGAGGACCTACATATGTTCTAGAGTAGTACTTGTTAGTTGCGATTAACATGTGAACCAATTTCTAGGATAAGTAAGACAACGTCAGTACTTACGATGCCTTGTGATGACTCAAACTCTTTTCATTCTTAATGATTTCTACTTGTTAAATCTATGAACACGCCATTCTAGATTGCATGTTAGGGACTAAATTAAGTTGAAAATGCCATTCTCTTAACATACTACATAAGAAAGAGTAATAGGTTGAGTTCTAACATTGAGCCAACTTGAGCATCTTCATCCGGAAATAAGAGGAATTTGAATGAAACATAACATGTTTGCATGATTATTTGGTGGTGGATAACAATTCCCCTAACTCGGTTTTCTTAATTTGTGAACTACTTAAAAATCTGTTTTGTCCTGTTTTTGTTCTATTTAATTTAAATAGTTAATCAACTCCAAAAATCCCAAAAAATTTGTGTGAGTGTAGCTCTGTGTGTCTAGTATTTGCATATAAAATTTCGTAGACTTTAGATAAGTGTAAGTCGGTCTAATAATTATTTTTCGGTGACTGGTCAGTAGGGACAGCAACACAGCTTTTGTGACATTTTAAGTAGTTAAATAAAACAATCTTCTGCGGGAAAGACCCTTATTTTCATATGCTACAATTGACAAATCTTAGTGTTAATAAGGAAAATCAATAGGACATTTGTGTGCTACTTTGTGGTGTGCTTTTAATCCTATCAATTGTGCGATGAATCATTGGTCGAGCAGATGCCTCATTTTCGTCGCGCAAGTTTTTCGCACCAAACAAAATTACCCCGCATTTTCTTGCTGACTTTACCCGACGTCAAGAATTATTCATCGCGCAAATTTTTTTTTTTCTCCTATCTTTTCTATTTTGCATCACGAAGTATATTTTTCGTCACTCAAGTACGTCTTGCGTGACGAAATACTCTTCGTTGCGCAAGCTGTTTTTTCTACTAGTGTTGGTGGTAGTGTCAGTACTTGTAATGGATTGAATTCACTTCTAATTATTGTTAGTTCATTCAGAACATGCAATTAAACATTAGACCTAAATATTTGACAACTATCTAATGATATTTATCTTCACTTGTAAGTAAGAGGTCTTAGGTTCGATTCTCGCCAACTGCGAATTTGAATCACATTATCATGGCTAACCCATTGTGAGACTTAGCCCACTCCCCCACTCCCTTTGTATATATAGATAATATTGTTTGTTAAAAAGAAAAAATTTGACAACTATATTTCATTAATGAACAATTAATAACAAAGTTGGGATTTGTTGTAGTAGCATGCAAAGTTTTGGCAAACAGCAGGTTTAATGAGAGCCTTCATTGTATACACAACACTTATTTGCATATTCTTTGCACAGCGAATAAAATCTAAAAGACAACGTAGTAATCGTACGCGCATGTTTCAAAAGTTTTGTTCAACAAAAATACGTGGCACATACGAAATAGCACGATACAAATACCCGCTAAAACAAATTGTGACCTCTAGTTAGTAACAGATGTTATGAAGAAGAAGAAGGAAAAAAAAAAAAAAAAAAAAGAAAAAACCCTAAGGAGAGACGTTTGTGATCGTCAAAAAACGTGTCAGCATTAGGTACTTTAGGTTTCTCTCTGTGCACCAAATTAGGGATGGGAATCCGTCCAAAATAAAATTAGGGTCAGGGAAACAACAATATTCGTTTCAACTTTCAGTCTGCCTGCATTGTCGTTTATTATACAAGTGACTTGACTTCTCCTCCAAAATGAGGTCTGCATTTTGGTGGCCCTTCCACGAACTCCACGATTCATGTCACTAATTGAGGACCATTTTTGTCCTCTAATTCCTTATTTTCATTGTTTCCTCATCACTTACATATATGCACTCTATGGGTATACCAAATTAAAATGTTAAATTATACCCTACAAACAGTTTCCATATTTGTATTCTTTTGTTGGTCTGGAGAAGGGGCCAATCCATAACATATTTCTAAGTTAATAGTATAAAACTTAAACTGTCACCTGTCTAATATGCGTTCATTATCCAACTTGTAAACATAATCAAATCTTTGAATTTCGGTATTTAATTTCGACATGATGTAGAAAGCCTGCATGGGTATACAAGGATTTTTTTTTTTTTTTTTTTAATGACCGAAATGGGAATAAACGGGAAGGTTATTATATCTGAATAATGTGTTAATGGCTAATGATTTAATGGAAGACCATAGGGCTAATTTGCACTTTCAGAAGTTTATGTACAGGCGGCTGTCTGCATATTGCCAAATGCTTGTCATCTTTAGGTCAATCCGCACACCAAGTCAAAGCTGGCCAACCTTCCAATATTGGAGAAAACAAGCGAGAAAGAAAATATCTTATCGGTAACCCATTTGAGAAAGAAAAAAATTTGTCTTCTCGGAACCCTAAGGTTGGGAGGGAGAGAGAAGAGAGATTTGATTGGTGGAATGTGCATTAGAAGAGGATTATAGACTTTGAACTGACTCCAATAACATTCCACCACTAGATATGGAAACGTAATTGTGGATTTTTGACCTTTTAACGTCCACACAAAAAGCCTATTTGTGATTGATCTCACGCACTTCCCAATTATGCAATATTATTCTCATTTTTCCAGAGTACCAAAATATCTAATCACCGAAAGAGATCGTAGAATTTACTAATTGAGGTTGAGGTTTCACTCTAAAATCAATTAATAATAGATAGAAGGAAGCAATTTCAATAAACTCTTGTAAAATATATTAATTTTTTGTTGTGAAATATTTCTTCATAACCTCACATTCAATGAATGCAATCAAATACACACTAGCCCTTAAAATAAAAGCTCTAGTTGTCAACCCTATGCCTTTGATCTAGGGGTTGGAGATGATCCTTTTATATCTCATTCCTCTCTATTTTTAGTTGTGGTCGCTCTCTTGCTCTGTCGATATAATTTTTGTGGTTGTGACCACTCTCTCGCTTTGCCAAGGAGAGTTCTCATATTGTGATCATGATCATGACTTTGGCATATGTTTTTCAGATCTATTTTTATGGTTTGTACGCTTAGCAAAGGATTACGAGGACATCAACATTTGTTGGAAGGGAGTCATAGTAAGGCTTCTTTGCCAACAATTGCAAGATCATCAACAGTTAATGCAATTCTTACCTAGTTGTGCCTTTAGTTCTCCAACTTGAAAGAATTTGTCTTCGTGACTAGGGTTTTGGGTATATGACTAATATCCTTTGTGGTTGAGAAATTGTATTATATTTTTAATGACTTTGTAATTGTAGAGAGATTTTTCAGAGTATCGGAACATGGCCAAGTACAGTAAGTGTCATATAACAAGTGGTTGGATACTTGAAAAAAAAATTCAACAACTTGTATTGTGACACTTAGTGTACCGAGCCATGTTCCCGACACATTAAATAATTTCTCGTAGTTGTGGAGATGTAATGTTTTGACATGCGTGATCCTCTTACATTGTTCTGAAGACCACTTTGACATGTCCATACATTCTTGAATATATTTTTAATGAAATTTATTTTGATTACGTATGATTTATAGTAAGAAAACCCTAGCCGTCTAGAGCAAAAATCAAAGAAAAATTCTCTACTGCCAACCCATACCTTGGCTTTGGGGTTAGCAGCAATCTTCTAGAAAATCATTCTTGGTCTCTTCCTTCTTCCTTTCTGTTTACTTTGTCTGGTGTAGAATTGTCTCCTCAAAACGCTATAGTCACAGTGATAGTTGTCGTTTTTTGGCCCATACACAGTAAATACAAGGTTTGGATCCAGTTATCACCCTCGATATAGATTTGAAGTTGGAAGCCATGGAAGATATCGGATTGCGTCAGGATTGGGTTTAGGCAGAATGACAATATGGACTAACCAGTGTTGGGATATGGTTCTTGGAGTTGGGTTTTTTCTAATAATTTTTGTTTCTTTCTAATAATTTTTCAGGAGTTGTCTTGGAGTTGGGTTTTGACATCTCTCTTTAGGAGAGTTTGTTAGTTTTATTGCTTTCTACAGGAGAGTAGCTAGATTTTATTTTTCATTTTGGTAGGCAACCCCTTTTGAATCTATGTGTGAAGGGTGAAGTTGTTTGATTTGCTGGATCTACTTCACTTGGTGTGGTAGGATTGTAGCGGTGATTAGATGATGTGATTGACTCATGAGTATCGTACTCTTTGTCTCAGTATATGATATGAGATTTTGTTCTAACATGATCTCCCTAGAACACGAGGTTTAACGGTTTTGTTAATCTTTATAATCTTGCGGTTCTCGATGAGATCGGATGAGTGCTTAAAGTATTCTCATTGCTTTGCGATTAGTGATGTTTTATTATAATATTTTTAGATCTAACTTGCTAGACTTCTTTGGGATGCCGAATTATTCATAATATGTATTTATAAACACATACCTTTTTTTTTCAATAAATAAAATATCATACTTTTCTTTAGGAAAAAAAAAATGATGGTTGAAATCATCCGATTTGGTTGACTTTTGAGTATATATCTTGTGTTGTTCGCATTTGAATTCTCTCACTCTCAAAAGTAACAAAATGATTTTTGAAGCTGGCTTTGATCAATCTGGGGATCTTTACGTTTTTCTAGTCTTCTAGACATGACATAACCTGTATGAGGGTCTACTTTGAAGACTACAGACCAATTAAGTTCACTGCTGGATGGTCCATATCCAAATGATTTTTTTTTTTGGTCAACTGAGATTTTCATAAAAGCCTCAGACAAGGCAAGAGGAAAAAACATCAGAGAAATGCAACGTTCCATATCAAAATGATTAATCAGATAAATATTGTCATGTTCGTCGATAAGAATAAGTGAATAATATGTTTTACTCATTCAATGATATAAAGCTGTACAAAATTATGCACATCGGTATACAATGTTACACTTTACGAAGGGCAAAGACAAGAAGTACAACCTTTATTTGTATGCCAAGCCAAGAAAATAGAAAAAGAAAACAAAAATACATAAATTATTGCTCATATATAGTGAAACCAATCGATGATATTGCTGCAATGCCCATTTTAACTAACATATAAAAAATAAAAATTGCTATTAGCATTTTAAAAATCATATTATATACTCTTCATAAGTATAATTTCCTTACTAATTATCAAAAGTTCAAAAATAAAAAATAAAAATTTTAAAATGTCGATAATATATTTTTTTTAAATTAAGAAATTAATTTTTGATACAAGCCGTGTTAGTAAAAAAAATTTTAGTCAAACAAATTACGTTAGTTAAGCGAAGGGATAATGTGAAAAAAAATAATAAAAGGTTGACAAGACCCTTCAATAGACAGAAAGGACCACATAACATTTTCTTTTGTGATGCCTATAGATTTTCATACCCTAATTTTAGGACACCTGCAAAAGGAACGTGTAGATAGAATAAAGGCAATACCATCCATTTTTCGGGAAAGCGACCGCTAATAATACACTCTTGTCTGCGGGGCTTAGATGCATCTCCTAACCTATCTCAAGTTTTAGGACATGTCAAATACTCTCCGAATATCTCGTTTTGTACAGGAAATTAGATTGAAATGAATAATTTTTAAAATTTTAGGTATTTTGAAGGTAAATAGGACTGATTTTTTATTTTAAAAGGATTAAAAAAAAGATTAGACATTAAAAAAAATGGAAATTTTAACAAAAAATTTATAGTACTGTTCACTTCAACGAAAAGTCACACTTTTACACTAAAAAGTCAATCCTGGTACTATTCATTTCACCATTTATTTTGTCATTTTCTTTTTGAGTAATCCATCATCTACCTCTATATTAGCCACAATATTTTTGTTTTTTCTTTTAACATACCTAAAAATAATTATTTTTCCATTCCAATCCTATCCTTCATACCAAAAGAGGCCTGAAAATAAAAAATAGTTTTATAGTACGGATATATCGTTATAACAATACACCACTACCATCACGTATAAATTTATCTTAAAATGACTTTATTATTGATATGAAACATCACGTTAACAATATACTCGTGTTATAAAATGATATCTTCAAACTTACTTTAAGCAAAAGTTCCCTCTTTCACCTGCTGCGTTGAGATAAATAAGTTTGGTGGTCGAGTAGCCAAAATTAGTATCGTGATCAAATAGGATATGAATCATGTGATGAGGTTTTATTTTTTCTGTAAATGGAAGCAATTTTGAAGATGTTTAGTGGACGGTTTATTTATTTATTTATTTATTTTCGGTGAACCGGAGATTTTCATAATCAGGACAAATTGTCAATCTTACAAATGTAGCCCACAGAGAGAGGCAAGCAATAGACAAACTAAAGACATAAACAAGGTAGTGGAGGGGGTACAGAGGGATAGGACGCTGCAACAAATGCTAAAACGTCACTCCCTACACTATCAATTACAAGAAATTAACGAGGACAAAGTAAGCTATTATTGTTCAAAATATAAACCAACGAAGATGGTTTCGGTTAACTTCTTTGACAAGCCTTAGAGTTTGGAAGATGTTTCTATCATGAAAAGGATTTGACAGTCATGGATTTGATATCTGTTCAAAATATGGGCTCAAAGTGCAGGATCCAAGGGTTCGGTAGCTGTTTTAATCAACACAGGATTAAATTCGTTATGTCGTATGGACCGTTGTGTTAACTTGGTCATGACGTTCAGGTTGTAAAAAAGTTAGGGAACTTTGACCGATGCTCAAATTTTAGTAGCTTTTCTAATTGGTACAAGAGAACTTGCATGTTTTAGTATTAGACATATCAATTCAATTCTGTCGCTCATTTATTTTATTAAAAAATTAAAAATTAAAAAAAAGATTATAACTAATATAAAGTATAGAATCCACAGTATAAGTTCATAAAACATTTCTACACATATAGAATTGTCTTTAACGAGCTTTCGTTGTTTAAAATCTTTTTATAATCACTTCATTATCAAATATTTACTAAGAAAATTCCAAATTTAGGGTTAATTAGGGTATTACCTAACCGAGTTTGTTGTTGTAGAGCTTTTGGGTTGATAAATTATCTTACTATTGTACAAATATTAAATAAAAAAGGAATACAATAGATTAGTTGTTCTCTGCGGGTCAACTAAATGTTTTTTTCCCCTTTTTTTTCAAACGAGTCACATGGGCCAAATTGAAGATTTATAATACATAACAGTTGAAATATGATATAACCTAACACGAAAAGCTGTAACATGGTTATGTGACCACCCTAAACCTATGTTTTGGCTCTGCTACTGCTTGAAATGATATATTACATAGGAAATCTTTTGAGTATGTACACATAAACTTTCTCCTAGTTAAGATTTTGACTAAAAACTTGGATTCAGTACAACGCATATTGAGAAAATTCATATGCTCTCGTACCACATTATACATTCACATGAATTTTTTAGTACATATCTAATGATTTTTTTTGTATAGAAGTAATACTGGTTGGAGGAATCAAACTTAAAATTTAAGATGCAAATAGTAAAGCTCTCAAATATGAAAAGTAAAACATACAAATTTTGTTTCATGAAATTGTATATGCAGCAAGGTCAGGAAGAAATGGTTGAGTTCAAGTATGAAAGCCCTTGAATTAGCAATGGAGTTGTGTTACTAATGTTATATTAAACAGTTCAGCTAATTAAGTGAATGTTATTCGTATCTTACAGTTTGCCATTGTTGATATCAAAAGTAAGTACGTAGGTAGTACCAGTGTTGGCAATTGATATTGAAATTTATGTAAATCTTGTTATATGTGGTATGCACTACACGCAACAACAGATGGATTAATAACAGTATAGAGAGAGAGAGAGACAGAGAGAGAAAGAGAGAGAGAGGCACAAAAGGAGTGGTGGGGAGAGTGAAAAGACAAGTCCAATGTCATATCGGAGGTCTTTGGTATCATAAGACAGTAAGTGGGTTGTGCTGTCAATCCAAAGGATTTGATTTTCTCTTCTTTCTATTAGGGGGCAAAACAACAGCTTCCTTTTTTATATATTTTGGCTTGTGTTAATGATGCATAGTTCAATTCCGTAATTAATTAACGATATTTTAATGTGCATCATTTATTTCCATAATTAATTAACGATATTTTAATGTAATTAGACTAAATTACCAAGAGGTGAATTTTTTAGAAATTGTACGGCATTCATTAATAACAAACATAATATGTACATAGATGAAGATAGAGTCCGTAAAATGGATCTCGATTAAAATCTTGTCAGGAATTTTAACCCCATTGAAGGAAAAAGAACGTCACACATCAAACAAATAATTAAGAATTACTATCCTCAAAGAGAAAGTCTGATATTACATTAGGGGGTTCCTCAAACCATATAACAGGGTTGTCAATACTCAAGCTCAAACGTGCTATTCTATGTGCCACCTTATTCTCCTCCCGTCTACTAAATACGACCTTCCACTTGGGCATTGAATGTAGGAATGACAACGATTCGGTTTGGGATGAAAATGTTATATCCATTCTATAACCACGAAAATTAACCATATCCATAATCGCAAATTAATCATCGGAGATTATCCATAACCATACCCACAGGGTAACGTATTCTCCATCGTTAACAATTATATTCATCTTCGTCAATACAAAAAATATATTGGTTCAGTTGACGCATTATAATTTAGTAGATATTAATACCCCCCATTTTTTTTTGGAGTCTAATTTAGAGAAAAAATAGATAGAGAATAGTAAAGAACAATTGATTTTGAACAATAGATGTCTTTCACATCCAACCGAAAAACCTATTATAACTTTTTAATGGCAGTTCCAAAAAAGCGCACCTCTATTTCAAAAAAACGTATTCGTAAAAATATTTGGAAAAGGAAGGGATTTATTCATTAAACATTTGATGTATAAAATGATTCAATGAACGGATCTTGTGGAGTGTAAAAATTAAAGGATTGAATTTAAAACATTGATGATATTGGTTGATCTTTCATATCCCTCATAAGTGTTATTGAATTATCATTGATTTTGATTCAAAACTTTTGAATTTTCCCATAAAATGCAACTCACACAATATGCAAATTTTTGTATTGTCAAGGTGATGAACACACACACACAGATATATATATTCATTATATAATACTATAATATTATATACTATTCAGGTTGGATTCGAGGACGGATATAGATTAGGAACTCTTATAACCATATTCAAAACCATAACTGAATAATATTTATGGTTTTTTTCTCATATCCAAAATATACTCAAATTTTCATACCCAAATCCGTTTTTTATTCGGGAAGTTATCCACAATTATCGAGTTTAACAATTAGAATTGCCATCCCTAATTGAATGAATCATCGTACGATAATTATTTGTAATGTTTCCAAAAGGCGAGGTATCATCTATACCTTCATGTTGCAGTGCCGCCATAACGAGCAGCGCATCACCTTCAAAAACCACGGCCGGAATCTGCTTCTCTTTGACAAATAAAGCCGCGTCTCATGCTGCCATCATCTTGGCCAACAGCGAGGAAGAATTGGCAGCGTGCAGTGATGCCATGGCTACCACAAACTCCCCCTCGTGCAGTGATGCCATGATAGTCACGATTTTATCACAAAAAAAAAAAAAAAAAGCAAAGCATATTACAACTTAACGATCATCATTTGATGAATATGTTGAAAAATAAAAAGGAAAGTCTTTTGGGGAGAGAATTTAATTAGTAAATTTATATGATTTAATTAGGGTTTTGATATATATATATATATATGATTTGATTTGGTTTAGGTTTCCTTGTCTTGTAGACAAAGAATTGTTTTGAATTATTTCCTAATATTTCTCCTTTGTAATCTTATAAATACCTCCTTATAGAGAAGAATAAAGTATTGAAGTTGTATTTAAGAATTGTGAGATTGTAGAGAATTATAAATTTATCCTAAACCGTTTATTTTCAACTTGATATCATAGCAGAGGTCGATTTTTTGTTGAACTTTGCTGTGAATGCTTCCCTGTGGATGCACAAAGCTAACTTTCTCCGTGCATTAATAGGCTATGAACCTGAGGGTGAAGATTGTCTACGATCATTAGAAGAAGATAAATTTCTGCTATCATGAAGAAGAAAAAAGGGAAACAAAAGTGCATGGTTTCGATGCTTTGGAGGAAAGAGATTAGGAAAAAAAAAATTCATGGTAGTATCTGTTTCCTATCATGTAGTTTTTTTGTGTTTTATTTTATTTTTTTCTTGTCAATTTAGGTTGTTTTTTGAGTTTGAAGAAGAAAGAAAAACCAAAAAAGAAGAATGAAAAAAAAAATTAAAGGAAAAAAGAGGTTTGGTGATTGGGGATTCCGAAAAGAGGCATTAATTTCAATTGGGCTTTCAAAAAGATTAGCGTTTGTTCCAACTGAACTTTCGAAAAGAGGCATTAGTTCCAACATATATATAAAGAGATTTATTTATTGGGCTTTTGAAAACAGATGTTAGTTCCAATTAGGCTTCTGAAAAGATTAGCGTTAGTTCCAATTAGCCTTTCGAAAAGAGGCTTTAGTGTGCTCATTTTAGTATTTAACAAATCTCTTACAATTTATTAAACAAAATAAAATGCAAAATGAAAGTTATCTATTTTATGTCTAAGTGAATCGCAACTTAGGCGAGTGCCTAGGCGGGTGCCTAAGTAGTCTAGGTGGGCGCCTCAGTAGGTATAGGTGCCCTTTCTTAATTTTCAAATGCCTAAGCATTAATCGGTGCGGTGGCTAGCCACCTAGCGCCTAGGCGGCATTGGGCGGGGATTTTTAGAACAGTTCAGCACATCAGTGAAGATTTCCGACACGTGTGGCTCACTTAATGCGTGGTCTAATGTGAGGGGAGGTGTTGAAAAATGAAAAGGCAAGTATTTTAGGGATAGGATTTAATTAGTGATTTTATATGATTTAATTAGGGTTTTGATATGATTTGATTTGGTCTAGATTTTCTTGCCTTGTACACAAAAGATTGTTTTGATTTATTTCTTAGTATTACTCCTTTGTAATCTTATAAATACCTCCTTATAGAGAAGAATAAAGTATTGAAATTGTATGTGAGAATGGTAAGATTGTAGAGAATTATAAATTTATCCCAACCCTTTATTTTCAACTGAATAATATTAATAAATGAGTAATGCTATACTTACCATCTATTTGTACTATCTTTCTAATAGAGGTAGGGCCCACCAACAATGTAGATCTTATCTTTATTAGAAATATCATACAAATAGGTGGCAAAAATAACATTTTTATTAATAAATAATGGTCTCTCCCATTGCACGTGTCAGACCTTGTCTCGTGTGGGCAGTACCATGCAAACATGCACATGTCTCTCTTGTTTTTTTTTTTGGATGAAAATTGTGCACCGGTCTCAAATTTACTAGAGGTGTTTGGTGGTAATAGTCCCTATATATGAATCTTAAACCTCCAAAGACCCAACTGACACACTTCCCCGTGCCCACTTTAATCTCTTGTCCATTCTTGCTGCTCCCATCTCATATGCCTCTTCCATGTTTGTTTAACAAGTAATAAACCCAATATAAATAATATTTTGTTGTAGGCCTATTTGACTGAACTGTATTTAGGACAGAGAAGGAGAGGGGCCAGCTGCAACAGAGAGAGAAGAGAGAGATGTAATTCTAAAGTGTGTGTTGTATTACCCCATTGTGCCTTTATTTATAGTAGTAGGGAATGTGTAATCCTTTCCCTAATAGGTTTGCAACTCTAATAGGAATTAAATTACTAAAGGGAATATACAAGATACTCATAGATACACTAGGATTTACACAATCACATTCCTAGTCCAATAGGACTGCAACACTCCCCCTTAAGTCTGTAAATACTCAAACAAAAATCACATCAGATCTTCAGCAGATAAGGTAGAACAATTGATGAAGTCGTCGGCACAACAGGTAAATGCGAGTCTCAAATTTAAAAGAAAGTATGTATTGGTAGTAAAACTCACAAAATCTCGCTATGGTAAAACCCAAGGCAGAGGAAAACCCATAGACTAAGGAGAAAAGTAAGAAGTATGCATAATGTCTTAAACAAACGTCAAATAGGACGAAAGTAGTGAAATCAACGGAGTATGAGCATCCCAGGATGGGTGCCTTGTTAAAACCTCGTTAGGCAGCAAAAACCCAGTGGGAAAAATGCTCCTAATCGTAGGAAAAAGAGTACATTAAGATCAAGTGAGTATGCTTCAAGATACTCCCCATGAGTTAGACATAACTTCCACATAAGAGAACTACAAGCAATTCAACTCAGATAATTTACGCATACCGATTCCTTGGACAAGCTTCTAAAAAGTAGACTTGGACAATGACTTAGTGAAGAGATCAGCTAGATTGTTTTGGGAATGGATTTTCTTGACTTCAATGTTTTGATGTTGTTGTTGTTGGTGAGAATGAAAGAACTTTGGCGCTATGTGCCTGGCGTTGTATCCCTTGATGTATCCTTTCTTTAAATGCTTCCTACATGCTACATTGTCTTCAAAGCTTGTCGTAGGAAGGTCAACAATGGAAGAAAGACCACTAGTGCTTCGAATATGTTCCATGATTGCTCTCAACCAGAAGCACTCATGCGATGCTTCATGCAGGGCGAGAATCTCAGCATGGTTTAAAGAAGTCGCAACTAGCGTTTGCTTGGTAGACCTCTAAGATGTAGCGGTGTATCCAACGGTAAAGACATAGCCCATTTTAGAATGTGCCCTATGTGGGTTAAACAGATAACCAGCATCTGCGTAACCAACGAGGCGAGAATTAACCTGAAGACCGAGGGCGGTGGCGGCGGCGGCTCTTCTTGAGGATTCATGGTTGTAGAATAAGCCCAAATCCATCGTACCTTTAAGGTAGTGAAAAATGTCTTTAACACCATTCTAGTGTCTGCGTGTAAGCGCATTGCTGTATCTAGCCAAAATATTAACATCGAATGAGATGTCGGGTCTAGTGCATTAATCTAAGTACAATAAAGCACTAATTGCACTTAGGTATGGAACTTCGGGCTCCAAAATCTCTTCCTCATCCTCTTTGGGACAGAAATGATCTCGTTTATCATCTAGAGTCCGAACGACCATAAAAGTACTCGGAGGCTTCGCTTTATTCTCATTAAAATGTCGCAACACCTTCTGAGTGCAGTTCAATTGATGTACTAGGATTCCATCCGAACAATGCTCGACTCCAGGCCGAGATAATATCGAGTTTTTCCAAGATTTTTCATCTCAAATTTCAATTTCAAGTGAACGGTAATTTCCTCAAGCTCTGCGGGAGTTCCGAAGAGGTTCACGTCGTTGACATAAACTGGAACGATCGCAAATCCGGAATGTGACTTCTTAATGAACATGCATGAGCATAGTTCGTTGTTCACATAACCCTGACTTGTCAAATATTCACTCAGACGGTTATACCACATTTGCCCAGATTACTTCAATCCGTAGAGTGATCCCCTCAATCTAATAGAGAGAGTATTCCATGGTCTAGAACTATTTGAACCAGTCAATGGAAGTCTTTCTGGAACTTTCATATACATTTTCGTATCTAGATCCCCATAGAGATACGCGGTTACCACGTTCATAAGTTGCTTATTCAATTTTTCAGAAACTACCAAACTGATAAGGTAACAGAACGTTATGATGTCCATTACGAGGGAATACATCTCGTCGTAATCAATCCCAAGGCGTTGAGAGAAGCCTTGCGTTACGAGGCATGCTTTGTATGACATTATTTCATTCTTCTCATTACGCTTCCTCATGAAGACCCACTTGTAACCCATGGGCTTCACATGTGGTGGAGTAGGAGCTCCAGGCCCAAACACCTTATGTTTCGCGACTGAATCAAGTTTGACTTGGATTGCTTGTTTACAGTTTAACCAATCTGTTCTATGTTGACATTCATTCACGGAACGTGGCTTAATGTCATCGCTAAGCATGATGTTGGAAGCAACGGTATCCGCAAATGCATCATCGATAATCATATCATTCCGATTCCAAACCTCATTCAATAATGCGTAATGGACCGAAATATCACGATTCTCAGAAGGCTGGTATGTCTCATCTAAGACATCACCATAATCTAGAATAACCTCATGCGTTGGAACAGATGACTAAGCAATGGTTGAATTCAGACTAGGGTCACTAGTTTGTGCCGTTTTCCTCTTCTGAGGTTATGAATCCTTTGAACCAGAGGGCCTCCCACGCTTCAGGGTAGGAGCAGGTGATTGACTAGTTGCCAGTAAACCATGCTGTGTGGGAGGTGCGGCCACCCCACCCTTGGCGACAGTCCTGCCTTCCACGACGGTGTTACGGCGGACGTTAAGTACGTTCATCCTTGCAGGTGCGTTTGCAGTGGGTATATGTGATCTCATCATCTTTGCTAGATTAGTAAAAGCATCCGACATGCTTTGAGCAATGCTCTAAAGATCTAGAATACGTTGCACTTCAGTTTCAGATTGAGGGGTGAGAGGATCTAAATAAGACATAGTGGGAGTAATCCACGACAATTCGCGGCGTTATAAAGGAACGTTAGTGATCTTATCTCCCTTTAACGACGGAAAGACTGTCTTATCAAAGTGACAATCTGCAAAACGTGTAGTAAAGAAATCTTCTGTCAACAGCTCTAAGTAGCGAATAATGGACGGCAAATCATAACCCATATTTATTCTCATTTTTCTCTGAGGACCCATTTTAATACATAGTGGCGGCGCTATTAGCACATAAAATGCGCACCTAAACACACGTAGGTAAGAGACGTTAGGCTCGTATCCAGTAATCAACTATAAGGTGAATGAGGTTGGGTAGCGGTGGGCTTTAGGCGAACCAACATAGCTGCGTGTAATATTGCATGGCCTCAGGTAGATACCAGCAAATTGGTTCGCATAACTAATGTCTGAGCTATCGTTTAAAAGCTCTTTATGAAAGTTTCTATTAGGCCGTTTTAGGTGTGAACATGGGGTACAAGATGTTCAACATTAATCCCAAAAGACATGCAATAATCGTCAAAAGTCTGTGACATAAACTCTCAAGCATTATCCAGTCAAATTGACTTAATCAGATAATCAGGGTGGTGAGCCCTAAGCTTAATAATTTGTGCTAGGAGTTTTGCAATTGCAGCATTACATGTAGACAATAAGCAGACATGTGACCATCTCGTCGATGCATCAACGAATACCATGAAGTATCTAAATGGTCTGCATGTTGGTTGGATAGGTCCACAAATATCCCCTTGAATCCTTTGAAGAATCTTAGGGGGGTCGTGAATAATCGTTGTAATTGAGGGTTGAATGTTCAACTTCCCTAGGAAGCATGCTTTGCAAAGTGGATGGCCAGGATAAGATGTCAATTGATGCCCATGTGATACTTTAAGGATACAACGCATCATATCTCATCCAGGGCGTCCCATTCGATCATGCCAAAGTAGCAAAGTGGTCTGGAATTCGGCCATAAGGCCGGCCATGTGATAGATCTCAATTGCTCGAATGGTTGTTATGTACAACCCACTTAGGAGACGTTCCAGCTTCTCGTGAATACGTTTTTGGCCATATTCGTAAGAAGGGATACAAAGAAATTAAGAACCATTATCTTCAGTGATTTCAACATGATATTGATTATCTCGGATATCTCTAAAACTCAGCAACGTTCTTCCCGAACGTGGAGAATGGAGTGCATCTTTAATGGTTAATTCAGTAACATTGGACAACATAATATGGGCCTTTCCATATCCTTCTATCATGTTGGATGGGCCTAAGAGGGTTGTCAGAGGTGCATTTTTAGGTACGAAGTTAGTAAAATAGTGTTTCTCACACAATATGGTGTGCATGGTGGCACTACCAACAAGACAACTAACTTCTCCACTAGTCATACATAGAAATAAATTAATTGAATTGGTCATATGTATAAATATAATTCCATTAATTCAATTAATCAATTCGAGAAATAATATCCATAAAATGATTATCCATAATTCAAAACAAACCAAAAACCAAACAAATAATTCCAAACTCCTAGAAAAATTGTCCAAAAATTAAACCATAAACCTAAAAATTTGGTTCTGTTGGGGAGGAGGGGGGTAGGGTTGGGTTCAGTCATTAAGGGTGTAAAACACCCTTAACATGTCTTTAGAAAAATAAAACTGTATTCTTCCAGAGGAGTCGATGCCTCCAAAGTTGTAATATCTTCGAGAAGTTCTACAAGCGTGAAGTTAGACTTACGATGAGAATGATACTTAGCAATAGCCTTGGGGTTAGCTCGGCATACACATGGCCAATGATCATTTGATCCACAAATATAACACATGTCCATTTCAGTGGAAGCCAATTGAATAGTAGATTTTCCCTTGTTCTTGAAGTTTAGGGCCTTAAGGGCAAGGGGTTGGCGCTTCTGGTTCAAATTTCCTCCCTTGGGTAGGCCTCAATTTTGTTAACCTTAGGCCAGTGGTAGGGCTTGCCGCCCATTGCCACGGCCACGACAGGGTTTTCATCGGTTGTGGCTGCTAGAATTGGTCAGATGCACTTCAGGCATAACGTTGGAGCCAGTGGGTCGAGCTTGATGATTCTTCATCAAAAGATGATTCTTCTTTTCAGCAAGAAGTAAAACAGATATCAAATCCGAAAACTTGGTGACCTTTTGTGCCCTATATTGTTGCTGCAGGACAATATTGAGGGCATTAAAGGTCGAATAAGTTTCTCCAAGAGATCATGTTCGGTTAAGTCCTCTTTACAGAACTTAAGTAGTGATCGGATTCTACAAACTTTAGAGTTGTATTCATTCACAGACTTGAAATGTCTTTTTGGTGATCGAAGTGATCGGCCATAGTGAGGCAGAGGGTATGTGGATCCTCCTCTGTGAGGTACTCGGTCTGCAGTGCATCATGGATGTGTCTGCGGATGAAGATCATATCAGTAACTTTATGAGCTTCATCCATAGGTTTATCGTCGATGGATTCCTTGATAGTAGCTCAAAGACTCTTTGCAATAAGGTGGAGCTTCACGTCTTGAACCTACTTCTGGTAGTTTCTTCCATAGACTTCCAGAGCGGTGAAATTGATCTTGTTCAAGTTCGACATGTCCCTAAACAGAGGGTACATCAAAACGTGGTTAGTCAAATGGAAAGCCATTGACATATATCATAAAACATTCGGGTTCTATAGACATGTATTGGTTTAATTTAAGCATGAAAGCTATGGGTTTCATGTGGTAAGTTTTGAATGAAAACTTCGGGTTTCAAAAGCACTAAATTTGAAACTATAGGTTCGATTTAGTTATGAACGTTTAGTTCATATATAGAAGTACCTGCAAGAACACAGAATACAACATACAATAAAGTGTATTGGTTTGTGGATTGCTTCAGGAACCCAAGTGTTAGTGCTTTGGGACTACAAAAGATAGTCAACGGTTCAAAGAAGCGAAATAATTTATTGACTCGTTAATTGCCAAAAAGTAAACTTCAGGCCAATAATTTTGGATTAATTGTTAGATTAATGGACTGCTGGTCACTTTAATTAATTTAATAGATCGGACCATACATGGTCGATTGTATAAGCAAAAATAATTATAACATTCGGGTTACAATTATAGATAATGCCCAAAAAGATAGCATTGGATTCGACAAACCATAGCCCAATTATGGTGGGCATGGGTACCGTGAGTAGGGTAGAGCCCTAAAGGGTATATTAGGCCTTGTGTGGCTACGGAGCAGCCCAAACATGGCTGCAAGCCACGAGCTGTGTGTTTGGGTTTAGCCCAGCAAAGCTGGCTTTGGTTTTGGGCCGGTCAAGGCAAGCCCAGCCTAATGGGCTGGCTTATGGTGATCACATGCCGAGACTATTGGCAAGCCCAGCAAGTAAAGCTTGTTAGAGGTGGGTCGAGTCAAAGGAACGAGCCCAGCAGGCTTCAGGCATGTTGGTGTGGGCTAGGGCTTTAGGCCCGTTTGCAATTCAACTCAGGCCTAGGCCTAGTTGTAGTTTAATGGCAACAAGCTGAAAAGGCTGCTCTAATCAATCCAAGGTGTCGAAAACGACACTGTTCCAAGGGTTTTCTCCATGCGGCTGGGCTGCAGGCCAACGCGGTGCTCCGCCAGTGGTGCGACGATGGTGCCACATAAATCCCAATTTTTTCTTCAAATTGCTTCTAAAATAATTTCGATGACTCACAAATTCCACATATCATAATTGCGTATTGCATGAACAAGTGTATATATTGACAAAATATATGAAACTATATACAATATATATAATTGAAAGGAAAATATAAATATAGGGGGTTCATGCATCATGGGGAATGTTTTCGTACTTCAAGGTTATTTCAAACATCTTAATTTATTTTAGAAGAACCTAATTGGCAGAAAATAATTGAAAGCCTTTTGATATTATAGAAGAGAGCCTTCTCCACGATCCTTCAGTTCCTTAACTTCTGGTAAGAGCGTGTTAATAACGTATTGTATACCTAGTTGACTGAACTGTATTTAGGACAGAGAGGGAAAGGGGCTGGCGATAACAGAGAGAAAAGAGAGAGATGTAATTCTGAGGTGTGTGTTGTATCACCCCATTGTGCCTTTATTTATAGTAGAAGATAAAGTGTAATCCTTACCCTAATAGGTTTACAATTTTAATAGGAATTAAACTACTAAGGGGAATATACAGGATACTCCTAGATAGACTAAGATTTACACAATTCCTAATCCAATAAGACTACAACATATTTGACAGTTTATCTCTAAATACTTTTTTTTGGTTAGCGGGAAATTTGAAGTGTGGCGTGGGGATAACAGATTAATGAATATTATGGTTTTAATTTACTTAATTATAGAGGTCACTTGTATACAATATATATTGAAAATAAGATGGATAATCTGTATTCTTTCCTTTCCTTTCCTTTCACCGTTTTATGCAAATGGTAATCATTATCATAAACAAGGTATATAAAATGATCCAAATACAAAGTTAACACCAACAAAAGATATGGATCAGTTTTACAACAAAATAAAAAGCCTAAAAAAAAGATTTAGACCCAAAATCGAACAAATTTTTTGGAGCCCTAACTACTCCTCAGCTGTAAGAACCCCCACCACGGCCATCAGCAACCAAGGAAGAGGTAAAGAGCAAGCCTCGATGAGAAATTTGTACTCGAGCCAACTTGCGTCATTCTCAACAGATCAAAGCAAGGTCAAAATTGACATTCAATCCACCTGATGGACCATAGTAGACTCGAAGTCTACAAGTGTAGAAGAGTGGGGATGAACACCAACAACAATCTAAGAGCATCTCCAATGGAAGTCCCTATTTAGGGACTCCCACCACCACTTTTGAGTACTCATTTAAGGACTAAAAGGGAATCTTTATGTCCCTAAAGGAATATTCCCTCCAATGGTAGAGTCCTTATAGTATAATCCCTAAATTTGAAGTTCTTATGATAATTTGATTAGGTGCACATTTTTTGCTTATGTTAACCTTTTTTAATTAATTAAAACCATTAAAAGCAAAATCTTCATCAAAATTGTGGGTATCGTTTTCCACTCAAGGTACACATTTTTTTGTTTATGTGAACCATTTTCTAATTAATTAAAAGCATTCAAATGAAAAGCATTAAAAACTACAATTAAGATTGTGAGCCCCGTTTTCCACTCAAGTTTGTCCCTATACAGTCTCTATATGTGAGGACATACACTATGTATCCAATGAGTCCCTATGCTTTAAGGACTCACTTTCCGATCCATTGGAGATTCATTTTGTCCCCATATTTGTTTTATACTCATTTTATACGGTGGTTGTCCCTTTTAAGGATTCCACCGGAGTGAACATAGAGTGAAAATTTTAGGGCATGAGATCTAATGGATGAAAAAAGGGGAAAAGGCAACACTATAGGAAAAGTGAATATTAGGTGCAGTCAACTAGGGGATAATGGAAGAATTCGCCTCTATTAATAAGATACTAGCATATGGGCACACACAAAGTGTGTGAGAAATTTTTTTTTTTTGTTTTTGAAATAGAATGAGAGAGGAAGAGAGTGATAGAGAATGTGGGAGCGAGAATGTTTTTTTTTTTTTTTTTAATTAGAGATATGTTAGGATTACATGTAGGTGAGACTTTGAAAAAAAAAACAACAAAATTTGGTTGTGTGAAATTATATTTTTGCCCCATATTTCTTATCCATGTTCTATTTTAATTAGAGGATTAAACTGGTAATTTTATAGGATTTTGGTTGACAATGAGTGTTTTATTAATTAGTAGAGATTAGATGCAAAAATATTATTTGCCCTTATTAGTTTTATTAGGGGTGTTTAAATCAGCCCTTAATATGGGAACAATTTCCAGCTGTTAATTTCAATAACTAGTAGGGGAAACAACCGCCCCTAATATTTTTTTTTAATTATTTTTTTACATTCCGCCCCTTTTGTTATTAAGATTTAATTATTTAACACCCTAACCCTAGTCCTCAGTATTGCATTATGACTCGCCACTTTCTCTAACTTTTTGGTTTTTTAATTTATTTTAATTTGTATCGCTTAAATGTATCAACACCTAACCTTATGGGAATGATAAGAGCAACTCCACCATGGTGGATTGCTCGGGGGACAGGCCAGAGAAAAGGGCCTGAGGCCCTGTGGATTCGCTCCAACGTGAAGGAGCCCGAGTGGAGGTGGAGGTCCGAGCTCAAGGCCTGTGAAGAATTGCCAGCCCAAGAGCTCGAGTGGGTGTGATGCCAGCACTGACGTCAACTTGGTGTCAGACCCTTTTTTTATTTTTTTCCGTCAGGCGCGTGCACCCCACTTGAGCATGGGGGCGCGTCGCACAACATAATTTTAGAAAAGTCAGCCCACTTTTCAGAATTGAAATGTTACCGTTGGAAGCCACGTGGCTTCCTACGGTCTGTTCGATCTCAACGGCTTTTAATTTGGACAGTTCGATCTCAACGGTAAAAAAAATAAAAAAAAATAAATTTAATATCAACCGTTCAATCTGAGATCGACGGTTGATATTAATTTGCTTTATAAATAAAAAAAATAAAAGAAAAAATAGTTTTAAAAATCTTATCGGAAATCCATCCCCAATAATTATCTTTTCGGATTTTATGACAAGTGGCGCAACGAGACGATTAAAAATCTTATCCGAAATTACAAATAAAATTATTTTGTATTATTTAATAATACTTCGGATAATGACACGTGGCGCAACGAGAACGATTAAAAATCTTATCTGAAATTACAATTAAAATTATTTTGTATTATTTAATAGTACTTCGGATAATGACACGTGGCGCAACGAGACCGATTAAAAATCTTATCCGAAATTACAATTAAAATTATTTTGTATTATTTTATAAATAAAAAATACTAATATTTTATTGTCTATTGCCAGGGCTATTGAAGTGTAATGGTGGAGATGCAAAAGGCGATTACTGTTCATTAAGGGCAGTTACTATTCACCAGGTGGATTGAATAGTGAATAGCCTGGGGGAGGCCTCCCACGTTGGAGTTGCTCTAAGAGAACGAGGTGGAGGAAGAAGGGAATTGACAGATCGAGATTGAGGGCGGAGGAAAAACAAAAACAAGAAAAAACCACAAAAAAGACATATCACCTTATGTTATGCAAATTGGGCTCGATGCTGTGACACTCGACGTTAGTTACCGGGTACTAGATATTTCTAGGAAAGTCATTGGTCTCTTGGAAAACCAAAAAAACAAGCTACCATATTACGTTCAAGCACAAAAGCGGAAATCGTTTCATGGCATCTACATGTTGTGAAATAATTTGGTTGAAATCCATCTTGAATGACTTGGGCATTCTGCATTTATACCCTATCAAATTATATTGTTATAGCCAGGCCGCATTTCACATTGCTTCAAATCCCATCGTCTTCCATGAACGGATCAAGCACATAGAAACCCTCTGTCATCTTATACGTGAAACAGCTCACATATCAACATCCCAAACCAGTAGACAGGTTCACAAAGCCACCTGGACTCTCAAAATTTACTATCTTACTTGGCAAGTTGGAAACATCAACATACATTCCAACTTGAGGGCGAGTGTTGAGAAAAAATGAATGATTTCTATGATTGATCCTCTGACTATTTGCATATACGTTTGCTTCCATAATTGTAGGAATACATGCTGACTTATAGGATCTAGATTGTTTCCTGTATTCTATAAATCCTTGTACCAGTATAATGGAATATACACATTCAACTTTATATATTTTAGTTCATTATTTAACAGAATAAACAATACTTAAAACCTAAGTATGTAGTCATAAGGTGGGGACCAAACCAATTCTATTACATAAGAACGTTATTACTTAACAGAGGTGTTAGAAAGTTAGTTATCCTTAATCAAAGAAAAATAGATATGAAGAACTACCTTAGTAATTAATGAAGCATGTCAATTTCTAAGATGTAACGAAAAATTAAAGAGAGACACCTAATTTCTAAATGCGTATTAAAAGTTTCATGCCAATAAGCTGTTAACATACTTGAGAGCTAGAGACATTTTGGCTTCGACAATAAGGTGTTCATGCAAACGAGATATTACATATCTGTAAGCTCAAAGATGTGACATCAACTCTAAATAATAAGTATTGTCCCAAAATATTTTAGTTCTTCTTAAACCTTTATTTGTAATATAATATTGCATACTTTTAGACTTATTGAAAATTATTATTACGTGAACACAAATTTTCTTAAAATGGGATTAAAAAAATTATAACTGACTCAAGTTGGGACTCTATATAACTGATCAAGTCTATTAACCAAACGACAGATTTTATCCTCTTGTTGAAAATGAATGACGTCCAGAGCATTTCAGATTAAAAATACATGATAGGCATAACACATTATTGGTGTGAACAAAAGTTGGTCAAAGATATTTGATGTGTGGAGTAGTAGCATTGCTTGAGAATTAAAAAGGTGAAGATATCTTTTCAAAAATTCAATGCTTATTTCTTTCACCAAAAATGCAATGCTTTTTTTAATCTGTTGATTTGTTACGTAAGTTGAGTCGAGTTATGTTTACGCGTGAAGCTATCCAAATGATTACTTTCTTGATCATTATTTTCAACCCATAACATTTGGTGGAATTTCAAATAGTGCAGGAAACGAAAGAAGTTTGTATGACATTGCAGTAGCAGCATGTTCATATTGGCATAATCAAGGTTCTTACTGGATGATGTATGTAAATAACATATGTTGAAAGGACACTTGGAACTGCTTGAATGGCTGACAAAGTCTCCCTAGCCCACATTTTCCATTTGATTGAGAAAAAAATGAAATAGTAAAAGCTTAAACAAACACCTAATTTGTTTATACATCTCCAACCAAGGACATTTGGAAAATGTGAGCCCTAAAATTGAAGAAAATAATCTCTAATCAAAGAGCATTTTGCAAATGTGCTTATTTTGCGGGCACAAATGATTTATTTATTTAATTTTTTTTCCTAAACAAACGATATTATCTATACTAAGAGATTCGAAGAGTGGGTTAAGCCTCACAATGAGCTAGTAATAATGTGGTTCAAATTCGCTTTTAATGAGAGTCGAACCTAAAACGTTTCTTTTACATGTAAAAAAGAATATCACTAGACTCTAGAAAAGTTAAAAAGTGCCGGTCCTCAAGCACTAGGGCGTTTTTTTTTTCATGGAGCCACCGCTTGATGGCTTGGTGAAGAGGTGGTGCAGCACATCGCCGAGCATGACTTTTCATGCACACGTGGGAATTAGCCCTCCATAGTTGTAGACGGGAAAAATTAGCGTGCTACTATTCCCAAAAAAATTATATTTAAAGGGCTAAAAATGAGCCCATGACTTTTATTAGCGTTCCATGGTTGAAGATCTCCTTAGTTTTTTCAATATAAAATAATTTGTTTCATTTTGTTATTGTAAGGACTCATTTAATAATCTTGAGTTTTAGTTTTTAGTTTTTAGTTTTTGTGTTTGAGATATGAAGAAAGTATATGGGATAAAGGAGTGAAGAAAAAACGGTGTAAGAGGGAAATGAAGAAATAAAAAGAAACAATGAAAATAAAACCTTGAAAATGAAAACAATTTTAAATTAGTGATTTTTTGCTTTTAGGTTTCACTTTGTGTATCTTTCAAACATAATTCTTCTCCTCTCTCATCCACAATCTTTTCTCCACTCTTCTATTTCTCTTACACTCCCATGTATTTTTCTCATATTATAACACAAAAAGAAAACAAAAAATTAAAAAGGGATCTTTTGATATAGGCGCCTTGGTTTTGAATTTTCTATATCAAACATCCATGCTTTTTAGTGATTTGATTAAACTTTTTTTTGTCATAATTTTGGTGCTATATGCACATTATATCTTAACAAATTTCCTATAATCTAGCATTTTGATTACACTCTCTTCCTTTAGAGATAATTGTAAAAAAAAAAAAGAAAAAAAAAAGTTGGTTAGATTCAATTTATTTTCACAATAATGCTACAATTTAGCAATAATTATCTATGATTTTAAGATATTTTCTTTTCAAAATAGTTTAAAATATTTTTAAATCCCACAAAATCAAACGTACCAAAATAAGTTTTTCTTTTAGTACGTTAAGAGAAAATAGGATTGAGAATAATATAAACATACCAATACATAATGTGTACAAAATAAAACGTACCAAAATAAGTTTTTCTTTTAGTACGTTAAGTGAAAATAGGATTGAGAATAATATAAACGTACCAATACACAACGTGTACAAAATAAAACGTACCAAAATAAAATTAATGTACCAATATTAACAATATGTATCAAATCAAACATACCAAAATTGCAAATAAACGTACCAATTAATGATTTTTGTAAATTCAAACATACCCGCAGATAATATATACATAATGTATTGTACCTAATAATAATTCGTCAACAACTATACTTAAAAAAAAACAGCAAAAAATATATATATATAATTTCATCAAAAAAATTGAAAAAATTACACGAAGCTTTTATGTTGATCAACAACTATTTGAAAGAAAAAAAAAACATTTGGAAAAAGAAATAACATTAAATGTTTGCATAACAAAAATAAAAATAAATAATTGTCATAAAAAAAACATATCTGGAAGAAGAGAAAATATAGTTTAATTACTATATCTCCACTAAATAAGGAAACGTGCATCACGCAGATAAAATGATAAATTCAAAAATTATTTTAATTTAAAAAAAATATAATAATGACATGTAATTTAACTTGAGGTGACTATTGGTCAAAACATTTTAATCAAATTTTTAAAAAGCACAAATGTTTAATTTAAATGATATAAAAAAACGGTAGTGAATTCTAATTTTCTTAATTAAAAAAAAAAAAAAAAACAGTTACTCGAAATGATACGACTAAATTAAAGATTATCCTCCGATTTGAAAGTGCAATTTTGGTTATAATGCTGTAGTGCATGAAAGCAACCATAGTACCATTGGCTACATCAAGTAATGTCCTACTAAGAACAATCAAAAGATTAACTGCTATAAAGGGCAGTCTAAACTTTGCCTTATATGATTGAGAAAGTTAAACATCCAGAGATAATTGAGGCTAAAAGTGGTTCCGACCTCATTAGTCCATTAAACATCTAGCTCCAGTCAACACAAATCAGAAAAATATGATATCCTATTATTCTATATCCCCCACTTCTATAAAAGGGTGAAAATTTTAATTCAATTTTCTGACAACTCATTTTATATTGAGGTAATTACTGTAACTAGGGTTATTGCTAATCATCCATATAAACTATATAATAAACCTTTTGCTGATTTCCTGTTCTTCCATTCCTCTCTACCCCTGACCCCTCCCCATCATTTTCTCCCCTTTCCCATCATTTTTTTTAACTAATCAATTATTTATTCTATTAATGATTTATTTTTAAATACCCCAGCCGCCCAGAACAGCCACCCAATTTGCTCTCTCTCCAAAATATCTACCAACACACACAAACACAATATCACTCCATTGAGACAAAAGAATCTGTCAAAAAACATTAACAGTAGAGAGAGAGAGTTCATCTTCTTCATCACATCCTTCAACAACAAAACCAATTGATCCTGAAAGAAAAAAATTACAGATAAAAATGAACCCATTACTGTTTTAGCCCCTCTTTTCAACAATCCCTACCTTTCTCTCTCAACCCTAAAACAGTTTGTGAATAATTACCACCATATCCAAAAAGCATCATATCATGAGCAGCCTTGAAGAGTCTCTAAGATCTCTGTCCTTAGACTACTTGAATCTGCTCATCAATGGCCAAGCCTTCAGTGACGTCACCTTCAGCGTCGAGGGTCGTCTCGTCCACGCCCACAGGTGCATCCTGGCAGCCCGGAGCCTCTTCTTCCGGAAATTCTTTTGTGGGCCTGACCCACCGTTGGGTCTAGACCCCTCGGGGTCCAGGATGAGTCCCGGTGGCACATCGTCATCGTATCACCGGGGGTCAGGTAGTTCACCGCAGCAGCAGCAGGTGATACCGGTGAACTCGGTGGGGTACGAGGTGTTCTTGTTGCTGTTGCAGTTCTTGTACAGTGGACAAGTCTCGATAGTGCCTCAGAAACATGAGCCGAGGCCTAATTGTGGAGAGAGAGGGTGTTGGCACACGCATTGCACCTCCGCCGTTGATCTTGCCCTTGACACTCTTGCTGCCGCTAGATCCTTTGGCGTTGAACAACTTGCATTGCTCACTCAGGTACCACTAGTCTCTCTAACTTCTCTCTCTCCCCCCTCTCTCTCCCTCTGCTCCCCCTCTTTCTCACTTTTTCTCTTGGTTCTTCTGTGTGTGCAGTCTTATGTTTAGTGGGTTTTGGGAATTTCTACAATTCTTGGGTTTTGATTTTGTATTTGGGAAGTAAAAGCTTTTCTTCTTTTTCTATTATTTTCATTTTCTTTTTGGTACTGGGATTTCTCTCTCTCTCTCTCTTTCTCTCTCTTTCACATCATTTGTTCTTGTTCAGTTATAATTGAAATTGGGATCTTCCCCTTTCCAATCCCAGTTCTTTTTTCCCCTCTCAATTTGTGTTTTTATTTCCTCCATATAAAGTAGCAAAGGCTTAACTAATTTATTTATTTTTTCAAGCATTTGATCCAACCATACTACTTTTTCTTCTATAGTAGTGTGTTAATAATCCATAGGCATCTCTCTTCTTCTTCTTCCTCTTCTTCAGGATATTATTCATGATTAAGGAGCATTACAATCTTCAATAAAAACATCCCAAAAAAATCAGGAGGTTTCTCCAACCAAAAAGACAAAAAATCCAACAAATGTTTTTTTCTTCCTTCTTGATTTCATGTACCATTTCAATTTTCTTGAATTGGGTTTTTTTCCTTTCTTTTAAATGCACATCATGACTTTCTAAATTTAGATCTTGATATCCAGTCTTGTCTTTCCACAGTAAACACTACAAATCCATCCCAAACATTCACTTTCCTCATTTGGTTTAACTGGATAAACGATTACAAAATTCAAGAAAAAGACTCAAACATCCCATCACTTTATCAATACAAATATTGTTAATGTACAAAAAAATCCCAAAAGTGCTTATATCTAATCTATATATCTCAATAATGAAATTCCAACTAGTAGTACCATTAACATCATTATATACAATGTCCTTGTTTTTTTGGGTTTTACAGAAGCAATTGGCTAGCATGGTGGAAAAGGCCTCCATTGACGATGTGATGAAAGTCCTATTAGCTTCCAGGAAACAAGACATGCATCAGCTTTGGACAACGTGCTCTCACCTTGTTGCCAAATCTGGCCTCCCACCAGAAGTCCTTGCCAAGCACCTCCCCATCGATATCGTGGCCAAAATCGAAGAGCTTCGTCTCAAATCCTCCATTGCCCGCCGTTCAATGATGCCTCATCACCACCATCATCACCACCATGACCTCGGGGCAGCTGCGGATCTTGAGGACCAGAAAATCCGTCGAATGAGGCGGGCATTGGACTCGTCAGATGTCGAACTTGTCAAGCTCATGGTAATGGGGGAAGGCCTAAATCTCGATGAGGCATTGGCATTACACTATGCAGTCGAAAATTGCAGCCGGGAAGTTGTGAAAGCGTTACTAGAACTTGGTGCAGCTGATGTAAACTACCCGGCAGGGCCAGCCGGCAAAACCCCGCTTCACATTGCTTCCGAAATGGTGTCTCCGGACATGGTGGCAGTCCTACTCGATCACCACGCTGACCCAAATGTCCGAACGGTCGATGGGGTTACTCCTCTGGACGTACTCCGAACCCTAACTTCAGATTTTCTATTCAAGGGGGCTGTCCCGGGACTAACCCACATTGAACCTAACAAGCTCAGACTCTGCCTTGAGCTCGTACAGTCCGCTGCTCTTGTTCTTTCACGCGAGGAAGGCAACAGCAATGCAAACAACAATCCTAATTCTTCGAATTCTACGGCGATTTACCCACCACTAAGCGATGATCACCATAGCAGTGGAAGCAGTGGCAGCAACATTGGGAACCTTAACTTGGATTCTAGGTTGGTGTATCTGAATCTTGGAGCAGCTCATCAATTGGGGTCTAGAAATATGGAGGGCCATGATCATCAAGATCATGATCATCATCATAGGGCGCAAAGTGGTTGTGACCCATCAACAATGTACCACCACTCTCACGACTACTAGTACTACGTAGCTATATTATTAGCTAATTAAGACTCGTGATCATCACTTATAATAATATTATTATTATTTTATATCTTTTTAATTATATGCATCCCCTCTTGGATGGCGAAGGAGAAAGAGTCGTCAAAATTCATGAAATATGATCTTATTTAGTCTAAGGAGATTAATTAATCGGTAGTGGTTAATTACATGTTTTGATTTCTTCTCTTTGTTTCTTTCTATTGTCTCTGTTTTGTATGGTTGTGTCTGTATTTTTTTGTAGGGTTTTCGTTCATCTTCATATGAAATTGGAGGCATTGGGGTGAATGTTGATGAGACATTTGGAGAATCTAAGATCTTTGCTAATGCAATGCATGGGGTGGATGGAGATCGGAGACGCAGGTCCATCTTTTCTTTTCAACCTCTTTGGTTTGGCCTGTCATCTCCTTTGTATTTATTGATCTATCTAATTTCATCGCGTATTTATTATGCTCCATATATTTTCTTGTCCCCCACCCACCTCTCATCATCCCTCTATGCATATTATATTCGCATTATTCGATATTATTTAAGTTAAAAAAAATATCATCATTTCACGAGCTAAATCAGTATAATAATTCATTATAAAATGTTTCATATCTGACTAAATGGTTGAGGTATTATTATTTTTTTAATTTAATTATGTATATAAATATGAATTGGGTATCATATGGTAGGGGTATCTTGCTAGTTATTTTTGTCTAAATTTTATTAATTTGTAAGGCATTGTTTGGACAAGAGTCACTTGACACAGGGAATTTTAGGGAAATGAGCTGTCTCGTCTCATCCCAATAAGCTGTGTGAAAGAAAGTTTTGTTTAGCTGTGATTTTGGCTAATTAAATTATTTTTAAAAAGGAGGTATGAGAACACATTGCTGTTGGACAAATTGAGTGGTTGTCTTGCATGAATGCAACAATTGAGTGTGACAGCACCCTACAGACTACTGGAGACTACTTAAATATGTATATGTATATATACATATTTATATATATACACACATATAATATTTTTTTTCCATGAAAATCTGTCCCGATTCCCTCGTTTGTAATTCTAAATTTCTAATCCTCTTTTTTGTCTCCCAATACCTTACCGATTTTCTTATATATGCAGAGTTAACATGCATGCTTCCACAAAGCTTACAGCTAAAACCCTAGTTTTTTTATTGTACCATATGGCGGTGACTGGTCTCTTTCTAGATGTAGAACCCTAAATTATTTAGCTACACTGTCGTCTCTCCTGTATTGTACAGGATTCTTTGTTATATTCCTTTTGAAATAATTTTTTGGTTAATTTTTCTGTCTTTCATCAACTTCGAATTAAAAGAAACTAACGATATAATAAAGAAGAAACGGTGTTTCTTGCACTCAGTAATCTATGCCGATTTACTTGGGAAAACTGCCCTACAAATCACAATAAAATCTTAATTATATTTGGTAATTTAGTAGAATAAGGAAGATAAATCATGCCTTAATCTAATTGAGAACTCGTGAGGACCAAATGCATATTAACCACAAAATCAAAACCAACTAAAAATTAGGTTGTTACTCTGGAGTGCTATCTTCATGATATTAGGTTGTTAGCTGATCAAATTGGCGTAGTTCAGTTTCTTTTTGTTCGTAGTTTAAGGGATATGGCAGCTCACAAGGTTGCTGCATTTACTGCTCTGCATGGGATTGGTCCAGAATTCTTGTTTAATACCCTTACAAAGGATGTAAACGTTTCTATTCATTTTTAATAAATTCTACTCTTTTGACCAAAAAAAAAAAAAAAAAAAAAGAAAACCTTAAAATCCATGAACCATTGGATTACTCATTTTCTTGTTTTTGATTGATTAAGTTGTCAAATATTTTAAGCATTTGGATCTAAACTAATATAATCATGTTGTCAATTAGAATTTGTCTGGTATCCTTCTTGGATTCAATTTTTTGTTTTTAAAACTATTGAGTATTAAGTAATTTAACTACATTCATTATTTTCAAAAGAAAAATTAGATCCGAGAAGAAGGAACCATACCCTTAGCTTCCTGCTTGATTCCACCATTTTAATGCATGCGTATGAATATTGGAGAACAATCTAACGATATAATGAGTGTGGAAAAAATAACAAGTGATCTAATAAGTGCATATACTGATATACGAATTGACATTTGAGCTGAAGATTTCGGGTATCAAGATACATATATACATATTTACGATGAGTAATGCTAGGGAAACCATTTGATGCAAGGCATCCAGGGAAAATAGAAGGAACATGGGGAATCACTCAATTAGGGGCAACGGAATTACTTACATCGCTAATTGTGAATTCACTTAACACAGCCAAGCCAAATGCTTGACTATAGAAAGAGGAAACAATCACTCACTTCAATTGCACATAGTGAATATATTTTTCAATTCATTCAAATCTCTCCTTCAAGGCTTTCTAGTACATTATTTATAACCTCTACAAATTAATAGACCTCAAGTTTCTATGATATCCTTACAACTCCCAAAATAACTTGAGAAATTTTTATGGGACAAATATTTCAAACTTAAATATAAGGTTTAGACTTCCAATATGCATGGGTTGTCAATTAACAGACTATAGTTACTACATCACCATCTATTGAAACTATATTTTATAAACCACATAACGTGAATATTGATGATTGAATTATACTTGATTAATGAGGTTATTTTATATTAGTGACGATGATGCTAGAGAGACAATCTACTTGAACAATATTTTTGTAGACAACATAATGTAGCAATCATCAACCGCCACATCATGTGGTCTATAATATGATCTCCCTAACATTTTTTATTGGTAACACATCATATTTTATGGTCTAACTAGGTTGTCTCTCTAGTATTTTTCATTTATATATATTTTTTCTAGCCTTTAGGCATACGTGAATATATTGTTTGTATCTCTCCTTACTCAGTTGTATGTGAATGAAAATGTTTATGTGTTATTATTTCCTTAAATTGTTGTTACAATGGTCACCCTTTCTACTCACTCTAACTAGGCATCAAATTAAGCAATAACTAATTAAGAAACTGAGAGATATTATGTAACATAATAAATAAAATAAAAAAATTGGGGTCAAATAACATGACCAAACAGTACCTGAGCATAGGCTCATCATTTCGTAAGTAACTACGTGAGATTGGATTAGAATGAATAATTTTTTAATTTTAAGGTATGTTTAGAGAAGAATTAAAAAAATATTTCTAATTAGAGGACAAAAGATAGATTAATCATGAAGAAAACTTATATCCTTAAATTTACATGTATGTAATACGCTTCTAATTACCCAAATAAAAAAATTATTTACTTGTATTTTGAATATGCCCTTAAACTAAAAAATTTATATAGTTATCCCAACTCAATCCTACGTACATACTGAAGGAGCACATTGTTTCTTGTTGAAGTGATAATATTACTAATTTTTCTGGACGTATATATGGTGAAGTCATTTCTTGGTCAAAACTGTGTCAGTATTACCAAAAACTTTTTGAATATTATTATTAAACAATTCTCACATGTTAGCATTGAGTACTACGGTATGTGATATTCTTCTTTATTTGTAAGTGAAATATTTTATGTTCGATTCTCGCTAATAGCGAATTTGAACCACATTATTGCTAGTCCATTGTAAGACTAAGTCCGCCCCTCTCCCTTAGAGTAGATAATATCGTTTGTCTTAAAAATAAAATCTATAAATGGGACTTATAGCAGGAATAAGAATGAGAAATAATAATAGAAAAAAGAAATAATAGTAAGAAATTTAATTTTTATAATAAATCTTATTATTAAAGAGATCATTATTGATAGTAGAATAACCCAAAACTTAAGAAATTGCACTTATTTTAATAAAACCGGATTATTCCTACTATTAGCTCTAAAAGTTGGATTTATATGAAGTTTCTCGTTTCTTTGAGGGATAATGCTAGGGAAACCAAAATTTTAAACCAAATGATATGGTTGTGAATAATTAGATTATTAATCAAGCGTCAAATGAAAATTAGTTACTGACATGGTTCGAACCCACGTCGCCATGCAATGGCTCAACTATTTTCCATCACTATGGTAAATGGCCACTTGTGATTATTACGTTGATTAATATGTTTATTTCCTATTAGTGACACATTTTCCTAAAATATTAGTCTCCTTAGCATTATCCTTCTTTGATATGGATAAAAATGAAGAACATTTTGTACGATGTAGATATAAGCCAGAAGTTAATGCAAGAAATTCAACTTTTCTCTTTTTTTTATTTTTTTTATTTTTTTTATTTTATTTATTCTTTCCTTCATCTGTCCAAGAAAATGGTAAGTATCTAGCTCCTAACTAATATTCCGAAATCCTTACACAATCCCCAAAACTTATTTAACTTCTCTGCAACTGACTACCATCATCCATAAGTAGTGATCAATATTGTCATAAAAATTGGTAGAAGCGTGATAAGATTTCTCGTGTTGCACTTCTCTGCAACACGAAGAAGTAAACGTCTACCAGTTATAAGCCTTTAACATTAATGTTATTCTTAACCTAGCTAGCATACATAGCATAGTTACATAATTAGCGAAGTACAAGAAGAAGAAAAAGAGAAGAAAGAAAAAAAACCATGACATTATATTTAATTAGTCATTCTTTGTATCTTATGTAACATCTCATTTTACCATTTACACTGTATTATGTTTGACTTTTACTCCGGTATTCCATTTTTATGTCCCACGTTACTGCATTTTATCAAATTGGTTGTAAGTGACGTTAGTTTCACAGACATGCCAGAGGCTCGTTGATCTTTTCAACTTGTTTTGACCGTTAGAACATCTAAAACTGCAAATATAACCCACGCACGAAAAACAAAACCCCTCCAAATTAAGCAAATTCCCTCCTTGGAAACCCTATGTGGCTACAATCTTCCAAATTGTCACTAAAACCAACAATTTCTTTAGCCTATCTATATATTTACTGATGACAAGACCAAATTAGAGACAAATGCCATGTGGGTAAAACTAAGACTTTTTTAACTTAGTTGGTGGAATGGTGTAAAGTAGGACAGAGAAAAGAACATGAGTAAAGTGAGACAAAATAAAATGTACAAAATAAATAAAAATTTTGTATAGAGAATCATATAGAGATTTTTTTTTTTTTTTTTTTATTTCTTGTGGAACCAAAGAGTGATAACTTACTTTCATGCAGACTAATGGGATGGTAATACCATATGGTTGGAAAAATCAACAGAATGGAAAATAGTTTGACAATGTGCCAATTTGGTATCACTAAATTGCATCAGAGTTTGAGCTGACGTGCATGCCATCCGAACGTAGGGTTTAGCATATTCATGTTGTATAGGGTGTTGCTTCTGCGGTTGCTTGGACATTTGAAAGAACAGAGACCCATCAAGATTTTAAACTAAAAATCCCATGGGACTCGGAGAGGACTTTAATTATGTGTTAAGCATGCAGCCAGCTTAGCTTCTCACTGTGCAATCTGCAGTGATAAAACTAATCAATTTATGTAAAATAAATGGAATTAAAGAGCTTAAAGTTTCTCGCTAGATAAACAATTATCTCTCGGGTCATGGCCTTAGGTCATCTCCAATCAAAAGGGTTAAATATAATCTCGTACAGAATTATAGCCTTGCAAAATATTACTTTTAAATGTACAGTGTCAATGTCATACTCATATATCATCTCTAACCAAAGAGACTAAACATAACCCCCTCAATAATTTATTAGTTTTAAGTTTATATTTTAAATTTATTAGTTAATTGAATTAAATTACCACTTGATGTTTTCAACTTTAGCCGTTGAATTTAAATCAATTATTGCAACTGAGGAGTTGGGCCTTAAAAAATGGTTAAGAGGGGGCTATATTTGGCCAATATGATGTCCTTTCATCCAAATAATGGTCTGAGAGGCTCTATACAGTTATAGTCTAGCCAACATTTGGACTTCATACAGTTATAGTCTAGCCAACAGTTGTTTTTGAGCAAATCATGTTATTTTATAATTTTTGGACCTTTAGCTCTCTCCGTTAGAAGTGACTCGTTAAGGTGCACATGGCGCATTGTGATCGGAGGATTTAAGACCCTTATCTTTTCCCATCAAGTCATTTCGCCGTTTGACTTGGCCGTGATTATAAGGATTACGTTGGGCCAGCCCTGCTACGCTAATATGCCTATCAAGCCTTGATAGTTCTACGGAACCATTTTGGGCTTTGCTAAGCCTTCGATGCCCGCTAGCTTGGCTGAGCTTGATGCCGTGTTGTTAAGGCCATCTTCAATAGAAAAAGTTAAAAATTCAAAAACTAAAAAATTATTTTATTTGTCGAAAAATTCATCTCTAATTAATAGCTAGACTATAATTTTATGGAGCTCATGATGCCATTATTTGACCAAAAAAGGCATCAAGCTGGCCAACGACTAAATTTGAAAACATGCAACGGTAATTTAATTAAATTAACCAATAAATTTAAAGTATAAAGTTTAGAATAATAAATTATTAAGGGGATATAATTCTGAATGGGACTATGTTTAGATCTTTCGGTTGGAGATGACCTTAGTGTCAGTGCAGGAGGTGATTCTTTAGAAACCTGTGCGGAAACGTCCACAGCATTGTCGAAACCATGTTTTACTTTATTCCAATAGAGCATATATTCTTTGTATAAACTACTTGCCGAGTTCACTAATGAAAAAAATTTAGCATTAGTGTACAACTGTCATGTTCTTACACATTTTCTCAACACTTTGGTACTTTTTATTCTCCTCTTGGGCAAGTAAAGAATCCAAATCAAAAGCAACCCCCATCTCTCTCTCTCTCTCTCTCCCTCTCTATTTTTTTTTTATTGAGACTTTCTGTTTGCTTTGGAATTGTATGACGCGGATGAGCCTTGCTTTCTTTCAGTTTTTCTAATGCAAATTTTGGGTCACTAAATCTGTTTGCTGGAAGTGATTATGTAAGGGCTAGAATCACTTTTGACTTTTGAGGCATGAGAAGTGCTTCTCTATAAAATGAGTTAACACTTTCTGATTTTATCGAGAAGCTCATGGGAGGTGGTTCTGCATAAAATCTCCCGAAAGTGATTCTACCCTAAGTTGTTTTAAGGATGCACGACTGACGCCAACTCTTTCCGGAGCCCTTTCTCAAGAATCAAAACCACATGTCAGCTGAGCGGGTCAAAACTAAACCTATGTGAATCATAATATGCTCTTCAAATACATGGACCAACTAGAAGCACTTCACCACCACCTTTAGCAGCCGACCCTTATCCGAATCTTTAATCCAGTATTACAGTGGCCCTCTCTATATATATGCATTCACAGATCAATCACCATAACTTCCACATACAGATTAACACCAGAGTCACCGAGAAAAGTTAGCTTATAGCGTCGCTCGTTTCTTCTCCAAGATGGCCAAGACAGGGACACAAGAGAACCAACCTCCACCAGGTCTCCCATAACACATCCCGTCTTTTTTTGCGCGATAAAATCTCCTTTGGCTCACTGTTTATACTGTTTTGTTTTGAAGGATACCCAACTGCAACCGAGAATCCACCACCTTCCCCAACCGGTGAGAAGTTTAGGCCTCGTACGAAGGCGAAAGGAGAGAGAGGCTTCATTGAGGGATGGTAAGTTTATCCATCAATTTGTATTGTCAATCACCACTGTAGAAAATTTCATGCATCTATGAGCCTCCTATTACCTTACTCAAAAGACAACACTCAAAACTATATCATACAATGAACTAGTACAAAGATTTATGGCAATTTCAAGCTAATCATTTTGTTTCTTTTGTGTTTTGTATTGGTGCAGCCTCTTCGCCTTATGCTGCTGCTGGCTTTGTGAGGAATGCTTCTGAAGTCCTTACGAACACAACTACCATAATAGCTTACTCGTTTTGTATCTCTTCTTATCTTCGGGTGGTTTAACGGACTGTTTCTATTTGTACCTGCATATTCACATTATTGTAATAATATAGCATCATATTTTCATTCCCTAAGAAATTAAGGTTCATTAACTTTTGATCAGTTGTTTGCCATTGGATAGTGCGAAAAGGCCTATCCCTTCATCCTTTCTCCTTATTCTTTAGGAGAGGTTCCTAAACATGCACCACATATAAGCAACTATTTAAGCTACAACATAGTAGATCAACAAAATTTGAGATAAACCCCCCCCTTTGGAATGATTAAAATTATTCTTCACACTATATTTGTACACTACTACTCGGTAAAAAAAAAATGCCACGTACAAATAATAAACACAATCCTGATGGATCAGCCTTTAAGATTGAACGTAAAAATCTAACTCAAAAAAATTTGACAGTTCCCAACAATTTAAACAACCATGCAACTGCTATCGAGCAAACTCAAACTGTATTGCTTATTAGAAGAAGGCGGAAACTTAATTATACTTTTTCAGGCAAGCTCCAGAAACAATACTTCTCTCCAATGGCCATCTAGGCCTGAATATCAAAGTCACTATCTTGGATATCGAAGGCTGTGTCAAAAAGGCTTCTGCTTAGTACCATTATCTATAATCTTTATAATGCACCACACCATATTTCAAGATTCCTCTTAATTTTAAAGTCATATTCTTGAGGCTACAGATGCTCAAGGCAGGTTTGGCAAAAAGATTGGAGATAAAATGCATTCAGATTTGAGTAAAAGAACGCACTAATGAAAAACTAACCAATGAAGGATGGCTCTCAGATGGAATCTGATAATGGGAAAAGCTTTTCCAGCTTGTTAATTGAAAGGATCCTGTTAGGGTCCAACTCCCTTCGAGCTTTGTTGTACGCATCAACTGGAAATCGCTTTCTTAGTCTGTCCTGGAGAGCGGCAAGTTCATCCTTGTCCTTTGGAACCTGCACATGACAAACGTGTAAATGCTTGATAAATATAACACCTTGTATTGAGCCAATTTACAGAGATAAATGGGTGGAATTCCTTAGAGGAGGTTGGTAATTAACAAACAATTTTAATCTACATATACTACTCTAGTTGTTCCCATAGAAAGATTGATTGTTAAGGTTGCATTTCAATGACCCTTTTAAAATGTATGACTTTGTGGGTATAGAATAACAGAAACTTTAAGTCTTCTGGACTTCGTAAAATTAAGGTGGCAGCATCTTTTTATAAAGAGATTAAGAAGATAACAGTGTAAGATGAATTTAGTACCTCAATCTTAGCCCAGTGTTCATAAGCGGAATACTTATCCCACAACTGTGTCTGGGTCAGTCGCCTGTAGTGAAAAAACTCTTCTGTAATTTCCTTTCTTTGGCGGGGATCTGTTGTAGGAAGGTACATGATTATACCAACCTGTTGCAAAATTAAAAACAGCTTTGACATATGAGCGTTGCAGTTGGTAAAACATTTTGATAAGAGAGAAATAATTCTCCAAACATGTATACCATTAAGCCCAAAATATAACTCAATCCAAAGGCTGCTTCTAATGCAGATTTAGAAAGTGATGAAAGAAAAGAGCCACGGGCAACTGAATGTGATTGAAACTTGATGCGGGTTTCAATTTTGGTCAAGCAACCTCTACTGAACCATGGTCCTCAAAAGTTTTACAAATTATTTGTCACCCAAGCCAGATTGAGATCTAAAATATGAACGTCAAATCATTATAGCAGTACTAAATATCTAAGGTAGAAGTGTCAGAACCTCAGTGTAACAGGGAGTGATTACTTATAACTTGGTAAGCATATTGAGTCATGTTCTTGTTTGATGTTTAATAATTAACTACAATTTTCTTGATTGGGGAGGGGGTGGAGGAGTGTTGTATTGAGTGTATCCTGCATTTCTCTTTGAGGTTGTTGAATTAGTTAAAGATCATGTTCACCTTACTTGTATTTTCTTTTATATTTACTGATAAAGTTTGGTCTCTTATACAAACACAACATAAATGTCAAGTAGGTTGAATTCATGTATACATGTTATTGTGACCTATCAAGTGGGTTGCATCATGTCATGTCATTATCATTAGAGATGATGATATCGGCTTATTATATGGGTAAATGGGTTCTGGATACAATCCATTTATTAACAGGTTACACAAGTCGTGTTGTGTTACCTATTCAATAAACATGTCATGTTCCTCTTAGGACCTATGACACAAACACCAGTAATAAGCACGAACTTCATCACTAACTCTCAGTTAAACCTAAAGGGAATATCATAATACTAAACCCCGCAAGATTTTTCCCACCAATTAATCTATCAAGCTTTCCTCAGGTATCACTTAAAATACTCTTGTATGCAGGCTCGACAACTGATTCATCTTTTTATACTACTTTCTTACAGCTTTCTGATTCAAATATGGATAAGAAGTAACTCAAGAGATATACGGAAAAATTGGTTCGTCAAATTACCCATGAAAATACATCTTCCTCTCTTGTGCTTGAAGCTGGACTCATGGGGCTCTTAGTGCAGGCTGTCCAGCGCTGCTCTATTGGGGCAGGTGCAGGTATCTCAACCTTCTCAATGAGCTGCTTTAAACCTTCTATGTATTCAAGGTCTTTCATGCTTGGTTTGGCAAGGGTTCCCGCTGGAAAACATGTCTCTGAAACCCACTGTTGACCACCACAATCAAAACCCAAAATTTCATCACTCCATCCCACTCTGTATCCCTCCGACTTCTTCCAGAACTCAGCCTCAGCTTGGTTAACCTTTACAACGTGATCTTTGTTGAGAGGATCTAGGGCGAGTAGTTTATCTCTTAACTCAGTAAATGAGAGCTCATTTATGTCTACTTCACTCTTATCTGGAACTACTCTGCAAGTAACATGTGTAAATGGTTAATTGCAATGAACAGATGAATCAACATAACAGCAATACAGAGGGGTTTTTTTATATGAAACAAAAAACAATATGAAAGAGATATCACAATGGAGGACCATGTATCCATTTTATGCAAACGCAATAAGAAAAAGAAAACAATACAACTTATAGAAAAAGAAGAAAAAGGTTTGAACCACCTCCTTAAGGGAGCCAGAGATTCCCAAGATGAAAGCTTTAGGACAAAAATCTGATACTGCAATAATAAACCCATCAATAAAATTCTATATTGTTTCCCTGATAGGAGACAAAATGGCCCATCAATCAAATTCTCAAATAAGTACTTTTACTAGAATACACAAAGAATTCTGGAACCAAGATCTTTTATCTTTTCCAAGATACAAAAACAAGATTAAGGATTGAATCAAAGGGAATCCACCATCTCTCTATTACTACGGTTTTAGAAAATATAGACGAAAGTAAAACAATCAATAGAATTTGCGGAGGAAGACACTAGAAGATCACAGATTACAACCATTAGCATTAGATAAAGGGTACAGTATAGGAAACAGAAGGATGAAAGAGCATATTCTGCTACTGTCCTTCCCAAAATCAACTTAAATAAAGATGCAGTCATGATATTCTCAGGAAATAGCCTCCCAAGGACACCTCGGAAATCACCACATCAGACCCTGAATAAGCCCAACTGTTTTCATGCAAATCATAGAAGCTTTTTATCCGATTTTGACACAAAGAATTCTTCTCTGAAAGAAATCCCAAAAACCAACTGCCCAGAAAGAAATATTACTCGTATCAAATATTCTCCAAGGTCATACCCGATTTGATTGAGGCTGAGAAACAGAGTTCCAACTAACCAAGTGACCCTACTACTCTTCCCAAATAAATCTCTCATAATTAACCCACCCCTTTCTTTGGGAATCAAACAAAGACGAATAATAAATGGAAATCCTTTCAAGAAATGCTTCTACTATATTAGCCTCCCCCTTTCTTATGAAAATTAAAATAAAATAAAATAAAATCCACTTGTCCAAGCATCCAAATCTCCCATCATCCTCTCAATCTCTGAAGCCTAAAAACTATCACTTCTAAGGTTTCCTCACAATAATGTTCCCTAAGTAAATTGGAGTAGATTTTGAAAAAAGTATTAAGTTGAGGTTTTTTCTCTAAATCTAGGAGTGAGGTTTTATTTATATGTCTATGTATGGTGGAGGGGGTTTCATTAATTATGTATTAGCCAATTGAGGGTTAGTACAAATTAGAATGACAAGTAGAACGCTGGTGTTGTACTAGTAGATAAGGATTGTTATTAGTTTTTCATTAGCCAACTTGAGGGTCAGTTGTGGCTTAGAATGATACAGTTGCCTACTATATAATATGTGTGCTCCTGTAAACAGACGCTCTCATTGAATCAATTGCTTGATCTCGGATATTCATAGTTCTTGATTTCACTAATGAACTTACGGTAAAAGTTCCCACCATTTCCTGAAGACCATCCCCTATTCTTTCTTACTTGGCCCCATGGAACAGAAAAACCATCATCCTGACAAAACCATACCAACCTAGGACATCGGCTTCTTGGGCAATGATGATTCAACTTCTTCTCCCACTTCCGTACTTGATAGAAATAAGAAATCCATTATTATTCAGCTTCAACTCTGATGACATCCAACTGCTTCCAAACAAACAACTCTCTCCATTCTTTTAATTAATCGCATCAATCAGAATTATTTCCAACAATACTAAACATCTGGAATCCCAAATGAACATGACACTTCCAAGAATTTTTATTTTTCTTCTATGCAACTCTTCAACAAATGCATGTCTCTCCCTATATCGTCTTCTCTCTTTTATTTGTAAAGACAATCAGGAAAAATTAGAAGATAAAGCATATACTCAATACACATATAAGAATGTTGAAAGTAAGTCTATCTCTCCTACTCAGTACAAAATTTACAAAGAACTATAACAATAAAAGTCTATCACTCCTACTCAGTACAAATATTTACAAGAGAGATAGCAATATGCAACGCACACCCACCAACATGCATACAGTGTTCCATTGGATGGGATTTCATGACCTCGGTTGATCTTTGTTGAACAAATCCCAACCAAGGCTAACCATGCTTACTGGAGTACATGTTTATGTGTCTATATTAGTTAGTAGGAGAATATTTTTACTAGTTTATAAGCAGACTCTCAAAGCTTATAGCCAGTAATAAGAAAACAAGAATTTCAAAGTCAATGAAACTGAAAGAGAGAAATGAAAACAAAATGAGCAGCCATTTAAGAACATGATGAAAAAATATTTGTTGCCCATTATGCCATATTGCTCTAGTAGTACTTTGATGCCTTTACTTGATTGTACTTACAACGTACTCCAAGCCAAGGGAATCTAAAGATAAAGAAAAGACAAAATTGATAAAGGGGAAGGATAGACATTCGGCGTATGCTTATATAGGGCTCAAAAGATCTAATATCATCACTTTCTTGTCCTTCAGTTCCACAAGAGCAATTATCTTTCTAGATTATGTGGTCGAGCAAGAACAGTAAACAATTTTACCTGTACTTCTGGAGGCACTCCGTGTAGAGATCTCGGACGTGCTGTATGGATTCATCACTGCTATATTTGGGTTTGAACTTCGGGGGACCTTTCCATTTTGATACAGGGTTACATTTCACAACAACAACAGTGTCGGTATATGGAATATAAAGGTACTTCACATGTTTATTCTCGGATAGCAATTTCCTGAGGAGGGAAAGAAAAATATTTCTTAAACAAACAGATTCTGTAGAGAGAGAGAGAGAGAGTATTGCAGCTAAGCCTCAGTTATCAATGAATTCTGAGATTTAAGAACCATAAGCACATTGGTGCATGCAGTGATCAACAGTTTTTATTTTTCACCACAACATATTGCTCGAGTTCACAAGTCGCTACAATCAAATAACGTTGAGAATAATGTAATTATCTTTCAGCACTCAATCCAAGTGTTTTCACCATCCATTAAAAATGTGTAAAACCCTATTATCAAATTTTATTAGATTGTTGGCTCACTCTATACTTTTCAGCTTCCCATCAATTTGTTGCAATTTGTAAGTATTACTCAGGAGAGATTATGTACTTATTTTTCTGAGTAGAAGACAAATTGATAATTCTACCAATGAAAGGAATAAAGAGTTACTTATGATTTTTCTTGATCTCTGCCATGGTTGAAACAGTAGTGTGCTCCACAAGCTCCTGTCTATCAACACATTGGATGGTGACTTCAGCAACCACTCCAAGGCCACCAAGGCCACAGCGGGCTAAATAAAACAGCTCTGGATCTTTCTCTTTAGAAACTTCTATTGTTCCCTTAGCAGGAGTGACCATTTTCATGCTGATTACCTGCTCATCGATTGGAGGCAATCTTGCACCAGTACCATGTGCACCAACCTAAAACATATGAGCAACATCATATCATAACTATTTAGAAACATTTAAAATCCCTTGATACCTCCCTATATCTTAACTAGATAATTGATCCTCTCCTTTGTTTTCCCTACACTATCCTAAATAGACAAGAAAAAAACATCCGAAAAGTATCCACACATCAGTATCCTTTTATGGGTTTCGGATTATCAAAATTACAAACCCCAACAGAGCAACACATCCAAGAATAAAGATGACTACTTTAAAAATGATCTGGACTACACTCACATATATATATATATATCATTGGATATAAATCACTAAAATACAAAGCTGAAACAGACATAAGTTCAGACCATCTTACTTAGCTGATAATGTAGGAGCAAAATACAGATAAAACCGCTATCGTTTCTTCTCAAAAAAAAAAGTACGGATGAATTCCAATGTGAATGCAAAACCCACCTGCAAAATGCCACCAATCTGCTGCTCCCTAATGGAGGCAAAGTTCTGCAGAGTAATCCCATGTTCCTTAATCCCATCCACCAACTGCTGCACTCTTATCCCAGCCTGCACTCTCACCCTCTTCTTCTCCTTATCCACCTCCAAAACCTTATCCATCAGCGCCAAATTGACCATCCCTGCCCTGGACAGTCCAATCCCATTCGGCGACAATCCGGACCCAACTGGGCGAATCCGGGTTTTCTTCTCGTGGGCATCCTTCACGACCTTCTCCAGCTCCTCAAGCGTTTCGGGCTGGTGGAAAACCCTGGTCTGGACCTCGTGGGTCCCGCTCCAGTTGGAGACTGTGTGGAGGTCCTCCGGCAGCGGAGCATACCGGAAAATCTGGGCTTTTTTGTGCTTGGCGTTTTCGGGGAAAGGGAAGGAGTAGTAGGTGGCGGCGGCGCTGAACAGGACGAGGGCGGTGTAGCCCAAGTACTTGCGGAGCTCGGAGGCTGAGGAAGATGGTGCCGGCGATGACGGCGATGAAAGGGTGGATAATGCGCGTGTTGAGCTTACTGGGTTCAGTGGGTTTTGAGGGACGGTGGTGGAAGCGACGGCTCTCAGGTTGCTGTGGTGGTGGTGGGACTGGACGGAGCGTCCGAGAGTGAGAGCTCTGAGCATTTTTTCGTTTTGTTTTTTTAAATTTTCCTTTTGCCCTTTTTTCGTTTCGTTTTTCTACTTCTTCTGTATTTCTTTCTTTATTTTCCTTTTATCAAACTATTTCTTTTCTTTTGGGGAGATGGTGAGTTTGGGTTTATTCGTCAATGTGAGTTTTTTTTTTTTTTTTTTTTTTTCAAACGATAAATTTTATTAGATTAGTTATCGATAAGATTTGAATAACACCGCCATATAAGAGCTCAACACATTTCCTAGTAAAGAGCCGCTTGGAGTTTTTCTTACTTTTTGGATTTAGACCATTTATAAGATGGAATTTGCTAGTTATATATCCACGTCCATAACTTTTAATTTTTTGCTATTAGATCCTTGTTGGGCGCATCCAACGTTTTATTTTTTATTATTCTTTTTTTTTTTAACAAGCGGTATTATTTAATTAGGAAGCTTTAATGAAAATGATTTGAGCTCGTTGTAGTCATATCGGACTAGGAATGTGTTGTGTAAATCTTAGTATATCTAAGAGTATCTTGTAGTTACCTATAAGAAGTTGATAACCTATTAAAAGATGTAATCATATAAGGGTAAGAATTCTACCCTTCCTACTACTATAAAGACATAAGGGGGTGATACAACACTGGTAAGAATTCTACCCTTCCTACTACTATAAAGACATAAGGGGGTGATACAACACACACCTCAACATTAAATCTCTCTCTTTCTCTCTTGTTGCCGCATGCCCCATCTCTCTCTATTCCTTAGATCGCTCAGTTAATTAGGCCTACAACACATTATCAGCACGCTCTTGCCAGAAGTTATGGAACTGAAGGATCATAAGAGGACGCTAACTTCTACAAATTCTACCCTTCCTACTACTATAAATAAGGCATAAGGGGATGACAAAATACACACCTCAAGATTAAATCTCTCTATTTCTCTCTTGTTGCTGCCGACCCCCTCTCTCTCTATTCCTTAGATCGCTCAGTTAATTAGGCCTACAGTGGAACTAAGTTTATTTAAAAAAAAAACATCTATTAACTTTATTTAATGTAAATGGCTAAAAAATTAATGAAAAATGACAAAATATAATATAATAAAGAAAAATACTTAAACCTCATAACTAAGAATCAACCCCACATGCAAAACCAATTTTTCTTTTTCCAGCAATACCCCTGACAGAAGACCCATTCCGTTAGTTAATCTTACTACCTTATTAAACATGTAATGATCATATGGACTCCACCGTCCCCACAAAACTTTGTTTTTGTTTAAAGGAAACTTCCTTTTCCCTTACTTATGCTCCAATCACCATTCAAATTCAATGATAATGGTTTCTTACTTTCAAATTAACCCAAGGGAATATGTTAGGGAGTTACAATAGTTAATGACACTAATTATAGAATATTGGCCAATTGTCCGTTATGTTGTAACTCTATATTTATGTGTATATTTATGGTTTTTAAGATGTAATCGTAGAGTATTAGCTACTCACTATATATATATATATATATACACTGTATATTGATGGTGTAATAATCAAGGAAAATCAATTTCTACATGGTATTAAGTTTCTAACAAGCCTCGTTTGATCCTCATTCTTTGTGTTCTCTCTCTCATGGTTTCCTCCTCCATGTTTCATCCTCTCTCTATTCCCAACATTTCTCATCTTGTTTTTGTGAAACTCACTGACACCAATTATCTAATATGGGAAAGCCAAGTCAAACCTTTCCTTCTTGATCAAAATCTTTGGTGTTTTGTTGATTGTTTTTTCCCATGTCCACTTGCCACTATTGCTCCCACTTACTCTTCTGACAAGTCCTCTGACCCTCCAACTGCATCACAAGATTCACAACCTAATCCTGATTACTTTTCTTGGTTTCAAACTGATCAAAGTCTGATCAGCATTCTTCGTGCCACGTTGTCTGAAACTATTCTTCTTTAAGTGGTTGGTCTCTCTACCTCCAAGGATATTTAGGATTGTCTTCAACAAAACTTTTCGCAGCAATCTCTTGCTAATGGGGCTTAACTGAAGTTTCATCTTTTCTCTATCACAAAAGGTACCAAGTCGATCTCCGACTACCTTGCTCATGCTAAGAATCTTGCGGATCAACTAATTGCCATCAATGACCCTGTATCCAATTCTGATTTGGTCACTTTTGTTCTTCGTGGTTTAGGTCCCGAATATGGCATGCTTGTTACGGCTATTCTCCATTTCATGCCACTACCTAGTTTTTCTGATCTTCGAGCTCGTCTTTTATCCTTTAAGGCTCAACAAGAGTTGACCGTGCAGATGACTGCCAACGCTCAATCAAGTACTTTTCTCTCTGCTCTTAATCCACGCAGACCCTGCACCCCTTGAACCCGTGTTCAACCCACTTGTTTTCCTGCTGTTGCCTCTGCACAGGGATATGGTCCTGTCCGCCCGCCACTCAACCCGGCTCATTCTCAAGGCCTCTTAGGTCTTTCGCCTCCTCTTCGGCAATGCTAGAATTGCCGACAGCATGGTCATCTTTCTACTCGGTGTCCTCAACCTCGTGCTTTTGCTGGTATGTATATTGCCTCTTCAACCGACCCCAATTGGTACTTTGATTCTGGAGCTACCAATCATATGACTCATGATGCACGCTCGGCTTCTACCTCAATTCCACAATCTTTTTCTGACCAAGTTGTTATTGGTAACGGCACTTCCCTCCCCATCACTCATTCTGGTAATGTCTTTTTCACTTCTGGTACTTATGTTTTCCATCTTTCCGGTGTCCTTCGTGTTCATTCCTTACATAAAAATTTGTTATCCGTTGCTCAATATACTAAAGATTCTCATGTTAGCATTACATTCTTTCCATGGGGCTATACAATTCATGATTTAACCACTGTAGTTCTTCTTTTTCAAGGCCAATGTAAATATGGTCTTTATCCTGTTCTTCCAACGCTCTTGTCTACCTTACCGGTTGCACTTGCTTCTGTAGTTGTGTCGTCTTCCGTTTGGCATCATCGTCTCGGCCATCTGTCCAATAAAGTGCTTCGCACACTTGTTTCTCAGTCATTTTTAGATTTTAAATGTTTGGCAAATCAATTTTGTAGCCATTGTGCCTTGGCCAAATCTGTTAGGCTTCCTTTCTCTTCTAATGAACATAATTCTGTTGCTCCTTTTGAATTAATACATTTAGATGTTTAGATGTCTCCAGTTATTTCTACTTCTGGGTTCCGTTATTATGTTTTATTTACAGATGATTATACTCGTTTCTCTTGGATTTTTCAAATGCATCTCAAATTTGAAGTCTTTGGTCATTTTTCCAGTTTTGTCATGTATGTCAAAAATCAATTCTCTTTGTCCATTGAACAAATCCAAAGTGATGGGGGTAAGGAATATGATAACTTCCAATTTAAGCAATTTTGTGCCGCTAATGGAATTGTGCATCATTTTTCTTGTCCACACACACCTCAACAAAATGGTTTGGCTGAACAAAAGCATCGTCATATCATTGACATGAGTCATACTTTTCTTCTTACTGCTCAAATGCCTCATCATTTGTGGGCTAAAGCCTTTTGTACAATTGTTTACTTAATCAATCGACTTTTGACTCCATTACTTGAATAGGCTTCTCCATATCAAAAATTGTTCTCTCACAATCCAGATTACTCACTCATTTGGACATTTGGGTGTGTATGTTACCCATTTCTTGGTGATTATGTTTCTAACAAATTACAACCCTTCTATCTTGAGTGTGTCTTTGTAGGTTACAGCTATCGTCATAAAGGTTACCGCTGTCTACATCCTCCTATGGGTCGACTTTACACTTCTCGTCATGTGAATTTTCATGAAGCCAAATTTTATTTTGGTGCTGCTGACCGTTCCACATTTTTCATGAGCACCGACTTTGTCCTTCTATCTGTTGACTTTTGCTTGGACCGAAATTCTTTTCCAAGGCCCACCACTACAACACAAGACTTAAGTCATATTTTTGTCTCAACTCTAATTCATTAATCAGACCAAACTCCCAATCCCATTAACCAGACTTTTCAACCCGTGCCTAGCACCCAGTCTCTCCCCTCTGCAACTTCTTTAGAACCCATCTTGTATCTACCGCCTTCCAGCACCCCTATTCCTGATACATCACCGTTCCCATGAATCTCCAGCCATCTATCTTTTATTTAAACTCGTTCTAAATCAGGAATCTTCAAACCAAATCCCAAATATGCCAATTTCTCCACCCATTACCATCTCTCTCACGCCCTGACCACACTACTCGCCTCTAATGTTGAACCCACATGCTACACTCAAGCTGCTCGATCTTCAGCATGGAAGCAAGCCATGCATGATGAATTCAATGCTCTTCTCAAACAAGGTACCTGGTTCTTGGTTCCTCCATTCTCCACACAGAACCCAGTTGGCTGTAAATGGGTTTTCAAAGTCAAACGGCGATCCGATGGCACTGTTGAGCATCACAAAGCACGTCTTGTGGCCAAAGGATTTCACCAACAATATGGGGTCGATTATTTTGATACATTCAACTCGGTTATTAAACCAATTATGATTCGAATCGTGCTTAGTCTTACAGTTAGTTCCGAATGGTCCATTCAATAACTTGATGTTAAGAATGCTTTTCTCCATGGCGCCTTATCTGAGGAAGTTTATATGAAAAAACCGCCTAGGTTTGTTGATCCCAGCCGACCAAATCATGTCTGCAAACTTCACAAGGCTATATATGGTCTTAAACAAGCACCTCGTTTAGTTTCAATGTTTTGGTTCATTCTTGATTTGTGTTGGTTTTACTCAAAGCCGCTCTGATGATTCCATGTTTGTATATTAGGATCAGTTTCATAAGATGATTTTGCTTTTTTATGTTGATGACATCGTGCTCACAGGTAGCAGTCAGTCCTATTTACAAGCTTTTATCAATACTTTTGGCATTGAATTTGACATCAAGGACCTTGGTCGACTTCATTACTTTCTTGGTATTGAGGTTACATATGAGAAAGGTTCTATTCATCTTAATCAGGCTAAATATGCTCTTGATGTCCTTCAACGCAGTAACATGTTGGCATGTAAACCGGTTTCTACACCCATGTCGTCTAAGAGCAGCCTTTCTCGCACTCATGGTACTCCCCTATCAGACCTCACCCCATATTGACAGATTGTCGGTGTTCTCCAATATCTCACCATAACTCGTCCCGACATTTCATATGTTGTACAACATGTTTCTTAGTTCATTGGATCTCCCACTGATGTTCACTATGAAGCAGTCAAATGCATCATACGTTATCTCAAAGGTACACTTAAATATGGCCTCCCTATTCGCTATTCTACGAATTCTTCATTTATTGTTGCTTATTCAGATGCGGATTGGGCAGGTTGTCCTGATACCCGCTGGTCCACTACTAGGTATTGTGTCTTTTTCGAACCTAATTTAATTTCATGTAGTGTAAAGAAGCAACGTACTGTTTCATGTTCAAGTGCCAAAGCTAAGTATCGAGCCTTAGCCTATACATGTGCAGATACTATATGGATTCAAGGTCTTCTCTATGAACTTCGCCATTCTCTCACACATCTAATTATTCTTAATTGTGACAATCTAGCTGCCACGTATCTTGCTGCCAACCTGTTTTTCATGCTCGCACCAAACACATTGCTATTGATTATCATTTTGTTCGAGAACATGTCACTTCGGGCAGTCACCGAGTTTGCTTCATCCCTTCTACTTATCAACTAGCAGATGTTTTTACCAAGGGATTGTCTGCTGATCGTTTTAGGCGTCTTATTTCCAAACTTGTCTCTTCGCCAGTGTCAAGTTTGCACGAGGATGTTAGGGAGTTACAATAGTTAATGACACTAATTATAGAATATTGGCCAATTGTCCGTTATGTTGTAACTCCATATTTATGTGTATATTAATTGTCTTTAAGATGTAACCGTAGAGTATTAGCTACTTACTTTTGTGTGTGTGTATATATATATACACTGTATATTGATGGTGTAATAATCAAGGAAAATCAGTTTCTACAGAACGAAATTGGGCTTGTCCAACGAAGGAGAAACCCGTGGAGCTCCAAAATTAGGTGGCCGATCGAACCTAGCTTACTCTTCCTCACCCAATCGCCGTTCCTCATAGCCAATGCAACGAAAATGATATCCTATACGAGTGAAGCGCCTTATATTCCACCGACCTCGTCCGCATCTTTCGACCATTTGTCATGTCAGCAACCTCGTTGTTGGAATCAAACCCTCGCTCTTCTTCGTCTTTATTGTAATTACTTCCTCCTCGGCTTCGATCACGGCGTGGTTGCCAGAAACTCGACTAGGCTTATGGCAGATCTCAATGAGATGCTCGAGAAACTAGTTGACGCTATACTTGTGAATGTAGAAGTGGAGATGAGGGAGGCACCAACAAAGGCTGTTATGGCTAAGTGCAGAGAGAAAGTTGAATGAGCTAAGGAGGAAGACGACGAGTCCATCGAAAGACGGACTCTGCGCACATTTTGATCGATTAAGCTTTTTAGTCAGTGTGAGAGCTGAGGACGGAAGATGAGTGAGTGTTTGAATTATGGAGGTCGATTGGTAGACTAGATTTTATAGAGAACCCAAGGGTCTAAGGGTGGAGCTCGGACTTCAAGTCAATGTATTAAAGATCACTTGTTACTTGTGGAACCTACGTTCCATGTGGAGTAATTATGTTTTACCAACTATTTGAATTGAGTTAATATTTGTTTAGACATAAGCCTTTTTTTTTTTTTTGGTAAACTGGATTTATAACCAGGGCAAAGCCAAAAAATTACAAGGAGTTCCACGCCAAGGAACAACCAACAAAACATAATACAAATAAAGTACTTCAAAGTGATATAGGGAATAAAGACCCAACACAACCACACCATTGTGTCACCCTAAATCACTCAATCCTAAACAAGATTTAAGGCGAACATGGTAGACCATCCTTGTTCAATATATAAACTATCGAGATCCATAACCTGATGAGAGGTACTAATCTCATTTTCTTGTTAATTACTTATTTCAAATTAATGTTTGCATGCTTGTGATCCATAAACTTAGTAATGTTTCTATAAGAAAATTATTTTGTTTTCACTGCACTTGATCACTACTAGTTTTTTAAGATCAAGAAATAGTTTAGTTTTAGAAATAGTATGTTTTTGCACTACTTTTCTAAAAAAAAAAAAAAAAAACTGGTTCGTTAACTGCGTGTTTTTTTTTTCCTTTCCAAAAATTGTGTGGGCTATTTTGGTTCAGTTTCATAAATAGTGTGCGATTTTGCAGTTGTCCAGAAATAATGTGCATTATCTTTGTTCAATTTCAAAAAATATTGTGCATTATTTTGCTATATTTCTAGAAAATATTTATTTTGTTCACTTCCAAAAATAATTTGGATTATTTTGATTCAATTTCAGAAATAGTATATATAATTTTTGTTCAATTTCAGAAATAATTTATGCTATTTTACTATAGTTCTAGAAATAGTGTAGGTTATTTTGATTCCATTTTAGAAATAGTGTGGATTATTTTGCAGTAGTTCTAGAAATATTGTGGGTTATTTTGGTTTAGTTTTAGAAATAATTGTAATTTAGTTGTAGTTCTAGAAATAGTATAGGTTATTTTGGTTTAGTCTCAGAAATAGTGTGGGTTATTTTGTTTTAATTTCAGAAATAGTATAGGTTATTTTGGTTTCGTTTCAGAAATAGTGTAAGTTATTTTGGTTTAGTTTCAGATGTAGTGTGAATTATTTTTCTGTAGTTCCAGCAATAGTGTGTATGTTATTTTGGTTTAGTTTCAGAAATAGTATGAGTTATTTTGTTTCAGTTTTAGAAATAGTTGTAGTTTTGTTGTAGTTCCAAGATTGGTATGGGATACTTTGATTCAATTTTAGAAATAGTGTTAGTTATTTTGTTGTAGTTTCATAAATAGTGTGGGTTATTTAGGTTCAAATTCAGAAATATTATGGGTTATTTTGGTTAAGTTTCATAAAAAGTGTGGGTGTTTTTGGTTTAGTTTTAGAAATAATTGAAACTTAGTTGTAGTTCCAGAAATAGTATGGGTTATTTTGGTTCAGTTTCAAAAATATTGTGAATTATTTTGTTTTAGTTCTAGCAATAGTGTCAGTTATTTTGGTTTAGTTTAAGAAATAGTGTGGTTATTTTGTTTCGGTTTTAGAAATAATTGTAGTTTTGTTGTAGTTCCATAAATGGTATGGGATACTTGGTTCGGTTCCAGAAATAGTGTTAGTTATTTTGCTGTAGTTCCAGAAATAGTGTAGGTTATTTTGATTCAGTTTTAGCAATAGTTGTAATTTTATTGTAGTTCCAGAAAAATGTGGGTTATCTTGGTTCAATTTCAGAATTAAAGTGGGTTATTTTTGCTGTTGTTCTACGAATAGACCTAGACATTGTGTCCCATCTTCACCAAATACTGGAAACGGATAAACCTATCATCCAAATACTCACCAAGCAAACTCCAGCAAATATTTTTCCAATTAATTTTTCTCAGCTATCATCCAAGTACTAAAAATTAATCACTTCCAAATGCAAATCCCAAATCCCAAATGCAATCTTGCAAATTCAACTAGACTACCCATCCTGACATTATTTTGTCGTGATGACTACTCGAATAGCATTGCTTTTTGCAGAAGTATGCATTTTTTTTAATCAACAATTAAGATGAATGGACTTTAAAAGACACAAAGAGGTTAAGCCACAAGGAAATTGGATGATTTTGATAAGCTATTTAAGATTTGTATGTACTAGCAAAATAATTAAAATAAATTTTAAGAGAAAATTAGATAATAAAAAAGTCATCCCTCATATTAAAGAGGAGGTGCTAGATAATGAAGCACTTAACAAACTGAAAAGCAAAAAGCATGAAGAAACAGATTTGACCGTTTGTTCAAGCTCTCGAGTCTCGACCTCCTTTTCGATCACTTGCCCTTTAAACACAACAACTTCAGCTTCCTGGCCACCGCCATCTCAACCTTCATCATTAATTCGATTGGAGAAATTCAATAACAAAAACAAAACCATAAATTGTAATCAGAAACGAAATTGCATATGCAAATCTCTTAAACAAGAAACTAATCAAACGAGAAAGAGAGCGTGTTATATTGACAGGAAAGACTGAGCTCTAGAGGCTCAATACTGAGACGCTTACCCATGCTTATCGGATTTAATCGATTCAACTGATTCGAGAAATGGTGGAATTTGAATTGAAAACTAAAAACAGGGTGGAAAAATCGAGAGAGGGAGAGAGAGGCACAAGTTTGATAATACTAAAATAAATAAAACCTACAACTAGGACAAACACATGTTAACAATATATAATGAATGGTCAGATAGTGTGCCATGTGTCAATGGATTCATAAGTTTGTTATAAGTAGGTTAAGGCAGTTATAAGGTGACTTAGTGAACAAGCTAGATAGGAGAATATATAACAAATGTAATGACTGAAATTCGACATACAGAAACTATTACAACAAGTCATTTCTCTCTCTCTCTCTCTCTCTACATTTCTCTTCCTTATCTCTCTAAAACCTTCTTCATCATTTATGCATTATTACATTTCTGCAACATAATATGTTGCTTTAAATGGTATCATTCGCCGATCGAGCTCTTCTTGCTTGAAAGGTTATCTCGATCTTGGATTTTGTACTTCCGCCGCTCAAGATCTTCTTCTTCTTCTTCTTCTCTGTTATCTTGGATTTCTGGGTTTTGGAACTTTAATAGTTTCCCTATCTCGTGATTATTCGTCTTTACAATCGTGTTCGCCAAGTGTTTGATATATTTCCTGTGTGAATTTTTCTTCAACAAGCTACAATGGTGATTGCCAACCAACTACAAATTGTGCAATCGCCAATCACCTCTCTTATTTCTACTATTCCTACGTCGGTCACTGTCAAACTTGATGATTCCAACTATCTTACCTGGCATTTTCAGATGCAATTGCTACTTGAAGGTCATGGAATTATGGGGTTCTTGAATGGTTTTCATCCTTGTCCTGTAAGGTTTATTTCTTCTGGATCTGGGAAGTCTTATGTCGATTATGGGGATTCATCATCAAGAACTGAAACAGATGCATATAAGGTCTGGAAAATGCATGATTGAGATGTAGCTTATTACTGTCACACTTTCCCCATCGACTGTAGCGCGTGTCATTGGCAGCATAAGTGCTCGAGAACTGTGAATTCGGCTCAAAGAACAATTCTCCATTGTTACTCGTGCAACCATACTCCAAATGAAGTCTGAGTTACAAAATATCAAGAAAGGCCCTGATTCCATATCCCAATACTTGCAGCGTATCAAGGAAGCTTATGATTATTTGGCAGCCGCAGGAGTGCATTTCAAAGATGATGATATTGTCATCTTAACTCTTAATGGATTATCAGGAGAATATAATACCATCAGATCCATCATTCGAGGTCGAGAGAGTGTAATCTCTCTCAAGGACCTGAGATCTCAGTTGCTTGCGGAAGAAGCAATGGTTGAGAATACTGTTGTTACACCATTTCTTTCTGCAATGGTGGCCAAGAATTCTGAATCTGGTTCCAAGCATTTTGGTGGTCATAATCAAGGGAGTTCTTCAAGTCAAGGGTATTCGAGCACTCAGTCTTCTGGTTTTTCTGGTACAACCACTCAGCCTATTTACTTCAAGAACAATTACAACAAGAACAAGGGCAGAGGTAAATTCAACTATAATACTAATTCTCGATTTGGGAATTCTAGAAATGTCTACAATACTTCCGCTTCCGGTATTCTTGGTGCATCTCCATCACATTCAACCTGTCAAATATGTGGAAAATTTGGTCATCTTGTTGATACATGTCGATTCAGAAATACTGATGCTGTTGTAGTTGAAGGATATCAGATTTGTGGCAAGAAGAATCACACTACTCAGTTTTTCCATTTTTGAAATGCAAATATTTCTGGCACCACCCCTCAAATGACTGCAATACGTGTAAACTCCTCACCATCCACTCCAACATCAAATGCTTCTTCTCAGTAGTTCTGGCTTACAGATTCAAGAGCAACAAATCATCTCACTACAGACTTGCAGAACCTTTCTTTGGCTACTCATTTCCTATCCACAAAGACCATTCAAACTGCCAAAGGTGCAGGTTTATCAATTTCACATATTGGTTCATCTGTCATTCATGCACCTACTAAAAAATTGAAGCTTAATTGAGTGTTATATGTTCCAAGAATTACTCAGAATTTGTTATCTGTACACAGAATCTGTCTCGATAATAATTGTTGGCTAATTTTTTATGCTTTTAATTTCTGGATTCAGGATAAAGCCACAGGGGAGGATTCTGTACAATGGGCAGTGCAGTAATGGGCTATATCCAATACCAATATCAAAACCAATTGTGCTCAAGCATCAAAGATTTAAAGCTGCATTTCTCAGACAACAAGTGCATTCCAGTTTCTGGCATAACAGACTAGGTCACCCCTCTAATTCCATTGTCTCCACTATACTTAGAAAAATCTAATATTTCAGTACCTTTTGATGTATTACCTTCTTTGTGTCAATCATGTTTACAAGGAAAATTCAGCAAGTTACCTTTTTCCCCATCTGTGTCTAAATCTGTAATTCCTTTTGAAATAGTGCATTGTGATGTATGGGATCTTGCTCCCTGTACCTCTATTGATGGTTATAAACACTATGTGACATTCATTGATGAATGCACTAGATATTGTTGGCTATTTCCTTTGCATAATAAAAGTGAAGTCTGTTATGTGTTTATTAGGTTATATCAGTTCATTTTCAATCACTTTGCAGTCTCTATTAAAACCTTACAGAGTGATGGGGGTGGGGAGTATACATGTAATGTTTTTCAATCCTTCTTGATAGATAAAGGAATCACTCATCAAATATCATGTCCTCATACTCCAGAGCAAAATGGACATGCAGAAAGAAAACATAGGCATATTGTTGACACCTCAATCACATTGTTACAGAATGCACACCTACCAGCATTTTTTTGGTCTTTTGGTTGTCAAACTGTAATATACCTTATCAACAGGATGCCTTCATCAACTATAAATAACCAGTCACCATTTGAGGCTCTTTTTCAATTTGTTCTAGATGTTCAACACTTAAGGATTTTTGGTTGTGCATGTTTCCCATTATTAAAGCCTTATATTAGTAGCAAACTACAACCTAAAACCAAAATATGTATTTTTCTGGGATATGCATCTAAGTACAAGGGATATATTTGTTTTGAAGTTAGCTCAAAAAGATCTTACATCTCGAGACATGTTATATTTGATGAGTGTGATTTCCTATATTTTTCTCTTGTCCAAAAGTCATATATCCATTCACAGAAGTCTAGTTCTGAAATTCCAGTGAGTTCAGTATTTGTTACTAGTAAAAATACAATTGTTGGCGCACCATCAAATCCTTTTGTGTCTAGTCCTAGTGTTACACCTAGCTCTGCCAATGCCAGGTTTCATAATTCCCCAAATACATTGGATTTATCTCAGCCAACATCAACAGAAGACACAAGACAACCCATTACTGGCACTTCACCTTAGTGTACTTCCTCTGCCATCCTTGTGGTTCCTGAGTTTCAACCAGAAACTTTACAAGTATTTCTTCCTATCCCTCCATTGAACTTACACCATATGCAAACACGATCAAATAGTGGAATTGTCAAGAAGAAAGCATTCCTTGCCATGGCCTCTGAGAATGCAAAAGTGGATTTATCTCAGATTGAACTAGTTTCTTACAAATCTGCTCTGAAATCTCCAGTATGGTTTAAAGCTATGGAGGAGGAAATACAAGCGTTACATTCTCAGCAAACTTGGTCCTTGGTTCCTTTACCATCAAACATAAATCTTGTGGGGTGCAAGTGGGTCTTTAAGATCAAGAGGCATGCCAATGGAACTATTTCCAGATACAAGGCTAGGATTGTGGCCAAGGGGTTCAATCAAGAGGCAGGTATAGATTATGGTGAAACATTCAACCCTGTAGCTAAGCCTACTACAGTGAGAATTGTTATTGCAGTAGCTACACAGTTTGGTTGGGGTTTAAGATGGCTTGATGTCAAAAATGCATTTTTGCATGGAATCTTGCAAGAAGAGGAATACATGGCACAACCTCCTAGTTTTGTTGATTCTATCTATTCATCATCAATATGCAAACTTCACAAGTCTTTATATGGTCTCAAACAAGCCACAAAGGCATGGAATGAAAGGTTTACTAATTTTCTGCCTTCTCTAAGGTTTCAAACAACTTATGCAGATACTTCATTGTTTGTCAAACACACTGATTCTAGGGTTGTCATCCTCCTCTTTTATGTGGATGATATAATCATCACAGGAGTGCAACAACTATTATCCAAGAAGTCATTTTTGCATTGGCAACCAAATTTGATATCAAGGATCTAGGCTCCCTCCATTATTTTCTTGGAATTCAAATTACACAAACTGCAGAAGGGTTATTTCTATCTCAGCATAAGTATGTTAATGATCTATTGACAAAGAAAGAAATGCATCAATCAAAGCCTTGTGATACTCCTTGCTTGCCTCAGAATCGGTTTCTTAAAGATGATGGAACACCATTTGATAATCCTGCATTATACAGATGTATAGTGGGATCATTACAATATCTCACTTTCACAAGACCTGACATTGCATTTTCTGTGCCTCAGGTTTTTCAATTTATGCATTGTCCCATAGAGTCACATTACTTGGCTGTCAAAAGAATATTACGATATCTTAAAGGGACTCAACATTATGGTATTCAATATGTGAAAGGAGAGTTAGAGTTGAATGCATTTAGTGATGCTGACTAGGCAGGGGATCCCAATGATAGAAGATCCACAACTGGATTTGTTGTTTTCTCAGGGACCAATCCAATCTCGTGGTCATCCAAGAAGCAAAATACAGTATCTCGCTCATTAACGGAAGCTGAGTATAGAGTAATTGCTACAACAGCTACTGCGATCGATTGGATAAAATAGATTCTTGCATTTCTACAGATTGATATATCAACTCCATCAACAATGTTTTGTGATAATTTATTAGCAATTGCTCTTACTTGCAATTTAGTGATGCATCAAAAAACCAAACATATTGAGATTGACGTGCATTTTGTTCAAGAAATGGTTGCTAAACAATTACTTTACATGCAGTTTGTATCCTCTACTGAACAATTTGCTGATATCCTGACAAAGGGGCTGTCTGTACCATTGTTTCGCGCTCATTGTTGCAATCTCAGGCTTCGTGATCCTCCTCCTGAGCTTGAGGGAGGATGTTAACAGTATATAATGAATGGTCAGATAGTGTGTCATGTGTCAATGGATTAGTAGGTTTGTTATAAGGAGATTAAGGCAGTTATAAGGTGTCTTAGTGAACAAGCTAGATAGGAGAATTTATAACAAATGTAATGACTATAATTCAACATATAGAAAATATTACAACAACTCATTTCTCTTCCTTATCTCTCTAAAACCTTCATCATCATTTCTGCATTATTACATTTCTGCAACATAATTTGTTGCTTTACACCACAATTAGGAAATCTTGGGTCTTCTCTATTAAGCTGTATGCATAAAAAAGTTAATAGGGACGAAGGCTGCATTTGGATCATAGAATAAACATACTTGTTGAAGTTGAAATTACTTTGAGCCATTTGCATTTGGAGATGTGAAAGCCCAAAGGAAAACAATAGGCAATCAATTTGGACCAATTGCTGTGAAGTATGTCGGTGATGATCCAATGGGACATGCATAAACAGATGATGAAGGATGTATTTGGTAATGCTTGGACTGCTTGCACCTCAGGTACGGCAGCGATGATCCAACTCTCTAGATTTCTTCGACGAAATGTAGATTCGGAAACTCATACGACATCTCCGCTACTTTCCAAACCTAGATCTACTCCTATTTATCACATCCATCAGGATTTCTATCACCATTTTCAGAGTTGGACGAAGAAGAAGATCGGATGATGGCAGATGTAATGAGAAAATTACAGAAATTAATATGAGTTTATAGACTTTCTCTCTGCATATGAAGGAAACAGACTAAATAAACGAGTGAGAAAACTTGACGTTAGGAGTACTTGGAAGCTCGATAAATTATTTTGGTTGGGCAGTTTTAGTGGGCTGATTTGATATTAAGTTTTGTATTAACCATTAAATAAACTTATAACATGATTTTTTTTTTTTTTGTTAAAATCTAAAGTTTTTGTTGATGCATAAAATCGGGTCGATCTTGGACCAATGTAAATCCGACCGTGAATCACACAAATGCACAAGAACACAAAAATATATCGTGGTTCACCTCAAGTTGATGTTATGTCCACACTGGTGTTGATTCCATTTCACTATGTAAATGAATGTTGAATATACATGGAGGCTATAGAGGCAATGTTTGCTCTCTTTGCTATTCTGTTTGCTCTCCCGTTTCCCCTCTGTTTATTTCCCTTGTCTCTCGTCGAGTCTTCTCTCATTTCTTAAGTGAGTGTGAGGGAGCCCTTTTATAGAATAAGGGTTTCCTCCCCTCTTGCATGAATCATGGACTAAGTAATGAAGCCCAAATAATGAGGCCCAATATATGGTACAACAGAAGTCCCCCAAGTCTTAAGTCAAGAGAGTTTTTTGGTTGGAGACTTCAAATTCAATCCATGTGAGGGCTGAAGTGACTAAGATGTCATCCAGAACTAGTACTCGACATGAGACGGTGCTTAACGTGAAGAAATACTCAGCTAGAGGTAGCACTCGTTGCAAGGCTGCTCGGCTAGAGGCAATGCTCGCGGCGAGGCGGTTGCTCGGCTGGAGGCAATGCTCGTTGCGAGCCGGCTCGGCTTGTGGCATTCTTCATTGCGAGTATGCACTCGACATTAGTGTGCGCTCATTATGAGTTAACTTTTGACATAACTCGGGTCCGTTTGTCGGGTTCGCATATTGGGTCTATGTGTCGAATCGGCGGATTGAGTCCACAAGTTGAGTCTTTGAGTCGGTGCCATACGTAGGGTCCACAAGTTAGGTTCGTGAGTCAGGGTTTGAGCTCAAGGGTGTCCAAGTTTAACGGTGTCTAATCTCGTAAGTGCCCGAACGAATGGGTGTCCAAACTCACGAACGTCCAAGCACATAGGTGTCCAAATGAGCGAGTGTTTGAGCAAGCGAATGTCTGGTCAGACAAAAGATTATTGATCAGACTAAATCTTTGTCACCATAAGAATGCAGCTAGTCAGTCTATAAGTTGGTAGGCTTCTTTAATCAGTCACAATGTTGATCAATAGAGTCTGTGCCATGAATCACCAAAGTTATGTCACCTTAACATTCAAATAATAAAAAGTGTAATTTGGTCAGACTTGCCACGTATTATGAGAAATAGTCATGTGATAAACCATAAATAAGATACAAAGACTAGTGATATTATAACAAAATTAAGTAACGTGCGAACAACTAGTATGCGGCCTGTAATGCTGCTCCTAGTGTATGTGGCACAGACAGCAAATAATAAAATAATATGAGCTGCATGCAAGCCGCAAGCGTCTGTTGATAAGTTTGCAAACAAGAGCCGCCAAAACAGTATTTATAATATAATCATTTCAAAGGAAAAGTAAAGACATCATGCAGACTAGCTTGTATACTTTCGGCTGCCAACTCACATCCATTTTCAGCAAATAAAATAAAATAAAGGAAAAGTAAAGATATAATCATGTTTGTTGGGGAATGATTGTTCCTTTATTTGACCCTTTTTTTCAAAGGCAGAGAATTTGGTTATTTGCTACGACTCGTTGTTTTTTGGAGAAAGTGGAGCACCATTTATAAAATAATTAAGAAAAAACATAAAGAAAGATAAAGTCTTATCTTCTTCGTGAGTGTTTCCACCGGTGGATGGTGGTGACAAGGGTTCAGCCCCCACTAGCAAGCCTTTTGAGTGTGGTCAGGATCCGCTTTGTCAGGGTGACGGTGACGAGGCCCTTGCGGAGGTCGTCGAGGCCAGGGATCGTGAGAAGGAGCACCATGATCGCCTGAGCAACCTGTTGGCACTGTCTTCTCCATGATCACCAGGTCCACGGGGTACACGGCAAGAAACTACGGGCTTACCACCGTCACTAGGTTCGCCAATGGCTGTACCATGCGCTCAGCCCTTTGGTTTAATAATATAGGTACTCTTTTTCTATTTCTTCAACTCTTCGGATGATGAGAGACTCTTCTCCCCAGCACCCACAAAAATGAAGACAACTTAGCTATTGTTCTTTTGGTAGTATATAGAAGTGTAGGTGTTTAGGAAAGCTAGCTGAAGCTTCTTTTTGTATTTAAACTCAAAATGAGTTCTTTCTCTGTAGATGGATGGATTGGCTTTTTTCTTAGCTTGGTTGTTTTTCTTTGAAAAAGAAAGTGATTGTGTTTCTTTAAGCTAAAGAGAGAGATTATGAGTAAAGATGGGGTCTGCGAAGGTTTTCTGGAAAAGCCAAAGAGGGAGGTTTTGGGTTCTTAGGTTGTGCAGATTCATCGGTGGAGGGTTGTGGTGAGGTTGTGAGGGTTTCACTATGTTGGAATGAAAAAAATGAAAGAGAACCGACATGACTTTTCGTATTGATTCCCACAGACAGCACCAAATGTTGATGCACAAAATTGAGTCGATCTTGGACCAATGTAAATCCAACCGTGAATCACACAAATGCACAAGAATACAAAAAAATATATCGTGGTTCACCTTAAATTGAGGCTACGTCCACACTGGTGGTGTTGATTCCATTTTACTATGTAAATGAATGTTGAATATACATGGAGGCTATAGAAGCAATGTTTGCTCTCTTTGCTATTCTGTTTGCTCTCCCATTTCCCTTATATCTATTTCCCTTGTCTCTCGTCGAGTCTTCTATCCTTTCTTAAGTGAGTGTGAGGGAGCCCTTTTACATGAATCATGGGCTAAGTAATGAAGCCCAAATAATGAGGCCCAATATATGGTACAACAGTTTTCATGCCCTTTTAGTTAGTTTTCCTTTATTAGAGATGAGGGAGGATAGACTAAGCCTCACAATAGGTGAGTCATAATAATGTGGTTCAGAATTTTCTTTGACGAGAACTGAACCTAAAATCTATCACTTACATGTGAAGAGGAATACAACTAGACCGTAGTACTAAGTGGCTCCAATGTTTTATTTATATCAATTAAAATTTAATGTAATTAAGGAAATACAAAACAAATTTGGATATAAACAAAAGTTGATCCGATCGGATTTAATTAAATATATTGTCATATTCTACATTTTATAATAGCATTATAACTTAAAAATATCGTAATCATGGTATTCCTTTTCATATGTAAGTGAGAAGTCTTAGGTTTTGTAATACCCTGATTATTTTTAAATATGTGATTTAATTATGAAATTCAAATGGGGCAAAAATGTGAAATCCCGTTCCTGGATGTTATTATTAAATTAAGTATTTCATTGTCGTATTCGTAGTTACAACACATGTATATTTACAGCAAATACTTTTTCGATATGTGGAAAAGACATAAATGCTCTAGCTGGCTAAACTGAAATTATACGAGGACGTATTTTATCCCTATATGCTTCATTGTTATATTTTATCCTTATATGCTTCATTGTCATTGTTATATTTTATCTACAAATGTGTAGGCGAAAACCGTTCTCGAAACGGAGTTATTGTCATATCCTGGCCCGAGCCCCCACCACATCCCGAGTTTGACTCCACCGTAGCACAATATTGTCTTCTTTGAGCCCCGACCATGCCTTCATGGTTTTGTTTCAAGGAACTCACACGAGAACTTCCCAGTGGGTTACCTATCCTGGGATTGCTTTTTTGCGAACTCGCTTAACTTCAGAGTTCCTACGGAACTTAAAGCCAGTGAGCTTCCAAAAGGTCTCGTGCTGGGCAGAGATGGGAATATACATATAAGGCTTACAAGATCCTTACCTCTGGGCGATGTGGGATCTTACAATCCACCCCCCTTAGGGGACCGACGTCCTTGTCGGCACACTTCCGCCCAAGGATTAGCTCTAATACCAAATTGTCACATCCTGACCTGAGCCCCCACCACATCCCAGGCTCGACTCTACCATAGTACGATATTGTTCGCTTTGGGCCCTGACCACGCCCTCATGGTTTTGTTTCTGGGAATTCACACGAGAACTTCTCAGTGGGTTACCCATCCTGGGATTGCTCTCGAGCGAGCTCACTTAACTTCGGATTTCCTAAGGAACCAGAAGCCAGTGAGCTCTCAAAAGGCCTTGTGCTGGGTAAAGATGAGAATATACATATAAGGCTTACAAGATCCTCACCCCTGGGCGATGTAGGATCTTACAGTTATAAAGAATAAGATATAAACGAGAAAATAGGAAAGGAGGGAAATAAGAAAAGGGGTTGCCCAATCAGAAAAAGGAAAAGTGAGAAAGGAGAGAGGAAAAGAACAAGAAAACCGGATCCCCCTTGACCTGGTCTTGACCTGGTTACTGGCAACTTCTCCCGTTGCCGTTTCCGTTGGTTTTCCGGTGAGTTGGAGCCACTTGTCACCACCACCATACTCATCAACCTTCCCTCTTCCATTTCCACCCAAAAACCGACATGATTTGACCTCAGTTTCGTGAAGTTTGCACCGATGGGCTTCGTGGGTGCACGACGACGATAGGCCGTTTCTAAAGGGTATTCCATTGACCATCACTACCATTAGACATCTCTTGAACCGAGGAACAAAGGCCAAACAAGTTTGGGGACGATGAAGCTGTAGATTCGACAAATTAAAGAACACCAACTTTAGGGTTTTTGATGGATCGAGACCAATTTCAGGTGTTTTTCGACCGAATTGGACTTTGGCCCAAGTATTACAATTACCATCTGCAAGTACCACAGTGATGGAAAAATGTTAAGCCCTTGCATGAAGAAAAAAAAAATACAATTAACATCTGACCGTCCAAATAATATATGTGTTAAATACAATTAATATTATAGTCAAATTCCTAAAATTGAATCGTATGTAGGTTGTGTTTTATATTTTTTAAATTATATATATATATAAAATTATTTTTTTAAATGAAGACAACTAGTGACAAGCCACGATTATCCACCCCTTCTAAGGGCCGGAAAGACTATTATTGTATTGTTATTCTTTAATGTCCAAACACATTTTGATTCGTAAAACGAAAAACTGTTTGGCCAAATGTTACCAAACACGATAAAAATTTGGAATTCAGATTGGATTTTAAAATGCCTCACTGGAACAATCCAAAATGCACCCATTAACAATTACTACAGATGAGGCCTTGGCCAACATATCTGAGCATTACCGCGTACAAAATAAACACAAAGGAACGAGGAGAACTCTCTCAAACACAGAAGGGAGAATCTAATTAGGACATAGAACCGATAAAACGAAACAAGGCCTCGACGCAGTAACAATTTTAATTTACTCAACACTACAGAGTATTATTCTATACAAAGCATGCATATGTATTCATAGCCACTTCTCAAACCGAGCTTATTGACGCCTGAATCCCAATTACTAGGGAAGGACCGTTTACATAGTACCAAATTAGGACACATACTCTCTTGATGTCCATCTCTCCTCATACCTTCCAAATGAGTAGGCTGTTGACGGAACCTCAAGCATGGGCAGAGGGTTCAGTTCGATGCCATATTCTGTTAGTGGTCTATGCTCAAGAACATCGTCGTGATTTTTTACAAATTCAGGAATCTCAACCTCTCCCTTCTTTATGTCATCCCAAAGGTACTGCAGGCGGCTTTCATACTTGATTTTCCAATTAGGCTGCAAAGAAAGAAAACTTTTAGGACAAACATGTACCGAGGCCGCATCCTGCTTCTCAAATTTCATTGATAACCATCACTCATTCTCTGTTGATTGTAACTTGGACATGGGATTGACTTGGGAGATAATTACTTAAAGGAAATAAAGTCATTTGAGGGATACCTACATGACTGCATACTATAGTGTAGCTCAAATCCTCAAGTTCTTATGAACCGACCCCCAAGATAACAAAAAATGATTCTATCCTACTTATATCGAAGGCGGAAATGTTTAATTTTTGTTCAATGAAGTAAATAATCACCAAGTTTCAAGACAGTATTTAGTTAAGGGTAGTGCTATACACACCCCTGTTAAATTTTTGTCCATTTATCTTTTTCAATTCATTCAATCTGACGGCCGGAAACTGAGAGAGGTGTGTGCGAGGTAAAAATAGGTGTGTGAATAGCACTATCCTTAACTAACATATGCCTATATTAATGAGAAATCAGTATTGTTATAGTATATATCCAAACTATATGAAATACTCACCCTCCAGTTAAGAAAAATCGGCCAAGAGTGGCAAAGACAAGTCTTGATCGGAGACCAGGGTGAACGAAGTACACAACTTGAAGCATGTCCTTCAAATATGATGTAAGGTATTCATAAAGCCACCTCAAGATACTTATGCCAGGGGAGTTATCCTCCTTTTGCACAGTACTATGCATGTAAACAATGGAGTATGGCCCTTCTGGAAGCTCACTGCATAATTTGTGGAATATATACCTCTTCAACCTATCTGCACTCACGACTGGAGCTGCACAAAGATAATCCGACAAATTAAAACACAAAGGTAGAATAAGGCAAATAAAACAAGAGATTGTGAATTTTTAATTTTCCTGCCAAGACAAAATTCAAAAGAAATTGATCTGAAAGAAGCCACTTTGGAAGAAACACAAGTGCTACAAAACGTTGTCAAAAAGGGATGCAATTGCAATATATGTGTAGAACTCAATTTGCTCCTCCCAAACCCGATCTTGAAATACTCTCAGAATCTAAAACTCAAGTTACTCAACTGACAACAGTACATATGTCCAACACCAGCCCGTTAACTTGGATTATCCCCACACCTTAAGAATTCAATATTGAAGGGTACAAGAAGGGAAACCTAGCCTTTAGAAATCGATCTAGTCATCTCTTTCAATTTCCCAATAACGTCAAAACTCAAAACCACTTTGTTCTGCTTGAATTATGGGGACTGGTGGTTTATGCTCTACAGGCTAAAATAAGGACTTCAAAATTTAAAAATGCTATAGAGTGTGCTATTCAACACATAGCACAGTTTCAGTAAGCTTAAGGGCCCATTTAATGAACATTTAGTGTTTAGTTTTTACATAATTCAAGAAAAAAACAGTCATTTTAACCCACACTGTTGTTTAGACATGCTTAATGTTCATAGTTACTTTAAGGGCCCATTTAATGAACCATTTCTTATAGACGCCACTTATAAGCTAAACATAAAAATACAAACAACGAAACCAAGAGACGCAACATTTTATACACGTCTAGTCTCTAGAATTGTTTTGGAATGGATAAACCACTATATTATGGTCTATTAAAGGCAGAGGTGAACGAAGATTTTTATTTGAAGGAGATTAAGAGGGGACCGGAGACAAAGGAAACTTATCCCTTCTAATCCTATCATTTTGTGGGATAGGAATGGACAAGTGTCCTTAATGATTGATTTATCCTCTACCTCCAAGTTAGGCACAACTTTTTCATTTCTTCCTTCAACATATCTTTAATATAGTGGGTTATACATTCAAGACAGAAAGGCCTCGTTTCATGAGTAAGATTGGATTGGATTGGAATAAATAACTCCGTAATTTCAAAGTACGTTGGGGGAGAAATGAAAATTTTATGTCCAGCTAGACGGTAGAAGATAGATTACTTATCCATTCCAATCCTTCCCAAAATGGTAGGATTAGAAGGGATGAGTTTTCTTCATGTCTAATCCTCTTCTAATCCCCTCCAAATGAAAAATCATTCACTTCAGCCTCCAATATGCCTTAAAAGTAGAGAGCTACGCATTCCAATCCAATCCAATCCTACATACCAAACCAGCCCAAAACGAGGCCAAAGGGGTTTAACTTGACAGAGCACACCAAAATTAATAAACCCCAATTACAATTACCCAAACAAACGCAAAAAATTTAAGAAACCAAATAAACCCCAGATGCCAAATAAACTAGAACATGCTATTTAGCACTTAACTCAGGTATGGAGAGCTAAAACTTCGCATTTCAGCAGAGAAATCAGTGTTCATTCAATCGGCTAATTTAACAACAAATAAAGCAAACAAAGAGTGTAAGGATCTGCTTGTTTACCAGGAAAATATTATCCCACGATTCGGAAAATCCGATTTCCCAACTTGTCATGGCCTTGGACACGAAAGAACTGCAAAAGCTCGAGGTCGGAGAAGTCCTCGTCGGAGATAAGGTTCTGAGGGCAGTTGTACCAATTCTCTTGCTCTTCAATCTCTCTGTCTTGGTGGTTCAAGAACGGCCGCGCGTCTATGCCGAGATCGGACGCTAGAACCACCACAGAGAAGTCCTCTCCGGCGGCTGAGCTACCCATATCTGATTTTTATTGGTTTTCGCTAACTTTCTCGCATTTTTCTCTCTTTTTCTCGCAGTTTGTTTCTGCTTCTTTTTGCGTTTCTGTGTGGTACTGCCTTGGTGAGATTGGACACGTGGGCTGATGCGATTAGGTTTTTAGATCTAATAGATGATCGTGCGCAGGCAGAAATTCAGGGGTTGAAGTTGTAACCGGGTTCATGTAGCTTTGGGCACACAGGGTTACTATTAAAGTATAATCAACATGTTTTTCAGTTTTCAAATTGGCTCAAATGTTAAAATGGTCTTGTGTTTTAATTATTGGATCAATTTAATTTTTATGTTTTTAATTTGACTAATTTGATCATTATTTTATTTCCGTTAGTTAATTAAAGACATTTACATGTAATTTTTGTAAAAAAATTAGAAATTAATATATACTTATTTATATAATTATAATTTATTTGATTTAAAATATTTCATTTTGAAATAAAATTAAAAATTAAAAGAACAATTATTCTCCTCTCAACTTCTCGATTTTCTTCCTAACATGACTCTCTCTCTTTTCTATCTCACAACCTTAATTATTTTTTCAGATTAGAAGTTTTATCTCATATATGTGTTATTTCACATTGATTTGCATTTTTATGTAAAGAGAATGGGTAATTATATTTCATATAATTTTTCCTATGAATTTTAAAAAAATGATTGAATGAAACATCATCCATTGGTTGAAAGAGACAAATATGAGGACTAAATTAGCCAAGTCAAAAATACGAGGACTGAATTGACCATATAACTATAACATATAGACTATTTCGACATTTAAATTTCTTTTTAAAAAGAAATTGGTTGAAATGTCCTTAATTGGTTAACAGATAAAATATGAGGATAAAATAAGCCAAATAAAAAACACAAGAATTAATTTGGGCATATAGCTATGACACATTAACTATTTTGATATTTAAGCATTTCAAATTTATGTCTTTAAATTTAATATTCGTAGCCTTGCTCTTTGTTTAATGATAATGTTTTGTTTTTTTAATTATAATAATTTGTTAAAGGAAGGAAAATTGAAGAAGAGACAAATGAATATCACAGGACGCGTGTCCCAACTTGGACGAAGAACAGTGGACGTCCACCACAAACCCACGTGAGCTTGTCGTCCTTGAGGTTGAGGACCGGCCACACCCACACAAGCTTCACCTTCACAATATCTCTTGGGAACTTTCTCATCTCTCTTGGCTCTTCGGTAAGCAATCATTTCTCTGCTCTTTCAATTCACTGATGAGCTTCCTTCTTTGTATATTTTCATACTTCTGTTGTTCTTTCTAAATTCCCAGAAAATCTTTTCGAATTGTAAGGATTGTTCATGCTTTAATACTGCTCTTCTAGTAGCTCTTCCTGTGTCTGTATGTGAAATTCAGTTTCTCAGAGAAAACCCTTATCAGAAATCGGGTTCTCAGTCGATAATTCTTCACACCCAGATTGTATTTTCAGGGACTTGTTGTGTCCATATTAGAGAGATATTCGGTACAAGTGTTGGAATTTCATGGATACATTGCTTAAAACGCATAACAAGCTTGCATTTTTGCACCCAATTCATGGGTTTTCGGAGAAATTGAGTAGTTCAAGCTCTTCGAAGCTTCGCAACGAGGAGTTTAGGTATGGCCTTAGGAGGTCTCGTGTGAACTTGAGTAGGGGTGGTGTTGTTAAGGCTAGTAGCAGTGCTCTTCTGGAGCTTGTGCCGGAAACTAAGAAGGAAAGTCTTGAATTTGAGCTTCCTTTGTATGACCCATCAAAGGGTCTTGTTGTGGACCTTGCTGTTGTGGGCGGTGGCCCTGCTGGGCTCGCCGTGGCACAGCAGGTTTCGGAGGCAGGCCTTTCTGTTTGCTCGATTGACCCGTCTCCCAAGTTGATTTGGCCCAATAATTATGGTGTTTGGGTGGATGAATTTGAGGCAATGGATATGCTTGATTGCCTGGATACTACCTGGTCTGGTGCTGTTGTGTACATAGACGAGGAATCAAAGAAGGATCTTAATAGACCTTATGGAAGGGTTAATCGGAAGCAGCTTAAGTCGAAAATGCTGCAAAAATGCATATCAAACGGTGTTAAATTTCACCAAGCTAAAGTTACTAAGGTTATTCATGAGGAGGAAAAATCACTGTTGACTTGCAATGACGGTGTCACAATTCAAGCTTCTGTGGTTCTCGATGCAACTGGTTTTTCAAGATGTCTTGTACAGTATGATAAGCCATACAATCCAGGTTACCAAGTGGCTTATGGGATTTTGGCGGAGGTCGAAGAGCATCCATTCGATGTTGATAAGATGCTTTTTATGGACTGGAGAGATTCGCACTTGAACAATAATATCGAACTGAAGGAGAGAAATGGTAGGATCCCTACTTTCCTTTATGCAATGCCTTTTTCATCCAACAGGATATTTCTCGAAGAAACTTCCCTGGTAGCTCGGCCTGGCTTACCCATGAAAGATATCCAAGAAAGGATGGCTGCTAGGTTAAAGCATCTGGGCATAAAAGTTAAGAGCATTGAGGAGGATGAGCATTGTGTCATCCCAATGGGCGGACCGCTCCCAGTGCTCCCTCAGAGAGTCGTTGGAATCGGTGGTACAGCAGGGATGGTGCACCCTTCAACTGGGTATATGGTGGCACGGACTCTGGCAGCGGCTCCTATTGTTGCAAATGCAATAGTTCAGTACCTTGGTTCAGATAGAACACTTTCAGGAAATGAAGTGTCCGCAGAAATTTGGAAAGATTTATGGCCCATACAAAGGAGGAGACAAAGGGAGTTCTTCTGTTTCGGTATGGCTATTCTGCTTAAGCTTGATTTGAAAGGTACTCGGAGGTTTTTCAACGCTTTTTTTGACCTAGAACCCCGCTATTGGCATGGATTCTTGTCATCTCGACTGTTTCTTCCCGATCTTGTATTTTTTGGGTTTTCACTGTTTTCTCATGCTTCTAATGCTAGTAGAATAGAAATTATGGCCAAGGGGACTCCTCCTTTGGTAAAGATGATCAACAACTTGATACAGGATAGAGATTAGGATGACTGATATTATTTGTAATATGAAAATTATGTTGGTGAATTTCCATATCAAAGATACTTACTGTTGCTAATAGTCGTCAACCAACTATTATGAATTAGCTACTCTTCAGAAACAAAAATAAACCATCTATAATGCTGTTATATTCTTACGTCTAACCCTTAGCTCTTGTAGAAACTCTTGTGGATATAAATGGCCTTAAATATTTCTGCTTTCACTGTAATCTTGTCTTACATGCAAGCCACCGTTGTTTTTGTTTCATACTGTTCCATTTATTAAGGTTAGATTTCTTCGTTTAGGATTTAAGGGGGTTAAAAGGGGGAGATAATACTCTTATTACTGTTACCTTGATATTATTCACCTACAAATTATCAGTTATGGGTCAGGTTTTCAGGATAGAGCTAGAAGTGACTTAAGTTGATCTGGAGTTGGAAGGGCCACAAAAAGTGGTTCATATAAAATGAACGCAAATTGTTCACTGTTTGTTGTATGACATCACCTATGAAGAGCCAGTTAGCACTTGCAGATCAAGTTTTGAAGAAAGAGTATAACTGAAATTAGTTGTGATCTCAAACCGCGGCAGAAATTAGTTAACATAGAGAAGTTAAATCGTAGAAATTTGTTTGATTCCAAAACTATAACAGTTTGGATGTCTTTAGTACATATATTTACAGTAAACAAGATACAAATTGTTCTTTTGTATAGTCCTATAAGCATAAAGTATAACTATAGAGCTTCATTTGCCCTGATAGGTGATCTTAAAATGTTTTGGATTCAGAACTATCTTTTTCTTGAGATTGGGATAATTGAGGTCTTATGGAACTTAAAATGTAGAATTGAGCTGATTCTGGTTCAGCTCTGAATGTTGCGCACGTAACTAAGTTCTGTAAAATGTTTCTGGAAACGCTTATAAAAAGTTGCTTCCAATGTGTAACCTGCTAGTTATTTTGGAGCAACAGATAAATAGGAAACAGCAGGGAATCACATTGTTTATTACATGAGCGTACAAATACGCTTGTCACACACAAAATTCAAATACACGCTGACAAAGTCCAACAAAAGTAAGATACTTATTTTGTCATACCAGCACAAAGTGAAGCAAATGAGAAATGAAAAGCCAGGGTTGTCTGGACCCTGAACATACCAAATCAGCAGACCCTTGAAGAAAACACGTGTGAAAGAAACCTTATGTATTTCTATTACCTTTATCTCACTTAAGTTTCCACCGCTTTTTCAAGTTCTGGCATACGACATCACAGGGAGACGGTGGAGAATGGACTGCAAACCAAGTCTGGATGCCGGTTAACCCAAGTGCTGCTAGAACACCCACGAAAGCCAGGAAAGTCCAGGGGCTACTGAAATGATCGTGACAGAATTGAGACATCCAGGTCTTCCACTTGTTTTTGTAGTGTTTTTCTATTTCGGCTTTGACATCGCGGTATATGTCAGTGTTAGGGACCAAGTCAGTGCCAATCTCATTAAAGAGCTGAGCCACCTCCTTATCACTCCCCAGTAAGTTGTAAAGTACACCGGCTGACCTTAGCTTCTTAACATCATCTGCATGATCAATGAGTGCATCAAGGAAGCTGATGTAAGAGGTGACCGCAAAATCATTCGGGAAATCATGACACATTTCATATGCTATCAGATTCATGAACTTAGGCCCTGTTGAGTCATCTACTGATATTGCAGGAAGACGGAGTAGTCCTGCAAAGCAATGAGAATTAAAAGATATGTCCCCCAAAGAGCTACTGTCACTAACCGTAAAATCGATCCCGGCTGCATTAAGCTCTTGTACATTGCGAAAAGATTGTACGGAGTCTTCTTTAGCTTGCTGATTGGAATTTTTTGGTGGATCTTTATCTTGATTATTGGGATTTTTTTTTGTAACTAGCATTCTTGTTCGGAGAAGGTCAAGAAGATGAGCGGGCTCTTTTTCCATGGTTATTGCTACGTTTGGTTCCTTCTGTTCCGGCTTTTTTGATTGCTTCTTTCCAGGTGCACTAATGTTCGCCTGAACGTAAGTCTCGATTGAGTTCTTCAACTCCCCGTGTTTGTTGCTTGAGCTCATCAACAGCTCGAGGACTTCATAAGGGACTTGGTTCTCTAGCAAGAACAAGTCCTGTTGTGCAAAGGCTATCTGGTCCCTTTTGATCGACAATTCTTCCAACTTTTCATCCACAAAGGACTGTATGAATTGTAAGGTTGAACACCCATCTAAGAACAACATCCAAGCGAGGGCCTCATCATCATAGTGCTGTGTCGCTTCCTCAGTGTAACAGCCCCTTAGATCTTTGATCCTCTTCTCAATCACATGATACACATCTTCATCTTTTTGCTCAGTGTAATGAAGAAATCTTTTTGTCAACATAAACTTGAAGTCCTCTGCCAGCTCGCACCTTGAATTGCCATGATGGAAAGGGCCTATTGCTACGGCCCTCGGCTCGTAAAACTTCTCGAAAGTTTTGGGATTGCGGAGCATGAAGGGAACCTTTTGGATCTTTGGTTTTGAGCTATATATTCGAATTTCTGGTGCTTCCCTCAGTTTTTTGAATCTCACCTCCATAGAACTGGTTCTAACCTCCCCCATGGAAACTATGCTTTATCTCAGGCTATTTTACCAAGTACCCTTCTAAACAACTCTGGCTGTTTTTGAATACTTATGTTAGTTTCTGCATTTTATAGTATATGTTTACTTTAGAATCTCAGCTTTAACAAATAATATAGGTTCTAAAGCATTTGCTCAGAGATATTTGGTTCTGAACTTTGCTGAGCAACAGGTAATGACTTTATCTGCATGGAGAGGACTTACATACTACGGCACGCTACTCTGGCATTTCAGACCAATAGCGCAATGTCATGTATGTTTTAGTTTTACTTGATGACATTGCATTATTGACATGAGATGTTACAGTGGTAGTGTACGAAGGGAAGTTTAGAATGGTTTGTGGAAGCTTTTACACATTACGAGGAAAAACTTTGGACTATGACTTTAACTTCATTGCAAGTTTAGCATATGGAACGATCACATCTGTGGAAGTAACTTTGAACTATGACTTTAACTTCATTGCAAGTTTAGTACATAGAAGGATCTTATCTGTGGAAAAACTAAAGCTTTGGGAGACAAAAAAGTTGATGCTGGCAACTTTATTCTCGTACACTAGCTTGTTTGGTACAAACACTGCAAAAGAACAGCTGGTTATGCCTTGCCATGTTTCTTCGACTTACCTACCTCAGTCGCCACATGGATACCAATTGTAGTGAACAGGTTCACCGCAACGCACTGTACCATTCTAATAATTTCATGTCACATAGAGAAAAACTAACATGTCACATAATATTATAAGCCTGAGACACTACAGTGGTTGTAAACCCGTCGCATATAAGCCATCTCTTTCATATGAAGCATAATCTTAATTTGCCCCACGAAAAAGAAAAGAATGGGATTACATGGCAAGAAAAAAAATTAAAAACTACTCAAATTATAATTGTTTTTCAGTTTGGGATTTGACTTTTTATTTTGTGTCAATAAACATGGCCTTCACCATCCTCCTTGCACCATTCTTCATTCCTTTTCTTTCTTCGTCTCTGTATAGTTGATTTTCTAGCAGCTACATGGCATGACATTGACGGTGAGTAATTGATAACATGATAGTTAAGAACCCTTTATAACCATTTCATTTTTAGCCTAAAAAAACAATTTTAATTTTCTGAATGATGTCGAGCAAAATAAAAAGAACAAAAATAAAATGATTATCAAACGAGCTCCTAGCTGCCATGTTATGCACTCACCAACAATGTCATGCCTTATATACAACTGCTAGCAAATCGGCTAATGTAATGAGTTACTACTAAGTTTGGAAAAGAAGAATTGGGACATGTGATCTTGTTGTGCTTGTAGAAACTCTTGTGGTAAATCATTTCAGTTTTTAAATATATGACGCTGTAATCTTGTTGTGCTTACATGCAAGCTAGCGTTGTTTTTGTTTCATATTGTTCAATTTATTAAGGTTAGATTTCTTCGTTTAGGATTAAGGCTAGTTAGCATTTGTAGATCAAGTTTGGAAGAGAGATTGTAATTGAAATTAGTTGTGATCTCAAACCGCTACGGAATTTAGTTGAAATGATTCTGGTTCAACTCCGAATGGTGCGCACGTACGTAATTAAGTTTTGTAAAATGTTTATGGAAATGCTTCTAAAAAGTTGGTTCCACAAAATTAAGATACGAACAAACGATATTATCTACATTAAGGAAGAGGGTGTGGACTTAGCCTCACTATAACAACCCATCCCCAATAATTATGATCTTTATAATTTTAATAAGTGAATTAACAAGAATGCCCTTCGAGGCAAAGTGTTGACCTTTGTTGACTGTCGTGTTGTGTCACGTAAGGTTCGTTTTCTTAGCATATATTCGTAGTACTCATCGCTATGGACGCATGGGCGCAAACGGAGCACAATTTGGAGTTATAACGAGAGAGTTATTAACGTTTAAAATTAGGAAAATTACTGTAAATTTGGCCTTTATTAGAAGGCTCCAGATTTCTAGAGCAAATATAGGTCAAGCCACGTGTGTGGCTGGGATGGAAGGAAGAAAGTAAGGGACGGCTAGGATGAGAAGAAGGGGAGAGAAAGGAGGAAAGGGAATGACCAATTAGAAAGACGAACAAGGAGAGAAAGGAGGAAAACAAAAAAAAAAAACCACCCTTTCTTCTTGGACCCGTGCCCATGGCACCCAAACCGTTCGCCCGGGGTTATTCTGGCCAATTTCTACCCATTTTTCTTGCGATTCATGCCAAATTAACTGTTAGGAAATACTCTATGACCTTCCCTCTATCAATTACAAACCAAAATTTATGGAGTTTGGCTTTGAATTGATGAAAACCACACCCATGGGCGCGACGAAACAGTGTCTTCAATCCTCCAAATCTGAAATGATTTTATCTAATTACCTCCACCAAAATCCTTCCCTAGATGGTTGGAACAAAGCCCAAACAAGTTTTGGAGCATCGGGTTCGATTTGAGGACGAATTGGAGAACACCCACATATAGGGTTCCGACGGGTTTGTGGTGATTTGAGGTGTTTCCCGGCCAAATTGGCCTTAGTCACAGGTATGAAAGTCGCTCCACTCATTGAGATCTTCATTTTTGTGAATTTTGAGACTTTTTAGAAATAATTGAATTTTCTGGTGGGTCGGAGCGGCCGACCACCACCGGTGGCTGATGCGAGAATTATACGCACACAAATTAAACCCTCTTTTTGACAATTGTAGTAAGTATGTAAGTAGGGATCGTTCTGGACCGGGGATTAGGAGGGATTGTTAATCACTTGGATTTGACTCAAAAACGCTAAAAACACAATCTAAAACACTATACTAGACTCAAAGAATGCAAAACTAAACTTTAAAACACTAAGACAAACCAAAGACTCAAAATGCTTTAAAGCATAAACTAAATTGATTTCTAACTAAATTGAACAATAAGGTAAAGGGGGATTTAGGTTTTGATTAAACTAAATGACAGATTGTAAATTAAAGCATAAGGAAATGAAGTAAACACAAAATGAATGAATCAACAGCTAATAAAAAGAGATAGCACAAATGGAGATGAAGCTAGAGATTCGATTTCACCATTGCTAAGCCAAGTCCATGCTTGTTAAGTCAGATTATACTCATCCCTCTACTTATTTCTTGGGTTTGTTTCACTTAGATATGATCAGCCATATGATGTGTGGATTTCATCAAATGTCTCTAATCATGAGCCTAATTGTGATGTGCAACTTTGGTTCCTAATCAAGACTATGTAGTGCACAAGAAACTTTCACAAAACCAAAGGGAACACTCGGCAGGATGTTTGCAAAACATTCCCTTCATTCATTCACATATCTACCAAGATTATGCATGATGTGTGCTTTAATCTTGGCTAAACAACCTGTGGTTAATTCAAATGATGATCAAGCATTAAAATCAACACACAAAGTCACAATTAAATCGGAGAATGAAACAAGAAATAGATAGATTAAATGAGAATTCCGAATTAACTACATGTCAATCTTGCAAGGCTACATCGAATCCCTAGAGAGAGATTAGTTACACTTCATGTTTACAAAAGGTTTGACATAAAAATATATAACATGAGTGAACATAGGATTAAGAAGAAAGAACCCTTGAAGCAAAACTGATGTCGAAATCCTTTAAGAAATGGGAGAGTGTATCTAATGGAATGAAGCCGAGAGGAAGTTCCTCATGGTACAAAACAAAGAGAATCAAAGAAACACCTAAACATTCCAACAACTCAAACTTGAATTGTATGAACGTTTAGGCCCTCTTATCTTCCTCTTCGTCGTAGCACAAGGTCTAAGGGATGTTGTTGGTGTGTTGAATGGATTGGGGAATTATGGAAATGGATGAGGAGTGGTGTTTGGATTATAAGGGAAGATTGGATGTGTTTGTGGTGTGTTGTGTATGAAAATGAGATGTGTTTTTTGTGTATGAATGCATGGGTTTTTATAGGGGGAATGGGAGAATAAGTGGGTGATTGTTTAAGAGTGAATGTGGTTGTTATGATTGAGAGTGCATGTGGATGAAATAATGATGGAAAAAGAGCTAGGTTGTTGGTGTGTGAATGCATGTGTTGAATTGGTGGTGCAATGATGAAAGAGTAAGTGCATGTGTGTGTGAATGGTGGTGCAATGATGAAAGAGTAAGTGCATGTGTGTGTGAATGGTGTTTCTTGATGGTTTTGGGGTTGTGATGCATGTGAATGCATGTGGCTAAGGGCTGTTGACTGGGCTAGAGGTTTTGCATGGCTCAAAGGATTGTTTGATTGGGCTAGGCCCTTTGTTTTATGTCCAAAGTGCATACAAGGCTTTCAAATTCGTCCAACACTTTGGCTCCAAGCATATGCTATCCATTCCAAGCCCAATTTTGCTCCAAAATGCTCCAAAATGCATCTTTTTGCTTCCTTAGCCATATGAACCTAAAAACACACGAAAATGGCTTAAACTACTAAAACAATTATGAATTAACAACATAGATGCACGAAAACAAGCTAAGTAAGTCGCCTAAATATGCTCCTATCAGTGGCGGCGCATCCGGTAGCGCGTGGCTAGTGGGCCACCAATGTCATTTTACGTTAAATCGATATCTTGATTTTAGATTTGATGTCCATATGTTATGACTTTATTATGTGAACCTAGTTTGATTAAGGTGCATTAATGGGTAAAAATATGAAACGACGATCCGACCGTGGGATCGTCACCAAACTTTATTATGTTATAGTACATAATATTTGAGAATCATAGGGACTGACGGATCGGGAATCCGATATACGGATCTTCCCGAATTGGAATTGTAAGTTAATAAAATAAAACGTTAACCGCTAATCAGTTTTGGAAATTAACGGAGATCCGATCGTTGGATCGAAATGAAATTTTAATATGTTATTCTAGAAACATAATGTGGATCTTTGGAAGTTGCAGATTGGAAATTTGATATGCAGATCTTTCGGATCGAGTTATACAGGGTTGTGGACCCTACCATTGATCTTTGATCGACGGTTGACTTGTGGTCAATGAGTCTCAAACTATTTTAGAATATCCTTGAGGGTGTGCCTTATGCGAATTATGTATTCTATTGATAAGAGTTTTGAGATGTGATTCGATAATTGTTATAGGCGCCAATCGTTCGGGACGTTTCGATGTGCGTGCTAGTGAATCATAGCGTGGACTCTAGGTGAGTGGATCTTTTCCTTCTTATCATATGTATATAATTGATAGTTCCGCAAACATTTCTAAATTGATTTATGCATGCCACATGCAAATAATTAATGTGAACTACGAATGGCTTGATCCCTATTTAGGGTACGTAGGCAGTTTAACGAGACATTGGATGCTTCCATATAATAAATGAGACTAAATAATTGGGACAATAGCCTTGTTGGGGAATTGAGCAATGTGAGGGAGATTGGTGAAAAATGTGAGATTTAACCTTATGTTTTGGTGGTGAAATGTTGGTTATAAATCAATGTTTGAAGAATTGAGAAATTGAAGTAAGGAAACGTAAGTAATGATAGTTAATTAAACTAGTGTCTAGTTGAGCTTATCACCGATAATTATTCCCAAAACTAAGTAGTTTAGAAGTGGGGCGTTACAGATTAAGCATTTCACGCTATGTTATATTATATATATTTGGAAGCACTATGAAATGTTTGGGTTTAGATTGTATCATGGCATATTCATACGTATATTACCTGAATCTAATTATTGTGAATGCTTTGAAGTGCCAAATGACGTTGCGGACACTCAGGTAAGATTCAGGTAAGTACACTTTGATGATAATGATGGTAGTGAGTACGATTGTGTTGAGATATGTTAGAGCTCATAAACCTGCACCTCGGTGTTAGTGCTCCCGTCCGTGGCCAGGGCTTAGCCTTCACATGATCGATCACCTTCTGCACCACACGCTCACCTTGGATCCAAGGTAGGTGCCAGCCTATCGTACAGACCACATTAGGTGGTTCCGACTCGTAGGTGACTTGCGATACTTCGCACAACCTTCACGTGATCTTAGCACTTGAGCGTATTTATTTACATCCATCCTATCGTACAGACCACTTTAGGTGGTTCCAACTCGTGTGCAGGAATTGATTGATGAGCTATATGTGCTAGCAATGGTTGATGAGATATGTGATGAGATATGGATAAGTCGTACAGGTCACTATAGGTGACTCCGACTTATATGTGCTAGCAATGATTGATGAGATATGTGATGAGATATGGATAAATCGTACATGTCACTATAGATGATTTCGACTTATATGCTAGCATTGATTGATGAGATATTGATTTGCCGTACAGGTAACGTGAGGTGACTCCAGCTAACATGTCAATGAGATATATATGTTTATTGAGATCTATGGCATGATATTCATGTGGACTTTGTTATTCCGTGTATAGGATTGAGATAGCTATGTATTCTATTTTCTGGGAAATTATACAGGTGTTACGGCGAGGGGCTACTACCTTTGGTAATTGAAATTGGTTTGCAAAGTTTTGTTTCACTCACTCACATTTTCTATTTTTGTACCCCTCCATGTTCTAACAGCAGGGTTCCGTATTGACGAGGATTCGTGGCACTTTTCAGTACATATGTCTTCTTATGATGGTATAATAATTATCTTATCTTACTGTACTATACTTATGCTCTGTATCACGCGTGAAATGGGTCTAGACCCGCTCACCGCGCACTCGTGTACTTAATCACTTTTAGATTTTAATTTATTTACATTTATTACATAATCACACTCATGGCTTCGTCACCTTCCAGGTGTCGGCCAAAATTCCAACTGCACGTTGACAAAGTCTGCAACAAAATTAAGACACTTATTTTGTCATACCAGCACACGGTAAAACAAATGAGAAATGAAAAGCTAGGGTTGTATGGACCCTGAACATACCACATCACCAGACCCTTGCAGAAAACATATGTGAAAGAAACCATATGTATTTGTATTACCTTTATCTCACTTTTGGTTCCATCGCATTTTCAAGTTCTGGCATATGACAACACAGGGAGATTGTGAAGGCTAAACCAAGTTTGGACGCTAGTTAAGCAAGCCAGGAAAGTCCAGGGGCCACTGAAATGATGGTAAAAGAATCGAGATATCCAGGTCTTCCACTTCGATTCGTAGTGATTTAGCATGTCAGCTGTGATATATGTTAGTGTTAGGAACCAAGTCAGTGTTAATCTCATTAAGGAGATAAGCCACCTCCTTATCAGTGCCCACCGACTGACCTAAGCTTCTTTACATCTTCTTCATGATCAATGAGTGCACCAAGGAAGCTGATGTAAGAGGTGACGTCAAAATCATTGTGGAAACCGGGACATATTTCATATGCTATTTGAGTCGATATTATAATATATATTTTACTCTAATCTTAGTAATAATTTATTAGTTATTATGTGTGAATTTTGATACTTTGAATTATCTTTAATATTAGAAAGCCAGAAGAAGAGTTTGGTCTCTTAAAGCTTCACAAAAAATAATTGGACTATAAAGCCCCTCAAACAAAAAAAGCCATAACTAGCCGAAAATAATACAAACAAAATAACAGGGATAATTTTGTCATAAAAAAATAAATTAACAAAATAGTAGAAGCAGTTTCTTCCCACTACTAGGGGTGGGTTCAAAAAACCGAAAACCAAACCGAACCGAGGCCGAAAAAAATCGAACCGAAAAAAAACCGAACCGAAACTACCAAACCGAACTAAACCGAATTTGGTTGGTTCGGTTTCGGTTTTTGAGGTTTGGAAACCGAACCGAATTGAACCGAATCGAAAAAAAATCATATATAAATACTAAAAAATACATGTTGCCGTCAGGGTTTGAACCCTTCCCCTACGGGTTGGGGTTGGTTGTTGCAAGCCAACTTGACTGTAGGCTTTATGTTGTTATAATTGTACCAGTAATTTATTTATAGGTTTCTTATGTTTAATGCTTTATAAAATTTCTTAACTTTACAAACCCTAGCTGTCTCACTCCCATTTCATTTCAGATCTCAAACACCTCTCTGTTCCATCCGCTGCTTCCTCTTTGCCTTTGCTTCCTCTCTTTCTCTCTCTCTCTCTCTCTCCCTCCCTCTCCCTCTCCTTCCTCTCTTCCTCCAAATCACTCTCTCTCCAATCTTCTCATGTCCTCCTCGCGGATTCCTTCTTCCAAACCATGATTTTCCCTCGCCCTTTTCGAGATCCGACAAAAAGAGGAATTGAACGAGCTTGTGACGATCATGGCTATATCGCTGCAACAAAGGTTGTGGTTTTATTTATTTGTCAGTTCATAGGTTTTTAATTGTATGGTTACCCATTTGAAATTTATGTAATTTAAGGTGAAAAAGTTTGTATTTGTCTCTAAATATGTTTTGGAAATTTCTAGATCTATTGTGGACTTGACTATGAATTTGAATGTGGGCACTGGGCATGCGCTATTGAAGTCCGATTATGGTATTTAGAAGAACCCAATTGCTTCTTTTTTTTTTCGATTTGCATCGATCAGTTAATTTGTTGAGTTATTTCATGATTTTGTAAATTTTAAAGTTTTTGAATTTTGAATCCTGGCGATGTACATTTCCTTGAAGAATATATGTTTATGTATTTGCTTAACTTTTGAAAATTTGAATTCGTTCTGCTTGATCACAAGTAGTTGAATTACTTGAATATATTCAGGATTTTGAGGCTCTCAATTCTCTGATATATGAGAACTGGGAGGTTGATAGGTAGGTTCCTTCCATTTACATCATTTAAAAATAAAAATAAAAAACCGAAAAAAACCAAAACCGAACCGGAAAAAACCGAAACCGAAAAAAACCGAACCGAAAAAAAACCGAAAAAAAAATGAACCGAACCGAAATTTCGGTTTGGTTTCGATTTTGGCAAAAAACCGAACCGTTTTGAACCGAACCCACCCCTACCCACTACCTTGCGAGAAGAACACGCGTAATGGAAGGAAACTGCAGTTTTCTTCCAACTGTACAAGGAACCGCACCAGCAGAAATACAAAGGAGTTTTCTTCCCACTAATTCACTCAGAACCAGCCGCACCAGCAACTTTCATGTAAGCTTCGATCTTCCTCTCACTCTGTCTCAGTTACCCATTTGTTGTTCATCTGGATCCTGCTTTGATTAAGCTATTTGTGACTGAAACTGTCGCCTTCATTGCCATCTTCTCCAGGTACCCAACTTCCTAGGGTTCATTTATGGTTTTTTTTTTTTCTGTCATTAATTTGGAATGGTGACTATCTTACGCAATGGGTGAGATTGGGCATCTACAGAGCCACGTAAAATCCCCAAGTCCAGTTCTGATTTTTCACTCTTTTCATTTTCTTTGTTCCTTGCAGATTCGTGAAAATGATTGGGACTACAATGTTGAAACTTTGAAAATTTCCTCATTAGTTGCTCGGACTTTTGATTAGCATATATTTCGATTCTCACTCTTCCCGGAGATTACATCTACTTCAAGTCCCATGTCCCTCTTCATAAGATCCCAGTACGTTTCTTTTCACCTCCATTTCTCCATTACCCTTTCGAATTTCTCCATTTTTTTTTTTTCTTTCTGATTTTGTTCTTGGGGTTTAATTCTTTAGTTTGATTTTACTGCTGGATTTTTTGTTCTTTTGGGTTTAGTTTCACCTTTTTATAAAACCCAATTGTATGATAGTTCCTATGCTTGTGCATAGTTTTGTATTTCGACTGTATTATGATATGGGTTTTTTTTTCTAATTTGCTCAATTGTGAGTTGAGGTTCTGCATGTGCAGCTTCTTATGTATGTACCCTTTTTTAGCTGTAAAGCTACATGATTAATCAATTTTAGGTCTGTTGATAAGCAGGTTTCTGCTTATTTTTGTTTTCTTATTGATAATTGGGTTTACATTTGAAATACTGTGTATGTTTACATTGAAATACTGTGTATGTAGATTGGTATGAATCAGTGGCCATACTATTTCAGTGTTTGTTGGGGATGAGAGTTGAATCATAAACCGAATAGCAGGAGTTTTCGCCACGAGAGGTTACAATATCGAGTCTCATGTTGTTGGTTTGAACAAGGACAAGGCTCTCTTTACCATAGTTGTGTCTGGGACTGAAAAGGTGTTGAGGCAGGTTGTTGAATAGCTCAACAAGTTGGTGAATGTGATAAAGGTTAGTGGATGTCTTTAGTATTTCGTGTAAAACCTTTTGGTAGTTTCTGCATTATCTTCACTTATAATTCTGCTTTTATCAGGTCGAAGACATCTCAAGGGAGCCACAAGTAGAACGTGAACTGATGCTTATCAAACTTAATGCATAGCCAAGTATCTGTGCAGAGGTAAAATTTTCGATCATCCAACCAATATTTGGATAATCGTTCTAATATGTTTAAATGATCCACCCCTAAGAATAATCATCAGTAATATGTGGTTTTAATTCATCTGTATAATCATATATAGCTAATTTTAAAATGTAATTTTCGCCAGTTATACATCATGTTGCATTCTATTGTATATCTGTGTTTTCGGCCCTCTATTGCGTGTGGACTAGGCTGTTGTTGGTGTGATGACCTTGTTTTTGTATTTGTCATTCTTAATTTGGTTAGATGGTAGACAATCACACAACATGTTTAATATTTACTTTGAATGCCAAATGCAAACCTAAAAGCCTTTATCATCCCAAATGTACGAAATATTTAAGTCTGTTTAAATATGCCTCCAAAAATTTTGTTCTTTCTTATTTTATCGTGATTTTTTTTTTTCTCAATTCAAGATTTCAACATATCAAGTATGGAGGAAAAGCAATATGTCAGAGGTTTTTACCTTATCTGCATTATTTCTCTTCTATATAGATGATTTATTTTTTCTTCTTTTCAAAAATAAAATAAAATAAAATCCATTCTCTTTGGCAATTTCTCAATGTAGGTCGGCAATGAAGAAGTTCACTTCGGACAAACAAATGTTCACAATTCTCAACAACCAGACCAAAGGTATCGTAGGAGCAATCAACAAAGACAAAGACGACAATCTATGGACTCATCACAGCGGGCTCGAATTTCAATGCGACGACGTGCCAGTTATCAAACCTGATTGAACTCAGTAAATATAGTACAAAATCAAACGGAAGTAAACCAAGAAGACATAGGACAACATTGGCGGGTAATATGATTTCTACTTTTTTTGTCTCTAATAATTATATATTTGTAAATCCATACATTGTATGAATATTTTTGTGTGAACTATTAAGATACATCTATTAAGATTGAACGAGTAGTGATTTTAGGTTGGAGTTTGTACATTTCTATGTCGAATGTAATATGCCTTTGTTGATATCTTTTACAATGATTTTTTAAATCTTTCCATTGTAACGGTTAATTGAGAATTACTGTGAATTCTGGAAATGTTATAGGATAGGAATCGTGCAACTTTACTGAGACAGGTCTGATTGGTGGGATACGGGTTGGGATGAATTGGTCTACTTTAAACTAATTTTATTTTACCACTATTATTGTATTTACTCTTTAATAAACTAAGTCTACCGTAAACTATTTTTTTTAATTTTCCAATCAAAAAAAAAAAGTATGTAGGTACTTAAATATGTTATATGCTTATTGATATTTTTCTTGCACCATTACGTTTCTTGGTTTAGAGCAACAAGATGCATATGCTACTAATGAGAGACAAGGCCAACGAAAACAATGGCAGGATCAACAACGTATGAGGCGGAATTCAATGAGTTCAAGGCAAAGGCACGATTACTTAGCATGGTGATGATCCAATTATCGTGTTCAACAAATTCAACGCCCAAACATAATGTAATTTGGTGGCGATACCGATCAAGTTCAACACCCTAACATAGTGCAATTCGATGAAGGCAATAGCAATCATGTTGAACAACTCAACACAGTGCCGTTTGGAGAAGGTAGCAGCAATCAAGTTCCAAGAACAATGCGCTTAACTCATATAAGGCAAATTGCCCGATCGAATAGGGCACACTTGCCTCAGGGTGGACTTATTCAAAGTTTTACTAATAATGGTAATCGCACAAACTACCATAGTACAACTTTGAAAAAGATAAAAATCAATATCATCATTACTTGAAACACCAATTATTACCTTACTTATATTTCATTTCATTATAACAGAAAACACAACAGGGCAATCATTCCGTTCGAATACTCCAATGAATCATTCTTATCCACCCATCATCAATGAAGGTATCAGTTTTTGAATATTAATACCTATAAATTCAACTATGCTCGCTAAATCATAAAACACCTTTAATGTTTCCTTTTGAAGCAGGTGATTTTAATCTCATTAATGAAAGGTCATGATGGGAGGACAATTTCGACAAGTTCTTCCAATTGTTCCAAAAAGTACAAGGTCTGAATTGATGCAAGCAAGTCTGATTAATGCTTTAGTTTGGGAACATGTAAAAATTATTCATCTTAGGCACAACATGAGATCCATCAATGATCAAGATTTTTAAGAGTTCTTACTTCATGTCGGTAATGGGGAACAAGAAAGATAGACAACATGATGCAATTACCATCATATATGGTCATTCCATGGAATGGTGAAGAATCAATTGTCCAATTGCTTAATGAAGTTTTCCCCGATTTGGATTGTCATGTATGTGATGCAAGATACTTGGTGGAAAGAGCAATTATAACTCCAAAAAATGAGGATGCTGACAAACTCAATAAAATGATCATCGATAAATTTGCGGGGACTGAACATATCTTATACTCTTTCGATTCAGTTGAGGACGATGTGAGAAATTTGTATCAACAAGAGTTTTTGAATTCAGTCTCACCTGGTGGAATGCCCCCTCATCAGTTAATTTTAAAAAAAGGTGCCCCGATAGTGCTTTTGAGAAATATTGATCCGAAGATGGGGTTGTGCAATGGTACAAGACTGGCTTGCCATGGAGCTTACAATAATCTAAGTGATGTCGAAATCTTATCTGTACAATTTGCTAGAACTAGAGTGTTTTTACCAAGAATCTCTTTAAAGACCACAGAAAGCACAAGACTCCCATTTCAAATGATGAGAAATCAGTTTCCAGTGAAGTTGAGTTTTGCACTAACCATAATTAAATCACAAGGGCAGACAATACCAAATGTGGGTATTTATCTACCAGATCATGTATTTAGTCATGGACAATTGTACATGGCTTTATCAAGAGGAGTTTCGGCGTCTACAACAAAAGTCTTGGTAAAGAAAGGAGAATTACACGGTCATGAAGGAGTCTTCACAAGAAATGTGGTGTGCAAAGATATTTTGCTTCCCTCGAACTCAAAATAAGGTTATATTCTTTCTTTTAATGTTTAATTCCCTTTTTCAACTTTTAATGCAATTCAATTACAAATAATGCTAATATTTGATTTTAACCAAACGCATTAAATTTTCAACAGGACGGAACAATATGAGCTCATGATATGTTTTGCTGTCAAGTGTATCAAGGTCAATTGAAGTTCTTGGATTGTTTTTATACTCTTTATTTAGCTTTTAGTTGCAACTAAATTATAAGGATCTTCTTTGTTATTTATTACTTTTTTTTTACACATTCTAGATAAAATACTTTAAATCCCTGCCTATATTATTAGAGATGATAATCGCCCTTATTTTATGTTTCTATACATTGAACCAATCCTCACTTATAAATACATCTAAAAAGAATTTGATCCCTTTTTATATGGAAGTATACTGTAAAACTGAAATTTATGAATTGCACACTAACCATTCCATATTTTTTTTGCTTGCTGATTATTATGGTATGAACAACCTGAAGGTTGGACCCAATAAGTGAAATTAAAGGAAAAACACAAAATGGAGAACATAATAAATCTCTCTCCCTCTCTCTCTCATGCAAAATGTCAAATATCTACACAACCTACATATACATTTTTCATAAATTTCATTTTTTTTGTACAATGGGCGGGTGCAAAAAATACTAAGTTAGATGATTGAAAATACTAAGAAATTGTTGTGATGGACACACACCCACAATTTATAAAATAATCACTTAAGAAATATAATAATATCTAAAACAACACATCTTTGGGGCGCGTAGTGCTCATGATGCAAAAATGCATCTTGCACGCACGTTAGTGCATGCAGAGAAGCTAGTATTTCTAATGTAGGACATTCAACTTCCTATGGAGGAAAAAATGATCAAACGGATGAATTTTGGAGTAATTCCAATTGGAGGATGTTCGCGAGTCTTTTAAAATGGTTGTATCAAAGTTTCATATTTTTCTACTTGGCCGTTTGACCGTGGTGATGAAATAAATGCTGAGCGCGCAGCTTTCCCAAATTGATGTTTTTGGACGTTTTGGGTATGTTGGAGGTCAAGAGGGTATATTTTGAGGAAGATTCCTTCTGAGGATTTGTAGGGGGCGACTTCAGCTTTCAAAAGAGACCTTTTGGGACCAAATCGTCAACAGTCTGATTTTCTGAGAAGTCCGAATTTTAGTTCAAATAGGAAACCTTTTTATTTTCTGTTTTATTATTTAATTATGTTTCCTAGTTTTACTCTAAGACTTTTTAGCGTTTTATTTTGCATTAGGATAAATAAGATATTTAGCCATTGGAGGGGAAAAAAACGCACGCACACTTTAGAGAGCTTTTGGATTCAAGTTTATTTTCAAGGTGTTTTCGATCTTTGTTTTTAATAATATTTTGTTTATGGTCGTTAGTAACTAAATTCTGTTTGCTAGAGCAAGGCCACAAGTCTTAGCAAGAATATATAGTTTCTTTACAATGTGCTTATGATATTATGCTTCCAGGTTTGAATTATTAATCAACGGTTTAAACTATCTACTTATTTTAATGCTTAGCTACCATTAGAATCTTTAGAAAAGTAATTTGATGCAATTTTGATCGGTGGTCGGTTCTTGAAATTGACGAAGGCTTCTTGTGGTTAATATGTGCAAGTTCACTTAAGATGAATACCACATCTTAAGGGTTGTATGGTTTTTCAAAAGATTTTACAAAACTTAATGAGTCATGCATATTTAGATTTGATCTGAATACCACAGACGGGTTGCATGTTTGATATACGCTCTATGTTGGGGGTCCAAGTAGGCATATTTTAGGAAAGCCTAACCTTCAAAATATGCATGTGTAATTCATAAATAATTGGAAAAACTACATAGGATTGTTATGGTGACAGTGGAACCCTAGACTTTTACAATTTAATTTTCAAAAACCGTTTTCTTTTAGTTTATTTTATTTTGTCACTTTATTTAATTATTTTCTATTAAATTCGTTTTTATTATTTTAATCACAAAATCACCTTTTTCTCAAACTTTGTTTTAAATAATTAATTAAAATTTGATTTAACATAAATTATTTATTCAATCCCTGAGGAGAACGACCTTGCTAGAGTGATCCATACTACAATTACATTATACTCTTACAAGTATTTTAGTGTTTTTATTCCTACTTGTGCAGGTGGTAAAAATCCGTATCACTATCAAATTCATGAACTTAGGCAATGTTGAGTCATCTACTGATATTGGAGGAAGACAAAGGAATCCTGCAAAGCAACGAGAAACAAAAGATATGTCCGCCAAAAAGCTACTCTTACTACACTTAAAATGGATTCAGCTGCATTAGGCTCTCGTACATTGTGAAAAGATTGTACGGACCGGTCTTTATCTTGATTATCGGGATTTTTGGGTATGCCTAGCATTCTTGTTCGGAGAAGGTCAAGAAGATGAGTGGGCTCTTCCCCCATGGTTATATCTAGCACTCTCGTGGATATAAATGGCTTTAAATATTTCAGCTTTCACTGTAATCTTGTCTTACATGCAAGCCACCGTTGTTTTTGTTTCATACTGTTCCATTTATTAAGGTTAGATTTCTTTGTTTAGGATTTAAGGGGGTTAAAAAGGGGGAGATAATACTCTTATTACTGTCACCTTGATGTTATTCACCTACAAATTATCAGTTATAGGTCAGGTTTTCAGGATAGAGCTAGAGAGTTGGAAGGCCACAAAAAGTGGTTCGTATAAAATGAACTCAAATTGTTCACTATTTGTTGTATGACATCACCTATGAAGAGCCAGTTAGCATTTGCAGATCAAGTTTTGAAGAAAGAATATAACTGACATTAGTTGTGATCTCACACCGTTGCAGAAATTAGTTAAATCATAGAAATTTGTTTGACTCCAAAACTATAACAGTTTGGAGGTCTATAGTACATATATTTACAGTAAACAAGATACAACTTGTTCTTTTGTATAGTCCTAGAATCATAAAGTATAACTATAGAGCTTCATTTGCCCTGATAGCTGATCTTAAAATGTTTTGGATTCAGAACAATCTTTTTCTTGAGATTGGGATAATTGAGGTCTTACGGAACTTAAAATGTAGAATTGAGCTGATTCTGGTTCAGCTCCGAATGGTGCGCAGGCAACTAAGTTTTGTAAAATGTTTCTGGTAACGCTTATAAAAAGTTGCTTCCAATGTGTAACCTACTAGTTATTTTGTAGCAACAGATAAATAGGAAACAGTAGGGAATCACATTGTTTATTACATGAGCGTACAAATACGCTTGTCACGCACAAAATTCAACTACACGCTGACAAAGTCCAACAAAATTAAGATACTTATTTTGTCATACCAGCACACAGTGAAGCAAATGAGAAATGAAAAGCCAGGGTTGTCTGGACCCTGAACATACCAAATCAGCAGACCCTTGAAGAAAACACGTGACCTTATGTATTTCTATTACCTTTATCTCACTTAAGGTTCCACCGCATTTTCAAGTTCTGGCATACGACATCACAGGGAGACGGTGGAGAATAGACTGCAAACCAAGTCTGGATGCCGGTTAACACAAGTGCTGCTAGAACACCCACGAAAACCAGGAAAGTCCAGGGGCTACTGAAAGGATCGTGACAGAATTGAGACATCCAGGTCTTCCACTTGGTTTTGTAGTGTTTTTCTATTTTGGCTTTGACATCGCGGTATATGTCAGTGTTAGGGACCAAGTCAGTGCCAATCTCATTAAAGAGCTGAGCCACCTCCTTATCACTCCCCAGTAAGTTGTAAAGTACACCGGCTGACCTTAGCTTCTTAACATCATCTGCATGATCAATGAGTGCATCAAGGAAGCTGATGTAAGAGGTGACCGCAAAATCATTCTGGAAATCATGACACATTTCATATGCTATCAGATTCATGAACTTAGGCCCTGTTGAGTCATCTACTGATATTGCAGGAAGACAGAGTAGTCCTGCAAAGCAATGAGAATTAAAAGATATGTCCCCCAAAGAGCTACTGTCACTAACCGTAAAATCGATCCCGGCTGCATTAAGCTCTTGTACATTGCGAAAAGATTGCATGGAGTCTTCTGTAACTTGCTTATTGGAATTTTTTGGTGGACGTAGCATTCTTATTCGGAGAAGGTCAAGAAGACGAGTGAGAAAAGATTGTACGGAGTGGTCTTTATCTCGATTATCGGAATTTTTTTCTGTACCTATCATTTTTGTTCGGAGAAGGTCAAGAAGATGAGCGGGCTCTTTTTCCATGGTTATTGCTACGTTTGGTTGCTTCTGTTCCGGCTCTTTTGAGTGCTTCTTTCCAGGTGCACCAATGTTCGCCTGAACGTAAGTCTCGATCGACTTCTTCAACCTCCCGCGTTTGTTGCTTGAGCTCATCAACAGCTCGAGGACTTGATAAGGGACTTGGTTCTCTAGCAAGAACAAGTCCTGCTGTGCAAAGGCTATCAGGTCCCTTTTGATCGACAATTCTTCCAACTTTTCATCCACAAAGGACTGTATGAATTGTAAGGTTGAACACCCATCTAAGAACAACATCCAAGCGAGGGCCTCATCATCATAGCGCTGTGTCGCTTCCTCAGTGTAACAGTCCTTTAGTTCTTTGATCCTCTTCTCAATCTTATGATGCACATCTTCAGCTTTTTGCTCAGTGTAATCAAGAAATCTTTTTGTCAACATAAGCTTGAAGTCCTCTGCCAGCTCGCACCTTGGATTGCCACGATGGAAAGGGCCTATTGCTACGGCCCTCGGCTCTTAAAACTTCTCGAAAGTTTTGGGATTGCGGAGCGTGAAGGGAACCTTTTGGATCTTTGGTTTTGAGCTATATATTCGAATTTCTGGTGCTTCCCTCAGTTTTTTGAATCTCACCTCCATAGAACTGGTTCTAACCTCCCCCATGGAAACTATGCTTTCTCTCAGGCTCTTTTACCAAGTACCCTTCTAAACAACTCTGGCTGTTTTTGAATACTTATGTTAGTTTCTGCATTTTACAGTATATGTTTACTTTAGAATCTCAGCTTTAACAAATAATATAGGTTCTAAAGCATTTGCTCAGAGATATTTGGTTCTGAACTTTGCTGAGCAACAGGTAATGACTTTATCTGCATGGAGAGGACTTACATACTATGGCATGCTACTCTGGCACTTCAGACCAATAGCGCAATGTCATGTGTTTTAATTTTACTTGATGACATTGCATTATTGACATGAGATGTTACGATGGCAGTGTACAAAGGGAAGTTTAGAATGGTTTGTGGAAGCTTTTACACATTACGAGGAAAAACTTTGGACTATGACTTTAACTTCATTGCAAGTTTAGCATATGGAACGATCACATCTGTGGAAGTAACTTTGAACTATGACTTTAACTTCATTGCAAGTTTAGCACATAGAAGGTTCATATCTGTGGAAAAACTAAAGCTTTGGGAGACAAAAAAGTTAATGCTTGCAACTTTATTCTCGTACACTAGCTTGTTTGGTACAAATACTGCAAAAGAACAGCTGGTTATGCCTTGCCATGTTTCTTCGACTTACCTAACTCAGTCGCCACATGGATAGCAATCGTAGTGAACAGGTTCACCGCAACGCACTGTTCCATTCTATTAATTTCATGTCACATAGGGAAAAACTAACATATCACATGATATTATAAGCCTGAGACACTACAGTGGTTGTAAACCCGTCGCATATAAGCCATCTCTTTCATATGAAGCATAATCTTAATTTGCCCCAAGAAAAAGAAAAGAATGGGATTACATGGCGAGAAAAAAACTTAAAAACTACTCAAATTATAATTGTTTTTCAGTTTGGGATTTGACTTTTATTTTGTGTCAATAAACATGGCCTTCACCATCCTCCTTGCACCATTCTTCATTCCTTTTCTTTCTTCGTCTCTGTATAGTTGATTTTCTAATAGCTACATGGCATGACATTGACGTTGAGTCAGTGATAACATGATAGTTAAGAACCCTTTATAACCGTTTCATATTTAGCCTAAAAAACAATTTTAATTTTCTGAATGATGTCGAGCAAAATAAAAAGAACAAAAATAAAATGATTATAAAATGAGCTCTTAGCTGCCATGTTATGCACTTACGAACAATGTCATGCCTTATATACAACTGCTAGCAAATCGGCTAATGTAATGAGTTACTACTAAGTTTGGAAAAGAAGAATTGGGACATGTGATCTTGTTGTGCTTGTAGAAACTCTTGTGGTAAATCATTTCAGTTTTTAAATATATGACGCTGTAATCTTGTTGTGCTTACAGGCAAGCTAGCGTCGTTTTTGTTTCATACTGTTCAATTTATTAAGGTTAGATTTCTTCATTTAGGATTAAGGCCAGTTAGCATTTGTAGATCAAGTTTGGAAGACAGATTGTAATTGAAATTAGTTGTGATCTCAAACCACTGCAGAATTTAGTTGTGCTGATTCTGGTTCAGCTCCGAATAGTGCGCACGTACGTAATTAAGTTTTGTAAAATGTTTATGGAAATGCTTATAAAAAGTTGGTTCCACAAAATTAAGATACGAACAAACGATATTATCTACATTAAGGAGGAGAGTGTGGATTTAGCCTCACTACGACAACCCGTCCCCAATAATTATGATCTTTATAATTTTTAATAAGTGAATTTACAAGAATGCCCTTCGAGGCAAAGTGTTGACCGTCGTGTTGTGTAATGTAAGGTTCGTTTTCTTAGTATATCTTCGTAGTACTCATCGCTACGGACGCATGGGCGCAAACGGAGCGCAATTTGGAGTTATAACGAGAGAGTTATTAACGTTTAAAATTAAGGAAATTACTGTAAATTTGGCCTTCATTACAAGGCTCCAGATTTCTAGACCAAATATGTGTCAAGCCACGTGTGTGGCTGAAATGGAAGGAAGAAAGTAAGGGACGGCTGGGATGAGAGGAAGAGGAGAGAAAGGAGGAAAGGAGGAAAGGGAATGACCAATTAGAAAGAGGAACAAGGAGAGAAAGAAGGGAAAAAAAAAAAAAAAAAAAAAAACCCTTTCTTCTTGGACCCGTGCCCATGGCACCCAAACCGTTCGCCCGGGGTTATTCCGGCCAATTTCTACCCATTTTTCCGGCGATTCACGCTAAATTAACTGTTAGGAAATACTCTATGACCTTCCCTCTATCAATTACAAACCAAAATTTATGGAGTTTGGCTTTGAATGGATGAAAACCACACCCATGGGCGCGACGAAACCGTGTCTTCAATCCTCCAAATCTGAAATGTATTTATCCAATTACCTCCACCAAAATCCTTCCCTGGATGGCTGGAACAAAGCCCAAACAAGTTTTGGAGCATCGGGTTCGATTTGAGGACGAATTGGAGAACACCCACATATAGGGTTCTGACGGGTTTGTAGTGACTTGAGGTGTTTCCCGGCCAAATTGGCCTTAGTCACAGGTATGGAAGTCGCTCCACTCGTTGAGATCTTCAAATCTATGAAATTTGAGAATTTTTAGAAATAGTTGGATTTTTTGGCGAGTCGTAGCGGCCGACCACCACCACCGGTGGCGGCGCGTGCGTGGCGCATGGCCAGTGGCCGCCAATGTCATTTTACATTAAATCGATATCTTGATTTTAGATTTGATGTCCATATGTTATGACTTTATTATGTGAACCTAGTTTGATTAAGGTGCGTTAATGGGTAAAAATATGAAATGATGATCCGACCGTGGGATGGTCACCAAAATTTAATATGTTATAGTACATAATATTTGAGAATCATAGGGACTGACGGATCGGGAATCTATCATACGGATCTTTCTGAATTGGAATTGTAAGTTAATAAAATAAAACGTTAACCGCTAATCAGTTTTGGAAATTGGCGGACATCCGATCGTTGGATCGAAATGAAATTTTAGTATGTTATTTTAGAAACATAATGTGGATCTTTGGAAGTTGCGGATTGGAAATTTGACATGCGGATCTTCCGGATCGAGTTATATAGGGTTGTGGACCCTACGGTCGATCTTTGATCGACGGTTGACTTGTGGTCAATAAGTCTCAAACTATTTTAGAATATCCTTGAGGGTGTCCCTTATGCGAATTATGTATTCTATTGATAAGAGTTTTGAGATGTGATTCAACAATTGTTATACGCGCCAATCGTTCGGGATGCTTCGATGTGCGTGCTAGTGAATCATAGCATGGACCCTACGTGAGTGGATCTTTTCCTTCTTATCATATGTATATAATTGATAGTTCCGCAAACGTTTCTAAATTGATTTATGCATGTCGCATGCAAATAATTAACGTGAACTACGAATGGCTTGATCCCTATTTAGGGTACGTAGGCAGTCTAACGAGATATTGGATGCAGCCATATAATAAATGAGACTAAATAATTGGAACAATATTCTTGTTGGGGAATTGAGCAATGTGAGGGAGATTGGTGAAAAATGTGAGATTTAACCTTATGTTTTGGTGGTGAAATGTTGGTTATAAATCAATGTTTGAAGAATCGAGAAATTGAAGTAAGGAAACGTAAGTAATGATAGTTAATTAAACTAGTGTCTAGTTGAGCTTATCACCGATAATTATTCCCAAAACTAAGTAGTTTAGAAGTGGGGCGTTACAGATTAAGCATTTCACACTATGTTATATTATATATATTTGGAAGCACTATGAAATGTTTGGGTTTAGATTGTATCATGGCATATTCATACGTATATTACCTGAATCTAATTATTGTGAATGCTTTGAAGTCCCAAATGACGTTGCGGACATTCAGGTAAGATTCAGGTAAGTACACTTTGATGATAATGATGGTAGTGAGTACGATTGTGTTGAGATATGTTAGAGCTCATAAACCTACACCTCGGTGTTGGTGCTCCCGTCCGTGGCCAGGGCTTAGCCTTCACATGATCACTCACCTCCCGCACCACACGCTCACCTTGGATCCAAGGTAGGTGTCAGCCTGTCGTACAGACCACATTAGGTGGTTCCGACTCGTAGGTGACTTGCGATACTTCGCAGCCTTCACGTGATAGTAGCACTTGAGCGTATTTATTTACATCCATCCTGTCGTACAGACCACTTTAGGTGGTTCCGACTCGTGTGCAGGAATTGATTGATGAGCTATATGTGCTAGCAATGGTTGATGAGATATGTGATGAGATATGGATAAGTCGTACAGGTTACTATAGGTGACTTCGACTTATATGTGCTAGCAACGATTGATGAGATATGTGATGAGATATGGATAAGCCGTACATGTCACTATAGGTGATTTCGACTTATATGCTAGCATTGATTGATGAGATATTGATTTCCCCATACAGGCCTTATGAGGTGACTCCAGCTAACGTGTCGATGATATATATATGTTTATTGAGATCTATGGCATGATATTCATGTGGACTTTGTTATTCCGTGTATGGGATTGAGATAGATATGTATTCTATTTTCTGGGAAATTATACAGGTGTTACTGCGAGGGGCTACTGCCTTTGGTAATTGAAATTGGTTTGAGAAGTTTTGTTTCACTCACTCACATTTTCTATTTTTGTACCCCTCCAGGTTCTAACAGCAGAGTTCCGTATCGACGAGGATTCGTGACACTTTTCAGTACAGATGTCATCTTATGATGGTATCATAATTATCTTATCTTACTGTACTATACTTATGCTCTGTATCATGCGTGAAATGGGTCTGGACTCGTTCACCGTGCACCCGTGTACTTAATCACTTTTAGATTTTAATTTATTTACATTTATTACATAATCACACTCATGGCTTCGTCACCTTCCAGGTGTTGGCCAAAATTCCAATTGCACGTGGACAAAGTCTGCAACAAAATTAAGACAATTATTTTGTCATACCAGCACACGGTAAAACAAATGAGAAATGAAAAGCTAGGGTTGTATGGACCTTGAACATACCACATCACCAGACCCTTGCAGAAAATATATGTGAAAGAAACCATATGTATTTGTATTACCTTTATCTCACTTTTGGTTCCATCGCATTTTCAAGTTCTGGCATATGACAACACAGGGAGATTGTGAAGGCTTGACCGTAAACCAAGTTTGGATGCTAGTTAAGCAAGCCAGGAAAGTCCAGGGGCCATTGAAATGATGGTAAAAGAATCGAGATATCCAGGTCTTCCACTTCGATTTGTAGTGATTTAGCATGTCAGTTGTGATATATGTCAGTGTTAGGAACCAAGTCAGTGTTAATCTCATTAAAGAGATAAGCCACCTCCTTATTAGTGCCCACCGACTGACCTAAGCTTCTTTACATCTTCTACATGATCAATGAGTGCACCAAGGAAGCTGATGTAAGAGGTCACGTCAAAATCATTGTGGAAACTGGGACATATTTCATATGCTATTTGAGTCTATATTATAATATATATATATATATATATATATATATTTTACTCTAATCTTAGTAATAATTTATTAGTTATTATGTGTGAGTTTTGATACTTTGAATTATCTTTAATATTAGAAAGCCAGAAGAAGAGTTTGGTCTCTTAAAGCTTCACAAAAAATAATTGGACTATAAAGCCCCTCAAACAAAAAAAGCCATAACTAGCTGAAAATAATACAAACAAAATAACTGGGATAATTTTGTCATAAAAAAATAAATTAACAAAATAGTAGAAGCAGTTTCTTCCCACTACCTTGCGAGAAGAACACGCGTAATGGAAGGAAACTGCAGTTTTCTTCCAACCGTACCAGCAACCGCACCAGCAGAAATACAAAGGAGTTTTCTTCCCATTAATTCACTCAGAACCGGCCGCACCAGCAACTTTCATGTAAGCTTCGATCTTCCTCTCACTTTGTCTCAGTTACCCATTTGTTGTTCATCTGGATCCTGCTTTGATTAAGCTATTTGTGACTGAAACTGTCGCCTTCATTGCCATCTTCTCCAGGTACCCAACTTCCTAGGGTTCATTTATGGGTTTTTTTTTTCTATCATTAATTTGGAATGGTGACTATCTTACGCAATGGGTGAGATTGGGCATCTACAGAGCCACGTAAAATCCCCAAGTCTAGTTCTGATTTTTCACTCTTTTCATTTTCTTTGTTCCTTGCAGATTTGTGAAAATGATTGGGACTACAGTGTCGAAGCTTTGAAAATTTCCTCATTAGTTGCTTGGACTTTTGATTAGCATATATTTCGATTCTCACTCTTCCCGGAGAATACATCTACTTCAAGTCCCATGTCCCTCTTCATAAGATCCCAGTACGTTTCTTTTCACCCCCATTTCTCCATTTCCCTTTCGAATTTCTCCATTTTTTTTTTTTTTTTTTTCTGATTTTGTTCTTGGGGTTTGATTCTTTAGTTTGATTTTACTGCTGGATTTTTTGTTCTTTTGGGTTTAGTCTCACCTTTTTATAAAACCCAATTGTATGATAGTTCCTATGGTTGTGCATAGTTTTGTATTTCAACTGTATTATGATATGGGTTTTTTTCTAATTTGCTCAATTGTGAGTTGAGGTTCTGCATGTGCAGCTTCTTATGTATGTACCCTTTTTTAGCTGTAAAGCTACATGATTAATCAATTTTAGGTCTGTTGACAAGCAGGTTTCTGCTTATTTTTGTTTTCTTATTGATAATTGGGTTTACATTTGAAATACTGTGTATGTTTACATTGAAATACTGTGTATGTAGATTGGTATTAATCAGTGGCCATACTATTTCAGTGTTTGCTGGGGATGAGAGTGGAATCATAAACCGAATAGCAGGAGTTTTCGCCACGAGAGGTTACAATATCGAGTCTCATGCTGTTGGTTTGAACAAGGACAAGGCTCTCTTTACCATAGTTGTGTCTGGGACTGAAAAGGTGTTGAGGCAGGTTGTTAAATAGCTCAACAAGTTGGTGAATGTGATAAAGGTTAGTGGATGTCTTTAGTATTTCGTGTAAAACCTTTTGGTAGTATCTGCATTATCTTCACTTATAATTCTGCTTTTATCAGGTCGAAGACATCTCAAGGGAGCCACAAGTAGAACGTGAACTGATGCTTATCAAACTTAATGCATATCCAAGTATCCGTGTAGAGGTAAAATTTTTGATCATCCAACCAATATTTGGATAATCGTTCTAATATGTTTAAATGATCCACCCCAAAGAATAATCATCAGTAATATGTGGTTTTAATTCATCTGTATAATCATGTATAGCTAATTTTAAAATGTAATTTTCGCCAGTTATACATCATGTTGCATTCTATTGTATATCTGTGTTTTCGGCCCTCTATTGCGTGTGTACTAGGCTGTTGTTGTGCTCTGCATTGGTTATGTATTGTAGGCTTTGCTGGTGTGATGACCTTGCATTTATATTTGTCATTCTTAATTTGGTTAGATGGTAGACAATCACACAACATGTTTAATATTTACTTTGAATGCCAAATGCAAACCTAAAAGCCTTTATCATCCCAAATGTACGAAATATTTAAGTCTGTTTAAATATGCCTCCAAAAATTTTGTTTTTTCTTATTTTATTGTGTTTTTTTTTTTTTTCCTCAATTCAAGATTTCAACATATCAAGTATGGAGGAAAAGCAATATGTTAGGGGTTTTTACCTTATCTGCATTATTCCTCTTTTGTATAGATGATTTATTTTTTCTTCTTTTCAAAAATAAAATAAAATAAAATTCATTCTCTTTGGCAATTTCTCAATGTAGGTTGGCAATGAAGAAGTTCACTTTGGACAAACAAATGTTCACAATTCTCAACAGCCAGACCAAAGGTATCGTAGGAGCAATCAACAAAGACAAAGACAACAATCTATGAACTCATCACAGCGGGCTCGAATTTCAATGCGACGACGTGCCAATTATCAAACCTGATTGAACTCAGTAAATATAGTACAAAATCAAACGGAAGTAAACCAAGAAGACATAGGACAACATCGGTGGGTAATATGATTTCTACTTTTTTTGTCTCTAATAATTATATATTTGTAAATCCATACATTGTATGAATATTTTTGTGTGAACTATTAAGATACATCTATTAAGATTGAACGAATAGTGATTGTAGGTTGGAGTTTGTACATTTCTATGTCGAATGTAATATGCGTTTGTTGATATCTTTTACAATGACTTTTAAATCTTTCCATTGTAACGGTTAATTGAGAATTACTGTGAATTCTGGAAATGTTATAGGATAGGAATCGTGCAACTTTACTGAGACAGGTCTGATTTGTGGGATACGGGTTGGGATGAATTGGTCTACTTTAAACTAATTTTATTTTACCACTATTATTGTATTTACTCTTTAATAAACTAAGTCTACCGTAAACTATTTTTTTTAATTTTCCAATCAAAAAAAAAAAAAAGGTATGTATGTAGGTACTTAAATATGTTATATGCTTATTGATATTTTTCTTGCATCATTACGTTTCTTGGTTTAGAGCAACAAGATGCATATGTTACTAATGAGAGACAAGGCCAACGAGAGCAATGGCAGGATCAACAACGTATGAGGTGGAATTCAATGAGTTCAAGGCAAAGGCACGATTACTTAGCACGGTGATGATCCAATTATCGTGTTCAACAAATTCAACGCTCAAACATAATGTAATTTGGTGGCGATACCGATCAAGTTCAACACCCTAACATAGTGCAATTCGATGAAGGCAATAGCAATCATGTTGAACAACTCAACACAGTGTCGTTTGGAGAAGGTAGCAGCAATCAAGTTCCAAGAACAATGCGCTTAACTCATATAAGGCAAATTGCCCGATCGAATAGGGCACACTTGCCTCAGGGTGGACTTATTCAAAGTTTTACTAATAATGGTAATCGCACAAACTACCATTGTACAACTTTGAAAAAGATAAAAATCAATATCATCATTACTTGAAACACCAATTATTACCTTACTTATATTTCATTTCATTATAACAGAAAACACAACAGGGCAATCATTCCGTTCGAATACTTCAATGAATCATTCTTATCCACCCATCATCGATGAAGGTATCAGTTTTTGAATATTAATACCTATAAATTCAACTATGCTCGCTAAATCATAAAACACCTTTAATGTTTCCTTTTGAAGCAGGTGATTTTAATCTGATTAATGAAAGGTCATGATTGGAGGAGAATTTCGACAAGTTCTTCCAGTTGTTCCAAAAGGTACAAGGTCTGAATTGATGCAAGCAAGTCTGATTAATGCTTTAGTTTGGGAACATGTAAAAATTATTCGTCTTAGGCACAACATGAGATCCATCAATGATCAAGATTTTTAAGAGTTCTTACTTCATGTCGGTAATGGGGAACAAGAAAGATAGACAACATGATGCAATTACCATCATCTATGGTCATTCCATGGAATGGTGAAGAATCAATTGTCCAATTGGTTAATGAAGTTTTCCCCGATTTGGATTGTCATGTATGTGATGCAAGATACTTGGTGGAAAGAGCAATTATAACTCCAAAAAATGAGGATGCTGACAAACTCAATAAAATGATCATCGATAAATTTCCGGGGACTGAACATATCTTATACTCTTTCGATTCAGTTAAGGACGATGTGAGAAATTTGTATCAACAAGAGTTCTTGAATTCAATCTCACCTGGTGGAATGCCCCCTCATCAGTTAATTTTGAAAATAGGTGCCCCGATAATGCTTTTGAGAAATATTGATCCAAAGATGGGGTTGTGCAATGGTACAAGACTGGCTTGCCATGGAGCTTACAATAATCTAAGTGATGCCGAAATCTTATCTGTACAATTTGCTGGAACTAAAGTGTTTTTACCAAGAATCTCTTTAAAGACCACAGAAAGCACAGGACTCCCATTTCAAATGATGAGAAAGCAATTTCCAGTGAAGTTGAGATTTGCACTAACCATAATTAAATCACAAGGACAGACAATACCAAATGTGGGTATTTATCTACCAGATCACGTATTCAGTCATGGACAATTGTACGTGGCTTTATCAAGAGGAGTTTCGGCTACAACAAAAGTCTTGGTAAAGAAAGGAGAATTACACGGTCATGAAGGAGTTTTCACAAGAAATGTGGTGTGCAAAGATATTTTGCTTCCCTCGAACTCAAAATAAGGTTATATTCTTTCTTTTAATGTTTAATTCCCTTTTTCAACTTTTAATGCAATTCAATTACAAATAATGCTAATATTTGATTTTAACCAAACGCATTAAATTTTCAACAGGACGGAACAATATGAGCTCATGATATGTTTTGCTGTCAAGTGTATCAAGGTCAATTGAAGTTCTTGGATTGTTTTTATACTCTTTATTTAGCTTTTAGTTGCAACTAAATTATAAGGATCTTCTTTGTTATTTATTACTTTTTTTTTTACATATTCTAGATAAAATACTTTAAATCCCTGCCTATATTATTAGAGATGATAATCGTCCTTATTTTATGTTTCTATACATTGAACCAATCCTCACATATAAATACATCTAAAAAGAATTTGATCCCTTTTCATATGGAAGTATATTGTAAAACTGAAATTTATGAATTGCACACTAAGCATTCCATATTTTTTTTGCTTGCTGATTATTATGGTATGAACAACCTGAAGGTTGGACCCAATAAGTGAAATTAAAGGAAAATGTAACAACCCGTTCCAAATTTTACGTTTTTATTTTATTTGAAAAACGTGAATTTACAAAATTGCCCTAGAGGTAAGGACTTTGACTTCTGTTGACCATCGACTTTGAGAGATGTGGGACTTATTCTTTTAACATATCCTCGTAGTACTCATTGGTATGAACGTATAGACGAAAACCGTTTGCGAGTCCGGATTATAACGGTATACTTATGGACGTTTGAAATTGGTTATTTAAATATTTGAATTCCCACCTTGTGGGATTAGTGGACCAATTAAATTAAAGGGACAAGGAACCAATTAGAAGAGAGAAGTGAAGCTTGCAGCCAATCAGAAAGAAAGAAGAAAAGAAAAGAAAAAAAAGGGGGGAAAGCTTCCCGTGCACCCATACCCGCACCACCGCGAGTCCATTTTCCAAGGCCGATTCCGGCCAACTCCGGTGGAGTTTTTCAATGCCACCACCACCATCTTGAAGCTCTCATTCCCCTCTACAAAACCCACCCAAGAACCACCTTGATTAACCATGGTATGTGGCGGTTTGAGGCCACGAAAGTTGACGAAAATCAATGGTGCTCCGGCCACCCTTTTCGATTTTCCGGCAAATCGGCAAAGCGATGGCCGATGCCACCACTTGGGCTTTGTAGCCCATCATCCCAGGAGCATAACCCAACCAACCTTGACCCCGTTGGACCACCGTAGACGACGAATCGACGTCGGGAAGTTTTAGGCACCCGCCGGCTTTGTGGGCAAAATTGACCATCTTCCGTCCACTTTTGGACTTCGTGGAAGGTATGAAAGTTGCTCCACTCACTGAGATCTTCATTTTTTGTGAAGTTTGAGAATTTTTGGAAATAGTTGGATTTTCCGGCGAGTCGGGGCGGCCGACCGCCACCCGCGGCGGCGCATGCGGCGGCGCGTGGCCAGTGGGCCGCCAATACTATTTTTAGGCTATGTCAAATTTCTTGAATTCAGTTTTGTCATTTGAATGACGTAGGTTGATAGTTGGAACCTAAATTCGTTACAATACGTTACTTGATAAAAATGTGAATCGACGATCCGACCGTTGGATCGTCACCAAAATTGGATACATTATACTACGTAATATTTAAATATCATAGGAATTTATGGATCGGGAATCCGACTTACGGATCTTCCTGAATTGGATTTGTAAGTTAGTAAAATAAATGTTCACGGCCACTTGTTTTAGGCAATTGGCGGAGATCTGACCGTTGGATCGTAATGAATTTTTAATATGTTATTCTAGAAACATATTGTGGATCGTTGGGAGTTGCGGATTGGAAATCTGATATGCGGATCTTCCGGGTCAAGTTATACAGGGTTGTAAACCCTACCGTCGATCTTTGATCGACGGTTGACCTGTGGTCAATGGGTCCCAAACTATTTTAGAATGTCATTGAGGTTGTGTTTTATGTGAATTATGTATTCTTCGGATAAGAGTTCTGAGATGTGATTTGATAATTGGTCACAGGGACCAATCATTCAGGACGCCTCGATGTGTGCGCTAGAAAATCATAGCATGGACTCCAGGCAAGTGGATATTTTCCTTTTTATCGTACATATTGTTGAGAGTTCTATCGACATTTTTAAATTGATTAGGTATATTACTTTCATATATAATTATTGTGAATGCTTGAAGTACTATATGAACTACGAATGGCTTGATCCCTGCTTAGGATACGTGGGCAGTCTAACGAGACGTTAGATGCAGCCATAAAATATTTGAGACAAAAGCCTTGCTTGGGAAATTGAGTAATGCGAAGGCAATTGGTAAAGGCAAGTTTTAGTTTTATGAATTAGTTAGCTAAATTAGTGTTAATTGGGTCGTCATAGATAATTATCCCTGAAAATTAGTAGTTTGGGAGTAGGGCGTTATTGATTGTACACTTCTCACTGTATTGTTTATAATTGAAAATGCTACGATATGGTTGAGTATTAGATTGCATCATGGTATATCCATATGTATATTACTTGCATATAATTATTGGGAATGCTTTCAAGTGCAAAGGTGAACTCAGGACACCCAGGTAAGTTCAGGTGAATTTATGGTATTAGTTGAATCGATTGAGTTATAGCATGACTACAGTTATGTGTTAGGCAACTTTGATACTATCATACTGGTTGCCATAAGTTCCACATGTTATATTGAGATGCATTGAGAGCTCATAAACCTGCACCCCGGTGTTAGTGCTCCCGCCCGTGGCCAGGGCACAGTCCTTCACGTGATGTTCACCTCCCGCACCTTACGCTCACCTTGGATTCAAGGTAGGTGCACAGTCCTGTCGTACAGACCACTTTATGTGGTTCCGACTCGTGTGCATGTATACGTATTGAGCTATATGCTAGCCAGGATTGATGAGATATGGATAAGTCGTACAGGTCACTATAGGTGACTCCGATTTATATGCTAGCCATGATTGATGAGATATGGATAAGTTGTACATGTCATTTTAGATGACTTTGACTGATATATCACTTTGTATTGATTTAGTTCATTTGGCCTACTTATTAATGTATGGTGGAGTTGATGGCAAACCGTGGTTTTGGTCATTTCTGAGTATGGTTTGGATATATGTATATATGTTGTATTGTCTTATGGAAAACGATACGGGTTTTACATTTAGGGGCATTACTTTTAGAGAGGTAATAACTTTGGGAAGCTTGGTTTTATTGCTTACTCACACCTTCTGTTTGGTGCCCTCCAGGTTTTAGTTGCTGAGTTTGTATCGACAAGAATCTGTGGCGAATCTTAGTATTGATGGATATTTCTGAGGGTATGATTCTTACCCACACTATTGTACCTTACTTATGCTCTGACATCGCGTGTGAAATGGGTTCGCTCCCACTCGTAGCGCACTCTGGTACTTAGACACTTTTAGATTCAAATTTATACACTTTTTATACACTATCACATTTTATGGTTTCGCCACCTTCCAGGTGTTGGCCAGCACAGCTCAATTCAGGGTCCAAGTGGACTTTCTGGGTCGGGGTGTGTCAAAAACCACAAAATGGAGAACATAATAAATCTCTCTCCCTCTCTCTCTCATGCAAAATGTCAAATATCTACACAACCTACATATACATTTTTCATAAATTTCATTTTTTTTGTACAATGGGCGGGTGCAAAAAATACTAAGTTAGATGATTGGAAATACTAAGAAATTGTTGTGATGGACACACACCCACAATTTATAAAATAATCACTTAAGAAATATAATAATATCTAAAACAACACATCGTTGGGGCGCGTAGTGCTCATGATGCAAAAATGCCTCTTGCACGCACGTTAGTGCGTGCAGAGAAGCTAGTATTTTTAATGTAGGACATTCAACTTCCTATGGAGGAAAAAGTGATCAAACGGATGAATTTTGGAGTAATTCCAATTGGAGGATGTTCGCGAGTCTTTCAAAATGGTTGTATCAAAGTTTCATATTTTTCTACTTAGCCGTTTGACCGTGGTGATGAAATAAATGCCCAGCGCGCAGCTTTCCCAAATTGATGTTTTTGGACGTTTTGGGTATTTTGGAGGTCAAGAGGGTATATTTTGAGGAAGATTCCTTCTGAGGATTTGTAGGGGGCGACTTCAGCTTTCAAAAGAGACATTTTGGGACCAAATCGTCAAAAGTCTGATTTTCTGAGAAATCCGAATTTTAGTTCAAATAGGAAACCTTTTTATTTTCTGTTTTATTATTTAATTATGTTTCCTAGTTTTACTCTAAGACTTTTTAGCGTTTTATTTTGCATTAGTATAAATAAGATATTTAGCCATTGGAGGGGAAAAAAAACGCACGCACACTTTAGAGAGCTTTTGGATTCAAGTTTATTTTCAAAGTGTTTTTGATCTTTGTTTTTAATAATATTTTGTTTATGGTCGTTAGTAACTAAATTCCGTTTGCTAGAGCAAGGCCACAAGCCTTAGCAAGAATATATAGTTTCTTTACAATGTGCCTATGATATTATGCTTCCAGGTTTGAATTATTAATCAACGGTTTAAACTATCTACTTATTTTAATGCTTAGCTACCATTAGAATCTTTAGAAAAGTAATTTGATGCAATTTTGGTTGGTGGTCGGTCCTTGAAATTGATGAAGGCTTCTTGTGGTTAATATGTGCAAGTTCACTTAAGATGAATACCACATCTTAAGGGTTGTATGGTTTTTCAAAAGATTTCACAAAACTTAATGAGTCATGCATATTTAGATTTGATCTGAATACCACAGACGGGTTGCATGTTTGATATACGCTCTATGTTGGGGGTCCAAGTAGGCATATTTTAGGAAAGCCTAACCTTCAAAATATGCATGTGTAATTCATAAGTAATTGGAAAAACTACATAGGATTGTTATGGTGACAGTGGAACTCTAGACTTTTACAATTTAATTTTCAAAAACCGTTTTCTTTTAGTTTATTTTATTTTGTCACTTTATTTAATTATTTTCTATTAAATTCGTTTTTATTATTTTAATCACAAAATCACCTTTTTCTCAAACTTTGTTTTAAATAATTAATTAAAATTTGATTTAACATAAATTATTTATTCAATCCCTGAGGAGAACGACCTTGCTAGAGTGATCTATACTACAATTACATTATACTCTTACAAGTATTTTAGTGTTTTTATTCCTACTTGTGCAGGTGGTAAAAATCCGTATCACTATCAAATTCATGAACTTAGGCAATGTTGAGTCATCTACTGATATTGGAGGAAGACAAAGGAATCCTGCAAAGCAACGAGAAACAAAAGATATGTCCGCCAAAAAGCTACTCTTACTACACTTAAAATGGATTCAGCTGCATTAGGCTCTCGTACATTGTGAAAAGATTGTACGGACCGGTCTTTATCTTGATTATCGGGATTTTTGGGTATGCCTAGCATTCTTGTTCGGAGAAGGTCAAGAAGATGAGTGGGCTCTTCCCCCATGGTTATATCTAGCACTCTCGTGGATATAAATGGCTTTAAATATTTCAGCTTTCACTGTAATCTTGTCTTACATGCAAGCCACCGTTGTTTTTGTTTCATACTGTTCCATTTATTAAGGTTAGATTTCTTTGTTTAGGATTTAAGGGGGTTAAAAAGGGGGAGATAATACTCTTATTACTGTCACCTTGATGTTATTCACCTACAAATTATCAGTTATAGGTCAGGTTTTCAGGATAGAGCTAGAGAGTTGGAAGGCCACAAAAAGTGGTTCGTATAAAATGAACTCAAATTGTTCACTATTTGTTGTATGACATCACCTATGAAGAGCCAGTTAGCATTTGCAGATCAAGTTTTGAAGAAAGAATATAACTGACATTAGTTGTGATCTCACACCGTTGCAGAAATTAGTTAAATCATAGAAATTTGTTTGACTCCAAAACTATAACAGTTTGGAGGTCTATAGTACATATATTTACAGTAAACAAGATACAACTTGTTCTTTTGTATAGTCCTAGAATCATAAAGTATAACTATAGAGCTTCATTTGCCCTGATAGCTGATCTTAAAATGTTTTGGATTCAGAACAATCTTTTTCTTGAGATTGGGATAATTGAGGTCTTACGGAACTTAAAATGTAGAATTGAGCTGATTCTGGTTCAGCTCTGAATGGTGCGCAGGTAACTAAGTTTTGTAAAATGTTTCTGGAAACGCTTATAAAAAGTTGCTTCCAATGTGTAACCTGCTAGTTATTTTGCAGCAACAGATAAATAGGAAACAGTAGGGAATCACATTGTTTATTACATGAGCGTACAAATACGCTTGTCACACACAAAATTCAACTACACGCTAACAAAGTCCAACAAAATTAAGATACTTATTTTGTCATACCAGCACACAGTGAAGCAAATGAGAAATGAAAACCCAGGGTTGTATGGACCCTGAACATACCAAATCAGCAGACCCTTGAAGAAAACACGTGTGAAAGAAACCTTATGTATTTCTATTACCTTTATCTCACTTAAGGTTCCACCGCATTTTCAAGTTCTGGCATACGACATCACAGGGAGACGGTGGAGAATAGACTGCAAACCAAGTCTGGATGCCGGTTAACCCAAGTGCTGCTAGAACACCCACGAAAACCAGGAAGGTCCAGGGGCTACTGAAAGGATCGTGACAGAATTGAGACATCCAGGTCTTCCACTTGGTTTTGTAGTGTTTTTCTATTTTGGCTTTGACATCGCGGTATATGTCAGTGTTAGGGACCAAGTCAGTGCCAATCTCATTAAAGAGCTGAGCCACCTCCTTATCACTCCCCAGTAAGTTGTAAAGCACACCGGCTGACCTTAGCTTCTTAACATCATCTGCATGATCAATGAGTGCATCAAGGAAGCTGATGTAAGAGGTGACCGCAAAATCATTCTGGAAATCATGACACATTTCATATGCTATCAGATTCATGAACTTAGGCCCTGTTGAGTCATCTACTGATATTGCAGGAAGACATAGTAGTCCTGCAAAGCAATGAGAATTAAAAGATATGTCCCCCAAAGAGCTACTGTCACTAACCGTAAAATCGATCCCGGCTGCATTAAGCTCTTGTACATTGCGAAAAGATTGCATGGAGTCTTCTGTAGCTTGCTTATTGGAATTTTTTGGTGGACGTAGCATTCTTATTTGGAGAAGGTCAAGAAGACGAGTGAGAAAAGATTGTACGGAGTGGTCCTTATCTCGATTATCCGAATTTTTTTCTGTACCTAGCATTTTTGTTCGGAGAAGGTCAAGAAGTTGAGCGGGCTCTTTTTCCATGGTTATTGCTACGTTTGGTTGCTTCTGTTCCGGCTCTTTTGAGTGCTTCTTTCCAGGTGCACCAATGTTCGCCTGAACGTAAGTCTCGATCGAGTTCTTCAACTCCCCGCGTTTGTTGCTTGAGCTCATCAACAGCTCGAGGACTTGATAAGGGACTTGGTTCTCTAGCAAGAACAAGTCCTGCAGTGCAAAGGCTATCTGGTCCCTTTTGATCGACAATTCTTCCAACTTTCCATCCACAAAGGACTGTATGAATTGTAAGGTTGAACACCCATCTAAGAACAACATCCAAGCGAGGGCCTCATCATCATAGCGCTGTGTCGCTTCCTCAGTGTAACAGTCCTTTAGTTCTTTGATCCTCTTCTCAATCTTATGATGCACATCTTCAGCTGTTTGCTCAGTGTAATCAAGAAATCTTTTTGTCAACATAAGCTTGAATTCCTCTGCCAGCTCGCACCTTGGATTGCCATGATGGAAAGGGCCTATTGCTACGGCCCTCGGCTCGTAAAACTTCTCGAAAGTTTTGGGATTGCGGAGCATGAAGGGAACCTTTTGGATCTTTGGTTTTGAGCTATATATTCGAATTTCTGGTGCTTCCCTCAGTTTTTTGAATCTCAACTCCATAGAACTGGTTCTAACCTCCCCCATGGAAACTATGCTTTCTCTCAGGCTATTTTACCAAGTACCCTTCTAAACAACTCTGGCTGTTTTTGAATACTTATGTTAGTTTCTGCATTTTGTAGTATATGTTTACTTTAGAATCTCAGCTTTAACAAATAACATAGGTTCTGAAGCATTTGCTCAGAGATATTTGGTTCTGAACTTTGCTGAGCAACAGGTAATGACTTTATCTGCATGGAGAGGACTTACATACTATGGCACGCTACTCTGGCATTTCAGACCAATAGCGCAATGTCATGTGTTTTAATTTTACTTGATGACATTCATTATTGGCATGAGATGTTACGATGATAGTGTACGAAGGGAAGTTTAGAATGGTTTGTGGAAGCTTTTACACATTACGAGGAAAAACTTTGGACTATGACTTTAACGTCATTGCAAGTTTAGCATATGGAACGATCACATCTGTGGAAGTAACTTTGAACTATGACTTTAACTTCATTGCAAGTTTAGCACATAGAAGGTTCGTATCTGTGGAAAAACTAAAGCTTTGGGAGACAAAAAAGTTGATGCTTGCAACTTTATTCTCGTACACTAGCTTGTTTGGTACAAACACTGCAAAAGAACAGCTGGTTATGCCTTGCCATGTTTCTTCGACTTACCTAACTCAGTCGCCACATGGATTGCAATCGTAGTGAACAGGTCACCGCAACGCACTGTTCCATTCTAATAATTTCATGTCACATAGAGAAAAACTAACATATCACATGATATTATAAGTCTGAGACACTACAGTGGTTGTAAACCCGTCGCATATAAGCCATCTCTTTCATATGAAGCATAATCTTAATTTGCCTCAAGAAAAAGAAAAGAATGGGATTACATGGCAAGAAAAAAAAATTAAAAACTACTCAAATTATAATTGTTTTTCAGTTTGGGATTTGACTTTTTATTTTGTGTCAATAAACATGGCCTTCACCATCCTCCTTGCACCATTCTTCATTCCTTTTCTTTCTTCGTCCCTGTATAGTTGATTTTCTAGCAGCTACATGGCATGACATTGACAGTGAGTGAGTGATAACATGACAGTTAAGAACCCTTTATAACCATTTCATTTTTAGCCTAAAAAACAATTTTAATTTTCTGAATGATGTCGAGCAAAATAAAAAGAACAAAAATAAAATGTTTATAAAACGAGCTCTTAGCTGCCATGTTATGCACTCACCAACAATGTCATGCCTTATATACAACTGCTAGCAAATTGGCTAATGTAATGAGTTACTACTAAGTTTGGAAAAGAAGAATTGGGACATGTGATCTTGTTGTGCTTGTAGAAACTCTTGTGGTAAATCATTTCAGTTTTTAAATATATGACGCTGTAATCTTGTTGTGCTTACATGCAAGCTAGCGTCGTTTTTGTTTCATACTGTTCAATTTATTAAGGTTAGATTTCTTCGTTTAGGATTAAGGCCAGTTAGCATTTGTAGATCAAGTTTGGAAGAGAGATTGTAATTGAAATTAGTTGTGATCTCAAACCGCTGCGGAATTTAGTTGAGCTGATTCTGGTTCAGCTCCGAATAGTGCGCACGTACGTAATTAAGTTTTGTAAAATGTTTATGGAAATGCTTATAAAAAGTTGGTTCCACAAAATTAAGATACGAACAAACGATATTATCTACATTAAGGAGGACAGTGTGGATCTAGCCTCACTACAATAACCCGTCCCCAATAATTATGATCTTTATAATTTTAATAAGTGAATTTACAAGAATGCCCTTCGAGGCAAAGTGTGACCTTTGTTGACCGTTGTGTTGTGTCATGTAAGGTTTGTTTTCTTAGTATATCTTCGTAATACTCATCGCTACGGACGCATGGGCACAAATGGAATGCAATTTGGAGTTATAACGAGAGAGTTATTAATGTTTAAAATTAGGGAAATTACTGTAAATTTGGCCTTCATTACAAGGCTCCAGATTTCTAGACCAAATCTGTGTCAAGCCACGTGTGTGGCTGGGATGGAAGGAAGAAAGTAAGGGACGGCTGGGATGAGAAGAAGAGGAGAGAAAGGAGGAAAGGAGGAAAGGAGGAAAGGGAATGACCAATTAGAAAGAGGAACAAGGAGAGAAAGAAGGAAAACAAAATAATAATAATAATAATAATAATAATAATAATAATAATAATAATAATAATAATAAAAAAGACCCTTTCTTCTTGGACCCGTGCCTATGGCACCCAAACCGTTCGCCCGGGGTTATTCCGGCCAATTTCTACCCATTTTTCCGGCGATTCATGCCAAATTAACTGTTAGGAAATACTCTATGACCTTCCCTCTATCAATTACAAACCAAAATTTATGGAGTTTGGCTTTGAATTGATGAAAACCACACCCATGGACGCGACGAAACCGTGTCTTCAATCCTCCAAATCTGAAATGATTTTATCCAATTACCTCCACCAAAATCCTTCCCTGGATGGCTGGAACAAAGCCCAAACAAGTTTTGGAGCATCGGGTTCGATTTGGGGACGAATTGGAGAACACTCACATATAGGGTTCTGACAGGTTTGTGGTGATTTGAGGTGTTTCCCGGCCAAATTGGCCTTCGTCACAGGTATGGAAGTCGCTCCACTCATTGAGATCTTCATTTCTATGAAATTTGAGAATTTTTAGAAATAATTGAATTTTCTAGCGAGTCGGAGCGGCCGACCACCACCACCGGCGGCTGCGCGTGCGGTGTCGCGTGGCCAGTGGGCCGCCAATGTCATTTTACGTTAAATCCATATCTTGATTTTAGATTTGATGTCCATATGTTATGACTTTATTATGTGAACCTAGTTTGATTAAGGTGCGTTAATGGGTAAAAATATGAAATGACGATCCGACCGTGGGATGGTCACCAAACTTTAATATGTTATAGTACATAATATTTGAGAATCATAGGGACTGACGGATCGGGAATTCGATATACGGATCTTCCCGAATTGGAATTGTAAATTAATAAAATAAAACGGTAACCGCTAATCAGTTTTGGAAATTGGCGGACATCCGATCGTTGGATCGAAATGAAATTTGAGTATGTTATTTTAGAAACATATTGTGGATCTTTGGAAGTTGCGGATTAGAAATTTGATATGCGGATCTTCCGGATCGAGTTATATAGGATTATGGACAGATCGACGGTTGACTTGTGGTCAATGAGTCTCAAACTATTTTAGAATATCTTTGAGGGTGTGCCTTATGCGAATTATGTATTCTATTGATAAGAGTTTTGAGATGTGATTCGATAATTGTTATAGGCGCCAATCGTTCGGGACGCTTCGATGTGCGTGCTAGTGAATCATAGCATGGACTCTAGGTGAGTGGATCTTTTCCTTCTTATCATATGTATATAATTGATAGTTCCGCAAACATTTCTAAATTGATTTATGCATGTCGCATGCAAATAATTAATGTGAACTACGAATGGCTTGATCCCTGTTTAGGGTACATAGGTAGTCTAACGAGATATTGGATGCAGCCATATAATAAATGAGACTAAATAATTGGGACAATAGTCTTATTGGGGAATTGAGCAATGTGAGGGAGATCGGTGAAAATTGTGAGATTTAACCTTAAGTTTTGGTGGTGAAATGTTGGTTATAAATCAATGTTTGAAGAATCAAGAAATTGAAGTAAGGAAACGTAAGTAATGATAGTTAATTAAACTAGTGTCTAGTTGAGCTTATCATCGATAATTATTCCTAAAACTAAGTAGTTTAGAAGTGGGGCGTTACAAATTAAGCATTTCACGCTATGTTATATTATATATATTTGGAAGCACTATGAAAAGTTTGGGTTTAGATTGTATCATGGCATATTCATACGTATATTACCTGAATCTAATTATTGTGAATGCTTTGAAGTGCCAAATGACGTTGCGGACACTCAGGTAAGATTTAGGTAAGTACACTTTGATGATAATGATGGTAGTGAGTACGATTGTGTTGAGATATGTTAGAGCTCATAAACCTGCACCTCGGTGTTAGTGCTCCAACCCGTGGCTAGGGCTTAGCCTTCACGTGATCGCTCACCTCCTGCACCACACGCTCACCTTGGATCCAAGGTAGGTGCCAACTTGTCGTACGGACCACATTAGGTGGTTCCGACTCGTAGGTGACTTGCGATACTTCGCACAGCCTTCACGTGATCGTAGCACTTGAGCGTATTTATTTACATCCATCATGTCGTACATACCACTTTAGGTAGTTTCGACTCGTGTGCAGGAATTGATTGATGAGCTATATGTGCTAGCAATGGTTGATGTGATATGTGATGATATGAATAAGTCGTACAGGTCACTATAGGTGACTCCGACTTATGTGTGCTAGCAATGATTGATGAGATATGGATAAGTCGTACATGTCACTATAGGTGAGCAACTAGTGCAGGTAATGACTTAATCTGCATGGAGAGGACTTACACACTCCAACACGCTAATCTGGCATTTCAAATCAATAATGCAATGTCATGTGTTTTAGTTTTACCGGATGACATTAGGTTATTGGCATGAGATGTTACGGTGACAACTTACGAAGGAAAGGTTAGAATGGTTTGTGGAAGCTTTTACACAGAACGAGGAAAACTTTGGACTATGACTTTAACTTCATAGCAAGTTTAGCATATAGAGAACGACCATATCCGTGGAAATAACTTTGAACTATGACTTTAACTTCTTTGCAAGTTTAGTATCTAGAAGGATCTTATATGTGGAAAAACCAAAGCTTTGGGAGACGAAAAAGTTGATGCTTGCAACTTTATTCTCGTACACTCGCATGTTTGGTACAAACACTGCAAAAGAACAGCTGGTTGCCATGTGTCTTCGACTTACCCAAGTCAAGACTCCACATGGGGAGCATTTTGTACGGAGCAGGTTCTCCGTGGCGTAGTATTCTGATCTGATAAATTCATGTTACATATAAAGAAACTTATGTATCACATGATAGTATTGGCGTGAGACACTACAACACTGTAAATCCATCGTAGATAAATCATTCTTTTAAATACAAAGCATAATCTTAATTTGCCATCAAAAAAAAAAAAAAAAAAGAAAAGAAAAGGAGGAGATTATATGATAAGAAAAAAAAATTAAAAACAACTCAAATTATAATTGTTTTTAAAGTAAATTATACTTTACCATCTTAGGTTTGAGATTTATTATAACCTCATACAACATCTTCAAAACATTTCACTTTCATACCTCAAGTACTATTTTATTTCAATATAATACATCTGTTACATTTTTCATCTATTGTTCCGTTAAGAGTTGACGTGGCAAACACATTTGTACCACGCGGCTACGAAATGTATGCTATGTGACAATAATAATAATTTTTTATACATTAAAAAATTATTGATTAAAGAAAAGTACAAAAAAAAAAACATAAAAAATAAAAACGCAGAAACCCATCGCTTCCCCACAACACCCCCTCCCCCTCTCCCCCACTCTGTTCACCTCCCCCAACCGATCCGTCTCCAAACCCATTTAGTCCCTTTCGCCGTCCTCCACCATCAACCGAACCCAACCCATTCCCCTTCCACGCGGAGAACCTCGCCGCTCTTCTCCTTCTACATCAAAATCCCACTCCCCCTAATCTCCCGAACGTCCCACTGTTTCTTCCGCCCAATTCTCCGCTTCCCTAAATCTCAACCGACCCCAATTTGTACCGGCACCAGCAGCTTCTCCATGGACAAAAGACTCGACCTTTGCACTCTGGCTCTCTCCAACGACTCTCCGTCGCCGTCGTCTCCGGCGGTTTCCAACAAAGCCAAAAGGAAAGCACGGCGGGAGTCTCCCGAGGGGGTCCTGAAGCACAAGCTAGACATGTGTTCCAGGCACGGGCAGCTGATCCAATCTCTGAGCCTTTTCGACGAGGTCAGGAGCAATGGGGTGCCGCTTGGCCTGCACCATTACAATGTTCTGCTCTACCTTTGCTCCTCCAATGGCGGCGGTGATGACGGTGATGTGGGTTTGAGAATTTTCGCCAAATGGTTGAGGGCGAGGCTGGCGATCGCGGCGGAGGACTGAGATGGGAAGCAATTGGTGATGGGGATGGGGGAAGGGTTGGGCTCGGGTGGGAAGACGATGGGGATTTCTGTGTTTTTTATTTTTATTTATTTTTAATTTTTTTAATATTTTAAAATTTTTATTATGTGGTAGACACGTCAGCACAAATGTGCTAGACATATCAACACAATGGGGATCCTGTATTTGCCACATCGTATTTTAACGGTTTACTTAACGGATTTTCTAACGGATATATAAAATTGAAATAAAATTATAAGTAAATGTATGAAATTGAAATGTTTTAAAGATGTTGTACGAAGTTGAAATCGACCCAAAAGTTGAGGGGATAAAATGTAATTTACTCTTTTTAGAGTAAATTATACTTTACCACTTTAAATTTGAGATCTATTACAACCTCATACATTTTCAAAACATTTTTGTGTCAATAAACATGTTTTCCACATTTCTTTCACCATCCTTCTTGCACCATTTTTCATTCCTTTTCTTTCTTCCTCAATTTTCTGGCAGCTACATTGCATGGCATTGATGGTGAGTGCGTGATAACATGACAGTTAAGTGAATGCTAATATGATATGTTAAACTCAACTCAATAATGAGAGAGATGGATTTCATTAACATTTACACAAGAAATAGAAGCAGACTAAACAGAGTAGGACTAGGACTTGTCTTCTCCAGGCGTGTCCTCTGTGTTGTCCTTGTTAGAATAGGATTGTGGCTCATCAGAAACAATAAGAACTGATGTTGGTTTATCACTCCCTCACAAACGATCTGTGCGACCTTGGACGGGAAGTTTGGACAGCAAGAAAGCAAAGCGAACAACAAACAGCCCTTTGGTTAGAGATCGGCCAACTGATCTATGGAGGAGACATAACCAACCAAAATCTCCTTACGAGTAACCTTCTCACAAATGTAGTGATAATCAACTCTGACATGCCACATGCGTTGTTGATAAACAAGATTTGAGGCAACAGAGATGGGGCTAATATTATCACACTGTAACCGAGGTGGAGCAAGAGGAAGATGAAGCTCACGGAATACTGTGCGATACCAAGAGAGGAACTCAGTCAATAAACAATGCGATGAGTGGGAGTGCCTTTGAGATAACGCAAAATACGTTTAACAGCAACCCATTGAGTTGTTGTGGGCTTATACATAAATTGACAAACTTGATTGACGGCAAACATAGTATCAGGACGAGTGAATAAGAGATAGTAGATAATGCAAGGTGCCAACAACACTACAAAACTCATTGATGTCAGACAAGGGCTCGCCATCATTCATACTTAGGCGACGACCACTGATTGCAGGAAAAGAGATTGGTTTGCATTCCAGCATCTTGGTGTATTGGAGAAGATCAATGATATACTTTGTTTGAGTGAGATGAAGACCAGTGCTAGTACGATGAATTTCCATGCCCAAAAAGTGATGGAGGGGCGTAAGGTCCTTTATGGAAAACAACATTCCCAACTGATGAATTAAACGAGTGATATGCGACTGCTATGCCATGTAAATCAACAAGTAGATAACCACAAAGCCATCAAATAAGGTGAACAATGATGAATCAGCATGGGATGAGATGAAGCCCAAGTTTTCCATATGTTGAGAAAAGCATTGAAACCAAGGACGAGGAGATTGTTTAAGACCATACAGAGACCGACGAAGTTGACAAAAATGTGAGGGACGTTGGGGGTCAATGAAACCTTGGGCTTGCCACATATATACTTCTTTATTCAAAAAGCCATGGAGGAACGCATTTTGTACATTAATTTGCCGAAGTACCAATTGAAGTGAATGCAATGGAATAATTAAGTTGATAGTTGCATGATTAACGACGGGACTAGACATCTCACCGTAGTCTAATCCTTCTTGTTGATCCAACCAATTAGCCACTAACCGTGCATTGTAGCGCTTAATTGATCCATCAGAACACCGATTGACTTGTAAACCATTTATTTGGAAGAATATTCATATTGGTGCGAAAGGGAACCAAAGTCCAACTGACATTCCTTTGCAGGGCATTAAACTCGTCAACCATAACGCTGCACCATTCTGAAACTTTATTAGCCTGACTAAAACATGTAGGCTCAACCAAGTAGTGATCAACATTAGTAGCAAAAGCATATATTGAATTAGATTTACAAAGTAGTACTTACCTCGGGAGTAGATGAAACCGGTGCAGAGGAGCGTGCATTTGGCAGCATGGCTGAGGGAATGACGTATCATGAGCGGTAGAAGTCAAAGCATATGGCTGGGTTGTAAGGATAGGAGATGTTGTCTTGGGTCTGCGGGTATAAACTAGTAAGGGGTGCTACTGCTGGGTGGCAGGGGAATTAGGAGGCTCGGCTGGGACACACAGAGGCTAGGGCGGTGCAGCTGGTTGTGGGAAGGATGCAGGGGTGTAACAGTTTGGGTTGTTGGCCAATTTCAAGGACGGGACCCACATACGAGGAGAGTGACGATGACGAAGTAACAATGGATTCTTGATATGGAAACCTATGTTCATCAAACACAACATGCCGTTTGTGCGAGAGTAGTACTAGATTGGTGACCTTATAGGAAGTCCTCCTGTTGCATTCTCCCAAAAGAAAAAAAAATGAAAAAAAAAACACACATGCCGAGAAAGAAAAACACGTCCCATAGAGGGATCTAAACAGCTATAACCATGGTGATTTAATGAATATCCTAAGAACACACAATGTTTGGAACGAAATTATAACTTCTTATTATGATTATTATATGGACGCAAATAGGGATAACATGCACAACCAAAAACCTTAAAAATACATATGTTGAGGAGTTTTAAGAAATAATATATTTTTCATAAGGGGAAATACGTTCTAAAATTCTAGTAGGCAACCAATTAATTATATAATTTGAAGTGTGAAACACTTTAGCCCAATAAGAAGTGGGCAAATCTGACTGAGATAAGAGAGTAAGTCCATTTTTGACTAAGTGTATATGTTTACGGTCGGCTAAACCATTTCGTTCAAGGTGATGGGGACAAGTGAGACGATGTAAGATGCCATGTTCATTAAAAAATTTCAAAAAGAAAGATTAACAAATTCCCCACCCCATCCATTTGAAAGGCCTTAATTAACATTGGACATATTTTCAGCCAAATTTTTGAAAGTAACAAAGGTCGAGAAAACATTAGACTTTAAACGTAACAGATAAAACCATGTATAATGAGATAAATCATCCACAAACACGACATAATAGTTAAAACCAGAAATAGACAGAGATGGTGAAGACCAAGCATCAGGATAAATTAATTCCCGAGAAGAAGACGTATAAGTAGATAAAGAAAATGGTAATTTAGGACTTTTACCTAAGGGACAATATTGACAAAATTGACTAGAAAATGAGCCTTGAATTGTCAATTTATTTGCAGAAATTAAATGTTTTAAAATTGAAAAGGAAGGATGTCCTAGTCTAGAATGTCACAAAGCATCAGTTACACGTTCATCTAAGAAAGCAAAAACAATGAGATGGATGAGAGGGACGGCATGGGTAGCATCCATTGTTACTCTGGCCTTGTAAAAGGGGTCTTCCCCATCCATGAATCCTACACATGATAAAACTTGGGATGTAAAGTAAAGAAACAATTATTATCATCAGAAAAGCCTTTCAAGGAGATGACATTAGTAAAGGCTTGAGGATAATAGCGAGTATTAGGCAAACGAAAGGAAACATATTTAGTTTGAAGATACGAATCACCTATTTTGGATATTTGCAAACCTGGACCACCATGTACACCACGAATTTGGTCGGTTCCATGACACTCACGAAGATTTTAGGTTTGTGTCATGTCATTGGTTATGTGAGAATTGGCACCATTATTGAATAGAAGGAGCAACAGTAGAGGCATGAGAAGAGGGTGCAACCATATATGCTTGAAGATGAGATGAAGGAACTTGTTCTTTATATGACATGTTGAGGCAATTGAAGCAATCAATAGTCGAGTGACTAAAGCGTTGACAAATTTGACATTAGATGCGTCCCGAAGATGAAAAACCTGAAGACGAAAAGGTATGACCATTGGAAGTGGGGCCGGACCAAGGAGAACATTAGATGATGATGAATTGCCACGGAAAGGGGCTGAAACGAAGAAGAGGCATGTGAGAAACCTGAGTCAGGAGAGTTACGAGAAAAACCACCCCCACGTGAGTAACCACCACAGCGACCGCCACGGAACTGACCACCATGGCCTCGGAAGCCACCACGAACAGAAGCAAAGGCATAAGTGCCAATATCCGAGGGAAGAGAGAAAGTATTGTGACATTGCTCTACGCTTAATAATAAAGCTTCTAGAGTGTTGTAGGTGATAGCAGTGTCACAGGCTTGTTCAGAAGCAACGGTAGTCTCATACTGAGGACCAACCTTGCTCATAATAATAACGACTAAATCAGATTCTGAAACAGGAGCCTTAGAGAGGGCAAGATTGTCGGCGGTGATGTTAACCTGATCAGGATAATCGACGATAGAAAGATCACCACGAGAAGTATTCATCAGTTCGGTGCGCATCTGAATAATACGATTCTGAGATGTAGAAACATATCATTCTTGGAGAGACAACCAGGTAGAGGCAAAATCAATCTTGTTGACGATCGCAGTAAGAACCTTAGGGGGTAAGAGAACTAGTAATCCAGGAGAGAATCATCTGATTAGTTTGTATCCATTCGTTGTATAAATGATTGACTTTGTCGGTGATTTTACTGTTATCATCAAGTAGAAAAGCAGCAGGGTAAGATGAGTCGCCGGTGACATAGGAGAGCAAATTACGACTTCGAAGAAGAGGGAGAAACTAGGCACGCCATAGAGGATAGTTGTTGCAGTCGAGCATGATGGTGAGAAAGTTGGTTACCGAGGGAATGGAAGTAGCAGCAGTAGAGGAGGGCGCCATATCAGTGAAAAAAAATATTAATTGACCTTGAACCTTTGTCTTTAGACTCGGGCTCATAATACCATGAAAAATAATTTGATATGTTTGTAAACTCAACTCAATAATGAGAGAGTTGGATTTCATTAACATTTATAGGAATACAGAACTAATCAATATAAGATTAGGAGATTAGAATACAATCATAATTACACAAGAACTAGATGCAGACTAAATGGACTAGGATTAGTACTTGTCTTCTCTAGGCGTGTCCTCTGTGTTGTCCTTGTTAGAATAAGACTAATGCTCGTAAAAAACAATGAGAACTGATGTTGGTTTATCATTCAGAACCCATTTGATAACCATTTCATTTGTAGCCTGAAAAACAATTTTAATTTCAATGTTAATTTTCTGAATGATGTCGAGCAAAACAAAAAGATTAAAAATAAAATGATTATCAAACAAGCTCTTAGCTGCCATGTTATTTACTCATTAAAAATGTCATACGCTATATATAACTGCTCTAAAATCGGCTAATGTATTGAGGTACGACTAAGTTTGGAAAAGAAGAATTGGGTCATGTGATCTTCTTGTGCTTGCACAAACTCTTGTGGTCAATTATTTCAGTTTTAAAATATATGACGCTGCAATCTTGTTGTGCTTACATGCAGGCTAGCATTGTTTTTGTTTCATACTGTTTTATTTATTAAGGTTAGATTTCTTCGTTTAGGATATAGGGGTTAAGGGGGAGATAATACTATTATTACTGTTAACTTGATACTGTTCACCTATAAATTATCAGTTATATGTCAGGTTTTCCGGATAGAGCTAGAAGTGACTCAAGTTGATCTGGAGTTCAAAGGGCCACAAAAAAGTGGTTAAGATAAAAGAACTCAAATTGTTCACTGTTTGTTGTATGACATCACCTATGAATTGCTGGTTACCATTTGTAGGTCAAGTTTTGAAAAGAGATTATAACATAAATTAGTTGTGATCTCAAACCGCTGCAGAAATTAGTTGAGCTGATTCTGGTCTGGTTTAGCTCCGAATGGTGTGTATGTAACTAAATTTTGTAAAATGTTTCTGGAAACACTTATAAAAAGTTGCTTCCAATGTGTAACCTGCTGGTTATTTTGTAGCAACAGATGAATAAGAAACAGTAGGGAATCACATTGTTTATTACATAAGCGTACAAATACACTTGTCACACACAAAATTCAACTGCACACTGACAAAGTCTTAAATTTGTCATACTAGCACATAGTAACACAAATGAGAAATGAAAAGCTAGGGTTGTATGGACCCTAAACGTACCAGATCACTAAACCCTTGCAGAAAACACATGTGATAGAAACTAAGTGGCCGGATCTCTTTTGTCCAAAAGGGGGCCGGCCACACCCCTATAAATAGCCCTCATTTCTCCAAAAAACCTAAGTCCAATTCTCTTTTAAATTTTCCAAATTTCTCTAAACATTTTTCCCTCAAAATTCTAACTTTAGCATCGAAGGTTCTTCGGCCAAAGCCCATCTCCCTCCCCTCCCCCCAATTCATTGTGGGCATATGAGACTCTTGGTCTTGACTTAAGATGTTAATGGTTGCATGAAATGGAATTTTGGTCCAACTCATTGTAATTAGTGAGAACATTTTTTTGAATGTAATGGAATTTGGGGTTCAACTCATTTCAATGTCCTCTCTCACTGCTAGTTAGTTGTGATTATAACTGAAATTAGTTGTGATCTCAAGCCGCTGCAGAAATTAGTTAACATAGAGAAGTTAAATATCGTTGAATATCGTCCCCTTCTTCCTCCTTTTCATTTTTTCCTCAACTCCTTCCCCGTTTGCTTTGGATCACCAGTTTGAAGATCAACATTCTGAAGAACTCCAATTCGAGGAGGAAGAGCTTGAAGGTGGTTCATTTTTAAATTATTATGATTATTAATTTTAGTTTCTATTTTGTATTCTAAATAGTTTTATGCTTAAATTGAAAATTTATTTTTGTTTCTTGGTTTTTAATTGTTTTTTTTGTATTTGTGCATGTTGGATCTGAAGAGTAAGGACACTGGAAATCGCAGATCCATAATTTTTTAAAGGTATAAAACCTGAGTTTAATCTATAGAGATTAGAGCCTTAATGTTGAAGTAGTAAAGTATTGGAGCACTGATCTGATGGCAAGCATGGCAGCATGGAGTTGCTAGTATTATATATGGCACTATGGAGCTACAACATATGTGGTCTTCGACAAAGGCAAGCACAGGAAAGCATGGAGGATGAATTTTTGTAAATTATATGGAATGTTAGATGTAAAACATTTGTATATTATGGCACTATTTTTCTTTTGAATTATTTTGATTATTGTTTGTTTTGGCCTAAAATTGAAATTTATTATTTCGATTATATAATTTTTTTGAGTTATAATTATTTGAGAACGAATACAGAAACAGATTTCGACTTTTTTTTAAATTATTATTATCAAAGGTGGTGTCGCTTTAAATTGTCACTAGTTTGCATATTTTATTTATTTAATTGTTCTCTAACGTCGCTTTAAACCGTCACTAGTTTGCATATTTTATTTAGTTAATTGTTGACTAGCGTCGCTTTAAACCGACGTTAACATCAGCGTCGCTTTAAACCGACGCTGCGTAGTGGCGGATTAAGCGAACAAAGCGACGCTGAAGCCCTTTAGTGACGGTAGCAATGGCGTCGCTATTCCAATCCGACATTGCAGTGTTTTATGTCGGATTTTTGCCAAATTTCCGACAGAAATCGGGGTTTCTTGTCGGTTTTTGGTCCGCCGGTGATAACCTATATTGTAGTAGTGTATAACAGTTTGGAGGTCTTTGATTTTCTCTGCCTGCTCATACTTTGCGTTACCATGGTGGTAAGGACCAAATGCTATTAGCCTTGGCTCGTGGTGCTTGTCGAACTTTATGTGATCTCGTAGCATGAAGGGAACCCTTTGGATCTTTGGTTGGGAATTTTTTTGTTCCTCAATTGTTGGTCTTACTTCTTCCGCTGCTTCACATAATTTTTTGATTTTCTCCTCCCTTCTGGTTTCTATTGCCTCCTCATGGATCGTATCTTCAGGTTGTTCTTGATCTCCTCCGCTTACTTGTCCAGTTCTTTTTTTCGTAATACGCCTCACGGACAACTCCTTCATGGAAACTACAATTTATCTTTTTCGGACATTTTCAAAGTGCTCGTCGAAATAGCAAGGGAATTCGATGTGTTTTTTTAATTTTTTAATTTTTTAATTTTTAATATTGCTCGGCCCAAATGATCTGTGGCAAGCTATATACTAATTGTAGCCTTTATATGCATTATATATATAGTATAACATGCAACAGAAATTCATCACTTGAGCTTCAAGAAAATAGAAGATTGATGAACAAGAGAGATGTTAATTTGTGAAAGGACAAGGACACTTTTGCCTGACTTTATTTGCATGGGAAGGTTGGTATATATGCCAACAGTATCCTCTCCGAATTCTTTTAGTGAGGATCCTGGGAATCCGTAAATCATATTTATTCATCGTACATCGTGCAGTCGGTTTTTTGTCAAGTACTGTTTGTATTTAATTTTAAATAAAAATATTTAAAATGATTTTTGACCTGCACGATTTACGATGACCAGATATGATTCACGGATCCCCATGATCCTAATAAAGAGGATCCGACGAGGATCCAGATTCATATATATATGTGTACAATGTAGTACACGATTAATTAACAAAAAAAAAAATGTAGTATGCGATTTATGTGGTAGAAGTAGGGGTGGGCACTTGAAACCGAAAACCGAAACTGAAACACGAATCAAATCGAACCACACCGAACGGTTCGGTTTTGCGGTTTTGAAACGGTTGTGGTTTTGAAACCAAACCACAAAGTAGGAAACAGTTTGGTTTCTGTTTTGGCTTTTGAAAACTGCACCAAAATCAAAACCGCAGCTCAAATTAAATGTCATCTTTTATATGCTTGTTTGTTAGAATCCATACATTTAGTATTGGACTCAACCACACCAGAATGTCATTCCTTTCCACCCATATTCTAGTCGATAATTATCACTGATCAACGCAGCTTTTTGAAGAGGAAGAGCTATCTTGCATTTCTTTAGGAAACTAAGTAGTAGATTAACAAAATCATCCCCAGCTTCTCCATAACAAACCATATTCTTAGATTTGATACAAGCAAATATAATGTGTTGACTTATAAACAATTTTTCCATCCTCCTCATTTACGTGTTCAATGTAGGTTTTATTATGCTAATCAGCTTTTGCTGCAAAATACAAATCTCCTTCGTGGCCAAGTGAAAACATGTAGACAAACCTATTTTATTAATTTTCAGCATAAATTAACACTTGCATTAGATATATGTAAACATGTATTGTTTGGAAAATTAGACTGTCTTATGCTTAGATAGGTGTAAATTTTAAACTGTACATTTTTTTCTCAAAAACCAAAAGTTTGGTTTCGGCTGAAACCGCACAGTCAAAATTTTCGGTTTTGGTTGCGGTTTCACTCAAAACTGCACCGAACCGAACTATGCACACCCCTAGGTAGAAGCCCTTGTCTCCATCACAAAAAATTAAAGGTCAGTTGTTGGATGGAAAAAAAATTTCAATGTAATAGGAACATGGGGTAACACAAGACTTGTCATTATATAAGTAGCATGAAAGTTTTATTTTTTTTATTGTCTTTCCACTTGGATAATAACATGTAGTGTACCACCTTTTGTTCGGGACACACTGAAAAATTTCTTGCGTTCGGATCAAACACATTCTAATTAAAGTAATAAAGTAGTACTGGTCATGATTGCCCTTACTGACATAAAAAATTATTCCGATGGAAAAGGATCATCGCCGGATCCTTTTCCTAGAGATCCTAGGAATCCTGTGATCGTGACCATTCATTGTATATTGTGTAGTCATAAATCATTCCAAAATTTAAAATTAAATATAAATAGTATCTAATGAAAACTGACCACACGTTGTACAATGAACGATTACGATCACGAAATCCCTAAGATTCAAAAAAAAAAAGATCCGGCGATGATAGTTTTCCTATTCCGACTTGCTGATACTTAGTTGGGACTCTTGGGATAGGAATTAAAAGAATGAAAAGCTATAGTCCTATGTAGGACATGAATATCAATGTGATACACATGACATGACAAGTATAGTTCCATAAAAAGCTTGTCCGATTGACTTGTTGATAAATAGCTTTATTACAGTTTAATGATATTTTATTTTAAGTTTGATTCATGTAAATGACGAGTTTGATATCAAATTATTATGTGTATCTCATTATGTGGTTTAACTCAAATCTTCTTCCTCTTACTCAATTATAGCACATCAACTAATGGAGCCGCTAGGGAAATTTTATAACTAGAGTTTTCGGTTATCTTATTAAACAAAACTATTATAAATAATGTCATGACTAATAAAAAATCATTACGCTTGATTTTGCACTAAGTATTCCGTTAGGTCCAAGCACTCCATATCTTTTCTTATAGTCTCTTTCAGATTCTTCCTAGGTCTTTCTCTACTTTTTTTTTTACTTGAGCCTCATTCTCATAGTCGTATCTTCTAATCGGAGCTCCTGTAGGGCTTCGGTTTATGTGACCAAATCATCTTAACATATTTTCTCTATCTTATCTTTAATTACGGCTACTCTTACTTTACGTCGGATACCCTCGTTCTTAATCATATCGTTTCTCGTGTGCCCACACATCCAATTAAACATTCTCATCTCCGCAACACTTATTTTTTGTGTGTTAGTTGTTGACCACCCAACATTTTGTGCCATACAACATCACTGGCTGTATTACCCTTCTATAAAATTTTCTCTTACATAAATTATTATTCCCACTTGCTGATACTTAGTTAGGAGTCTTGGGACAGGAATGAAAAGAATGAAAAGCTATTGTCCAATGTACGACAGGAATATCAACACATGACAGGTATAGTTCCATGAAGAGCTTGTCCGATTGACTTGTTGATACAAAGTATTACAATTTAGTAGTATTTTATTTTAGTTTGTACATGAAAGGTTTTAAGTTTGACTTTTATAGATGACGAGTTTAATATTAAATTATTATAAGTAATTTATTGTAAGGCTTAGCTCAAATCTTCTTCTTCTTACTCATAGTGTAACAATTCAACCGATGGAGCTGCTGGGGAAATTATACCATTACTAAAATCCAAACAAAAAAAAACTGTTCATTAACAGTGCATGGGCGGAACTGCCCTCTAGTTCCTTTATGTTCTGATTTTTTTTTTTTTTTTTTCATTTGACCCTTTCGCTAATAGTGTAGCGGCATAAATGCCCTTCGATTTATTTTACCATTTTACCCTTTCATTCCACGCGTCTGTCATCAGTTTTCCTTTTGGTTCGAAGTTGTTGCCCTTTTTTGGGAACTCGGATCCCTAAAAACTTAGCTTAAGGATTAAATGATCGGGTCGTTAAAATTTGATCAAACGGTTAAAAACAAAGAATATCTCTAAAGTTATAATAATTATAATCGTTTAATCAAATTTGAACGATCCGAATTATTTGATTTTTAGCTTAGATTTTGGAGATCGGAAGAGGATCTGGGTTCCTTTTTTCCTCCTTCGCACAGTGGAATGACGTGCAGCCTGTCCACGCATCCATCGTCCTCGAAAGGCTCTGCTTTGACTTCTTCTCGACTTTTCCTGTGATTCTCTTTCACTTTGCGGTCTTCTCTCCTCTCTATCATCTCTCATTCTTTCTCTGACTCTCCTTCTCTACTGAAAAAGCCCTAATGTTTCATCTTCCCCTCGTCTATTTCTTCGTGTAATTACCAGGTCAACTCAAATTTTGGCAGTATTTATTCCTAAATCTCCTGGGAGATTGTGATTTTATCCTTAAAACTGCTGCGAATTTTTGTGTTTCCATCAATTCTGACGACAGTTGCCTTGACGTTGGTCCCAAACGGTTTCTCATCAACTCATCTACCGAATCCACAGAACCAACTGCAGCTTCATTGACCGAATGAGCTGGTGCCTATACAGCCTGCTTGGAATTTTTCTTCATGGATCTGTTGAGTGATTTCTTCAGGAAATCCTAAATATTTCTTGGATGATCTGGATGTATGTCCGTGTGGAAATATAAATGTTAAATTTGAAAGTATATTTGGTTGAAAGATTGGTTTGTATTGAATTGGAATGATATATTGATGTGTTGCTAAGAATACAAGATAAAGCCTCTCTTATAGTGAAGTCGACAAGGAGGTAAAAACGCAACAAGCAATCAGTTTTGCCTTCAATCACTCCACAATTTAAGGAGAGAAAGTAGCCGAAAGTGAAAGGAAAAATAAGGAAAAGAAAAGTGGTGATGAATATAGTGCTTAATAATAAATGTATATGGCTTCTTCTATATGTTGTTCTCTTAATGGATGTTATTTTTTGTATCTCAGAATTTCAATGTATACAGAAGGAACAACCCTTGGAACTCATTCCAAAGCCTCCCCAGAAGAGGAAGTGGAGGGATTCATTGCATGTAAAATTTTGTAGAACTTGGCTTCCAGTTTTTCAGATAAAGTTCTCACTTTTTCCTTCAACAAAACAGCTAAGATTCCAAATTCATTCAACAATTTACTAATTTTATGTGTTTTTTTATTTAGGCTTATTTTCTTATAACATTTGACCCAACTAGCATATATATTCACTTCGTGGATTGTTGTCCGCAAGAGAAACTTACAGATTACTTCATTTCATTGGGTATTTAATTTTACCTTCATCCTTGCAATTTGTATTATTTAGTGAAATGACACAGGCTTTCTTTTTATGCAGAAACCTTCGCTCTAACCTGGAAATTTTCTATACGGCCGACTAATCAATGCCGACAGGTAAGGGTATAGTTGGTTGTAAACACTTCTTCAATATTCTTGGATATATCCTGACAACACTGAAAGTAATTATAAAAAAATTAACCTATATTTAGAAGATATGTTTACAAAATACATATTTACGTTCATATAATTTGTCATTACTTACCGATGATTTATGTTGTTTTAAGAATTATGTGTGTTGTAAATAGTGATGAGTGTTTACGGTTTTGCTTATACATTTTAAGGTCTTGGAAAAATCTGTATGCTTACTTATTAAATTTATTAGAAGTTTTAATGAATAGTGGTTTCCTTCTGATTGAAGTTCGAAGCCATTGTTACTTTTGATTTTTGGAGTGTTTCTCCAATTGGGAATTGACTACTTTTTATTTGGTTCTCTTCTCGGTAAAAAAAATTTAGCCGTTCTAGGTGATTATTCAACCAACTACTTCCCAGTATTACCCTTGATGCTGATTTATCTGAAGTATAATGATTGGACACAATTAGAGGTCAAAATTGACAAAATGGGTTGCTAAACATTTTGATCCCACTACAGCCTTGCTAAAGATTTTATTTAGTAGCAAATTTACAAAATGGTCTTTTCAAATTAATTAACCATCTCCTTACAAATATATTAACAAACATCTACACGCACATGCATTTAGGTTGAAGCACAGTTAAGAAATCTTGAAACGAGGGAACTCAGTTATTTTACAGGATCAGCTTAACCTGTGATTATATACCTACATTTTTGACAAAACCCGGTTGAAAATTTTCAGTTTATTATTTTATTTATTTTTATTTAGCTTCGTTTTTATCAATTTTTTTTATTTAGTTGAAAAATTAGACCTTTATTTATTTGCTTGGTGTCACATCCCGACCCGGGTTCCCACCACATTCCGAGCTCGACTTCACCGTAGCACGATATTGTCCGCTTTGGGCCCCTACCACACACTCACGGTTTTGTTTATGGGAACTCACACGAGAACTTCCTAGTGGGTCACCCATCTTGGGATTGCTCTCGCGCGAATTCACTTAACTTCGGAGTTCTGATGGAACCCGAAGCCAATGAGCTTTCAAAAGGCCTCGTGCTAGGTAGAGATGGAAATATACATATACAGTTTATAGGATCCACTCTTTTGGGTGATGTGGGATGTCACAACTCTTCTGGGTGATGTGGGATGTCACGATTCACAATCCACCCCCCTTAGGGGTTCGATGTTCTCGTCAGCACACTTTCGTCCGGGGATTGGCTTTGATACCAAATTGTCACATGCGGGCATGGGCCCTCACTGCATCCTGAGTTCGATTCCACTGTATCACGATATTGTCCGCTTTGGGTTTTGACCACGCCCTCACGGTTTTATTTCTGGGAACTTACACGAGAACTTCTCAGTGGGTCATCCATCCTGGGAATGCTCTTGCCTGAACTCACTTAACTTCGGAGTTCTAATGGAATCTGAAGCCAATGAGTTCCTAAAAAACCTCGTGCTATATGAAGGTGGTCATGTACATATAAGGCATAGAGGATCCTCTCCCCTCTCCGTTGGTCGATGTGGGATGTCACACTTAGTGTAAGTTTTCTATTGAGGTTTAAATAAGATTGTTGACATTAGTTTTGTTACTTTGCAGCGGAGTTTATTTTCATTTTTAGTGAACAAATTCCAGTTTGCAACGCTTCATTTCCTTGAATTGCAGGTATTTGACTGTTGCGTATCTAAATTTTCCACTCCAATGATTAAAATGAAGCTTTTGTAAACTGGGAAGAAGCCATATATTGTTTCGATCAAATAAAACTATTCCTTCCTAGCCATATTGTTTTTGTGGCATAAAACTACTCCCACACGATCAAAGTATATAGTAGATACATAGGTAAAAGATACCTTGGAAATAAAGTATTGTACATAATATTAATAATTAATTAATTAATTGATAAAGTTGGTGATGGTGTTTTAAGGCTATGCAAACTAAATTTGTTGTGGGTAGACTCGAGTTTGGGTAACAACCACAAATTTTTATTTACTTTTCAAGTTTTGCTCATTGCAGCTTCAAGTTTTAGGTATTTTAAGAATGACCTTTCCTGCTTTTTTACGATTTTGTATCATGTGGTATGAATTAATGCTCTCTTTTGTGTTCCAAATGATTTTACATTGCTTGGTAAAAGGAATTGTTAAACAATGTGGTCAAGTTTTTCAGATTGTTTTCAGATTGTAAAATTCAATCATACTTTATTTTAAAGTGATGCGTTTTAGATACTGTGCTCTTCAACTAAGCTGTTGCAAAAACTGTTGTATAAAACTTTTAGCTGTTGAAAGTGTTTTATCCATCCTAACAATTAGTCTATTAACTTATGCCTAATTTGTTAATCCCTTACCAAAATAAACAAATCATTTTAGTTAATATTTTTTCATAAAAATAGTCCAACGTTTCATAATCTTTCTTTTCGCTTGCAATGTGGAAAGGTTGTTCATTATCATTGGGTACGATTGCTTAAATTTTCAATTCATTGTAGCTGGATTGAAACAATATTTCCTAATATTTTTTACATGTAAATAGTCCAAATTTGTTTTAAATGATATTAATCTTCCATGACACAATTTTTTATACAATTCAAACATAATCTTTCATACAATTTGTAATCCCGCAACAACACGCTGGGTACTATTTTCAAGTTTTATAACTAACTTTATGTGGATCAAACACATTATAATTAAAGTAAGAAAACTACTACCCCTGGTAATGTTCCCTTGCTGACATAAAATATTATTCCGACTTGCTGTAATTGGGAGTCTTGGGATAGGAATTAAAATACTGAAAAGCTATTGTCTTATGTACGACAGGAATATCAATGTGACACACATGACAAGTACAGTTTCATGAAGAGCTTGTCCGATTGACTTGTTGATAAATAGCATTACAATTTAATGATATATTACTTTATTTATATGTGAAAGATTTTAAGTTAGACTTTTATAGATGACAGGTTTGATATCTAATTATTATGAATATTTCATTGCATGGCTTTGCTCAAATTTGGAGATCTTTTGATGATAGCCTATTTAGATGTCATATATAATATATCAAATTTTTATTTAAGGGCCGATGTGGCCAATTGAAATATATATGCTAAATCTTCTTCATTTTCAATAGATGTGTCAAATATCTATTTTAGTAATATATTGGGCCCCATAGTTACATTAACTATTAAAAAATAATTAAAATTGATTTTAGTTTTTATTCTATTGATTATCAATGGGTATTAAAAAATAAAACTAAAGCCATTTGACTTCATCTTTGTTTGCTGTAAAAAAAAGATAATTAGAAAGCAAAAAGTCAAATGACTTGGCAACCACGTCAATTATGACATCTCCCTTGGCGACAACCTTGATGTCTTTTAATCATAATTAGCGTATTTAACATCATTTGACATCTTTTTTGGAGATGATCTAATATCATTCTTGAAGATCTTGTTTGGAGGCTTTCTCCTTTACCCATACGCTTCCTTATATAGTGTTCCATGATGCCCTAGGTCTTCACCCATTCTCGTCAAAATATCTTCTGTTTGTGGCTACAATTACAAGCTCTCACATTTACTAGATTTTTCACCATACAATAATTATTCTAAAAGCTTTAAGTCTACAAACCAATAGTAGGCTGTCCGATAACATGTCAAAGTAATGTCGCTTTATAGAATCCATGTGAATTATCAGATTATGGCCCAAACAAAAATGCAGCGAAACCAATGTTGTTGTTGCACTTTCATTGTTTCCCTTTCTAAAGTATCATTATTAAATTTTATTATTATATTTTGTTCAATGTTATAAAAAGTTTCATAACACGCAAACAAAAAAATGGCACATGAACCACATAGTCAAATTGATTCCACCAAATATTTGATTGGAAATTTAATGAGTGCCAAAATGTTAATTAAACTGTTGAGAAATGATGCATAGTCATGATTGTTTTTCGTCATTATAGTTAAGCTCATTTGCATGGTTGTTTTTCAGAGCATCTCCGATGGAAGATATAAAATGTCTTTTTTTAAACAATTGATATTATCTACACTAAGGAGAGGGAATGAGCTTATCCTTACAATGAAAAGATATAAAATGCCTTAAAATGGACATTTTACAATTTTTGACATAAAACTCTCCAATAACAAAATGTAAATTATTCATCTTTAACCAGATGTAAATTAAAACCTTTATATACTTTTTTTCTTTCTACCCGACCTTTTATTAACAGTAGTGCAGAGAAGCACAGAAATGCAGAAAGAGAATAAGATATTAATAGTAGTGCAGAGAAGCACAGAAATGTAGAAAGAGAATAAGAGAAAGAGAGAGAGAGGGAGAGAAAGTAATTAATTACATTGATACTGAATTAATTTTTACAACTATGAGAATACAGTTTATATAGCCATTATGACTAACTTGCAGCCTAAGCTATTTAACTAACTAATTTTGGTAACAACTCTAACAACCTTTTGGATATTGTCAACATTCCCCCTCAATCTCAACTGGGATTGCCCAGTTTGAGATTGAAGTAAACCATCCAGCAATCAACTTCTTACAATCATAGAAATCAAGAAACACAACCTTCTTTGGCAATTGGCCTTCAATGAAGAAAGGGAACAAGAACTGCACTCCGGCAATCGACCTTAATGGAGTTGCATACAATAACAACACACAAAACTTTTCAAGAACGTTACTCCGGCTATCGGCCTTTAAGGAGTAACACACAATAACTAAGATAGAACTTTTCACTCCGGCTATCGGCCTTATGGAGGAAACAAAATGCATTCAACACACTCTTGGCAATCGACCTTTTTCGAACAAATTGGCATACAAGAAACGCCATCAAAGAAGCAAATTTTCTCAGGGAAGAACTTTCTTGCGCAATCTGCTTGGAGATTTGCTTTGAACCAAGTACTACTCCTTGTGGGCACAGTTTTTGTAAGAAGCACTTGCGAGCTGCTCAGGTACTAAAAATCTCGAACATGTATCCAAATATCTCTGGGGCCTTTTATCGAACACCTCACATTCATGTTTTCCACTCCATTTTTTTTTTCGCAGTTTAAGCTGTTGAGGCAGCAACAGGTGATGAAGGAGCAGAATGCGGCGGTCTGGGGAGCACAAACTCGATATCCTCCGGCGCAGACTCAGCCGCAACCCCACCTAAACCACTAAACCAGAGCGAGAAACAACACTCCCAACATTCTCAATGCTCGACCTCTGGGTTTGTCGCCATCTGCATGACCGCCTCTGCAACAAGCTCAGCAGCAGCAACAGTACAACAAAACCCCGAAGGAGCACAAGATACAATATCACAGAAAACCCAATTAACAGACAATCTTTTAGACAACAAAAAATCCCGGCAATCGGCCTTAGGGAAATACAATCAACAATTTCATAGCAACTGAGAAATGGCAATTGGCCTTAAAGATTCTCAAATATGGCATTCGGCCTTGAAGTCTTAACAAATTTGAAGTATACAGCTATCGACCTTGACACTTCCAAAATTCCCAAGAAAATTCTCACTGAGACATTATCACAAACAGTTAATATGCTGGAAAGAAAACTAGTAATCTAAGACAAAACCTGAGAACTTGAATCTTGAAACCCAGAACACAATTCTTACTCTCGCTTTCTTCACCTCTCCACGATCTCAATCTTCAAATCCCCAAATCTCTAAATCCCTAAATCGATCATCATCCCACAAACTCTGCGATTAGATCTTGTCGACAGAAAAATCAGAGAAGAAAGATGAAGATCACGGCTTTGCTGGTCCTCAAGTTCAATCCGGAACAATCCGACCCGATCATCAGAAAACGCACTCGAACATCCAAGCTTGTACGAAAACTCGTTCACCCACAGCGGAAGAGGATCACCAAAGATCAATCCATGGCTCTGATACCATATTAACAGTAGTGCAGAGAAGCACAGAAATGCAGAAAGAGAATAAGAGAGAGAGAGGGAGAGAAAGTAATTGATTACATTGATACTGAATTAATTTTTACAACTATGAGAATACAGTTTATATAGCCATCATGACCAACTTGCAGCCTAAGCTATTTAACTAACTAATTTTGGTAACAACTATAACAACCTTTTGGATATTGTCAACACCTTTTACCCACACCCTCACCACTAGGCTATCCCTAGTGGCTTAGACCTATATATACATTTTTTTTTTTTACATCTTTTGGTGATAGATTTCAGTAATTAAACAGAGCAAATTTAATGGGATCGCTCCTATGAGAGTTAGGGATGGGTTAAAAAAACTGAAAATCGAAAAAACCGGACCGAACACCGATTCAAAACTGAAAAACTGAAAACAAAAAAAAAAACAGAATCGAAAAAGGAAAAATTGAAACCAACCGAACTTTATTGGTTCAGTTTCGGTTTTGGAGGTTTGGAAACCGAACCAAACCTAACCAAATCCCTTTACAATTTATGAATGTATGCCCATGATGTTTCTTTTGTGAAACTTTATTGCCAAGTTTGAAACTAAGCCTAGGGCATTTTTAAGGAGCATACTTGGTTCAATTAGAGAGGATATTCCATTGGTTATAGAAGAAAGTTTTGGAAGGCTTTGGAACTTGGAAGAGCTTCTCCATTTGTTTGCTTTTGGAATGGATACGATGATCATTTTTCTTTGCAATTGAGGTTGTTGATAAAATATAATTGGTTTATATGATCTTGTATATGTACAACCACCTTCCCACTTTCCCCATTTTCTTATTACTAGTATATCAATGCAAGCCTCTTTTATACATTCCATATTAAAAAAAGATCAAGTTTTATAAAATAAAAAATAACCGAAACCGAACAAAAAAAAAAACGAAAAAAACCAAACCAAACTGAACCGAATGAAATCGAACCCACCCATAATTAGAGTAAACATGCCATGTATGTAAAGGGATTCCTATTTTTGTTTTTTTTTTTTAATTGGGGATTAATTGTGGGGCCACTCCACATCGAACTTCAACAATCCGAATTGTCTATTTTGTAAGTCTCAATTTATAGATCATTGAAGTTTGGCATGATATGAGTCCGACAACTAATTTCCATTTAAAAAATAAATTGGGATCCCTTTCCTTAAATGATTCGTTAGACCATCTCCAAAGGAGATGTCAAATTTTGAATATAAAATTTAAATTTTGACAGCTTATGTGGCACTTTGACATCTTTTAAAGTTTTGTTTTCCAACCGATATGTCAAATTAAATTATTATTTTATTATTTTATAAAATAAATTATTAAACTAATTAAAATTTAATAAAGGACATTTAAAGTTTAATCAGTAATCTGTTCACCTTCCTTGATTGAAAAGAAGAAAAAAGTAGGATAATTGCATTGGTTAACTTAACATTAATTATAATAAAATATTAAACTAATTAAAAATTAATAAAATACATTTAATAATTAATAAAAAAACATTTGAAGTTGCTGTCAAATTTGATACCAACCTCTTTTGTTGCCAATCCATGTCATCACCACATAGGATTTGACACTTCGGTTGAAGAATATTAGTGTGGTCTTTTTTTACTGTTATAGCTGATGTGTACATTTTAGCATCTCCTTTGGAGATGCTCTTAGAATATAATTGTTTATCTCAAACTTTAGTCTTTTGAGGATTGTTTGGCTGCGAGTATTGCCACGACGACGCCCACTCGTTAACATACTCAATTAAGCAATAAGCACATTTATTTAAAAAAGTAACCACATTTGACAACAAGAACAAAGAGAACATAACACATTCAGAAATTTAAGTGCCAATCCAATCAATCCAACAATCCAAAATCTGATACTGTGAATGGTAAGTATTTAAGCAACAAAGTAGACAAAAAAGACAAACATAATATTGTGAAAGGACAAGCTCTCTATGTTATGTGAGAAAGTAGAGATAGGAAAAGCTTAATACTACTACTCCACTTTTTTTTCTTTTTTTGGAAAACTAGAGATGTATTAACTAGGGCAAAAGAAGCCAAAGAGAACAACGAAAGCCTAACAAGAGGCAAACAAGCAAAAAACAAACTGGAAGAGCAAGGGGTAAGAAGACCGGACACTCGAAACAACCTCAAAGCGTCCCCCCTTGCACCACTAACACTAACTTAAGGTGGACATGGTAAGCCATCCTTATTCAGCACATGCATTAGTGAAGATGGGGGCCTAGCAACCCAAGACACGTCACACATCTCCACACAACTATGCGACGCCAAATGGTCCACCGCTAAATTGCCTGATCTTGGAATCCAAGGCCAGCGACAGTCCTGAAAGGCTTCCCCAAACTTCAAACACCTCGCTAAAATGGGAAAAGCCTCCCATATGCCATTAGAGAGAGATCCCCGCAGACATGAAATAGATTGTTGAGAATCAGATTCAAGAACAACATGTGTCTGACCCAATTCATGACCCAACTCACAACCATACTGCATAGCCACTGCTTCAATAGCGGCTACACAAGACGCACGGAGGCTTTTTCTGGTAGCGGCAAGGAAATTACCAAAAGAATCCCGAATCACAACTCCTACATAACCACCCCCCGTGCTTGCATCCCAACTAGCATTAACATTATTTTTTAAAAAGGGAAGAGGTGGTGGCAGCCAACTAACTTGCCCATCACTTTGAGAATGCATGTGCACACTGTGGACCGATGAACACGGCTTGGCAGTAAGGAAACCAGCTACACTCGTGGAAATATTGGAAAGCACTTGGAACGGGTTAATAGGTTTGCGTTGGAAGAGGATCCTACACCTAGCTTTCCAAATATGCCAACAGGAAAATGCAATGTAAGACATAACCCGCTGTAAATCCTCATTTGAGTGAGCATGGACTTGAAAGAGAGAACAAGCCAACTGCCCCATGAAGTAATAGCGTTCCTGTCAACCCGACAAGTTAAAGCTCCCACAAACCAAATAGCTGCAACCCAGGGACATAGGAGAAAGAGGTGCTCAACGGACTCATCATGGATATGACATAAAGGGCAAGTTGGTGAAGCTGATGAGTACCGATGATAAAGAGCAACCATCATGGGTAGGGCACCATGCAAAGTCTTCCACATGAAACATCGAAGTTTAGGGGGAGTATGGAGCTTCCACACCCACTTCCATAAAACCGTTGGAATAGTGATAGCCAAGGAGGAGGCATGAGGAAGCAACTAAGCTATCATTTAACCATTGATCCCCCATTCTATTGCAGAGTAGACTCTTAATGATATTCATGGCAGAAAATGCTCTTTCCATTGAAACAATTGCAACCGGTAAAACCAAAGTCAATTCAATAAGTAAATACATATATTGAAATACTCAATGCAACCATTTTTCCACCATTTTCTTAGCAAGATCACTAATGCTTTGCAATTGAGAAAAGTCACTTCTCGAATGCATAGAGTAAATATAAATATCGAGTTGATTTTCAAGTGCCGACAGGTCTTGCTTCGTAAAATCTTAAGGGTACAATTGAGCAAGGAGAATTAGCTTTTCTTTGTCAAAAGCTACAAAAGAACCATTTGGACTCAAACTAGCCAAACATATGAGCAATTCGGTACTTGTCTCATTGAAGCGATCATTTAACTCTGTAAGTTGGGAATCAATGGCAACAAAAAAAAGCTCAACTTTGTAACGATGACGATTGGTCTTTTTGTGGGTATTACAGCGCGACCTCCCTTGAGCTACATATGCCTCATTCATGTTAATAACCTCAATATGATGTTGGACACACAATGACGATACTTTGTCAACCAAAAGATCAAGCCCCTCATCATTCCTCATGTAGTAGTTGTTCTTTACATGTGTTGACTAAATCTCTTGATCATTTTTTTGTAATGCTTGTGATAAATCATTCGTGATTCCCAATATAGATTTCATAAAAAATAGGAGAAACACTAACTCAAAAGATTGTATGTTTCTCAATAACCTATTTGCTTCAGTGATATGAGCATATTTAGGCGACTTACTTAGCTTGTTTTCGTGCATTTATATTGTTAATTCATAGTTGTTTTAGTAGTTTACGCCATTTTCGTGTGTTTTTAGGTTCATATGGCTAAGGAAGCAAAAAGATGCATTTTGGAGCATTTTGGAGCAAAATTGGACTTGGAATGGATAGCTTATGTTTGGAGCAAAAGGAATGGACGAAATTGAAGGATTTCTAATCCATTGCAGCCACATGCACATTCAATCATTCACACCAAAACCTTGCACATGCTTTCCCATTTCATTATTCATTCACTTTGCAGCCACCATTCACTCTTTAATCCACATGCATTCATCATCATCATTCACCACACCTTGCAGCCACATGCATTCCCCTTTTATATTTGCAACCCACATGCACTTCCCCCTTTATCATTTCAGCACATGCACTTCCCACTTCATCATTTCAGCCACCAAACATCCACATGCATTCATCCTAGCTGTTTTGCACATGCATTCACTTAACCTAGCTGTCATGTTCCCTCTCCCATCCAAACCTAGCTGTCATGTTCCCTCTCCCATCCATTCATCTCCCTATAAAAACCATACACACTTCACACAACATTCATTCACTCTTCCATATTCCAGAAATTCGTCAAAACCTCTCCACACCCTTGCAGCAGCCACCAAAACACTTTTCTCCTCCATTGCAGCCACTCCAACCACTCCCCAAACCATTCACACCATCAAACTATCCTTAGACCTTGTGCTACAACGAAGAGGAAGATAAGAGGGCCTAAACGTTCATACAATTCAAGTTTGAGTTGTTGGAATGTTTAGGTGTTTCTTTGATTTCAATGTTTAATTTCAATACTCTTTGTTTTGTACGAATGAGGAATGGAAGAGAAGAGGGCCTAAACGTTCATACAATTCAAGTTTGAGTTGTTGGAATGTTTAGGTGTTTCTTTGATTCCAATGTTTAAATTCAACTAAACCCCCCTTGGCTAGGGGGGGATTCGAAATATATGTTTATGCTTGCATTTTGATTTGATTACTTCTAATTGCGTTTCATAAGTTGTGGATTCAATTTGTTTAACTGTTTAATTGATAACTTATTTATGTATGTTTATTGAGAGTGCACGCTTAATTTTCATGCATGAATATGACGCTAGAATATAAGTGAGTTTCACCTAATAGTTACGAACTTATATTCACAAGTAGTGGAGGTTGCTTATAAACAATCGCGTTAAACAAATTCTTGGCATAAGTTTCATGCAATCATAGTAACGAATGCCTCGTCAACACTTATAATTTTCATAGAGCGTAATGATTCTTGCTTGTACCTCTTCTATGCATTCATGTTGAGGACTTGTGGGGAATGTTTTGAATTGTCGCATGCATCATCCAATTCAATAATGTTAGGAAGATTTGAAGGTTAATTAGTGCATCACGGTTAACTTGGGGTGTTGAGTATCATAGTTTATTGAAATGCAATTGGAAATCATTTTATTATGCAAGTATAACATGTATGGAGATGAACCCCTTAGCTAGGTTCCCATCCATTCAATTCCATCAAATTCATCTTTACATTCTGTCTAGTTTATTGTTTCGTTATTTCAATTCTCGTCAATTTAAAACCCCCCTTTACTTTCTTGTTCTTTAGACTTTGTTTAGTTTATGTTTTAAAGTGTTTTGATTCAATTTATTTCCCAAAATTCGTCCAAATTCACCAAAGTGCTCAAAACTGCCCAGAAAGTGATTTTAAGGCTGTTTTGAGTGTTTTGGGTGATGTTTGAGTCTTTTGGTTTGTTTTAGTGTTTTAAAGTTTAGTTTTGCATTCTTTGAGTCTAGTATAGTGTTTTATATTGTGTTTTTACGTTTGAATCAAACCATAATCTTAAATTCGTCCAACATTGGGTTTAAGGTCAGAAACTGCCTAGTTAGTGTTTTTAGGCAGTTTTGAGTCTTTTGAACTTGTTTTGAGTCCTTTGAGTCTTTGTGAACGTTTTTAACTTTGTTTTTATGTTTTTGAGTCAAATCCAAGTGATTAACAATCCCTCCTAATCCCCGGTCTAGAACGATCCCTACTTATACTTATACTACAATTGTCAAAAAGAGGGTTTAATTTGTGTGCGTATAAATCACGCATCATTCAGCCACACTATCATTAGTATTATCATCAACAATCATTTCAAGCACATTGACCACGGACGAGTACATAGAAATCAAACTAATCAAAGTACCATAATATGAATTCCATCTTGTAGCTCCAACATGTTTGAGACTAGTTTCTTGATTTAAGCCTTGTCCTGTCATAAGAGAATTATTTTCAAGAGCGTTCGTAAGTTCTTTTTGTTGCATCTCTCTAAGTGCATCATGATGCTTACATGAAGCTCCAATATTATTTACCACATTATTAGCCAATAGACTCATTGAAATTAATGAACACATCAATATACTCTTTTAGTGTGTTTGAAGTGGTGTTGGGAACATGTTGAACTCCTACAAACCTTTCAATGACTTTTCCATTTTTGTCGACATAACGCAAAACCACCACCATTTGCTCCTTTATAGAAACATCACGTGCCTCATCAGCCAATAGAGAAAAGAAACTAGCATTCTTCATATCACTTATGATACTTTTAATGGTTTCAATAGAACATGAATGAACAAGATCTTTTTGAATTGTAGGAGCTATTAGCTTGACATTTCCCGGAGCTTTATCTAACACGTCCTTTATTTTTTCATCATGATTTACAAGGAATTGCAAGAGCTCCAAATAGTTACCTTTGTTGTTTGAAGTGTCACTTTCATCATGACCACAAAATGAAAGACCTTGTCGCAACAAAAACTTAGTGCAATTAATTAACGCATTCAAGCAAGTGCGGTAAGCCATACGAGCTTCTTCTGACTATTTGACCACAACCGTTTCAATATGTGTCTTTTAATTCATTAGATTACTAGCAGCTTCAACAGCTTTATTGTGAAAGCTACCAACCATTCCTACATTTTTTCAAAACATGCTCTTGCGTGCTTCCAATTTTGAAAGCCTACCTTAGTAAAGATGTCACTGCCAGATTGTTCAGAATTGACTTTGAATATATAGCAATAAAAACAAAATGCAGCATCTTTAAATATACTATATTCCAACCAATGAAATTCTTTCAACCAAGTACCAACGAACTGTTGCTTTTTATTCGAATGCAAGGTGAATGGAAAATCATGATCTTTTAGCTCTAAAAGGCTCCATTAATATATATGCTCTTTGGAACTCATCTTGAATATTAGAAGGATAGTCCGTCATTGGAATTCTCTTTCCAGGGTCTCTCTCAAGATTATCCAAATCAACTTTTAACTCATTTTGTTATGGAGTGGAATTACCCCTAATTGGATCAGAATTATTTGGAATTGGAGCGGAGCTATTCGGAATAGGATTGGAACTATCCAAGTTTAAAGGTGAACTATTTGGAATATGATTGTCCGAACTAATCAATGGTGATTTTCACTTGTAATATCGTTCTGTACTTCTAATTTCTATACATATCAATTAATAAAAAAATCTATATCAATTGATGAAACTAAAAAATATGTATGAACTAACATTGTAACACAATCAAAAAAAAAAAAAAAAAAAAAAAAACCTATAACATAATCCAAGTAATATCAGAATCCTAACGAATCAACAATAAATATGTATGAACTAACACTAAAATAGATGTGAAAAATCCTAAGAAATTAACAATAAATAAGGTTGATGCTGTTCAACAATCCTAAGATAAAAATCCTAAAATAGATATGAAAAACTCTAAGCATCAACTGTAGTCTGTTCGGCCCCTTTGTTTTTAACTAGTGTTGTTTTAAAAAATAAAAATAAAAACCTAAAAATAAAAATCCTAACAAATCTGTATCAACTAACACTATATTCGAAAACTTGCAGAAATTTTAAAGTTGATGCTGATGGGTGATGGCCTTCGTCTGGCTTGGGAAGCGTGAGGAACAGTCGAACAGGAGGCATACAATTGCTGATGGGTGAAGGCCTTCGGCTGGCTTGGGAAGTGTGAGAGGCAGACATTTAGGTATATAAAAATTGGTAGTGTGAATGATCGAAAGCAATCTGACTAATGAATAGGCTTTTATTAAATATTAAATATATAAATTGGTAGTGTGAGTGCTCTATTATGTGAGTTTTTAAAATTATTTTGATGACTTGGCTTAAAATGACGTATTTTTCGTCAAGTCATTTTAAAAAATAAAAAATTTAGCTTTCTTCTTCCTCCTCCCATTTTGCATAGCCTGCAGCAGCATGGCTGCTGTTCTTCTCCACCATTGCCCAGATTTGGGTGGTCCTTGAAGGTCCTCACAACCATTTATCCAAGCTTCTGAATGGTCCTAGGATCACCTTGGTCCCTTATTAGATCCGTCCCTGTTTCTGACCATGGTCTCCACCTTCATTCCAAGCTTGCTTAAACGCCTCAATCACATGATCACTCAAGAGCTCAACACCCTTTCCTTTTGCCGTCTGATATGCAGACCATGACCTTATGTATGTAAAAAAGCCATCCAAATCCATCAACTGCTTTGTCACGAACTCAAACGGTCCTGTGTTCTCTTCTCTGTCCACCGGCTCAAATGGAAAATCGATACTCTTAAACTTGTCGTCCACCAATTTACGTGCTGGATCCCAGTAAGGATCAGTATCAACGGTGTAAAAACGATCAAAGAGTGTCTACAATGCTATTAACCCTAGGCATTATATAGTACCATGCTGCAAGGACACCATTAGGTTTCTTCAGTACATGTTTCACTTGTTGGTAGAAATTGGGGAGGTCAAACCAATGGAGGGCCTGAGCAACGATCACCAGATGAACACTTGAATTTGGTGTCAACTTTTGTTCAACCTCGGCTATTGACATGACAGGAGGCGGGGTGTGCTCGTAGCGAATATTGGGCAGCTTGGGTGCCAACTCGAGTTGTTTTTGGCTTGTATCTGTGGCTATCATTTTCTTGAAGATTCCGGGCAGCTGCAATTTAGTTTAACATGTTACTTATTGTGGTTCGAGATTCATGAAAGAACGAGAAATACTTATAGCAGTCTAGAAATATTTTGAACATGAAAAGTTTATGACTAGAAAGTACTCTCTTGATCAATAGTGTCAAGATTTTAGAGAGATGGGCAAGCGGCTCATTACTAATCATACTAAGCATATTGTAGATTTTTAGTTTCGAAGTGTATTTCTATTTCATGAAGAGTTCTAAATGTACACGGCAATATAGAGTTCTAAATGTACACGGCAATATATGCAGGCAAAGAAAATAAATGGTTACAGGCAACCATCATTACATGAAACCCTAGAGACCAGGTAAACCTCGGACACATACTTTTCCTTAATTTAAGATGATTTACACCAAACACAAGACTAAGAAGTAATCCCTTGAATCAAGGAAAAAGAGAAAGCTGGCGTTGAAATTGTGCAGCCATGATTACTTGGAGGGACATGGATCCCCTCCGGATCCATTGGTCCTAATCCACCAAATCCCGTGATCTGGACTATTAAAATTTGATCCAACGGCTACAAATAAGGGCTTACTTTAAAAGTTATAATAACTTTAGCCGTTAGATCAAATTTCAATGGTCCGAATCATGAGATTTAGTGGATTAGGACACATGGATCTGGAGAGGATCCATGTCCTACTTGGAGACTTGTGATATGAGATGACATGTAAGGGTTTAGTGACTGGTTCCAACACATATCAACTATTGTCAATACCTGTTATATATATTTGATTTTTTCAATTCTCTGATGTGAGATATTCTTCAACAAACACAAAATATAGGGTACACACCCCTTCTTACATTCCCTACACTCCTGTCAATTTTTGGTCATCAGATCGAATGAATTGAAGATGATCAAATGACATAAAATAACAAATGACGTGTGGAAAATAAAAAAATGATGTGTGGATAGCACTAACTAGAATATGTAGTGAAGGAGGTGACTCAGATAGCAAACCTAGGCAAAAACACAGTACTGAACAAAAAGGTTTCAAATGACCTAAGCTTAAATTTGTGCTACAATTGATCTATGTTTAAACCGCAAGAAGTGAAAGGAAGATGTTGGAAAGAAGAGAAACTTGCGGATCAGGCAGCCTGGCCACTGCCGGTGCCGACGGCCCATGCGAGGTCGTGACAAGGGGTCTTGGAGGAAATGTATTCAAACAACTCTTTTGGGTAGCATGACCGAGTCTCGGCATATTGCTTTGATTGTTTTATGAACAGCTTCGACATTTGTGATTGTATTTCACAAAGTCGATCGTATCAAGTTTTAGACAAGAACAGTAATATTGGTTTGTCATTCTATTGGGTTCGATGCTACCAATTTAAACTGGTTTTCGGTTTAGACATTGTGATTGTATTTTGACCGAGAAGAAGAGTTCTAAACGAATCTCTCTGCTGCGTACATATGCGAAAGAAACTGAAGGAAGTGAAAGAAAGAGAAATCCGAAACGGCTGATCGTGAGTGGTTAATAAAAGTAGGCCATCATTACGAGCAGATGAGTTGGAACAATTCAACTTGGCAACTTCCGTCCAGCAACAAGAACGAAGACTGGTTGTCTTTGTTAAACTTTCGAACACAGTAGCTTTCAACTTCAAAATCTCATATGTTCAGGCCTTACGGGAAGGCTTTGATATATACACCACAACAACAACTTTACAGATTAAACTGTAAGTGACAGCATACACACACATGCCGCAGCACCATCTATACACCTTTACACATTAAACTACGAGGTAACAGCACACACACATGCAGCAGCACCATCTGCTGTCTTCTGACAGCACACATGGGAAAATGCTTTAACAGTAACCAAGCACGCAGGGGAAGACTTCTGACAGCACACATGAGAAGTCTGAAGGTGTTACACTTTAACAGTAACCACATGGGAAGGACTTTGTCTAACAGCCCCCCCCGGCAAGCTAACAGGTTGTGGAATACTGGAAGCTTGGACACCAGCAACTTGAAACGCGACGAAGAGAACCCTTTTGTAAACAAGTCAGCAAGCTGATCTTGAGACCAAATGTAATTGACTAATAATTCAGCACGAACTACCTTTTCCCACACATAATGGTAATCAACTTCTAAATGTTTCGTGCGTGAATGGAAGACCGGATTAGAGGCGAGTGTAATGGAAGAAATATAATCACACCAAATCGTTGGTTGACTAAGATGCAAATGCAGATCCTTAAAAAGAGATAAGAGCCACAATAACTTAGCTGCAGTATAAGCCAACTATCTGTACTCAGCCTCCGCACTAGACCTCGAGATTGTCTTCTGTTTTTTTGTCTCCATGAAACAAGATTGGAACCCAGCTGAGCAGTTCCAGGTTTATAGAGAAGTCCTTATTTCCTACGAATTTGCAAATATTGTCAAGATTTTAGAGATTTAGTTGCGTCCAAATTAGAAAGCCAAAAAGTGTGGTTTCTTTGATCATTGTCACCCCAAATCAATGCCCAGTAAAGCAGGCAATCCTTTACGCATGCACACTGCACGATTGTCCAATAAATGTCTTTGCAGGCATCTTCATCCAGTGAAGACCCAAAGAACTTGGTCACACAAGATACAGATGTATAATCCCTAAAACCCAAGTTGAAGTAGGCATATTGTCAAACTAACCAGGAGTGTATGTTCCAAAAAGAGCTCATCCATTCCACAAACCGTGACCACCATAAGCAAATTTAATCAAACGTTATGCCAAATATATTATACACCAGTAAAACCGAATTCTGCTTCAGATGAGGACCAAAAATTTCTCTAATGCCTAAAACGAATTTAATTTAGAAGTAAAAAAATGCAATTCAAAGGAACATACGAAGAGTGTTAAGGATATTTATGTAAATACAATAGTTAGTTAATACTTAGAGATATAGTTCAATATTTGTTAATTTGTTGAGATGCATAGTTAGTTAGTTGGAGAGTGGTTGACAGTGACATGTGTAAATGAGTTGTATATATACAACTATCTTGTAATTTTATCAATTGAAATGGAAAGTTATTCTTTTCCAAACATGGTATCACTTGCCTCTGTCTAGCGACTCAATCCTCTTTCCTTCGTTGCTACGCTTTCTGCGACTCTTCCTTGCTAAGCTTCCATCTCTCTGAAGCTTCTTGCATCTGAAACCCTAATTTCTTCTGTAATCTTCCATGGCGACCTCGGCTTCTCCCTCTTCTGACTCTAGTTCTCACATTCATCCTCCTCTGATCATCGATTCCAGCTCTAATTTCTCTAGCACCTTTCACGCTACTTCCATCACGATCCAGAATATTGGATCTCTGGTGCTGATCAAACTGACCACGACAAATTACTTGACCTGGCGTGCCTTATTCACCCTCATTTTCCGTCGGTACAATCTTACAGGCATCATTGATGGCTCGGTTCCTCCACCGCCTCAATTTCTCACTGATGCAACTAGATCTCGTGCTCTGAATCCAGCATATGTTACCTGGTTTGAGAATGATCAGAATCTTCTCATCTAGATCAATTCTACACTCTCTGATTCACTGATTCCCTACACTGTTGAAGCCACCTCTTCCCGAGAACTGTGGGCAAAATTGGAATCAAGGCTTGCGACTGCTTCTCAATCGCATATTCATGAACTCAGATCTCGTCTTCGAAGTCTGACTAAGGGAGATTCCTCAGCGGCATGATTCCTTCAACAAATTGAAGAGATTGCTGATGCTTTTGCCAGTGCCGGAGCTCCGATTGCAGACTCTGAGCTAATTTCTGTCATTCTTCATGAACTTCCACCTGAATACGACTCCTTTGTTAACGCGATTCAGTTTCGCCTCGGTTCCATAACAATTGATGAACTCCATGGCCTTTTTCTTAGTAAGGAGATTCAATTAACGAATCGGAAGAAAACATCTTCGTCTTCGCCATTTCAGGCCTTCAATTCCTCTGCTGGTCGTCTTCCTATACCTTCTTCTCAAGCTCTTATGGCGGCTCAAGATTTCAATTCTCAAGGTCGTGGTCCCGATCGCACCAATTTTCCAACTCGAGGTTCAGTCCACAATCCTCGAAATTTTCAAGGCCGTGGCAATTTTCAACCTAACAATTTTCGACAGAATTCCAATCGCCAAGGCTATCAAAGGTATAATCGTGGTGGTCGCTCCAATTTCTTCTCCTCTAGCAAAAAGATTCCCTGTCAAATTTGTCTACAATTTGGTCATGAAGCACTTGTCATCAGCGAATGAATCCGAATTTTTCTGGTTATTCCTCTCCCTCTGCTATGGTTGCCAGTACAGCTTCCTCTTCTCCAACTTAGCTTATGGACTCTGGTGCCAGGACTCACATGACAAATTCGTATAACAATCTCTAGAATCCAGAACCTTATACAGGCCCTGAGCAAGTTTTTATTGGCGATGGCAAAAGTTTGCCAATTCTTCACTATGGATCTTCTCAATTACCTACTTTTCATTACAATTTTTAGCTTCGCAATGTGTTACATGTTCCTTTATTGAAACACAATTTGCTTTTTGCAAATCAATTTCTCATTGATAATTGGTGTTCTATGCATCTTTATCCCTTTCACTTCACTGTGAAGGATCTTTCTTGGGGGAAGATGCTCTTTAAAGGATCAGTGCAAAATGGTTTCTATCCGTTTCAACCTCTCAACTCGATTTGGTGGTTGATCCTTATCATGCATTTGCTGATTCTGTCAATGCTTCCAGGGATGTTTGGCATCAACGCTTAGGTCACCCCTCTACTAAGATCCTACATAAGTTGAAATTTGAGTTTTGTATTTCTGTTTCTAGTTATACTCCTACTACTTTCTGTAATGGTTGTGCATTAAGCAAGAGTTCTAGGCTACCATTTGTTATTGTGCCAAGTCGGACAAGCAAACCTGTAGAACTACTTCACACAGATGTTTGGGGGCCAACATCTGTATCTTCTGTACTTCATCACAAGTATTATGTCATCTTTATGGATGATTTTACCAAATATTGTTGGTTTTTTCCTTTGCAATACAAGTCTGATGTTTTTAGTATCTTTGTGAAGTTCAAAGCTCATGTTGAGAATCTGTTGTGCACCAAAATTATCACTTTGCGTTCTGATTCTGGTGGTGAATATTTGAGTTCTCATTTTTCAAATTTTCTTGTTGCGCATGGCATTCACCATCAACTAAGTTGTCATCATACCCCGGAGCAAAATGGTTGCTCTGAGCATGAACATTGCCATTTAGTGGAGACTGCCAGGACATTATTGACTTTTTTTCAAGTTCCTCACATTTATTGGGATCATGCTTTTGCTACTGCAGTTTATTTGATCAATAGAATGCCTACCGTATCCAAGGCTTCTCCATGGGAATTGCTATTCAACAGAACCCCCTCTTATCACATACTAAAAATATTTGGTTGCAGCTGCTTTCCTTGGTTGTAGCCTTATTCTACATCAAAGTTGGACCCTAATGATGTGAAATATTCTACCACTCAAATTAAGACCCTATGATTATAGTATGTGTAAGTAGGGATCGTTCTAGGCCGGGGATTAGAAGGGATGCTAATCTACTCTAAATTGACTTAAAAACACTTAACTAGACTTATATGACTTAAAACAAACTAAAAAGACTCAAAACAGCACAAAATAATCAAATAGACTTAAACTAGACACTAAAGGATGATTTGGACGAATTCTAACTTAACTTTGACTCAAAACACTTAAAAACACAAGTTTGGACAAATTCTAACTAAAAGACACAACCAAGTAAAAGAGGATTGGATTTTGGACAAAATTAAGGTAAAAACAAACAGATTTAAAGACTCTAAACAACTTGGACGAAATTGGGGAAAAATATGGGTGATAAGCTAGCTAGAGGGTCCTTTTCCACACATAACACTCTTGCATACAAATTGATTTCCAGTTGCTTTTCCAATAAACCATGAACCTCAACACCCCAGATTAACCGTGAACAACACTAATTAACCCTCAGATTTTCCTTAAGTCATTGAATTGGATGGAATACGCATCAGCAACCCAATTATTCTTCAATAGTTCCCTACATGAACAACATAATAGAGATACAATCAAAGATCATTAAGCTTTGTGAAAGTCATAAACATTGACAAGGCATTCGTAACTATGAACAGCATGATACTCCTGCCAAGAATCTACTTAACACGATTGTGACTAGCATCTCCACTACTTATGAATATAAGTTCATAACGATTAGTTGAAACTCCCTTATATTCTAGCATCAAATTCATGCATGCAAACTAAGCGGGCCCTCTTAATCAACACACAAGAATAAGTTCTTAATCAAACAGTTAAGTAAATTGTATTCACAATCTATGAAATCACAACTGAAAGTAATCAATTCATATTGCAAATATAATCATGGTTTCAAAGTCTCCTTTAGCTAAAACAAGTTTAGCTCTTCATGTTCGCAAAACAAAGATAATTAAACTTAAACATTAAAAACAAAGATAGAATACACCTAGAAACACTCCAGGTGGCTCCTCCTTCCTTCCTTGCTGCGCACAATGCGGATTTGTGTGAATTTAGGCTCTTGAGGTGTGGTGGATGGTGTGGTGTGAAATTGTGGTAGAGGGTGGTGGTTTATGAGTGTTGCGGCATCATGTATTTATAGGGTGAAGGGAAGGCACGAAATTGGGCTAAAAAGGAGAGGAATTAGGACTCCAAATCACCAAAGAACAAGGACAATTTCAATCAAATTCCAAGAAGCACAAGGAATGGTCCTTGTGGCAGATTCTAGAACTTCTAGAAGGGTTACATGTGACATAAACTTAGGGCACGAAAATAGGGTTTCTAGAACCTGATATTTAGGTGATTTAATGTGAAAATGAGTCCTCTTTGAAGCTGGAATTAAGGTAGGAAAAGATTAGGATATGATAAGATAAGGTTGGGTAAGGTTTGGATAAGATAAGGTAATTTGGATAATATTCTTTCTTTGTAGCTGATTCCTTATCTTCCAAGTCTTCAATTTAATTCTTCCAGATGTTAATCACATTCCTAGCCTCTCTTGATCTTCAAATTTGTCCATCCACCTTGCTCCATGCATGTGCAATCCATTTCAAGCCCAAAACTGCTCTAAAATGCTCCAAATTGCACTTTCTTGCCAACTTTGTCAATTGAACATGAAAACACACGAAAATAGCGTAAAACACTCTAACAAGTAGAAATTAGCTATGTAAATGCAAGAAAACAAGCTAACTAAGTCGCATAAATATGCTCTTATCAAATTCCCCCGCACTTAGCTTTTGCTACTCCCCGAGCAAAACAAAACAAACAAAACATAACCTAGACCTTCCAACATTTACCTCATGGATCTCCAATGCAACATGACATGTTAAAAATCACTACTCCCACAGATTTTAGCTATCCCTACCCTTTAGCATATATTTAACCATAGTCACCACTCACTAGCACGCATTTAATCAATTAAAACAACATTTTGAATATAGTAACATGCCTTAGAGAATTCATCAATTCCTCACTGGATATACTCTCTATTTTCACATAGATTTTTTTACTACACTCCCTACACTAGGTATATGTGAGAAGATTGATGTAAACATGTAGACTAATACTCACATATGTATAATCAAAGAAGGCACTTTCTGGAATTATTAACATGTATATGATTATGATCTCATGAATGGAATGCCACTACTTAGACGCGAGAACCAGGGATACCATATGCTCAAACCAATTTTAAACTCCACATATTGAAACACATAACAATCAAGATCGAAGTCAAAGGGTTGTAACGGGGCTAAGGTATTGGCTAACAAAGAAAGGTAAGGATAAACAAAAGTTATTAAAGCAATAGTAAGCAAAGTAATGAAATAAACACTTAGAATTCACTTTTGAATGCATAAACCAACTTTAAACACGAAGGGAAGATTCACACATCAAATAGGGCCAGATTCAAACTTTTGGTCATTTTTTTCAACAACCAATACTTGTGAGTTCAATCTCACTTATTTCTCAACTCTTTTTCTTTCTATTCTCTACTTTTTCTTCTTTCTTCTTTCTTTTTCACGTTTTTTTTTCTTTCCCATGCCCAATTCTTTTTCTTTGGCACATAAAACATACATCCTCCTAGATTTCCACGAAAAACACCTTCCCACACACTTGTTTTTCTACAATTTTTAGATCAAAAGGAATTCTCTCTAAGTCATGCTTCACTATACTTTAAGAACAAGGGTATGGATAGTCCTATTCTAGGCTAGGTAAGGATAGTGTGGCTAACAAAGAAAATAGGCTAACTAAGGCTCAAAGGGTTTAAACCCACAATACATATGCAAATGGTAAGGCTTTTTGGCTATGGTTTTAATTAAATAACTTCATCTTGTTTTATGTTATGCACTCAATTTTATGCTTTGAATGAAATGGGCATGAGTTCTAGTATTTGGAACTATAGAGATGAAATGCATTCTAAGTAGCAACCAATCAAAGAAATAATGAGATCATGCAACGACTTTAGAAAACAAAAACATCTCAGATTAATAACTCTACAAATAAAGTTTAGGCTCAAGTCTCTCAGGGTTGTAGCGTTAGTTTGAATTCTTTCCTTCAAGCATGTTACAAAAACTGATTTTTTTCCTTTTTATGATTACATGTGAATTTGTAAACGACAACTACAACTAAGCATAAACCAAAGAGCATATCAAACTTCCATCCATGTTAGTAACTTTCTTTAACAGTCATGCAATTAAAAACCAAATCCTCATCATTGTGTTGGAAGGTATCCTAAGACATAAACAAACACACAAAAACGACTCTTTTTGCGTTTTTCAAACATTCTTTTTTCGATTTTTTTTCAAATTTTCGGATTTTCTGTTTAAGACACATAAAAACACTTCAAAACACATTAAAAACACTTAAAAACAGTGAGTAACAACTTTAGAAGTGATAGGTGATAAAATCCCTCGAAAATCAGTGAAAAATCATTTGTTTACCCCCCCCCCCACACACACACACACTTAAACCAAACATTGTCCTCAATGTTTCAAACATAGACTCACAAACAAACAAACAAATAACACAATTAACACACACGACAATAATGGCAAAGTAAAAGCAATAAAGAGTAGGGTTTAGGAACGCAAATCTGGTTGTGGAATGTTGGAGATTCCTAGGTCTTCTTTATTTGAATGCATGGGTTGCCTCCCAAGAAGCGCTTGCTTTAACGTCTTCCAGCCAGACTATACCTCCTTTTAAGCTCTCCTAGGTCCCATGGCATGGAATTGATCTTTGAATGGGAGGTGATACTTGAAACGATCCAGTAATGGTTTAAATTCTTGAGTGGGTGCCTGAATCATTAACAACATATTAGTATAAAACAAAATTGAAATTCGGGGAGGTGGCTTACCTGTGTGCTCCAACATAAACTCAAGAATAAACACCTCTTCGAAAGTTGTAGGACTAGAAAATTCAGCCAGATTTGGTGTTTTGAGAGTTATGACTTGTCTCATGTCATAAAATCCAACTTCTTTGGGAATTGTTATCTCAAGCATATCCTCTTTGATGAATTCTAGACATTCCCCAGCCACTTATTTCTCTTGAATCATTCTTCTTGTTGTGCAAAGTTCCTTGGACAATTCAACACATTCTGGAACTTGATTTCTTTGCACCTTTGGAAGGGCTTCCAAGATGTCCTTTTCACTTTCTTCTTCCTTGGAATTTATGAACCTGCAAGGAATAGGGACATTTGGTAGATTGGGGTTAGAAAGAATTGAATTTGGAACAACATTACCTGAATTGGATGGCGTAGGAGCATTGAGTGGCTGCGGCAAGGGTTGTTCTACCCTTTCCGTGGCTTTGGCATCCTCCTCTTCCTCGAGCAGCAACTGTCCATCCATCTTTTGGCTTGGTTTGGACGTCTTGGGTTCATCTCCAACCTCCATGCCACTTTCCAAGGTGATAGCTTCAGCAATTTCAATAGTTGAGTCGGATAGTTCACTTTGTTCTTGCATTTGCCCTATGAATTCCATGATCTCTCCCATTTGATTCTTCAATTCGCTCATCACTTGGGCTTGATTTTGTAATTTCTTGGTTTGATTTAGTGCTTCATGTGCCAAAGAAGTTAGTATTGGAAGAATTTTATCATAATCCAATGACGGACCTGAATTTGGTTGGTATTGTTGTGGAGGAGGTTGTGGTGGCTGCATAGTCATTGTATAGAACTCCTCATATGGCTGCCAATATTCTCCTTGTTGAGCCTCCTTGGCTTGGTTTTGTGAGCCCTACACGAAAGAAATTAATTCATCAAGAAATTGATCATAATCTATTGACGAACCTGAGTTTGGTTGGGCATATTGTATATAAGGTAGTGGTGGCTGCATAGGCGTTGAATAGAACTCCTCATATGGCTGCCAATATCCTTTGTGTTGAACTTGTTGAGATTCCCACCACATAGAGTTTGAATGATCATTCCAATCTGAATTGTACATGTTGGAAAACAAATTGTTCCCTGATTGATTATGATCTTGATAACCCCAGGTATTGACATTCTCCCAACCTCTTTGTGGACATTGATTTGCTTGATATTCTTGCCTATAAGAAGCACCAAATGTAGGGACACTTTGCATTGTGGACCCTTCAGCATACTGTGACAACTGAGAAGTCAGATTCGCTATTTGAGCTTGAAGATTAGCAATTGCCATGTCTTGCTTCTCAAGTACCTAAAATTAAAGAAATAAAACTGAATCAAATATCAAAAGAAAAAACATAAACAAACAAACAGAGGGATTAGCAATTTTACTAATCCCTGGCAACGGCGCCAAAATTTGATGTGAAATATTCTAACACTCAAATTAAAACCCTATGATTGTAGTATGTGTAAGTAGGGATTGTTCTAGGCCGGGGATTAGAAGGGATGTTAATCTACTCTAAACTGACTTAAAAACACTTAACTAGATTTATATGACTCAAAACAAACTAAAAAGACTCAAAACAACACAAAATAATCAAATAGACTTAAACTAGACACTAAAGGATGATTTGGACGAATTCTAACTTAACTTTGACTCAAAACACTTAAAAACACAAGTTTGGACAAATTCTAACTAAAAGACACAACCAAGTAAAAGGGGATTGGATTTTGAATGAAATTAAGGTAAAAACAAACAGATTTAACGACTCTAAACAACTTGGACGAAATTGGGGGAAAATATGGGTGATAAGCTAGCTAGAGGGTCATTCTCCACACATGACACACTTGCATACAAATTGATTTCCAGTTGATTTTCCAATAAACCATGAATCTCAACACCCCAGATTAACCGTGAACAACACTAATTAACCCTCAGATTTTCCTTAAGTCATTGAATTGGATGGAATACGCATCGGCAACCAAATTATTCTTCAATAGTTCCCTACATGAACAACATAATAGAGATACAATCAAAGATCATTGAGCTTTGTGAAAATCATAAGCATTGACAAGGCATTCGTAACTATGAACAGCATGATACTCCTGCCAAGAATCTACTTAACACGATTGTGACTAGCAACCTCCACTACTTATGAATATAAGTTCATAACGATTAGGTGAAACTCCCTTATATTCTAGCATCAAATTCATGCATGCAAACTAAGTGGGCCCTCTTAATCAACACAGAAGAATAAGTTCTTAATCAAACAGTTAAGTAAATTGTATTCACAATCTATGAAATCACAACTGAAAATAATCAATTCATATTGCAAATATAATCATGGTTTCAAAGTCTCCTCTAGCTAAAACAAGTTTAGCTCCTCATGTTCGCAAAACAAAGATAATTAAACTTAAACATTAAAAACAAAGATAGAATACACCTAGAAACACTCTAGGTGGCTCTTCCTTCCTTCCTCGCTGCGCACAATGGGGATTTGTGTGAATTTAGGCTCTTGAGGTGTGGTGGATGGTGTGGTGTGAAATTGTGGTAGAGGGTGGTGGTTTATTAGTGTTGCGACATCATGTATTTATAAGGTGAAGGGAAGGCATGAAATTGGGCTGAAAATGAGAGGAATTAGGACTCCAAATCACCAAAGAACAAGGACAATTTCAATTAGATTCCAAGGAGGACAAGGAATGGTCCTTGTGGCAGATTCTAGAACTTCTATAAGGGTTACATGTGACATAAACTTAGGGCACGAAAATAGGGCTTCTAGAACCTGATATTTAGGTGATTTAATGTGAAAATGAGTCCTCTTTGAAGCTGGAATTAAGGTAGGAAAAGATTAGGATAGGATAAGATAAGATAAGGTTGGATAAGGTTTGGATAAGATAAGGTAATTTGGATAATATTCCTTCTTTGTAGTTGATTCCTTATCTTCCAAGGCTTCAATTTAATTCTTCTAGATGTTAATCACATTCCTAGCCTCTCTTGATCTTTAAATTCGTCCATCCACCTTGCTCCATACATGTGCAATCCATTCCAAGCCCAAAACTGCTCTAAAATGCACTTTCTTGCCAATTTTGTCAATTGAACCTGAAAACACACGAAAATAGATTAAAACACTTTAACAAGTAGAAATTAGCTATGTAAATGCAAGAAAACAAGCTAACTAAGTCACATAAATATGCTTCTATCACCTAAAAGCAAACAGTGCATCTTTCTGGGTTACAGTCTCAACCACAAGGGCTATAAATGTCTTGATCTCCAGGCATTATGTCTCCAAGCATGTCATCTTCGATGAGTCCAGTTTTCCCTTTCACAAGCAAGTCTCTGCAGCATCCTTCTCATCATCCATTATTACTTACAATCCCTCTATTCCATCTCAATTAACATTTTCTACCACCACAGTCAACCCACATACCTCCCCTTAAGAGCTTTCTCCAGTCTTTCAGCCCCCATAACCATATCCATCTACAATCCCCTCCATTATCCTCTCCTATCAGTGCCTCTCCATCCCCTCCACAACCACATCCATCTTCACATCTTCCCACCAACATTCACCCTATGCAAACCTGATCTAAATCCGGCATTTACAAGCCCAAAGCCTTAACTGCAACCAAGCATCCTCTACCATCTCATCTCTTTCATGACTTTGTTCCTACTACATATCTTCAGGCCTCTAAATATCCTCATTGGGTTAAAGCTATGCAAGATGAGTTTCTTGCGCTGAAGCAAACTGGAACCTGGTCTTTGGTTCCTCCATCTCACTCCACCAATGTAGTAGGATGCAAGTGGGTTTTTCGAATCAAAAGGAAACCCGATGGTACCATTGACAGGTACAAGGCATGTCTCGTTGCAAAAGGTTTTCACCAGCAAGAAGGATTAGACTATACAGAAACCTTTAGTCCGGTTGCTAAACCGGTCACCATTTGAATTCTCTTTACTTTGGCAGCTCAATATGACTGGTTTCTTAATCAACTTGATGTAAGCAATGCCTTCCTGCATGGTAATCTCTCCGAACAAGTGTTTATGCAATAACCACCTGGTTTTGAAGACTCTACTCATCCTAATCACATTTGGCATCTCCACAAGTCTCTCTATGGCCTCAAACAAGCTCCCCGAGCTTGGTATGAAAAACTTCATAGAGCACTAACCTCTTTGGGATTCACTGGTTCTCAATCAGATCACTCTTTATTTGTCAAGACAGATCCAAGTGCATATTCTGGTACCTTAAGGGCTCTATTGATCTGGGTTTATGGTTTCCCAAGAGTTCCTTTACTCCAACACTCATAGCATTCTCAGATGCTGATTGGGTAGGTTGTCCTCTTGACCGAAAGTCCACTGGAGGTTTCTGCATTTTCCTTTGCTCTTCTCTTATTAGCTGGAGCGCTAAAAAGCAACCTACTGTTGTTCGCTCATCCACTGAAGCTGAGTATCGGTCTCTTGCCAATACTGCTGCATAAATCACTTGGATATGCAAGCTTTTAGTGGATATTACCTACAAATCGCCTTCTGTTCCACAATTGTGGTGTGATAATGTCTTTGCTCTTTCTTTGGCCAAAAATCCATTGTTCCATGCTCGTACCAAGCATGTTGAGATTGATTACCATTACATTCGAGAGAAGGTTTTGGCCAAAGAAGTTTCTGTTCACTATATTTGCACCTAGCAACAGATTGCAGATATTTGTACTAAGGCTCTTGCTAAGGACTGATTTCACACTCTCCGACACAAACTCTCTCTTCGAACTCCTCAGCTCAGTTTGAGGGGGGATGTTAAGGATACTTATGTAAATACAATAGTTAGTTAATACTTAGAGATATAATTCAATATTTGTTCATTTGTTGAGATGTGTAGTTAGTTAGTTGGAGAGTGGTTGACAGTGACATGTGTAAATGAGTTGTATACATACAACTATCTTGTAATTTTATCAATGGAAATGGAAAGTTATTCTTTTCCAAACAAAGAGGATACACAAATATAAGAAACTCCACAATTACCGAATTCTTGTTTCTAAACTCTAAAAAATGAAAATCAAACGAAAAAAAACTTGCATAAATAGATTCATTTCTTAGTTGGATGATTAAAAACTTCAAAATCATCATCCATGGGTCAAAAAGAGCTTGGCTTTCTCTTTGAGAGCTCTTAGGGTTTTAGTTAGGTTTTAAGATAAAGATTGGTGAGGATTTGATTATTGGATATAAGTTTATTGATAAAATTTTCATTTTATTGCTAATTTCATCTTGTACTCAATGATAATTATGTTGATGGGATTGTTGCCGTATTGGTTCGCAGGTGATAGCCATAAGCCAACAATGTTCATAATGACTTGCTATCAATTACCTTTATCAGACTGAGAATAGGGTAAACAAATTCTCCAGCTCCACACCTTTTATTTTCTGTAAAAAAAAAAAAAAAAAAAAAAAGCTTTAAATCCTATATATTTTGTGCGGGAATTAATAGGCTTGTTCCCTCCTGCTATGATAATCATTTGATAATGCTTACTATGTTTGGTGATCAATTCGGCATATTTTACACTTCAAATATATATGGAAAGTTCTGTTATCTTGTCTTTTTGGATCTGTTGACTGGTTGCTATTGAAGATGTCTGATTAATATTCTTTTACGTATGTTGGCGGGACTCTGGTTACTATATCAATCTAGTTCAATACTATTAATCATCTGGTCTTCAACGATTGTAATGCCATTCCCCTCCAGTTCAGGTTTTTTTATTTTTATTTCTTATTGTTTATGATGCTCAACCTTCGGGAGAAAGATTAACTGCAAACAAAGCACACTAAGTTTACATATCACCAGTATGGTTAATCATATTACGGTTGGCTTTTGGTGTTTGGCTCCGGTCACTATGGAGGTCCTTAAGTTATCTCGTACGTTTGTGGGAAGCTTGGTAAAAGTTGGTTATGTGGCATGAGGGGACTGACTTAGTCGGTCCGAGTTAAATCAAGTTTTTTCAACACTTCTTCCTTTGTGATTGTGGAATTTTTTAGGTCGACGGGCCGAGGGCCCACTCCAACAACACCAATACTATCCCCACTTTACCACCTGCCTAATCCTCAGGTGTGGTGTTTTATCACAAAATGCCTCGGTGTTAGTTAGAGAAGGGTATTTCCATTTAAACTGCTTTCTCTTTGGCCCTCTGGCCGATGTAGGACAATCGATTCCAACACTCACCCGCACGTGAGACCCCATTTTATGGGTCACACGTGGCGAACCACACATCGGCAACCATGTGGAGCCAAGTTGGGGCTCACCTATCGCACGGGGCCAAATGGGGACCCACCAAATCACGTGGCGTCTTTGGCCTACGTGGAGCCAAGTCGAGGCTCACTTATTGCGCGGGGCCAAATGGGGACCCACCCAATCACTTGTTAGCCCGTCCCCTGGCTCTAATACCATGTGGAATTTTTCAGGTCGACGGGCCGAGGGCCCATTCCAACAACATCGATAATGTCCTCACTTTACCACCTGCCCAATCCTCAAGTGTGGGGTTTTGTCACAAAAGGCCTCGATGTTAGTTAGAGAAGGGTATTTCTATATAAACTGCTTTCTCTTTGGCACTCTGGCCGATGTGGGACAATGGGTTCAAACATGTGGAATTTAGTTTCAAAGTATTTCAATTTCATAAAGAGTTCTGAATATACAGGGAAGTATATGTAAGCAAGAAAAGTGAATGGTTACAAGCAACCATCTTTACATGAAACCCTAAAAACCGGGTAAACCTAGGATACAAGCTTTTCCTTAATTCAAGGTGATTTACATCAAACCCAAGACTAAGAAGTAATCAACAAGTTAAGTGCCTTGAATCAAAGAAAAGAGAAAGCTGGAAAGCTGGAAAGAAAAACTGGCGGTTGACTTTGTACATCCATGATTACTTGGAGACTTGTGATATGAGGTGACATGCAAAGGTTTAGTGATTGGTTCCAATACTCCCCCTCAAGCTAGATCGTGGAGTGTAGTCGAGCCAAGCTTGCTTAGAAGCCGACGAAATTGGTGAGAGGGTAGAGCCTTGGTGAACAAGTCAGCCAATTGGTTATGGCTCCGAGTGAATTGAGTTTGAATGACTTGTGTCTGAACTTGAGCTCCGATGAAATGGAAATCCACCTCAATGTGCTTGGTTCTTTCATGAAAAACAGGATTGGCTCCAATGTGCATGGCAGCCTGGTTATCACATATAAGAGACTTAGGAGCTTGATGAGGAAACCCTAAGTCTAAAACAAGGCTTTTAAGCCAAATTAATTCACATGCAGTAGCTGTCATTGCTCGATGCTTCCTTTCAGCACTAGATCGAGCAATAACCTGTTGTTTCTTACTCTTCCATGTCACAAGGTTTCCTCCAACGAAAGTGCAATATCCAATGGTAGATTTTCTATCAATTGTACTACCTGCCCAATCTGCATCTGTGTAAGCACATATTTCTGTGGACTGATTGTTTGACATAAGAATGCCTTTATCTAATGAACCTTTGAGATAATGCAGGATGCGTTTGACAAGTTGAAAAGATTACATTGTGGGAGCATGCATAAATTGGCTAACTAAGCTAACAACATGAGTGATGTCTGGGCATGTGATAGTGAGACAGATAAGCTTGCCCACCAACCTTTGGTAGTAGAGTATATTGGTGAGAGGTTCTTCAGTCAAGTCGGGCTTCATTTTGCTATCAATAGGTGTGATGGCATGCTTGCAATTAGTGAGACTAGCCTCAGTGAGTAAATCAACCACGTACTTTATTTGAATAAGAAATAACCCTTTGTAAGAGGTGGTCATCTCAATGCCAAGAAAGTACTTTAATCTCCCAAGATCTTTGATGGCAAATGTGTGGTGTAAGGAATGTTTCAAGGCTTGAATTTCAATCTTATTGTCGCCAGTGATGATCAAATCATCAACATAAATGTGAATCACAAGTTTACCACTAGAGTCATTTCAAATGAATAAGGAAGAATCGGCATTGCTTCTTATGAATCATGCCCTCTCTAAGACATAACTTAGCTTAGCATACCATGTCCTTGGAGATTGCTTTAATCGATAGATCGCCTTGTGTAGCTTACAAACCATTCCTTTTTCCACTTGAATATAACCTGGTGGAGGTTGCATGTAGGCTTCTTCTTGAAATTCTCCATGAAGGAAAGCATTTTTAACATCCATTTGGTACAAAGACCAACCACAATTGACTGCCATAGAGAGCAATACCCTAACAGTGTTCATCTTAGCCACCAGGGCAAAGGTTTCCTTGTAATCAACCCCGAATGTCTGAGTGAAACCACGAGCCACAAGTTTGGCTTTGTGTATCTCTATTGAACCGTCTGCCTTGAGCTTTGTTACCTACTTCCAACAACCTTCTTTCTTAAAGGCAACTTGACAATGCTCCAGGCGTTAGTTTCTTGCAATGCATTGAGCTCTTCAACCATAGCGAGTTTCTAATGTGGCAAGGAAGAAGCTTCTTGGTTCAACAATTTTAGAGACTTCAGCGAGAAAGGCACGGTGAGAAGTTGAATATTTCGAGTACTGTGAGGCATCAATGATCAGATACCTTAAGGCATAAGTCACATAGTCAAAGAGCCTTGCTGGAGGTTTTCTTGCCCGAAAGGGATTTCTTCGTACACCTTAGGTTGACTATGATGGTTGCGCATTGTCAAATTAATCTTTAGATCCATGTTCAATGTCCCCTTGTGAGATGACCTGTGAATTTGAAGAATTCATGACTTGGTGTCCTTCCTCATTACCTTGAGTGTCATGCACTACTGGAACATCATTATCATGCTTTATGCACCTAAGTAATGGAAACAAATCATGTAGAAATTCCCCCTCACAAGAAACATGCCTTCTTGTCACGATGTTGATGTTGTACATGAACAAAACATGAGAAACCAAACACTTTCAAGTGAGACAGCTTGATAGGTCTCTTTTCAAGAGTTTCATAAGGAGATTTAAATCATAGGACCCGACTTGGGAGTCAGTTGATGAGGCATGTAGCTGTTAAAATTGCATAGGACCAAAACTTCTTTAGAACATTCATATGTAACATTAGTGGACGAGTTTTTTCAAGTAGGTCTTGATTTTTTCGCTCAACAATCCCATTTTGTTATGGGGTTCCCACCCAGCTAGTTTGATGTACAATTCCTTATAAACTCAAGTATTGAACCATGGTGTTGGATAAAAACTCAGTATCATTATCTGATCTTAGTGTTTTAATAGTTGAATGGAATTAATTTGACACAAGTGCATGAAAGTCTTGAAAGATTGTTGGAACTTCACTTTTAGCCTTCATGAGATAAAGAAAAGTGACATGAGTGTAATCATCCACAAAAATGACAAAATATTTGTAACCTTCCATTGATTTAATAGTAGGACCCCATACATCGGTGTGAACAAGTTCAAAAGGTATACTAGACCGAGACATTGAGGTTCCAAAAGGTAACCTAGCAGACTTTGAAAAATGACAAGTATCACACTTAATCAATGGCTGACAAAACTTGGGAAATAGTTTTGACAAAACAACTTCGGATGGATAGGCTAGCCTTTGGTGCCAAAGTTGTTGATCATTGGAAGAGCTTGGTTGAACTTGAAGGGCTGTTGACAAAGTGGGCTTAGTGCAAAAAAAATAAAGGCCATTTTGATAGAATCTTTTAGCAATCTTCCTCTTGGTGAGAGCATCCTGAAAAATACATTTGTGGGTGAGAATATGGCTAGGCAATTTAGAGTGTTAGTGAGTTGTCCTACTGACATCAATTGAAATGGAAAAGATGGTACATATAAGGCAGTAGACTCTATGGTGTTTGAGACTAAACCTAGTTTTCCTTTTCCCATAACTGAGACATTTTTTCCATTTGCAACTGACACATGATATAGTTTTGACAAGGCTTGAAAATCATGTAGGTTTGAGGCTTTATTTGTCATGTGATCAGAGGCACCTGAGTCAATTATCCAACAATCATGATTAATACTAGTTTATAGTGCAGTTGAGAATGCTTTGAAGATACCTAGAGCTATATCTCGTGGAACATGATCATGATCAGCTAAAAATCCTGCAAATTGTCCAAGAAGTGCATTGTGATTGTTTCCTTCACCCTTTGATGTTTGTGCAGCTTTTCCATGATTTTTAGTTTGCAAGTAGGCCGCAAACTCGTTGATAAGAGTCACAGGGTTGGCTGTGAAGTCCACTAAGCCATGAGTGAGAGATTTGGTAGCATTGTTGGCGACATGTTGAGCTTTGAAAGGAACCACTGATGGAGATTTTGGAGCCATCATCCTGTTGTCTTTGAACTTGTGCTTAAGTTTAGGATGTAACTCCCAACACCTATCTTCTGTGTGACTAGTAGCTATTCAATAATTACACTTAAGATGTGGATTCTTCCCTTTGTATACCTTGGAATCATGGCTCTTGTGGTTTGCAACATATCCTCGAGTCTCTGATAACTTGAGATTAGACTCCATATTCATCACCCTCATTCTTGCTTCTTCACGTTTTATCGTAGCATAAACAGTCTTGAATGGTGGTAGCTCCACACTCATTAATATGTGACTCCTGAGATCCTCATATTCTGCGCTGAGACTTGCAAGCAGTTGATAGATCTTATCCTCCTTAGCTCTTTTGAGAAGAATAGTAAAGTCGATGGTATGAATGAGGTATACATCCAACTCATTCCACATAGTCTTTAAACTGCCAAGATGTTGAACAAAAGACTTCTTTTCTTGTTGAGGACAAGCGATATCTCTTTCCAACTGGAATACTAGAGCATGGTTGTTCTGGTTTCCATACATATCCTTCACAAATTTCCACAAATCTTGTGAAGATTCAGAATAACTAGGAGTAGAGAAAGTTTATTCATCTGTTTACTGTAGTTTGTAAAGATTTCTTGATTTGTTTAAGAATCATGAGTCATTTTAATAAGAGGACTTTATTTTCCAACTCGTTCCAATTTATTTTTAATTATTTAGCTTTTAACTCATGTTTCGGATTCGGGTTCGAGTTTGTATTACCGACCCCGGGATTAGATTGGAGTAGAGAAAGTTTATTCATCTATTTACTGTAGGTTGCAAAGAATTCTTGATTTGTTTAAGAATCATGAGTCATTTTAATAAGAGGACTTTATTTTCCAACTCGTTCCAATTTCTTTTTAATTATTTAGCTTTTAACTCATGTTTCAGATTCGGGTTTGAGTTTTTATTACTGACCTCGGGTTCGGGGCGTGAGAGAATGGTATCAGAGCATAGGTATTAGATACTCTTGGATAAGAACTGTTGGGGAAGATTAGCATGAGCCAGATAAGTTTGAATTTCAAAAAGTCTATGCGATGGGTTTTGGAAGTAAAGGTTTTGGTTGGCCTCTAGTGATATGTAGAGTGTACGAATAGGCTTGAATGTGAAGTCAGTTTTTGCATCTGATCTTGACAATTGAATTAATATGTGGATCTTTTGAGAAAGGAAATCAAGTTTTGAGAAAGGATCTTTTGAGGTTAAGCAATGCATGTATATAACTTTAAGATGCATTATTGTGATGTTAGTAGAATGATATTGGAGAAATGAAAATGGTGATATTTCTTAAAGGAATGATAATGATATGTTTCTAAGTTTCAAGGGAAGAGAGAGCAATCAAGGATTAGAAAACTGAATTGTTTTGACTTACTGGAGAGAAATACAATGAGGTTGGAATGGAAGGTTATAAGATGTATCTATGCAGTAGCATATGGTCATTAAGTTGTATGAGCTTGATGATATTAATTTCGGGAGTAACCTACAGGATTCAGAGGATTATACATACAAATTTAAATGCTAAAGAGCTTACAAGTTGTATGTATAAGGAAGGTTTTGTTGAAAGTCTTCATCAACATTATATTGATGATTATGGTTATATGGATTAAGTGATTATTTGGAGATATAGTTCTTTTTGAACATCCATATGTACTGATGAAATTAAGAGCAACAATTTGGTGAGTTTTAAGTGGAATGAGAGCCAAAAAAAAAAAAAAAAATTTCTTTGTGAGGTAAATGATTGAGGATGTACTATTTGGAATGAGAATTCGGAAAAATCTTTGGCTTACTGCAGCATCCGAGTATAGAAAGAGAAACTAGTGGTCATCCTCTGCTAGTTAAAGGGAAACCATGGACACAACTGATCCATTGAAGGCTATTGTAAAGTTGAGTTAAAGAAAATTATTTCAGAAAATCTTCATGTTTGGGGATTACATTTGGACAATTTAAGTTAGTGACTTAGCTTTTATGAATATATTTTACTGATCATTAAGGTCCGGTTGAGAGTATGTGTCTTTCAAGTATTTGAAAGCTTGGAGACTGAGATTAATAAGAGGATGTGGCAAGTGTATTGACGAGGTCTCTAATATTTGCTAAGTATATGAATTATGACGCATAGCGTTGATCCTCTCTACGATTTGGAATTTAAGTAATGGTTGATTGATAAGTACCAATTCAATTGACTAAGGAAAGTAATCATTTGGAGCTATGAGTGTCATGTACTTTCGTTTACCACATATCTTTGAGGCTTAATGAAAAGAATGGAGAGTTATGAATTGGATGACCTAGCTCCTTAGGCATGAATATATATTCAAATTGAGGAACTCCAGTACCATGAATTATCTCTATGGAGTTTTGGGTTTAAGAAATAAAGTTACAGTTGTGATGTGGAATTTAGTCTCGTAATAGAAGTACATAAGATGAAGTTATTGGAGAATGTAAGATTTTAGTCCTTCATAAATTAATAAGCAGTTGAAGTTGTTGGTTAGTAGAGGATTAGAATAGTGAGATAACTTGGAATATTGGTTGTTGTAAAGTTTTAGTTTCTCAGCTTGTGATTTAGTGGTGACTCTTCAAAAAGATTTAATTATTTGGCTTGGAGATATAAGTATTGTATGTACGAATTTATAGAAATACTTGGAAGAGTATTATTCACTTTAAGTTGAACTCCTTGGAGGATATTTGGGATGAGATCGGATTAGATTGGAGTAGAGAAAGTTTATTCATCTGTTTACTGTAGGTTATAAAGAATTCTTGATTTGTTTAAGAATCATGAGCCATTTTAATACGAGGAATTTATTTTCCAACTCGTTCCAATTTCTTTTTTAATTATTTAGTTTTAACTCACGTTTCGGATTCGGGTTCGAGGTTTTATTACCGACCCCGGGTTCGGGGTGTGACAAAAGAGTTCAACAACTTAAATTTAAAGACTCAACAACTTAAATTTAAACACTACAACAACTTAAATATTAAAGAGTACAACATCTTAAATTTAAAGACTCAACAACTTAAATTTAAAGAGTACAACAACTTAAATATGAAAGAGTACAACAACTTAAATTTAAAGACTCAACAACTTAAATTTAAGGACTACAACTTAAATTTAGAGACTATAATCATCATCTTCATCCGCCATTGTAGGAGTATAGTCGGATGTAAACAACCCCTGTCAAGTCATAATTTCCCTCTTTTTCCTATCAAAATATGCCTTGCTCATTGGAGTATAATCCCTAGTGTTCCTTTCCATGTTTCTATCATCCATCTCTTCTTGTATTTCTTTTCCCCATTCTTTATGTCTATGCTTCATTTCTTCCACGGCAATGGCATTTTGCTCTACCATTAATTGCAATGAGGAGGCCATTTCCTCTCGAAAGGCTAACTCCTCCTTTGCCTTCCCCTTTTCCTTCAATTTTCTAGCCTTGTTTTGACCCGGAAACGGATTTTCTACCCTTGTTTCTTCAATCATAGGAGATACTTGTTCATCCCCAGCTGTATTTGACCCGAACACCATCGTAGGACCAAATCTGTCTTGAGGTAGATCTTGAAATAACACCCACCCCTTACAAATTTCCCAGCAACTGTGATGAGTAAAAGGTTTTTTCAAGTCATCCATATACAATTGCTTCACTTGGCGTTCCTCGAAAATATAATTACAAAAATTAAAGGAAATTAATTTATGAAAACACTTACATCGTTGTGTAGATTGGCACTGCTTTCATGTCTACTTTTGGCATCATGGCTTGATGTCATTTATTCAAACTTGGTTGAAGATGTTTTTTCCATCGTGAAGAACAACTCTCATGGTTTTGAGGATTCGATGGAGTGGTGCCTTTGTAAACTCATAGTACATTTTGGACGTACGAGTACAAATGCCTTCCCTTGTTTGAGAATTACCCTTGACACTATCTTTCGAGACCCATCTATAAGCCTTGCAAAGAACTTAATCTTCTTTTCAGGTCCAAGCTCTTCCTTTGAAGATGTGGCCATTTGAAAATTATTGAAAAAATTAAAGGAAAGATTATTGGAAGAGGTAAGAGAATAGAATGTGAAGAATTGAAATAAAATGAGGTAAGATAGTATGGAATGGTGAAAATGATGTGAGAAATGGTGTACGAATAGCTTAGGTATTTATAGGAAAAAAAAGTAGACTTTTTGGCCGAGTGAGGCCCATAAGCCCTTTAGCCTAGCCCTCAGTCGGAGACAGTTTTCGTCTCAAAACGAGCTATTTTTTGGCCTATGGCCCTTTGGCCAAGTCGGTTGGAGATGGCCTTAGTTCATTTAGGGTTTCAGATTTTATTTCCTAGAGAGAGAAGGAGAGAAAAGAGCATTAAGGCTTCACCTTCCTCTTTGTTCTTTATTTGTGAAACCCTAGTTGCAAAACCTTCTTTCATGCATTAAACACCCAAATATTGAAGAATAGGGTTGCATTGTCTTTGTGGTTTTACATTAAATTTGTGGTCAATTGTTTCTAGTTTCAAGTCTTTAAACTGACCCATTTTTGGATTCTTGCCAGTTTCTTCCTTCAACTATTTGACTGAAGAAACTGACTAGACATTTGAATCCAGATCTGCATATCATTGCCATATCATCATATACATAGTTTATGTGTTGGTCTCGGTGCCTCAAGGTGAAGAGTTCAAGAAGAGCTACCATCTTGTGAAGATTGGAGACAACATCTTTTCGGTGCCACAAGGTGAAGAGCTATAGACTAGGTCTAGGAATTGAGATTTGCATGGTACTTTGTAAGAATCTTGATTATACTTGTGTTCAAAGTTATTTATATTGTGCCACATATCTCACATACATATACATGCTACACTTGAATATTTAATTGGTATGTGTTCACAATCATGCTCACTTGACATGTTAATAACTTGGAATGAACTGAGGCCTTGCTGACTAAGATAGCTTTTGGTATTTGAAATTGATTATTGAATCTTTGATTTATTGACTAACAAATCTATCTTAGTTGACTAGAGGGCTTGACTAGTCAATCCAGCAGATTATAATTTTTATATATAGGATATTCCGCCTAGTACCAATTTCAGTGAAGCCACTCCATATCGAACTTCAACGATCTGAACTGTCTATTTTGTTAGTCCCGATTTATAGATCATTGAAGTTCGGCATGGTATAGGCCCCACAACTAATCCCTATTTTTTTAAAAAAAATTGGGATCTCTTCCCTTGAATGATTCATTAGAATTAATTGTTTATCTCTAACTTAGCCTTTCGAGTATTGTTTGGCTGCGAGTATTGGCACGATGGCGTCCACTCGTTAACACACTCAATTAAGCACAGTTATTTAAAGAAGTAACTACATTTGACAGCAAGAACAACAAAACATAACACATTTAGAAATTTAAGTGCCAATCCAATAGATCCAACAATCCAAAATCTGATATTGTGAATGGTAAATATATAAGCAACAAAGTAGACAAAAACATAATATTGTTTCTCTTCAAAGCGCTTATTAAACATGTGACGAACAATTATTGAACGATGATGTCATTGAAATTAAATCTTATTTGCACGCTTTCCTAATATAGTGATGTCATTGAAATTAAATCTTATTTGCACGCTTTCCTAATATAGTGAAAAGACAAGCTCTCTACCTTATGTGAGAAAGTAGAAATAGGAAAAGCTTAATACTACTACACTTTCCCAATTCTTAAATTGACTGGAAATTTGACATCCTTCGGACCATGGTCTCCTCCTTCATTCCAAGCTTGCTTAAATGCCTCAATCACATGATCACCCAAGAGCTCAACACCCTTTTCTTTTGCCGTCTGATATGCAGACCATGACCTTATGTAAGTAAAAAAGCCATCCAAATCCATCAACTGCTCTGTCACGAATTCAAACGGTCCTGTGTTCTCTTCTCCGTCCACCGGCACAAATGGAAAATCGATAGTCTTATACTTGTCGTTCACCAATTTACGTGCTGGATCCCAGTAAGGATCAGAATCAACGGTGTAAAAACGATCAAAGACGGTGTCTACAATGCTGTTAACCCTAGGCACTGTATAGCACCACGCTGCAAGGACACCATTAGGTTTCTTCAGTACATGTTTCACTTGTTGGTAGAAATTGGGGAGGTCAAACCAATGGAGGGCCTGAGCAACGATCACCAGATCAACACTTGATTTTGGAGTCAACTTCTGTTCTACCTCGGCTATTGACATGACAGGAGGGGTGTGCTCGTAGCGAATATTGGGCAGCTTGGGTGCCAACTCGAGTTGTTTTTGGCTTGTATCTGTGGCTATCACATTCTTGAAGATCCCGGCTAGCTGCAATTTAGTTTAACATGTTACTTATTATGGTTCGAGATTCATAAAAGAACGAGAAATACTTACACAACTTTAGAAATATTTTGAATATGAAAAATTTATGACTAGAAGCTTTCTACTCTCTCAATCAATAGCATCAAGATTTTAGAGAGATGGGCAAGCGGCTCATTACGAATCATAATAAGCATATCGACTATTGTCAATACATGTTATATTTGATTTTGTCAATTCTCCGATGTTAGATATTCTTCAACAAACACAGAATATAGGGTATACACATCCTTTTTTATCTTCTCTACGCTCTTGTTGATTTTTTGTCATCTGATCGAGTGAATTGAAGATGATCAAATAACAGAAATTAACAAAAAACGTGTGGAAAGTAAAACATGGAGTGTGGAAGCACCACCCAGAATATATAGTGAAAGAAAGGAGGTGACTCGGATAACAAACCTAGGCAAAAACACAATACTGAACAAAAAGGTTTCAGATGACCTAAGCTTAAATTTGTGCTGCAATGGATCTATGTTTAAACCGCAAGAAGTGAAAGGAAGATGTTGGAAAGAAGAGAAACTTACGGATCGGGCAGCCTGGCCACTGCCGGTGCCGACGTCCCATGCGAGGTCGTGACAAGGGGTCCTGGAGGCAATGTAATCAAACAGCTTTTCTGGGTAGCATGGCCGAGTCTCGGCATATTGCTTTGATTGTTTTATGAACAGCTTCGACATTTGTCCCTGATTTCTGTACTGCAAGTCGATCGTTTCAAGTTTTAGACAAGAACGGTAATATTGGTTTGTAATTCTATTGGGTTCGATGCTACCAATTTAAACTGGTTTTCGGTTTAGACTGTGTGATTGTATTTTGACCGAGGAGAAGAGTTCTAAACGAATCTCTCTGCTGAAGGAAGTGAAGGAAAGAGAAATGCGAAACGACTGATCGTGAGTGGTTAATAAAAGTCGGCCAATTCATCTTGGCAACTTCCCCCCAGCGAAGACTTGTTCTCTTTGACTTCTTGTCTTATCATCATGCATCCACCCCATTTTGTGCCTATTTTATTAGGCCTGGCAAACGGGTCGTGTCTATCGTGTTCGTGTCGTTTTCGTGTAACACCTGTTATCTTAACGGGTCGTGTCGTGTCACACCCGTTAAGTGACCCGACCCGTTATGACCCGTTAAGAAAAAAATATATTTTTTAAAAATTTGCACATACCATACATTGCTACATAAATATTACTTCAAAACATTAAAACATTTCTCGTTCAAGTACTATATCTACACTCGAAAATCCAAGCATATACAAACAATTTTGACGGTTTGGATCGTTGAAATTAGTTTTGGAGAATTCGTAAAACCATAGATTGACTAACACTTAGAGTTTATTTATACTTTCATTAAGTATAACATAAGATTTTGTGGTATCCACTTCTGTAAATATTTTAAATTGAAGATCGAATTCATTCATTGTATTCATATAGGGTCAAGGAGTGTAGTTATAAAAAATCATCAAAATCGGAGTTAAAATAACCGTTAAATCGTGATTTTTCGTTTATAACCGTTGAAAAGCTTTGTCCCGTTACTTGATCTCTGAATGTTTTTTTTTTTTGTGATTTTTTGCTGATGTGATCTCCAAGCATATACAAACAATTTTGACGGTTTGGATCGTTGAAATTAGTTTTGGAGAATTCGTAAAATGATAGATTGACTAACACTTAGAGTTTATTTATACTTTTATTAAGTATAACATAAGATTTTGTGGTATCCACTTGTGTAAATATTTTAAATTGAAGATCGAATTCATTCATTGTATTCATATAGGGTCAAGGAGTGTAGTTATAAAAAATCATCAAAATCGGAGTTAAAATAACTGTTAAATCGTGATTTTTCGTTTATAACCGTTGAAAAGCTTTGTCCCGTTACTTGATCTCTGAATGTTTTTTTTTTGTGATTTTTTGCTGATGTGATCTCCAAGCATATACAAACATTTTTGACGGTTTGGATCATTGAAATTAGTTTTGGAGAATTCGTAAAACGACAAATTGACTAACACTTAGAGTTGATTTATACTTTCATTAAGTATAACATAAGATTTTGTGATATCCACTTCTGTAAATATTTTAAATTGAAGATCGAATTCATTCATTGTATTCATATAGGGTCAAGGAGTGTAGTTATAAAAAATCATCAAAATCGGAGTTAAAATAACCGTTAAATCGTGATTTTTCGTTTATAACCGTTGAAAAGCTTTGTCCCGTTACTTGATCTTTGAACCTTTTTTTTTTGTGATTTTTTTCTGATGTGATCTCCAAGCATATACAAACAATTTTGATAGTTTGGATCGTTGAAATTAGTTTTGGAGAATTCGTAAAACGATAGATTGACTAACACTTAGAGTTTATTTATACTTTCATTAAGTATAACATAAGATTTTGTGGTATCCACTTGTGTAAATATTTTAAATTGAAGATCGAATTCATTCATTGTATTCATATAGGGTCAAGGAGTGTAGTTATAAAAAATCATCAAAATCGGAGTTAAAATAACCGTTAAATCGTGATTTTTCGTTTATAACCGTTGAAAAGTTTTGTCCCGTTACTTGATCTTTGAATGTTTTTTTTTTGTGATTTTTTTCTGATGTGATCTCCAACATATACAAACAATTGTGACGGTTTGGATCGTTGAAATTAGTTTTGGAGAATTCGTAAAACGATAGATTGACTAACACTTAGAGTTTATTTATACTTTCATTAAGTATAACATAAGATTTTATGGTCTCCAGTTGTGTAAATATTTTAAATTGAAGATCGAATTCATTCATTGTATTCATATAGGGTCAATGAGTGTAGTTATAAAAAATCATCAAAATCGGAGTTAAAATAACCGTTAAATGGTGATTTTTCGTTTATAACCGTTGAAAAGCTTTGTCCCGTTACTTGATCTCTAAATGTTTTTTTTTTGTGATTTTTTGCTGATGTGATCTCCAAGCATATACAAACAATTTTGACGGTTTGGATCGTTGAAATTAGTTTTGGAGAATTCGTAAAACGATAGATTGACTAACACTTAGAGTTTATTTATACTTTGATTAAGTATAACATAAGATTTTGTGGTATCCAGTTGTGTAAATATTTTAAATTGAAGATCGAATTCATTCATTGTATTCATATAGGGTCAAGGAGTGTAGTTATAAAAAATCATCAAAATCGGAGTTAAAATAACCGTTAAATCGTGATTTTTCGTTTATAACCGTTGAAAAGCTTTGTCCCGTTACTTGATCTTTGAATGTTTTTTTTTTTTGTGATTTTTTTCTGATGTGATCTCCAAGCATATACAAACAATTTTGACGGTTTGGATCGTTGAAATTAGTTTTGGAGAATTTGTAAAACGATAGATTGACTAACACTTAGAGTTTATTTATACTTTGATTAAGTATAACATAAGATTTTGTGGTATCCAGTTGTGTAAATATTTTAAATTGAAGATCGAATTCATTCATTGTATTCATATAGGGTCAATGAGTGTAGTTATAAAAAATCATCAAAATCGGAGTTAAAATAACCGTTAAATCGTGATTTTTCGTTTATAACCGTTGAAAAGTTTTGTCCCGTTACTTGATCTCTGAATGTTTTTTTTTTGTGATTATTTTTTGCTGATGTGATCTCCAAGCATATACAAACAATTTTGACGGTTTGGATCGTTGAAATTAGTTTTGGAGAATTCGTAAAACGATAGATTGACTAACACTTAGAGTTTATTTATACTTTCATTAAGTATAACATAAGATTTTGTGGTATCCACTTGTGTAAATATTTTAAATTGAAGATCGAATTCATTCATTGTATTCATATAGGGTCAAGGAGTGTAGTTATAAAAAATCATCAAAATCAGAGTTAAAATAACCGTTAAATCGTGATTTTTCGTTTATAACCGTTGAAAAGCTTTGTCCCGTTACTTGATCTCTGAATGTTTTTTTTTTTGTGATTTTTTGCTGATGTGATCTCCAAGCATATACAAACAATTTTGACGGTTTGGATCGTTGAAATTAGTTTTGGAGAATTCGTAAAACGATAGATTGACTAACACTTAGAGTTTATTTATACTTTCATTAAGTATAACATAAGATTTTGTGGTATCCACTTGTGTAAATATTTTAAATTGAAGATCGAATTCATTCATTGTATTCATATAGGGTCAATGAGTGTAGTTATAAAAAATCATCAAAATCGGAGTTAAAATAACTGTTAAATCGTGATTTTTCGTTTATAACCGTTGAAAAGCTTTGTCCCTTTACTTGATCTCTGAATGTTTTTTTTTTTTGTGATTTTTTGCTGATGTGATCTCCAAGCATATACAAACAATTTTGACGGTTTGGATCGTTGAAATTAGTTTTGGAGAATTTGTAAAACGATAGATTGACTAACACTTAGAGTTTATTTATACTTTCATTAAGTATAACATAAGATTTTGTGGTATCCAGTTGTGTAAGTATTTTAAATTGAAGATCGAATTCATTCATTGTATTCATATAGGGTCAAGGAGTGTAGTTATAAAAAATCATCAAAATCGGAGTTAAAATAACCGTTAAATCGTGATTTTTCGTTTATAACCGTTGAAAAGCTTTGTCCCTTTACTTGATCTCTGAATGTTTATTTTTTATGATTTTTTGTTGATGTGATCTCAAAGCTTTGTCCCTTTACTTGACGGTTGGGATCGTTAAAATTAGTTTTGGAGAATTCGTATGCCATCAATCAAGTTCCGTGTGTGTGTGTGTATATATATATATTTATTAAGTAGATTTAAATCTATTTATTTTGTATGTATAAATTATAATTGACTGCTTCACGGAATAGTACATACATCACGTGTCACGTGTGTCATTATAAAAATAGTGAGATATGTCATGACAGTCATGTATGTGATAAAAAGTTAATAACTTAAAAAAAAAAAAAAAAAAAAAATTTACCACTTCTATTAATTTTCATTTTTCCCTCTCTTTTTTGTTTCCTTTTCAACTTTTTCTTATCATTTTCACTTTTCCCTCCAACATCTTTCCCTAATTCCCTCACTTTTTTGTTTTATTTTCAACTTTTCTTAACATTTTCATTTTCCCTCCATTTTTTTTTTCAAAAAGGGCGGCAAGTTGGCAAAGGCAAGAAATTGATTATTGAAATTTGAATGGAAAGAAATCACATCAAATTTCAATGGATGCAAAATCATGCAATGCATCATGCATATTAAATTATTAATTAATAATTATTATAGTTTTTATAAAATTTAATATATATATATATAATTATTATAGATAGACTTAATATTTTGGGGGTATAATTATTATAGTATATATAATTATTATAAATTTTATAGTTAATCTAATATATATATATATATATTTATTATAATTTTTAGGGGTATAAAATTGTAAAATTAATGTATATAATTATTACAGTATTTTTTTAGGGTTATAAAATTATAAAAATAATATTCTGCTTATCGTGTATCGTGTTACCCACGTGTATACCCGAACCAACCCGTTATCTTAACAGGTGCTTATCGGGTTACCCGATAACGACCCGATTCGTTATTGTGTCGACCCAAACACCTGTTAATTTCGTGTCGTGTTGTGTCAGGTTATCGGGTCATGTCAGAAATTGCCAGGCCTATATTTTATATACAAAACTTGGCTTTAATCTATTTCTTTCCAAACAAGAAACAATATATGTCAATTAATAGGGGAGTGATGACTACGCACCACCTATTTTATCTACTGCACGTGAAATTTGACTTCAATCTATTTATTCCCGAACAAGAAACAATGTGTTAGTTGTAAAGTGGAGTGATTATTGTGGTAGCAAATTTCTGCCATCTTCAGTGTTGACGAAAAAGTACTTATAAAACAATTAACACATTTGATCAAAGACCAAAGCCTCATAGTCTATCTGAAAAGAATGAGTGTCGAGGGTTTTCTGTATGGTGAAAAGCTTACCACAATTTGGTGGAAATTGAGGTATTTATAGGAGGGTGTGGCGGGCCTAGGTGTTAGGGTTTTGCCCTACACATGGCATCATCCTATTGTTCATGGTGTGTCGTCTATTGGATGAATGAGGTAAGAATATTCCCAAGATATTAGTTAGGAGATAATATCTTGGTATAATGATGGAAGTATTCCTAATTGATTGAAATATGGATTACTTACTTGGTGGATTTGATCTTCAATTGGAAATGTATTAAAGATAGGATTTAATAATTAATTCTAACTTTAATGTCTTTGACTTTTCATTTCCACAAGCAAGGGAGCTTTGAGCAGTCGTAGTCCACTTCTTGAACTTCAAGGGATGCTAAGCTGCACATGGGGACGCTTGAGAACCTTGCCCATTTAATGAGGGAGTCTTGTCTTTCTTGGGTAAAGGTCCATGTGTTGCCTTGTGGATTTTTGGGATTATTTTTAGCTCCACAAATGCCCCCACACCTGCTGGGCTGCTGGCAGAAAAGGGCAGTATGTATAGAAATCCCAAGCTGCTTAAGTAAGTAGAAAAGTTGTTTCCCAATTTGATATAGATCTTCTACTTTGACTTGGAGATAAATTCTTCTAGGAGAGGGGAACAAGTTACCTCTAAAATCTATTTAAATATGCCTTAAGCAGGGAGTTAAATAAATTTGGAGAGCAATTTTTATCCTACAAGAAAGAGATAAAGCAAGAGGAAAAATTGATTCCCCCTTCCCTAGCCTTTTTCTTCGCTTGCCCTTGCAAAGAATTGTTTTTCGTTGCTTTTCTTCCTCTCCGCACCACACCAAGGTAAGAAAAAATTAAATTTTTGTTTTTCTTAATTTTCTGAAACTCCGGAGCTTGAAATTTTGGCTTAGCAGGGGCCGAGGATTTGAATAAAAATGGCTAGAAAGCCACGGTTTCTGCAAGGAGTAGCTCAGGGCTGTTGCAGACAGGACAGCTTGGCTGGAAGTTAAGGTGTTTGCTCGACACAACACAAATTGGTTGGCTGACACCAAGTGCCAACTCGCCTCAGGCTAAGGAAGTGTTGGGGCATTAGGAAGGTGGGCTGGGCTTGGAATCGTGACAGCGAAAAAGACAAAGAATGAGCGAGGTGTTGGGGAGCCAGCCCTTTTTTTCCTGTTAGATTAGGTCGTGAAGGCCTTTGCGCTAAGGGAGATTGAGAGCAGTGTCTGGTGTGCTAGGCCTCCTGGTGTGTTGGGGCGTCTGGCGTGCTAGCCTGGTCTGTGAGAAAGCCTGGCGCGCTGCTCCACGTGCGTTTTCATTTTATTTTTATTTTTATGGGCAATCGTCTAATATTTTTTTCCTTGCACTTTTGTAGGACTTTTCTAAAAATGTCTCATTCAAGCCATAAAGATGACGAGTATACTTCGTCATTGTATCGTCAGGGAGGGTCTTCTGGTAAGGTAGGCTACTTCAAGGGTGCTCATGTTAAGACCAATTATGACGAGTTGTTCAAGGACTTCCTCGAGGCGTACAAGCAAGTGATTCCATTTGGAGTCTGCGTGAGGCGTGCAAAAGAAGAGCCGTGAACCATGCAATGGGTCTCCTAAGAGGTAATCTGCTCCATGAAGTGCACTCCTACCCAATGTTCTCTAAATGAGATTGGCATGATGGTGGGATTCTTCAATCTAAGTAGGTTTTTTAACTTGGACCTGACTATAGATGAGTTCTGGCAGTTCTTCGACATATGTCATATTGATCGAGTTAGCCTGCTGACAACCCGACATAGGCTCCTTGATCTCTTGAGAAAATTGGATCACGATTGTTCCAAAGACACCTTGGATATAAGTGGAAAGTGGGAATCTGACTCATCCCTGAGTTGCGTGTTCCGACAGCCGTCATTGATGGTAAGTGATTTGTTTCATCTTTGGGCTGTTTTAGGCTGCATTGTGCTTTTGTTGAGCTACTCTTGACTTTGATTTATTGAATGCCTTCTTCTGCTTATGTAGATTCAAAATTTGGCTCAACTCCAAAGACTTCGTCAGATATAAAGAAGGTACATGTTGCCTTAGGCATACTTGCTGAGTATCGTGAGTGGCGCTAACTATTTAGTCTTCTTCATCAGGAGAAAGATAGGCTGCCTCCAACAGAAGAGATTAAGCAAATCAAGGAAGAGGTGTTTGCTCGTCCGATACTGTTATAGAGTTTACTACTAGTAGAGGTGGAAAAAAGAGATATTCCGCTGCTCGTGGGAGTTAGCTCGCTGCTAAGAAGCTGGTCATTGACTTGATTTCTGCTAAGGGGAGGAAAAAGATTGTTGATTCTAAGCTATCAAAGCATGTTGCTCCAAAGATGGCTAAAACCATTGCTGAGAGGATTGCATAGCGCAAATTCTGTTGTGCCCTTGACATCTGGGTCTACATCAAGATGTCCATCTAGAGCTAACTCTGGTTTGGCTTCCGAGAGGCTCACCGCTATGAAAAGAAGGAAAGTGGATTCTGTTGCTAAAGTGGTGCCTAGCCATGTTCTCCTTCTGCTTTTACAACTGATCCGTCTGCTGAAAAAAAGAAAATTGATCGTGTGGGCAGTGGTGAGAAATCCAACCAAGTTTATTTCTAGAGAGTTTATTGAGATTTATGCACTACTAAAGGTTGACCTACTCGAGGACCTTGATGTTTGTGCTAAGTTCGTTGATAATGTTGGGAATATTGTTTGCTCAAGTTCCTTCTGGAAATGTCTTCCCAACTATATGAGGATTTCTCTGCTTACTGCGACGCATAACACTTTGATCTTGGCTGCCAAGTCAATGAGTGTCAACTAGAATGTGATTGAGGCTGCTAAGAAAGTTGAGGCAGCGATGGCAACTCAAGCTCGCTCAACTGCTAAAAGGATTAAAAAGTTGAAATCTAAAGTCATTGTTTTAAAAGGTCTGATGTATCTGCCCCCACCTCTGTGCAGCTGGAAGCTGTCTGCCAGGAAGTTAGTAGCTTGATGGCTAGGCTTGATGCGACTCAGGTGATGTTAGAGGCTACAGAGAAGGAAGTTAACCGCTACGTGCCTCAAATCCAAGACCTTGAGCATGTCAATTCGAAACTTCGATCAACCTATTGTGCAAAGGATGTGGAACTTACCTTCACCCCTAATAATGTGACTTGTCTTCAGAAGGTTGCCAGTAGACTTAAGTCCAAGGAAGTTGAGCTACAAAATGTGTTGTTTGCCAATGAGAACTTGAAGAATGAGTAGGATCTCGTATTGGGTTGATTAAAAAAAAAATGAGCAGTGAAGGAATGAGAATGTCGGCCTCAAAGTCATGGTTACTCAGGGTCAAGCTGATTTCTACAAGTTAGTCCATTTAGATTATCTACCGGGTAAACCGTTTCATTATGAGTTTTCTAAGAAGAACTTCGAGACATTATCCATTTCTCCAAAGAACTTACTTGACTTTTCTTTTGAGGTTGTTGTTGGTGGAGCAGTTGGTGATGGTGCTGCTGAGGCTGGGGCAGCTGAAGGTGAAGTGTTGAAAGGTGTCGCTACTAAGAGCGGTGCAGCTGCTGAAGGCGTGGCGACTAAGTAGCCGATAAGTGTTCTACAGTTGTTAGACAGGCGTTGGGCGTTGTTGCCTTGGGCCTGCAGCTGCCTAGCCTGTTGGATTGATGGTGCTACACTATGGGTCTACTGTCTGCAGCTCATTTATTATGGCCTGAAGATGCACTGTGGACCACTGCAATGGCGGCTGCCACTGCTGGCATGGTCACAGTGGTCCTGGTGGTGGTAGGGTTGAACCCTTCACGGCGATGAGCCTTGATGAACGACGGCATGGGGCTATATCACGATCTCCATTGTCCAGTTCATATCCTTAAACATAGGATGTTCCATTAGTCGTAGTTTCAAAATTTCTCATCATCATATTTCTTACACAGGGCTATTTCAAAGAATTTATAAAAACTTTAAGAATAGGAATGTGTGGAAACATTAACATATAAATGAAAATTTTGAAACATTGAAAGCGAGAGTCTTCTTCGAGCGTTTAAATTAGGCTCTCGATGAAAGCACCAACTTGTGGTAGCAAATTTCTGCCATCTTCAGTCTTGATGAAAAAGTACCTACAAAACAATAAGCACCTTTGCACGCCTACAAGGAGTTTTTTTTTTTTTTTTTTTTTTGGGGGGGGGGGGGGAGGGGGAATGCTTGGCCAATGGACCTCCGATGCCTAAGTTAGTCTCTCTGAAAATAGAGTGTTTAAGGTTTTCTGTATAGCAAAAATCTCACCAAAATTTGGTAAAGATTGAGGTATTTATAGAAGGGTGTGACTGGTCTAGGTGTTAGCGTTTTCCCCTACACATGGCAGCATCCTATTGGCCATGGTGTGTCATCCATTGGATGAATGAGGTAAGAATATTCTCAAGATATTAATTAGGAGATAATATCTTGGGATAATAATGGAAGTATCCCTAATTGATTGAAATAGGGATTACTTACTTGACAGAGTTAATCTTCAATCGGGAATGTATTAAAGATAAGATGTAGTAATTAATCTTATATTTAATGCCTTTGACTTTTCCTTGCCGCGAACAAGGTAGCTTTGAGCAGTTGTAGTCCGTTCCTTGAACTTCCAGGGATGCTGAGCTACACGTGGGGACGCTTGAGAATCTTGCCCATTTAATGAGGGCAGTCTTCTCTTTCTTGGCTAAAACTCCACATATTGTCTTGTAAATTTTTCGCTCCACAATTACTACACCTTTTTTTTCTTTTTTGTACTCTCTTACTTCGAGTGCCTATCATGTTCCCTGGAGACTGAGGACCATTCTTGCTGATATTCAACGGTTGGTGAGTTTCTTTGAGGATATTTGCTGGAAGCATGTATTCAAAGAAGCCAATTTCCTAGCAGATGCGGTCACTAGTGTTGGTTTCTCAGTTAATGACTTCAATGTTTGAGATAAAACTATTATGTTGGTTGCTCGTCCAACTTTTTTCTTTGATTGTACTCGGACAAGTTGCCCTATGGGCTTTTCTCTTTATTTCAGTTCTTTCCTTTTCTAGGGAAAAAAAAAACAAGAAGAAAATAAATAAATTAAAAAGCGCAAAAATATAAATGTGGGTATATAAGTTATTTAATATTAAATATAAATATGGGGGTGTATTCAACATTTTGTGAGATGCTAATAAAAATAGTCATTGTAAAACATTGCTATGCTTAAACATGTACTTAAACATGACAATGCATGTTTTGGTAACTACAAAAACCCATAGAATTTGGTGTTATTTTTTAAATGAGACGCAACTTTTCAAAAAAATCAAATTACCAAAAGTATTAGAACACACAATTCAAGTCATTCTTCCGTATGTCTACCTTCTAGGCATTTGTTAACTATTGACGTGGCTAGTGTGGAGCCCATATTTAATAACTTCAAAAGGAAAGATGTCATTTTTTTTTATCAATAATAGCCAAAATTTAACACCAAATTTCATAAGTTTCATTTTTTATAAATTCTTTTAAATATAGCAGAAAAACCACTTAAATAGATATAAATACCCTCATAATTAAAACCTAATAAACATAAAAGACAACACCCTATTAGATCAGAATTAAGAAAAAATGAGAGGCACGTTTCGTGATGTCAAACCAACTGTAAATTGGAAACAAAAAGAAGTCCTCAAATGAAATTGAGAAACTCCATGTCACCAAGAAGAGAAGAAAAGAAAGACTTAAGAGGAGTACAAGAAACAACGCGAGCAAAAATGTCAGGACCCGTGGTAGTACTACCGACAAAAATTATGATGCCAATGAGAATTTAGAGTCCAAAGCTAAGATGGAAAAGAAGAGTAAAGGGCCTAGGCTTGGAGGAGTTTGAGTTATTGTGGACAAAATCAGACCATAGGGAGGTGGTACGGGATGCAAGGATGTTCGGGGATTCCATCTTTTCATTTCAAAACCTTTGAGTTCCTAAATCCCCAAATTGCCCAACTTAACATCAAAAAGAGGTCGAAATTTGGGGATGATTTGTGAAACATGGACACGGATACGGCGATACGATACGACATGACACGGCAATACGAAAATCTCTAAAAAGTAGGATATGATACGTGATAGGTATGGCAATTACAATTATAATTAAGAACATATTTTGATAAAATAAAAATATATAATTTAGAACATATTTTGATAACACAAGATCATCCAAATTCAAGTTCATTTGATTTGTTGGAGAAGAAAAGTTGAAAATCTAATTCCCTTGATATATATAAAAGAGGGGTGACAGTTGTATTCATAGTTTCAATTAGAGGTGGGCTCTTCATAATTCATATTCACTGATTTCAAATAAAGCTCCGCCTCTTATTAATTTTTTCTTTTTAATTTCTTATTTGAAAGTGTAAAAGTATTCTAAAAGCATGATACTTTTATCCCAAATGTGGGATACGTGTATCCATCCATCCAAAGTGTATCCGTTAACCATGATATGTATCCGATGAGTATCTGAGAGTATCCGGCAAGTATCATATTCGAAAAGTATCGAATATGGGATATGCAACCAAAGTAAAGTATCCATGCATCATAGGCGATGATAGTTCCCCAAACAAAGATGCAGAGGAGATCTATTCAATTGTTTTGGTTTTTCTATGTGGTTTTGGATATTGAGGACATTTAGGTCTATTCATGTTAATTTTCTGTTATATTTGAAAGATTTTACACAAGGTGACCTTTGTGAAAATGGGTGTTAAATTTGACTATTATTGATAAATTCTCGCAGTAAGGTAACAGGTCATCCATGCTAACACATCAGCACAACAGATGTTGGTAATCACTAATCAGCGGTCCCTTCTCAGAACTAAATAGCTGAGCTTTCCATATGATGATCTCCTAGCTAGCTGTATTCAAGTAGGCTAGTAAGTGAGACTGCAAAAGGAGAACCAACTTCTATGGCAAGATAAACCCCCATTGCAGCGGTTTAAGGCAAAAGGGTGGATGGCCCCTCGCACAGCTCCTCTAGGGTGAATGGCACTTGGTGTGTTTGTGTTGGTGTCTGCTGGCTTCTTGCTGCTTGGTATGCTGCAAGAAGAGTACAAAGTTAGTTTTGAAATGTGCCTTTGTGGGGCCTTAGGTATAGGCCTTGAGGCTCACAATCAAAACTAACAACAACCATGGCGTGCCACTGTTATCTCAGTATAACAGATGTAGAACATATTTGGTTTAAGTCGATTACTTACACTCCAAGTTACTCAAACTTCTTGTTATCAAAGGATTGTCGCAGATTGGTTAAGTCTACATTAAGTTCTTTTTTTTTTTTTTTTTCTTTTGCCTTATAAACAAGGACTTTTAGTTCATGATCTTATATGTTCAAATGAAGGGAGTCCAAAGCCCTTTTAAACCATTTGCTTGATTCCATGTTGTTCTTAATGAAAACAGGTTCCTTAGATGCTTGCTAAAAAGTAAATAACTGGATATAACTTGAATACATGCTAAAAAGTACATTTAGATGACAAATCTACCAATTTAAAAGACAAACAAAGAGATTTGGGCAAGATTTCACCATGTCTGGCAAGGTTGAACCTCTTGCAGCCACTTCTCTTTAAGTTTACAAAGGTTGTGCACTAAAAGTGATGGATGGTAAACATGTTTTACATGAGGGAATCGATACTACAACACTAGGGAAGGTAGCAGAGCCTTTACACTAGACAAAAGATAGCTTTTCTAAGGAAACTATTTCTAGAGGACTGAATCTGGGTTGATTTCAGCTTTCTGGATGCAAATCTTACTTGAGAGTAGAGTTTTGTTTGGTCATTTGATTGGTTAAGTGTCCTTGTCTCAGATGCTTGCTTTCCTTTTTATAGGCAATTTGGCCCGACTGCTTTTAGCTCTACTTTTGCACGAAAGCTCTTTGAGGGTAGTGAGTCTTTATCTTTTTACTTGTAGTGCCACTAAAAAGTGTTTTTTGGCTGATAGTAGGTTGGTCTCCATCACTTGTCACTTTTTTCATAAACACATGGTCTATGCCTTGGTTGAGAAGGCTTTTAATTCGCATCAGGCTTCAAGGTTGGGCTTCGGGTAATTGCGACCTATTTTAGCGCATTTGGGCTTCCTTTCTACTAAGCCCAATATTCAAATATTAAACCCAAACAGTGGCCCCTTTAATCATTGTTAAATCTGCAATACGAGGTGGTAATGGTGATTAAAACGAACTGCATGCTCTTACTCGAGACTTGCACCATTTTAAACAGCCGTTTTAACTAAACCTTTGCACTAACCCATAATCCCTAACGTTTACCATATAACCTTCACCTAAATCCTTCAGCCAAATACCTTAGCCATTTTAATCCTTCAAATTTCCAGAACTTCCTTGCCTTCATAGTTCTTCTTGCTTTCTATCTTCGATTATATTCCATCCTCTTTTCACAAATCATCGGCTCCAAAGACTTCTCGCCCTGCATATAAGTTTGGAGAAGGCCTTGTTAACATGTGTCGCCTTCTTAATGGCCTTCATCGTCTTCAGGCAGGCCTGAATACTTCAATTTTCTTTGAAGAATGATGAGTACACTCCATGGGGCCTACTTAAACTTCCAAGGTCTCTATTGTTGGGGAGAACAATATGCCCAAAGCTGATTGGTTCACCCTTAACCCATACTCGACCGAATCTGGCATTTCTTCTTCTAAGTGGTCATCCCACAGAAGAGGTTTCCCTCTCATGAAAGATAAAGCTTGGTTGAAGTGGGTAAATGAGCTCAAGGCTATCTTAAAAAATAAGTGGATGGACAATGGCCTCTACGAGCTCATCATGCTCTCTAAAGTCACGGTGGTTGCTAAGCTTGAGCTCCTGACCACAGCTCTCCTTTTTCTGGAACACTAGGACCAACACATTTGACTTTGGAATGGGTTATATGTCCCAAATTGTCCTCGACATGGCTCAAATCTTTAGGCTAAGGCCCTTGGGCAAATGCTTAGATGTGACCTATGACTGGTCTTCCCCTTCTTGACCGACTGTTAAAGGTTCGGGCGACCCTGACTCCATCATTCAATTAGAGTACAATTCTTCAACATTCAAGAACTATGGGACCTTATTCACCGGCTTCATCCCTTTTGCCAAGAAAACCTTCAGCCCACCTTCAACCACCGTAAATAGGGACTAGGAGCACGTGTACTTTCTTTTGTACTAGCTCAACAAACACATTTTTCCCAATAAATCCAATGGGGTGAAATTGGAGTGGATCCCTTTGCTGGAAACCCTTCATTCCTTCAAGGATAGCCCTTTCTTCTCACCATCTCTACCATTTATTTTTGGAAATGACCAAAGGCGAGCCATTTGAGACCAACCTCAATGGGCCAGCCTGGATAGTCTAATTGTGGCTGCAATGGTACTTCCCTGAGCTTCGGGCGCCCAACCTGGAGTTCCCCAAGGAAGTAGCTCATGCCCGAATTTTGGCTGAGGTATCTCCCACCAATCACTCAACATTCTCCTAGCTCTATTTCTTCCGAGTTTGTAGAACTCGGGCAAACTTGGAATGGGGCACCTCGGTCTTGAGAAGATACCTCTAGTTCTCAGGCCAAATTTTTCAAGATGCATTCGGGGAGGATGTTAGCAAATTTTGCAATGAGAAGTTCATTAGCTACATCTAACTGAGGGATCTGGCATGGGTAGTTCGAAGCGACCGTCGTTATCAACGCGGGCTAGAAGTTTTCCACCCGAATTTCTGTGGTAGGCATCTAGGCTTCAAGTGAAGGAAAAATTTGTGAAAACAAGTTCATTTGAGCAACATCTATGCATGCAATTAACAATTAAAAGGCGGAATCATGCTTGTATGCACTCAAAAACAAAACTTTACCCATGAAATTCAAAGCCTAGTAGTTATGGTGAACGAAGACTCAACTTAAGAACAAAGGGAGTTGAGAAATATTATACCTTTGTTGATTCCTCTTTGCATAAGCAAAGGCTAATCACCCAAGAGATAGGGTCTTCATTTGTTACTTCTTACCTCCATGGATTTCTTGGATGAGGATGGTGAATGGATTCTCCAAGTTCCCAAAATAGAGAACCTCTAAGTCTCTACACCAAGGAGAGCATTGATGAAGAGATGAGCAACCTAGAGGAAGTAAGATTGCTAGCTATTTTCCTCTAGGGTGGCCGGCCTCTTAGAGAAAAATGAGAGCTTTGTGTTCTTATCTTTTCTCCAAAAGAAACCCTAAGGATGAAATGGCTATAAAGTTGCCTTTATACCACCTCACAATGGAGTGGCAAACTTGCAATTAAGGTAAGTTCACTACCCCTCTCTATACGGTCGACCATTGTAGGTTATTTGGGCTTTGAAGCCCTTTGTGTTTTCAAGTTGTCATACAACTTGAGTTATTAGACTTGACATTCAAATCCCATTGGGCCTTACGGCCCAAAACTAACCTGAGGTCTATAACAAACATATTTGTTTGATTAATTAACATATTAATTAATCCTAACCATAAATAATTAAACCATTTAATTATCCTTACTCATCTCCATTGTTTCTTCAATCTCTTCCTTACTCGGTGTACAATCCATTAGGTTCCTTTTAGCGAGGCAGTGGGCGATTAGAACTCTTCAAATCAATTGTGAATTGAAACTTACTTTTAATTCTCCCTTTAGTGATAATACACATTTAGGGCTTCCACAAACCATGAGTGACACCTAGCAGTATATCATGGCTACCCAAGCTAATCAGAATAGGTGGAGAACCTATTCAATTTAGGATTACAATGCAATACGGTCTTTCTCTAATACAATACTCTTGACCACATTGTTTGGTTTAATAGTTTATTCATATCTACTATCCAATGTAATTCATTTACTTATATGTTACCTTGAATGTGATTTGGAACGACTTCCTAAATCTCATTCATACTCTGGCCAGAGATTCTTAATGTTATCATGGAGTATTCTACCTTAAACGGTTTGAAGGTTAGAGACCCCTTATTGCGCATTCACTTGCCTCTATGGCTAACTGGCTTAACCCCAACTATGCCGTGGACACCCTTTGACAGAGTGACTTTGACATAGTCAAAGATCAAGGACCTAACCACAAGACAACTATGATGCCTCAGGTCAAACGACTACTTTGCATTATCCCAACCATGAGTTCTCATGTGACATGAGTATGAGAACTCCTCGTTTATCGTGTTCAGTGGACTCATTCTCTATTGAGCATATACATGCTTGTCTTGGTGTCAATCACACTAATGACTCTCGACTAGTCACTCTCCCTAAGAGAAGACATAGCACGTACTAATCTTAATGGACTGTCAATGCCTAATTGGCAATCCTATGATCAGGAACGTTTAGGATATGTATACGAAAGAGAATGGTTTCATGAATCTAACTTATTTAGATCACATTCTCCCAATTACATATTCCTTGGACTTATTGTTTAAGCATATAACATTTATATGAGATGACTTTAAACAATAATTTTTGCCCTTCATATATTAAACTAGATTAATTTAAGATGTGAAATGTTTGTAAAGTATCATCATATGATTGGCTTTAGGGCACATTTCCAACATCAAGCAAGCCATCCCAGTGCCCTTTTTTTACTTTATGCACTGTGGCACTTCCTACCACCTCTGTTCTCCCCAAGAAGTCACTTTTCGGACAACCTGGTGCAGTCATGAAGTGTTAAGTAAAATCACCCGAAAGTCCGTGGTGTTAAATTTTGAATACACTCCTTCTTTTTCCACTTGGTGAGAGGCCAAGTGGACCAAGAAGTATGAGGGAGACTTGTTAGAGGTCCACGACCGTCTCTTCAGGCAGTTTACCATCAAGTCAAATCCCAAGTTAGATGAACTTGAGAACTGAAAGGAGATGTTCCACCAAAAGAACCAACTTCTTCTGATAGGTATCTTCCATTACTTTAACCTGTATTTTATAATGTTTCTATAATCTGTCTTATCTTAACACTTCTTTGGTTAACTTAATCTTTGCAGCCCAAGGCAACACTGAAGAAGTGGATGTCAGGCTGGATAAAGAAGCTATGAATTCCTTGGTCATTCAGGAGGCTACCAAACAGGAAGTTGGGTCCAGTCACGCTGTTATTTGGAGACTCTGAGGATAAAGCCAAGCGCAGGAGACTCGGGCAACTCGACGGACAAGGGCGACTGTGGTAAAGTCCTCTGAGTTTGAGCCCAATGAGTAGCCTCAACCTCAACTCTTTATTCCAGGTCTACAGACAACCCCCATGAAGAAGAGAACTAAGGCCCAAACCTCCAAAGCTTCTAAACCCTCCCCTCCTTCTTTAGTTGAAGCAAGAAGGAAAAAGCAGAAGTCTTCTAGTGATCAATCTTTTTTTCTTAGTTGTAGTTTCAATTGTTCTTGGGGTATGAGCTAATACCTTCTTCTGTCTTATGAGTAAGGCCTCAAGCAACCAAAAGGCCAACTTTTGCTTCAAAAGATAAGCTATTAGGCGTAGAGATGTACCAGAGGGATAAGAAGCTTCTTGACACTATCCTTGACGAGTTAACAGTATGGCCTCTATTCTTTTGAGCACTTAGGTCTTTTCACAATCATCTCCCTCAATATTTGCAATGATTCCTAACTTATGTTTTGAAATAGGACACTAGAGGTGAAGGGACCACTCAACCCGAGCCTTCTTCTCCTCATGCCCAAGCAGTGCATGCTTCCCCTTCTCGGGCTAAGTCTTCAAAGGTATACCCCTTTCTCACTCTTGGCTTTAGGCTTATGAATTTACCACTTTTGAAGTTAATGATCAACTTCCATTATTTTATAGGCCAAGGTTTAAGAACATACGCCTTTAGTTAGGCAAAGCTCTGCTCCTACTCATTCGACTCCTCATTCTGCACTGGTGGTGACTCCAACTTCCCAGTTTAATCCAAGGACTGAGGAGATGCTACACTTCGTGGAGGACGACAATAACTTGCTGAGTACCTCTTCCTTGAACCTTTTTTGTCTTTAAGCTTTCTCTTTATTTTTACTTATCCTCTAGTTTGCCCTTTTTTAGTCTTCTCCAGCACAGAAGGCCTATCAACATAAGCATAATGAAAAGCTTTCCCTTTTTCAGTCTTCTCTGTGGGATGTTAGAGATTGATATATTGAAGAAGTATAAGCATATTGAAAAGGGTTAAGGTTACCCTGTGCAGTCGCCATAAGTTGAACTTCAAAGTAAAGTAAAAAGTGAGTCAAGAAGGAAGTTGAAAAAGGAAGTCATTTCATTAAAAAAAGGAAGTTACAATGACCCTAGCCTAACAGATTTACATCTTCACCCAAAGTGATTATTCTAGAATAATAAGTTTGTAGAATTGTAAAGATTCTATTAGGTTCAGCTAAGATAGTACTGCTATTAGTCAATTGGGATTCATCATCCTCTATTTCCATATTCGCCTTCTTCACCTCTTCAATTTTTTGGTGAAGTTTACAAGAAATGGTCATTTGTTTAATCTTCAGCACAGAGAGCTACTCATCTAACTTCTGGATCTCAGAAGTCACCACCTTGATCCTATCTTCCATGACTGAACCTTTCATCCACTAGCTGTTGTATGGAAGCCGAAGTTCTAGAATGTTTCTCCTTAAAGCACTTCACCCAATTGGCTTGTCTATCAACCCACTGATGCTGATCCTTCAGAGCTTTCAAGTTCTCAAAATAGGAAAAGAAAGACTAGTATTGAACCTTCAACAGTTGATTGGCTTGTACAATTTAGTAATAGCCTTCTCTACATCATGAAGAGCCCTAAGACTAAAGGAAGTTGAGAAATCCCTCAAAGACCACTCTCGGAAGAACCGACGTTGATCCTGAAAACTTTGAGGCTCAAAGGGATGCCTTGGGGACCTTAGCCTTATCTTAAGTTGCCCGAACCTTCTGAAGCGCTCGGGCAAAGATGTTGTCACAGGAATGGATGAAAATGGTAGGGGCATCACTCCAACACCTTCGATGGTGACAGAGAGGGCAGCTATGGTTGGAAGAGAATGAAGAGGCCCAGTAGTAAGAATGGAAATGGCAGTAGCAGTCTTCTTCTTCTTTAGCCGAGGGATAAAGATCCCTATGATCCCAGGTGGCCTAGGAAAATCTACTTTGCACACCAAGGGCGGAGGAGAGTGGCCCGAGCCATCGCCAGAACACTGTTGCAAACCAAGGAAAAATGAGTTAAGGGGATGGTCCGCGAATGAAGTTAGAGAAAAACTAGAAAAGAAAACTTGGTTTACCTGAATTGAGCCTGGAGCCTTGGAATGAGGTAGAGGAGGTGTTGTTTCCTTTAGTGGTTGAGGATGATTAACCCTGCTTGTTGAATGAGGAATAATGCCCGAGCCCTCATCAGAGGCCTATGAACATCAAAAGAAAAGACAAGTGTCAGTGAGCTAGTTTGTACAAAGCAAAAAATAGAAGTTTAAAAACTAGTATACCAGATATGCAACTTAAGATTATTGGTGAAGTATTTCTGTTACCATGGAAATCTAGGAAACCCTTGGGCTAGTCACATCTGAGACTACAAGGATCTTAAGGACTATTGGCTCCCCAAATGAAGAGACAAGGAAGGGTTTGGAAGCTTTGGGCCCTAGTTCTCTTCTTCGTGGGGGTTGCCCAAGGACCTGCAATAGTGAGTTGAGGTTGAGGCTGCTCCTTGAGCTAGGACTCAAAGGACTCTACCACAGTCGCCTTTACCCACCGAGCTGCCCGAGTCCTCTCCAGCAACGTGACTAGACCCAGCTTCCTGTCTGGCGGCCTCAACTGTAGCCTTCTGAACGACCAAGGCATCTGTAGCTTCTTCATCCAGCCCAACGTCCATTTCTTCAGTGTTTCCTTAGGCTGCAAAGATTAAGCTAACCAAAAAGTGTTGAGAGAAGACAGATTTTGGAAACATCGTAAAATACAGGTTAAAGAAATGGAAGATACCTATCAGAAGAAGTTGGTTCTTTTGGTGGACCATCTCCTTCTAGTTCTCAAGTTCATCTGGCTTGGGATAAGACTTAATGGTAAGCTGCCTGAAAAGATGGTCGTGGGCCTCCAGCAAGTCTCCCCCATACTTTTTAGTCCACTTAGCCTCCCACGAAGTGGAAAAAGAAGAAGTGCATTCAAAATTTAACACCACAGGCTTTCAAGCGATCTTGCTCATCACTTCAAGGCTGCACTAGGCTACCCGAAAAGTGACTTCTTGGGGAAAACGGAGGCGGTAGGAAATACCACGGTGCATAGAGTAAAAAAAGGGCATTATGATGGCTTACCTGAAGCCTAGCTGCTTACCACAGAAATTCGGGAGGTAAACTTCTAGCTCACGTTCATAACCACAGTCGCTTCGAACTCCCTCCGCCATATCCTTCAGTTGGATGCAGGTAATGAACTTCTCCTTGCAAAATTGGCTAGCATCATCCCCGAATGCATCCTGAAAAATTTGGTCTAAGAACCAGGGCTATCTTCTCAAGACCGAGGTGCCCCATTCCAAGTATGCCCGAGTCCTACAAACTCGGAAAAAATAGAGGTAGGAGAATGTTGAGTGATTGGTGGGACATGCATCAGCCAAAATGCAGGCAGAAGTTACTCCCTCGGGGAACTGTAGGTTGGGCGCCCGAAGCTTAGGCAAGTACCACTACAGCTCAACTAAACCATCTAGGCTGGCCCATTGAGGTTGGTTTCAAATGGCTCGCATTTGGTCATTTCAAAGAGTAAACGGTAGAGATTGGTAAGAAGAAATGGCTCTATGGCCACATCGTTGAAGGAATTAAAGGCTTTCACCAAGGGGATCCACTCCAACTTCACCCCTTTAGATTTATTGCGAAACATGTGTTTGTTGAGCCAGTACAAAAGAAAGTATATGTGCTCTTAATCCCTATTTGCGGTGGCTGAAGGTTTTCTTGGCAAAAGGGATGAAGCCCGTGAATGAGGTTTAAGAACCAAGGGTATCTTCTCAAGACCGAGGCACCCCATTCCAAGTCTGCCCAAGTCCTACAAACTTAAAAAAAATAGAGGCAGAAGAATGTTAAGTGATTAGTGGGACATGTCTCAGCCAAAATGCAAGCAGGAACTACTCCCTCAGGGAACTTCAGGTTGGGTGCCCGAAGCTCAGGGAAGTACCACTGTAGCCACAACTGGACCATCCAGGCTGGCCAATTGAGGTTAGTCTCAAATGGCTCGCCTTTGATCATTTCAAAGAGTAAATGGTAGAGATGGCCGAGAAGAAAGTGCCCCATGGCCACATCGTTGAAGGAATTGAGGGCTTCCACCAAGGGGATCCACTCCAATTTCACCTCCTTGGATTTATTGGGAAAGATGTGTTTGTTGAGTCAATACAAAAGAAAGTACATGTGCTCCTGGTCCTTATTTGTGGTGGCTAAAAGAGGGCTGAAGGTTTTCTTAGCAAAAGCGATGAAGCCTATGAATAAGGTCTCGTAGCTCTTGAAAGTTGAAGAATTGTACTCTAATTGAATGATGGAGTCAGGGTCGCCCGAACCTTTAACAGTCGGGTAAGAAGGGGAAGACCAGTCATGGGTCACATCCACGTATCTACCCCATAGCCTTAGCCCTAAGAATTGAGCCATGTCGAGGATGATTAGGGACATATGTCCCATTTGAAAGTCAAATGTGTTGGTCCCAGTGTTCTAGAAAAAGATAGATGTGGTAAGGAGCTTAAGCTTGGCAACCACCGTGACTTTAGAGAGCAAGATGAGCTCGTAGATGCCATTGTCCATCCACTTTTTTTTTAAGATAGGCTTGAGTTCACTTACCCACTTCGACCAAGCTTCATCTTTTATAAGAGGGAAGCCTCTTCTGTGGGATGACCACTTGGTAGAAGAAATGCCAAATTTGGCCGAATATGAGTTAGGGGTGAACCAATCAGCTTTGGGCATATTGTTCTCCTTAGCAATAGGGACCTTGGAAGTCCAAGCAGGCCCCAGGGAGTGTATTCATCCCTCTTCGAAGAAAATTGAAGTATTTAGGCCTACCCAAGGGCTATGAAGGCCATTAAGAAGGCGACGCATGTTAACAATGCCTTCGCCAAACTCATATGCAGGGCAAGAAGTCTTTGGAGCCATTGGATTATTTGTGAAAAGAGGATGGAAGAGAATCGAAGACAAAAAGAAAGAAGAACTGTGAAGGCAAGGAAGTTCTGGAAATTCGAATGATTAGAATGGCTAAGGTATTTAGCCGAAGGATTTAAGTGAAGGTTATATGGTAAACGTTAAGGATTGTGGGTTAATGCAAAGGTTTAGTTAAAAAGGCTATTTAAAATGGTGCAAGTCCTAAGTAAAAGCATGCAGTTCGTTTTAATCATTATTAACGCCTTGGATTGCAGACTTAACAATGATTAAAGCGGGTACTGTTTGGGTTTAATATTTGAATATTGGGCTTAATAGAAATGAAACCCAAGGGCGCTAAAACGGGGTCACAATTGCTCAAAGCCCAACCTTGAAGCCTAATGCGGATTAAAAGCCTTCTCAGCCAAGGCATAGGCCATGTGCCTATGACTGAAGTGACAAATGATGGAGCTCAACCTACTATCAGCCAAAAAGCACTTTCTAGTGGCACTACAAGTAAAAAGATGATGACTCACTACCCTCCAAGAGCTTTCGGGCAAGAGCAAAGCTAAAAGAAGTCGGGCCAAATTGCCTATAAAATGGGAAGCAAGCATCTAAGACAAGGACACTCAACCAATCAAACAACCAAACATACAAACTCTGCTCTCAAGCAAGATTTACATCCAGAAAGCTGAAATTAACCCAGATTCAGTCCTTCTAGAAATAGTTTCCTTAGAAAAGCTATCTTTTGTCTAGTGTAAAAGCTCTGCTACATTCCCTAGTGTTGTAGTATCGAATCCCTTGTGTAAAACTTGTTTACCATCCATGCCTTTTAGTGCACAACCTTTGTAAACTTAAAGAGAAGTGGCTACAGGAGGTTCAACCTTGCCAGACAAGGTGAAATCTTGCCCGAGTCTCTTTGTTTGTCCTTTAAATTAGTAGATCTATCATCTAAATGTACTTTTCGGCATGTATTCAAGTTATTCCTAGTTATTTTCTACCTAAGTGTCCCATTTGCATCCAGATCTGGTTAACTTAAGGAACCTGTTTTCATTAAGAACAACCTGGAATCAACCAAATGGTATAAAATGGCTCTGGACTCCCTTCATTCGAACATACAAGATCATGAACTAAAAGTCCTTGTTTACAAGGCAAAAAAAAGAACTTTATGCAAACCTAACCCATCTGCAACAATCCTTTGATAACAAGAAGTTTGAGTAACTTAGGGCGCAAGTAATCGACTTAAACCAAATTTGTTCTACATCTGTTATACTGAGATAACAATGGCATGCCAAGCTTGTTGTTAGTTTTGATTGTGAGCCTTAAGGCCTATACCTAAGGCCCCACAAAGGCACCTTTCAAAACTAACTTTGTACCCTTCTTGCAACATACCAAGCAGCAAGAAGCCAACAGACACCAACACAAACACACCAAGTGCCATTCACCCCAAGGGAGCTATGCGAGGGGCCATCCATCCTTTTGCCTCGAACAGTGGCATCTTGTGTCAATCAAGCATCATGTGAAGAACTCATAAGTGACGAATGATTCACATGAGACACCACTTATCGATGCTAAGAAAGTCTTTCTCATAAGAGACACATACCTCCCAACCTTCAATGTGAAAAACAAAAATGTTCATTTACCTCTAAGTAACCGATTCTTTTTCTTTTCGATCAAGCAAAACAAAATTTCCTACATGATCCACTCATGGTGTAACCTTCCTTCCAAGCTATATACAGTAATGAGCTTATGCCTAAGCAGCACAAAGGGAGAAATGTTGGAAAAGTTTGATTTAACTCGAGCCGACTAAGCCAGTCCCCTCATGCCGCATAACCAAGTTTTACCAAGCTTCCCACAAACGTACGAGATAACTTATCGACCTCCATCCGGTATGACATTATAACCGTTGAAGACCAGATGATTAACAGTATTGAACTAGATTGATAGAGTAACCAGATTCACGCCAACATACATAAAAGAATATTAATCGGACATCTTCAATAGCAACCAGCCAACTGACCAAAATAACAAGATAGCAGAACTTTCCATATATATTTGCAGTGTAAACTTGCCGAAATGATGGCAAAACATAGTAAGCATTATCAAATGATTAACATAGCAGGAGGGAAAGAACCTATTAATTCCCCCACAAAATACATTGGATTTAAAGCTATTTTTTCCACAGAAAATAAAAGGTGTGGAGCTGGAGAATTTGTTACCCTATTCTCAGTCTGATAAGGGTAATTGATAGCAAGTCATTATGAACACTATTGGCTTATGGCTATCAGTATCACCTGCGAACCAATGCGGAAACAATCCCAGCTGCTATAAGCCCAACAGCACTAACAGTAATGCCGATTCCAACAAAGCCATCTGCATTTAAAACAATGTGTTTACGATCCATCTGATTTGACGCTACAATGCAGCCACAAAAATATAAACTGGAATTCTAGTTAATACCTTTAGCTATTTTATCCTTGACGGTCTTCTTAAGGGTCAGAGCCTGTCTCCATTCAGGGGCAATCTGCAAATCGAGCATGAATATTGTACGAACGTTAGAAATCAAAAAAGCAGGAAAATGCAGGAAACTCATTTTTAAGCCAGCAAAAGGTCAAAGTCACAAAGTTTCTAACTACAAGACTGAGTTAAATAATAAACGACAAGTAAATGTCACCATGCTAATAATCCGCTAATTACTAAAGATGCTCAAACACAGTGCACACTCAACGTTCCAGAAACGGACCACGCATTTGAAGGTTACCTTCAAAATGTCAACTTTTATTGATGGTTCAATAAACAGATCCTACGTACAAATAGCATTGTTCTGGCCAGACTTTCACTTAAAGATGGTCACCAATCATATGATCAATGCAAGACACATGAACATGTCGCAGGTAAGAGAGGTGACTATGTCCCTACAAGTTTTCTAGTAAAATTTGGTGCAATCCAAAGAAAGTTAAGAACAAACCTCTAAGCATTGCTCCACTAGATGCCGACAAGTTGAATATTCCCCGGTTCTGAAGTATCCAACAGCCAGAAGGTAAAGCTTCTCTCTTTGATGCAAAGGGGAGCTACCGTTGGCCAATGAAGCTGTACTAACAGAAACATAATCAGGTCATATGAGAAATTATATAATGGGTCAGGATTGGAGGACACACTTTATGACAAACATTTTGACACCCATTTTTGTAGGGTCCATTCTGTAACTTTTTCCAACAATTTGAACCGTTTATCTTTTTAAATGTTCTTTCAAAGATCATGTCTACTAAAAATCACCCAAATCCAAAATCATATGACCGTTGGATTAAATGATAGTCATTTTAGCATTTCTTTGCAAAATCGTATTCGTCTATTTTTTTCACTACAAATGAATGTTTTAATGGTTTTGTATTTGTCTAATTTGTTGCAAAAATGATCTATGAATGATAAATATAAATATAAACGGCTCGGATCGCTGAAAAACATTGCAAAGTGGGCTTAACAAAATGATTGTCAAAATGTGTCTCCTAACCCATATATAATACTTTAATTTTTTTTTTTTTTTAAATGAAAAGTACAATCAATGAAATAATAGATTGGTAGAATTTTGGTATGCAGAAGTTATCAATTACAAGAAACGGGGAAAGGCTCAGCTTGTTGTAGTTTATAAAATTTGTTGTGTCATGGATGGTTGGGTTCCAATTTTTTACGACAGAAAGAAGCAAAAAGCAACATTACTATAGTTAATTTATGGTCCAACATATCCAGAAAATACGAGGCAAAAAACTTCTTCCCCCTTTCTCCTTCACAAATCTCTTCTCGTTTTCATCTTCCATCTCCCCTCTCCCTCTTCAATAATCATAAAACAAAAGACAACCGGTCCGTTTGATGAACATTTTGTTTTTGTTTCTGTGTTTGAGATACAAAGGAAATACATGGAGAAATGAGGGATATAGAAGAGTGGAGGAAGGATAGTACGAGAGATGAATAAGAAATACATAAGGAAATGCACATTATTAAAAAACCATAAATTATTCTGCGTTATTTTCACTTTTCAAGATTTTGTTTTCATTCATTGTTCTCTATTTCTTCCCCACTCTCCTATCACCCCTCTTCATCCCTCCCCCCTATACTTTTCTCATATCCCAAACACAACAACTGAAAACGAGATAATTATCAAACATGCCCAAAAATTAACCCAGGAAAATGTTGTATACCCTTGGAAACACTTTTAAACAATTAGAGATCAACCGTGAAAGTAATCATGAATTCAATGGTCGAAGAAGAAATCGAAAACACCAGCTCAAAACCAGAAAATTAAATTAACAAAAGCTAATAGCTTAAGCCAAATTTGCAGAATTAAATTAAAAATTAGATGAAATGCGGCTTATGGCTATTAAAAATAATAATTATAAGCAAAAATGTTACCTTCAAGCATTGCAATTCCACGCTGCACATCTTCCGGTTGCCTTGAGTGAACAAGCGCCCATGACAACCGCATAATGCTTTCGCTCTTGTGTTCATCCGAGTCACCCTTGTTGGCCTCTGCTACTTCTTTCTCACACCCCTAATAATTTTAATCAATTCAGAAAAATAAAAAAGAACAAACGACTTTGGATGAACAAAGAGGAACCCAATAGATTACAATCAAAAGAAAGAGGAACCCAGATCTCTGATTGGATTTTCTTTGGGAATTTTCTCGGGAAACAAACGGAAAATGAGCAATGTAATGTATGAACTCACGTGGATGACGTCGCCATCGCACCAGGGGATCTCATCGCCACCGCCACCGCTGAAAAGGTTAGCGACGGAGTCGAAGAACTTGTCGAACAACTGTTCCATTTTTGTGAGAACGTCAAAGATGAAAAATGGTCGACTCTCAATTTGCATGCATGGTCTTACTTCGTGGGGATTGGTTTGGATTGGATTGCTATCTATAGGTTTCCCCAAAGATATTTTCGAATCATTTTCTAATTTAGATATTTAGAGGTCTTTAGGTATTGTCTTTTGAAAGAAGGGCTGAAATTTATCAAAATTAATGTGAATGATCCACGTTGAAACAATGAAGAAATAGGAAGCACTAATATTTTGACTCGAAAAGTTTGTTGTATTCCGCTTTATGGCATGCACCAGAACAATAAAGAGTAATGAATTTTTCTTATTTTTCTACGAGTACGAGAAAAATTGCTATTGAGAAAGCAATACTCACACTCACTACAAATTCTCAGTAAAAATTCTCTCTGTTTTCTAATTCATAACTCGTTATCATCGTGGTAGTAGTCTATTTGATTTATTTGAATGCTTTGCATAAGGGCATTGTTGTTTTATACATCTCTTCATCACCAACTATGTGCTCACGTCTTATTCCCATAAAGACATGAAAATGCTTTGCCTTCTCATAGTTTTTATGTTATTGCCTGCTTGTATGATTTGTTATTTGGTTTACCACCGAGTTAATTATAATGTGAATGGTGTGGTATTAGCTAGGGGTGGGTACGATTCGGTTCGGTGCGGTGCGGTTTTGAAGCTAAAATCAAAATGAAACCAAACCGTTTGGTTCAGTTTGGTGCGGTTTCAAACAGTATCGGTTCAGTTTTTAAGAAAAAAATATACAAGTTAAAATACAAAACGCTCGTTATCTGAAGCTTTCCATGAATGCAATCAACAAAGAACTTTTTTTAAGAAAACTTATCTAGAAGAAAAGTAGTTTCTAGTAAGATCATAAATCATAACTTGAAATGAAAGATTAGAACATATTATTAAGCATTTACCAATCTAGACATGTTAGAGAGTACTCTGAAAGGGTATAAATTAAACTTAAGTAGTAGCAAATCGAACCGCTACAAAATGTCATAAATCCGTATATAAAATGAAATTAATCCCTCATTAAAAACCAGTAAAAAGTCCTCACAGAGCAACCTTATTAGCTAGCTAGGTACCAATTGCCACGCAAAAATTTAAGGCTTGGGAAGAAGAAATGAATGAACGGTTTGCAACTTTACATGCATACTCTGTGTAGTAGATAACATGTATGAATGATCCAATGTCATGGACTCAGGGCACATATATATTATAATTGCCCACCAAACATACTTGCATAGTTGCACCCTCAAATCTATGAGGAAGCTATGCATTATTTCCCTTGCAATTTCGATTTCTCAACGTCCTTTGTGTGGAACATTTTACCTGTTGATCACATATCCAGTGTAGGACAATGCACTCAAGTACCCACCCCTACTGATGAGTGATGATATTATGTAGAAGAGAAAGAAAGTGATAAATGATGATATTCTAGTGTGGTTGAGTTCATACTAAATGTATGGACTCTAAGAAACAACCAATTAAAACATGAAATCTAATATGGGCATTTAATTAAATGCTTATTAATATTTACAGTGCGGTTCAGTTTCGGTGCGGTTTTTGAAAACCAAAACTGAAACCAAACCGTTTCCTACTTTGTGATTCGATTCCAAAACCGAAACCGTTTCAAAACTGTAAAATCGAACCATTCGGTGCGGTCCGATTTGGTTCATGTTTCGATTTCGGTTTTCGGTTTTAAGTGTCCACCCCTAGTATTATCGCTCTTCTCATAAGATAACTACCCACAAGTAGTCTTTTAATTGTACTCAATCATTAAGGAAGTATAACTACCCAACTTTTAAGGGTGATTTCAAATTAGTCCAAACATTTTAAAACATTTAAAATAACTACTCAACGTTTTGAAAAATGAATATTTATTAGGTGACTGGCGTTAAATTAATGATGGTATAAACAAATATTGAAGCATTTGGGAACTCTCTCACTTGTGGAGCTTTGAATCCCAATATCGACCCCTTTTAGCCAAGCAAAAATTAGTGTTTAACTCAGCTAAAGGGGCCAATTTTGGGATTTAGAGCTTCAAAGATGGCTATCAATGAAGACAAACTTCAAATTTTGTCCATGTGTGACAAAATAAAAAATAAAAAATAATTTGTCCATGTTATTATTTAAAAATAATGACATCATCGCTTGGCGTGGTAACATCATCCCTTAACGTTGATGGCTTAATGAATGTAACTATTTAAAAATAATGTCTAATTTTCAAAACGTTATGTAAGTATTTTAAATATTTTTAGAGGTTGGGGCCAATTTGGCTCAACCCCAAAGGTTGAGTAGTTATGCATACTTAACCCTATACTCAAAGCCATAATGATATACACCACATGGATGGTGCAATTTTTTTTTTTTTTTTTTTTTTGGGGTGGGGGGGGTTCAAAGGGAAGATTTTATTAAAACACCAAACACACACTTACAAACAAACAAAGGCCCAACTTACACCTATAAACAGACAAAAAAAAGAGCCTAAAAACAAAGAAAAAACAGAAAGTGAGCCCAACAACAGGCCCAAAAACAACAAAACTTCCGAGAAGCATCCACTGCTTTCTCCATCGCTAATCCGAGAAGCATCCAGCCATTCGGTCTTCATCCACAGCCGATCATCACCTCCTCAGACGCCACCTGTGCATAGCTATAAGCAAGAAATAGTCGGCAACCAAGAGAGAGAAGCCAACCACCTGTGTGAAGCTCAGGGAAATCCCCAAGCGACACTACTAGAAACGGCAGACAAGGAAAACGTGGTGGTGTTGGAAACACCCGAGCCGGTGAAAGTGCCGAAACTCTACACACGAACTCAACAGAAAACATGGCTGAAGATCGAAGCAAGGAAGAGTTGGGAAGAGGTATAGTCCATATTGAAAAATTGGGAGAATCACCAGTAGATGAAAGGAGAAAAGAAGGAAAAGAGAGAAAATAGGACACAGCAACATACCCCAACTGAAGCTAGGGCCGGTGCCACCAAAGATGCTTAGATTTGAAGTCTCACAAAAGCAGTGAGAATGACTCTCACTTCGGAGAAAAGTACACTTATGGATGGTGCAATTATGCATCTATAAATACTAGTGTCTACGGTGAAAATTTGGAATATAAATGATTATTTCCACATTACTACGTTATTATTACTCGTAATTCTTGCAAAACTAAACAAAAGCCCAAAATGTACATAATGTTGGGAATTTTAAAATGAATAATGATAGGGAGACAGAAAATTTAAATCAAATTTATAAACTAAATGATGTCAGTGTCACCAATAAGAAACAAAGCACGTTAATCGACACTTAATTAATAATTCAATCATCTACAACCACATCATTTGGTTTGCAAATTTGGCTTAAAAAATTTGATCTCCCTAGCATTACCTTTTTAAAATTGCTAACTATTAAACATGCGCATAATTTTCAGTTTATTGCGACAAAGGCTTGTAGCTCTCTTGAGTGATTAAAAACATTTCTCCACACCCAAAGTCCTATGCTTTGAGTTTTCAATCTTTTGTGAATGGTTGGCAAGAAAAAATCGGCTCACGATGTATGATGATCTATCGAAGGAAGTCTGGTGAAGGAAAATAATCAATTTCTTATTAAACTCAATTTTCAAACAAAGTATCTAACTATTTGTTACAATTGATTGACTAAATACAGTCTTTTGATTAATTTTTTGCAAAGATAATATTTACATAGTGATTTATAATATGAATGGTTCTAATCATAAACATAAAGTCCTGTGAATCGGCCACAAAATTTTTTGAGTAGAAATTCCTACTCATTCTTGACTAGTCAAGTACTATTCAATTTCAAGTACTGTCCTAAAGTACTAGTAAAGCCTGTTGATAAGTTCCAACATAACAAAAGACGCTATTTACTAAATATCATTATATACTTAGGTGACGTGTGGTGTTTAGGATTAAATTGGATAACTCACTCATTTGTTGAACGAAAAAGAAACGAATGTCAACTATCTAAACACCAAACGAGGCCTTATAATGTCATCTCTTGTTCCTATACTTTGGGCAAGGCTGGGTGAGCTACCTTCATCTTTTCCTTAAGTTTTGGTAGGATTTGCGCAACATAAGAAGGCAGGTCTTTGATTGTTGGTGGGCATTGTTCTAAAAAGCTCGCCTAGGCGGCTGGGCATCATCTCGATTAGTCCTTAGACGTTTGAAATTTAAGAAAGTACGCCTAACACTAAATTCTAAACCCGCCTAGGCGCTAGATCCCAACCTACCGCCTGACTAGCGCCGTCTTTTAGAACCTTGTTCGTGGGGTCAGTTTTGGCAGATCCAGTTGAGATGTACCTCTAGTGCCGTCCCTTTGTGAACCGTGAGTTTTTGTTACCACAACTCTTTAAGTAACAGCATGAAAAATACCTAACTGAAAGCTGAAATGATAACCCGAATAGCGGCATTAAAAGCACTTCGCCTTTCGAAAAGCTTGCATTGCATGCTCATTAAGCACGTTACATTACCAAAACACAATGAGGAAATTGCCGTCGTTTACTTGGAGCTCCATTATTCTTAATTCACAATCTTAGAACAAATTTGAGATGATAACTCGTCCTAGGATATAAGGCCAGGAAGTTACTCCTGAACTTACAATTACGATACGTAGTTTGACCTAGATTATCAGCGTCAGAGCTACAAAATTTCAATTAGCCATTCAGCTCAATCTCCTTCATTCATCTGTTTCTTCCGCTTTCTCCGTTGATCTCTCAAACCTGAAAGGTGTACCAATATCAACAGAGTCAAACAGAGCCCACAGAAGCTAAACACCAACCACCCCTCACATCCTCCACCCAAAAACACACAGAAAGAAAAGGGAAGAAGAATGTACGTGTTTTCTCCTCTTTTCTTTTCCTCCTCAAAGTCACCATGTTTCTTCGCTTTTGAGCCACCTCTTTCCCATCAATGTGTACCTGAGTGAGAGAGAGAGTATAAAATACTGGAACCAAACGGACATAAAATAGAAAACGAAAGATCTTACTCTGAAGGCTTATTATTCACCGCAATAAAGTTTGTTAAATGAAAGTAAATTCCAAAAATTTTTCATGTAGTAATTTCAATATCACGTTCTCATACATCTGCCGATAATCTTATGGTAATTATATTTTATCATGCATCATCTATTCATGCAATAAAACTTTAAAATCAGATCACAAGGAGAATAAGTACAGACTGACTATAGCATCTAGGTACTACCTCATGCCCAGCACTCCGAAGTGCCTGGAGTGGTTCCACGCAATCCTGACCAATTACTACCAATTTGCTTCTTTTCTTATCTCCCGAGTCACTGCTATCGCCAAATTTTTGCTTAGCCAATTCTTCGAATTGATGTAGCAGGAAAGGTGAAACACCAGCCTAAGAAAATAATAATAAAACAAAGGATCAATCTCATGTGCACAAAACTAATGTGATTAGTGGCCATAGGTGCAAACACAACAATGCTGAATCCCCTTATAAAGTTATATATGTATCAATCAAAATACCCTTGGTGGAGATCATACTCATATTATTTGGTCGAGCCAACCAATCATTAGTTCAATTCCAAAGCTCTCGAAAACCCCAAATGGGGAAGAGAAAGTTATTAAGAAATGTCAGGTTACAAACAGAAGTGATTAATTCTACATTAAATGGCCTTTCAATTATGAGTCACCATTATTTGGCCCTTCCTTCGCGAAACAGTCTATACTCATTTTCAGACCATTTCGAGGATACTCCATTTAATGCAATTAATCTTATTAGGTGGGTGTTTTGAGTTGAATGTTATGCTCTCGCTGTCAGTCAAGCTTTAGGCTGATATCCTATCTTTCCTTGTAACTCATCTTTCTTTTCATGGATATTAGTTTTTGTTTCTACATTTAAACAAAATGATAGCATGAAAAACTCATTCTGGCAAGATTAACAACTAGCTTCTAGAAAAGGTCAAAGTGAATAAGATCATTTCCCATCAAAAAGGAAGAAAGTCATTTAAGATCCTGAGATAGTTACCCCTGTCAAATAACGATGTGAAAATGACTTCGGTTGTAATGGGCGCGAAAGTAACATCTTGAGCTCCTGTGTTTCCAAACAAAAGTAGATCAGCTGATATAGCTCCAAACTGTAGACTATGCATACTTAACAATCATAAGAGGCACTTTCAGAAATCAGAATCTTCATATTATTAGCAACCTGCTGCAACTTCTTTAAACTCGCAGAGCTGGCTTTCTTTTGCTTATGACTTTTCACCCTTTCCTCCTCACTGTCATCATACTCCACAACTAATTCAATCAATGCTGCATTTCTTTCGAACCAATTTTTCTTTGATTTCTCCTGAAAAATAAAATAAACAAGTCATCACAAGAAAATTTAATAAAAGACATGAAGGGGAATTAAGAGCAGACTCGAAAATTAAGGCCATGCAGATGAAACATAATATAGAGAAACAGGAAAGGAAATAAAAAAAAAAAAAAAAGAGAGAGAGTAATATGATTGTAATGATTTAGATACAGCAGAGCAGGTAAGGCACAAAGAAGAAAGAAGAATTAGCAGATTAATAACTTCTAATCTAAGAAAGAAAAACAGCAAACACCCAGCAAGTCAAAGGACCAATAGAATGATACCGGTTAAGAAGCTTGTGTGGGAATAACTAATCAATGCTTCAATACCCTCTTCAATCAACGCAACCAGTGTCCAGTTACGAGATAATAGGTTTCATTAGGACTAAAAATTAACCCAAGGTATGATTTCCAACCCACGTTATTTTATTGATCAGGCATGAATGATGCATGGAGCCGGTCCAATGGCATACAAAAGCAGGACAGTCCATATCGAGTTGATTGAGACTCAGCTAGAGCCAGCTCAAACAGCATTAGACACAACACAAGGCCTATTTGGTTGGGCCTTGTGTTGTGCCTATTGGGTTGAGTCTTACATTACAACATGTTATATTTATGTTATCCTTAGATTATAAGATATAGTTTTGTTAAAGAATAAATTATTCTACAGTGATACCTTAAGTTATTTGTATTTGTTCAACAAATATTAGTAGCAACTTATTTCTAGACTAGAAACATCACATTCACACCCATGTAATGAATGAGCAATGTGATAGACGTTTCTGTAGTGAGATGGAAGTTACAAATAAGAGAGAGATAAGATATGGTATGTGAGATAGTAATGCAAAGAGTTTGTTTAATACCATATTAGCCTTCATCTTAACATAATATCATTTAATAAATTTTAATGTACAAATGATATACCTGACATTTTCGATATTTAGGTTGACAAAAAAGATTCACGTTTTCTTTGGGGGGTGGGTGTTTAAGGAGAGTTCACATAGTAATAATCTAGATTATTTAACTATTTAACTAGTCGACTTTTTAATTAAAAAAAATGTTAAAAAGTCAGGTAAAGCTTTGTGAGTTCTAGGCTTGTTCTTATGGCCCATTCAATCGTTTGGACTAGGGCATTGGCCAAGCTTTTCCTCATCTGGGTCAGAAATTTCAGCCCAGCACCCAGTCAAAAAACCAGGTTGGCACCCTGTCAATTCACTCCAGCCCGTGCGTTTGCCTGGCACCCAGCCCAAGCTGGTCTCCAGACCAGCCCATTTTTGACAGACCTTGGGACCGGGCCATTTGTGTTGTTGCACCTGGCGAGTGGCGCGTGGGCACGAGTAGCAGACAACAAAATCAGAGGCGGGGCCCAGCGGCACAGGCGCACTAACATCTCCCCCGGGTGGGCGACGTGGCCCAATTTCTGCCGTTGGATTTCCAACGGCTAGTTATTCTAGACCATTGGATTTCCAACAGTAAAAAAAATTTGAATTTCACTTTTAAACTGAACCGTTCGATCACACATCAACGGTCCACGTTTTTTCCCCAAAAAAAAAATTTTAAGACAGAAATTAAAAATAAAATAATTAATTTTTATTATTTTATAATAAAAAATAATAATATTTTAATAAAATTGACCAGCCTATTTTTTGTTTTAGGGGTGGAGATGCTTTGGCCTATTACTATTCATTAAGGTCTATTACTGTTCACTTGAGTGGATAAATGCGCTGGGTGCTGGCGCGAAGTCTTTAGGGGTGGAACCCTAGGGTGGGTAAGGCCTAGCCTTTCATGCCTCAGGCCAAGTCAGACAGGACCAACCAATTTTGCAGCCCCATTGAACACTAGAATTGCACAGTAACAATCTAAATTGATGTAAATACCTGGGAATCTTTTCGCATAATCTTGTCTATTTGACGTGCAAGAGATAACCGTTTCATGACCTCAGGCAAGTATGCACTGTCCATGGGAAATCGCTGAAAACTTTCCTGGGTACAGAAGAAGAAACATAATAAGGACAACTGTGGACAGAAACCAGACTGAAAACATTAAGTGCTGTCACTGCTAAATTCAAAGTAGCACTTAATTTTTCCTTAATTTTTCCTTGATGTAATGTTACCTTGGAAAATGATTTGCACAATGAAGCAAATTTGGAGGTCTCATTTGGCGCAATTAGTGCAATGCTGCACCCATCAGCAGAAGCTCTAGCAGTTCTACCACTTCTGTGAACATAAACCTAGTGAACAGAAAAAGAACAAAACAGCCCAGTCAGAAAATGTAAGGACCTCATCAAACATGGCAAAAAGCATCCAGATGTTTACTTCTGCGGAATGTGGGAGCTGGTAGTGAACAACAGTTCGAACACCAGGAATATCCAGGCCTCTTGCTGCAACATCAGTGGCCACAAGTAAACCATGTTCATTTCCACGAAAACGATCAATTGCCTGCATTCAGCACCATCAAGAGCGGTAAGCCTTCAAGTCCATAACCAGGGATCTAGAATCAGGATATACTTTTGAGTTTTGACACAAAATCAAAGGTATCCAAAGAAAGAAAATACCACATCATCATAACTAAACAGAAAATTATGTCTGCATCTCCATGTGGCTCCAAGCACAGTACAATGTAGGAAGTTCACAATAACAATATTTTTCGATGAAGCCTTTCAAATTTTCATCCTCTTTACCAAGTATGAAAAAGAAAACAAATAGTAACAGTTTACTATTCGTGTACGATCGTTTATCATAAAGAAAGGAGAAAGGAAAAAAGCCATCAGATCTGTCCGTAGTCATGTTGGCTAGGCCAAAAAATTACACATTTCAGATTGAACTCTAGCAGGTTTGGTAAGATGATTGTAAAAGTACCTAAAAGAAAAAAAAAACAAAACAAAAGAAGAATCCCTTTGCATTTCATAGTTTGATTCATTGGAATTATACTAATTTAAAATAGGTATTTGTTTATTCATATAACTGCTCTCTTTAAATTACACCAAGTGGCATGTGGTCCAATATCCTAGTGGATAGGATGTTGGGTTTCTACCCATGTGTCCCGGGTTCGAAACTCCCCCTCCCCTAAATTATTGTAATAGTTTCGAACTCTTCCCCCTCCCCTAATAATAGTAAATGCAAAATAATTAAAAAAATACCTACTGCCTTCAGGTCCTCAAAAACTTGAACTGAAAATGTTGAAATTCAAATTTTCTTTCCTAAATAACCATTTTAGTAGTGTTGAATACAAACAATCTTTATGAAGCATTCACATCACCAAAACTTACACCGCAAATCTGAATTTGTCTCTCAGCAATAAAATTTAAACATAACTTTTTCTTCGCAATATATATCTGGTACAACCTTATTTAACTTAATTGGAAAAGTGAAAGTCAAACCTTCAAGCGAGCTCGCTGCTGCATCTGAGCATGAAGTGTCCAGACATTGATGCCAAGAATGCGCAGGAGTGATGATATGTGTCGCAAAGCTGCAACTGATGTACAAAATACGATTGTGCGACCTTGTCCATGAACACTTAAAATATAATACAGGTAGGCGTCTTTATCTTCTTCCTTGCATCTGCAATTCTAAAATGATTAAGTAACATTCCACTGAAAGGCTCATGAACTAAAACCAGAGAGACAAAAAGAAATGGCTAAGCAACTGTATAGCACAATCCAAGTAGTCATCTCGCTCAAATTGATATTTGGAATATCAACCACATGATTAGGTGCTAACAATAACACCGAGTAAAAAGCTTTGAGGAAAACTTCATGATGTATCATAACAAAAGCCAATGCCTACCCAAATTTTGCAAAAGGGTGCAACAATACTTCAATAAAATAAAAAATAATCACTTGACTTTGTAACTAATATGACTTCAGTGAAACATAAACATCCATAATCTATTAATCTCCCATGACACTTATCAAGATCTGACAATTTCACCTAGGTAAATGAATCTATAATACAAGATTTAACTACATACATACAACTATTAGGCAACTGAGTAATAAAGTTTCCTCATTTCATAGGCAATAAGAAGCCACGAAGGAGTGCAGGCACAATAGAGAGGCAAGAGCATATTGAAGGTACACTGGCTTTCTGATATGCCAATGTTTGTTATCAGGTCCTCTCCACAAAAAAGTAGACACCCTTCCACGCTTTGCACTAGAGGAAACAACACTCAGTGTCCAAAGAGGACCTATTTAACACTTGCGTACGTCTGTACTAGAAAATTTTCTTTATTCTATAAACATTTGGAAAATATGAAGAGTCTAGGCATCATAGTGAGGCAAGAGCAGATTAAAGTAGAGAGCACTGTTTTTAGTCAAAAGAAGGGACACTCTTCCTAGGTCTGCATTAGAGGAAACAACACTCGGTATCTTGTGAAGACTCCTTTACAAAGTAACTTGGTGTAACAAAACTTCCCTTGTTTTAAGATGAAGGAAACTACTAAAGAGTGTACTCATCATAGTGAGCCAAGAGCAGATTGAATATACAAAGCACTGGCTTTCTGAGATGCCATTATTTGTTATCATGTCCTCTCTTAAAAAAGGAAAGAAGACAATCTGAGGCCTGCATTGGAGCAAACAGCACTCCATGTCTTAAGAAGACCGCTACTTTGCCACTAAAGCTATTAGGTAACACATTGGAAGAAAAATCTCTTTATTTTTTTAGAAAAAGGAAAACATGAACTGTAGGCATCATAGCGAGCCAAGAGCAGACTGAAAGTACAGAGAATTAGCTTTCTGAGATGTCATTGTTTGTTATCAGGTCCTCTTTTAGCCAAAAAGGGAGCCACCTTTCCGAGGTCTGCATTAGCAGAAAGAGCAATCCTCGCCTTCCAAGGACCTTTTCTTGGGATTCACATTCTTACTATTAAGCATATACATACAGTGCAAACTTAGTGTAGGATATCAGCAAATGACAGGAAGGCAACAAGGCAAAAGATGACCAGGCTTCACATGTACAAATGAACGAAAACAGGGAGAGGAATTCACTGTTTGAGCATCTATGTCTGATCACTGAAAGACCTATTGCCCATATCTTCTTGTAATTTAGGAAAATATATTATTGCTTCCTATCATAAAATAACAAGGATGCAGGAAAGGAAGATAAACTAAAGGAGAATGAAGGAAATAAAAAATAAAGAGAAAAAGATTACAGGAGGAGAAAACAAAAAAGGCAGAATGAGAAAAAGATAAATAATACAAGGAGACAGAAAAACTGGGATAAGTAACTTCAAACCAATATTTGAATGATGTGTGAAAATCATCAACCCTACTACAATTTATACAAGCAATCTGAAAATAATAAGGCACCAAAAATACACCAAAAGGAATACTTGAATAACATGACAACTGAAAGCCAACACAATAACAAATCGTAATAGAAATGACTCAACTCTAAATTGTGACGTGGAGATTAAGTTTGTGCTCAGGCCTAAAATAACTATACTTTCATTCTGAGGAAAACTAACAAAAAGGGCTTGAAAATTTTGAGTTTTAATGATAAGGACAAAATAAAGAGTAAAGTGAATAGTACCAGGATTGACTTTTTAGTGTAAAAATGTGGTTTTTTGTTAAAGTGAACAATACCGCAGGCTTTTTGTTAAAACTCCCTTCATTCTTTGCATCCATTATGAAGGCATTGAACCTTAGCTGGAGCTAGTCACCAAGCATGAACCAGTTAAACTAAGGTATAGAAGTGATTTGCACTAGCCCTATCTGAAAGAAATAAAATGGCATCAATTGTACAATCACATATTTTTTTGGGGACAAATTACCAGATATCTAGTGTTCCGGGAAAAGTTAAAAATTGTGTGACCAACTTTTGTCGGAATAACTAGAAAACAAGTTAAGGTATAAAGAAAACACAAACATATTAAGCTTCACATAATTCAATGGACAAACAGAAATTTCAAAAAAATCAAAAAGTAAAATGGCTGAATTAATAAAGTGAATCGACTTCGAATAGACACTTCCAGAAACTATATTAGCCATCTCACAACGAAGTTCTTATTATTGGTCAAACATCTAATAACTAAGTACACGATACTACGTGGAGATTTGTAGCTCCAGAGGAGTGAGTACTTATATCCTAATACCTTCAGTAAAAGCTCAAACCCACTCCCCCCACTTCGTACCAAGAAAAAAACTACAATCGGTTACTTATGATGCACAATGGATTGAGTATGTTAACCTACATATTGGATCTAAGGTGTAAGATGTCCTACCATTAACTTAGTTACTAACGAAACCACCAACAGGCCTATGTGCATATGTTACGGAAGTACGCATGAAAGTATATACATAAATATTATATATATATTGGAGAGAGAGAGAGAGAGAGAGAGAGAGAGAGAGAGCTGAATGGAAAAAAATAAATTGAAAACACTACTCTAAAATGACAAAGTCGGTAAGGTGAAATGTATTCTCATGAATAAGAGTTCCACATGTCAAACAATAGATGGATAGGTTCTCATGAAAAAGAGCTCCTCATGTCAGATAATAGATGGAGAGGTGAAAGGCACGTACTCAATGAATGACTCCACAAGCTTATTTGCCAAAATGGATGTATTTGTTAGATCAATGATGGCAACATTGTCTCTCATCCCTGCTCGCTCACTTAGAGCTTCTATAGAATTCACCCCATCAGACATTGATTGGTTGGGTTTTTGTGAACTACGCTTTAACTTCTTACGGAAATCAGGAGAAAGTGCTATAGTAGCAGAGAAAACAAATGTTTGTCTTTTCTTCCTCTGGAAGTTCGAGATCGCAACAGAATTTTGTGCATTTTCAGAATGAGATTCAGTTGATGTATTCCTCACTGGAAGCATGTCAATTATTGACTGCATTTCATGAAAATGACCATTTTCTATCATTCGATCAGCCTCGTCCAGCACAAAAAAAGACAACGAATGTAACTGCAAAAGCAGAAAAAATTAGTCAAAAATCAGTTTATCTATACATGTCAAAGGTGTACGCATGCATGTAGCTCATTAATGAGCCTGAGCACAAGCACTACTTGATACCACAATTGCAACTAGTCATCATATTTTTTTTCTAAAATATGGACCAGTGAAAAAGCTAGAACGGGATAGCCTCTTCCAATCAAGGCTACATACATTAATATTAGCTTACATGTATGACATCACAAGTTACTTTAGAGTGATCAAACAAATGAAAAACTTCAACGTCGTACAAGCTCTGCTAGAGTTCACAATCCTCCTAAGATGTTTCCAGTTTTCTTATTCAGTAATTACTTCCACCTCTTTTTTGTAGTGGTAAACTTGTCTTCGTGGTAACATAGTTATGCCTGGTCAACTGGAAAATACAATCAGTACACACATGTAAACAAGTCTAACTAATCTTGAACTCCTAGGTCTAGTCTTTAGTAGTCCAATTTATAGAGAATCAAATTACTATTTTAATCATCACGCAAAAACAAGACATGAATACTAACAGCACATTGCACAATAATGATAATTCAGAAACTGAAAATACTGACATGCATCAAAACGGGAAAAAATGAAGGGAAAAGCAAAATTTATTGTGAGAAACAACATCTTGTCTTGCATTAAGCAAATGTTAATCTTCGTTCAGTACTGACCTCGACAAGATGCTTTTCTCCACCAGACATAAGTTCCCATAATCTCCCTGGAGTCCCAACAACAATCTCAGGTCTACCTTTTAGAAGTCTCTCCTGCTTTTCCATTGACATCCCTCCAACTATTGGAACCATTCTAATATCAGTATCCTTGGCAACTGCCTTTAGATGATCAGAGACCTGGAAAAGGAAAATCGAAAAATCTCACATTAAAATCTCAACATGCAGATTCTGAATCGAACAAGGTTCACAAAAACCCACATTTTCAACTGATTCAAAAAGAAATTTCAGTATTGCTGTTAAAAAACAATATGGCAAGGCATGAGTAAACTGTTGCTTCCCAAATAATGCAAAAATAGCCATGAGATACATTACACTTTTCAGAACCTTTAACAAACTTTTGTGGCCATGCTAATATAAGTGCCAAACAATCCTAACATTGGCTGCAGCCAAACTTTGCATTTTCTTACATGCTGATATGAAAATATACACAAGAACACCAGTGGCAAGAAAAACAAACAGTGTAGTAGTTTGTTGTTTCTTCGGTTGCTAATACATGTTCCCACTGTTGCATTGAGCAATGCGAAAAAATTTCGCCAAGACATTGTGCATAGATCAGGAAATATTTTAGGAGCTACCATACAGAAGAGTCCCTCTTGGAAAGCTCACAGGGTAAACTTATATGCTCTCTAGTCACTAAAAATGACATGGGGACAGAGAGCTACAGAAATTATATGAGGTTACTGCTTAGTGTATTTACTAGTTCTCAAATGGCATCTAAAATCTTTAATCCTCAAAACACAGTAATGCCCTTCTCCTTTGCTTGCATGAAGATTTTAGTCCTAATAACAAAATCCTCAATACCTGTGTCATGGAGGTGGCTTAATTAAGACAAAGGGAATGACAGATTGTAAGGGCTGATGTTATCAAATCTAACACTATTAAGGAGATATATCTCTTTCAAGTTTTTAGGCTCACAAGTTGGGCTTAAACATGAGTGCAGCAGAATTGTAGACTTCTTGTTTGGCCATTATCAAGGGTCTTCGAATTGTATTGGCTTCTCTTCAAATTTACTTAGCCACTATGTCTGCTTCTTCCACCAAGCACATGTAGCACATAGGACTTACACTATCATTTTCTTCTATATCGTCGGACATTTAGTTCAGATATACAATTTAGGGGAACTTCAGGCACTTGATATACAAGCCTTTGTAGTTCCTACACTCATGTCTTGTTTTAGTTACATGGAATTACTGACAACCACGGAATGAAGAAGTAGCTGGGTCAAGGTAGGTTGGTGGGCTGTTTATCATATATCCATTCCTTCTCATTTATTATAAAAGTAAGAAGTACGTAAACATGCCCTCAATGTTAACTTGAAATAAGGAAATAAAAAGACATATGGAGTACATGTCGGCCATATATGTAGGATTCCTGATGCATGATTTGGGAATGAAAATCATTCATTCACTAGGAATGGACTGTCATTTATTAGAGAAACCAAATGCTTAATAAAAAGAGTTTCCAGAAAAGGAAAACTGTTGTTTTGTGGAAAATTACATGAACAGAATCAACTGGCAATTACCTGAAGTGCAAGTTCTCTTGTGGGAGTAATGATAAGGGCCCGTAGAAGACCTTTTGGAGCAAACTTCTCTGCTTCCACCCCCTTTTCATCAAACATCTTTACAGCCTTTTCCTTTTCATCCAATAAGCGTTGCAAAATGGGCAAACCAAAAGCAAGGGTCTTTCCAGACCCTGTTTCGGCAGCACCAACAACATCCTGTCATATAAACCAATTTAATGAGTACCAAACAAGAAATGATCATTGCCCATCAAAAATGTTACATAACAACCTTAACCAACCTTCCCTTGATGAGCAGCAGCAGGAATACAAGCTTTCTGTATTGGCGTTGGGTTCTTGAACCCAAGCCTATATATTGATCTCATGATCAGATGATGGAGTCTCAACTCATGCCATGCATAATACTCATCTTCATCGAAACTCTCTTCGTCAATTTCTTTTTTTCCTTTGCTATCGTCATCTAGAATCACATTTCAATGCAGAAAGTGATGAGAGTATCTTAACATAGCACGTCCAACAAGCATTGTCAAAATTACATGTGCTTCAAGAAAATATACAATAAGTTCAAAAACTGAACTAAACGTGTGAATATTTTAATTTGAGTGAAGAGAGTGGCAGGAAAAAGTGATCAACCTAATGGTGGTTCACCACCCAACCTGGCTAACCACGACCAGAAAGTAAAGAAATTACACATGCTAGCATGTAGGTTTAGCCTTAGTATAAGACACATCAAATTTTATACAGAAGAAATAAATTCTCCATGGCATTCGCCTGAAAAATCAATCAATTGAAATTTGAAGGTGCAATTCTTATCAAAGAAAAGATAATGAAAGTGCAGTTCAAATTCTGGAAAAAAAAAAAAAAAATCCCTAATTCCATAATCATTAATGCAGTTAATATGCATGAAGTGATGTTTGACAATAACATTGAATTGAGATTATCACCAATCCATCAACATATTAAGGGCACATTTCATAATTCTTTGTTATTTAAATTATGGATAAAAGAAGAAAGTAAAAAGAGTGATGGCAAAGATGAGGGGAAGAGGAGAAACATCATATTGGAAGGTCTATAAATAAAAACCAAAACCAACTTCAAATAGTTGTTTAGTTTTAGTTTTAAGTACTTTCGCCCGTTTCTTCTTTACCTTCTCATCTCACTCTCTCCTTCCCAACATAAGTAACACAAACAATTTTGAACCATATAATGCTCTAAAATCATACAAATTCGATCAAGTTTGTCGTGGCATGCCCAGTGCTAAATCTCTAACAAACAGCACGGCACCAATGCAGAAAATAAAACATAAACAAATAAAATAACGAAATCAGCACTAAATTTTCTATAAGTAAAAAAAAATACAGGACTAACCAACTGTACTCTCCACATTTTCCAGGGTCTTCTTGGCCTTGCTCTTCTTCTTCCTGTTCTCCTTAGATTTCACATCCTCATCCTTACTTTTGTCTTCAACCTCATTGTCACCATTTCCATCAACATTCTCAATTCTCTGAGCTTCGTCGGGCTTCTTTTTCTTTTTCTGTTTCTTTTTCTTCTTTTTGTTTAGCTCGTTATCATCCTTACCCAATCTCTCTTTTCCATCCGCCTCAACCCCATCGCCAGCACCCCCATTAACTCCGCTGCTGCGCTTCCGCTTCTTGGACTTTTCACTTTGCTTACAGTGTTCCTTGCTATTCCTATTTGCTACTTGTGGTTCAGGAATTTGAAACCCATATGCGGCCTCATCAATCTCCTCAAGCATTAGGAAACCTGCATTCATTCATATAACAACAGCAAACTTAAACCCGTAAACCCCAGAAATCAACTTTCCCCTATCTTCTTTTCCAAATTTTCCCAGTAACCAAACAGAAAAACAAAACGCAAGTCGTTATCACTATTCAATCAATGGAATAGGATAGAGAGATGGCACGACGAACCTCCTTCGAGCTCGTTGTTGCCGACCAGTTGAGTGAAGGCGTTGTCGTCGTTGGGGAGAGAGGGGTTCCATGGGAGCGAATCGAAGCGCTCGAGCTCTGCGTCTTGCTGTTGAATTTGCTGCTTCTTGGCTTTTCTCTTCAATCCGCGGGAGAGAGGTGGTGGCGCCATTGTGACAGGAAGGAGGCAGCGAGTGAGGAGGCTGCAGGAGTAGGGTACCGGGCTGGAGGGAGAGGGTTGGGGAATACTTATAATTTTGGGTTTTTGCATGATTTTCACTCGACAATTTTGAGATTTATTTCATTTTGGTCCCTTTAAACTTTTTTCCGTCCTAGATTGGTCCTTGTTTTTTCATTTTGGTCCTTAAATTTCCCTCCTCAATTTGAGCTCTAATACTTTAGGGGCCATCTCTAACCGAGAAAGGTCTTGTCTTCAAACCAAAACATGGTCTGATTTGTCTAAAAATTCATCTCTAATCGATGGCTAGGCTGTTACTTATGGAGCTCATCAGACCATTATTTGACCAAAGGGGTATCAAGCTGACCAAATGTAGCCCCCCGTTAGCCCTTTTTTGGGATTCAGCTCCTCAGTTGCAATAATTTATTCAAATTCAACAACTAGAGTTGAAAACATCAAAATGTAGTTTAATTCAATTAATCAAAAAATTTTAAGTATAAACTTAAAACTAATACTTTATTGAGGGGGTTTTATTTACCTTCTTCGGTTTGAGATAGTATATGAGTATGACTTGACACTGTTCATTTAAAAATAATTTTTTGCAAGGCTATAATTTTGAACATGACTATATTTAGCCATTTTTATTTCGATTAAAGGACATAGATTTCAACTTGAGTGCAAAGGGAATGTGTATAATTAGAGTGCATGTGGCAACAGAAACTAACAAATCAATCAAGCTGGATTAGCTTGGCTTTAAGCCTGGCAAACAAGTCATGTTTGTCGTATTCATATCATTTTTGTGTAATGCATGTTATGTGAACAGGTCGTGTCGTGTCATATCCATTATCATAACAGGTTCTTAAAGGGTCGTATCATTTTACCTGTTAAAATTAACAGGCAAAATGACCCGACCTGATAAGACCAGTTAAGAAAATAGAAAATTAAAATTAATGGGTTGTCTCAAACTTTGTTCTTCATTATATCTCACTATTGTCGTTAATGGTTATTTCTCATTCTTTATTGTCGTCTCTATAAATTCAAGTATGATTAAACTGAAATGTACCACCATTCTTTAAAAATAAACATTGACATGTACTAACACAATTTATTCTCAAATTGCCACATAAATATATTTATAATGTGTTTTTTTAGTAATTTAAAATTATTAAATTAATATTTTTCTTATCGTTAACGGGTTACCCACGTGTATGCCTAAACCAACCCGTTATCTTAACAAATGCTTATCGAGTTATACGATAACAACCCAATTTGTTAACGTGTAGCCCCAAAACTTATTAATTTCGTGTTGTTTCGTATCGAGTTATATGGTCGTGTACGAAATTGTTAGGCCTACCTAGCTCAAACTAAGCAGGATAAAAATAGTAAAGTGTTTGATACAGTGCTAAATTAGGTCTCAGAGTAAAATATTTTAAAACCCATGTTTTTAAAATTATGAAACAAATACAACGCCATATTGAATGCAAGATTTTCAAGGCTAACTACCTTTGAAATCAATCATAACTCCTCATTGCTAAATCAATCATAACTCCAAGATGCAACCTTTGAAATCTCATGGCCGACCCTAGGTTGGTTTAGGCACTACAACCTAGGGTCGGCCATGAAATAACATGTTGGCCGGGAAAAGTCTCAACTCTAATCGCTGACATGAGCCTGAAATTGCATCCGTGGCGCTACGGTAATGAACACAAAATCAATAAGATGAGTTTATTATTACTAATCTTATTTTACCTCTGGAAACGATTTGTTTTCTCCCCAAGCTATGGAAGAGAACAAAAACTGGTTTTCATTGCGATGACAGGAATACGTGCTGAAATAAGAATGTCACTATCTATGTCTAGCTCTTCGAAAATTCTTGGCTGCGCTTGGCAGCAGCGACGACCGCATTCATCAATATTCCACGGAATCCACCCTTCTCCAGCTCATGAATGCCGGCAATGGTAGTTCCACCAGGTGATGTTACATCATCTTTTAGCTGACCTGGATGCTTCCCAGTATGACAAGCCATAGATGCTGCTCCGAATACCTGGCAAAAGACGCAAAGAATCGGACCTCCTCACAACTCGGAATTGAAGAGAAACAAATCGACAAAATGTTGATGAAACCGAGATCTATACTGTTAAAGTTTGTGAGAAATAGAGACACATTGTGTGATGGTTTGATGATGCAAATGACTTCTTGATTACTAAACCAGCAAACAATACAAACAGACTTACAGTTTGAGATGCTAGACCCAATGCAAGTTCTCGAGGTAGACCTGCAGCAACTCCTCCATCTGCCAAAGCCTCTATCGCCAAATATATATATGCAGGACCACTGCCACTGTATGTTTATAAAATGTATTAATCAACCCACAATTTATGAGTCCACCTCTCACGTTACAGGTACAATTATTGGGACAAAACTTAATGGTTGACGAACCCAAAAACTTCTCTGTAAGCTAGGGTGCCAGGGTACTTTAAAGGCAAAAAAATGACTCTAATTTCAGTGGTGAAGGGATCAGAATCATTTTATGATAGACAAAGTCACATACCTCAGGCCAGTAACTGCGTCAAAGTATTTTTCATCAGCTTTCCATGTCTTGCCTATTGATCCAAATACTTTAGCTATGAGGTCCCCATCTTGTTCTGTTGCACCTCCTCCCAAGCTCAAAACTATTTCACCAGAAGATAGAGGCGTGTGAAATTTTTCATCCATTATACAAATATTGGCACACCAAATTACAAATAATATGAAAACAAACCAAGGAAAATGCACATAAGATAGAGGGAGACTTGAGGAATTCTAAAATACATTGACTAAACATAACTAATCAGCATTTCACAAGTCTTGTCACGATCACATGTCATAGCAGCATGATCTACAGTGGCCAGATATCATATTCCAAGCTTTTATCTAATTAATACTAAAAATATACTTTTCTTCAGTATGCAAAAAGTTGATATTTTATATAGGGAGTTCTATAGGCGAGAGAAAGTATTAACATAAAGCTTATATTGGGAGAGTTCTAAAGAAGAGAGAAAGTATTAACATAAAGCTTATAAAGGGAGAGTTCTTTAGGCGAGAGAAAGTATAACATAAAGCTTAGTAAATATTACTTTAGAATGGCTCGACAAAAACAAAATATAATTTTAGAAAGAAAAAAAAATCCTACCAACCTATTAACAACATAAACGGCCACTATATCCTAAATTTTAGTTTTTTTTTTTTCCTCAAAACGAGCCATTGGCAAGGAATTGATGCACGGAATCTGCTGCTATTGAAAGAATTACCGGCTTTCACTGAAAAGCTGATAACTATATGGACCATATAATTGTATGTTAGCATTGTACATGTTAACTTAAACAAATCACACTGTAGCAAGCACAGTTTACAGGCCATAAAGAAGACGATTATCATACATTTTTAACATTCAATATGAAAGACTAAAATATTAAAAGGATAACCGAAGTACCTGAAGCTGCTGCACCGACAGCTGAAGGAGTATTTGGCATCACCCTAATAAATCGGCTGTGACCTGCCCATTCCTGAAAAGGTTGGAACAATTTTGTTGAAAAAATAGTTGAAAAACTGGACATCAAGAAAGACAGAAAAGGATGTGCTCATACAAGTAGGTATTACAGAACTTAGAGAACAGAGGTCAAGAAATAGCAAGAGATAGTAGGTACAATATATTGTAGTTATAAGAATTCACATTATTATTTGCAAAGTATAAACTGATAAAATTATTTATTCCAAACAAATTAGAAACTTGAAAGTCATTTCCTGGATCACGCCTCCCTGGTAGCATTAAGAGCTTCCAACCCAATAATTATTTAGAGATAAATGGACCAAAACAAATTATTCTGTTCCTGAAATCACAAAAGTAGAAACCCCAAATTACTAAAATGGCTCTAGATATTTGGAAAGTCAAGGGATAAGAAACTTCAGTTTTCATTACTGTGTAGTCACAATTTGAAGGGTGAAAACAGGTTAAATTTAGGAGTGGCTAACTGTTGTAAGTGTAGGCAATTGATTCACGTTGTGGAAAGAGAGAAATGCCTTGTCAATATCTCTCAGAGTCAGCAATGTTATTGTAAAAACAGCAACATACTCTTTCTGGTTGTTGGCACATTCAAAAATGGGATTAATGACTATTACACTGTTATTGACACTGACTTGCAAGGAAAGCAAAGGAGGAGAACTGCATGTCCCCAAAATTTAATTCAATAACGGATGATAAGGTGATGACATTTGATGCACACATGATATATTGCTCTTCCAGTTCATCAAATATAGTGTGTATGTTTTGTTTTATTTATTGCTATTTTATCCTCTATATAGTTAACCGACTTCACATTTCTCCAAAATAAAAAAGCCCATCCTACTTTGTTTTCTATGTCTACAATTTGGTGAAGAGTAGCATCATATTTTCCATTCACTTGACACTGCAAGGAAACCAAACGTGGAACAGAACAATAGATATATTCATCTATGGAACTAGACAAAGAAAAGAGCGACTCTTGATGTTCTTTGGGAACAAATGTCCTCTTTTACTGTCATCTTCTAATCAGATCCATAGGGCAGAGGCAGAACTAAGAATTCGCTCGGCAGTCAAAAAGATTACATAAGCATGAAAGACTGACATTAGCCCATCCCAGCTCTTTCGTCCTCCCTTTTCCCCTTTGCAAAAAGTTAATTTCTGACTCTCTGCCATTCTGCGACCACACCCTCTGACCCAGCCCTCTCATAGTCAATCTAGAGAGTTGCAAAAGGGCAGGGATGCAAAAGAGGGTTGGCCTGTGTTGAATAACAGAGAATAAGGGGAGCTAATTTTACTGGAAGAAGGGGTACGGCTAGCCAATGTGCTTGCAATAATGTGTTAAAAAATAAAGTTATACATGTAATATTCAGTTATAACCACACAAACTCTTAGCTATGCCTTGCATTGCGTATTTTTCTTGTTTCCGCTTGCCTTTTTGTGCCCGACAACCATGTTAATCTTTTCTTACGTAGTACTCAGAATAGAGCTTATTCAACAACTTGGTTATTCTATGTGCAACACTGGAATCAGCAGTTGACACATGTAAAATGCTTAGAAAATGATTTCATTTTCCTTTCGGATTCCTTTCAGAAGCTGAATAGAAAACAATGAAAATTGACACACTAAAATTGGAAGATAGAGGTTCAAAAATGAAATACAGAGTGTTTTTGGCCAATCCATACAGTCAATGTGGATAAAAGCAAGAAGAGTTGTAAGTGAGAGACCTGCAGATCTTTCAATTTGACACCAGCAGCAATTGAAACAAGCAGCTTCTTCCTGGAAAGCAGCGGCCTCAACTGCAAAACTACATCTTTAACTGCACGAAATCAAAACCGCGACGATATCATTATCTAGTAAACAATCGCAAAATCACCACCAAAACATTCATGCCCATATACCTCTACAATCAACCCAAATTATTTCAATCGTCCAACACCAAAATAAAAAATAAATTAAAAAACCAATATATAAGAACAATCAAATCCTCCAATTAAAATCATTTTTCCAAACAAATCCGAGATAATGGAAAGTGGAAATACCAACTTGAGGTTTGACCGAGAAAATGACGACGTCACTCTCTTCGACCACCTGCAACGACACAACTTCAGTCACTCGGCCAATTAGATACAGAGAAGTGTAAAAACAGGGAAAATGGGAGGGCGGGAAAGGGGTCGAACGTCGTCGTTTTTGGAGTGGAGATGGACTCCGAAGGACTCGAAGGCTTGGCGTCGACTGGCGTCAGGGTGGAAGGTAGCGATGCGATTGGGAGGGAGAACGCCCGATTGGACGATTCCTCTGGCGATGCTCTCGGCCATTTTACCAGCTCCGATAAACCCTAGCTTGTATGTTTCCGTCGGGATGGGTACCGCCTCCATGGCTGCAATGCGACGCGGTATCGTTGCTAAGTCCTCTGATTCAGTTTGCTAAGTAGAGGCAGAGGCCCGAGGGAGGGAGAAAGTAGTTTTTTTTTTATTTTTTTATTTTTGTAACAAACATACCAACGGGAAAAAAGTGGACTTAGCATTACAAAATTACATGTCAATAATATAATTTAAATTTATTTTAACGGGATATCGAACTTAATATATCTCATATATAAAGTAAAATAAAATATAATTAGACGTAGTTCTTAGCGGCATCGCTAGTTTGTTGTTTGTTTGTTTGTTTTGGAATGATCCTCCAACCCAAAACAAAAGGAAATTTGATTTGATATTGGATTAATGGATTGGATGCCACGTGAAAGCATGGGTATTGGTGGGGCGATGATGTGTGACACGTGTCGTATTGTTTGATGTTGGATTTAAATATCAAGTATGCTTTTCATCTGACGTGTGAAGAAAGTAAATTGATCGATTTTCTTTCCTTAATTTTCGTATTTTAAAAGTGTTTAATTTCCTTCAGTCTCCCATTTTTATTGAACAATTATTATGGCATGGTTGTTAATTATTAATTTTTCTTCTTGCCATTTAGTATTACGATCTAATAGTATTCATATTCACTGGTAAGTACGAGATCTTAGGTTTAATTTTCGCCAAAGGTAAATTTGAACCACATTACTGGTAACCCATTGTAAGGCTTAGCACAGTCTCTGACCTCCTTAGTGTAGATAATTTCGTTTGTTAAAAAAAAAAAAAAAAACTATTAATTTTTAGTTCTTAACTTCCATCTTTGTATATAGAGGAATTGATGATAGATGGAGAATGCAAGTGGATAGTAACTCAGTTAGTTAAGAGTATTTGTCTTTGCTCCTAAGGTTCAGTATTCAATTCTCCCCTTTGTGTAATTTAAATGAATGTAATGTAGATTATCCTATTAAAAAGATGGGGAGAGAATAGTAGTAGATTTATAAAAAAAAATGTGTAGAGAATAAATCAAGTAGGTGAGAGATTCAGTATCAACTCGCCCTCAACCCTTAGATTAATAGGGCAGACCCCACATCTAATAGTTGGGTAGCACTAGACAACCACCTTAAAGGTAGATGACTAAACAAAATGATCATCAAATGTCTTAATATTTGAGCATTTCAACTTGTTGTCAACTAATTTTGAGGTGAATACTCCAACTTAACATGGTGTTAGAGTAAAAGACCTACAATTATTTTTGTAATATTTCTTTAAAATAATCAACTTCACATGGCATTCAAATATACATTCAAGCACTAGGCAATGACTCAAACAAGGAGCAACATGTTACAATTTTCTGTGAATGGTTAGTCTCCAGCATTCAAATAAAGTTTACATCGTCTTTGTCACGACACCGCAGGCAACCTTACTATGGCTAAAATTAACATGTGGAAAGCAAAGTCATAGGTCAATCTCATGGCTACGCTTATTCGTAACAACAATCTCATTCATCATGCTTGCATGAAATGCACCCTTCTCAAGCTCATGAATCGTGACAATGGTGGTTCCTCCCGGTGAAGCAACTTGATCTTTCAGCTGACCTCAATATTTTCCTGTTTTCATTATACCATGGATACTACTCCATAGAACTTCAACACAAGACAAGACAGATCGAAACGAGAAACTATAAACTAGAGGCTCAGGTTGTAGGCAAAAAGTGTAGCATATCATGAATCTGCCTGACATTTTTGACTTAGAAAAAGGGCTTTGGCTGATAACGGCAACTACTATGATCATGTGGTTTATATACTGCTTATTGTCTATCGAGTGTCCTCCCAATTCTATTCTTTAATAAAAATTTGTAACCGGTTTTGTTCATGTGTATTTCTCTTGTTTTAAACTTTTTATTTCCCAAGTGTCAATAGAGTAGCAAGAAACTTAAACTAAAGGCAAATATGTGCTTCTTAGGTGTTGTGGATGCAAATTTCTGCCATATCTTGATTTGACGAAAATGCATCTGTAAAATAATAACACCTTTTATTAAGACCAAAAGCCTCACGCACCAACGATGAATGGAGGCTTTGGCCGAAGAATCTCCAATGCCAAAGTTAAAATTTTGAAAAGAATGTGTTTAGTAGTTTCTGTGTAACCAATAGCTTAGCATTTTAGTGACATAAAATAGGTATTTATAGGAGGGTGGTCAGCCCTTAGGGTGGAGAATGGCCAGCCATATATGGTGGTATTTGGAGAATAATTGCAAGATATTATGTGAACTAATATCTTGCAATTAACATGGCAATTATTCCTAAATTAAATAGGGAGTTTTGGGAGTTACCTTTTGAATAAAATCAATAAGGGATTGATGAGAGAGATTTGAATAAATACTATATTGATCACCTTTGACTATTCCTTGATTGAGCCGTTATTGTACGTTGCATGCCCGTAGAAATCCCAGTGTACCTCGAGGGTAATTTTGTCATTCTAACCCAAAAGTCCACGTATCACCTCTATAATTTTTTGGATTATTTTTTGCTTCACAAATGCCCCCACATCTAATGGGTTATTCGCAGAAAAGGGTAGTAGGTGTAAAGATCTCCAACTTTAATGCAGATTCCCACTCAGACTTAGAATTAGATTCTTCTAGGAAAGGGAAATAAATCGCCACCAAGGCCTTTTAAGCCTACCTTAAGTAGGGGATTAAATCAACTTCGGAGAGCAATTATTTATCTCTATAAGAAAGAGAGAAAGCTAGAGGATATTTGTTCCCCCTTTCCTATAATTCTTATTTGCTTGCCGTGCAAAGAACTATCTTCCGTTGATTTGTTTTTGGTCTTATCCTTGTCGCACCAAGGTAAGAAAAACTTAATTTTCTTTGTCTTCTTCTTGGGTGGTGCTATCACGGCGTAGTTGTCGAGGTGGTGCGACACGTCTAATGGCAAGGGCAATGAGTCTGCTTAGCAAGGGCTAAGGATATGGTGTGGCAGGGGCCACGGCTTGGCTGGAGCCAATGGCTGGCTCAACATGGGTCGATGAAATGGCGTGGCATGGGCCACGGTTTAGGCTGCTCGACTTGGTTAAAACCAAGGGCCGCTGCATAGATGAGGTTAGGGCTTAAGGCGCTGGTGTGCAATGTTGGTGTGTTAGCTCGCTTACTGGACCTTTAGTTGAGAAGAAATCATTCTGCTACTAAAGAGACGTTAAAGCCTACTACTTTTGCTACTACAATGTCTATGCTGCTTGCCAAGAAGAAAAAAACTGCTTGAGTTTGATTTCTTAGTTTTCGTAGATGGAGTAATCGAGGATAGTGCTGCCAAGATCGGAAATACTGAAGATAATGTGTCGAGTGAGCAAACTGCTGAGTGTGAAGTGGCTGCTGAAGGCATGATGGCTATTGGAGAGCCCAAGGTCATCCAAGCTGTTAAATGAGTAGTCTTCTCTATTTAGCTTGTCTTGGATTTTGGCGACCTTTGTATAAGTTTATCAATTTGCTAGAAATTTAATAAACTGCTTTCTTCGCTTTACTCTATCTTTGTTTTTCTTGAAACTTTGCTTGCTTGAAGCGTACTGCAAAACTTTTAGCCATATAACCTTCGGTCGAACACGCTACTTCGAAAAAGGCTGACGAACCCACGGAGTCACTATGGCCGTGAGTTTTGGCATATTGCAGCGTTGAGCTATTGAGATTATTGTCGACTACTACCTCCCGACCATTTGCTTAGCTGGTATTCGAGTATTCAATCCTATGAGTTGCGTGGCCTGCATCACAACATGATAAAGATCTATAGAATATGAAAATCTTTAACTAATCACATCAAAATAAGTATATATGTGAAAATTCACGAGCAATTTTCCCCCTTCCGTTGAAGAGTAGACCCGGATGGATGACAAAGAATTAGTTTATCCTCTCACAATGGAGAGCAAACCTATATAGGTGTCGAGGAATTGGTTTATCCTCTTGCATAAGAGAGCAGACCTAGATGAGTGTCGGGGAATTGGTTTATCATCTCGCATTAGAGAGTTTACCTAGATGGGTGTCAGGAAATTGGTTTAACCTCTCACTAATTGAGGTTTTCCTTCTTCGTGCTAGAATATGTTTAGTATAATGGCACAAGTAAGGGTGTCGAATCCACAGGGACTAATTGGACCTATATAATCACTTGTTTTGCAAGAACTTTTTACTAGAGAAATAAAACTAATCAATGTAGGCAGATTTGTTGTTGTAACTTGAAAGCATAAGGAAATGAAGTAAACACAAATAAATGAATCAACAACTAATAAAATGAGATAGTACCAATGGAGATGAAGCTAGGGATTCGATTTTACCATTGCTAACCCAAGGCCATGTTTGTTAAATCAGTTTATACTCAGTCATCTACCTATTTCTTGAGTTTGTTTCACTTAGATATGATCAACCATATGATGTGTGGATTTGATCAAATGTCTCTAATCATGAGCCTAATTGTGATGTGCAACTTTGGTTCCTAATCAAGAATATGTAGTGCACAAGAAACTTTCACAAAACCAAAGGGAACACTCAGCAGGATGTTTGCAAAACATTCCCTTCATTCATTCACATATCCACCAAGATTATGCATGATGTGTGCTTTAATCTTGGCTAAACAACCTGTGGTTAATTCAAATGATGATTAAGCATTAAAATCAACACATTAAGTCACAATTAAATCGGAGAATGAAACAAGAAATAGATAGATTAAATGAGAATTCTGAATTAACTACATGGCAATCTTGCAAGGCTACATCGAATCCCTAGAGAGAGATTAGTTACACTTCATGTTTACAAAAGGTTTGACATAAAAATATATAACATGAGTGAACATAGGATTAAGAAGAAAGAACCCTTGAAGCAAAACTGATGTTGAAATCCCTTAAGAGTTGCCTTCGGTGTTGGTGCTCCAAGTGTGTTGTAAATGAAGGTGGAGCGGCTAAGGTTGAATGGTTTCTGCAAATGGGAGAGTGTATGGAATGGAATGAAGCCGAGAAGAGATTGTGTAGAAATGGAATGGGAGCTTGCGGCAAAGGGGAAGATTGGATGTGTTTGTGGTGTCTTGTGTATGAATGCATGGGTTTTTATAGGGGGAATGGGAGAATATGTGGGTGATTGTTTAAGAGTGAATGTGGTTGTTATGATTGAGAGTGCATGTGGATGAAATAATGATGGAAAAAGAGCTAGGTTGTTGGTGTGTGAATGCATGTGTTGAATTTGTGATGCAATGATGAAAGAGCATGTGTGTGTGAATGGTGGTGCAATGATGAAAGAGTAAGTGCATGTGTGTGTGAATGGTGGTGCAATGATGAAATGATGAAGTAGGAAGGTGGAAATGCATGTGTTGAATTGGTGGTGCAATGATGAAAGAGTAAGTGCATGTGTGTGTGAATGGTGGTGCAATGATGAAATGATGAAGTAGGAAGGTGGAAATGCATGTGGCTAAGGGTTGTTGATTGGGCTAGAGGTTTTGCATGGCTCAAATGATTGTTTGATTGGGCTAGGCCCTTTGTTTTATGTCCAAAGTGCATACAAGGCTTTCAAATTCGTCCAACACTTTGGCTCCAAGCATATACTATCCATTCCAAGCCCAATTTTGCTCCAAAATGCTCCAAAATGCATCTTTTTGCTTCCTTAGCCATATGAACCTAAAAACACACGAAAATGGCTTAAACTACTAAAACAACTATGAATTAACAACATAGATGCACGAAAAAAAGCTAAGTAAGTCGCCTAAATATGCTCCTATCACTCACCCTGGGGACAAAACCCAAATAGGTGTCGAGGAGTTAGCTTACCCTATCGCACTAGAAAGTTTACCCAAATAAGTGTTGGGGAATTAGTTTACCTTCTCGCACTGGATAGCAATTAGTTTACCTTCTCCCACTGGAGAGCTTACCCATATGGGTGTCGAGGGATTGGTTTACCCTCTCGCACTAGAAAGCTTACCCAGATGGATGCCGGGGAATTGATTTACCCTCTCGCACTAGAGAGCATACCCAGATGGGTGTCAAGGAATTGGTTTACCATATCGCATTGGAAAACAATTAGTTTAATTTCTCGCATTTGAGAGCTTACCCAGATGGGTGTCGGTGGATTAGTTTACCCTTTCGCACTAAAGAGCATATAAGTCGTTGTCGTTAGCATAACTGAGGAAAGCTAGACTGTTAGACAACTGAAATAATCCTCAGCCTGTGAGGTCTTGTTCGGCAATCTGCTTAAGACTTCGAACTGCTTGTAGAGCCCACGTAAATATGTAAGTGGGAAGCACGGTGTGCTGCTTCCGAACCATCGTGTATTCTTCTAAGGCTTAGTTGATCGTCAACTGAGAATCTGAATGAATTGCAAGCTTCTTCACCGCTAAGTCTTTCACTAATAGGGGTTGTTAGCAAAGCCTCGTATTTTGCCATCTCTTCCTTTGACGAAAATACACCTGCAAAATAATAACATCTTCGATTAAGGCCAAAAGCCTCATGCGCCCATGATGAATGAAGGGCTTTGGCCGAAGAATCTCCGATGCCAAAGTTAGAATTTTGAAAAGAATGTGTGTTAGGAGTTTGCGTGTAGTCAATGACTTAAGACTTTAGTGGGATAAAAGGGGTATTTATTAAAGGGTGGTTGGCCCTTTTGGTGGAGAATGGTCAGCCATATATGGTGGTATTTGGAGAATAATTGCATGATATTATGTGAAATAACATCTTGCAATTAACATGACAATTATTGCTAAATTAAATAGGAAGTTTTGGGAGTTACATTTTGAATAAAATCAATAAGGGATTGATAAGGAGTGATGAGAGGTATTTGAATAAATACCATATTGATCACCATTGACTCTTCCTCGATTGAGCCGTTATTGTCCATTGCATGCACGTGGGAATCCATGTGTGCCTCGAGGGTAATTTTGTCCTTATCACCCAAAAGTTCACATGTCACCTCCATAATTTTTTGGATTATTTTTGGCTCTACAAGTGTTATTGCAGATAAGACAAGTATGAGAAAATCCATATGTTTTTATAACTTCTTAGCTTATAGAAAGCTTCAATTTCAGAAACATGCATCCAATACAACATATAAATCTCTTGCTTGAAAAAGGACAGCATAACAAATGTGAGAACAAGGAATAATTGTAATCTAAAACTACTTCAGCAATGACTGCAGCGGTACAAGGAACTAACAAATCGACCATGACTAGCGCATTCCTGAGTAAAAGATTTGAACAAAGTAATCAAAACATGAAAGTTAACTTTACCCTAAACTAAAATTAATGATATCAGAAAGCTTTTACAAGCACATCACAACAACGTTAGGGTAAGTTCCTTTTTTACTTACTAGATACTTGATTCATCATTTTCATTGTTACTGTGCCTGCTGTATCATAGTAAAAATATACAAGAATGACTTTCAAACATGAACAAAATAGATTTGTCTATCAAGTCATAAAGATTGCTTCTGGAAATTGGTCAAGGAAACATGCCTTTCGATTTATAACAGCACTTATCCACCAAATAAAATTGCAACACTATAACAGGTATATTTTAGCTAAAAAATTCCAATGTTCATAAACTACCTAATGGTCTACGCTGATTCGCAATTAGATAGTAAGCATAACTGATTACTATTGGTTATGGAGAATAGCAATTTAGTAGATCCAATTTAAGAGCCGATGCATAAACTTGCCCTAAAAAACCAGCTTGTAAAGAAAGGGTGCCCATAAAGCTTTTAAACCACTTGAATATATGTTATTTTTCCTGTGTGGGACAATGGGTTCCTAATGTGAAAACCAACAATAGTGTAATTATACAATAGCCCAAGATCAACAAATCAACAAACAAAGGTGTGGAGAAGAACAAGCTAAAAAGATGAATCAAAACACTCCAATTTCTATTTTCTACACAAAAAAGATCTGGCATTGGGAGGATCTGCTCCAACCAACAAGCAAGGCCCATAACGAATTTAAGGGGTGAACAACATATATGTTGCATGAGTTTCTCTCTCTGTTTGATTTTATCATTCTTCCAAATAACTCTAGGATGATCAATTCTTGTTTAAAAGTTTTGGTTTTAGATACTTGGATGTTGGTTAATTATATTTATTATTACTGAAGATTTGCGCAAGTGTATGTTGAACAAGATCATCTCACTAGCTATAGGTAATATTCTTTTTCTCTTAATTATTTATTGATTCGGATCAAATTTTGATCAAGTTCCAAATTAGACTTGTGAATGAACTAGAACTTGATCAAAATTTGATCCGAATCAATAAATAATTAAGAGAAAAAGAAGAATACCTACAGCCAGTAAGATGACCTTGTTCAACATACATTTGCACAAAACTGCAACAACAATAAACATAATTAATTAGCATCCAAGTATGTAAAACCAAAACTTGTAAACAAAGAATTGATCATCCTAGAACTATTTTGAAGAATGATAAAATCAAACAGAGAAAGAAACTCATGCAACATATATGGTGTACTGTGACTACCCGTCCCAATTGTCATTATAATTTTCTCCTCGAGTATGTGAGATGACGATTTTGCCCTCGGTGGCTTAGTGACGTGGATGTACATATGCAGTTTTAAATAATCTTCCTCGCTATCATAATTAAATCGTACTCAACGTCATGAGCGCGTCGGTGCGAGTTAAGGTCGAATTGGATTCCTAATGAAAATGTTACAACAATTAAAGAATGAGTTAGGGTAGAAATATATTGTTGGGTTAACTATATTTTATTCACTAATCAATTAGTGCCTGTCATGTCTAGCCCAATCAGATTTTAGGTTGAATTGTTAATTTCCTTAGGCTAATTGGAACCTAAAACTCTCTCTCTTTCTTTTTCTCACGGCAGCCCAATCAGGGCCTTACTTCTTTTTTTTTTTTGGCCAATCCGTGACCACACACATACATGTACACACACACACACGTATCCATGACCCTCTCATTCTTTCTCGATTCTTCTTTCCGACTGTACAACCGTGACGGCCAGCACGTCTCAACTTCGATCAGGGTGTGTCATGTTCACCCCTTAAATTCGTTATGGGCCTTGCTTGTAGGTTGGGATACATGAACATGAAATTAGAGATTGCGAGCGTGCCACTACTAGTTTTCACTAATAGATGGTGAGTGTGTGATAGAAATTTCACTATTTAGCTTCTAACAAATAGATTGCGTCATTAGGTGAGAGTGGCTCAACTTTATATTCTTTCTTTGCCTTGCTTATTAACGACTTTACATATGTAAAAAAAGGAGTTTAGGTGGCTTACTTCGATTTTGAGAGAGTTGAGATAATGTAAACTACTACTTGATATTGAGAGGAAATTAGAGAAGCAATGATTTAAAGAGGATTACTTGTGAAGACATAAGCTATGATGAACTGAAAAGGAGCTTGCTAAATTGAATAAAGCTTTGAATAGAGAGGATGCCGTTATTGGATTTTGAGAAGTGTTGTTTGTTGGATTGAGTGTCTTTTTTCCCCCTTACTCTTCTATTTATAGTGCTCCACAAACCCCTAGCCTTCATCATCCTCACCAAAATATCTTCTTTTGTGGACTATAATCAAGAATGCCTCACCACCACATGATTTTTAACCATAACTTGACAAGTTTTCCCCTAAGGCTATAAGAGCATCTCCACCTATCCCCCAATTGTCCTTTCAATTATGTTGAATTGCCCCAAATCCAAAAAAATTTGTTCCAACAGAGGAAAAATTGGACGGCGTTTGGGCCTATAAGGTTGTTGTCCCCTCAACTACCCATGCTGAAGCTGCATAGGCTTGCGCCTATTAGCTACAGAAATTGCCACTGTGTGACCCACCTACGTGCACAACCTAGAGGTGCTGCCACCCCGCTCTTGCTTTCACAATCATTGAATTTTCGACATTAGAAAATTAAAATTTTTAGATTGTGCCACATGGCACAATCTGGTGCCTTTGATTTAAAAAAAAAATTTGAAAATGACACACCTCAACCTAAATCTAGGCATGTCGGCTGTCACATGATGGTGACGTAGCCATGTGCGTAGTGCGAAAGTGACAGTGATATGAAGATGCGAGAAATCAAAAAACCAATTAACTAATGCACACAAGACAAGTAAATAAGTGCGGGAATAAGTGTTAAGAGTGTAGATACACATAGTCAGAGCGTAGGTGCCAAGACGCAGTCCAGCAAGCTAAATACTAATTATACAGGGTATGAAAGAAAACACTACATTGATGGATGTCTGTCAAAACCGCCGTAGAGTCCTCATGAGCCACCAACACGTACTTCTATCTAGAACCTGGAGGGGCGCAAAACAGAAAACGTGAGTGGGCAAAAACAAAGCTTTTCAAAACCATTTCTCTTTCCAAAAGTAACAACCCCTCACCGTAAAACCCGTATAGTTTCCCAGAAAATAAAAATACATACGTATATAAAAATCACGCTCGAGAGTAGTGAAACTTAAATATATGCCATGTTAAGTATCCCAGTTGGAAATAAGTAACTAGGTGAAATAAATTAATGTAAAATGATATGTCAGCTGGAGTCACCTAACGTGACCTATACGACTGAACCTATAGCTCATCAAATATGCCTGCACATGAGTCGGAACCAGCTATTATGGTCTACATGACAGGGCTGGGTGTAAATAAGTACGCTCAAGTGGTACAATCATGTGAAGGTTGTACGAATAATTCCGGATCACCTACAAGTCGGAACAACCTAATGTGGTATGTACAACAGTGATGTGCACCAAACTTGGATCCAAGGTAGGCGTGCGGTGTGGAAGGTGAACATCACGTGAAGGACTGTGCCCTGGCCACGGATGCGAGCACTAGCACCGGGGTATAGGATAATGAGTTCTAAATACGTCTACGTATAACCACAAACAATGCATCTACTATCATCAATATATATATATATATATATTCACATAAAGCTTACCTGAGTGTCCGCAACATCAAGCAACAATATGCATATCTATACTAATGCATACTCTAAAGCATAATGCAATTGACATGGCATTTAAAACGTAATTTCATTTAAAACAAATTTCTGGGAAAACGCAAAGCATATATACGTAAATATAGAAAACCAAAAGCCCACTCACTGATATGTAGTTGGATCATAACCCCCGAGTCTCGCCTGACTGGGCTCGTCCTCCGAAAACGTCTCACCTATATGTGAAATATCTATTTTAACATTAATTTTAAGTACATAACCAAAATCGTGTAACAACTTCTCAAACATTGCTTAATTGGGGTGTTTGATATACCATCGTGGCATACTCAACACCACGAGCATCCCCATATTTTTAGAATAATTTTCTGACGTCCCACGCACCCTCACGCGCTGCCCACGTGTAGGCACGTGCCTGGCACACGGACGGAATTTTAAACGCCGTTAGGGAATATTCCGCTAAATAATAGGATATTCCGTTAACTTTACCTATTATGCTAAATAATAGAATATTTCGTTAACTTTACCTAACGCCGTTAGTATGTTCCATCAAAGTTGACGGAATATTCCCCTTCCTTCTCTGGTGGTTCGCCGGATTCTGGCGCCGATCGCCGTTACGTCGCCGGAAACTAGAAAAAATTCAAATTTAATATCTCACTCAAATCTCAACCAAACTTCACAAACTTTACATGGATTTGAAACCCTGAATGTGTAGAACATGTTCTTACCACTTTGAAGTCCTAAAACTGACAAGGACTAGTCGAAAAATCCTTCGATATTCCGGTCAAAACTATAACTCGAGGAACTGACCAATCCCGACGTCCAAAACCTTCCAAAACTTCTCTATGATCTATTCGAAGTTGTTTTAAGACTCCCTTGAGCCCTGAAACTCCATGAAACGTCCACGATCATGATGGAGTAAAAGAGCACCTTGCCGGAGCTCGCGAGTTCCTGGGTTTTCAAGGTTCTTTCACAAAATTAAGCGTATGATTAGGTTCCTGACCTTGCGAGGAACTCGAAAGTGACCTCCACTAGTTCGATCTATGCAAGATGAAGATGGTTAGGTGTGTGTGTATACGGACTGGACGAACGAATGAAAGATCGAGAGAAATGATGAGGGTATGTATGTGTGTGTGAGTGTGTCCGTGTGGTCCGAATTGGGCATAGATAAAAGGGATCTTAAGCCCTAATTGGGCGGCATGTTTAGGGCTAACAATTGACCCCAAAACAAACCTAAAATTCTAATTGGACCCAAGAAAGTAGGAGGTGTGGTGATTGGTTCATTTCCTTCGCCCAATTACACAATCGTTTATTCGTAATATTTTCGTTACGAACCCAACTTGGCCCTAAATCATAATTACGTCAACGGAAAAAATAATTTAAAACCATATACGTACATTCACGTCAATACGACTCGATGGTATAATCGTCATTTTCACACAAAGCCCAATTACACAATCATTTATTCATAATATTTTGGTTACGAACCCAACTCGGCTCTAAATCATGTCAACACTCTTGTGACATCGAGTATGATTTAATTACGTTAACAAAAATAATAATTTAAAACCATATACGTACATTCACATCACTACGACTCGAGGGTATAATCATCATTTTCACACAATCGAGGATAAAATATATATTAATTCGGGATGGGTCGTCACAACCTACCCCCTTTATAAAATTTCGTCCCCGAAATTTCTTTACACTAACATAAAAAACCACTAATATCCATAAAATAAGCGTGGATACATATCTCACATATGATCTTCCATCTCCCAAGTGGCTTCCTTCACCGAGTGGTTCCTCCACAAAACTTTCACCATGCGTACAGTTTTGTTCCTAAGAACCTTATCCTTCCAGTCTAAAATTGTCACTAGTTCCTCATCATATGTCAAGTCTGGATTAATTTCCAAAGGCTGAGGAGGTATCACGTGTGATGGATCGAAGACATAATGACGAAGCATAGAAACATGAAAAACATCGTGCACCCGTTATAATTCTGGAGGTAACTCAAGTCTGTAGGCGACTTCACCGACTCGCTCAGTGATTTGGTACGGTCCAATATAGCGAAGACTTAACTCACCTTTCTTACCGAATCGTACAACGCCCTTCCACGGGGATAGCTTCATAAATACCCAATCTCCAACTTTATACACCCTATTAGTGGCGTGTTTATCAGCAAGGCTTTTCTGTCGATCATGGGCCGCTTTTAGGTTAGCTTTAATTACGTGAATATTCTGGGTAGTCTCATCAACAATCTCTGGGCCCACTAACACCCTCTCACCAACTTCTAACCAACAAAGAGGAGTACGACATGATCTACCATAGAGTGCCTCAAAATGTGACATACCGATACTAGAATGGTAGCTGTTATTGTAGGCAAACTCAATTAAATCTAAACGCTTATGCCAAGCGTCGCCAAACTGCAATACTGAAGATCTTAGCATATCTTCTAGTGTTTGGATAGTTCTCTCAAATTGCCCGTCTGTCTGTGGATGATACGCCGTACTATAGAGCAATCTCGAACCAAGAGCTTCCTGGAAAGCCACCCAAAACTTAGAAGTGAACTTAGGATCCCGATCAGAAATAATACTAACCAAAACCCCGTGGTATTTAACAATCCCTGATATAAATAACTCAGCTAATCGGCTTAAAGAATAGTTCTCTCGCACTAGTATAAAGTGTGCTGACTTAGTAAGTTGATCCACTATCATCCAGATGCCATCGTAACCATTTTGCGTACGAGGAAGCTTGTACACGAAATCCATAGTAATATTTTCCCATTTCCACTGGGGAGCAGGAAGTGGCTGCATCAGTCCAAAAGGCTTTTTCCTCTCAGCTTGACTTGCTGACAAATTGCACACATACTCACGTATTCAACAATCTCTCTTTTCATTATAGGCCAATAGTAGAAAGGTCGAATAGTGTGATACATCTTGGTACTCTTAGGATGCATCGCATATGCCGATATATATGCTTCATCGAGAATATCTTTCTTTAGTTCTTCAATATTTGGCACGTACATTCGACTTCCCTGCATAAACATGCCATTAGATTCCTGAATTCTAAGATCTTTCTTCTTTCCTCATGATACTGCCTCGGCTAATTCCTGAGATTCCTTATCTTCTGCTTGAGCTTCTAGCAACCAATCAATTAAAATCGATCTGATATGGAAACTAGCAAGTAAAGCTTCTTCCCGATCTATCACTTCCAAATCAACTCCAGTAGATCTCAATTTTGTGAGAAGAGGGATATGGCAAGCATAAAAAGCATTAATATGGCCTTGAGATTTCTTGTTAAGTGCATCTACCACCACATTTATACAACCAAGATGATACTCAATTGTGCAATCATAATCACTGAGTAATTCTATCCATCTCCGTTGTTGAAGGTTAAGATTTTTCTGGGCGAATAGGTATTGGAGGCTTTTATGATCTGTGAAAATCTTGCACTTTTCTCCATATAAATAATGTCTCCAAGTCTTCAGGGCGAAAATGATGGCTGCTAGCTCGAGATCATGGGTAGGGTAATTCATCTCGTGTGGCTTCAACTGTCGCGAGGCATATGCAATCACCCTACCATGCTGCATTAATACGCAACCTAAGCCATTTAAAGAAGCATCATTGTAAATCTCAAAATTACCACTGTCATCTGGAAGCGCCAAAACAGGTGCGTAAGTGAGTTAATACTTTAGTTGCTGGAAACTCCGCTCACAATCATCGTCCCACTCGAATCTAACTTCTTTTCTAGTCAACCTCGTCAGTGGTAACGCTATGGTTGAAAAATCTTTAACAAACCATTGATAATAACCTGCTAAGCCCAAAAAACTTCGTACCTCAGTGACTGCTCTTGGATGCTCCCAATTTTCAACTACAACTATTTTATATGGGTCCACTTGAATACCCTAGGTTGATATTACATGCCCCAAGAATGCCACTTGATCTAACCAAAACTGACATTTGCTAAACTTAACATATAATTGGTGCTCCCTCAATTTCTTCAAGACCAAATTGAGATGTCAAGTATGCTCTGCCTTAGACTTAGAATACACCAAAATATCGTTAATAAAAACAATAACGAACCTATCAAGGTATGGCTTGAATACTCGATTCATCAGGTCCATAAAAACTACGGGTGCATTCGTTAACCTAAATGGCATCACGAGGAATTCGTAATGACCATATCAAGTCCTAAAAGCCGTCTTAGGTACATCTTCACTTCTAATCTTTAATTGATAATACCCAGATCCCAAATCAATCTTGGAGAACACGTAAGTACCTGGAAGCTGGTCAGATCGATCATTTATACGCAGCATTGGATAACGGTTTTTAATTGTTACCCGATTCAACTGTCGATAGTCTATACACAACCTCAAAGTCCTGTCTTTCTTTCGTACAAATAAAACTAGAGCCCCCCAAGGTGAAGTACTAGGCTGAATGAAACTTTTATCAACCAATTCCTGCAGCTGGGCTTTCAATTCCCTCAACTCCGCGGGAGCCATTCGATGCGGATTTAAGGAAATAGGATATGTACTTGGGAGTAAATCAATAGTGAATTCCATTTCTCTATGTGGTGGTAATCCAGTTAAATCATCCGGAAAAACATCAGGAAAGTGCCTAACTACCCGTACATCCTCCACAAGGTAGGCGTATCCTCATTCAATACCACGTGAGCCAAATATCCCTGACAACCTTTCCTCAATAACCTTTTAGCCCTCACGGCAGAGATAATGCCTTGCCTTAGTCCACTACATATACCCATGTTGGCACGATTGTAATGTAACCAATCCATCTTGGCACGATTGTAATGTAACCAATCCATGCCCAGAATAACATCAAAATCAACGATATCTAATGAAACAAGATTAGCTGACATGACGACGTCCTCTACTAGAACAGCTAACATAACATGTCTCACCTTTAGGCATCGAAAACTCTAACTCATAACCGAGAGTTGTAGGGTAGGGTAGGGTTGCGTTGTTTGAACAAATGTATGAGAAATAACAATGTGTGTGGCATCATAATCAATTAATACTCTAGACAAATGGCCAAGGATATTTAACGTACCTATAATCAAATCGGGGTTGTTCTGAGCATCCTACAATGTGATATGATGAACATGGCCCTGAGGCTGTTGTCGTCCTCCACGACCCCTGTTAGCTTGGTTCCCACGTCCTTGTGTACCTCGTCCCTGACCAGGCTAGTTAGGCTGCCTCGATGATCATGCACTGCTAGAAGCAACCTCCACGTTCTGGGACTGTCCTTTGGAATACCACTGCGATCCACTACCTGAATATGACGTTTAACCTCTTGGATACTGAGCGTAACCGCTCTGATGATACGGATCGTGTGGGTACTGATACCGTCCTCCAGAATATGGAGCTATGTCCCCCTGATAATGATATGCTCCACCATAACTCGTCTGGGTATAAGTACTGGGCTCCGGGACTTGCAAAATAGGAGCTAGTGGTGGCAAGGTTGGTGGCTGGGGCTTCTGCTGATTGGGCACTGAATAGCCCGATGTCCCATCTGGCCATACGTGAAATATCCATTGCTACCTCGCCTACATTCCCTAAAATGACGATTATTGCATCTGCGACACAGTGGGCCACATGAACTGCTAGAATCTCTCTGTCTCTGGAACCGAGAACCTCCTAAAAATCGGCCGCCTTTCCGCTACGCAGTGGAACTCAAACCCCCACTAGAAGAACTAGAACTAGTACCACTTCTCTTAACACTCTGCGTTTTGCGAGGTCCCTGGAATGACTGGCCTTTATCTTTATTATTATTTTTCTTTTGACTATTATCTTTTTCTTCTTCTTTTTCACTGTCACTGGGCATATTTTCATAATCCTCAACCCGCAGTAGAATCTCATAAAACTCCTGATATGTAGAGCAAGGAGTCGTGGTCGCCATAGAACGCCACTTCTTTCGAGTACCCCATTTGAATCGTCGAAGCATCTTAGCAGGATTTTCAGCAATCTCCAGACAATACCGAGACAGATTAGTAAACTTTCTAGAATACTCAATAGCTGACACTTTTCCTTGCTTTAATTGCGAGAATTCTTGCCTCCTACAATCCAAATACTCTGGGCGTACAAATCTCTTCTGGACTAATCGCTTAGAAACCTCCCAATATGCAGCTTCTTCCGGTGACAACTGAAAAGATTCTTGGCTCTACCAGGATGCAGCCTCCTTACCCAAAAACCAAGTGGTCGTCTCAACCCATCTACCCTCACGAAAATTCCCATGTCGCTGCATCACTCGATAGGTTTTCTCAACATGGTTAAGCCACTGTTCGGTTCCCTCGAGTCCCTCATTACCCACAAAATTATTCAACTTTAAGTTATATATAGTCTCCAAGGGAGTTCTCTGGGTGGACGAAGTGAGGACTGAATGGCATTAGTAATAGTCTCCCCAAGTCTCAGAAGAGGTACGTGGCTCTCTATAAGGTGGCATGAGGTGGCATGTAGGACTCTCTATGAGGTGGCAGAAGAGGTATGGTTCTGACATAAGACATCAAAATGATTAGAATACTCACAAAATATGCAGGACTGTCAAACCTAGGCTTTGATGACAAACTAACACACCCCGACCTAAATCGAGGCATGCTGGCCGTCACGTGATGGTGACGTAGCCATGTGCGTAGTGCGGAAGTGACAGTGATATGAAGATGTGAGAAATCAAAAAACCAATTAACTAATGCACACAAGACAAGTAAATAAGTGCGGGAAGAAGTGTTAGAGTGTAGATACACATAGTCAGAGCATAGGTGCCAAGGTGCAGTCCAGCAAGCTAAATACTAATTATACAGGATATGAAAGGAAACCCTACATTGATGGATGTCTATCAGAACCGCAGTAGAGTCCTCGTGAGCCACCAACACACACTTCTATCTAAAACTTGGAGGGGTGCAAAACAGAAAACGTGAGTGAGCAAAAACAAAGCTTTTCAAAACCATTTCTCTTTCCAAAAGTAATAACCCATCACCGTAAAACCTGTATAGTTTTCCAAAAAATGAAAATACATACTATATAAAAATCACGCTCGAGAGTAGTGAAACTTAAATATATGCCATGTCAAGTATCCCAGTATGGACATAGATAGCCAGGTGAATAAATCAATGTAAAATGATATGTCAGCCGAAGTCACCTAACGTGACCTGTATGGTTGAACCTATAGCTCATCAAATATGCCTGCACACGAGTCGGAACCACCTATTGTGGTCTGTACGACAAGGTTAGGTGCAAATAAGTATGCTCAAGTGCTACAATCACGTGAAGGCTGTGCGAATAATCGCGAGTCACCTACGAGTCAGAACCACCTAATGTGGTCTGTACGACAAGGCTGTGCATCAAACTTGGATCCAAGGTGAGCGTGCGGTGCGGGAGGTGAACATCACGTGAAGGACTGTGCCCTAGCCACGGGCAGGAGCACTAGCACTAGGGAGCCGGATAATGAGCTCTAAATGCATCTACATATAACCACAAAGAATGCATCCACTATCATCAAAACATACTCACCTGAAGCTTACCTGAGCGTCCACAGCATCTAGCATCAATATGCATATCTATACTAATGCATACTCTAAAGCATAATGTAATTGACATGGCATTTAAAACGTAATTTCATTTAAAACAAATTTATGGGAAAGTGAAAATCATATATACGTATATATAGAAAACCAAAAGCCCACTCACTGGTATGTAGCTGGATCATGACCCCCGACTCTCGCCTGACTGCACTTGTCCTCCGGAAACGTCTCACCTATATGTGAAATCACTATTTTAACATTAATTTTAAGTACATAACCAAAACTGTGTAACAACTTATCATACGTTGCTCAATTGGGATGTTTGATATACCATTGTGGCCTACTCAACACCACGAGCATCCTCATATTTTTAGAAGAATTTTCCGACGTCCCATGTGCCAGCCATGCGCAGGCATGTGCCTGGCACACGGACGGAATTTTAAACACCGTTAGGGAATATTCTGCTAAATAATAGAATATTCTGTTAACTTTACCTAACGCCGTTAGTATATTCCGTCAAAGTTGATGGAATATTCTCCTTCCTTCTTCGGTGGTTCGCCAGATTTTGGCGCCGATCACCGTTGCTTCGTCGGAAACTGGAAAAAATTTCAAATTTAAATATCTCACTCAAATCTCAACCAAACTTCACAAACCTTACATGGATTTAAAGCCTTGAACGAGTAGAACATGTTCTTACTACTTTGAAGTCCTAAAACTGACGAGAACTAGTCGGAAAATCCTTCGATATTCTGGTCAAAACGGCAACCGAGGAACTGACCTATCCCGACATCCAAAACCTTCCAAAACTTCTCTATGATCTATTTGAAGTTGTTTTAAGACTCCATTGAGCCCTGAAGCTCCATGAAACGTCCACGATCATAATGGAGTAGCAGAGCACCTCGCTGGAGCTCGTGAGTTCCAAGGTTTCCGAGGTTCTTTCACAAAACTAAGGGTATAATTAGGTTCCTGACCTTGCAAGGAACTCGAAAGTGACCTCCATTAGTTCGATCTATGCAAGATGAAGATGGTTGGGTGTGTGTGTATGCGGACTGTACGGACGAATGAAAGATTGAGAGAAAGGATGAGGGTATGTATGTGTGCGTGTGCGCACGCGTGTGGTCCAGATTAGGCATAGATAAAAGGGATCTTAAGCCCTAATTGGGCTGCATGTTTAGGGCTAACAATTGACCCCAAAACAAACCTAAAATTCTAATTGGACCCAAGAAAGTAGGAGGTGTGGTGATTGGTCCATTTCCTTAGCCCAATTACACAATCGTTTATTCGTAATATTTTCGTTACGAACCCAACTCGGCCCTAAATCACGTCAACACTCTCGTGACATCGAGTATGATTTAATTAAGTCAACGGAAAAAATAATTTAAAACCATATACGTACATTCACCTCACTACGACTCAAGGGTATAATCGTCATTTTCACACAATCGAGGATAAAATATATATTAATTCGGGACGGGTCGTCACAGAAAATCAACGATCAAGATTAATCTAAAAGTAACAAACCCAAAAAATTACCAAAAATTTTCAAAAAAAAAAAAACAATTTTATTTCTTCAACACGCTAAAAACTAAACACGCTTAAATTAAACACACTTAAACAAATTAACTAAATATTTTTAATTAATTATGTTTGTTTGTAATGCTACGTTTGCTTTGTATTTAAAATTAAATTATCGGAGTTAAACATAATGTTTTATTTTCAAAAAACAAACTTATTAAGTGGACACTTACAAGGCATACAAAATAAAATAAAATAAATTATATTTATGAATAGTAATCACTCTTGCCTTTACCCTTCATCTTCTCAAATTGATAGACTTGCACAAAAACAATTATTGTTTATAGTGAATGGGAAGGGCAATTTCACTGCCCTTGCCCTTGCCCTCGCCCTCCTAAAACGGGTGGATGCTCTAAGCCAACTATTTACAAGGTTGTATAAAACATAATAATGATTACAACGTATTTTTAGGTTTGTTGGTTAAGAGGGTCAACATTTACACCCGAGGTCCCGACTTCAATACCCCCTCTTCTATTATCGCTTGTATTGAAAATAAGCTGAGTCATTGTGAAGTAAAAATCAAAAGAATAACATGTTTTCATTGTAATCAACTTAAGGTTAGATATAATACAATCGCAATCTAATGGTTAGATATACTCATGTGAATATAATACAATCACCATCTAATCGTCGAGATCGTGAATCCATTTAGTACATGTAAGTATGTTGTAGCCAAATCCCCAAATTTAACTCTATCTTGATAAAAATTTGGGTGTTAAACAGCTCAAAAATAAAAGAAGCAAAAATAATGAGACCACACTTGTGCAACAATCATCGGATCAACAGAAACACTGACCCGTTTACCAGTTCTCCAATAACGCAAACAAAACTATATATAATTTTACAGACGCAATCATACAACAATAAGTCTAGTGGTGCATTACTCTGACGTGGCTAGAGCTGAATGCAATACATCTTCGAGATACTTCTCCGCAGCAGCATATTGTCTTTTCTTGTCCTCGATTGCTAAAGCAGCCAAAGCTTTATCCTGCACACATACATATCTCATCAACCTCCCGATCTTTCTAGGACCTAAATAAACTGTGATCAATTAACCTAAGTAGAAAACTACCGGAGGCAAGTCTTGGTAGCTTCTCAAAGTATCAAGGACGGGCTTTGTCTTCTTCTCTAATTCCTTTCTGTGATCGGCCAATTCAACCAGCATCCCATGGCTAATCTCTGGGGTGTAGCCCACGCGATTAAGAGTTTCCTGTCCAATAAGTTTATAGCACAACTCTTTTTAGGAATAAATAAAGAAAATTGGGTTTTTGACAGCCCCATATTTTACAAAATAACAAAAAATTTGGATGAGAAAATGCGTTCTTCTTGTGACTTAAATATGAAATTTCAATATACTAGCCAATAGAGACCGATGAACAATTATTGCTAATTTTATATCATCTACCAAGCAGAAATTTACCGGCTACATTCTACCTATAGCATGATTGCTCCCAAACTAAGCTACTCTTAGGCAATCACCAAAAGTAAGAATTGACAAGCTGCGACAGGTTGAACTCCCAAATTTTCTATCAATCGTCACCATTCATAGAAAGCCCACTTTCTTTATGATAAAGGCTATGCAGATGCTTTATGAAATGCACATTTTGTCATAATCCTGATTAGTTCTGTGTTCCAGCATTCTGGAAACATAGGCATGCATTCAAAAACCAACAATATAATTTGTTATCAACTTCATGCAACTGGACCTTAATTATTTTCACAGTTATAGAATTGTAAATTTATAAGATCCTGGAATACATATCAAAGTTCTATGCGCCATTAACTATATATTTTCTTTTTCCAATTCCAAATTTTCTTTTCACCTCATAGGAGGTATATCTTTATTTGTATAGCACATCTTCTCCACTAGCACCACCCAAAAACTCATGCATGCATGAATATTATATATATTGGCACCACTCCACTAAAACGGTGCCAGAGTTGTTGCTTCAGTTTGGATGTATAACAAGATAACTCTTCAGATAATGCAATTTGTTCTATACTCTTAGATACTGATGCTCAAGAAATATCCACCCATACAAACTGGAACATGCAGATGATGCAGTTTGACATATGAGCCTCTTACCCAGAGAATCCTTCTAATCACCTTCTACAACCACCGCCTAATATTTACACACCTAAAAACAAATGGTAACAGTACCATCTACGTAGTCTGTTCCATAGACTTACCCATTTCATGTTATCTCACTATAAATGAAATTGATTTGAGTGCATGACAATCTTATATTCTCTGAATTCATTCTCTACAAGTCATTGACCAAATTTTGACACCAACAAAACAAAGTGCGGGAGCCGAAAATAAATACCTTGAAACGGACAGTCTCTTGATTGTACTGTTTCTCCTTACCAAGCATGAGCACCAAATTGTTCTTCCAATGCTCAACATGCGCCTCACATTGGCCTGCATCATCTTCTAGTTGAGCAAGTGTTCTACCAAAGTTTGAAAACTCAGCACATTCAGAAAAACCAAAATCCTACATTAAAAACCATACTCTTAACTTTACAGTTCTTGGAATATATCCAACAAGATCATACCTTTTCAAATAAGTTAACCTGGAAATCGCCTTTCGAGTGTAATCAAGAAGAACATTAGACTCTTTTTGCGCTTTAGCCCTCTTCTCCTCCACACCCGTCTTCCTCAACGATATATCCCCCATCGCCACAAGAAAACTAAAAAGCAAATCTCCGATGTCAGTCCAGCATTCAAACAATGTACAACCCACCCTTCATATGTCATCTCAGAAATCAAACAACAATGTAATACCCACATTTATTATCATTATTTCAGGTGAACGAGTCAGTATTCAAAGCAAAATGTAAATCCAGAATTCAAAAATACACACCTGCTGAGCTCAGTGTCTCTTATATTCAACAAATTGGCTACATTGGCTAAAACCTGAGCTGATGACACCACATTCGAAGGCAAACCCTCCTGTGCCAAACCCACACTCTCCAATATCTCTCTGATCCTCGCAGCTAACGCCCACAAGCACAAAATTTCAAATTTTGAAAAGAAAAACACGTACAAAATATACAAATTAAACAATATATATATATAGGAAGAAAATTGGAGCAGCAGATACCTTGGGCTCGGTATTCGGAGGCTTTGAGGCGGAAATCGGAAGCGAGGATCTTGGAAGCTTGAGTTTGGGCCTGGGAGAGAGTGGCAAGGTTGTGTAAATACGCCACCGAACGAGGGGTATATTCGAAATCGGGCACTTCTTTTCCGGCTTGGGAGAACTCTTGAGTGAGCCATTGCTTTACGTCGCCGATTCGAGATGCGTCCGAACCGCCACCGCCGGCGCTGCTGCTCTTCGACGTCGTATCGCTTACAGAGGAGTCGGTCATTGCGGAGGGATTGCTGAGTCGATTCAGTGCACCGTTGGCTCGTTCGTTGGTTTTTTAGATTTGGGGAATTATTTGATTTGAATTAAATTCAAACTTTCGTATGTTTGCATTTTAATTTTTACGAGAGTATTTCACACCACTCGACTCTATTTCAAAGGGAGGAGTCATTGGTTAAAATATTAGCATCGATGAAAGTAGCGATATGTAAATTTGTAGAATTATTTATGAATAGATTAATATTGGTTGATTTGCTAAAAAAGAGAATTTAAAATTCGAATGTTAAATATTGATTTAGACAAAATAGAAGAGTATTTTCAATATTTAATCGATGTTATCGAAATTTAAAATGAAATTTTAGGTAATATCAAACATTTGTTTAGACAAAATGTAAGAATTTATCTTATATTTAACCGATATGACAAAAATATTGACAAAATCTATGGTTTTTAGGAAGAAATATTGACATTATCGAAAAAAATTTAAAACATTGGGAGGAGTTCAATTTTGTAATTAAAAGGTTGTTTTCTAAAACACGGGTGATGTTATTTTAATTTATACATACATAAAAGTATGACAATGAATCTGTAACTTCAAAAGATTGAGGTTAATTGTATGGCCGGCACTGCAGGCGGCGGCAGCCGAAATAACCGGTTACCGGGCACCAGGTATGCTGGCAGAGTCATTTGTTGCAAAATTATAGGTTTATTTTTAGTTAGTCCGAATTCTAACTTAGAGGCATTCAGTTATAATCCAGCGCACGATAGCTTCACGCCACTGATTTTTCAACCAGCGCAATGACCAATTGTGCAAATCAACTACATGTAACTCGATTTAATCTCATTTTGTTCCTATAACTCAAAAACCGACGCTCTCAAAATTCGCTTCGCTTTGCCCTCTAGAACTCTGTTTCAAATTTTTTATCCCAACTTGCCACCTAAAACATGACTCGTCTCTATAAAGCTCAAATTTTGCTCAATATTGACTTAGTCTGCTCGTTTCTAGTGTAGATTTAAGTCGGATGAGACTGGCTAATCAATTTCTTTTTTATTTTTTTTCTCTTTAATTTCTTTTAAACCTAATATTTTCTGATTGTTAAATGCTGAAGCATAAGCGAGATTTACAATCAAATTTATTGCATATATAGCATAATCGTATTGGGTCGTGAGTCACATTTATGCTTAGGAGACGGCTTATAAATTTCAAGAATAAGAGAGAATACACAAGTCAAAGTGTAACAAATTTTGAGTTTCTCGAAGTAAAGTGATGACTTTCAAGATACAGAAGGCAAAGCAAGATTAAAATGGAATTCCAAAAACATAGCCAAAAATAAGCCAAAATGTTAAATTAAAGCTATCCGACTGCCAATAAATTTGTAAACTATATAACATCCTGTTGATCATGATAAGTCCCAACTTTGGAGCAATTCATAAATCGCTTAGTTCAGTGACCGATGTTTGAGCGTGTAACGCTCGAACAAGCCGTCACTGAACAACACTCTCCAGAGAAAGGAGAATTTGACCAGTGAAAGGCTAAAAGCTTACCAGAACCAGGAATCAACCATTCATTAGCTACGGCCGGACCGAGAAACGAAATTCTTTATCCATTTGACAGACATGATACGAAATGAAAAGGTTTCTAATCGTCAAGGTTGAAAATACATGACATCACATAAACTAGACACTAGAAACTAGAAACTAGAAGGGCCACATTCCTCAAAAGGATATGATACAAAAGTGCACCCAGAAGAAGGCATCACCAGATGCAACGGTATGTAACATGAGACTCGGTAATATCACCACTGTAAGTAACTTTCACTACCTGCCCCTTCTCAAGTCCGTAGTACCTTGAAATTGCGTCTTTTCGTGACAGTCGGGGAAGCTGCAGGAGAACAGTTGATGAAATTAAAACAGCGCAAACATTACAGTTTAGCTACCAGTCAGAAGCCAACCAACCATCTACGTGAAATGTAATAGTAATGTACAGTTTTTTTAAACTAGAATGCAACATTTGATGTACGATTATACCAAAGCACTTCCAATACAAACGTAGGTGATTCTTCTTACTGGGACAGTCCAATAGTAAAATTGACCGTTTCAAGGAATCACGGTGGGTGGAAAGAGAGAGAAACAAGACTGCTAGATGACTACCATAAGTTAACCAAAGATAAGAAAGCCTCCAAAGCTCGAAGGCTTATAGGACCAAAAGAAGGGAGATCCATGAATCGTGAGGTAGGGACAGTCAGAGTTTCCTCAAATTGGGGTCATGGAAACCAGTTCACCATAGTTTGCTCTGCATAATATACGTCTATAGGCACAAAGTAGTATCAGTTGCCATTTCGATATGCAATCTCAGCTGAAGTTCCCAATAGAGCAATATAATGAGATAATCACATATTGATCAACAATAACATTAGAGAATTCCTTCAATATGTGGCCACTTAAAATATGCCCACTTGAACGTTTATGTGTCAAGTTTTGATCTGTACTTATATTAAAGTTTCAATTTAGTCAATGCACTTTTAATTGTTTTAATCAAGTGTTCCCCCTATCATGGTATCCTGGATGCATCAAAGATGTTAGACAAATTTACGTGGTGATTCATCACTGTCACCATTTGTATTTCCTCTATCTAAATATGGAGTTAATACGAATGACATAACATGGGTCCAACCCAATTCACTCACCAAACCATCCCTACCAACCACTCACACATAAAATCGTAACACTCTTTTTCAACAACATATCAGAAGAAATTTCAAACAACAGCGGGCAACCACAGCGAAAGTCAGATAAGCAATTCAAATCTATTCAAGATTATTCAGAAATTAAGAACGATATGAAGGATCTCCAGAGAAAGAAAATCAGAGTCTGGTTTTTCTTTACTTAAGTTAATAAAATAACCTGCTTTTCTTCTATGTTGTACTTCTTTAGGAGTTTTTGTTTCTCTTTGTCCGTCAGCACCCTATGCTTTGGCTTCAAGACATGCTTCGTGATATTAACAAGCAAGTCGGTAATCTGCCAAACAAAAAAAATATATTATGACAGGAGTGAGAAGGAGAACTTCTAAGTGAACGAACCATTAAAAGTAAAAGGCAGAAACACTTTTACAGTTATCAGTAAGTGTTTTCGTATAAATGCTGTAAAAATGCAATTAAACAACCAACTAAGGTGGGTTAACAAGGAAACAACAATAATTTAATATGCTACGTGAAAGTGAGAACAAATGTCAAGGGAAAAACAAAAGGCTAAAGAAACTGTTAAAAATCATATTTTGAAATGCTTTCCGTGAAAACCTAAAGAAATAACAAAAACACAACCGTACGTACGTACCTTGGTAAAAAAATTAACCAAGCAAATAATTGAGGAATTTTCGGATACCACAAAAGGGCTTATTTTTAGCTATGACACTTGTACTCTTCACCAAATCTCAATAGCCCCTACACTCTATATTGGCTCACTTAAACACCTGCACTCTTCCTCAATGTCCCGCTTTACCCTATTTCATCAAATAAGTTAAAAGGAGCCGTTGATTGTGCTAGTGTGGCATGGACAATTTAGTCTTTTCAACTATGTTAGTAAGACCCATGAATGCAAGGATGTGGGCTAAACTAAAACCAGGGTTTGATTTCTTCATATTAAGGAAAATAAAGAAGGGGAGAGCAATGAGGTAGAAAGTCTCCCTAAGAATCTTTGCAAAAGGATCCGAAAACATTGAAATTGATTCACGAATCTTGAAATTCAACCCTCTAAATTTTATATTTTTTCTCTTAGCCTGGAGAAATCAAACCCTCATGTGAGTTTAACCCACCTCCCATTACCCATGGGTTCCACTAACATGCCACGTCACATGCCACATAACCAATGTAGTTGAAAAGACTAAATTGTCCATGCCACGTCAACACAATTAACGGCAGTTGACCACCCTAAATCACCTTCCCCAATATTCTTTATGCCTAGATATAAAGAAGCCAACTTTATCGCTGCATTTTGATCCTTAAAGGCTTAAACAGCACTTAGTTCATCAATTGTATCTTCTAAGAGAATGCTTATAACGCCTCTCCAGTCATAAGCCATCCATAAAGCTAATCCAGAGAATCAGAAACGTAGTCAAATGTAATCACCTTGCAGGACTTGTTATGTAAAAGAATGAAATGCAAAACATAATTGACATTCGGAGACAAACCTGGAATATTTCAGTTTTGAACGGATAAAGCTCCAGAGTTTTTAGAGCTTGGTTTGTTACTTGGTTTTGGGTAATTAATATGAGCCCCGTTAAAGTGTCCTTATTAGCAATCTGAGAATGTAGCCCACGAATCACATTAACCTTCACGATACCAGGGCCACAGTAAATGACCAGCATCTGCAATCCAAACATTAATCATAAATACCAATTGCGCATAAGTTATTACTAGGATCACTCACACTAATTTCAAGTGAAGAGCATAGCATATACATCAGTGCTACGGTTTATGCCTTTGTCTAGTATCCATGCATAGTACTTTAACATTTCAATTCGATGGTAGGTAGGAGAAATCACATTGACTAAAGTGTAAGGGAATTGTGGAAGCAACCGAGGTTAAGTAATCATATCTGGTCTGGATAAAGTCTGCATGCATATCACTAACAAGTAACAACATATCTAACATCCCCTTTAAGCTGTAAGCCTGTAAGGAGGACCTTCCAGCAGCTCAGTTTGTACTTGGTGGCTTGGCCACATGATTTACTTTATATTAGAATATGACACTAGAGATGATACCAAAGCATGACAGCATACTAATACAACCACATGAAGTATTACAGAATATAAAAAATTATTAACTCGTCGTGACTTTGTTCATATGAAAGTCAATCAGGGAGTTGTACGTGTAACTATTACTTAAGATGCAATTTTAAGGACAACTCAGAAATTTATTATGAACTATGACATAGATCTGTCCTAATGAACAAAGGGTTTAGGGATGGAGTATAAATAGGGAAAGAAGATCAAGAAGTATACTGAAAAATAGATTCTGAAGTTTATAGGGACAGACATCCAAAAGAATAAATAATCACTTTGCAATATGATACAGACATCGAACTCAAACAAGCTTCTAAAATATGAAACACACACTCCACATTAAGCACATGAACTGCTGGCCAAACAACAAACGGATGCTAAAAAACAGTATACAGATCTAATCGCAAACCTCTTGACTAATGGTAAAACCTCAGTTAGCAGATTAGCTAAAGCCTGGATTTTGATCAAGTAATTTCATATCCTCCACAGGAAAATCCAGCATCTTTTCTTTTCAAATAACTTTTGTAAATTCCTAAATCTTATATCATTTATTGCAACCTTCAAATGAAATTACGCCACCGGTGGCCTGGTAAACATCTAATTACAACTGCGCATGCATGCCTAGGTTGTATTGAGATTTATCAAAAACAGAAAAGACCCACAGCACCAAAGAAGTCACAAGCACTGAATCAGCTTTGCTTCTTTTAGAACCATAAACACAAAAACCGCAAGGAAGCAAACGAACAGTGCGTACTTATTCCTACACATATTGCTAAAACCCTAAACCCTAATTGTTTGCTAAGCCTCAAAATTTCCAGAAGTTGTAAGCACGTAGATCATGAAATCCGACAGAATACAAGTACAACAATGGACAAAAACGACCCAGAACCAGAAATTCTTCTTTCTATTCTCTTCCATTTTCAAGTAAATAAAAATACATAAAATAAAATAAATTCAAGAAAAAGAAAGTCATGAATTACTTACCCTGTCGGAAGGGTCGGCGCAATGAGTGGCGGAGAAGCGGAGGCGCTCGATATCGGGAGTTGGGCCGTGGAGGAAGCGGAAGTCTTGGAGAGAGAGGTCGATTTCGGAGGCGGGAACAGAATAGCCTCTGTCCCTCAGCATCTCCAGCACCGTTCTCCGTGACAGGTAGTATCGGTGGCTCTCCGCGCTGCCGTCGTCCACGTGGCTGGTCAAGCAAGGCCCCAGAATCTCCCCGTTGGTTTCCCCATTCGCCGGCTCTCCCTCCACTTCCATCTCTCTCTCTCTCCCCCTCCCTCTCCTGAGACCCGTCTTAAAGACTTGAACTCAACTGAGAAAGTACACTCTCGCTTTTGGGGTTCTGGGAAGTAGTATCATGTGTATGTGTTTCTTTTTGTTCCGGGTCAAAACAATCCCAACCGTTGCTGATTTATTACAATAAATCAACCGTTCAGATTTAATACTAAGTCTGCTAACCAAGAAACTTCTTGACATGCGCTGGAGAGGTATGGGCGGATGCGATCGGTACTCTTGATATTCTGATCCTCTGTAATTATATACTCGAATTATGTATTTTGTAGTCATCTTTTGTATTTTACTGTTACTTGTGGGTACCTATTATTCATTGTTTTTCGTATTAAAATACACTTATATATTAAAAAGGATATACATAGTATACCAAAAAATTAAATGAATTTATACATGAGCTCAAATATTAAGAGAGAACAATTAATTGCATGTGGTCTAATATCCTAGTGAATATGGTATTGGGTTTCCATCCATGCATCTCAGCCCCAGGTTCAAAATTCCTCATTTCCTATGCATCCCAGGTTCAAAATTCCTCATTTCCTAAATTATTATAATAGTTTCAAATCATTCTCTCCCGTTAATAATAATATTATTATTAATAAATTAAAAAGAAATAACAATAAATTACATATACGAAAATATTCAAAATCTATCAAATTTTGAATTTGAAATTTGCGATGAGATCCAATCTAGTTCTAGAATTTTGGAATGGAAATTGGAAATGATGTTTCTAATCTGATTCGTCTAAAAATCGCCCCTATTTTGGTGTTAAAGAATTATTCCTTAACTCATTGCGTCCCATGTTCAAAACATATTCCCTCCCTTAAGTGTGGATTAATTAGTGTATGATATCACTTGTACTAAAAACACTTTGTATTGGGCTTGAACATGTCCCCTCCCCAAATTAAAATTAATTAGTGTTAAATAACGCTTGTAATCCGAAAAGAAAAAACAATTCGTATCAAACTCGTTGGAACTTGGAACTTTAGGGGGCGTTTGTTGTGAGGGACTATCTCAGACTGGACTAACTTATGAGACTAAGTTGGGTTGGCTTACACTAGACTAAGCTGGACTCACTTAGTTAAGCGTTTGATGTAGTGACGGACTAAAAGAAGGATAATTAACAACTATAGTATTAGGCTTTTTTATATTAACACCCCACAAAATGTTGAATGGACCACACATTAAAATTTAATATTAAATGACTTATTTACCCTACTATGCAATGACAATTTTGACCTTATTAGGTTTAAAAGAAAAATAAAAAATTTCTATATACACCCCGAATCACTTTTAACTTATTATTTATCTTCTTCAACTATCAAAACCCCTCCGACCCTCTATTGTTGAACAAAACCCTAACCAATGAAACTACAAACATGTTGATTGAGAAAAATTATTTTTGACGAATGAAACACAAAATCGATGTTTCAGAAGCTTCATATGAGGTAAGACTTCATATTTTTTGTTGTTTTAGTGATTTTGATGACATCAATAATTATTTAATCTTTTTTTTTTGCTGCATTATTCAAGCTTTTATGTTCATATTCATCTTTTAGAGATCATAGAGATTACATGAAGAATTAAACACCTAAAATCACCACCAAATATTAAAAACATACAACATGAGTTTTAATGGTTGAATCGCAAACAACCCACATATGCTTTAAATCTCAGGCGGCATCTTTTGTCAAAATCTCAGTCGACATTTTTTATCCAAATTAAAAACTTTATAAGATTTGAGAGAATGTAGGGTGTATAGAAAATATGGGATGTATGTAGAAAATGTAAGGTGTATATTGAGAATGTGGGGTGTAAGGGTATTATGGGAAAGTATGTGGGGTGTATTAAGATAATTTTTAATTGAAAAAGTAAATGTATGGTGTATAAAATATGTGAGGTTTATTCAACAGGGTGTTAATATAATAAGCCTAATATTATATTATTTAATACACATTCAATAATATTTTATTATTAATTTAATATATTTTATTCAAGCTTTAGCCCCTTGTTTTATGTGTCTAGAACACTCTTTCGTTCCGTCCTTTATTAATTCAACAATATTTTAATTTTTTATCCAACCTTTCTCTAGACTCTGTTTGGAGGGTTCTTTCTTTACTTCCTAGTTTCGTCCCCCATAACACTCCTTTTCTCCATCATTTGTCCTGAAAAACCACAACCTTCAAAATCGTTTTTCTTGTGCAAAATCATCCTCAAAACTACTCTCTCCTCCGTCTCCGTCTCTCCATTGCTCTTCGTCCCAAAGCTACTTTCTCCCCTTCTCTATCCATTTCTCTCCGAAATTTTATGGGAAAAATGACAAATTTCTGGGAATTTTTTAGAATAAGGAAGAATTTTTCTATTAGGATTGTTGTTGTTATCGTTTTGCATTTTTTTTTTTTTCGAATTTTGGTGTTGAGATTTAGGTAGCAGTGAGGCTAGGTTTCAGATCTGGGAAATGAGTTGGCAAATGGAGTTGCCCAAAGCATGCTTACGGGCTTGTGGACTTGCAGCATTTATAAACTTGCATCGTGCAATCGTTTTTGGAGATGGGATTAGCAATCCCATGGTTTTTGGGGGGTTTAGCTAAGAAATGCTAGTCTCTTCTTTAGTCGAAGCGAGTGAGAGCTAATCTCATTAAACCTAAGCCTTCCAGGAAAGGTTAGTCCAGTCCAATCCAGTGCATTTTAGTGAGGGCAAACACACACCTCCTTATTCTATTCGCAGGTCATTCACATTTCACAGTGTTGATTTGTTATTATGATCTACTAAACTTTGTAATTAAGTTTTAATTATTGGTTACAGATATTTAAGAAGCGAGTAATACTAAGCAGACTAAGTCTAGATATTTAATAATACAATCATCAACTTTCATGTTATTTAGTTTACAAAATTTGGTCTACAAATTTAGTTCTTCTGACATTACCCTTAAGAAACATGGGAAGGCTAGTTTTTGTACAACTATATATATATATATATTAAGAGGGTGAGAAAATATATTAATATTGTGACAGCTCGTCCCGGGAATTTTGAAACGTACACGTGAAAAGACGATTTTGCCCCTAGTGCGTTTCCTTTACGTTTTGTGTTATGTTTTGGGTTTTGTTGGCATGTTTTGAGCCACACACACACTCCCACACTCCACACCCTTTTCTCCCTTTCCCTGCACCTGTCCCGAGTTCCCTTTCCCATCCCATTTTCCATACAACTTACGGACACACACACAAACCACCCAAATCGTCCCAGATCGAAGGAACAAAGTACTTATCCATGCTCGTGAGGCTCGTAGGAGTCCAACCATACCCATTTCAGGTAAGAATACCTTCGTTTTCATGTCGAACTCGGGATGCCCGATTTTGGTACTGTTCATGCACACGTAATTTCTCACGTTTTTGGGAATTTCAAGCTTGCAGGAAGCTTGGTGAGGTCCCTAGGAGGCTCGGGGTGGTTCGTTTGAAGGTTTTGGACGTGGGGATCACGAGTTTCGAGGTTGGCCGAAGTTGGGGTGATTTTCCAGGTGAGATTTTGTGGATTTTAGCACTTGAAAGTAGTATGATTGTGTTCCTCTCGTTGTAAGCTTCATTTTGGTACCAATTTTGTGAAATTTGGTTGAAAAACGAAGGAGATATCACGATTTGAAAATTTCCCGGTTTTCCGGCGCCGGAGTCTCGCCGAAGAAGACGACGGAATATTCCGTCAAATCTGACGGAATATTCCTGACGCCGTTGACAGAATCTGTTAGGGATAACGGAATATTCCTGACGGCGTCAACTGACGCCGTCAGCGTGCCAGGCACGTGCCTACGCGTGTGGCCGTGCCTTGCCCGGCGCGTGGGGGCGCGTGCGACGGTGAAAAATTATTTTAAAAATATGGGGATGTTCCTGAGGTTGAGTAGATCACGTTGGTGAATTCATACACCCCATTTGAGCATTGTATGAGAAGTTATTTCTAAAGGTTGGTTATTTGATTTAAAATTAACGTTTTTGTAGTTGTTTCGCATATAGGTGAATCCTATCCCGAGGACGAGCGTGGTCACTCGAGGTAGAGAGGTTACGACCCTTCCACATACCAGTGAGTGGGCTTTTGGTTTTCCGCATATACCTATGTACTTATATTTTTCCCAGAAAGTGATTTTAAGACGTTTATTCGTTATATGCCATATTTATATTGCCGGTTGTTATGCATGATTAGTTGCATTGTTAATTGTTTATATATATATGTGTATTTGGTGCTGCGGACGCACAGGTAAGTGTCAGGTAAGTGTTATTCATGTTTACATTCAGTAATGATTTGAGATGCTTAGAGAGCTCATAACCTGCACCCCCGGTGTTAGTGCTCCAGCCCAGAGTTGGGCACAGTCCTTCATGTGATGTTCACCTCCCGCACCACACGCTCAGCTTAGATCCAAGTTAGGTGCACAGTCCTGTCGTACAGACCACATTAGGTGGTTCCGACTCGTAGGTGACCCGCGACTATTCGCCCAGCCTTCACGTGATCGTAGCACTTGAGCGTATATATATGTATTACACCCAGGCTTGTCGTACAGACCACATTAGGTGGTTCTGACTCGTGTGCAGGTTTAGTTACTGAGATTGAGACGTGAGCTCTATATTCAGCCGTACAGGTCACATTAGGTGACTCCGGCTGACAGACTATATGTTATTGATATTATTTTTTACCTGAGCACTTGCATTTCATTTTGAGATTTTGGCATGACATATTCTTGAGCACGATTGGTATATATATATGTCTATTTTCTGGGAGGTATACATGTTTTACGGCGAGGGGTTAGAACTTATTTGTTAACTGGTTTTCGAAAAGCTTTGTTTTTGCCCACTCACGCTTTTGTTTTGAGCCCCTCCAGGTTCTAGTTGACTAGCACGTTTGGTGGTTTCCTTGAGGATTTTCCCGGCATTTCTGACAGACGATCACCAGCTTAGGCCCACCTTCGGGTGTACTTTTGTTGTGACATTTTCTTTTGGACTGCTTTAGGCCTTATGCTCTGAACTTAGCGTCTCACTATGCTTGCACTTGTTATCACTTTATGTAAAACCAGTTTTTATTTATTCGTATTACTATTTCCATTATTATTTTATTAGCTTCCGCACTGTGCACATGGTTACGTCACTTCCACGTGACGGCCAGCATGCCCTGATCTCGATCGGGGTGTGTCAAATATCGAATTTGTCATTTATAAAGTTTGAACTTAAGAACAGAAATACCATTAAATTGTGGTACATTCAATCATGTTCTTTTAAGGTTCTCATTTTGAGGACCTGTGATGACCAAATATATATTAACCACAAGATTATATTCGTGTAGATCCAAAGACTTAAAATATTTGACAATTTAATAAAGTAAAACAAGAAAATGAGTTTTCTTATGGTTCATGGATTTTAAGTTGGTTTTACTTTCTTAAGTTATTAAATATTTGAAGACTTTGGCTCTAAACTAATATAATCTTATGGTTAATATGCATTTGGTCCTACTCAAAATGAGGACCTTAAAAGAGCAGGACTGAATGTATTACAATTCAGTAGGATTCCTATTCTTAAGTTTGAACTTTATGAATGACAAATTTGATATTGATATATATTCTCACACTCTTAATATAAATATACAGTTGTATAAAAGAATAATATTTAAAATGAAAAAAAAATGTAGCCTCTAACATTCAATTTCAATTTATCCTTCTCATTTATAAAAAAAAATATATCAGTTCACCATTTGGCTTCGAGGCAATTTCATCGTATCAAATATACGTTTTCCATTGATTTAAAGGAAAATTAGAATGCCCTACACTTTTTCTATAATTGTTAGATTAAACATTCATCCTTTTTAAAGATTTGATTAAGGTGCTTGATGTATATCCCGAGGACTGAATGTATATATTGTTGTTGATGGTTCCACTAACTTCATCCCCGATTTTATACCATTGTTAACGGCAGATAGGTTCTGTGTGGAGTTCAATGGAGGACATCGACGTTTGCTTCTCTTTTTGTTGTTGGGGCTTGGTTGGTCTTCACCTCTGGTGTTTGTTGGATTGCTGGTTCATGGTCGCCGGAGCTTGCTTTGACTACGGTAATGGAACTTAGCGGCTAAGGTTTTCAGTTTTTTTCTCTGTCTTTCTTTTTCGGGCTCAACCCTTAAGTTGGGCTGTTGTTGTGTTGGCCCATTTTTTGTTTATGTTTAGTTGTGAGCTTTTGTTTTGTATGTAAGTCTACCTTTTATCAAAAAAAAAGAAAAAAAAGAAAAAAACATTACAATCAAGTATGAATTTGGTAATAGAATCGCATGAGAGTTAATTTTTGAGCAAATTGAGATTAAGTACTAACTGAGATACTAGTTAGGAAACAGATTTTAAGATTAAATTAAATTAAATCAAAACAGGACCTTTAAAAAATGTTCCAAACTTGTTTTCATACAACTAATGTTTAAAATATCGATATTGCAAATTTGTAGAAATATTAAGGGATATGTCAAATATCAATATCAATGGAACTGGAAATGATGGACATTTAAAATGAAACTTTAGGAATTGTCAAACATTGGTTTGAACGAAATATAAGAGTTTTTCTGAAATTTAACAAATGTGTCAGAAATATCGACAATATTTTGGCCTAAACTTAAGAGTTTCTCGTGAAGTTTTGACTTCACCCTATTTCCATATCTTTCTCTAACTTTTTGGATATTTCCTTAGAAACATCGACTGTATTGAAGAAATTTTAAACACTGCATACAACCAACCAACCATGCATCACTCATATTTATGTACTTGGCCTGGAGCAATTAACTTCCTGTGCCCTCTTCACATTTTCTTCACAACATTTCACTTCGATTTCAAAATAGTGATTCTGCCATTAACATCCGTTGACAGTGATTGAGAATTTAGATTACGCTATTTCCCAAGGGATAATACTTGGGTGCTCACTAGAGAGTACCCAAATTGCTAACTACTAAATTCAAGGAAAGAGATCCTCTGTGGATCTCTTCCATTAAATTCATCCAATCCCCAAATCCGGATCCTTGAAATTTGATTTAACGGCTACAAAAAGGAGTCTCCTTTAAAAGTTATAATAACTTTAACCATTGGATCAAATTTCAAGAGTCTAAATTTGAGGATTAGGTGAAAGGGATCCGAAGAGGATCCCTTTCCTAAATTCAAAAAATTTGTCAAATGAAACGCTCCCCAAATGTCTACTATTCTTGTAACCAAACACACTATTTCCTCTCTTTTCTTGTATCCAAACATCCGTTTTCTCCCTCACCTACCCTACCTCCACCATCACCTCCCTCTCCATTCTCTGAAGCCATGACAGCTCCACGCCCTCAAATTTCACCAAAGACATGACAAATCAGATCCATCTTGCTAACCCTATGAAGGATATTTCACCCAAACGTCTACTACCCTTGTCCCTTTAAAAGTTATAATAATTTTAACAGTTAGTTATATTTCAAGAGTCCGGATTTGAAGTTTGGGTGGAAGGGATTCTGAAAGGATTCCTTTCCTAAATTCTAAAAAGAGGGTTTTAACGAAAAATCCACGATACTATTCATTTTAACGAAAAATCCACGATACTATTCATTTTAACGAAAAACCACATTTTTACACTAAAAAATCAATCCTAGTACTATTCACTTTACCCTCTATTTTGTCCTTATCATTAAAACTCAAAGTTTTCAAGTCTTTTTCATTAGTTTGTCAAATGAAACGCTCCCCAAACGTCGACTATCCTTGTAACCCAACACACTATTTCCTCTCTTTACTTGTATCCAAACATCCAGTTTCTCTCACCTACCTCCACCATCACCTCCCTCTCCATTCTCCGAAGCCATGACAGCCCTCAAATTTCACCAAACCCATGACAGATCAGATCCATCTTAACCCTATGAAGGATATTTCACCCAGAAGAAAAATAATGAAGGAGGTTGAAATTATTCGGTAAAATTTAGAGAAAGTTGGTGTTCAGTAATGCCATAGATTCCACGATGGAGATTCCGATGACGATGACAGGGTGCTGGTATGTGTTCCACGATAAAGAATAGGAGGATTATGGGGCGGCATCGACAGGGAAAGGATGGAGGAGAAGTGAGTTGCGCCGACGGAGGAGACGAGGTTCTCAGAAGGCGTTGGGAAGACGAGGTTTCTGGTGATGAAACCATGGCAGGAGCAAAGCAATGCAAATTGGTTACAAACAAGCTTTGGTACGAACTCGAACACAAAATAATTCAAAGAATTGCAAAATTGAATGTCATGAAAATGTGAAATTTATTGCATACTGTTCAAGAAGACAATGAACACAAAGAACCAAAATCCTAACAAATATTAAACAAACTTGAAACAAAATCCCCTAGGCACCTAAGAACAATAGCTATATGCAATCAGTAGTTGGCATACCAGTACCACATTCACAAGCAGCAAGCAGGGCACCTAATCAACCCGTTTTCGTTGCAATCCTGGCATCTCCTCAGTTCCCCTTCATCCTCATCAAACAGCTTTCGGCTGCCATTACATGTCGGGCACGGTGCAAACCTTGCATCCCCACATCCTTCGCAAACAAACCCGCCATCCCTCACCGGAAACCCCCTCAAAAGCTTCCCCAATTCTCCGGCCTCGTTGAGTTGCTTAACCTCCTCTGCGCCTCCAACATATTTGCCTCTAACAAACACTTGTGGCAGACTCACCACCTTGTCCCCAACCGCGTTTTGCAACTCTTTCCTGTACTCCGAGTCCATTGAAACGTCCCTCTCGTCTACTGCCACTCTAAATCCCCTAAATATCATCCGAACGGCGCAACAATCCTCGTAAGTCTTTCGAATTCCTCTCAATGTGGTGAAGTAGATAACGATTTTATCCTCAGCGCCCGGAAGACAAAAACAAGCATTTGAAAATGGGGAATGTAGCAAAGGTGTACTAGTACAAGTGAATGATCTTACAACATTGCATCGGTTGTTGCTGCTGTCGCCCAACTGTCTAGAGGACAATGCTCTTCTGTAAGTCAAGACCACATTGGGGTCCATTTTCGACAACAACGATTCCTCGGATAAATGCTGCCACAGAGGCTTTGAATTCGACGAAGAAGAAGAAGGGGCTGGCAATGCGTGCTCAACCTTTACTTCCGAGTATTTCGCCGATTCGAAAGAATCAAACGGTCTTCTTGAGTACCTGCAAGAAGTGGCCTTCTCGGGAAAAGCGATGGGGCGGTCATAAATGGGGTGTTTTGCAGAGAAATGGGAGTGGAAATCGGAGTCGTTGAGACCATCCATGAGTTCCCAGGTGTTGATGACGGAGTCGGGGGAGGAGGTGGAGTGTTGTTGGGGGTGGGGGTGATGTTCAGGAGAATCGTGAACGTTGAGATTGAGGAGGGGGTTTAAGGGAGATGGAGGGTCGAGACGGAGGGAGCCGTAGGTGGTGGAGGTGAGGGAGACGAGGTGGTGAGTGTCGCCTTTTCGGAGAGGAGGGTGGTGGACGAGAGGGGCGGAGGAGATTGAGAGAGCTCTTCTGGAGGTGGGGAGAAGTGGGGAGGAATTGGAAGAGTCTTGGAAGGAAGTAGGAGCAATTTGTGAATTCTGTTCTGGGTTTTTGGTTAGAAGGGTGAGGGGTCTTGAAGCAGAGCACCCCATCTCTCTCTCTCTCTCTCTCTCTCTCTCTCTCTCTCTCTCTCTCGCACAGACACACACAGAGAGAAAGAGACTTTTTGGTTTGGTTTGTGTCTCGTTTGTTTTCTGAAGGGAATAAGATTGTTGCTTCTAGTTCTAGAGAGAGAAAGAGAGGAGGATTGTGGAGGTGGGTTTGGGAGCTTTTAGAGAGAGAGAGAGAGAGAGGAGGAGGAAAGAGAGAGAGGGAGTAATGTTTTGGTGAGGAAGAGATTTCAAGAAGGAGAAGAAGGGGTTTGGGTAATTGAGAAATTGGGTGGGAGAGGGGAAGTTGAATAAATGAATGAAGGCACAAAACGCGGTTCGTTTCTAATTAGGTTTTTTTTTTTTTCATGAATTTATTGATAAATAAATATTAATTTTGTAATTAAACAAATTTGTTAAGGCGCCCTAGTTGTACTAAATTTGGAATCATTGGAGGCAAAACCTTGGATTAAGGAAATCATTAATTTTGGAAAGTTTCAAGAATCATTTGCAGTAAAGGAACCGGTATGATATGTCGCAGTCTGCATTCATGCGTGTGGATTGACATTTGGATCAATTTCTGCGCTCATAAGGGTAAATAAGGAAAGGTGTTTCAATGCGCACCAAACTTCAATACATACGCCATTGTCATTGTATGAGTAGAATGATAGTTGAAAAAAATTTCTTCTACTTGTACAATAACATGCATATCGTCTTGTATTTTGGTTACATTGAAAAGTCTCTTATAAATAAGATAAACATGTCAATCCGAATATTTATGGTTAGCAGGGGAAAGTGATTCGAAGTTAAGTGCAGAGATGAAAGCATATTTGGTCTGGGTAATAATACTAGTGTAATGTGGTTATCTTCATGTCTGCTTGTTACATAATGCTTCAAACGAGTAATTTTTGTAAGGTTTGACCTCCATTGCTAATAACAAACTAAAACACTTATCACAAACAAACCAAGTTCTGATATAATTTGACCCGTATAAAAAACATTATGGTCTTGTTTGTTTTGAATTTGAGTCAAACACGCGACCAACACATTGACAATAACCTCTGGATATGCGTCGTGCATGAACCAAACATATTATACTGTTAGGTAAGGCTTCAATTTCACAATGCAGGACATGTCCTAGTTTGATGCTTCAAATGTTATAGAAGTGAAGAGTATTACATGTGCAACGCAGGTTAGAAAACTTGCATTGAAAGCACATTTACTTTCACATTTTATATTAAATTTGGTTCTTTTTTTTTGTGTATCTTGTTGCAGGACCAACTTAGCAACTATCTTTATATAACAAATTATCACCCAAATTGAATGGTGTGAACACAACTACCTCCACCAATTGTGATAATAAATAAATAAATAAACCTACCTCCACCAAATATTTAATGCGAAAACATAAATAATTGTAGATACAACAAACAAAAGTGACAAAAAGTGGAAACTTGGCTATGGACGGAGTTGACTTAGGCCATCTCCAACCGATGGCTGGTCAGAGGGCTCGTTTTAGCTCTCTGGCCCTTCAAGATTCTCCAAGATATTAATATTTTAATGAACAGTACATGGTCATATTTGCCTCTGTCTCCAACCGAGGGCCAGATGGCTTGTTTTAGCCCTACCACAAAAAACCGTTTCCAACCGAGGGTCAAAGGGCCATAGGGCCAAACATAATTTATTATTTAAAAACTACAACTTAAATTAAAAAAAACGGCTAAGTGACGTCAGCTAGCCGTTGGAGTAGGCGTTTAAGTTTTATGTTATTAAATGTTTTTTAAAATGTTGTTTAAGTTTCATATTGTTAAATGTTTTTTTTTTATAGTGTATAATTTGTATGTTGGTTAATGTTATTTAATATTGTTTAATGTTGTTTCATGTTACTTAATTCAATTTAATGTTGTATAATGACTTAGGAAGTTATAGGAAAAAAAATATAATTTAAAAAAAATATGAAACAAATTTTGTGAAATAGAAGTTATAGGATAAAAATAAAATTTAAAATAAAATAAAGCAACTATGTGAAATAGAAGTTATAGGAAAAAATAGAATTTAAAAAAAAATGAAAAAAAATTTGTAAAATAAAAGTTATAGGAAAAAATAGAATTTAAAAAAAAAAAATTAAAAATAGAAGTTATAGGAAAAATTTTGTAAATAAAAAATAATAATAAAACTATAAAAAAAAAAAAAAAATTCAATGCAACGGCTAGCTGACGTCAGCTAGTTGTTGCATTTGAATTTTTTTTTTCTTAAGCATTCATGTCGGTTATTAAATAATATAAACGTATTCCTGTCGGTTATAACCGACAGGATTCCCAATATTTCTGCCCAGCCCTCTAGCCCTCTCCGATTCCGTGGGGCCCTCTCAGATTCCAAAGCCCTATGGCCTAGCCCTCGGTTGGAGACGGTTTTCGGGCTATTTTCGACCCTCTGACCCTTTGGACCCTTCGGTTGGAGATGGTCTTAGGCCCAGCAGGGGCCGATGCCCCCCCTCCCCTCAATTATTTTTTGTTGAAAAAATATTTTTTTTAATTGCTTGTAAAATTAATATTAATTCTTTTATGCATTATTGTTATTGTTGAAAGAGCATATTCAGTCATAAAATTTCTAAAGATCGATTGAGAAATTGGATGAGAGATCAATGGATGAATGATAATATGACTATTTTTTAGATAGAGATTTGATGGTATTAGTGATGAAGTTGTCATGCAACGTTTCAAAACATAAAACGCGTCTAGGGATATTGTAATAAGTTGTATAAAAAAACTTATGGATTTATATATAAGTGTTTTGTTGAGTACATTCTTGAACTTTTTAATTTGTGACTTTGTTATTTGAGGGTGCCTCCATCTATGCAGATCTCTAGCTTTGTCCTTGGACGCATCAACCATTTAACGCTAAGATATATGATATTTTCTATTTGGTTGGTTGCATATCTAATCGTTAAATGGTAAATATATCAAGTAAACTAATGGAATATTTGTCTGTCCAAACTTTGAAAGAGTGTAGTACATGCTTATCAATCTGCTACTTGCATTAGGACTTCTCAAATATCCTTTCTTGTAATAGACAATTGTTCTAATTATTAGCATTTTCTTGCCAAATTAATTCTATAAATTAATTGATCTCTTTCATTCAATCCCGTTCTCCTAGACCCTACGGTCCAAGGAGATTGTGGCCAATTATTGTTCGATCTTAGACTTCTTAGTACAAACAGTGGAGGTGATGGGAGTTTAGGAGAACGGGACTATTCTTTCTCCATATACAAGCGGTATAGAGGAGAGAAAATGCATACTCTGTTCACATGAATGAATGTGAAATAAAGGTCCATAAACTAAAAATCCATAAAAATTCATGGGTATTTGTCCTTGCACTTATCACAATCCGGAACAATGATCATTTTCTATGTTAAAATTTACATCCAAAATAAAAGGTTTAAAGGAGCAAATTAGGGACGAAAGTTTTAATAGAGTTATCCAAACTGATCATCGTTCCACCTTGTGACAAGTTAGGGGATCAATACTCACAAATTTCTATTATCCTAAACGTGCAAGTGTAATCACATAAACCAAGTCGAAGACTGTTGTCAAAGGCCTTCAAGTTTCCAAGATCCTAGAAGAAAACAAAATGTATTGTTTGCCCCATATGCCTACTGGAGTTCTTTTAACCGTTGGTTTTCAATCAAAGATATAATGACCGAGATTTAACGGTTAAAAATTCCGGAGCCTGGGTTACTTTGGACCAGAACTTTTGAGATTGAGATGCTAAAATTGAGCATGGGTTTAGTTTGGGTTTGGGTTTGGGTTTGCGAATATCTGTTATCTGAGTTCTACCAGAAAGAGACTGAAAGAATAATAATGAATCCAAGAAAATGACATGGTTTTCCAGCAGATTGAAATGGACTTATGATAAATGGGAAGGACCACCATTCACAAAATTATTCAAAAAATTAGGGCTAATTCCACGGAGGTCCATTCATCCCATGTGGGTTGAGCTGCCAAGTCATTATCTTTGCTAACTTTATTGCTCTATCTTCTGCCTTATCCAATCTCTTTGTCTCAGAGAAGCAACAACAAAGCCTTACCCTACTAAATGAGATCAGCTGTATGAATCCTAACGCCACTTCGCTCGGTTTTGTGTCAAGTTAGATACAAGTACTCCAAGTCTTAAAGAAGAAAGGAGCAAATAAAATTCACAAATTTGTTTGATTTGCATAAACTTTCCTACCAATGAGATTATTTGTGTAAACAGTGGCAAGCCTGTACTCATATTTTATCTCAAGCCTTTCTTGGACATTGAGACCGAAAGAAACACTTGGGGCAAATCACGTGCAGCATAGTTTGTCAATTGATACATACTTCTTACATGAATTAATATGACAAACTATTAGTTAAGGAATCAACTGTTATATTATGTAATCCACTCATTGTTGGTATAAAAGGTTGGCTCGATATAAGTCAAGATGGATGTGAAGATAGTCCCCCATCGGAGAAGTCCCAACAATAATCTAAGGTTTAAATATAGGTGTTCCACTTCTAATTGCATCAAGGCTTTTTGAGATAAACCCCACACATGAGGTTCATTGGGCTTGATACCACCCAGGGGATGGAGCCTAGGTGAATAAATGGGGACAATATCGGTGCATGGCGGCCTCAATAGTGGACAATTATGGAGCCCATGACACAACACTAATGTGGTAAAATATATATGCTCCTCCACTAATTTTTCAAAAGAAGAGTCACAAGGGCAGGTTTGATTTGATGTACTTCCTAATTAAGAGTTTAGTTGTGAAATTTTGATTAGAAATATATGTTGGCATTCATTTGGAAGAAAAATATGCTACCCAAGTTAGTACCCAGAAGAGCTCTAACTTTTTAACCCTAGCATTTGTTTTGGTCTAGAGATTTGGATTTATGCAGTTAACTCAGTGGTTTATACAAAAAGAAACATCAAAACTGTAAGTTTTATGCAAAAACACTCGGCACAATTGGCAAAAAAACCCTCATTTATCCACCTGTCATCCTCCAATTGATTCTTAATCGTGAAATTCTTACTACTACTTAACTCTTGCAAGTTCCCAAAGTGGACAGATTCATCTAAGATACACAGATCATCTAGGCAGGGCATATTAGATGCTGGGAAGAAAGACAAAGACTCGACTTTAATAAAGCAGCTGTTGAGTGCCACAATTTAAGGCTGGGAGAAAAAACGAAGAAAAACGTTGCGTAGCCATCAAATTAGCATAAAACTATGGTTTGAGCTTAGGAAATTTGGTAACAATGTTGCCGAGCACGAGACTTGGTTTTAAAGCCTAGCACCCAACAATCTTATTGATTTCCAAACACAAACCAGAAATATACAACTTTCCAGTACAAAGCACAAACCCCAGTATGACTTTGGTATTTCATATGAAACAAAAAAAAAAAAAAATGAGAAAAATACAAAATCCCTAACTATGATTTTGTATTTAATATGAAACAGATCACAATTCCATTGTAAAAAAGAAATATACTCACAGTATTTACAGTATTCACAGTATAAAATTAGTAGCTCTGAATGTCCAGGCCATGCACCCACCGTCCCTTCACCGTTATTTACGGATTTTAATCATCTGCAAGTGTACAGGAAAAAGGAGTCGCTGTTATACAGAGTTGAAAGACCAAATGACTGAAACTCATTAATGAAGTAATCAAGCTACGTGTATCAGTAAAACACGATACAGGGTGAATCGGGTAAAAACAAGAAATTTGGATTGCATCAACTTTAATTTTTGGAGCTGAAAACCTGACCTAAATAAAGTTGTATAGGGTACCAAACTTGCTAAATAGCTGATGCACCACTTAGACAAGACACATTTTCTCCTACAAATATGCTTAGAATATTTTGATTCTATTTTTTGCTTATATTCTTAGCACAAATCTCAATCGAGATTCCTCTCTGGAGCATCATGTTTGTTTGTTGAGTTGGAGTGCAAAAACAAGGTGATGGATTGGGTTGGTTGAAATTTCGGGCTTGTGAATAAAATGGGCACAGGGACTTAGAAAACCAATGACAAATCTCCCATCTCATCAGAAAACAATTATCATTTTAATGGTGATATCAAAGTATGTAGAGCAGGAACGCCTTGGAGACAGACAACTAGCAGGAAGAGAAAAAATTTGTTCCAAAATATAAGGCTTGCCCAGCACAAGACTCAAGTAAATGTTATGATTAAAGAACTCAAGTGCAACCATAACATGCACAAAATAAATGAGCTTGCTGGATCTGTCCTAAATGCTTTGCCCTTAATAATTATTCCCAAAATCTTGATCGACCTGGCTTATGCTCGGAAAGATTATCAAGGTTATCTTCATTGTTCTGATGATCCACTAGCAATCGAACTTTTGAAAAAGTTATTTAAAGAAGTAGCAATGAAACAGTTACTGCAGTCATCCCTTGATGTTGTAAAAAAATGGTAACGTTCCAAAAGAAAAAGGCAAACCGTCAAGGTAAAGGTCGATAAGATTCAAATGAGGTTGCTAATGTGCACAAATGATGGCTACCTAATTGTGTAACCCATCACTACCCGCATTGTGACAAGCCATATAGAAGAAACAATGGCCAGTTACAATCTCAATTTCTACGGCAGCTAGGTACTTGGGATTTCTTTTGTATATGGGTACAGGGGCACTAGACTTACAAACAGCCTGCTTTCCAAAGAGATCATGTCTGCAGGATATGTGACAGAATTTATAAATTCTACATATCTCAAAAAGTAAAATGATATTGCAATCAGATATTAGTTATTTCCTGACATTGATACAACACCCTTAGTAACGTATTAAAGACAGCAAGAAACTCACCATAAATCAATATTAACATATTCTGTGAATTGAGTTTGATTTCGAAGTTGGGCCTCACTAGCACCCTTGTGGGCTACTCTTTATAAACAAGTCTTTGCTTTAGGTAAGACAATCTAAACACTCACGGGTATTTGATTCTTTCCTGACTTATAAATATTTCTTCTCTAACCAAAATTCTACAGTTTGTATCCAATTCAATTCACACAAAAATTAATGTTAAGCAAGCATAACTACCTAATAGAACCTCAAATTACGTCCCGGAAAAAGGTGATTAAGGTACTTTTCTTGTTGACCAGCAACCCTAAAGCCATGAGTTTGTCATTCTTGGAAACCCTAAACAACACATCTTATGATCGGGCCCTAAGCGGATCATAAAGTGGATTGGCTGGCCTAAAAAGCATAAGCATGAGTCCTTGTCTAGGGCGTGGTTTCTCCAATTTGTGACGTAACTATTAATACTAGTCATTAAGGTATCGTTTGGTATGCAGACGGGACGGGACGGGACGGGACGGGACGGGACGGAACGGAATGGGACGGGACGGGACAGGACGGAACGGAATGGAGCGGGAGCAAAGATGCCCTCGGATGGAAACAAGGAGGAAGAAGAAGGAGACAGAGAGGTTATAATTTTGTGTTCCACGGATGTGGAACGAGTTGTTCCGGGGGTGAGGTGTAACGAAAATTCACCCAAAACTCGTCCCGTGAAACCGCTCGTTCCATCCGTTTTAGGCGCACCAAACGTGGGACGGAACGCCTTGTCCCACTCTGTTCCATCCCGTCCCACGTACCAAACTATACCTAAGGGCTTGTTTGGTGGGCTGGATGGGATTAAGCCTTAAGAATAGGGTTGGATTGGTAGGGACATGTAACACAGGACCTGTAATCCATGTATAAAGATACGTCGGATAACCTATTTTATTGTGGATTCATAAATCATCATGTCCGTCTCACATTTAGACACAACAAACAACGTATTGGACTCAGGTTTATTTTAATTGATCACAACCCAACCAGCCCATCAAACATTCCCTAAATGGATTACAGTCCGGAACTATCCAAAAAACAAGTGGTGGAACCATCCAACAAACAACATGTGGTGAATTGCTCAGGTGAATACGGTCTTCCTCTTCAACCAACTACCGTTCAAACCCTTCCCCTTAGCTTACACTAGTAATGTGGCTTGTAACTGATTGCCCAACAAACCCATCAAGCAAAACAACCAGACAAAGCTTGACAAACATGAAATCAAGCAATCAACTGAATTTACAGAGACAAAAAGATGGAGGAGGAGGAGGAGGAGGAGGAGAACAAACCAGAGAGCATAGGAGTGGTGAGTCCGGAGACAATCAATCAGCCGACATGCAAAGGGCCAATATCTCCGGTTCTAAGGGAGCCGGCGACTTCATCGGCAGCGGCTAAGCAAGACGAAATCAAGCCGGTGAGGACCAACCACACCACCTTTGCCATCCAAACAGTGACGCCCCATGGCATTACCATTTTTCTGGGGAGGCTACCTTTCCCCCTACAATTGTTTTGCACCTTGATCAATCCCAGCCCCCCTTTTGGGGTAAACTAAAGTAAAAAATAGTCGGAAGAGTTCAGGACAAGGATTTACTTTTTCCTTTCCCTTCTTGGTTTTTTGTTTTTTTTTTTTTTTTCGAGAAAAGCCAAAGAGTCATTCAAAAGTAAGACTGTGTATAGATTATCAGCCAAATATTATGCAAAAAAATATCAGCCGATGGAGAGTTTATTGAGAATCACTTTCAGAGTTTCTTTCGCTTTTTTTTTTTTTTTTTTTTTTTTGGAGTAAAAATTATTAACACTCAAAGTTTTAACTTCAACCTTTAAAAAATCCGGTCCATCCAAATCGTGCCCAACCTATTACTGAAAATGCTCTAATCTCAAAGAAAATTTGAATCTAGCACGCAATGAATTTAATAATAAGATATTAAACATTAAAACAATTCACCACTTGCTGTTGTGATTAAACCAACCAAACTATGACAACGTATGTTTTGCATTAGAGAAGGCCTTAGGCCCTTATTAATAACAAAAACGGTTGTTTACTTCAGGAGCTGTTAACTATTACTCGGGTCGTATTTTGATCCCTATTTTGATTTATTCTAAACAACAAGGAAGGATATTTAAATTTGGATATAGAACGAAAAGCACGCTGCTATAAAATATACTTTGGTTAAGTTCAGATATGTGTCAAAGTTGTGACTTCTAAAACTGAACAATAAAGGGAAAATAACTCAATACAAGAGGAATTTGCTAGTACATGATCTAAATCAAATTATACATTGTAGGCTTGATCGTAGCCACATTGGTTTAAGTAGATTTGTTCACCCATGCAACAAGATTTGAATCTCCATCGTCGTAATTTAAATAAATTTAAAGTAGAGCATCACTTTGTATAAAAAATAATTTAGTTATCATTAGGCCAAAATCCTTGCACATTTGAGGAGGCCAAAATCCTTCACATCTCAAATTCGCAATGCTTATGCCTTCTTCAACTTCAAAATTAGGAACAGCTTTCTGAAGATTAAATTGTGATTCCTCACAACTTTGATTTTTCGTTTTTGAGTCAAATACAAGCACCTTTGAATTTTGGTCAACAATGCATTCAGTTCATCGATCACTATTGACATGTAGTCATATCATATGTTAAACAACACAACCTCAATTTAAAAGATGATCGTGTGCTTCACAGATGATCATGTACTTCTCAATTGCGCAATTTAGACAAATTGGCTAAGAAAATCGACACTTTATATTAAATCAAATTCAAATACCAAATACCACGAATTTTTAATTCAGTTACCAAAACTTCAATTCAGATTTCTCTAATTTAATCTTTTAGAAAAAGTTAGGGCCAAATAGTTACATTTCATAAATCCCAAGGTGAAAATTGTAATTTAGCCTAAAATTTAATCTCAATCGTACACTCCCTACCTCACCTATAAACAAAGTTGCATCCCTCTAGGGTTTTACTTCTCAGCGCGCAGCCTCAATACAGTTCAGTCGCTTGCCGCCGTCTCTTCTTCTTCCTCCAGCCGCCGCCTCCCTCCGCAATCGCAACCATGGTAATTCTCCCTCCAGCTAATTTTCTGTTTGTTTCCCGAGAAACCGAAAAGAAAGAGAACGTTGAATTTGTTGTATCTGCAGATCATTTCTGAGAAGAATCGTCGGGAGATCTCCAAGTACCTGTTCCAAGAGGGAGTTTGCTACGCGAAGAAGGACTATAACTTGGCGAAGCATCCCGACATCGACGTCCCAAATCTGCAGGTGATTAAGCTGATGCAGAGCTTCAAGTCCAAGGAGTATGTGAGGGAGACGTTTGCTTGGATGCACTACTACTGGTACCTTACCAATGACGGTATCGAGTTCTTGAGGACTTATCTCAATCTCCCTTCTGAGATTGTCCCTGCTACTCTCAAGAAGCAGGCCAAGCCTCCTGGCCGCCCCATGGGCCCCTCCGGTGACCGCCCCCGGTAATTCGCTTATTGATTTATGTTGATGGAATTGTTTTTGGTAGAATTGCGAAATGTCGAAATGCTTGTTCGATTTGTTGTTATATATTATTAGGAAGTTGTTATTTTGATTGATTAGTTTGATACATTGCTCATTTTTGGTTTAGAGATTCTGCAATAAACTGCAATTGATTGAAATGTGAGTGGGGTTTAATAGATGATTGAAGCATATTTTTCGGTTGGGTTTTAACGAAATCACGCCACGTTTGAATCAAAACACAGCACATTTGAATCTAATATTGGTTATTGGTTATGTAGGAAGAAGTTAATTTGAACAGAATTGCAACGCATTTGAATCTTTGTTAATTATTCGACCAATTAACTGTTACAGATTTGTGCTTCCTTTCCTTTTCTAGTCCATTTGTTGAATGTTTTGTTGCGTTGGAATTTAATGGTTGGTTTGATGATGGTGTGAACAGTGGTCCGTCTCGCTTTGATGGAGAACGTAGATTCGGTGGTGACAGGGATGGGTACCGTGGAGGACCTCGTGCACCTGGGGGTGACTTTGGAGACAAGGGTGGAGCTCCTGCTGATTATAGACCTTCTTTTGGGGTAATTTCCTTGCTCCGAATTAATTTGTTTTCTATTTTGCCCTTAGGTTCTGTTTGTGTTTACCATTTGTTGGAGACGGGATCAATTTCACTTCGATGTCAACTGAAAAAGAAAAATCACTACTCTTGGAATTTCAAAACTGTTTTCTATCCAATACCATCGAGCTTTTTACCGATGACTTGATAAGTGTTGCATGACTAGACAGTTTAGTCACTTTGAGAATAATATGCATCCGTGTTTTTTCTGTGTAGTGTAGAAGCAGCGCCCTATCTTTCCTCCTTGTTAGGTGTCAGTGTTAAAGCGCGTAATATGAAGACCTCTTAACTCATCTTTCTCGTTGTGTCTGTGTTTTCAGGGTCCCGGTGGAAGGCCTGGCTTTGGTCGCGGAGCTGGTGGTTTTGGTGCAGGCCCAGCTAGTTCTAATCAATCTTAAATAAATGGATGTTGAGAAGATGACATTCTGTATTAGGAGACAATAGCGGTTTTGTTTAATTGTTCAAATGTCTGCAACATTGTCGGATTTTCTTCGATGTTTATTTTCTTTTACTTTGTGTTTGAATGGCACCTTGAAAACGTATTTGCTTTCGGTCATCTATCCACAAAGTGCCACAATCACGGCCATGGTGTGGCTAGAAAGGTAAGAACGAAGAACTCGAAACTGTTTGATGCTTCTTTGGCCAAATACGACATACAAGTGGAAATTGCACTATGAGCAACCCGAGGGAAATGGGTTCTGCCCAGAGGCCACGGATAAGTTTTTTGTCATTGGTTATTGGTCGAGCCACTGGAATGGAACGAGATAAAAATCTTTCGACATCTTACATCGCACTTGTAACAGTTTTTGCCGTCGTTGGCCCTTCTTTCACTAATGATACTGCGATTTAGTAGTCCCGCGAGGGCCTATACTCTCCTTATCGCTTGCGCTAGCTTTTCACTCTCGAGAAAACTGTCTCTCTAAAGCAAACCAAAGCACGACAATACGTTTGCCGTTTGAAGCGCTGGTAGCACAGGGCATCCGCGCCCGGCCGAGTCAGAAGGCCGATGCCCTGCATCTTGTCCAGCCCCAAGTAGGAAAGTCTTTATCATATTATATGACCAACTATATAAACAAAGTTCAAGATTAATGTATAAATTCTCCTACATCCCTCTCAAAAATTCAACATAAAATAGACCGATCTCATGCAACTTTGGATACACAAACTTTGAAGAACCCTGAAAGCATTGAGATTCCCCTAAAACAGGAAGAAAGCTTCACAAAATGTTCCACTTTCCCGCTAACGCCTGGCAAATCATCGTGATACAATATGCCGCACTCAAGGGATAACCAGATACTGCAAGAGTTGACAAATAAGATGCGTTTAATTTCACACCACAGTATGCAGCAAGCAACATACAGTAAACAAAATAAAAATGAGGAGTTTTAAGGTCAAAAGCAAAGCATGAAATGCAACTGGACTCCAAGGCTAGAAAATGAAGGGAAAAAGAACGCATAAATGTAAGGATGGTCAACACTCTGGTCATCAAATTTTCATTCAAGAGCATGAAAGGTACTGGAACACTAAAAAAATAAAGACGAAATACGAAGAAGTTTGAAGGAAGAGTTATCTACCGAAGGATCCTAGATTCCCAAGGATTCCACTCTAGCATTGATAATGAGAAGATATATCGTAATTACATTGCAGGACCTTTTGTGTACCAAAGCAATTACTTCACACAGAGTTCACATTTTCAACTAACAAAAACATTGATTGCGTGCCCGTAAATGTACAGTCATGTGCTTGGATTTAAAACTCAGCTTGATCATAACGTTTAGTAGGAAGCTTGAATTCAGCCCAGCCTGATCATCATGCTTAGTACAATGCTCGAATTCAAGCTTCAACAACTACTAAATGTACAGTCATGCGCTTGAGTTCAAGTGATGTCTAAAATTTTAGATAAATAGTTAAGTTTCTTGAATAAAATGTTAGTATGGATGAATATTTTTATTTGGAAATAGGATGAAAGAGGATAAATAAATGAATTTCAAATATGTCATCATACTTGGTTATTTCAATACATTGTATCCACGGTATTTTTATGCTTTTCCATATAATGTAGCCTTGCCAAAATCTAATCATCTTTCTAAATCCTTCCATCAAATCCTAACCGTGGTTCTTTAAACTTTGTAGTCAAACTGAACAAAAGGTTCCATACACTGATACATGGGAAGGGAAATAGACCTAAAAAAATTAAACATTATACTGATGAAAAGCAAGGACATACTTGAAATGAAATCCTCAGTATAGTCTGTCTCAACTTTCCCATGAGCCATCGCACCAACCTGAAAATACAGTATTACAATAGCTCCAAGCGAAAACAGATAATATTCAAATATAAGGCCAATGCATTAGCTCCGAGCATACCACAAAAACAAAGTCCGTACTGTTTTCATCACTAGCAACATACTTCTGTATGTTAACCAATTTTTCTGAACTGTATGAGAAGCCTGGAATGCAAGAATACATATTCAGTTTTCAAGATAGATATGAAATAATGGTTGGCGAGATCAAGGCTGATATGCAGCATAAGGGTTGGCTTTTTAGTCTACTCACCTATTTTACGAGAGTTGACAGGTAAATACTGTGTCACAGGGTTCTTTATCACACGCATAAGTTTCTCACACTTACCAACAGCAGATATACTCAGTTTTTGTAGCAGCTGCACTGCAAGATGGTTGGCAGGATTAAAATGACAAAATAGCCTTCGGAAAAAGTAAAGAACAGTGTTGCTTTGCATAAGAATTGGATGACAGATGAACTTACACATGACACCAGCGAACCGCTTAAATGTTCTCGGAATACGAACATATGGCTTAACTTCAATTAGAACACCTGCAGCAGTTCTCACATACACGTTCCGCAACCTCCCAGCTTTATTAATTGGGCTATCTAAAACCATAAGGAGAGCCTGCAGACTTCAATAGTTAGGATCACATAACACTTCTGTAACTTAAATCAATTATTTTAATTTTTTTTCTTCTGAAACTGATAGTTACTTTCTTCTTCTTCTTTTTTTATAATTAAAATCCATCGATTAAAGGAATCAAAGACAGCAAACCGAGGACAAGAAGTCCCGAACACTAAAGAACTCCTGAAAGAAAGCTAGAAAAAGAAGAACGCAGAAAAAAATAGATCTAGAATAACAGAACAAAGCACTAGGAGCAGCAGCTTTGAAACACACTCCAAAAATCTGACAATTCTGAAACCAAAAACTCAACCCTCTCCAACAAGTATTCCTTCTCCTCCTCCCTCGAACCATCAAACACCCTTCTTCACTTGAGACACCACATCCCACGACGGTCTTGCTGCCACACCTTCTTACAAAAGTTTCCTCATCTAACCAGAATGCCTCTAATTCATTTCATGTAATGGCCAGCAATATAATGCCAATTCAATTTTGAAACAGCTACTTTATGCAGTTCAGAGTTCATCCTATCTTATATAGTAGAGCTTAAACCAAACTTTTTTTGTAGCAAAGAGTGGAAATAAATTTACTTCATATATACAAGTTTCATGGAATACAACAAATAAGCAACCAATTAGACAGAGTTTGCTAACCTGATGAAGGATATCGGGCCGGTAAAGAGCAGGATCCTTGTTGTTCTTCCTCAGGAAATTTGAGTGCTCGTCAGAATTCAATAGCTGATAAGTCTGCAAGCAAAATACAAGTTAAAAAAAATATTGAGAAAGATGCAAGAGTTGTAAGAAAGCAAAAGGCTTAGACCAACACTGAAGAAACAAACTAAAAACCAAATATTAAAAGCCTTAAACACCCATTTACCAGCTCCTACAAACAAATATACAAATGAAAATTTTAAAAACTAAAACAAACAATTAAATATAAAATAATAGAAATAGCAATGAAAAATCAAACCTTTCCAACTTTGGCAACTTCCAGAGAAGCTTTCTCGAGAATGAAGATAGCACCAGGTCCGTTCTTGGGGTTAATCTCTGCTGGGGCCATTGGAATACCCTCGAGCTCAATTGGGTTACCCTTCCTTTCTTCTGCTTCATTTCCTTTGCTCCGTTTCTTATCGGCTTCCTCTGTCTCTGTTTCTTCTGGTTCTGCTGCCGCTGCTGCTGCTGCTTCTTCTTCTTCCTCTGCTCTGTCGTATACATCTTCCTTCTTCTTTCGCTTCTTTCCCTTCACTGCATACGGCCTCACCATTTTTGTAGCTCAAACTCGCGGTTTATCGGCTTCTCAGAGACTGAGGCCACCAGAATATATGGCTTGATTGGAGAGTATTGTATTGGCAGTGAGAAAGTGAGAGTTTGGAAAAGACGATTATCACACGTTTAGGGTTTAGGGCAACATGTGATGTCGAGCTCCAACATTTTGGGCTTGTAGGATTTTGCTCATAGGCCCAAATCTATCTCCGGATTAGTTGTGGGGCCATGCTATAGAAAATTTTTAATAATCTGAACTATCTATTTTTCAAATTGCAACCTATTTGCAAATTATTAGCTAAGTTTGAAATATTTAAGATATCTAATTGAGTTGAAAGAAATTGACGAATACTATATTTAAAAAAACATTGAAATTTCATCCTGGCAGTTAAATGGATAAATTGTTTCGGATTAAATTGAATTTTTTTTATAGATGATCTATGAATCGAGACTTATAAAATAAACAGTTCAGATAGTTGAATTTTGATAATTCTCATTTAAAAAAAAAAAAAAAGGAAATCCATTCCTTTAAATAGCCCGGAATCATAAGTAGTGTGCCTAATGAGTAATTCCCATGTGAGATTGAAAATTTAAGAAATTTCAGAACGTCCAACTAGATCATAGCTTTGTTAGAATGTAGTGGAAGATGAAGATCAACACAACGCACCTGTACAACGCACCTGTACAACGCCCAAACCACAGTCCATGGCCTACATATCCAAATTTGAACATTGAATACTACTTAAAAAAAAATGAAATAAAACAAGTGTGCCAAAAATAGGATGGTGGTTCTACGCTAGTGTCATGCATTCAATGCGACGAGCAATCAATACTTTGCGACAATCAAAGCAGTCTTGAATTTTGATCCCGATTTGACCTCCACTAGCCATGAGTTGACGACTTGGATTCTCAAAGAAATAGTTGATGATGTGCAAAGAATGATTCAAGATCATGTAAAAGTTTCGAAGCATCATGATTGCACCATTATGTGAGATAGATGGTTGGATGGAAAAAGTAGGAGTCTAGTCAAATTTCTTGTCAACACCCTGAGGGTGTGTTTGTTTCACGTTCTTAGGTGGGATTGGACTAGGTGTGGACTAGGGGACTTGTTAGCTTGTCTAAGTTAGTCCTCCGCTAAACTATGGGATTGCTAAGAACCTCACTAAGCGCTTCCTCCTTGACGTGAATTGGTGAGAGCATGCTTTGTTTCCTTCTCTTTAGAATCCCAATCAGTCTATGAATCTCACTACAAATCTGAACTCGAGAACCTTGATTTCAGCAACAATACAAGAATTCTTTGTCTCGTGGTCACTCGTTTTTCCACTTCTTTTCTTACGGTTCAAAGCTTATACAAACAAAAGGACAATCTAGTTGCTATGTGTTCCTTCCAAGAATGGTAACTATGCAAAATTTCGTGAAGCAATGACAATTAAGAATTTTCTTCTGGATCAAGGGTCCATACTTGTTTGTATCAACAATTTATTAAACATACATGTATATTAATAGACATATACACAAAATCTTATAGTTGTTAAATACATTTGTTTATGTATATTTCATTTCAATGATGAAATTTAAATATCAAGTAGAAAGTAGTGATTCTACGCCACTTAATACTATGATCTAATGTTATTCTTCTTCACTTATAAGTTAGAGGTCTTAGGTTCAATTCTCCCTAATCACATTATTATGGCTCGCCCCTTGTGAGGCTTTAGCCCACTCTACCACCCCTAGTGTAGATAATATTCGTTTGTTAAAAAAAAAGTAGTGATTCTACAACACCAAGTTCACATGATTAGAGTATAATATGACATTTAATTTGGATTATTTATCACTCATACTCACATTAGGAATAAGAACGAAAGTAAACAATTATGACATGTGAAACTTGCCCAACCAAACCCGCCATAAAATAGTTTGCGTGAGTTGGTTTGCCCAATTTATTGGGTGGAAATAAGTTCGAATAATGTGAATTGAGTTGGACAACAAGTTGAAGTCGAACCCTACCCAATGATCCATTGCCCACCCCTAGTAGGGAGTGGGCTCTTTGGGGCTTTGAATCCTAGACTTCTCACCCTTCTCCTAATGAGCTAAGTTTTCTCCCTATCTCTTTCCAAGTTTTAGTGAAGGGAGCTGGAAGTTGGATTTGAGGTGATAACATGAATCTAACGTGAATCTGAAGCAATAAAAATGGTGAGCGGGGGTGGCAGGTTCGAGAAGTGTTCCTTCTCCGCTTCAGTATAACTCAGCAACAAGAGAGCAATCAGTCAGAGCTTGAAACATCCGGATCGACCCCAAGAGGTTGCTGAAAAATGACAAATTGCCGGGAAGGCTGCGGGGAGGGGGAAGTTGACGATGCTTGTTCTGCCATCGCGGTGGCTCCAATGAGGACACTAATAAGCACTTGTTAATGATAAATCTAATATTACATTCATTAAATAGTAACTAGATGTTCATTAAACAGCACACGAGGCACTGGCTAATGATAAATCAATCTCTAATATAATCATAAGCAACTTATGGATTTATTTTTGTTCATGACCACTCTTTGCAGCAGCAAGCTGCTTTTTAAGGCCGAGGACCTCAACTCCTTTTGAAGCTAACAGGTCCTTTAGCTTGACTGTAGCCTCCTCATACTTCCTGTTCATGTGATTGGACTCGTCTAGGGCGTCCTTATATCTACTTCGGAAGGCATCTAACTTTGCTTGTGCCCCTCGAAGCCTCATTCGGAGCTTTGCTTTGTCTATGCTGTTTTCAACTTGATCCTGACCAAAGTATAGTAGGCCAAATTAAGGACGCAGCAAAGAAAGATTATATTACTTGCGATACTTCTTTTCTTTCTTTTCTTGAGAGGAAACAACTACGCATGAAAGTTTTAGATTTGAATTCCGACTCCACATGAAATTTTACTTTCATATTTTTTTCTTATTCCCTGTGGTGATACGTCACTCTTAATGCGACCGTTGTGAAGAAGTTAAACACTTGTGGTAAACCCCATTAGCAATTAAGGATCACATCAAACTTCCATTAGTTTTCCATTAAAAAGGGGCTTAAAATTGTCATTTCAAACAATTCAGGTAACTCAGAAGCCAAAAGCATTAGAGTTTGAGAAGGCCGTTCGCTGACCACAGAGTTGGGGACTCACTAATTTATTGAAATTGGTATTTCATGTGCATTGTGAGGCTTGAGGCCCGGTGTAATCACCCTAAACATAGTTCTGAATGGGTTTTGCAAGATGAGGAGTATTGAAGATGCTTTAAAGACGCTAAACAACATGACGGTGGACAAGTTTTGTGCGCCAGAGTAGGATCAAATAGAACAGACTAAGAGGTTTTGGGATGATGTTATTTGGCTATCACAGAATCACAGAAACACAGCAACTTTGTATATGCTTCAATTATCAAAGGGATTTACCTTCAAGGGACGTTAGATCAAGCATGTCATTTAATTTAGGAACGAGTAGATGCTGGGGTCTTTCCATATCTTTACAGACATGTGATTAATGCTTCTGTATATTAGTATGAAGAAGGAAGGAAGCATATGAACTTGCAAGAGAGATGGAAGAAAACGACTGAAAACAGAAATCTGAAAATACAGTTCAATTTAAGCCTCAAGCCTCCGAATTTCCATCAAATCCTAATTTCAAACACCTCAACTGTATTATGCGAACGACCATCCCAAATGGTACAACATATGAAGTTAATTGTTTGAAAATGATGATATTAACCCCTTTACTAACGGAAGACTAATAGAATTTGGATTTGGACCTTAATTGTTAACAGGGTTCACCACAAGGGTCACCTTAGAATTGAGCTCTCACCACAGGGACCACAAAAAAAATTGGCCAAAATTTAGTTAAGATTTCTTGACTTCATTTGGAGCTAATGGATCTTAACATCCAAATGGTTAACCGGACCCAATTGTTGAAACTCAGCTGTATACTATTGTTTATCTTTATGACTACAAATATAGCAACTACATTGCAGGACAAATTCAAGTATATAAGCACTTACTTTGTGAGTCTTTAACTCCATGCTTGATATTCTCCTTGTCAGTTCCTCGACTTGAAACTTTGCCTCCAACAACTGGTATCAAGTTCATCATTATATGAGATGAATCTCAAACAATTAAGTACCACTGAGAAAAAAGAACTTTTCAGTCACCTACCAAATCATTGTAACGTTTATTAAGACTTTCTTCTTCAATTGCAAGTTTCTGGTGCTCTTGGATCTGAGTCACTAGATTATCCCTTTCAATTGTCAAAACATGGAGGTGGTTGTTGAGACTCTGTAGACAAAAACCAATGAATAAAAAATATTGAATAAATTTCAAGAATAAATGTTAGTTTCTTCCTTACAACTAACTACTATACTTCTTCCCTGAACATTATGTACTGTTTCGAAAAGAACAGAAATGGAGATATTACCTGGTAGTCATTTGGAAGTTCGGATAACTCTTTTATTTGAATCAACAAGCCTTCTCTTTCTTTACTCAGACAACTGAGCTCCTTCCGAAGCACATTCACCTCCTCACAATCATTAACTCCGCACGTCCCCCAGTTTGAGCTCAACATCTAAATGGTTTACAAGTAATTTTAAAAAAGAAACATACAGAACAATGATAAATACGTGTAATAATACCAAACAGTATTTTGAGAAGAAGCAAAAAACTCACTTCTTGAGATTGTTTGCTCAGAATATCATCTATACTCTCACCACTATTCAGTTGATCAATCCCCAAAGACTTTTCCACGCTGCAACAGAAGTATAATAAAATAATAATATTTTGGTCTTCCAGATATTCACAACTTTGATGTTCAGATTCAAGACATTCATTGGATAAAAAAAAAAAGATTCAAGACATTCTAATACATACAGCAGGGGAAAAATGGAGTAATTTACACCGGATGGTAGAAAATAACAGGAGAAGAAATATTTTGGCAAGCAGAAATGTTGTCCTAAGCCTGCCGGATAGATAGAATAACAAACCCTTAACGGGGGAACATGAGTTTTTAGGGAATCGGTCAGCATGAATCAAGCTAACAACACCCATTACCCAACCCCAACAGAGCAGCAGAAGAAACCAGCCCATATAGACTGCGTACTGGTTTCTGAAAGTTGAGGCATATAATTCAAGATTTATAGATTAGAAGACGTATGCTATCTTTATCTTTTATTAGAAGGGTGGGCTGAAACTTCAGAATAAAAAAGAAAAGTTTGCTGGAAAAGGACCATGATCATTTGTGATGTATATGCATGCATAGCAAAGATTAGACAATGACCAAGATGGTGTGAAACAGTGGCAAAGCCATAATTTCATCACCAAACCCAGTCAAGCAGCTCAGTTCAAGCACTGAGAGCTGCAAAAATACTAGACCTTTTGCTGCACCACAGAGAGAGAGAGAGAGAGAGAGAGAGAGAGAGAGAGAGAGAGAGAGAGAGATCGCCACCAATGGTACCCAAGACCAAATAATATTTAAGACGTAAGTAAAGTGGAGAAAAAAGGAGGGAAAGGAAACTGAAACAAACCTGAATGTCTTCTGTCCAGCTGTTTCCTCGCAACAAGTTAATCTTTCCCTTAGGACCTTGCACTCTTGTCTACAAGAGTCCAACTCATTCCTCACCTAACAGTTTGACATAATCGCAACCAATAATCAATAAGAAATACTGTGGGTTTTGAACATTCTATATCACAATTATATGCATCTGCAACAGGAAAAGACCAACCACAATAGTTCTGAATATACTTGGACAAATGGTCAAAATATCGTTCCTAATCATAATAACCAAATGGGAGAAACAAAATTGATATGTTTAGACAGGCAATTTAAATAAAGAGAATCTTTTGTGACACCACAACCAAGGCTTCAAGGAAGTTCGGCAGGAGAGAATCAAACTGAGGGTGATACAATAAGGTCAATTCAATGAGTGGGAAAGAACAGTGAAACTTAATGGCCAAATTTACGCAATTTTCTCTCGAATTCAAGGTTTTGGGTAGAGATCATATCGAAGACTAGCAAGGAAACTCTTCATAGTGTACACAAGAGCGGAGATGAATACCACCTCAGACATTTCCCTGGTTAATGATGTAATCTCCATGTTGTATAACTTTGATTTCTCTTCCATCGCTTCAATGGAAGCCTTCTCCTTAGCTGACCATATTGCTCTTTCCTCCTCCATTTCCAAAAGGGAATCTGTAAGTTGCTGCAAACGAAAGATACAAATCAAATGAGCAACTGTGCACCAAGAACCAGTTACACACACAAGCTTAAATAAGAGCTGATATTTTTATTTTATAATATAGGAAAAATTACTGCCCAAAATTAGGCTACCATTGCCAAGTCTTCCTTTTCTTCAGTGAACATTTTAATGGAACCTTCCATCTTTTGCTGCTCAAATGTAGAATCTTCTAACCTCTGCTTCTGGATGTACAGAAAGGTAACAATGAAAAATAAGAAAAATTCACATAATAAAGACACTAGCCATTTATTGATGGAAATGAAAGTACAAAAAGACTTGGGTTAGTGTGAAAGAGAAACAAAGACAAGCTTACCAGGGCCAAAAGCTCTTCCTGCAAAGCTTCCAGTTCCAAGTTTGATGTGCTCAGTTTTTCAGACAGGTTTTCTAATTCAGATGCTAAAGCATCGTTGGTGGACATAGCGTCTTCTTTTTCCCTGTATACAGCTGATAACTCTTCTTCTAGAGAATTAATCTTTGTCTCCGTTTCAAAAGCATAAACTTCCATCTTTTTGTATTCTTCCTGAAAAACAGAAAAGACCAAAAAAATAGAGTTATCATCATTAAATACTTAACAAAACTATGATGCTAAAATCTATATTTTATCCAAACGAGGCTAAAATGCTTAAGTAGAGTAACTTAAAGACCAAAGAACATAACAAGTAAATTCATGTAAATTTTACTTAAAAACCTCAACAAAATATTTACTATTCTCTTGTCAGCATTGACAATTATTTTCTTTTTGTATAAGTCGCTCGTCAATTCAGCATATTGACTTGTAAAGCTAAAATAACTTGCATGTTGTGTTACCAACATGATGCATAGTAAAGGAGCAGAAACTAGACATCATTTTCAGCACCTGCAATGTCTGTTCGAAGGCAAGGTTTTTTGCTCTTTTAGGATCTGATGTCTTCAAACCCTTATCATTAACTGAATCACGCCTTCTGCCAGCAAGTGACTCACGTTTGTTCATGTCACGTTCAAGAAGAGAGTTCTGACTTTGCAATCGTTTTATTTCTCGTTCAGCAGATGCTTTTTCACCCTGCAAATAGGCGAATATGTTGTAAAGTGAAAGGCTGTGATTTAATGATATCAATGACCAGAGCCAAAGGCACTTAGTATCAAACCTCCAGTTTGGTTTTCTCTTGTATGGCGTTCTTCAGCTTACACTCTGTCTCTTTCAACTTCATTCTTGTTTTTTCAACATCTTTGCGCAGATTTTCCTTTTCCTTGGCCAAAGAACAAGATGATAAACCTGATATTTCTTTTTCAAGGACTTGTATATGAGAAATATATTCTCCCTTTTCCAAATCCTGTTGTTCCAACATTTCCTGAAATAATAATCAGAGAAAAGGACTTACTAATGATAATGGTAAGAATATTGCTTTAAAAAATGATAGTGATATAATGCCAACATAAAAACTTACCCTCAAAGACTGTTCGGAATTTTGAGTCTGCAGTTTCAGTTCTTCTATCTGGTTCTGAAGATCAACAGATTGATTGTACAAAAGGAACTGCATACCATATATTAATACAGTTTTTTAATGTGGTCTGGAAGTAAAAAATTTCAGGATGTCTCACATAAGTAAAGTTATAACCTAACCTTTTCAGTCTCAAGTCCAGAAACTTTCTGCATCATGTAAGAGTTTAACTTCTCATGGTCACTGATAATTGTTTTTTGTTTCAAGGATAACTCGCACATTAAAGACTTGAAATCCTGCATTACAATGAAATCAGGCCATATGATGGTAAAAAAGAATTCAAATGTTCACAGAATAAAGACCACAGCAGCTTCAGAAAATAAATCAATATCACCTCAGAGATAACATCTTAAGACATCTACAAACTATTTCTTTTGACAAGTATTAGAATATAAGAAAAGTCATTATAAGATGATGCTTCAGAAATACTCACTAGGAATGTATCGAATAGCACAGAGAAACTCTTAGAGACCTCATCCAAAACTGAAGATACACTTTCAATTGCTATTTCTGAGCTTCGAACTTCCAATATTATTTCTTGGACCCCCTTTGCAAGCTCAATCACAAAGTCAGAACTTCCATCCTAGATGAAGCTATTGAAAGTTAGCTGCATATACTTTAAAAGATAACATGTATACTCAACCAAATCTACAGTATGAACACTATACAAGTTGTGAGTAATAGATACTAATGATCGTCATAGAGTTTAACACAAAAGAAGGAGATCGTACATCAACTTTTGTTACAGATTCGTTCCAACTACGTTGATCACGAGCTACCCTGGCCTCCTCACGTGCAACTTGAAGCTCTTCATAGAGCTATTTACATTTAAAGAGACATGCCGATTTTAAAATTATGAGACAGAAGGAACATCTTAATAACAGATCTAAACAATTAAAACAGAGAAATGAGTTCTCTAGATCTTTCTAACCAAGAAACCATGGAGCAGGAAGTGAGTGGGCATATGTACATACATAAAACGGTAACTTAAAACAGATACAACAATTTGACTTCATGTGTAATACCCTACTGCTGAAAGCTGAAAAGATTTGATCATTTTTAAAGGCTGTGTTTTTGAAACAGGCTCTTGTGAGTCTGACAAGAGAGAATATACAAGGCATTTTTACCTAAAATACTTTCAGCTGATAGCCTGTCAAATATATATAGCCCTTCACACGGGGAACCCCGCTCAACTGTAGCTAGTCCATATTGACACACGCACGTGTATAAAGGTATGTAGTATATACAGACATGGAGGCATATTGAGCGGTGGAGAGAGAGAGAGCTATCAAAGGTGCTTTAAGTTCTTAAAATGAACTGAATACGATTTTCTTTTTCTTTTTGTTATTGCAGGTGGGTGGTGATAATAAGCTTGAAGCTTAAGTTTGCAGCAGATTAGCGCTAAAAATATATAAAATAAAAATAAAAGCCATGCAATTGACTGTCAATGCAATTATTGACGTAAACATTTAAACCTACTAAGATCCCAAAAACATCCTTAAGAGTAGCTCTCTAAACGAATTGATGAAGCTGCTCATAGATTAAAATCTATTCACACGTTTATATAGAACAACTGACTAACATAAACTATGATTACCTCATCAAACTTCTCCTGGGCACAAATGTTTTGCTCGGTTGCCAGCTCAACTACACTATCCAGATTCTGCTGGCTTGAAGACTTCTCTGTTTCAAGCATCTTAATCTGCAAGTAAAGAACAGACGAAATGTCAAAACGAATACAAATTCAATTAGAAAGATACTGAATTATCAGAAGTTTAACGTGCATAACAGATTAAAAAAATTCCGTTTTAAAGAAATAAAGAGCAAGAGAATTACCTGTTCTTGAAGTCGCTTAATCACAAGAATAACCTCTGGCTCTCTTAAACTACCGTTATTGTCCCCATTAATGGGACCTTTATTGATATAAGACTTGGAGTAATCATTATACATTGCTCCAGATAACATATCAGCCTCAGCGAGCTTCCGTGTCAAGCAATCAATTTGTATCTCACTCAAAGTTCTCTGAATGAGGTAAAGATTAGTATAGAGTGTAACAGCATTTGCTGATGCATTCAGGGGCAGAAACAGTTATATATAGGAACCTGAGTTTCATATTTGATAAGCAAATCTTCGTATTCTGCTTGCAGATCTCCTAATTCATTGTCCTGTCAGACAATGGAGATTAAAATTGTGGGTTGCCTAAGGTTCAGTATGGCAAAATGTAATAGAAATAGTACAAACCAAGGGTAAGCTTTTCGTCCTGGGTGGCACTTTTCTCCTATTAGTAACATGCAACAAAGCACATGGATCAGGAAGAGCACAGTCCTCCAACGTGATACTTTTACTTTCTTCGTCTTCTTTGCAAGACTCATTCTCAGAAACTTCAATCTCATGCACCAGTTCTTCAAAAGGAAGAAGTGGTCCGATGTCACGCTTCAGTCTCATAGGTTTTGCAGCAGATGCCTTCGACTGGATGGTGGATGGCACCTGAAATGCAGGAAAGTAATAATAATAAAAAATTAATAATAGCTTAAACTTATCGCACAACCGGATGATAGACATGTTCAGAAAATTCAGGGACCACATCAACACAGATAACAAAAGCACGTGAGATGTATTTGGAGCAGCCTGTGTCTTATCTTTATCCAGATTAGGCAATATAAGTCACAAATAAAAACTTAACAAGTTTTTACAACGGAATCCAGCCAAATGAAAGATATGCATAGCGTTATATGAAAGTATTACCTTATTCTGACTAAGGAATGTCACAAAAGTATTTTAAATTCTACTTTGTATGGGGAAAAGGTTCAACTCCACAAACTGTGATGTTCGCCCCTTAAGATTGACTGCAGATCCTTTTCCTAATTTCCGGCTCTATTTGGGGCCATATCCATCACATGCCATCACTTTTCTAGATGGTAACACTTTCTCCTGTTTCCTATGAAAGAATTTGGAAGATTATGCTGGAATTAGAGGGGAGGAAGTATCTTTTTAGGCTCCAGTATCTTCTGTATCACTGATGCATATGAGGATGTTTCTGCCCTAGTTAGATGTTGAAACTTGAAACAGGGTGGTTAGATCTTAGATTCAGTGGGCCATGTTGTCCAATCTTTTGTGTAATCTCCTTTTCGTTTACCAAAACATACTTCCTATCAAAATTAAGAAATTTCCACAGCTGTATTATTTGGGGAAGATTAAAATTTTCATGATTGCACATTGGTGGTGAAAATCTTGGTAGCTAAGCTTTGCATTGATTTGTTCAGCATTAAATGCAAATAAAATTACACTTCCAGTAAGTACCACCAACAGTGCCCAGTTTTTACTTATTTTGCATTCTACAATAAACTAAACATACAATAAACAACACATGGGCAAGAATAAATCTTTCGTGAATCTATTAAAAATTGGTATTTGTAAACAAATTTAACATGAGAATTAATTATCATATACACTTAGTAAGAATAAAGTATTACCTCTCCCAAAGTCTCCCTTGCAAGTTTACCTGGACACCAAGTATCACGCCTCTTCTCCTGCAGAAACAAACTGGAAAACTTAAATAGAACCAGAGAGAAGGAGAACAAGAGATAGATAGACAGACAAACAGGGAGGGACAAGTCATAGATGTACATATGGTCGGGATACTGTCACCTTCAGTAACAGGAAAGCCGGAAAGGGCCTAAAACAATTTTTTTAAAGAAAAGTCACATAACCTGAGTTCCACTGAAACACAAGGAAATCTATTGGAAAATCTCCTAATTTAGCTACTGATATGCTGCAGGATTGCCCAGATTATGCATCACCATGACTTGTATAATTGTATTCCACCAAAAAGATAGTATTTAATTGTCATTGGTTACTTGACCCGTATAACTTCTTTTGCACAGCATTTCCTCTTCACACCTGGGACTAATGTACATAACAAAGGTTATCTGCATATAAACCTGCCCAAAGAAGTAAAGGATCAAGGATAATGACTGGTACAATCTTCTTTTTCTGTTCCATTGCTTGAGGGTTATTCATTTTTCCAGGACTGCTTTTTACCAATTAAACCCTTTTCCAGCAGAGCTAGTAACAAAATCAGTTCCTCCATCTCAAAGTCATGTAAGTTCCTTCTGAATGACGAATCCCAGCTAAATTGAATTGTTAGGACCTATTTGATCCCAACAATTGTTGAGATTGTTTGACAGATTACAATGCCTCCTAACTCATAAACTGATCTGTCAACACTTCCTCCCGAAACCTGACCCTTTCTCCATCCTTAACATCAATTTACAGGGCACTCTGAGAAACTACCACAACCTGGTGAAAAATGTTTTTTCATGCTTACGACTTGACCCACAACTGTGTCCCATCCATTTCCTTGGATTCCATCCCACATACCCTACCCCTCCACCCATCCCAATTACCGAACAATGCTTTGTTTATTTATTTATTTATTTATGTTTTGGTTACCTATCCCTAATCCCTGTCTTTGTATATGAAGATTTAACTAATCTTATCTCATTGGCAACGATACATTATAACATCAAGCATATATTTTGTGTTTATAGATAACAGAAGTTTGAACTTTGAAGCTGTTATTCTCATTTTCATAACAATAAAATTAGGAAACAAAACATATATATGGACATCAAAACTCATTATACAGAAGTCTGCAATGAAAGATAATTAATCATCATGCAAACCTTTTTCAAGCGGTCGCGATTCTCATCTCTATTTGAATACAACACCATTGAACTCAGGTTCTCAATTTTCTTAGCTTGCTGTTGCACCATCTTCTCTCGTTCTGCTTGGGCTTTCTTTTCCTCCTCCAACTCCAAAGCTATACGCTCCCTCTCTAACTCAGTCTGCACAGAAAGTATGCATATTCCAGAATACACTTGAATTCAACTAATTACAATAAACATGAAGTGTATATTTCCAAACCTGCAATAACGTATTTCGTAGATTGAGGATTTCCTCTGCCCAATGTTCTGAATGAGATTCCTGAAACATGCCGAATATTTAAATTCCTTTATTTTGCATTGACAATCTATATTTATAATGATTATCATACATGAGTGACGACAACTAAAATAAAAGCAAAATCAACCTGCAATTTCGCTCGAAGCTCCTCAATTTCTTTCTTTTGACGCTTGAGAAGAGCAGCATCTGTTAGAATCTGCCAGGAAGGACATACGTTGAAATAATAACAATTAAAACATATGATAGACATACAAGAACAATTCCTATGTCCAACGGATACAAACTTAGGAGAATCTGAAAGGGAACATTCAAAATTAACCCAAGAAAGATTGCAACAAATAAAGTGAGTAGAAAACCTCATTGACATGAGCACAATTCGTGACACGTAATGCTCTACTTGCAAATTGGAGACTGCTTTTAGTCTCATCTGCATGAATCTGACATAAAACAAAGGTATGAGAAACCAAGAAGAACACAAAAATGTAATATTGAAAAGTTAAAAGAAAATTCATCCCACAAAACGCCCATTATTTGGTCTGAAAACAGATTCAAAGAACCAACCATAGAAAGGAAGTCGCCGGACATCCAGATATACAAAAACATATCCACATATGCATATTATTACATATCCAAGCGATGTGCAAAAAGGGGCAGATCTGGAACTCACTTGCCCTTACACTGCCATATGCTTTAGGACTGTAGTGATGGTTGGTTCAGGTTTCTGGGGTTGGTTGGGTTATTCCTCAGTCACCTTTGGATATTCTTGGTGAAATGTTTAAGACTTCTGGGGTTGAAAGGAAAGAAAGAATATAGTGGAACTGTATTTTGGTAGTTTTGTCAGACAGAAATACAAATTTTGGGATGAAAGAAAGAATTGTTGGGAAAAAGAATGAGTAGGTTTTTTTAGTTAGATGACAGAGTTATAGTTTGGTTTTGTTTTGTTTTTTCTATGAAATTATCACGATGATGGTGACCTGGGTGCACAGAGTCTTGTTTCTTGTATTTTGATTGGTATTAATAAAGCCTGGTTCTCACTAAAAAGGACTATAGGAAACATTACTTGTGCAAGCGTGATGTTGCATATTATAGCTGTGTTTGCATTTCCACCCAAAGCAGGTTGCAATATGCGCGTAAGTTTGCTATCTCGATATGGGACATGTCCCCTGCATCATATATTGAGGAAGGTCAATCTATGTATAGAGATATACACTTAAGATCCAACGAATGCAGAACCTACCCTTGACTCTCAGCACCTTCACTCAGTTTTTTAATGACAGTTCCCAAAGTCATAAGGCTTTTATTGATATGGGAACCCTCTTTGAGCCGAACACCTTCTGCACCGGTTTTTGCAGCACGTTCTGAACCAGCTAGGTCTACTAAATTCTAGAAACAAAAGAATATTTATGAAAATTAGAAATAGAACAAAAGAAAGCATTTGATCCATAATAAAATAGGAGGAAAGGAAAAAGAAAGATATACTGATTTTGACAGAAACATACCAGAACTGAAACACGGACCGCATCACAAGAATTAGCAATATCTTCACCTTCATGTTTATCTCGGCTTTCAATTATCTATTTAAAGCATAATAATAATAACCATGAGCCACATAAGATGTATAATCTAAATGACAATCAACAATGGTAAGAATGTAAAAGTATACCATGCGGAAAATAGTGTGGGACCTACTACTGTACAGATTCATATTTGTCTCTCCGATATGCCGATGAGCTGAAATTTTAAAAGATAAAAGCGTCAAAATACTTTCAAATGGCTGATATATTTAATAGATAGTGCACACAAAAACTAGGGCAACCCATAGCACCTTTGTTTCAGGTGAAAGGAAGGGATTGAGAGTGTGCGGTGTTTGGTGTTTTAAGGAGAGTGTCTCTACATGTATGGCTGTGTGTGTGTGTTTGTGTGTGTGAGGGTGTGAGACTGAGACAAAGACAAGCCTAAAGATTGTATTGATAGAAGTTCAGAGAGACAAAGAATTCGAAGAAAAGGAAAAGCTGAGAGATGGAATGATTTTGGAAACTAACTACAGTACTTGCAGTTCATACATTCTTTAATCCTAATAGCATACCCCAAACAGAAGTACAACAGTGATAGCTAATCCGTTTAGGGAGAACTTAATAATTCTTGAGAAGTACTTTAATACAGATGAATACATATAATACTGTAAAAAGTAATTACACTCTCCAAACTCCATGAGATCAAGGACTTGCTCTGGAGAGGCAACAATTTCTTCTCGCAACCCAGCAACATATATCCCTCGCTGTATTCATAAAAGGAAACAGAACTTTCAGTTACTTAAGTACTGATAAACTATCATAATAATTAAACTATAATGTAAATTCAATACCTCTAGACTTTCATGAATTTGCAACTTTCGATGCTCAGGAGCCAACAAATCATTTATGTCCTCATTATAGATCTCCATATAAGACATTCGTAATAGGAATTCCCGATCCACATCCTAAAATCAAGAAATAACTTGAGAATGCGCAATTGGGCATACACTGGGTTTCCAATATAAATATTAAAATAAAATTTCTATGTTAAGGAGCTAAACCAGTGAACAAATTCATGAATACAAAATAAAGAACTATGGTCACTGGTAAGTCTTAAAGAATAATTGACTTTAAGTGATCTATTTAGCAGTCCACACACTATAATACTTAAACTATGTATCAGATGTAACCTACTCAGTTTAGCCATTTGCGGAGTCTAGGACAAGTGGACAACATAGAATAGCTTCAGCCACCCTTACATTAAACGGATCAAGCTGCGTCCTTAGGGGTCCCAAATAAAATAAAGTGGCATCAACAGTCACTCCGTACAAGTCTCAGCTACAAAAACGATTACGAAATCGCTGTTTGATTGATCTAAGTATGCTAATTACCAAAGTGTATTAATTAATATTACTAGAAGTGTGCACAACAGTTTTCTGCAGCCAAGAACTGAAATGATAAGATAATTTCTAGGCATATAAAACGTAATCATATAAGTTTGAACGAACATTTTAAGCATTAGAACTCGCACCTTGTTTGGTCAGAGAAATTTCAGAAATTAATTACTTTGCAATTTACAGTGTTACCAATAATTCATACCAAATTACACATTTGACAATCCAACCAAAGTACCTCTTGAATAATGTCGAACATATCGCGCACTGCAAGAGGAATCACCCCCGGTTCAGTAGCCGAGCCTCGAATGGTGTGAGTTTTCCCACTGTTAGTTTGCCCATATGCAAACACGGTTCCTATAAACAAATAAGCAAAAAAGAAAAAGAAAAAAAAAAGTGACAATTCAAAATAAATAAATAAAAATATCATTATTTAAATTGGGAACATTGAAGGTACCATTGAAGCCGCGAACCGCGGCGGCGACTATATCTTTGGTTTTTGATTCATAGACCTCGAAGGTCTTACAATCTTCACCGAAAATTCGATCTACAAACCCAAACAAAACAAATCTATGTAAATTGGAGAAAGAGAAGACATCTAACCCAGGAAATTGAAAAGTTCAGAGGAGAGAGAGAGGGCTGAGCGGGTACCGAATTCGAACTTGGAGTAGTTGGGGATGGCGATGGAGTTGCCGGAGATGCGCCAAGGGCTGGTCTTGGCGTCTTCGGCTGAGAGCGGCCGAGCACGCACAGTGACGTGTATTCTCTCCATTCTCTCTGGCTCTGCAGAATTAGGTGGCGGTTTTCAAAAGCTCATTTGGGTTTTTGCTTTTGGGTGCTCTGGCTTTTTTTCCCGCCTCTGTGTGCTTTGGAAGTGGGAGAAGACAACGCTGCTAAATTACGGAAATAGGCTTCTCGAAAAGTATTCGCTGGAAATAAATAATAAAAAATTAGCTAACTCCTAGCTCACGAGAGAATTTTCAATGTGATCGGCACACGAAGAGATACATAAGATTTCTTAACACTTCCATTACTATTTTATTATATTGGGTTTAGGGTCCACTTGGACCCACTCTCTCAGTTCTCCCAGCACTCACCAGATTCCTCTCCCTTCCTCACTCAGTTTCACACTTTCCTCACCCTTTGATTGTTCGCACTTTCCTCTTCCTCCTCCGACATACACACACGACGACAACGGCGACACCACCACCGATTTTCTAACAAACTAAGACCATACAGCACCATCATTACATTCCTCCTAGCACCTTGAACTCGTCGAGTTGGGCGAGACTGTTGGTGCAATATTAGAAAATATGAAAAATAACAATATAATTCCAATGATAATAATCATAAGGAAATTCACAACATCAATTATATATGAGATTAATATAAACAACTAGAGAGAAAGTTAAAATAATTGACAAACTTAGAGATTGAGGCTTGCATAAATGCAATGTCCTAAAGATAGAATTTCGTCCCTACTCTTGTGCTTGTAGTTCGATAGGCGTCCATCTCCCAGGATTTAACAATCTATAATCCAAAGTCAAAGCACTTCAATCTTCGGACTCTGGCGAACTTTATATATTCCGTACTCTCAAGACACGACTCGGAATTTGACTCACAAAGCATGAGAGAAACAAAGTGGGGAAACCCTATTTCTCAAGAGTAAAAATTAACTCTAATTTTCTATATTTAATACCACTGGTTTCATGGGTTTATATAGAATCCAATGTCTACTTATTAAAGAGATGTAATTTTTCATCTATAAGTATACATCACTTATCAAGGGACATCTAAACAACATAACCTTTCTAAGAAATTGGTTAACAATATTTTTCATTCAATTATTAAAATTATATATTACAATATTTCATATTATAATATATAATTTCCAACAATTCCCCACATGAATGAAAAATTAGGAAGAATTTGAGAGTACAGGCAGACAAGAGATGCATCGGGAAAGGTGTCTTTTGGACTTGAACCTACCCTAGTGAATACGTAGCGGATTTACTTGGTGACGCAGTGAATATAGAATCTTGAACTGTTCACCACAGTAGTAAACCAAGACAATAAGCAACACACACCTCTAATCCTAATATATTTCGATTCATACGATTGTGTTCATTTTGGTCCTGAACAAATCCCGGATTCATGAGAGTTTTAGAGAATTTAGTCATCTCATACTCATAGAAGCGACCCACTTCTACTCTCACATAGTTGACCACTGATTAAGAATAGTCTGCTCTATTCCTCTTATTTATAAGATATCATTGTCATTAAGTATAAATATACATCCTAAAACTTCTGTAGACAACGCACTTCTTCCACCATAGGAATGAGGTATATAGTGAGTTCACTTCTTTGAATCATGCCCGACTAGTTTGCCTATTGAACTTAGATCATGGAATCTCCAATCAACTAAGTTAGGTTTCCGCTCGGCTAATTCATTAGTTATGTTGGCTTTAGCCTCATTCCCTTCGATAATCAACTTACTCTCTAGTAAAACCTTCAATAATTGGTACCACTAAGGTTGACTATCTTTAAGGTGTGCACAGTCCATTTTATGAAATTATATTTCATATGAGAGTAGTTGTTTTTCAATTTTAAGTCCTCAAAAGTATATATATGTTGGGACTCTTCTAAGTAATTTGCCTATACTTGAGTAAACTCCCCCCACATTTAAGGTATTTATTGACAAGTCTATAACATTTCAATACCTTAAAATACCATTGCAAGAGATATTCTTTATCTCTTTCTAGAAGCAAATTACTTTTTCATTCTACTTAAGTTGACATATAATCCAAAGATAGCTGTCACTCCCCCACAATTCACTCACATTGTGGTTGCTTTTTAATACTATCAATTACTCTTCATCATACTTAAGAAGTAGGAACCAATGAATATATTTTCTCTTTATCTATCTTCACTTCTAGGCTTTCAAGTCTCACAAGTCATTTTTATGTCTATCTTCAATTGTTAGGGGTTTGTCTGTAGAATGTACACAGTTTCCACAGTAAGCCTCACCCTAGAGTGCTTAAACCTTTCAAAGTAGACTTTGGCCCCCATAATTGAAACGTCATCTTCAAGATGAATAAATCAAACAGAATGAGTTCATGCTTGACAATTTAACTAAGGACAACATCATTACTTATTGTCACTACTCAAAGTCAAATTTCATCGTCTTACCATGACGAACATGGTTCCCATTACATTACTCCTCTTTTGAGAAAGTACTCATAATTCTCCATAATACAACACTTGATATACACTGGAGAAATACAAATATGCAATTATGTTATGACAAACGATAATAAATGCATTTCTATATACCTTGTATTGCAGACATGGATTTTATGAATACACACATAAATCTGATAAATATATGCATATTAGTAGTGCATTTCTTTATTAACCAATAAACATTTGGTATGCACCTATCTGAAATAGGCAGTTTGGTCATTCACCCATGATCCGTCATAATTTTTCCCTCTGAAAAGATTTTAGAAGTATAATCTTCTAAATATTCCCATCATGATCAAGTTCCAACCCAGAATTGGATTGGCGTCATATCATTCATTATATACAAATCTTCTAATAGCCATGTATATATGCATTCGAAACATTCCAAATCCTTTTGATCAATCTTGAAGGAAAATTTTTTGTCTCATAAAATCACCCTTGAATCTGACAATAATGAAACCCATGCGAAAATCAAAATCTTCGATCATATGTATCATGCATATCTAGTCCATGTGGGAATGAATTGAAAGTTTATGATACAGACATTTTTCTCGGCAACCGTCAACCAAACTGATCAAGCAAGGCATCTGTTGAGAAAAGTCATTGGGGATGCCCAAATATCCACTGGCCTGATCACAAACCATCTGACCCTTGCAGTCAACCAATATGACTTTCTATTGCAATGTGGCAATACCCATACAAATTTTTGTCCAGGAAGTTCATCTATTCGACTTACGGTTGAATGCACCTTCTGAGACATATCTGTATCGAATCCTTTTCAGTTATGAGATAACATGTTTAATTCAAACCCAGATTTACACTGTTGCATACAGTCCACAAAAACATATATTTATTTCTCACCTAAATCAGAAACTAACGCGAGTAAACTCACAGTATAATGCCAAGAAACATTCAATTCTTGGCACATCAAATACGACACCATATGTTGTCCAATACTTTTAAAGCCACAACTTTAAACTCTAAATATGTGAATCGCGAACATTCATATTTTTCTTTTTTTTCTAATTATTGCATAAAAAAAATTTCTATCTTTAGATTGTTGGAGCAATATTAGAAAATATGAAAAATAACAATATAATTCCAATGATAATAATCATAAAGAAATTCACAACATCAATGATATATGAGATTAATATAAACAACTAGAAAGAAAGTTAGAATAACTGACAAACTTAGAGATTGAGGCTTCCATAAATGCAATGTCCTAAAGATAGAATTTCGCCCCTACTCTTGTGCTTGTAGTTTGGTAGGTGTCCATCTCTCAGGATTCAACAATCTATTATCCGAAGTCAAAGCACTTCAATCTTTGGACTCTGGCGAACTTTATATATTCCGTGCTCTTAAGACACGACTCGGAATTTGACTCACAAAACACGAGAGAAACAAAGTGGGGAAACCCTATTTCTGAAGAGTAAAAATTAACTCTAATTTTCTATATTTAATACCAATGGTTTCATGGGTTTATATACAATCCAATTTCTATTTATTAAAGAGATGTAACTTATACATCACTTATCAAGGGACACTTAAACAACATAACCTTTCTAAGAAATTGGTTAACAATATTTTTCATTCAATTATTAAAATTATATAGTATAATATTTCATATTATAATATATAATTCCCAACAGAGACTACCACTACCAATCCACTCATCATTATCCCTAGCTTCATATTCGAACCTTGCAAGCTCGAATATGCCTTGAATTCGAAGAAACCCAAGAGCCCAATTTCGGGCCGACACTTTCAGTCCACTTTTAGACCATTTCTAGCCACCTTTTAAACTCCCAATAGGTAAAATCTCATTCCTGGTTGTTCAAGCTTCATTTTGACATATTGTACATGAAAAATGGTTGAGTTTTGAGCTTGTTTTGGCTCTATCAAAACTTCATAGCCAAAAACCCAGATTGTGGCAAAATTTCGACCTGTGCACGGTAGCTGCAGCAACCAGAGTCCCCTGAATATTCCTTGGTGGCGACTGAATATTCTATCCACGTGACCCAAACTTGGAACATTTCGGTCAACGTCGAGGGAATATTCCACCCTCTTCGTGTGGATGTGGAGACGCATGCAGACCTTCTGCCGGTGTATGGCGGTGCGTGCGGCGACACATAGCAGCCACGACGGTGAACAAGGTTTTCTCGATCCTATTTTTCAGTAGTCTTCGTAGTATTTGATTAGTATACTAAGTACGAGTTATTTCACTATAGGAATGGTATCCCCATGGATTACAAAGAGCGTGCAGACAAGGCTTTTATGACCATAAGGTGTAATCTGTGAGTGCACTTTTGATTTTAAACTATATTATATATTTTCCGAAACTGGTTTTACGTGATGCTTTTATATCATGCCTTACTTTTACACAAATAATGCAAATGTTTATTGTGATGATGATGATCTGATTTTTTATTTTTGAGAACCTTTCTTGGGAAACATTTTACTATCGTGTATTACTTTTAGGAATTGCAATGGTTATTATGATTTGTTACGCTTGTGATTTGAGACATTATTCATGACATGTTTTTATATGACTTATCCGCTCATCATGTATGCTTACACATGAAAGATAATATGATATGTTTGTAAACTCAGCTCAATAATGAGAGAGCCGGATTCCATTAACATTTATAGGAATATAAAACTAATCAATACAGGATTAAGATATTAGAATACATTCATAATTACACAAGAACTAGAAGTAGACTAAACAGACTAAGACTAGGACTAGGACTTGTCTTCTCCAGGCGTGTCCTCTGTGTTGTCCTTGTTAGAATAGGACTGTGACTCAACAGAATCAATCAGAACTGATGTTGGTTTATCAACATGGTGTCTATAGTATTGTCTGGGGCCGAAACTAGCTTCACGAGTATGCTCACATGCACCATTACGCTCGCATTGGATCCATTGTTGGTGCCAGCATGTACCAGTTTGCATTAGGCAACTAGAACTCGTATGTGATGCACTTTGCGCCATCATGTGTAGATTTATACACCCAACCTCTTCATGTAAGAACATTTCTATATGACCTTGTGTATTTATCTAATGAGCATAACATGTCTGTTTTGTTGATGATTTGGGATTTACCTGCTTACTTGGAAGTAGGGATGAGCAACGGTTATGGCAGGCGGGTAACCGCAGTTATTTACCTATAACCGTTTATATTCATATCCGCATAACTGTTTACAAGTTGGCTAATTGCATAAACGGTTATACTCATACCCATAACCGTTTATAAACAGTTAACCATACTCATAATTGTGTACCCATTTAACCATAACCGTTTACCCGTTTAAACATAACCATTTACCCATTTACCCGTTTTTGAACCCGTTTATCCTTTTTGTTTTACCCATTTACCCTTTTTTTCACTTGTCTACATGTTTTGTTTTGTTTTTTTTTTTTTTTTTTTTTAACAACTTGGAAATTACAAAAGAAAAATTTGTCATAATTTTCGTTTTTTGACAATTAAACATCATTATAGGTACATTTTAGCATGCATTTCCCTATTTTAATCATTTAAGTCCTCATATAATTCCAATAAAGGACGAGATGATGACTAATAGTATGAAAAAAAAAAATTCTAGGCTTTTAGCATCCCTATATCATCTTTTGATCATGAAGAATGAATTACATAGCAGCTCAAGAAGAATTTGATTTCCTAGAAGCAATAAGATCACACACACACACACACACACACACACACACACACACACCTCTCTAATGGATTTATTTGCATAGAGGCAAAAACCAAGGAAACTATCTTATAAGCATTCATAAACAAATAAATCAATAATTAATTAGTTAAGTATGAAATCGGAAGGGTAAAACGCACCTTGAGGGGCGAGGAGAAAGAGATGAGTGGCGAAGATAAGAGAGAGATAAGCGGCGAGGAGAGAAAGATGAATGGCGTAGATGAGAGAGAGGGTGGCGGAGATGAGAGAGAAGGCGGCGATGAGAGATAGATGAGCGACGGAGATGAGAGAAGGCAGCGAGGAGGGATAGATGAGTGGGGGATGGGGCGTTTGAGACTTTGAGTCTGGCGGAGAGATTGAAAATTTAGTGTTTTTAATTTTTTTTTTTTTTTTTCAATTTTACATATATTAAATTGATTGGGTAAATGGATGCCCGCTATAACCACGGGTAATACCCATAACCAATGAATACCCGTTATAACTGCGGGTAATACCCATAACCGCCCATTTAAATTTCAAAGATAAACGATTATACCCATAACCGTTTGTTTGTCTAAACGGTTAACCATAACTGTAACCGTGAACTTTAAATGGACAGGTAACCGCGGTTACCCATGGGTATGTTGCCCATCCCTACTTGGAAGATTAGCTTTTCACTAATACCATGATGTTTTTCTACTTATTACTGTTTACAACAAGATATTTGGGATTTTCATGATTTATAATTGTCATTTCTTCATAATGAATAATTAATTTTGTGCTATTACCTTGGTTTTTCATACTTATGATGTAGTATGATTTTGTTTATTATACTAATTTTTACAATGATGTGGTATGTTCGAAAGAGTAAATGATTTTTAGAAATCTTTATTTTTTATTCACTCACACTTTGTTTTGTGCCCTTTCAAGATTCAGTAGGCTTTGGAGCTCTTGATGTCGATACATAGTGGCAAAATCTTCACGATCATCGTTGTAGGGATTATTCGTAGTAATTTAGTAATTAATATATTCAGATGTGTTATATTGTATACTTATGTTGTAGGCATTTAGATGTTATAGTTTCCAGTATGTGCATTAATTAAAGGGAAATACCCCAAAATGGGACATTTTCTTAATCTTGGGACCAAAATAGGATTTTTTGAATATACACAGAGTATGCACACGCCATGCGCATTTGCTGGACAGAAATAGGATTTTCTTACACCTTGAAATGACCTAATTGCCCTTGTATATAAATGGATTATTTCCTCCCATTTTCTGATTTCTCTTTCTCTCTACTCTCTCTGCGCCAAAGAACCCTAATGATGCGCTCACCCTTTTAAACCCACCTCACCGGGGGCAACCCTTTCTATTTCACAGATGGTCATCATTTCAACAGTCCCCTCTCTCATCTGTTTTCGAACTGGTGACCCAAGATTCAGATTGCATCTAACTTTTAGGTGCCAATACAATTCCCAACTCACAATCCCAAAAGCTTGGTGTGTAATGGATAATAATTCATGCACCAAAGATCTCATGAAGGTCGCAGGTGGGATTAGATGAATCAATATGAGTTAAAGCCTAGTACGATGCGGGTTTCCTTACAATATTTGGGGAATAACGTTTTTAATTTTTGAAAGGTTTGTTTAAGGGTTATGATTTCAAAGTGAAATATTTATGAGTATTGGGTTCATATGTTTTATGGCTACTGGGTTTCTTGCCTTTACCTATATTTTGTGAGTTTATGGGTTCTATGGTTGGGGTCAAATATTTCTTGGCTTTGACTTTAATTTTTCTAGAAAACTATACATTGTATGCACACAAGATGCATAAAGGAGGTCAAATTTGGGTTTGTGCTCAATTATTGTATTCTAATTTTGACATAATGTGATGAACTACATGATTCGAACATATGACATTGGGTTTTGGAGACTTAAGCATGCTTTGTTCATACTTTGTGTTGTGCATCTTTTCATTTAAGAAAGCAAACATTGTTAATGATAACAAAAGCTTCTGCCCTTTTCATTTACTAACAAAAAGTACATGATAACTAAATTTGAAGAAAAATAAAGGAAAAGAAACAAATCTGGTCCCTATTAAATCCATTTAAAATATCACAAAAAATGTTGATTTCCTATGGCTACACGAATTGCAGCTACTGAATTTGTCATGACATTAGAAATCCTAATGGGGTAGAATTGTGAAAGGACCTTGTGCATTTCCACAGTTGTTGTATGCTTTGACGGCAACACTGTCCTTGTGAAGTTTTATTATTCTACCTTTAAGTTCCCTTTCCACCGAATTCACCAAAAAAATCGCCGAACTCTTTCTCTACACTCCATTATGCTCACCAATTTCTAATGCTTAAGAGAATGTAGAAGGTTGAGGCCTCTGTCTTTTTCATTCCTCCCCCCCCCCGGGCACACTAAAATTGCACCGTAGACGTACGTTGATGCTTGATAACCCTTGGAGATCGCCATCTTTAGAGACTCAACTTCGAGTTTGGAATTATTGCATCGGAAGTACCATCGCATCCTTTGGGTGTACAAGGCCTCGGGATTGTTGCACTCCGTGCACCGTTCCAAGAACTTGTATACTTGTTCATGTCTCCTCTGTGAAGTCAGCGGGTCGAACTTTTCAAATCTCCAAATGCTAATATGTTCGAAGATGCGGTTCTGTTGAGCGAGTTGGTTGAACTTCTTGCACACCATTTTTGCTGAATATAGGGAACGAAATGAGCGGGAAGCAACCTTGGTGAGTATTTCCAGAAGAAGCTCATCCGAAAGAGATTGTATGAAAGTTGGCATTGTTGTGCCTTTCTTCATCGTTCTGCAATTGGATGAGGTGGTTTCTGTTTCGACAAGTATGAATAAGTACACCACCTCTCATGCAACCCAAAAGTCGTCCAGGCACAATTTCGTAATTAATTATCACAATTTCTTAATTATGCCTACTTTTTAAAGATTCTTGTTTGTATATGCATAATAAAAAAAATTGGATGAGGTGGTTGAGACTTTACAACCCAACCATGCATGCACAATAACCAAACGTCATCACTCTTAATTCAAACTACTCTGGAGAACCCAACCACACACCAAACCTATAGGACCCGTCATTGACTATTATTTGTACTCTTTGGGTTCGTTTAGGGGACATGAATTTGTCGTGTGCATATATTGTGCATTTCATGTGCATTTTCTGTGTATGGAATGTGCATTTGCTTTGCATGTCAGTCATTCATGCACAATATCCAAAGAAAATAATAAAAAATAGATAAACATTGATGAGGGGGAAAAAGTGGCAGCAAGTTCGATTGATGACATGAAAATGATGACACCTTGGGCTATTTTTTGTAATTATGTCTAGTTTTTAAAGCTTGTTGTTTGTGTATCTGTACAAAGAAAAATTTTAAAAGTACAAAGTCCATGGAAATATGAATTAGTAGTACATGAGAGACAACAAATTAAATCTTAGAATTTAAACGTTGTGATTACAACAAAATTAAACGAAAAAAAAACAAACTTAGTACCTATCTTTAACACTTAATATATCACAAAATATATTCACTTCCTGCTGCCATCTACAAGCATTACATGTAGTGAATTTTTGATGGTCACATGCATCCCAATGTGTTCGGAGTGTGACAGGACCCTGAGGACTTCCACAGTCGCTGCAAGGTTTGATGGCAACGTTGTTGTGGTGCAGTTTTAGGATTTGGACCCTTACTTCCATATGCACCCAAAATCGGACATAACTGAAACCTCTCTCGGCATTCCATTACACTCAACCATCCCAAGTTGTGACCGTTGAAAGAATAGAAAAGGTTGAGCCCTTCGTGCTTGGAATCTTACCCGTGGCACACTAAGATCACACTGTACACGGACGTTCCTACTTGATGGCCCTCCGTGATTGCACCCTTAAGCCACTGATTTCCAGATTATTCCTTGTTGTCTCGGAAGAAGTATTGCATCCCCACCATGTAGAGAGCCTTGGGGTTGCGGCATTGAATGTAGTGATTGATGATTGTTGAGACCTTGTTAGATGTGATCCATGATCTAAGCGGGTTGACTGTCTCAAAATCTGTAATATAGATGTGTGGGTAAATGTGGCGGTCTTCGACTATTTCCTTGAACTTCTTTTAGACCATCTTTGCCAAAAAATGTCATTTACAAGCGGGAAGCAACGATGATGAGAATTTTGAGAAGAACGTCGTCAAAAACAAATTGCATAGAGGAAGAGGTGGTGTGGCATTTCTTCATCATTTTCAACTTTTGGTTTTTTTTTTTGGGAAAACTAATGAAAATGGCTTGAAAACTTTGAATTTTAATGATAAGGACAAAATAAAGGGTAAAGTGAATAGTACCATGATTGACTTTTTAGTGTAAAAATGTGATTTTTCGTTAAAGTAAACAGTATTGTGAGCTTTTCGTTAAAGTTCCCTTTTTTATTTGGAGGATGGAAATTGTACTTGTGGTTTGTAATAAAACACAAACAACTTAAATAGATGGAGAATAAGGGTCATTCAAACGATGCAACTTCCCATCACAAAAAAATGGTCATTCAAACAGTGCAACTTCCCATGACAAAAAGTTAACTTCTTATGTAATAATTCAAAAACAAAACCAGCCAATACCATTACAGAAGTAAATTAAAGATAACTGCCCTTCGTATACAATGCATGCACATTATATGCACAATGCATGCGCACTAAATCCACATACTATGCACACTGAATGATCTCCTATGGTCATGATATGCATATTGCATGCTGCTTCTTGAATACTGAAAGCATAAAAACTTGAATTAGAAAACTTAACATTTTCCAAAACTTAGGTCCAATTAAGTACCCAAACAAAACATTAATTAAAACTCACTACTTTTGTGATATATGATTATTGAACATGGAGAAATTTATGAGTTGGCATGAGGAAAAAGCATATCTTACACATTGAATGCAATGCACACCTCAAGTAGGTTACGACAAGACATGAGGGTCATGTACACCACATCTACATCGCATCTACCTTGTCTTGTCAATTTGCTAACTAGTTTGCCAACCAATCCATTTAGAAACAAAGCATGGAAGGCAAAATTTGCTATCCAATTTGCACTCTATTGTTTGAGATTTCACTACTATGAGGATGGTGCATTTTCGAAGATATGAAACCCTAAAATAATGGGGTAAGTCTCATCCCTTTTGGCGCCTAGTCTTGAAGAGAATCCTAAGGCTAACATGCTAATGCCGACTGGGCTTACAATAATGTGTGGGAAATTTTTGATTTTTGACGGGGTATAATACTGGGTATGTTCCAATTTGTGTGTTAAGTTCAATAGCAGAAATTTCACAAACTTTTCCCAATGTGTGCATACGACATGCATATGCTATGCAGGTTGCGTACATAAGGTGTGCATGTCTTGCGCATGGCATATTATGTGCATAAGATATTAAAATGTGATATGTATATTATGTACCAATGTGCATTCTGTGTGCTTGGTATGTGCATGTTATGTGCATATAACAAGAATACATAGTACACTTGTTTATTATCATAAAATACTTAGCTAATACATTGCACAACAATAAAATGTCATATAACCCATTATGGTTGACGCAGTTCCTTTCCCTTCACTAGTCGACAAGAATCCTCAAAGCCTTTGTTGTGTTCCTCCTTTATTTCGACCTTTCCCTCTCGAGAACGCTTGTACGACTCAATATGGCCCCGACGCTTCTGGTACAATTCAAAATTTAGGAATGTGATCCTTTTTCCAAACATGTTAGCCTTCGTTTTCTGCTTGCTTGCACGGTAAAATGCTTAGTTGGCGTCACTGTTGAGGTCCATAAGCTCTTTTTTTTTTCCTCTATTAGCTTGTGGTTCCAATACTCAGCGATGCCCGTTTTATAGTCAAGTCTTCCGCAGACCTAATCTATACTTTTCAGTGGTGTCTCCGAGTCCACAAAGCTAAATGATGACGTAGGATTTGCATTTGGCGACCCTGGAAATGGAAGAGGTTTTATGTTGTATCACCCGTGGAACTTCGCGTTAAAGCCCTTAGTTTCATGTGGGAACTTGGATATGTTTGTGTTCTCAATTGTTTTGGTTATTTGAGAAGTCTAATTTTTTTATGAGGGTTAATGGTTATTGCAACTATATGTGAGAAGCATATTTATACACAAGTCTACCATGATGAGGATGAAATCAGTTAGGTAAAAGAAGGAATGTGTTGAAGTGTGTTACCAAATCTCACACTTCCTACATCATGTTGTGCATGGGTTGGTCCAGGCATATCTAACTATTTTGTAATGGTAGGGACTATACATTCATAGTTTCAACAAGACATAGGTTCGAAACTTGAAGGTTTTTACATCCTTTTATTTATTTATTTTTTTAAACTCATTGGTATGATTTTAACTCATCGTCTGAAAAACCTTTTGAAACCCAAAACCAACACCTTGTATATACTGATACTAATATACAAGCATAGGGCAAATCATATAGAGATGACAAATGTGCATGTCATGTGCATATTGTGTACAATTTCTTTCATATTGAACTAATACTTGTAATTCACAAACATTTTCAGACAAACATCCATTCCAGATTCACAAATTTCCATTCCAGATTCACAAAAATTTGCAAGTTCATAACAAAATTAACAAATATTGAAAATCGAAGCTAAGAGATTTGAACTCAACCTAGAAACCCAGAGCTCACAGAGCTCTCTCAGCATCATCTCTTCCAAATGACAAAAATGATGAAATGAGCTAAGGGTTTTTAGTATTTATATGCGGGCATTTTAGTAATTTTGATTTTATGCATGGTGTGCATGGCTTGTACATGATCGGTTTGTCCTCTTTTTGTCCTAAGATTAAGAAAATGTCTCATTTTGGGGGTATTTCCCTTAATTAAATGTCCATCACACTCACTGCGCACTCTACTTTTGCTTTTATTTGTATACCCTTACTCTAAACTCTACTTTTGCTTTTATTTGTATACCCTTACTCTAATTTATTCGTATTTTTGACACATCACTTACATATCCTAGCTTCATCATCTTTCGGGTGTCAACTAGCATGTCTCGATTTCGAATGTTTACCAGGACACTGGGTCAGGTATATCACACGTAGTAGGTGGTTAATTATTCTTCCCTTGCTTTTGAATTTATATTAAAAAATATGTAATTAGATCTAAGACATAACTAAAACTTAATATTTAAATTAAAAAAAGACCAACTGGCAAGAGGGTGGTGTTTTCGTGTGCTTACCAACTATATTAATTTTCGTTGCAAATTTTGTCAATGACATCATTTATCTCTCATACAATTCGGCTTGGGTTAAGATTAAGCTAATAGTTGAATTGAAATTGAGAATGAAAAATGAATGCCGAACATAAATAAATAAATAACATATTAATTCATATCTTATTCGGTTCGATATTTAGTGGTTTTTTTATTTTTTTATTTTCAGTTTTCTGAGCCCCTCTAACAACATTAGCACGTAGTGGCAGACTGAAATTTTTTTTCCATGTGGCGCCTGCATTTATTTTACCAAGTAAGCAAGCACAAATTTTTTTAAGATTAATTATTACTGGAAGTCACTTAGTATTACGGTTTAATGGTATTTTTCTTCACTTGTAAATGAGAGGTCTTAGGTTCGATTATCATCAAAAGTGAATTTGAACCACGTTATTATTAACTCATTGTAAGACTTATCCTACTCCCTCACCCCCTTAGTGTGATAATATCGTTTGTTAAAAAAAAATTATTTGAACTACATAAGATTGTCTTTATCATTTAGTGGGTATTTTTTAGTTCAGTTTTTTAGAATTGTACTACTAAACAAGAATTTACAACACATGACTCAAAACTTGTTTTTGAGTAAAAAATGTGGAACTCAAATAGAATACTAAACGTGCCCTAATTGATTAAAGAATGGGGGCACACGTCCTCTGCTTCCTTGAAAACAAGCTGTAAGTCAACGAAATTCTTACCCCAATCTGTCTATGAGCATGTTTGGGTCACAAGAGTGGATAAATCCTATGGCAAAGTGTTCATATTTGCAATATCTATGTGTTTTGATGAAATTTCATATAGAGATCAGGGCCGGTCTAGAGATTTTTGAGGTCTGAGGCGACGTCAAAAAATGTGCCCTCACTTTATATAAGAAAATTATTTGTTTTCACACGTAAGACATCGATAAAATTATACTTAGAAAATCATTTCAAACTTAATAATTTAGAAATACGGAAAAACTAATTTACTTTGTATCGTGAGAAGCAAACAAAAAAAATTCCATGTTTACAAGTAGATAGATATGAGTTTTGTTTTCCATTTGAACTTTGAAAGTGTTTTTGTATAAATCATGAGGTGTTTTTTCTTATTTACTAACCTTGTCAATATGGGATTAAAAAAATAATGATGTTTTTGAGTCTTTAATTGATATGTATAAGTAATAAATGGGTATTAAATTAAACTTTTTGATGACACGTCATATGATTTGCAAATTTGGTCTAAAAATTTGGTCAACGCATTACTCTTTGTTGAAGATTAGACTTGAATTGGAACAAATGTTTAAAAATAACAACCCACATAGCTACTAGCTACTAATTAAAAATAAATTAACAACCAAACAAAAATTCGTAAAAATTGAAAAGAAGAAACATGCACTTAGAATTTCGAACTTAGGACCTCTCATTAATTTTAAACAACAAAAACCATTGATTCTAATTAAACTTCTTGATTATTTAGCCAAATTTTATATATTTATACTCTTATGAAAAGCAATTTATAAGCACACATGGTGTTTTGAACCGAAGACCTCCTCATTAATTTCAAACAACAGAACCACCAGTTGTAGTTAAATTTCTCTGTCATTGAACCAAATTTTATAATTTTATACTCTTATGAAAATATATATAAATATACCACCCTAATAATTTTGGTGCCCACAATTATTTTGGGCCTCAGACGATCGCCCTACCAGCACTGGGCCTGAGCCGGACCTGCCTACCGAATACAACTAGCTCAGCTCTTTAGTACTGAGAAAGAGCCGCTGATCAGCGATTACCAACATTCATTGTGTTAATGTGTTAGCTAGCATGGACGACCAGTTGCCTTACTGCACACCTTCAAGGGCGGAGCTAGGATTTTTTTCTTGGGTGGGCTAGCTGAAAATAGTACCATAAAATTATATGTTTATTTTTTTGCTTATATAAAATTATATAATAATCAATATAAAAGAACAACAATATAATATAAACTATTCTCAAAATCATAATCCTAACCAATAAATTCAAGGACCATATAAATAATTAACCTACTAATTAAATCAAGAATAAGTAAATAAAGAGATTAAGAATGTACCAAAGGTGACATTCATTGGAAAATTGCAACAGAAAGTCATGAATTGCGGAGATAGGGATTTAATTGTGTATTTAAAGAACTTTATTAATCGTTTCTTGAGTAAGAAGCACATAAACTAAATTACATAGGGTAAATGGTCATTTTCTTTAAAGAATAGAATAAAGGGGGACTGGAGATAGAACTAATTTATAATTTTTTTAGCAGAAAACGTATTATTTACTACATCTCCTCTACTAAATATACATTAAATAATAATCTGTATTGAAATTGAGTAGGCTATAAGCATGAGTTTGCAAAAGAATAGATCTATTCACAAACCCATTTTACTTCCAACACAGCCTTATTAATATTTTGTTAGTGATCATCTTCAATTCATTCGATCCGAACAACCGAAGAGAGGTGTGTAAAAAGTAAAAATGAGTGTATGGATAGCACTACCCTTACAGAAAACCTCCCTGGGCTACAGCCTACCTTAGCCTTGTGGGTGGCTACACCATTGCACACCTTTCCTATTGAAGTGATTAAAAATGGGCCTCACACTTGCCACGTCGATAGTTAACAAATGCCTAGAACGTTAGACAGAAGAATGACTTGAATTATATGTTTTAATACTTTTAGTAGTTTGATTTTTTTTGAAAAGTTGCGTCTCATTTAAAAAATAACACCAAATTATGTGGGTTTTTGTATTTACCAAAACATGCATTGTCATGTTCAAAGTATAATGTTTTACAATTGAAAAATGATTTTTACGCTTTTTAATTATTTTTTTTCTTTTTCTAACAATTGGATTGAATAAATAAATGAAGACCCGAAGTAAAGGAGTGCAAAAAAGAAAAGAAAAAAAAGGGTGTGTAGTAATTGTGGAGCCAAAAATCCACAAGGCGACGCACGAACTTTTACCCAAGAAAGACAATATTGCCCTTATTAAATGGGAAACGTTCTCAAGCATCCCCACACGCATCTCAGCATCCCTGGAAGTTCAAGCAGTGGATTACGAATGCTAGGGGTGGGCACGGTTTGGTTCGGTGCGGTTTTGAGGCTAAAATCGAAGTAAAATCAAGCCATTTGGTTTGGTTTCAAAAGGTTTCGGTTCGGTTTTAAACCATTTACAAACAAAATGAAAAAATAGCTTCAAATCTTCTTCTTGATTTACTTTGCCAACTCCCTGCACTCTTTCAATGTCGTTTCATAAAATATCATTAAACCAAGAAAAATAGATTTCTGAATGAATAATTAGCAATGTAAGTACCAAATTTGTGTTGGAAAATATAGTTTTTCGCTAGACTTGCTGAATTGGAAAGGAGCAAAAGGGACATCTCATCTACGGGCATATTGGAAGAGGAAACACCTCATCTTTTGTTGTGATATTTATCTGTCAAATCAAAATATTGTTGTTGACTCCGGAGGTTGTATGAAAGAGATGAATTTTGAGTGATTGAGAGTTGAAGAATAAGAGAGAGATGAATTTTTGGCATGGTTGAGTCCATAATAAATGTATGGACTTTAACAAACAATCAAATAATCAAAATCGAAACCAAACCGTTTTCCTTCACTGCGCTTTGGTTGCAAACCGAAACCGTTTCAAAACAGCAAAATTAAACCTTTATGCGTGATCCGATTTGGTTCGTGTTTTGGTTTCAATTTTCGGTTCCAAGTGCCCACCCCTAATGACTGGTTAAAGCTCCCCTGCTCGTTACAAGGAAAAGTCAAAGGCATTATATATAAGATTAATTACTATATTCTATCTTTAATACATTCCTAATTGGAGATCAACTCTATCAAGTAAGTAACCCCCCCCCCCCACCCAAAAACTCCTAGTTGGCTTGTGAGGCTTTGCTCTCTCTGATCAAAGGTGTTGATTGTTTTGTACGTACTTTTTCGTCAAGACTAAAAATGACGGAAATTTTCTAGCAAAAAAATTTAGTTAAGAGCCTGATTCAAACACTCGAAAAATACTCTCGCTTTCAACGTTTTAATTTTTTTCGTTTATATGTAAATTTTCACACGTTCATATTCTTAGAGTTTTTATAAATTCTTTAAAATAGCCCTGTAGAAGAAATACGATGACGAGAAATTATGAAACCACGACTAGCGAAACACCATACTCTCAAAGATACAGACTGGACAATGGAGATCGCGACGTGTGTGACAGCCCGTTCCGAAAGTTTTTAAAACGTACGTGTGAAAGGATGATTTTGCCCCTAGTGTGATTTTTTTTCGTTGTGTGGTTGTTTTGAGCTTAGTGTGGCTGGTTGTGGACCACACACATTTCCCTACACTTTTCCTTCACCCTTTCCCTGTCCCTGCACCTGTCCCGTGCCATTTCCCTTCCTATTTTCCCCTCCATTTGTACGGACCTATATAGAAACCACCCAAATCTTCACAGATCGAAGAAACAAAGTACATATTCATGCTCGTGAAGTCCGTAGGAGTTTAACCATACCCATTTCAGGTAAGGATACCTTCGTTTTCACGTCGAACTCGGGATACCCGATTTTTGTCACTGTTCATGCACATGTAAATTCTTATGTTTTTGAGAATTTCAAGCTTGTAGGAAGCTTGGTGAGGTCCTTAGGAGGCTCGGGGTGGTTCGTTTGAAGGTTTTGGACGTCGGGATCGTGAGTTTCGAGGTTGGCTGGAGTTGGTGGTGTTTTCCCAACGAGATTTCGTGGATTTTAGCACTTGAAAGTGGTATGAATTTGTTCCTCTCGTTGTAAGCTTCATTTTGGTACCAATTTTGTGAAATTTGGTTGAAAAACGAAGAAGATATGAAGGTTTGAAAATTTCCCGATTTTCCGGCGCCGAAGAAGACGACGGAATATTCCGTCAGTTTGGACGGAATATTCCTAACGCCGTTGATGGAATCCGTTAAAGTTAACGGAATATTCCTGACGGCGTTAACTGACGCCGTCAGCATGCCAGGCATGTGCCTGCGCGTGGCCGGGGTGTGGGGGCGCGTGCGACGGTGAAATTTTTTTCTAAAAATATGGGGATGTTCCTGAGGTTGAGTAGATCACATTGGTGTATTCATACACCCCATTTGAGCATTGTATGAGAAGTTATTTCTTAAGGTTGTATACTTATACTTTTCCCAGAAATTGATTTGAAGCGTTTATTCGCCATGCATTATATTGCCGTTTGTTTATACATTCTTAGTTGCACATATATATATATATATATATATATGTATGTATGTTGGTGCTGCGGACGCACAGGTAAGTGCCAGGTGAGTATGATTTATGTTATGTTCAGTAGTGTTTGAGATGCATATAGAGAGCTCATAACCTGCACCCCCGGTGTTAGTGCTCCCGCCCAGAGTTGGGCACAGTCCTTCACGTCATGTTCACCTCCCGCACCACACGCTCATCTTGGATCCAAGTTAGGTGCACAGTCCTATCGTACAGACCACTTTAGGTGGTTCCGACTCGTAGGTGACCCGCGATTATTCGCCCAGCCTTCACATGATCGTAGCACTTGAGCGTACTTATATTACACCCAGGCTTGTCGTACAAACCATTTTAGGTCGTTTCGACTCGTGTGCAGGTATAGTTAATGAGAGGGAGATTTGAGCTCTAGATACAGCCGTACAGGTCACCTTAGGTGACTCCGGCTGACAGATTTTATGATATTGATGTGATATTACTTGAGTACTTGCACTTCACTTCGAGGTTTTGGCATAGCATATTTCTGAGCATGATATATGTATATATGTATATTATTTTTCTGGGAAGTATACAGGTTTTACGGCGAGGGGTTAGAACTTGTTTATGAAATGGTTTTTGAAAAGCTTTGTTTTTTTTGCCCACTCACGCTTTTGTTTTGCGCCCCTTCAGGTTCTAGTTGGCTAGCACGTTTGGTGGCTTCCCTGAGGATTTTTTCCGGCATCTCTGACAGACTGACACCAGTGTAGGACCACCCTCGGGTGTGCTTTTGTTGTGTCATTTTATCCTGGACTGCATTAGGTTTTCGTGCTCTGAACTTAGTGTTCACACTTACGCTTGCACTTGTTCATTATTACTTTATGTAAGCCGGTTTTTATTTATTCGTACTACTTTTATTATTATTTTATTAGCTTCCGCACTGTGCACATGGTTACGTCACTTCCACGTAACGACCAGCATGCCTTGATCTCGATCGGGGTATGTCAACGTGGCCCAACGTCGCTGTTCCTCGAGGCTCATCGCAGCAAAAGGTTCAACACTACCACCACAGGGCCATTGAGACCATGCCAGCAGCGGCAGCCACCACCGTAGTGGTCAAAAGTGCACCATCATGCCACAATGAATGAGTTGTAGAGCAACAGAACAACGGTGCAGCAGCACTAGTCCAATAGGTGCAGGCCCAAGGTGTCAACGCCTAACACCTGTCCAACCTATGCAAGCTTAAGCGCATGGCGAGTCGGCCTGAGCTGCACGAGAAGTAGCCAAAGCCACAACTCCGCTCGAGCCCAACGCGCTCTAAGCCAACATCATATGGTCAGAGGGCTAAAACACATGGCAAAGCTTAGCAGTTCAAAGCTCCAAAAATTTGAAGCTTACATCCAAATGGTTATGTAGATTCGTCTGCTTCTTTAAGCAAGACATTCGGTTGCCAACCCTGTGGCTAACAGCTTTGCAAGGTTTCACACCAAAACATGCTGTCGCACTGCTCTCAGCAACAACACCATCCAACACTTTATCTTCGGTTGCCTCAACTTGGATGACACCATCATCAACTGCTCCACCAACAACAGCCTCGAAAGAAAAGTTAAGCAGGTCATATGGAGAAATGGAGAACGCCTCGAAGTCCTTTTAAAAAAAACTCATAATTAGACGGTCTACCTTGGAGATGGTCTACATAGCCTAACTTGTAGAAATTAACCTGACCTCGAGTAACCATGATTTCGATGTCGACCTTCTTACTTCTTAGCTGCTCATTTTCTTCAACCATCCCAGTACAAGCGCATTGCAGTTTATCTAACTCCTTCTTTAGGTTCAAATCATTATAGATGGAGATAAGTTCCACGTCCTTCACATAACAGGTTAACCGAAGTTCCAAATTGACATGCTCATGCCTCGTTTAGCACACAATATTAAACATTGGATAGGATTAATAATACGGGAGCGGGTGTTTAGAGACTTACATACTAAATAGCCATCGGACTAACGAATCCAGTCCAAGTTAATTAGTACGCCTCACACCTGCTAGTTAGTACGCTAAAAAAGCTCGATATAAATTAGTCGGCCTTAAAACGCCTTGCACCCCTCTTGCATCTGCTCCGTCATCTCGTGTCTGTTGTTGGAAATTCAGAGCTAAATCAGCGGAACCATTCCCGCTCACACCTGATCGCATCATCTTCCTCATGGGTGATTTGTCGTTTCATCTTCATCGTCTTCCTCTTGCTGCAATTTTCCATTTTCTTCTTCTTTGTTTTTCTCTTTTTCTCTCTGTCTTGTTTCCTCTAGTTTGTGATTTTTTCTGTTTGATGGATTAGTTTGTGATTTTCGTTTTGGTATGGGTTTCAAAGGGATCTCGAATCTCTGGGCACTTCTCCCTTGTTCGTCCTTCTCTGGGTTTCTTTTGATTTTTTTTATTTTTTTGTCGAATTTATTTTAATTTGAATTATCATTCCTAAAATACTATTAACAAGTAATTAAAAAAATATAACATAATCGATCCTATTAATACGGTGATTAGTCTGATGTTGCACCAAACACCTGACTAATTTAGTCAGTACTATCCGACGACTATTTATCCTATCCGACTAAAATAGTTAGTACAATCCAAGCTGCCAAACGAGACCTCAAAGTCTTGGATATGAGGCAGTAGCTGTTGACTTCATTCTTTTTAGCCTCCAGCATTGCCTGAGTCATATCAAGCCTAGCCTTCATGCTACCAACTGAAGGAAAAATTTGTCCTAGCTAAGAACATGTGAAAACATTTGAACACATAAGCAAACTAATAACACTTTAAGGTAGGCATGCATTAAAAAACAATTCTAAAACCCATGACTTTCAAAGTCTAGTGAATGGTGAACCAAAAGACTCTTTAACAAATTGAAGAAAAGAAAAAGTTTGAGTTTCATTACCCTTGAGGCTCATCCTTGTTTACACAAGGGATTCACCCGAATGGAGGGCCTTCAAGTCAACTTGGATGGTTGCTTCTTTGCTTCTCCTTTGCTCCTTGAGGATTTGAGGAGAGGAACTCTAAGAACACCAAAAGTTTGGTGTCTCTAAGTCTCCACACCAAGGATGAGGTGTGAAGATGAAATGGATGACTTAGTGGAAGAAAGATTGCTAGCTATTTTTCTCGAAGTGTGGCCGGCCTTTTTGGAAGACAAAGAGAGAAAGAGTTTTGCTCTTTTGCCTTAAAAGAAAAACCTAATGTAGTAAAGTTGTAAAGTTCCTTTTATAGCACCTCACATTTGAGTGGCAAACTTGCAATTATGCCCAAGTTCATGACTACTCACCCTATGGCCGGCCATCCTTTAGTTATTGGGCTAATTGCCCATTTTGTTTTAGTTGTCATACAATTTAAACATAATGGGCCTTCTGGACCAAAACTCTTTCGGTCTCGAGACCCAAAACTAACTTGAAAACCCAATACAAACCTTTCGTATAATTAATTAATCTTGACCATTTTCAATTAAACCATTTAATTTCTTATCCATCTCATTTATATTTCTTCACTTTCATCCTTACTCGGTGTACGATCCATTAGGTTCCAATTAGCGATCCAATTAGCGAGGCAGTGGGCGATTGTTGCTCTTAACGATCGATTGTGAATTGAAACCACATTTCAATTCTCCCTTTGATGAATGTTAGTTTTTGCTAATCTTCAGGGCTTCCATAAACCATGAGTGACACCTAGCAGTATGTTATGGCTACCCAAGCTAAGTAGAAGTGGTTGGAGAACCTATCCAGTTACAATTACAATGCAATACGGTCATTCTCTAATACAATACTCTTAATCATATTGTTTGAGTGATAGTTTGTTTCATGTTTACTATCCAATGTGATATTTCTTTATATGATTCAATTGAATGTGTTTTGGAATAAACTTCTTAAGTCATATTCGTATGCTTTGCCCAAAGACTCCCGAATCATATCTCAGAGTATTCTCCCTTCACCATGGAAGGTTAGAGATCCCTTGTTGTGCATTCATATGCCTACATGAATAGATAGCTTAACCCCAACAATGTCATGGACACTCTCGATAGAATGCCTTTGACATGATCAAAGATCAAAGACCTAACCATTAGACATTTATAATGCCTCAAGTCAAAGGATTACTTTGCATATTGCAACTTACGAGTTCTTACATGATATGTATGTTCGAACTCTTTTTTTATCGTAGTTCAGTGTACTCGATTACCATTTTAAGCACCTATGTGTTTGTCTCAATGTCCAACACTAAATGACTTGAGACTAGTCATACTCACACTTGAATTAACATAACACATACTAACCTTAGCGGATTGTCAATGCCTAATTGGCAATCTTATGGCTAGGAACGTTTTAGGAATGAACATAAGAAAAATGTCTCGTTAATCTAACTTACTTAGATCACTTCTCTCTGAGATGAAATACATTCCTTGGATTCCTTTATTGCTTAAACACATAATACAATAAATAGTGATTAACAATAAGCTTTGCCTTTCATTAAACATATAATAGTTTAACACAATAAGTATTCCAAAAGCTATTACATCAAATGAGTGGCTGTGTGGGCATACTTCCAACAATCTCCCACTTGCACTTAAAGCCACATTCCCATGTATCTAATACCCATCTTTTCCATATGGTAGTCAAGTTGGATTTGAGACATTGGCTTCGTCAGTGGATTTGCTATGTTATCGACTGAGGCAACCTTGAGGATGTTGACTTTTCCCTCAGCAACATATCTTTAATGATGTTAAAGCATCTGTCAAAATGCTTGTTCTTTTGATAAGCCCTCGATTCCTTGGCTTGAGCTATCGCCCCCACTATTATCACAGTACAAAGTTACTGGTGATGTAATGGTTGGAACCACTCCAAGTTTAGTAATGAACTTCTTCATCCAGAACGCTTCTCTGCCGGCTTCAGTTACAACAACATATTTAGCCTCCATCGTGGAATCAGCAATTACATCTTGTTTCTTGCTTTTCCAGTTGACAGCCCTACCATTCAACGTGAACACATATCCGGAGTTGGAAGTTCTATCATCGACGTCAGATTTGAAATCTGTGTCTATATAGGCTTCCACTTACAACTTTGTCGCTCATCCATAAACAAGGAACATGTCCTTAGTTATTCGTAAGTACTTAAGGATCGTCTTGACAGCTGCCCAGTGTTTTGATACTGGGTTAGATTGATATTGACTAGTAATGCTCACAACATATGTGATATCACGCCTTGTGCATATCATGGCATACATGAGACTTCCTATGGCGGAAGCATAAGGAACAACACTCATCTGCCATATTTCTTTAAAAGTCTTAGGTCTCATGGACTTAAAAAGGTGAATTCCATGTCTCACAGGAAGAAAACCTTTCTTAGATTGTTTTATCTAGAACCTACTTAACACTTTATCTATGTATATAGATTGGGATAATCCAATTTAATTTTCTAGATCTATCACGATAAAGCTTTATCATAAGCATATAAGATGCATCTCCTAAATCTTTCATGTGGAAGGTTTTGGACAACCACATTTTTACAGAGAAAAGTATTGCAGTGTCATTCCCGAATAGTAATATGTCATCTACATATAACACTAAGAATACAACTGCGTCCCCCAACGACCTTTTGATAAACACAATTGTCGTCTTCGTTTTAAGTAAAACCAGACGATTTGATTTAAGTGTCAAAACAAATGTTCCAGTTCTTGGAGGCTTGCTTAAGTCCATAAATGGACCTCTGAAGATTGCATACCTTAGTCTTTTCAGACATGACACGAAACTTTCGGGTTGAGTCATATAGAGCTCTTCCTTTAGGTAGCTGTTTAGAAAGGCCGTCTTCACGTCCATTTGCCATATCTCATAATCATGGTACACAGTTATAGCAAGCAAAATATGAATGGACTTAATCATGGCTACAGGAGAAGGTTTCTTCATAGTCAATCCATTCTCGTTGCATGTAACCCTTGCTACTAGTCTAGCCTTATAAGTTTTCACGTTCCCATCAGAAGGCCTATTTGTTTCCAACAAGTACTATACCTTCTGGAGGGTCTACAAAAGTCCATACCTGATTTTGATACATGGAATCCATCTCAAAGTTCATGGCCTCTTGCCATCTCTTTGAATCAATGTCGGATATTGCTTCAGTGTAGTCTCTAGGGTCTTCCTTTGTGTCATTGTCACCCAGAAGGTGCAATTCCCCAAAGTCATTATCCAAGCCATACCTCTTAGGTGGCTTGCTAACCCGTTCAGATCTACGTGGAGCTAGGGGTTTAAATACAGGGTTGTCAACTTTTCGAGTGCTTGTTTGTGGTTCATCATTAATCTCATTAATTTCCATCGTTTTACTTGTAGTTCATTTGAGAACAAATTCATCCTTTAGAAACTTAGCAGTTCTGGCGACAAAGACTTTCTAGTCGTTAGGATGGTAAAACTTATATCTCATAGGTTCTCTAGGATATCCCACAAAATAGCACCTAACTGATCTCGCTTCAAGCTTAGTAGCTTCAAGTTTCTTGACATATGCTTCAGAACCCTAAATCTTAATATGATTAAGCTTTGGCTTTCTCCCATGCCATATCTCATAAGGCGTCTGTGAAACTGACTTGGAAGGTACTTTATTAAGCAAGTAAGCTGCTATATATAGAACGTATCCCCAGAATGTTACTGGTAGATCGGCGGAACTCATCATAGAATAAACCATGTTCATCAAGGTTCGATTTCTCCTTTCAGAAACTCTACTAAGTTGTGGTGTTCCTAGTGGAGTCCACTATGAATTATTCCACACTCTTTGAGATAATCTAGGAACTCGTTACTTAGATACTCTCCCCCTCGATCTGATCTTAGGATCTTTATCTGCTTCCCAGTTTGCTTCTTAACTTCATTCTGGAATTCTTTGAACTTTTCAAAGGATTCTGACTTGTACTTCATAAGATACACATAGCCAAACCGAAAGTGATCGTCGGTAATGTGATATAGTAGGAGAAGTCTCATCTCGACGTAGTAGACATAGGTCCACATACGTCAGTGTGGATTAACCTTAGAATTTCAGTGGCACGCTTTCCCTTCCCAGTGAATAGAGATTTGGTCATCTTCCCTTTCAAGCAACATTCACAAGTACTTATTTGGTCATTACCTAACGGGCAGAAATATCCATCTTTCGACATCTTGCGAATCTTATCAAGGTTCACATGTCCAAGTTTAAGATGCCACATCTTTTCTTGGTTAACTTCTTCTCTAGCCCTTTTGGGTTTTGAGGTATTCTCGCTTTCAATACAATGCATCCCACTACTTGTCTCTAGGTGAAAAAGTTCCTCTATCATATTACCATGAGAGATAATACGACCGTTTAAGTATAAAGTGCAACTCATTTTGTCAAACAATACTGAGTATCTATCTCGTAAAAGCATAGAGATGGAAATCAAATTCTTTATACATGAAGGAAAATATAAACAATTTTTAAGTTCCAAGACTTCCCCATAGGTAGTTTAAGCATGTAGGTGCCTACTACTTTTGTAGAGATCTTAGTGTCGTTCCTAACTTACACAATCATCTCCCCATTGCCCAGTGTCCTGCTCCCTATTAGTCCCTGCAATGAATTGCAGATATGTTGACTAGGGCCTAAATCAAATATCCAGGAATTGAAGCTTACTGTAAAAGCACTCTCTATGACAGAAATAGTGCATTCAAAAGTTCGTGTCATAAGGCTCACAATGCGCACCCTGTATTTCTTTTTCCAACGTTCATCCTTTCCACAATGAAAGCATGTTCCTTTGGATTTTCTTGCCTTCTTCTTATGCAACCTTTTCCTTGTGATTGCATTCTCACTTCCATTGTCCTTTTTGAAACCTTGTTCAAATTCATAGCATAGGTCAATCATCTCTGAAAGAGTACGATCAAATTTATCAACTTTATAGTTTACTATAAACTTAGTGAAATCATCCAAGAGAGATGCAAGGAAAAAGTCTTGAGCCATTTTCCCATCGATGGAAGTTCCTAAACTCTCAAGATGTTGAAAGATCATTTCCATCTTTTGTCCATGTTTTTGGATTGATGTCTCCTTTGCCATTTTGGCATTCAATAAACTACAAATATTTGAGAATTGTAGAGAACTAGTCTCAATGTCATGCATCTTATGCAAACTATCAACCATGGCACAAGAAATGTCCATGTGCTTATGTAGCTTCTTAAGCTCCTCACTAAGTGAAGTGAGGATTAAGCATTTGGCTTGTAGGTCATCCTCATAGTGCCTAGCATAATTTTGACACTCCTCATTTGAAGCTAGTTTTGTAGGAGGTACATGAGGAGGGGATTGCTTGAGCACATACGATATGTCATTCATCTTTGAGACATTCTCAATGTGATGATACCAAGCAAGGAAATGTTGGCCCCTAAGGGTCTTTTTGTCAAGTATAATGGTAGGTGTAATTTTAGGCATGTCGTTAATTACATAACATAATAGAAATTGTATTAGAATGTTGATTTTAAAAAACTACTTGATTGGGTCTTAAATCAAATAGTACCACCCACTATTTTTGGCAAATTCCACATCCCTCAATGGAATCCGAGAGTTACATTGAACTCTTAGCGGAATATGGGAGGCTCACCATTACCAAACCCACCTCACAATGATATGATGTTGGTTTGCAACAATAATGATGAGAGAATAACGCTTTAGTCATTACTCTTGTAATTACCCATCTAGTTTGGCCTTTAAAGAATGATGCCTCACAATGATATGATGTTGACACCATTGCACTTAGTTAAGTCATTCCCACCATGCTAGTTCATGTAGGGGTTCAAGAATAGCCTCACAATGATATGATGTTGGCCATCCTCGTTGCCGACCTTACCACATCATGTATGTACATATGGACTCCTCCTGAATGTAAGCACATACCTTGAACTTCCCCATAATAGGGTAAAGCCGGTGTATGAGTCACAAACGATTGAAGCCCACTACGGTGGAAGGCTTACGAAGAGATGTTCAAAGCATTTCTCGCTTTTCAACTTAATATTCGTGTTGTTGAGGGAGTAGTGTTAGGCCACATCAATTTCATTTTAATCTTATTAAAAGAACTTGGGCCTATTGATGAGTATATTATATATTATATATTTTACCCCGTTCTTAGTATATTTTGGTTAATAATTTGGAAGAATTTTGATATTTTGAATTGTATTTCAAATATAGGACTTTCGATTTCTTCTAGAGCAAAACATGGTCAAATATATGAATTTTGGAGTTATTCCAATTGGAAGATGTTCGTGAGTCACTTAGCTTGATCGTGTCAAAATATCAGTTTTTTCTACCAAGCGATGATTTTCTGGCAATAAAATAAACGAGCCATGCGCAGTACTGGAATATTGACGTTTTGGGCTTGAATTGCGTTTTTGGAGCCCAAAATGACCTTGGATGGGTTTGTGGCCTTCTGGAGATGTGTTCAGAACGTCATAATCTTTAAAACAAGCAATTATGGGCCAGATTTGGAGGAGATTTGAAGCTAAAACGTGGCTGGACAGGTACTTGGTAGATTCTTGTAATTTAATTAGGGTTTTATTTTCTATTTTATTTTATTATTATTTAGTTTCCTAGTTGGAATAAGAGACCTATGTTTTAGGGTTTGTGTGATGGCTCAGCAAACATATTGCTTGGCCGTTCTTAATCTTTGAAAGGCTTTCTTTTATGCAATTTTGGAGTCAGAGAGTAACTGCTAGGGTTCTTGGAGATTTTCTACTTTAAGGTGTTTTCATTCCTTTTATTCTTAATAATATTTTTTATGATTTCAATTATGAATATGTGCAACTAATTCCTTTTGCTAGGGCGAAACCTTGAGCCTTAGCATGAATATGTAATTTTTATTCAATTGCTTATGATTGTTTGCATGTGCACTTTGAATTACTAATCACCGCGATTAAAACTATTTAATTGTTTTAATGCCTGATCACCATTAGGATCCTTAAAAAAGTAATTTGATGCAGTTTTGGTCGGAAGGTTCCCTGAAATTGCCGCTGGCTTCTTGTGATTAATAATTGTAATTTCACTTAAGATGAACACCACGTCTTAAGGGTTGCATGGTTTTTCAAAGGGTTTTCATAAAGCATAATGAGTCTTTCATGTTCAGATTTGATCCGAACGTTCGGATAGGTTGCATGTTAGATATACGTTCTATGTTGGAGGTTCCAAGTAAAATATAATTCAGGAAATCCTAACCTTCAAAGTGGCATGTGTAAATCATAAGTAATTGGTAAAAATACATAAGATTGCTAGGTGATGGTGAAACCCTAGTGCTTTCTTAATTTGATTTTTCCAAAACAGTTTTTTTTCCCTTTCATCTTTAATATTGCAGATTAGTTTATTTTTATTAATTAAATTCGTTTTAATTTAAGTAGGTTATAAAACCAATCATCTCAACTTTCTGCTTTACAATAATTAATTGGAATTAGGTTTGTTTTGAATTATTTAATAATCCTTGTGGAGAACGACCTTGCGAGAACCATTTTATACTACAACAACCTTGTCATTTTTGCAAGTAATATAGGAGTTTTAAACCTGTTTGCGTGTGGTAAAATCTCTATCACCTATCGCAACCATTGGTCCAAGTTTATATGAATTAGTAGTATATAATACTCCCACTATTTCGACGAAACAAGCAAGACTATATGGAACTACTAACAAATGCATAGCATCCTCATATGGACTATATAGTCATTTTAGGTCTTAGGATGATTATGAACCGTTTGATTTGATCCAACACGAGCCTTGTGTTGGACCTTGGGTCTAAGGTAGGTAGTTGTTGATTTTAGTTACGCGTTTAATCTAATTAAACCGTCATTTCCTATTGGGCGTTGGACCCAATTATTCCAATTTGCATGCAAATAAACAAAAAAGGAATACTTGAAATAAAGAGAGGGGTTTATGCCATTTTACAACAAATTTGATGGACTTATGCCCTTTTACAAGCATTTGAACTAATTAAATTACATTCAAATCTAAACTACTTAACCTAAACATTTATAATGTAAAGCGGCCAATCACATAGCTCAATTATCGAGGCATTTGATTCATAATCACATTTTTCTTAATCAATCATGTTAACTAAGAAAGTAACTTAAACAATTGGTTTTCAGATTCATAGAATTGATTTAAATGGAACTAAATGAAATGAAAATCCAATTCTCATTAAAGAGACAAAACCATTTTCTTATCATCAAAATTTGGGCTGAAAATGCAATGACCTCAACCATTGGGCCACAATGCAAAAATAAAAACTTTTGGGGTCACTTTGTAAAAAGACAAAAGTCCACAACTTTATGTAATTACAACTAGAACCCAAAAATTTCAACAATTACAAAAACTTCATTAAAGGAGCAAAACAATTTGTCCTTTAGTGATTTTGGGTGTTTACATAAAAACGTAAACTTTTAGGCCAAAATGCAAATACACAAAAGTATCAAAACTTTATGTAATTGCATAAAAGCCCCAAAAATACCCCCACTAAGGGGTGGCCGGTTTTAGATAGTGTAAAGGGAGGGTTGGTTTTGATGAAAATTCAAAATTTTATAAAGTGTTGAAAAAGTGAAAGATATGGGTTGAATAGTTGATTGGCATGGTTGAATAGTTTGATTGGTATAAGTTGTAAGATGTCAGTAAGGTGTAAAATTTATCAAACAATAAAAAAACACCAATCATCCATCACTGATCAATAACAAACTAAAACTTTATGAAAAACATCAAACACATTGAATCAAAGCACCAAACCTTTTGTTCTTGGTATGAACATCAAGAACAAAGTAAGAACATTGAAGGACACACATGAAAACTCATAATTGAAGGACACACATGAAAACTCAAAAGAGCTTAATGAATGTTTTCACTCAATAAAACTCAAAATTTACACTACTCAAAACAGGGTTAACATCCTAGGGTACTTAGGGGTTCCTAATGTCACTTTAAAACACTTTTAATAAGACAAACAAGAACCCAAAAATCCACCCTTTGGATTTGGCCGAATTTCCCCACATACATGGCACCAAATTTTAGTTTCAATATTCATGCTTAAATGAACTACATCTACAACATTTGAGATGCTAAATTTTCAAGCAAAATTTATATTCAAAAGGCAAGAACAAAGCTTGGAACATTTACAACATTTAAATCACAAACCATGAAAAACACAAAACCCAAAAGGATTCACCATACACTAGACCTAGGCTCTGATACCACTTGAAGGAAAAATTTGTCCTAACTAAGAACATGTGAGAACATTTGAACACATAAGCAAACTACTAACACTTTAAAGTAGGCATGCATTAAAAAACAATGACTTTCAAAACCTAGTGAATGGTGAACCAAAAGACTTTTTAACAAATTAAAGAGAAGATAGTTTTGAGTTTCATTACCCTTGAAGCTCATCCTTGTTTACACAAAGGATTCACCCAAATGGAGGGCCTTCAAGTCACCTCCTTTGCTTCTTGGATGGTTGCTTCTTTGCTTCTCCTTTGCTCCTTGAGGATATGAGGAGAGGAACTCCAAGAACATCAAAAGTTTGGTGTCTCTAAGTCTCCACACCAAGGATGAGGTGTGAAGATGAAATGGATGACTTAGAGGAAGGAAGATTGCTAGTTATTTTTCTCTAAGTGTGGCTCTTTGGAAGACAAATAGAGAAAGAGTTTTGCTCTTTAGCCTCAAAAGAAAAACCTAATGTGGTAAAGCTATAAAGTTCCTTTTATAGCACCTCACATTTGAGTGGAAAACTTGCAATTATGCCAAATTCACTACCACTCACCTTATGACCGGCCATCCCTTAGTTAATGGGCTAATTGCCCATTTTGTTTTAGTTGTAATACAATTTAAACATAATGGGCCTTGTGCCAAAACCCTTTTGGGCTCCGAGACCCGAAACTAACTTGAAAGCCCAATATGAACCTTTCGTATAATTAATTAATCTTGACCATTCTCAATTAAACAATTTCATTGCTTATCCATCTCATTTATATTTCTTCACTTTCATCCTTACTTGGTGTACAATCCATTAGGTTCCAATTAGCGAGGCAATAAGCGATTGTTACTCTTAACGATCAATTGTGAATTGAACTACATTTCAATTCTCCATTTGATGAAGATTAGTGATTGTTAATCTTTAGGGCTTCCACAAACCATGAGTGACACCTAGCAGTATGTCATGGCTACCTAAGCTAAGTAGAAGTGGTTGGAGAACCTATCTAGTTACAATTACAATGCAATAAATGACTTGAGACTAGTCATACTCATGCTTGAATTAACATAACACATACTAACCTTAGTGGATTGTCAATGCCCAATTGGCAATCCTATGACCATGAACGTTTTAGGAATGAACATAAGAGAAAGGTCTCGTTAATCTAACTTACTTAGATCATTTCTTTCTTAGATTAAATACATTCCTTGGATTCCCTTATTGCTTAAACAGGATTCCCTTATTGCTTAAACACATAATACAATAAATAGTGATTAACAATAAGCTTTGCCCTTCATTAAACATATAATAGCTTAACACAATAAGTATTCCAAAAGCTATTACATCAAATGAGTGACTTTGTGGGCAAAATTTCAACACCAACTTCTTAGCAGACGACTTCTAGCTGCATAAAAATGGGGCAGAGACATTTGACCCCTTGAAAATGGCAAGTTAAACACGTTATTCGGGAACAAATAGATTGAAGTCAAATTTGACGTGCAATATATAATATAGGTATGTAATAATCACTCCCCTTTTAACTGACATATATAGTTTCTTTTGGAAAGGGCTCCTCTCCGGATCCCTTCCTCCTAATCCACCAAATAAAGGGATTCGTGCAGTTGAAATTTGATCCAACGACTACAAACAGGGGTCCACTTTAAAAGTTATAATAACTTCAACCGTTGGATTAATTTTCAACAGCACAGATTCTCTAATTTGGTAAATTATGAGGAAGGAATCCGGAGAGGATCCTTTTCGATACTTTTTTGAAAAGAAATAGAATCACGACGAGTTTCGAAAATAAAATAGGCCTAAAATGGGGTGGATGCATAAAGATAAGACAACTTGCCGGGGGGAAGTTGCCAAGTTGAATTGTTCCAAGTCATCTGCTCCTAATTACGTCCCACTTTTATTAACCAGTCCCGTCAGTCGTTTCTCATTTCTATTTCTTTCACTTTTTTTCAGCAGAAAGATTCGTTTAGAACTCTTCTCCCCGGTCAAAATACACTCACACAGTCTAAACCGAAAACCAGTTTAAATTGGTAGCATTGAACCCAATAGAATTACAAACCAATATTACTGTTCTTATCTAAAACTTGATACGATCGACTTGCAGTACCGAAATCAGGGAGAAATGTCGGAGCTGTTCATAAAACAATCGAAGCAATATGCCGAGGGTCGGCCATGCTACCCGAAAGAGCTGTTTGAATACATTGCCTCCAAGACCCCTTGTCACGACCTCGCATGGGACGTCGGCACCGGCAATGGCCAGGCTGCCCGATCCGTAAGTTTCTCCTCTTTCCAACATCTTCCGTTCGCTTCTTGCGGTTTACACATAGATCCATTGTAGCACAAATTTAAGCTAAGGTCATCTGAAACCTTTTTGTTCAGTATTGTTTCTTTGCCTGGGTTTGCTATCTGAGTCACCTCCTTGACTATATTTTTTAGGTGGTGTTATCCACACACCCATTTTTACTTTCCACACGTCCTCTATTAATTTTTGTGCTCTTATCCTCTTCAATTTATTCAATGTGACAGCAAAAAATAAATTGACAGGAGTGTAGAGAAGGTGAAAAAGGGTGTGTATACCCTATATTCTGTGTTTGTTGAAGAATATCTCATATCGGAGAATTGACAAACTCAAATATAACATGCATTGACAATAGTTGATATTCTTATTATGATTAGTAATGAGCCGCTTGCTCATCTCTCAAAAATCTTGACACTATTGATTGAGAGAGTAGAAAGCTTCAAGTCATAAATTTTTCATATTCAAAATATTTCTAAACTAGTGTAAGTGTTTCTCGTTGTTTCATGAATCTCGAACCATAATAAGTAACATGTTATAGTAAATTGCAGCTGGCCAAGATCTTCAAGAATGTGATAGCCACTGATACAAGCCAAAAACAACTCGAGTTCGCACCCAAGCTGCCCAATATTCGCTACGAGCACACCCCTCCGGTCATGTCAATAGCCGAGGTTGAACAAAAGTTGACACCAAAATCAAGTGTTGATCTGGTGACCGTTGCTCAGGCCATCCATTGGTTTGACCTCCCCAATTTCTACCAACAAGTGAAACATGTACTGAAGAAACCTAATGGTGTCCTTGCAGCATGGTGCTATACAGTGCCTAGGGTTAACAGCATTGTAGATACCGTCTTTGATCGTTTTTACACCGTTGATTCTGATCCTTACTGGGAGCCACCACGTAAAATGGTGGACGACAAGTATGAGAGTATCGATTTTCCATTTGAGCCGGTGGACGGAGAAGAGAACACAGGACCGTTTGAGTTCGTGACAGAGCAGTTGATGGATTTGGATGGCTTTTTTACATACATAAGGTCATGGTCTGGATATCACACGGCAAAAGGAAGGGGTGTTGAGCTCTTGAGTGATCATGTGATTGAGGCATTTAAGCAAGCGTGGAATGAAGGTGGAGACCATGGTCAGAAGGCTGTCAAGTTTCCTGTCTATTTGAGAATTGGAAAAGTGTAGTGTTGTTAAGCTTGTTCTATTTCTACTTACTCACATGACGTGGAGAGCTTGTCTTTTCACAATATTAGGAAAGCATGGAAATAAGATTTAATTTCAGTTTTAATAATTGTTCGTCACATGTTTAATAAGTTCTTTGAAGGGAAATGATATTATGTTTCTGTCCTTTTATCTACTTTGTTGCTTAAAAATATTTACCATTCACAGCATCAGATTTTGGATTGTTGGATCTATTGGATTGGCACTTAAATTTCTGAATGTGTTATGTTCTCTTTGTTCTTGCTGTCAAATGTGGTTATTTTTTTTCAAATAACTGTGCTTAGTTGAGTATGTTAACGAGCGGCCGCGGTTGTGGCAATACTCGCAGCCAAACAATCCTCGAAAGACTCAAGTTTGAGATAAAAATTTATAACACACCCGCCCGTTTACAAGTTTGCTAGAATAGACCTTCTAAAAGTTCTAACCGAAGTGAGCCAAAATTAACCGAGATATAGAAAAGAAAGTGTTAATTACACATCTATTTTTACTCCTCACACATCTTTATTAATTTTTAGTAATTGATCATCTTAATTCATTTGATCCGATAATCGAAAATTAAAAAGTTGTATGAGAAATAAAAATAGGTATGTAGATAGCACTACCCTATAGAAATCGCTGCACTCTTCCTTTACCACGCATGGCACTTTTTAACTCACTAATGCCCTATTCTTTCCTAAGTATCATAATCCATTAACTATTTTTTTATTTTGTTTTAATTTTTTAAAGGATCCAATAACTATTCTTTCCACCAAATTATTGTAGATCTCCTTCATCGCTAGTGAAGTATTGAACAGTCGACCTTGACAATTGCTCCACTGAATTCCCACCATTTTTTATTTTTTATTTTTTATTTTGTTTCTTCTTCAATTTTTAGCTCTTGGAAACTCAAGCCTTGTCAAATACTAGAGTTTAGTCAAGGGTTAAAAAACTATTTTTCTTCTTCTTCCTCAGGTTGTCCTCTGGTTCATTCTTTCCCACGGTTGCTGCCATATACATATGCTTATAAACTAATTTTGGTGCCCCTCAAGATTTGGGGCCGTGTGCGGGCACCTGTTTGCACTGCCCAAGGGCCCGCCCTGATTCAGAATAACAGAGGTGGGACATCCACACCGAAAATAGAGTATGGTTGGCAAATTATTGAGTTAAATTCACCAAATGTTAATGAAACTTGAATTTCCTATTTTAATCTTATACAAAATAGACAGACATTAAACCCAAAATTTGATTTCATAAGTAAACCCAACCTAATACCCACCCATACTTCTGCCTCATCCTTACTCCCAAGTTCCTCAAAAAATCTTGGCCATAGTTCAAATTTACTCCATTTACATATTTCATGATACATTTGTGAAAAGAAACAAGATTTCAATGAAAAATGGATGATCAAGTCATTATTTGGCAATCTTCAAGTGAGATATAGCATGATTTTTTTATTTTCTATTTTTAATTAAAAATTAGAATAAAGAAGCATGGTATTGTTATCTTATTTAGGTTATATAACTAAAACACTGCATGCATGATAATAGTACGTAAACATGAAAGAAACGTAACATGATGTATTGCTTGCAGCAGCCATAGAAACAACTCGCACTGAGAGAAAACAATACCAAGCCTTCTATGAATTCCTAACTTTAACACAATACTCTATGGGAAGCTGTTGTCGTGTATTTTTTAGGGTTCATAGGGACCAGTATATATATATATATATATATATATATATATATAGGCCAAAAACTTTAAGTTCCATCCATAAAGGAAACATAAAATCTACTTCCTTGGCCTCCAAGTAATATATCATAATCATAATCGTATAAGGATTTCATCAATCCTATTTCCTATATAAGACTCATAATATATAAGATTGATATCTATTGGGTAATCAAATCACAATATATATTATTCTTTAATGATACACTCCTATGTAGTAGACCATATCTAGGTTGATTTATGTCAGACAAGTCCAACATTCTCCCACTTGGTCTACGAAATGTAATGCTCATGTTTTGTCTTAGATTAGAGACTAATATAACTTTAATGGCCATGTGCAGTGATTATATCCTATCCTTATTCAAGTTTCTGTCAAATAATCCATTCAACATGGAACTAACAAGATTGTAAAGTAATCATAACTCATAATCTTCATAATCACATATGTTGAATGCTTTACCTACATGAAAAACACCATCTAATTATGATCGAGAGATGAATTCATAACTGTAATTTTGTCTTTCCCTATATCATCTCAGATCCTCTTTATTGTAACCATGCGATTACACTTTATGCTTTAACAAACCTATAAAATTGTCGATACAAGTATGTGTCACTCAATGAGTGATTGCATCCTTCCTGTGATTTAAAACATGTATGGTAAAATCACATAATGCAGATATTATCTACCTATATGCATGAATATATATATATATATATATATATTACCTTATGTGAACACTTAATCAGAAAACATGTTTATGAATTCAAAATCTTCTGGTAACAAAACTACAATCCATAGAATCCTTGTGAAAAAACAACTCACTTATTCAGTGCAAAACTGACTAATAGCATCTACTCCCACTAACTTAGCATATCGAGATCTGCAATCAAACCCATGTTCTTTACATGCTGCTTAAAAGCTGCAACTGGTAACACTTTATTCAAGGGATCCGCAAGTATTGATGCAGTGTCAATGTAGCTAACCTTGACAAAACCTTGTTTGATCTTCTCTCTGATGAATATGTACTTGATATGCATGTGTTTGGTCCCTGAAGACCTCTTATTATTCTTGGAGTAGAAAACAGCTGCAGTGTTGTCACAAAGGATTTGCATTGGTCTAGCAACTATTCTCAGCACATTCATCCCTTCTATGAATTTGCCAATCCACACAGCTTATGAAGTAGCTTCAAAACATGCCATGTATTCAGCCATCATTGTGGACGTTGCTATGTTCTTTTGCTTCATGTTTTTCCAAGAAATAGCACATCCTGCCATCATGAATATGTAGCTTGATGTTAATTTTAATGAATCTTGACATCCTGCAAAATCCGAGTCATAATAACTAACTATTTTCAAGTCTGTGCCCTTCCCATAAACCAGCTTATAGTCTTTAGTTTTCTGCAAGTATCTCATCAGCTTTTTTGCTGCAATCCAATGTGCTTGTCCCAGATTTGACTAATACCTCCCTAATAAGCTTAATGCAAAAGATATATCAGGTCTAGTGCATACCTGCGCATATATTAAGCTACCTACCACTGAGGCTATGACTTGTCATCCATTTCTTTCTTCTCAATGTCAGTTTTTGGAGATTGTTCTTTGCTTAATTTATCTCCCTTAGTAACTGGCACTTCATTTCCATTGCAGTTTGACATATTGAATCTTTTCAGAATCTTGTCAATGTAACCCTTTTGCGAAAGACCAAGTAGACCTCTCTTCCTGTCACATGTAATTTCAATTCCAAGGACATATGAGGCTTCTCCCATGTCTTTCATCTCAAAATTGTCACTCAACAAGATTTTTGTCTCTAGCAACAGACTCAAATCAGTTCCTGCAATTAATATATCATCTACATAAAGTACTAAGATGATGAAATGTCTCCCACTAGACTTGACATAAATGCATTCATCTTCAGAGTTTTCAATAAAACCATGTGATTGCATAACTTCATCAAAATTTAGATACCATTGTCTGGATGCCTACTTTAATCCATATATGGATTTCTTAAGTTTGCAGACTAATTCCCTTTCTCTTTCTTTGATAAATCCTTCAGGTTCTCGCATATATATCTCTTCCTCAAGTTTACCATTTAAAAAAGCTGTTTTGACATCCATTTGATGAAGAAATAAATCATAGTGAGTAACTAAAGCCATTACAAATCTGAATGAGTCTTTGGTGGAAACTGGTGAGAATGTTTCATTATAGTCCACACCTTCTTGCTGAGTGTACCCTTTAGCTACAAGCCTGGCTTTTAGTTTCTCTATATTTCCTTTTGAGTCTTTCTTTGTTTTGTATACCCATTTACATCTAATCGGCTTGGATCCTTTTGGCAAAACTGCAAGTTCCCAGACTTCATTTTTCTGCATTGACTCAAATTTTGATTCCATAGCCTTTAGCCATTCTACTTGTTGTACACTGTTCATTTCTTCTTTGTAAGTTGATGGTTCCCCAATGTCAATGTCAGCCTCATTTAAATACACAACAAAATCATCTAAGATCACAGGTTTTCTTAGTCTTGTTGACTTTCTGAGTGCAAGTGCAACTTGGTCCATAATTCCTTCTACAGCTTGATTTTGTGTCTACAGTGCATTACTTGCATCATCATGTATCACTTGGTCGTTCACTGCATCATTATTCACATTCATTTGAATCTCGTGTACACCATCATTTGTGACTGGAGCAACATGGTCCAAGGCTAAATGGTTGTCTTCACTTGGTGTAATATGATGCAATGAATCAGCAACAATTTCTTCCTTTTGCTCTTCAAATTCAATTTCATTACTTATTGCTTCCATCGATCCTTCTTCCATAAATTTCACCTTTCCAGTTTCGACAAATCTCATAGAGCGGTGAAGGCAGTAAAACCTGTAACCTTTTGTTCCCTGAGGATATCCCACATAGTAGCAGCTCACTGTCTTAGGATCTAGTTTCCTTTCTTAAGGGTTATATACCCTTGCCTCAGCCCTACAACCCCAAATTCGAAGGTGTTGTAAACTTGATTTTCTTTTGTACCATAATTCAAAAGGTGTTGTAATCACATATTTGCTAGGCACTCTATTAGATATATAATTTGTAGTCTTAATGGCATCACCCTACAAGTACATAGGCAAGCTTGTTGCACTCATCATACTTCTTACCATGTCTTTTAATGTGCGATTCTTCCTTTCTGATACTTTATTTTGTTGTGGAGTACCAGGGTTCGTGTATTGTGCCACTATCCCTTCATTTTCTAAGTAAAGTGCAAAAGGTCCAGGATTTCTGCCATGTTCAGTGTATCTCCAATAGTACTCACCATCTCTGTCGGACCTTACCACCTTAATCATTTTCTCCAACTATTTCTCTACCTCAGCCTTGTAGATTTTAAAAGCCATAAGTGCATTAGACTTCTTAGAGAGCAAATACAAATGACAATACCTTGAAAGGTCGTCTATGAAAGTTATAAAATACTTATAATCGTCATATGTTGGAGTGGGAAAAGGTCCACATATATCAGGGTGCACAAGTTCAAGTAGATCGGTGCTTCTTGTTGCATTCTTCTTGTGCGAATTAACCATCTTTCCTTTTATGCACTCAATACATGTGACAGAATTATCTAACTCTAGCTTTGGTAATATACCGGTTTTGCTCAGAGATTTAATCTCTCAATTGAAATGTGACCCAATCTTTTGTGCCAGAGGGTGGATGATGTCTCAGTTAGATTAAGCCATTTTTGTCCAACCATATTAGCCATGTAACAAGATTCCTTGTAGTTAAGTTGAAACATGCCACCAATATGAGAACCATTTCCAATAACTTGCAAATTCTGATAAATAATGAAGCCACTATCATTTATTGATAATTCAAAATTTTTCTTAACAAGCTGACTAACTTACACTAGATTCCTAATTGAAGGTACATAACAAACATCTCTCAAATCCAAAATAAAACCAGACTCTAGCTTTATTCTAATCGTTCCAATGAACTTGATAGCAGCTTTGTCACCATTTCCCATGATCACTGAGATTTCATCCTTTCTTGGCACCCTGTTGTCTATGAAGCCCTGCAAGGAATTAGTCACATGTATTGAGGCACCATTGTCAATCCACCATGAATCTCTAGCAAATTCAGTGTTATTCGTCTCAAGACAAACTAATACTTGACCTTTATAAATTGAAATATTACCTTTTCCCTTGCCATTTTCAATCCACTTTTTATATTTCTGACAATTTCTCTTCATGTGTCCAGTTTTCTTGCAGAAGAAGCACTTCCTTTTAACACTTTTGAAATTCTTATTCACTCCAAGCTTTGATGTGCCTTTTCCATTATCTGTCTTTTGAGCATCGTTCTTGAAATCAGTAACCATGTTGACCTTCTTCTTAGAAATTTGAGACCTGATATGTTGTTCTTCATGTACACATATGGCAATTAATTCGTTCAGACTCCACTTCTCTTTCTGTGCATTATATGTGCTCTTTAGTTGTGAGTATTCATTAGGCAATGAATTGAGCGCTACATGAACCAGAAACGCATCACTCATGGGAACATCCAGTGCATTCAGTTTCGCACCAATATCCAGTAGCTCCAGTATATGCTCTCTCACACATCCCATGCCATTATATTTCTTTGTCATGAGTTCATTCATAAGATTACCTGTCTCAGCTTTGTCTGATTCCTTAAACTTCTCATGAATCGAGGTCAGGTACTCCTTTCCAGTCTCAAATTCCGGTATTCCTCCCCTCACCGTGTCAGACATGGACTTTTTTATCACCAAAAGAACAATACGATTTGCTTTCAACCATCTTTCGTATTTGGCCCTGACATCAACAGTTGCATTGCAACAGGTTCTTGAGGAAAGTCTTCCCTTATAGCTATGTCAAGATCCATCAACCCCAGACATATGTCTATGTCTTGCTTCCACTTTTTGTAGCTTGTACCACTTAAGGTTTGAACTGTGTTCTTAACAATCATAACTGAATGTACGACATGCATACTTTAAAAATTAAACATCCCAATAAACTTCATAAGACAAGATTAATTCAACACTTAGGAGCTGATGAATTAAACTGCTTCTAACACTAACATATACATTATATTAGTTACCTTCATGGTAGTTTCTAACACATATGAGCAGATAGAAAAACCACAACTAGTGTAATGCATATATTATGTTATGCCATTCAAAAGCTAACCATGAAAATCAACACCTATAAGCAGATGAACTGCATCCATGTTATGATTTCGAATGCAATTGTGAACAGTAACTTGATTATATTATTCAGCTATTTCATGATAATCGGCTAGGGCTTGAGTGTATGATCTAACCAGATAACGTATACATATTGATCATGCAGACTTTATAGGCACCAATGCACCATTCACTCAGCAGATTATACAAGCATTGATTATAGTTGTGATTGCAGGTTTTAACTGTACAACCTAGGGCTCTGATTCCAATTATTATCTTAATTAGGTTATTTAACTAAAACACTGCATGCATGATAATAGTATGTAAACATGAAAGAAACCTAACCTGATGTATTGCTTGCAGCAGCCATAGAAACAACTCGCACCGAGAGAAAACAATACCAAGCCTTCTATGAATTCCTAACTTTAACACAATGCTCTATGGGAAGCTGTTGTCGTGTATTTTTTAGGTTCATAGGGACTGCTATATATATATATATATATATATATGCCAAAAACTTTAAGTTCCATCAATAAAGGAAACATAAAATCTACTTTCTTGGCCTCCAAGTAATATATCATAATCATAATCGTATAAGGATTTCATCAATCCTATTTCCTATATAAGACTCATAATATATAAGATTGATATCTATTGGGTAATCAAATCACAATATATATTATTCTCTAATGATACACTCCTATTACATGTAGTAGACCATAACTAGGTTGATTTATGTCGGACAAGTCCAACAGGTATCACATTTGTTAGCTTGATATGGTTATACGATTAAAACACAAAATTAAAAGAAAGATGACTAGCCTGAAAATATCTCCAACAACAGCCATTGGGTCAATCAGAAACGAAGAAAAGCTTTAACAATACCGATATCTTTTACAAAAACCTAGCCCAATACAACTACTTTACGGGAAGATTTTATTGTGTATTTAGGGTTTGCAGGGACCTTAGTATTTATATTGGCTAAGTTACTAGGGTTTCGTTTATAAAAGTATCCCAACACCCATTTTCTTAGCCTATCGGTTAGTTTTCATAATTACATAATCAGTAAGGACTAAAATCAATCTTAACTGTATTCCAAGACGATTAAGAGGAAATAAAATCACAATCTCAACATTAATCTCCAATATTACATTCCTATTACATTGTAAACCACTCATGGTTGATTTATATTGGAATAAATCAAACATTCTCCAACTCGATCTACAAATGTAACGTTCATACTAAACCATTTTGATCCTCAATTGAATTAGATTTTCGTGTCTTTGCAGAGTAAGCATGCTCCTATAATTTCGAAGCCCAACAAGATGTAGTGGCATCATTGGTCTGTTTAGGGGGTTTGTTCCGATATGAGCCATTGAGTCCATGACAGGACTTCTAAGGTATTCATATTTTGATCCACCTTACTCCGGTCCAATAAAATTCATGATCACACAAATGCCCCTAAATATGCTTTGGAAAGTGCATTTTCCTTGAAGATGACATGCTCTGACAGTCCCTATGATGATAATCCTAGTTCAGGTTTCACAAGTTGCTTCGAGCTTCGAGATCTGATCTCGTCATTCCACTAGTCTTGATGTGGTGGTCCGAAGCCTATGGTCCCACCATATATGATATGTTGTTTTTTAAAACATGTCTGATTAGAAATTAGTATCAAACTCGTCACTATTGTACATTTGTACTTAATTAGCATGTCTTTAAATTAGGGAGCAACTCGGGAAGAAAAAACAAAGTTTGGGGATCAAAATGAAACAACCGCTGAAACTCACCGGGGCGCATGTGGAATTACACAGAAAAGAGAAACAAAAACGAAGTTTTATTGGATACCCTACTCCTCACCGAGGCGAACGAGAGGCAGCTGAAAACAGTTTGCTACACCGCCAAATTTCCTAAACCTCCTAAACCTCCACCAAAACACAGCGATTGAATTGAACCCAGTTTCGAAAAGAAGAAGAAAAAATGATATCAGCAATTTCGTGGGTGCCCAAAGGGGTTTCGAAGCCGGTTCCCTCCGTCGCCGACCCGCCCACCAAAGAGGAAATCGAAGAGCTGATTAAAACCGGCGCCTTGGAGAAAAGGTGAAACTTCTTCGCCTCGTTTCTCATTTTTCATTTTGTATGTCTTTGTGTTTGCTGTCGTAGAGTGCTGTACTGGTTGCGGGAACATTGATGTTCCTTTAGCTGCCATTGTTGCAGAGCTCTCAACTTATTGATGTTTGGTGGTAGTTCAAATTTTGTGTCAAAGATGTTCACTTTCTTTGAAATGAATAATTGGGTAATTTTTTTTTCTCCGAAAAGTTAAAAACTTGGTGGAGGGTTGGCTGTTTATTTCTTGAACCAAGTGGGAAAGGGTTGAATTTCCAGTGTAGTGTATGTGTAATGTGGTTTGTGAATTGGGATATGAAGCTCTGGGCGGTTTGGGTGTTCATTTTCGACTCACTGATTTGTATGGTTTTGATGGGTTGTTGATTTTGCAGTGGAGATGCTGAAAGTGAGGACGATGATGGAGAAATGGATGTTGAAATCCCCAAGCAGGGTGATCAAGTCTCCCAAGCATTAGAGGTGGCAAAAGCACTCGGAAGAGCTCCTAAAGTTACGGAGCCAGGGGCCAAATTTGATGACATAGCCGATGGATTGAGGGAACTTGACATGGAACATTATGACGACGAGGATGATGGTATTTCCCTTTGTTCTTTATTCTCTTGAGATTATTTTTGGAGCATAAGAGGGAGTTACTTACAATGTTGCTTAAGCTGGAGATGTTGGATGGGCAATCAAACTGTTGCTCAGAGTTAAACTTGATAGTGTTTTTTTTTTTGGTCAATAATCTTGAAGTCTTGTGAGACCTGTAAAATTTTCTTTTTCTTTAGTTTACAGTTAGATGGTTTTGTTAATGCATATGGTTTTACCATGTCAATAAAGTGGAGGTATTGTGCAATGTTGAGCTTGAAGCATTGTTGAAGTTACTGACTAGTAATTTGATTAAGTTTTGTTAGTACATATCAATCCCACATCGGGGAAAGGAGGGACCTTGCATGTGCTTATAAGTAATTGAGCTACTTCTGATATTGCCAATTGGTTTTATGGTGGAATGTCAACTATCTTCAATTAAAATGGATGTATTATACAATGTTGAACTTGAAGCATTGATGAAGTTACTAACTAGTAATTTGATTAAGTTTACTATATGCTTCTTCTCATGAGTGTTGATTAGGATTTATAGCTAACAGTGCATTTTGGTATGTCTGATCTCAGGCATTGATGTGTTTAGTAGTGGGGTTGGGGACCTTTACTACCCAAGTAACGATATGGATCCATATCTAAAGAAGGAAAAGGATGATGTAAGTTTTTTACTACGTAAATTATGCCATTGTTTTTGTTTTCCTTCCTTTTGTGAGGCTAGGAGAGCAACTTGGTTTTTCATTCTCATTTTTATTTCCTCAAAGGACGAGGATTCTGAAGACAGTGATGACATGACAATTAATCCAAGTGATGCAGTCATAGTTTGTGCCCGCAATGAGGATGAAGTCAGCCAGCTTGAGGCATGTAATAGTTTTTTAAATTATTTGTTTCCTTTTTCTTGTCTATTTTCCACTGATCGTAATTGAATTATGTACGAGCAGATATGGCTGTATGTTGAATCAAAAGATGGTGAAGCAGATGTTTTTGTTCACCATGATGTCATCCTTTCATCATTTCCCCTTTGCACAGCATGGCTTGATTGTCCTCTCAAAGGTGGAGACAAAGGTGCGATTCATGTTCTACGCATGCATTTTGTTTGAAACTTCTGGAGGTTACTCATGTACCTGAACTATATTTATAGTTAGAATTTCTTCTGTTTTCAGAAAATTTTGTAATATCTTCTTCTAATAAAGTTCTGTTTTCACTGTTTTTTTTCTGTGATAGCAAGTACAAACTTGTTTAAATTAGATTTATTCCGCTCAAATTTCTGTAACCATGAGCTCTCTTTTATGGTGACGTTTAATGACGATTATCTTATGCATTATGAATAGTTGTTTTCCTTGATATCAATTGCATTTTAATCACAATTTAGATAATTTTTTCATGTGTTACGTGTGCATTTTGTTTGAAACATCTGGGGGTTACTCATATACGTGAATTATATTTATAGTTAGAATCTGTTTTTAGAAGAATTGTAATATCTTCTTCTAATAAAGTTCTTTTTCATTGTTTTTTTTCTTTGATGACAAGTACAATTTTGTTAAAATTAGATTTATTCCGCTCAAAATTTCTGTTACCATGAGCTCCCTCTTATGGTGAAGTTTAAAGACGATTATCTTATACATTGTGAATACTTGTTTTCCTTGATATCAATTGCAATTTTATCAATTTTTTTTTCAAATTTCAGTTTTGGCTTTGCTTTACCTTTATATTTAGTTGATGTCTAAATGTTTTCTACGTTGACAGGAAACTTCATTGCGGTTGGTTTAATGGATGAACCTTCCATTGAGATATGGGATCTTGACATTGTATGTAGTTCATGGATACTAGTCTCATTGCATAGGTTTATGTGGGTAATTGATGGAAATGTTAATTGTAATTTCTAACATTTTTTGCTGTTTTTCAGATTGATGAAGTGCAACCATGCGTGATATTGGGTGGTATTGCTGAGAAGAAAAAAAAGAAAGGAAAGAAGGTTCGATGCTCAATTCTTTCATTGTTTGGGCTTTTGAATCGTGCAACTCTTTTTAACTTTCTTTACCAATTCTGAAACTTCCTTTGTATTAGGTATCAATCAAATACAAAGAAGACAGTCACAGAGATTCAGTTCTCGGGCTTGCTTGGAATAAGGAGTACAGGTTTGTACTCTTCTAGAGTTTTGTACTTCCTGTTGTTGCTTCAGTGGGAGGTTCATAAACTATCTTGTCTTTTCCTATAAACAGAAATATACTTGCTAGTGCAAGTGCTGACAAACAAGTTAAGATTTGGGATGTGGCTACTGGAAAATGTAATATTACCATGGAGCACCATACAGACAAGGCAAGAATTTAGACAGGATTGATTTTCTATGCTCTAACCTGAAATCAAATTTTCGATGGCATGCTATAGAACAAATGCAATCCTGAGATCTTCATTTTAAGGAGTTACTTTTCCTTTCAAATTTTTTCATTAACCATCTTCATACTATTTTTACAGGTTCAGGCAGTTGCATGGAATCATTTTGCCCCGCAAGTTCTTCTCAGTGGTTCTTTTGATCATACAGTAGTCTTGGTATTCAATGTTTTACAAAGTTACTCTGTTGGCATTTATTTGTTATCCTAGAAACTTAAGCGATCGTAAGAAACTTATTTGTTTGAAAATTTATTTGACTTGTGCATTTACAATTGTTATTCATTCCAGAAAGATGGGAGGGTGCCATCACATTCCGGGTATAAGTGGACAGTCACAGCTGATGTAGAAAGCTTAGCATGGGATCCACACACTGAGCATTCATTTGTGGTGTGTGCCTTGGCTCTTAAGACAGTCTTTTTTCATACTTATCACAAAGTGTTTGCTTTTTGTTTATCCCTTTTCGTGTTATTTGTTAATAAGTGGAAACAGTTGCTCTGTGGCTAAATGAGAATTATCCTTTATTGATCATTACATTTTGTAAATCCATCCAGGTGAGCCTAGAAGACGGCACAATCAAAGGTTTTGATATTCGGGCTGCCACATCTGCTCCTACTTCCGAGTCTAAACCGAGTTTTACTCTTCATGCTCATGACAAAGCTGTATGCTCAATCTCATATAACCCTGCAGCACCGAATGTACAGTCCTCTTTTTCTCCTCAATTTGGTGTACATTTTGTATCGCCGAGTTATGTGTAATCTCACCTTTGTGCCTTTTTTTTTTTTTTTTTCCAGCTTCTTGCAACTGGATCCACAGATAAAATGGTATGAAGTGTTTCTCACTAACTGCACACTCGCATACCTGGCAGATTGGAATGTTTTGTAATGTATCCACTACCATTTGTTACAGGTAAAGCTTTGGGATTTGTCAAACAACCAACCTTCATGCATTTCATCCAGGAATCCTAAAGCAGTAAGTGATTGATCATAGTTCATCATTTTAATGCAACGAGTTATTATTCTGTTTCTTCTGTTTAATGCGAGACTGATTGTTGGACTCTGCTCTGAATGTTGTCAGGGAGCTGTCTTTTCTATTTCATTTGCAGAAGATAACCCTTTTTTGCTGGCCATAGGAGGCTCAAAAGGGAAACTGGAAGTGAGCTGTCTTTCTGTATCTTGTTTATCGTTGCACTTTTTGAAAGGCAGCTTTTCAATGGTGTATCATGACTGCTAATGTAATGGCTGAATTTGCAGGTATGGGATACAACATATGATGCTGCGGTTGCCCAAAGATTTGGGAGTTACTACAAGAAGAGCAGAACCCAAGCTGGACCTTCATCTGGTTAAACCAGAAGACGATAGAGGAGTATTTTTCTCACCTTTCTAAACTTTAGAGCTTCTTCTAGGGAACAAGTAGCATTGCCTTCTAGAGGTCTTGCAGTTTTGGAATCTTTTATGATATTTGGAATACCCCATCACAGCCTTGGGTGTATAATCGGTGTAAGCAGAGGTGGTTTTGTTTCCTGTATGAATGTATTGTTAAAAGGGAATATGAATTTTTGAAGTTATATGTTAGAAAGTTTCAAATTCAGTCTTCCTTGTCTATGATGAAACTAGTTATACTCTTGGTCTACACGAAATTCGTAATTTTGAGTGGGTTTTGCACTCCATTTTTCTTCTTTTGCATACTTATCTTTAGTTTTGTCCCTAGATTATCCTTTCTATTCAACTCAAATGCTAAAAATACAAGCAAGCAAAGGGGGTGTGTGGAAAATCACTTCCATTTTGAGTGGTTTGGTTGACGTTTTTGCACCCAAACTAGTTATACTTATTGAAGGAGATCAATGCGTTTCTTTATGTCGAAAGATGTGAAATACGTAAGTCGTCCTGGTCGGTTAACGTGGTGAGTTGAGGCGGAGTAATGAGTTAGGATCAAAATAAGTGTATCCTACTCCTTTCAATGTTAAAAAAACAAAGGAAGAAAGAACCCCCTTGGTTGAATAAAAAAATACGCTGGTGGCATAATTTCCAACCTTTTTAAGCTGCTAAGGCAATAAGAACCCTTATCGATCCAATTTCAGTTGCAATGCAAAAGTCTAGTTAAAGTCCTCTTCTCGATAATCATGTGACACTTCGGCCTCATTTGGTAGCTCGAATTATACTGACTATTTCTGTCGGATAGGATAAATAGCTACCGGATAGTACTGACTAAATTAGTCGGGTGTTTGGTGCAGTATCTTACTAGTGACCGTATTATTTATACTGTGTTTGGTATTATACTAGATAGGAGGAATTAAACTTAAAAAAAAAAATTTGAAAAAAAGTGAAATCATTTTTTTGTTCCCATATCTCTCCGCACCCCCCAAACACCCTCCCTCTCTCTCCCTTCTTCTTCCCCGACTGCAGAAGAATCCCAAATAATTGTTCCCCAGCTTTCTCCGCCACACCCCCCAAACTCCCTCCCTTTCTCTCCCATATTCTTCTTCCCCGACTAAATAATCCGGGCGTTTTGGTTGGTTTTATTAAGCGGGTGTATACCGTGTTATCCTATCCGACCGGTTAAATTAGTCCGGTGCTTATTTATTACGAGTGAACGCCAAACACCCGAGTCCGTATAACTAATCCTATCTGATCCTTTATCCGATCTGCCAAACAGGGCCTTTGCATATATATCAGTCAAACCCTTCAACCTCACTGGTGTTGAGCTGGGAGTAGTAGTTTCTGATTCTGCGCTTTGTGAACTAATACTTCCCACCAAACAAGCCACCACAAAACCACAAGGAACAACCACCACCACCACCACCCCACACTACCCCGTCCCGTCTTTCATTTCATCATTTCCTGTTCGAAAAACCCAGGTAAACCCTAACAAATGCGACACTCTCTCCCGTCTCCACTCCAAGCATCAGGCATACAATTCCATGTCACCTTAGCAGTACATCAGTAATTTTCTCTCATCACATATTGGTTGCTTACATTGGGGCTGGGGGGTGCACCCAGCCCTCTGCAGATTTAGGCTGTTCATCCGTGCAGGCCCACCAAAAGTGGTGGCCTCCAATCTGGAAAAATAACCCTAGTTTATTTGTACCGTAAGTTTCAGAAATCAGTGTGGTCTCTAGTACCATCAGAATTTGATGCAACTGGTACTTACCATTTTGTTAACTTTAAATTAGCACGAAATCGAAACTTCTGCAGGATAACTAAAAGTCCAGAACTTTCCATTTTCCACGAAAAAGAAGACAAAAATGTCTAGCATTATTTTCGTCCTTAGGTTTCACGTCTCTCTAATACATATTACAACAAAAGCACATTACACACAACACCCGCATTGAAGAAGCTAAATAAAAACCTGTACAAAGCGAGCATCGTTCAGGTCGCATAATAATACGACATCATGTTAAACATGGACCCCTACCCTCTGAGCCACCTGCATCAGCAGCACAAAAGTAATTAGTTTACGCAAAGTGAATTACGTGCAATTTTTGGGTGATTAGAAAAGATACGCATAAAATACATGCAGAGACTAAATTATACAGCATAACACCCTTGCCTAAAATTTCCTTTGCATAAAAAGACATATGACGGGGACGTACCTCCTTGAAGGAGTGAACATCACTTCCCCAAAGCCAAGCATCACAGCCTGCATCTCTAGCACCCCATATATCATTCCTACGATCATCACCTACGTGCACAGCATCCTCAGGTTTTACTCCCAATAATTCACAAGCCTTAAGAAATATTGTTGGATTTGGTTTCTCTGCTTCAACCTGTTCATATGAAATAATCATAGCATCAGCAATGACACAACAATACGAACAACAGAGCTATTTTGTCATCAGACCAACAGATTATGTGGAGAACCAAAAAACAATTTTTTTAAAATCTTTTTGTATGTATATATATAAATATGGAATTCTCAAAAATCCCATTTAGCTTTTGCATTCCCTTTTTGTGTCTGTCGGAGGGTGGGAGTTAAACAGAAGGACAGTATCACCTTCTTTCGTAATTACTGCAAAATAAAGACTAATTTTGTTGGACTCAACTTCTTAGTTTCTGAACGATGGATAATATGGACAACCAATCACCTAATTCAAGAACCATGCTTACTGCAGAAGATTCTAGAATTTGCACATGTGTGTATGCGTGAGAGAGAGAGAGAGAGAGAGCGAGAGAGAGAACGACGCAGAGACATGCATACTGCAGAAAGATACTAAGCAATTCACTTACTTCAGCTGACACTGCTATTGCATCAAACCATTGTTCACAATGTAGAGCATGTAAAACAGGTCTTAATCGGGTATCAAAATTTGACACAACAGCTACTTTGACACCTGCTTTCCTCAGAGCTTTAAACACTCTCTCAGCATCAGGATCACAGAGGTGCCAAGCCTATGAGAAAACACAGAAGTATATTATAACCCACTTCATGCCTATATATTGCTATACAGAAAATGGTACTTCAAAATTACCCAACCTTGTCAGTCGTATAGTAGTTATAAAGCTCTTCAAAGTACCGAGAATCTGAGCAGCCAGTGGAAGAACTGACTATATATTGCCAGAAGGGTCTCCCATCGTTTACATATCTACAACAAAAAAGAGGAAACACACACTTTAAAGATAAAAGAGAAAATCAGAGAATTCACTCCAAACATGGCAGGCTTACCGCTAAACTTATGTATTTAATGAATGAGACTAAAGGGGACACTGAAAAGAAACAGCAAGAAAGGATTCACTTCTTCTTAACCAACCCCATTGAAAACACAATGGCTAGACGGGGGTAAGCTCTGTGCTAAACTTTAGGGGACTGTCAATATATTTCCCAAAACACAATAAGGAGCCACAAGACCATTAGATTGTTAGATCTTTTCCAGTCAATACTCGGTTATGAAAAACGAAGTGAGTTGATTGCATGCAGCATCAAATCTCTACCGATAAACTTTAGAACACAGAGGCTATGAATTAGCTTCCTAGCCAGCTTCCAAAATGCCAAATAATAGCTATTACAGGCAAAAATTGATGTAAACATTTTCAATCCCATAAAATGCCAACGAATCAAAAACTAAAGACGTAAAACTTACAGTTAAAACGATAGCAAATGGATTAGCAAAAACCATATGTACCCCAGTATACAAGGGGAAATAGAAACATTGAAAATGAAGATGGGAAGAGACCTGAGACGAGATCTTCCCCAAGGCTGCTCGTAAGCTCTTCTGTATCTGTTTAAAATCTCGGCCTCTGAGTACTCCACTCCATATTTCTCACCTATCTTCCTATATATCTATGCAAACAGAAAAAAAAAAATCGATATATATCAGCAGTCATAGAGACAGATAATCATGCAAGAAAAAAAGAAATCCTAAAACCTGCAAAAAAGCTACAAACGGCAACCAAAATGTAATTTTGAAAGGAAAATTCACAGGAATCCAATTCTATCACAAAAAACTCAGAAACTCAATACATGCATAAATAATCAATATCTATTATGTATAAATATATTCCCACGATTGAAATATGCACAAAAAGTTCTTGGATTTTTATCATTTATGTATGAACATAACCCAAAACACCAAAACGGAAAATGAAAGAAAGAAAAAAAATAAGAAAGGACACAAGATCCAAGAACTTCTATGCAGTTATACACAAACCCAGAAACCCAAAAGTTCAATTCATACCATACAAACTCAGAAGCCTAAAGGTTCATTACAATTTACAAGATAGATAGAAAAATTGAGAAATGAAAATGTGGGTGTTCATGTAAAGCGTTAGAGAGAGAGAGAGAGAGAGAGAGAGAGAGAGAGAGAGGACCTGAGCCATTGGCTGGGAAGGAACAACAAGGGTACCAACAGCATCAACAAGCAAAGCCTTGTGAGTGATTTCACCATACAAAGACCTCCTATAATCTTCGTAATCTTTCACACCCAATATCTCCAACCCCATGTGCGGTGGCCTCGACCCAATGATCCCGGACTCTGGCTGCTGCGCCACCGCAGACGTGGAATACGGCGACGTCAACCCGGCTCCACCGCCCCGGTCAACCCGAACCGGTCGCTTGAGGCCATTGGAGTAAGACACAGATCCCAAAATTGGTGCTTTTGTTGTGAGGAGCCTAAAGAAGTTTGTTCTGGTTGCCATTAACGCCATTGCTGAAGCTTCATTTGAGGGTGTGTCTCCTCCTGCGCACTTGGTTTTGTATGTTGGGATTTCAGCTTTTCTTTTGGGTCTGACTCAGCTCTGACAAGAATTCTGCTTGTACCCTTCATGTGCGGAGTCCTTTACTTATATAGGACGAAGGAGTGGCTTCTTGTTTTACCATCATGGCTTATTTATTTATTTATTTATTTGTTTTATTTTTATTTTTAAATTTAAAATGACACTAGTGTTGTCCAAATCTCTTACCACTTGATAATCCGTCGTCTAAATAACTGTTTATTTGGATGGAAAGAAAGAATTCAACACAGGGCAGCTTGTCACAGACGTATTAACGATTTTCTTTCTTATCTATGAATATTGTATTTTTACTCAAAATATAGCTTCCATGTTGACATAAAGTCTCTCTCTCCTTAGTCCTCACTAGCCCTAAATTTTTACCAGATCGGATTGAAAATACACGTTTCAAATTCCAATCCAAAAAGTTAAAAAAAAAAAAGAGTATCAATTTCGAGAAATATTCAAATACATTTCAATTCCTATCTAATTCAGTTCAGTGGTTTTTTTTTTTTTTAATTTAAAAATTTTGATTTCGAATTTTAATTTGACGACATGTTTTAAAACTTTTTAATTCAAAATCACTTATAATCAGGTATTCCCATCTAAATTGCACCCGTAGTGAGCTTGCATATACTTGTATCGACAAGCATAAGATGACAACATATGAGTAGGATTACTATAAAAATATACTTCATTTAGTCACTATCTTTTAAGAGGGGGTGTGATTCAGAAAGCCAACACAAAAAATAATTTAAACTTGATAAAGTATAGTTAATTTAGTAACTATGAGAAGCAACAACATTCATCATCATTATTTTCTAAGCACTATTCTAGTGTAACTGTTCTAAAAATCACCGCCTAGCACTGCCTAAGCCCCGCTTAGGTTCTAGGCGGCTGGCCATCGTCTCGATTAATGCCTAGGCATTTCAAAATTAAGAAAGGATGCCTAGACCAGCTGAGGCGCCCGCCTAGACCGTCTAGGCACCTGCCTAGGCCGCCAGAGCCACCTAGGCACCTGCCTAGGTTGCAACTCACTTAGACAGAAAACAGATAACTTTCAATTTGCATTTAATTTTTTTAATAAATTGTAAGAGACTTGTTGAATACTTAAGTGAGTACACGCTATATGCTTGTTTTCTAAGTTTTCATTATGTTCCAATACTTCATAATACATGTGTCATTCTATTTTGTAGTTTATGATGAATTATATATATTTTAAGTATAAACAGACACTTATTTACACGAAATATAATGGATTTACTTATGTATTTGAATATAATGAATTGAATGTTGACATAAAGTCTCTCTCTCCTTAGTCCTCACTAGGCCTAAATTTTTACCAGATCGGATTGAAAATACACGTTTCAAATTCCAATCCAAAAAGCAAAAAAAAAAAAGAGTATCAATTTCGAGAAATATTCAAATACATTTCAATTCCTATCTAATTCAGTTTAGTGGTTTTTTTTTTTTTTAATTTAAAATTTTTGATTTCGAATTTTAATTTGACGAAATATTTTAAAACTTTTTAATTCAAAATCACTCATAATCAGGTATTCCCACCTGTATTGCACCCGTAGTGAGCTTTGCATATTCTTGTATCGACAAGCATAAGATGACAACATATGAGTAGGATTATTATAAAAATATACTTCATTTAGTCACTATCTTTTATGATGGGGTGTGATTCTTAATGCCAACACAAAAAATAACTTAAACTTGATAAAGTATAGTTAATTTAGTAACTATCAGAAGCAACAACATTCATCATCGTTATTTTCTAAGCACTATTCTAGTGTAACTGTTCTAAAAATCACCGCCTAGCACTGCCTAAGCCCCGCCTAGGTTCTAGGCGGCTGGCCATCGTCTCGATTAATGCCTAGACCAGCTGAGGCGCCCGCCTAGACCGTCTAGGCATCTGCCTAGACCGCCAGAGCCACCTAGGCACCTGCCTAGGTTGCAACTCACTTAGACAGAAAACAGATAACTTTCAATTTGCATTTAATTTTTTTCAATAAATTGTAAGAGACTTGTTGAATACTTAAGTGAGTACACACTATATGCTTGTTTTCTATGTTTTCATTATGTTCCAATACTTCATAATACATGTGTCATTCTATTTTGTAGTTTATGATGAATTATATATATTTTAAGTATAAACAGACACTTATTTACACGAAATATAATGGATTTACTTAAATCCGCCTAGTCCTCCTAGGAGCTCGCCTAGACCTAGCTTAACCACCTAGGGGCTAGGCCCCAGCCCACCGCTCAACTAGCGGCTAACGTCTTTTAGAACTTTGATTGTAAAATAGATGAACACATTGCTTGTCAACTAGAAAGATGAGATTTCTCAAATTTAGTCACTGTTCTAAAAATCTCCCTCTAGTTCCGCCTAGGCGCTAGGTGGTTGGTTATTACCCTGATTAGTTCGTAGACTTTTGAAAATCAAGAAAGTACCCCTAGATCAGTTTAAGCATCCACCTAGCCTGCCTAAATCCGCCTAGATCGTGACTCTTACTTAGGCAAAAAATCGGTAACTTTCATTTTGCATTTTATTTTTTCAATAAAATGTAAAAGACTTGTTAAATGCTTGGATGAAACACTCATTATATGCTTGATCTCCATGTTTTCAATATGTTCTAATACTTTATAATATATATGTCATTTTATTATGCAAGCTATGTGTCTCAATATAATTATGTGTGTTTCTTGGGTATAAATAGACACTTATTTATACCATATATAATAAATTTATTTAAATCCGCTCAGTTCACTTAGGTTTCCACCTAAGCCCCGCCTAATCACCTATTCGTCTAGAGTGCTGCTCTCCTAAGGTCCTCATTTTGAGAACCATTGGGGTGCTCTTTCATGTGAGCCATTAAATTGATCTAATGATAAATTAACCAATAAGCGTAAATTATCTTTGTTATACCATAACAATATATCAAACAGATTAAATAAAGAACAAAAAAAAAAAAAAAGTTCACGGGTGAAAATTCCTTCCAGTTGGCAGAGAGGTCTTTCCCCAGATTCCTCACATGTTTCAGATTTCGAACTGCCATTGCCGACGGGCCTAAACGAGCTGTCTTGCAGACATTATCAAAAGCCCTAAGTTTATTGGAGGCAATCCGTATTTTGCCATCCATTTTGCAGTGAATTCACATCAAACAGTGGCCACCACGTTTGCTGTGCCTCTTTGATCTAATTTAAATAGCCAAAAGGATGATTGTGTTGAGTTGATGTGCATCATCCTCTCCTTCTTATGATTGCGAAGCCATTAGGGCACAATTTGATTACAAATCTTGAAAGAGAAATCAAATTTTAGGAGGATAGCAGCTGGAAAGAAGATGAGACGAATTGCAGAAAGAGATTATTTTTAGTTTTTTGTTAATTTAAGTCATTTGCCGTATATATTTTGTTAAGGTAAAACAAGAATACGTTAAGCTTATAGGTTAATTTAACCTTAGATCAATTTAATGGTTCAAATGAAAGAGGACTTCATAGGTTCTCGTATTGAGAACTTTAGGAGAACACTTCTATAGTCGCCTCAATGCTAAATCTTAGCCTGCTATGTGATTAGCGCTTAGCATCGTTGATTTTAATCACTTATTTCTATTTATGATAATTCTTTTTTGAGGGTGATAAAAACTCTTTATTTTGGTTCAACTAAAAACCTTCCAAATCTGGCAAACATATACATGACACGTAGATGATTGTTAGAAGACCATAGAATAGCTGATGTGTGACAGACGCATGAATTAGTTATAATCCATATCAGCAAAATTGCGATCTTGAAGACTTCAACCAAATCGTTAAAATGGGCCCACTCTTATGACTTCACTGGCTGAGTATGAGTTGAGTTGCGATAAACAACAAACAGGCACCATGTTTATCTTTTTAGGAGTCATTGTTTATGATGTTGGTTATTTTTGTTTAATTTATTTAATTTGATATTAAAATTAATAAAAAATATGAAAATATGTGAAAATTATTTTTCTTCACAAAAGTAAGTATTATTTTTTTTAAACAAATAATATTATCTACATCAAGAGTGAGAGAGTGAGTTAATTATCATAATTGTCTACCAATAATGTTGTTCAAATTCGCGCATTTGATAAGAATCAAACGTTATAGCTCTTTCTTAAGTTCAAAATTTTTGTATATTATTGCAATATGCCAATTAAACTATGGGTGGTGCTATTGACGTGGCATCTATACCTTTCACACATCTCTCTCAAATTTCGATTTTAGATGAAATAAAAAGTGGATAAAAATTTACATGTAAAAGGTTAAAAAAAGATTTGTGATGAATATTAGTATCCTAAAACCAACTCTTCTAAAATCGAAAAGATCTCAAGTTTGAATTCTTGCCAACCATTTTTTGTTTTTTTTTTTTTCCTCTTTGTAAAATTATGTTTTCAAATTTGGAGGAATACTACATGCAAGCCTGAAGCAGTGGATAATATCACAATGTGATGGAATGAGTGAAACAGTGCGTGTCTAAGTTATCTTTGGCATCAATCGTTTGGCTCCTTCTTCAGAGGTGAGATGCGTCCTGTAATTTGATCATGACATGGCTAACATGAAGCTTTTGCTTGATGCTTGATAAGCTGCCAAATGGTATTGTTTTAGGACAGCGTTTTTGACTCTTTGCATGGAATGAATTATTGATTCTTTAATGACATTTAATATTATTTTGGCATTTTAGTTAACGTGCTCTTCAAAATTGACATAATTCCTCATTTTAGTCTATGAGATTTGAAATCAATAGAAGTGGTCATTGAGTTTATCCATTATTAATTCTTTTGGTGAACAAATCTATGTTAAATAAGTACCAAAATGAAACAAATATTCTCAATTTAATAAACAATAAACCAAAATGATTTGACAAAATTAAATGTATTTTTGTCATTTTCTCCTTATTTAATGGAGATTTTCACAAAATGACTAAAATGATTGATGGTGGACAAACTCAAGGACCAGTTCTGTCAATTTTAAATCTTAGGGACTAAAGTGAGGAGTTATGTTAATCTCATGAACCATTTTGTTAAAAAGCCATTATTTTTTTGTATAAATGTCATAGAACTGTTCATTTGATACCTATCTTTATCTATAAGTCATCTCATAAGAAATAATTCTGTTTGGAGACTGTTTAGTTATTTATACAAATCAAACAAATTGATAGTTCATGAAGAAGATCTATTTGTTAATGCGACTATCGATTTAATTGACACATAATCGACACATAAGGATGATTAAACGGTTTCTATATTAAAAGAAGTTTTATAAAAATGATTTTTAGATGATAATACAGTGATAGAACTATTTTGATCATGAAATTTATATAGTAGTTACACTGTTGTTAAAGAAATATAATCATTTTCTTTTAATCATGAGAAGTTATATTTAAACACGAAACTGCAAGATTACATGATGCAATCATGACAGACTCACCCACTAGTATTATGCAATTCTAAATTACTAATAATGTTGTGCAGATCAATCAATAATTTAACATTTGGCGGAGTTTTTCTTCTTGTATATTTTAATTACCTTTCAACCTCGTCTCACCCTACTCCAAAGTCCAAACTAAGAGAAAATCCCAACTAGCCTTGTTATATTCTTTTTGTCTATTCTCATGGTATTAATTTTTTTTGTTAAACAAAGGGGCTAATAATCCAACAAAAAAGTAATTACAAAATAATGTTGCAAGGTCAAGAGATTCAGAAATATTAGATAATAAATAATTGCTTAAAATAAGATGGAGCTTGCTCAAAATAGACGTTACCCAAATGATGAGTGGGGCTCATGTTGGTCAACTTAACAGCAACGAAATTCAACTGACGATGGATATGTCGAATATTACATTCCCAATTACACAGTAACCTCGCACGGTAAGTTTGAATCAATTCACTAATAGAATGATTATTAGTGACACCATGTGATATCAGCTGGATCGCAAATAAATATACTTTGTTGTATGCTTTCTTTTTGGTCTCTTCTCAGGGTAATGGCAGTTAATAAACTTTGTTACAATTTAGTTGAAATGACATTTTTTTTTACATAAAACTATGTTCATTAGATAAATTTTAACAATATATTAAAAACGTTGACAAAAATCAAGGATTTTAACGGTAACAAAAATACTCTCACAAAGAAAAACTCTCCGCATACAAGCATGACCCTAAAGCCAAACTCATACAACACACAACCGAAACCTTAAATTAACTCTTAACCTTAAACCACGACTATCACCACAAACCGAAGACTCACGCTGTAGAATGTTGAAGAATATGATCACGCATTGGTCATATAATAAATAATTAATACATGAGAGTATCCACCACAAATATAATCGAGTATGACAAAATTCAGTACTAGTAATAGGTGTTTAAGTTGGAACAATGTCGATGATGTTGGTGGAGGATTATGTCAGGCCGATTAAATTTATCAAAGAACTCATCGCATCTAGCCATTAAGAATCCGTGAAACAATTGACGAATTTGTGAACTCGTTGACCATCAATCCAATTGCTTATATATGACAGCAAACAAAAATCTTGATTTGACTTAGAAGGCGAGCATATCGCAACAAAGTCCTTCAAATCAAAGATGGTAAATTTATTTATTAATGTGAGACTCTAATAATTGTGGACGATTGTATATATCCTACGTGTTTTCTTGTCCAAATTATGTTTATCCTTACAGATGAAAAGCAAAGTGTGCTTTCAATTCAAAGGAAGGAACATAATCCACACAAATGGCCCATTCGGAGTCGTTTTGTTCATCTTCAGCCACATGATGAAATATGTCAGATCATTATCATATTGTATGTGGCTGAAAATTACACATAAATATAACATGGTCGGTTGAAAAATTGGGACCACTCCACTATTAAGATTTGAGACTTGAGACTGAGATTAATTGTTGGGCTTGGACAAATATGTGGCCATACGATCAAATGGGCCCACTCTTTTTGCAATTGATGTTGTCCATGAATAGAGCCACGGTGTATATCAGTGGGCCAAAGCTCTGGACCCAGTATTAATACCCTACTGTTGGAGAAATTATAAGGTACGAAGCAGATGAAGAAGAAGCTATGTCAGACTTTAAAATAGTGCACATGTTTGAACAAAAATAAAAGGGCAAAAGACTGTTTATTACCCTCATATTTCGTAATTTTCAACATTTAGTACATTAGTTTTTTTTTTTTTGTCCCAAAGTCATAGCTAAAGTGTAAATTTTAGGACAGTCTCATACATCCGTTAGTCAAACTGTTAAGTCTCTTGTTAATTGTGAGGAGGCGCCTATGTGGACAATGACTAGGCGCCACGTGTCATTAAGGGATCCACGTGGAAATTAAAAATTCAAACAAAAAATTCTCATCCAAATTTAAAATATTAAAATATATAATAATAAAAAAATAATAATAAATAAAAAAAACAAAACCCTTCAACCCGACACCCCTCCATCTCTGTACCTCCTAGATCACCATGGCCATGGTGTCGTGGTTCTCTCGCCTCTGCTGTTTCTCACAACGGTTCTTCTTCACCTCTTTTGCCCTCCAAACCTCCATGTCCACCAAGCTAGCGAGAACCTAAAATACAACGAACTCCGAGAACTCGAAAACCCCATTTCTCTGGTCGAGCTCGTTGCTTTCGATCGCACTTGCAGTCTTAGTCGGATCACTTTGCTCTTCTTTTACTTCTCCTTCCTTCTCCTTTTTTTTTTCGTTTTTTATTTGTTACATTTTATCAAATCTCTCTCACCGAGTCACTGTCCGAGTTGACTCAGCTAGATGGCCTCGTCCTCATGAGCCCGCAACAGCTCGCCTTTCTCATACCAGAAGCCATCCAGTCCCTACTTCTTGACCTCTTCATCTTATTCATTGATCAACGGTCGAATGATTCCGTGCTCCTGCTCGACCTCCGCCTTGTTGTTCTACAACTCTGGACGTGGGTCGCTCCGATTCAATGCAGTATGGTACGGTACAGGTTCGTGTCTGAGGAGCTTTTGGCGGAGATGCTTAAGGCGCCTAAGGGTGGGGATAGCATATTGGTGTCGATTCGGTTTTGGCCGTTGAGGTAAATGATGGTAGATTTGAGCGTATTAAATCAGATCTATGAGCTGTCGGATTGGAGGATTTTGAAATGTTGGATTCTAGGGTTGGTTTTGAGGTAATGTGATTGAATTGATTTCGTTTTTTGGGGGTTTTGGTTGCAGTGCAAAGGGAGGGAATGAATTTTGGGGTTTTTGGGGAAGGGAAGGGGTTGAGTTTTTGGGGAAGGAGAAAAGGCTTGGTGGTAGGGGTGGGCATCAGGAAAGGGGAAGGGAGTCAGTGGGTGAGGGGTGGAGGGGGTGGAGGGGATGGAGGGGTGGAGGGTGTCGGGTTAAAGGGGGTCTGGGTGGGGAAGACGATAGGGTTTTGGGTTTCTTTTTTTTCTTTTATTTTTATTTTTTATTTTTAATTTAATTATTTAATTTAATATTTATAATGACACGTGGCGCTCAGTCATTATCCATATGGGTGCCACGTTATCACTTAACGGGAGAATTAACAGTTTGACTAACGGATGTATGAGATTGTCCCAAAATTAACACTTTTTTTTTTTTTTTTTTGAAACCAAATACCATATCATAAATAGGCCTACGGAGAGGCAAACATAATAACAATACCAAGCAGTGTCAAGGGATAAACCACAACGACCCCTCCACCAAGTAAAGGCGTCACCCCCATCACCACCCTAACCCATTAATGAGGGCAAGGTAATCCGTCATTGTTCAATACATAGACCAACGAAGATGGGGGCCTAACGACCCAAACAACATCACTCATCTCCGAAAAACCAATCGATGCAATCTTGTGAGCCACGCCATTAGCAGACCATGGCACCCAAGACCATCGGCAATCAAAGAAATCCCCCCCCAACTGTTTAACCCGAGCCAGCACCGGGTATGCCTCCCAACTACCCATAGACAGCGAGCTAGAAAGACATTTAATCGCATCCAAGGAGTCCGATTCCAGAATTACATACCTTACACCCAGCTCTGCACCGAGCCTGCACCCGTGCAACAACGCAGAAGCCTCCGCTGCTGCAGCAGAAGGAGCAGTAATAGGATGCCGCGCAGCAGCCACGAACTTACTCTCCATGTCCCTCACAATCAATCCAACAAAACCCTTTTTTGATGCTTTGGACCAGCTAGCATCCACATTTATCTTCACAAAAGGGTAGGCCGGAGCGCACCATCTCGTAACTTGAATGTTCCTCCTTCCGTCACCCCCTCCTCTATCCCCATCATTTGTCTTTGCACTAAAAAACGAGCTCACCGCCGCAGAGACAGCAGCCAGGACCTTTAACGGGTTAATGGGCACCCCTTTAAAAATAAAATCACAGCAAGCCTTCCAAATGCACCAACAGGTAAAAACAATATAAGATTGTCTCCACATTATATCTCCAGAGTTGCATAAATTTGGAGAGAAAACCCCCTGAATCCAGTCCGACCAAGAAGGGAGAGAAAGACGATCCATTTTATAACCCAATGCCCCTCCAAACCAAATTGGCTCAACCCAAGAGCAGGAAAGGAAAATGTGCTCAATGGTTTCATCATGGCAGCAGCAAATAGGACAAGAAGAGGTTTGAGAGGACCTTCGTCGGAACAGTGCCTCCCGAGTAGGAAGACAATTATGAACAGTAAGCCACAAGAAATGCCGTAACTTGGGGGGCACCTCCAGCTTCTAGATCACCTTCCAAAACGCTTTGGGAACCCCACGAACAGAAGGCCGACGCAAATCCCTTCTCGCCAGCGATCTTCCTTGCAGCCATCTGTATCCTGACTTGACCGAATAAGAGCCGTTCTTACTCGTATCCCATATAAGTCTATCTTTACGACTTAAATCTCCAAGATGCGTCTCCTCAATCGCCTGCATAGCCTCCCCCGATATGAAAGGCTGTAAAAAGTTAATATTCCACCGCCCCGACTCCGGACAGATAAGTGCACTGACCCTTAAACTGGGAGTAACCGCAACCTGGCCAACCGGCTCCGGGTGTCCAAGGGGCAAGGATGGAAGCCACCTATCCTGCCACACCCGCACCTCCTGACCACCCAAGATATGCCAATGTGAGCCCTCCCTAATCAGATCCCTGCCACAGATGAGGCTGCTCCACGCCCAAGAGGCCCGCCCACCCTTCTTTGCATCCCAGATCGAGCTATGTGGAAAATACCGAGCCTTAATCACCTTAGCCCATAGCGAATCCGGTTCCGTGATTAAACGCCAGCACTGTTTAGCAAGCAGAGCATCATTAAATTCCTGAAAATTTCTGAAGCCTAAACCACCCATGTCTTTTGGCAAACCCAAAACCTCCTTTGAAACCCAGTGAATCTTGTGGGCTCCCTCCTGATGCGAGTTTTATACGCGCACAAATTAAACCCTCTTTTTGTCAAATTGTAGTATAGGTGCAAGTAGGGATCGTTCTGGACCGGGGATTAGGAGGGATTGTTAATCTCTTGGAAACTGACTTAAAAACGTAAAAACAATATAAAACACTAAACTAGACTCAAAGAATTCAAAAATACTTTAAAACATAAACTAAACAGATTCTAACAAGTTCAAAAGACTCAAAACTCTTAAAAACACAAACTAAATTGATTTCTAACTAATTTGACATTAAAGTAAAGGGGGATTTAGGTTTTGACAAAATTAAACTAAATGAACAAATTGCAATTAAAACAGAATGTAAATATGAATGTGAATAAAATATGGATGATGGAATAGCCAAGGGGTTCTTCTCCACACATGTTACACTTGCATACAAGATTGATTCTCAGTTGGTCTTTCGATAAATTATGAAACTCAACGCCCCGGGTTAATTAGGTCCGCTTAAATTAACCGTCAAGTTTTCCTTAAGTTAATGAATTGGATGGGTTAGCGCAACGCAATTCACCACATTCTCCAAAAGTCCTTTACGTGAACAGCACAATAAAGATACAATCAAAGATCATTAAGCATTATGAAAACTATAAGTGTTGACGAGGCATTCGTTACTATGATGAGCATGAAACTCGTGCCAAGAATTCATTTAACGCGATTGTTTATAAGCAACCTCCACTACTTGTGAATATAAGTTCATAACGATTAGGTGAAATTCACTTATATTCTAGCGTCATATTTATGCATGAAAATTAAGCGCGCATTCTTAATAAACATTCATAAATAAGTTATCAATCAAACGGTTAAACAAATTGAATCCACAACTTATGAAATTCCAACGAAAGTTAATCAATTCATATTGCAAATTTAAACATAGTTTCGAATCACCCCCTAGCTAAAGGGGGTTTAGTTCCTCATAACTTTGAAATCAAAGAAACACCTAAACATTCCAACAACTCAAACTTGAATTGTATGAACGTTTAGGCCCTCTTATCTTCCTCGTTGTTGTAGCACAAGGTCTAAGGTGAGGTTTGGGGAATTATGGAAATGGATGAGGAGTGGTGGAATGGGGACTCACGGTTTTGGATTCTAAGGGGAAGTGTTTGTGTTAGTTGTGGTGTGAGAAATGGAGAGATCCATGAATGAATGAATGCAAGGGTATTTATAGGAGTAGTGGAGGGAACATATGGCTATGTCATTTGTAGGTGAAGTAAGTGTGTGAGGTTGGTGAAGTAAGTGGAGGTTGTAGGTGAAGTAGGTGGATGTTGTAGGTGAAGTAGGTGGATGTTGTAGGTGAAGTACATGTGTTTAAATGGTTGAAATGTGTAGATGATTATGAGTGATAAGTGATAAGTGTATGATATGTTAAGTGATAAGTGAATGATTATGATAAGTGATAAATGAATGTATGATATGATAAGTGGTGAATGATATGTGGTTATGATAAGTGATAAGTGGTGATGATATGTGATAAGTAATGAGTGGTGATGATAAGTATGGAGCATGTGAATTAACTAATGAAGGAAATGCATGTGCAATGACAATGTGTTAGAATGGATGTGTGTTATGCATGGCATGATTGGGATTAGGAAAGGTTTTAAATGTCCTAAAACTAAAGAGAACAAGGTTCCAACACTTTGGTCTTCAATTAGGTCTTCAATTTCGTCCAACACTTTGGCGCCAAGCATAAGCTATCCATCCTTAGCCCAAAAGTGCTCCAAAAGTCTCCAAAATGCATCTTTTTGCTCCTTTAGCCCTTTGGACCTATAAACACACGAAAATAGCTTAAAGTACTAAAATAACTAAAGAAACATAACGTAAATGCACGAGAACAAGCCATTTAAGTCGAATGAATATGCTCCTATCACGTCCTTGCATCCCCACCAAAACCCAGCCACCAACGCATCCAATTCCTTACAAACAGCGGCTGGGAATTTGAAAATGCACATTGGGTATGCCGGGATAGCTTGGATAACAGCCTTAATTAAAACCTCTTTACCGGCACGGGAAAGAGTATTTTGTTTCCACCCTTGTAGCTTTTCCATTACTCTTCCTTTTACATAAGCAAGACCACGCTTTTTCGACCGACCCCATATGGTAGGGACCCCCAAATATGTTCCCGGATTGATTACTACCTTCATATCAAGGGCGTTCCCCATCTGCTCAGCATTCACCTTCGGAACGTTAGCCCCAAAAAATACACTGGATTTCTCCAAATTTACCTTCTGCCCCGACGCCACACAAAAATTGTCCAGCAGATGTCTTAAATTCCCGCAGTTTTTCATATCAGCCCGCAAAAATAGAAGGGTATCATCTGCAAAGAAGAGGTGAGAAATCACGGGTCCGGATCCACCTATCTTGACACCCTCTAACCTCCTTTGGTCAACCGCACCCTGAATCAGTTTGGATAGAACTTCCCCCACCAAAATAAATAAATAAGGAGAAAGAGGATCCCCCTGACGGAGACCCCGCGAGGGAGCAAAGGACTTTCCAGCCTGCCCATTTAGGAGAACAGCGAACTTCACAGACGAAACACAACCACTAATTAACGATCTCCATCTACTACAAAAACCCATTCTTTCTATTACCGCATCCAAAAAATCCCATTCAACCCTATCATACGCCTTCTGCATATCAAGTTTAATCCCCATTTCAAATCTATTCCGAGCTTTCCTTCCCTTCAGATAATGAAACATCTCATGGGCTATGCCAATACAATCCTGAATTTGTCTACCCGTCACAAAAGCATTCTGAGAAGGAGAGATGATTTTAGGTAATAATACCTTCAACCGGTTAGCAAGAATCTTTGACAGAATTTTGTACGAGTAGTTGCACAGGCTAATCGGTCTGAATTGCGACACAACTTCCGGATTCGGGACTTTGGGAATCAGCACCACATGAGTCTGATCTATCAAACTCGAACCCGCAGCATCCTGAATCAAATCTCTAACCAAAGCAGAAACACCCTCCCGCACAATCTCCCAGTATGTCTGATAAAATATCCCCTGGAAACCATCGGGGCCAGGAGCCTTCAGCCCTCCCATATTCCCAGCCGCCGCCTTTATCTCCTCCTCCGTGACTGGTGCAATGAGCGCCTCATTCATTTCTGGCGAGACCGATGGATTAATGCAATCTAGGAGCGACCCCCAGTTACGATCCTCTGCCGAGCTAAAAACTGAAGTGAAGTGATTATCCACCAATTGACGCACCTGAGCCGGACTCTCCACCCAGTTCCCATTCTCATCCCTAAGCTTCACTATCTTATTTCTCCTCCGCCTCTGAAGGGTTGAAGAGTGAAAAAACTGAGTGTTAGCATCCCCCTCCCTCAACCATTTTACCCTCGATCGCTGGCACCAATAACTCTCCTCTTGGAGTCTTAACTCATCAATCCGCCGAGATATTTCCCTTATCTCATCATAGTTTGGACCCCAGTCCCGCTGGAGCAAATCTAACTGGGAAAGAAGATCATGGATCCTGCTACCTCGCCTCATAAACTTAGTGTGATTCCACCTGCTTAAACGATAGCGGCAATCGTTTAAAGATCTCACCCACCTATACACAGGGCTGCCATTATGCCGCCGATCCTAGCACTTTTCCACCAAATTCTTACACTCTTCCTCCGAGACCCAATACGCCTCAAACCTGAACATCTTCCTTCCTTTCTGCCCTTCAATATTGGAAATAAGAATAACTGGGCAGTGGTTCGATGATAAAACCGTGTCATGCATAACTTGGGAGTTCGGCCAGAGTTGCTGCCACTTCTCATTCGCCATGACCCTGTCTAACCTCTCCTCCACCCAATCCCCTTTTCTCATCCCTCTCCTAAACCCTAAACCCTAAACCCTACACTTTAGGTATGACTCTGGGACGAAAAAAACTTCATGTACTAAATGTTGAAAACCACGAAACTTCAGGGCAGTAAATAGAGTTTAACCCAAAATAAAAATAAAAATAGTGCACATGTCCCTGTAGAGATCGAAGATGATGAAACAATCATTCTATAGCAGTCATTCTCCTCTATGACAAAACTTTAATGCTCAAATTAGCAATAGACCTTTGATTTAAGATAGAGCGAGTGTTTGCGAGAGTAGAGGCTTATTATATATACACGTTCAAATTGGCAAATACATGTTCAAAGAAGCTATGTCAGACTTTAATGCTCAAATTAACAATAGACCTTTGATTATATATAGAGTGTGTGTTTGCGAGAATAGACCTTTAATGCTCTAACTGAGCTCCAAGCCATGTGCTAAATTATGTTATCCTCTTACATTTTTTATTCCATCAAATTTTAAAACTATATATAGTTTCTGTTAGAATAGGAAGATAAATATTGTTATTTAATTGTATTGAGGATTCCCTTCCTTAATAGGTTTTGTAGATTATGTATGTATGGATGTATGTATGTATGCATGTATGCATGTATGTATGTATGTATGTATGTATGTATGTATGTATATAATTCCTTCTAGTGAGAAGAATACAATTGACGTATTCATGAATTATAAGTTGGCATCACGAACCTAGGTCAGAAGTCACGAAAATAAAACTTTCTGTCGATACTGTCAGCATAACAGCGTCCGACCAAAGCAAGAAGTCGTCGACCCAGCCAACTTCCACCAAAGTAAAAGTGGCCCATTTAGTCCCTTTCCATTGAACCACATAATGCCCTTTGCGGCGGCCCACCAAAGATGGATGTTGCGGTCCAGCTAACTTTCATCGAACCAAAGAAAACCTGAGAACTTAATTTAGGTACTAAACTCCAAATCAAATCCATGGCCATCTTTCGCACCTCCTCTACTCTCGAATTCCACATACCTTAATCGAACTCCTTCAAGAATTTGTCACCATGGCTAAGGAGAAGAAATCCGCTGAAATAAAACCAATGTTGCTGCATTAACAACTCGAAGTTGTTGTGATCATTATGGCCAACTTGGCCACTCCAAATCTCGTTGTTATGAGATTGTGGATTATCCACAATGGTAAGATCATGGTAGGGATCCCAGAAAATGAAATCAGGTCACCAATCAGGTCATCAATCAATCCGTTTCTCCAAACTCTACACTTGTTTCGAATAGTATATGGATAATTGATTCTGGTGCTATATATCATACAACTATTGATTTTAGATTGGTCCAAAAAATTAGAACCCTCCACCAAAATTAATGTAACCACCGATGATGGAATCGCTGCCTTGGTTATTGGCAAGGGTTAATTTGCACTTACTGATAATCTTAATTTGGATTCTGTTCTAGTTGTCCCATCTCTGAATTAGAATTTGTTATTTTTTTCTTGTATAACCCTTTACCTACATTGTATTGTGATTTTCTGGCCGCACTATTGTGTGTTTAAAGGATATTCGGGAAAGAAAGATAATTGCTTATGGGGTTAGAGGAGGGAAGCTTTACTACTTAGATTTTGTATCTAATAGCACAAGATAGTTTACTCAACCCCTGTTCATGTATGCATCCAAGAGAGAAGAAAAAAAAATTTAGTTGTGGCATCATCGTCTAGGGCAATGCTTCTTTTGGTTATTTGAAAAAGTTATTTTCGAATTTATTTTCGAAGTTTGGTGTTCCAATTTTAGTTTGGTACTGGTGAATTGGCTAAAAGCCACTGTATTTCATATTCTTCAAGTTCGAATAGAAGTTTAGTTCTTTTTATGATCATTCATTCTGACATATAAGGTCATTCCAAGAACACTACTTTGGGATGGGCTATTTGGTTTGTTATATTTATCGATGATTGTACTCGAGTGACATGGATTTGTCTTATGAAATCCAAAGGTGAAGTGAATGAATTGTTCCAACTTTTCATAAGTTGGTTCAGTGCCAACACAGGCTTAAATACAGGTGTTTTGTAGTGATAATGGAGGTGAATATTTGAGTGTGAATTTTTAAAAATACTTAACCGATTGTGGTATTGTTCACTTGACTATATGTCCTTACATATCCTAGCAGAATGGGGTGGCCCAATGGAAGAATCAACATTTCTTGAGGTTGTTCGAGCTTCCCTCTTGGAGAGTCATGCACAATTGAAGTAATAGGGGGAAGCCCTTGCGATTGCTGTCTACTTGATCAACCAAGTTCCCTCTAGTATGTTCACATCCCTCATGTGGTCTTCATCCATCTTGTTCAAGCGTCAACCTCAACCAATCTTCCTCCACATATGTTTGGCCATACTATATTTGTTCATCTTTATCCGCATCAACGAAACAAACTTGAATATTAATATCTTCGGTGTATATTCGTGGGATATGCCACTAATTAGAAAGGTTACCGGTGTTATAATCCTTGACAAAAAAATGTATGTGACCATGGATGTGGTATTTCATGCATCCACAATGTATTTTGCTGATGAGTTTGCACTTTAGGGGGAGAAAAAAAGTGAAGTATAGACGCTTGGTTATGGATTTACTCCTACAAACGATGTTCCACAAAACTCAATTATTTACTTGGAAACAAGTGGTGAAAATTTGGACTTAGATGGGGAATGTCAACTGACTGAAGTAGATGAACTAGTTATTGAAACAACACCTACATGTCAAGAAGAGCTCACTAACCTGTCATTGAGACCAGCAAATAGATCAAAGAACATAGTATTCCAGCAACCGGTCACCTAAAGACCCACGACCGATCGGCCAATCTTGAAGAGCTATTATAAGAGCAGACCATTCCCACGGCTGTGAAGGAAACTTTGTGAAAAACTAAATTCATTAAGCAACATAATACATGTATTTAACAATTAAATGGTGGAAGCATGTTTCTATGCACTTTAAAAAAAAAACTTAAATCATGAAATTCAAAACCTAGTAGTTGTGGTGAACCAAGACTCAACTCAAAATCTAAGAGAAAGAGTTAAGATTTCTTTATACATTTAAAGCACCTCTTTGCTTAGCAAAGGTTAATCACCCATGTGAGGACCTTATTTCCTTTGTCTCCTTACTCATTGGCTTCATGGATATGGATGGAAGAATTGGTTCTCCAAAAGTCCCCAAGGTAGGAGACCTCTAATTTTCAAAACCAAAGAAAGTGAAGGAAGAAGATGAGTGACATTGGAGGAGTTTGATGCTAGTAAACTCTCCTAGGGTGGTTGGCCTCTTAGAGAGAAAGAGAGCAAAAGTTCTGTCATATTTCCTCAAAGAAAACCCTAATAGGGGATGAGGCTATAAAGTTGCTTTTATACTCATTCCAAATGAGCGGCAAACTTGTAATAAGTCTACCAACACCATCCATTCTCTCTATGGCCAACACCATCCCTTCTCTCTATGATTGGCCATGCTATGTTTAGTGGGCTATTTGCTCATTTTTGTTTTAGTTGTCTTACAACTTAAACTTAATGGGCCTTATGGACCAAAACCTTTTGGGCCTCAAAACCCAAAACTAACTTGGGGCCTAAAACAAACATTTCGTTCTTGATTAATTAACTTTTATTTAATCCTTGCCATATACAATTAATCTATTTAATTGTTCTTACTCATCTTCATTATTTTCTTCAATCATTACCTTACACGGTGTACGACCCATTAGGTTTATTTTAGCAAGACAGTGGGCGATTAGAACTCTTACTAATCGAGTATGAATTGAAACTTATTTTCAATTCTCCCTTTAGTGATTATACACCACAAGTCATGAGTGATACCTAGCAGTATGTCATGGCTACCCAAGCTAATCAGAAGAGGTTGGAGAACCTATTCAGTTTGGGATTACAAATGCACTACTGTCTTTCTCTAATACAATACTCTTTATCACATTGTTTGGTTTGAAAGTTTATTCATATCTACTATCCAATGTGATTCTCTTACTTAAATGATTACCTTGAATGTGATTTGAAACGACTTCCTAAATCTCATTCATACATTGGCTAGAGATTCTTAATCATATCGTAGAGTATTCTCCCTCAACGATTTAAAGGTTATAGATCCCTTGTTATGCATTCACCTGCCTCTATAGTTAAGTGGCTTAACCCCAACTATGTCGTGGACACTCTCTAATGGAGTGCCTTTGACACAGTCAAAGATTAAGGACCTAACCACAAGACAATTATGATGCCTAATGTCAAATGATTACTTTGCATTATCCCAACCTTGAGTTCTCATGTGACATGAGTATGAGTACTCCTTGTTGATCGTGTTTAATGGACTCATTCTCTATTGAACACCTACATGCTTGTCTTAGTGTCAATCATACCAATGACTCGAGACCAGTCATTCTAAAGACATAAGACATACTGATCGGACTGTCAATGCCCAATCGACAATCTTATGATAAGGAACATTTATGATATGTGTACGAAAGAGAATGTTCTCATAAATCTAATTTCTTTAGATCACATTCTCTCAATTACATGTTCTTTGGACTTATTGTTCAAGCATATAACGTTTATATGAGGCGTCTTTAAACAATAATCTTTGCCCTTATATTAAATTAGATTAGTTTAACATGTAAAATGTACGTAAAGTATCATCATATGATTGACTTTAGGGCACATTTCCAACAGATTGGTCGCCTGATGACCCACAACCTATTGCTCAATCCTGACATGTCTATGCTAAATTTTACCGTTCAATAGCCCAATATTCATCAATCTACGGAACTCTCGAACCAATCGTTGTCTAATATACCTTGAATAGAACTTCTTCCTTGTAGCATGAGAGGTATCATGAAAGTCATATATGAGCTGGACCTTACTAGCAAAGTAAAATATTCCATGGGCAATTATGTGTCAACCCATAGGTAATCAGAGTCATATTTAATACTTGTGAATCAATTATCCTTAGTATCTATTCCTAACAATATGCTGAAAACTTTTGCCGATCTAAGGTGGAAAGTATCAATGGAAGAAGAGATGGAGTCCTTGATAAAGAATGAGGCATGAGAGATTGTTGAATTGCCGCCAGATAAAAAACATGTAGGGTGCTAATAGGTTTAGACGGTGAAGTATAACTTTTGATGGATCGATCCAAAGATACAAAGTAAGGATTGTGGAAAAGGGATACACTCAGACGTATGGAATTGATTATGAGACATTTGCTCCAGTAGTGAAATTCAACTTTATTTCTTGCACTAGCAACAAACCTTGATTGACTTGCACCAATTTGATGTGAAGAATGTGTTTTTGCATGGTGAATTAACTGAACAAGTATACATAGAGCTCCCCTTGGTTTGAACAAGCCGGCCAAACATCAGAATAAAGTATGTTGATTAAAGAGATCATTGTATTGTCTCAAACAGTCACTGAAGGCATGGTTGCGTTGATTCACAAACTCTATGAGATCTTTCGGTTACAAAAAAAGTAATTATGATCATACTTTGTTATTAAAGAAGAAGAAAAAGAAGAATAAGAAGAAGAAGAAAGGTAAAGATTATTGTACTCATTGTTTATGTGGATGATATGGTGGTGACTGGTGATGATCCTGAGGAGTGGCACGCATTGCAAAGTCATTTGACCCAAGAATTTGTGGTGAACGACCTTGGTCCACTGAAATATTTTTGGTATTAAAGTGGCCCATTCGAAGGATGGTATATTTCTGTCACAAAGGAATGTCAGCCTGTCAACCAGTTGATATGCCATTAGAAGAATGTTCAAAGTAGTGGTTTCATTCGGATCAATCACCGTGTTATAAGAAAAGATATCAACGGTTAGTAGGAAGATTGATGTATCTAACTCATATGCTGCCATACTTGGCTCATGCTTTACGTGTGATAAGTCAATTTATGCATAATCTTAAGAAGCAACATATGGATGCTTTAATGTGAATTTTACGACATGTGAAGTTAGCTCCAGGTAAAGGGGTCTTGATCTCAAAGAATGGTCATTTGGAGGTTGAAATATATGTAGATGCCAATTGGGCATGATTGATTGATGACATGCGGTCAACATTAGGTTATTTTACATTTGTGGGAGGTAATTTGGTTACATGGAGAAGTAAGAAACAAAATGTTTTGCTCGCTCAGGTGCTGAAGCAGATTATAAAAGAGTTGCTTTGGGAATTACTAAAATGCTAAGGCCATAAAGTTGTATTGTGATAGTTAAGCCGTGTGAGGTGCCAGTCCATTTCATCGTGATAATGAAGCATGTGGAAGTAGATTGGTTCTTCATCAAGGAGAAGCTAGGCTGAAAAATTATTAAGATACCAAGAGTCAAGTCGGAATATTAGCTTGCAGATGTCTTAACAAAAGCAATGTCAAATAGGATATTTGCACAACTTTTGGGCAAATTGAGCATGTTCGATATTTTGCACCAACTTGAGGGGAAGTGTTAGAATAGGAAGGTAAATATTGTGATTTAATTGTATTGAGGATTCCTTTCCTTAGTAAGTTTCCTAGATTAATTGTGATTAGAGTCGAACAACTATATATATGCATATATATATATATTTATTTTATTTCCTTCCAGTGAGAAGAAAACAATTTAAGCATTCATGAATTCTAAGTGTTTCCAAAATATCATACTAATTTAAAGTCTACATGAAAAAACAAAACTATAAAGAAAATATAAAACTTCGATTCTATACTTGCATGCAAATGACATATTTACTGATCTAATCCAAAGAGTTTGATTTTTCTCCTCCACTTCACTAATAGACTTTCATCTATTAGACTATTTCCACTTGTATCCTCAAGCAATTCCAGCACAGCAGCTTGCTTACTCAACCTGATTGCAAAGCCACTCCCAGCAGTCCACTTTGCCATGTATGAATAAGCTTTCGTAATGTCAAGGGGAATGAGCTGAAGCAGTGTCTTTGATAGGAGCATATTTATGTGACTTTATTAGCTTGTTTCTTTGCATTTAGCAAGTTAGTTTCTACTTATTAGAGTGTTGTAGACTATTTTCGTGTGTTTTTAGGTTCAAATGACAAAGTTGGCAAGAAAGTGCAATTTGGAGCATTTTAGAGCAGTTTTGGGCTTGGAATGGATAGCATAAGTATGAAACAAGGTGGATGGACAAATTTGAAGATCAAGAGAGACTAGGAATATGATTAATATATGGAGAAACAAATTTGGAAGCATTGAAGATAAGGAATCAGCTACAAAGAAGGAACATTGTCCAAATTACTTTATCTTATCCAAACCTTATCCAACCTTATCTTATCTTATCCTAATCCTATCTTACCTTATCTCCAGCTGCAAGGGGGATTCCTTATCACATTAAACCACTTCCTATCTAATTTAAGGAGTCCTAAAATCATGCAAACAAGTAACCCTTTCCCCTAGGAATCTACCGCCCCTCTCTCTCCTTTTCGTCTTTGGTTTCTGCCATATAGCTGACCTTTTCCTTAAGGATTTGAAGTGTTAAAATCCTTTTCCTAAGCTACTTTTGTGCCGCACCTAAGCCTATAAATATATGTCTATGCCGCATAATTCAATCACCACCCTTTACCACAATTTCACACCACACCATCCACCACACCTAGAGCCATGCTTGCCATTCAAAACGTTGGATTGTTGGAATGTTTCTAGGTGTATTCTATTCTTTGTTTTCAATGTTTAAATTTAATTATCTTTGTTTTGCGAACATGAGGAACTAAATTCGTTTTAGTTAGAGGTGAATTCAAAGCCATGAACATATATGTGATATGAATTGATTTCATCCAATTATTGTTTCATAAATCGTGAATGCAATTTGCTTAACTGCTTGATTGATAACTGATATGATTTTTACCATCTACAAAAGTAGGGATAAAAACACATGAAATACTTGCAAGAATACAAGGCTATTGTAGTATAGATGCTCATGCAAGGTGGTTCTCTTCAAAGACTATTTGGATAATTTATGTAGAAACAATTCTTAATTAAATACTTAAAATTAAAAATTGAGAAAAGAGATTCTGAAATTGGGTAATATTAAAAACGAATTTCAATTAAAAACTAATATGACAAAAGAAAAGAGTTTTAAATACCAATTTATAAAAGCACTTGTGTTCCACCATCAGCTAGCAATCCTATGTATTTTTACCAATTACTTATGATCTACACATGCCACTTTGAAGGTTAGGTTTTCTTAATTTATATTCTACTTGGAACCTCCAACATAGAACGTATATCTAACATGCAACCCGTCCGGACGTTCGGATAGAATCTGAACATGAAAGACTCATTATGCTTTATGAAAACCCTTTGAAAAACCATGCAACCCTTAAAACGTGGTGTTCATCTTAAGTGAAATTACAATTATTAATCACAAGAAGCCAGCGTCAATTTCAGGGAACCTTCTGACCAAAATTGCATCAAATTACTTTTCTAAAGATCCTAATGGTGATCAGGCATTAAGACAATTAGATAGTTTTAATCACGGTGATCAATAATTCAAAGTATGCATGCAATCAATCATAAGCAATTAAATAAAAATCACATATTCATGCTAAGGCTTAAGGCTTCACCCTAGCAAAAAAAATTAGTTACACATATTCATAATGAAAATCATAGAAAATATTATTAAGAATAAAAGGAATGAAAACACCTTAAAATAGAAAATCTCCAAGAACCCTAGCCAAGTTCTCTGTCTCCAAAGAAGCATAAAATAAAGCGTATCTAGAGATTAAGAATGGCCAAGCAATATATTTGCTAAGCCATCACACAAACCCTAAAACATAGGTCTCTTATTCCAACTAGGAAACTAAATAATAATAAAATATCTTAGATAATAAAACCCTAATTAAACTAGGAGATACAATCAAGCTAAGTGACTCACGGTCGTCCTCCAACTGGAATTACTCCAAAATTCGTCCATTTGGTCCTGTTTTTCTCTAGAGGTAGTCGAAAATCCTATATTGAAAATACAATTCAAAGTATCAAAATTCTTCCAGAATATTAACCAAAATATACTAAGAATAGGGTAAAATATATAATATGAAATTGACTCATCAATAACTTATTCTTGTATGTTGATTAAGGAGGCCTACTTAGTTTGCATGCATGAATTTGATGCTAGAATATAAGGGAGTTTCACGTAATAGTTATTCACTTATATTCACAAGTAGTGGAAGTTATCATGATTGTGTTAAGTGAATCCTTGGTAGGAGTCTCATGCATTTTATAGTGATGAATGCCTTGTCAATGCTTATGATTTTCATAGAATTTAATGACTTTTATATGTATCTCTATCATGCGTTTCATATAGGGAACTTGAGAAAGATAATTTAGTTGTAATGCGTATTCATTCAATTCAACGAAATAAAGAAAATTTGATGGTTGGTTGTGCGATGCAATTAACTTGGGGCATTGTCATTCATGGTTTAAAGGAATAATAACTGGAAATCGATTTGTATGCATATGTGTCATGTGTGGAGATGAACCCTCTGGCTAACCATTCACCCATATTTCACCCAATTTCGTCCAAGTTGTTTAGAGTCTTTACAATCTGCTTGTTTTTACCTTAATTTTGTCCAAAATCCAATCCCCCTTTACTTGGTTGTGTCTTTTAGTTAGAATTTGTCCAAATTTATGTTTTTAAGTGTTTTGAGTCAAAGTTAAGTTATAATTTGACCAGATCACCCTTTAGAGTCTACTTTGAGTCTATTTGATTGTTTTGTGCTGTTTTGAGCTTTTTTAGTTTGTTTTGAGTCATATAAGTCTAGTTAAGTGTTTTTAAGTCAGTTTAGAGTAGATTAGCATCCCTTCTAATCCCCGGCCTAAAACAATCCCTACTTTCATATACTACAATCATAAGGTTTTAATTTGTGTGCTAGTTAATATCACATCAGTCTTTCTTGTCGAAGTGTATGAAAGAGTCCACTTCAATATCCATAGTCCTTTCGAATGGATTCCCACCCAAAATCCTCCTCTAGGACTCCTTCGAATGTTATCTGGAAATCCCGGAAGTTGAGAAAACGTTTCACAAGTTCCTTCATTAGAGGTGTTCAACCAGTACCTTAGAATCCTGCAATGTGTGGTCTCTGCAATTAGAATGAAGTCCCCCATTTTGCTCAATGCCACCCCATTTGGGAATGACAGGTTTTCAAGAACAAATTGTACTTGTTTGGTTTTCGGGTCATATTTCATTAGTCTTCCAGTTTTATCCTCACTCAATATCACAGAAATTTGAATCCTGAAAAGGAAGTACTATATCATTAGGCACTGATGGGATGGAAAACTTTTGCACCAAGGCAGCTGAGTAAGCCACAACTTGTTGGGGCTTTCTGTACACGCAGTACGGTTTAGGGCCCTAAACCCTAAGCCTAACATATATATATATATATATATGTGTGTGTGTGTGTAGATAGTGTACCTTCTCTGATATTTTGAGCTGCTATCTGTGAAATACACTACTCTCTCTTCTTGATCGATGTCATGTGGTAAAGCCAGAAATTCATGCCCATTTCAAATATCTCATATTCTTAATTTTCTATAACTAGAAAGAAATATACATTTATGAAGAGTGTATTGAGATTTTTTTAATGCTAATAATACCATTACTTACTCCGATTCTACGTCAAAGTATCGAGCTTCCTAATTTTGCATGAAAAAAAAGGAAGCAAAGTCACGTGCATCGAATTCGAATTGACCGGCACTTTATCATGCGCTCTCATCGTAGCTCCAGTCTGCGATTCGAATTCGGAGCTAGAATTGAGTAATTGGGCAAGAGACTGAATCGAACAGGAGGATTGGATAAAAAAAATGTTAAGTTATGGTTTTGAAAGAATAAAAACTGCGGCATCAAATGGTATGAATAGGGTAAAAATAGCAGCTCATTAGGGCATAAATTGGATCAAGGGCAGGTACAAGTCGAGCCGAAAGCAGTAGCAGCAATCAACCATTGAAAATGCATGCATGCATATGTGTCCAGTTCTACATGCATTCGTTATTACCGAGATTCATAACTGATAACTTCAACGATAGAACACCTTATTCCAGCACCAACACAAGAATCTGACTCTCGTTCTTCTCATGTCTGAACCCTAGACGATGGGGGGATACTCAAACGACCACCATTCGTGAAATCAAACCAGAACAAGTTTGAGCATGTGGATTTTGTTTGCTAACGTTTGACTATTGAGCACAACCAGCTGGAGAGATCTATGCAGAGAAGAAGCACTGAAAACACCATAAGGAAGGGCCACCGGGAAATAGCAAATGCGTTGATAAAGTAGACTCCCAGGGCACCTTTCCACATGGGAATTCTCGACGGCTTCTCGGGAGTCGATGGAATTGGCAAATTCAGCATAAACTTCATTCGTGTCGGCTCTAGAGACCATACTGCCAAGAAAAATGCCAGAAAAAGGGATAATGTGAGAGTGAGACCCCAAAAACATGAGACCAAATTGAGAGTTAACGGAAGCACATGCATGTTTCAACTTCATTTCAAAAATCGAAACATTCAATTGCAAACAAGAAGATAAATCATTTTATCCTCACCTCATTCTCAAAGAAGCCGGAGAGGTCCTGACACGAGGACATTCCAATCATCTGAAAGGCATTGATATGGGTGTGCGCGTGGCGGGCGTCTGGACTCAGGGCAATGCTGAGAAATGAGTTTGTGACCATTTTCATGGCTCCTTAACCTTCATTGCTCTTAAAATCTGTTTGTCCAATGTTATCCTGTTCCATGTGACCAATGGTTATAGTCTTAGAGTACGCGCATTTCCAACAGTACTAACTAAATTTTTGTTATTGTAGCTAGCCAAATGATCCAAATGTTAATTTGACTAGCTACCGCTTACAATAATACTAGCCATTTTAGGTTAAGTTAAAATATTTTAATATTATTTTTTCTTAAACCTAACAACTCAAGCCCTTTTCTTGAAGCCCACAAACAGTGCAATTTTATGTGTTTAATGCTTAGCAAAAATTTAACCTTCCTCTCCTCCTAGCAAAATCTAGCTAGTTAGTTTTCCATCAGCAAGTGTCGACCCAGGACCTAATGATAGGTCCAAAATCTGATCAACTAATACACTACATTCTCATTCTTGCAAAAATCAGTAAACAATTAATATAAGTTTAAATTTCAGGATAAACCCTGGACTATCCTAATCTCCATGTGGCTCCGCCACTGTCAATGTCTAAGCCATTGGTAAATCCAAATGGAATGGCATCTACACGTGTCACCACCGTAGTAGCCAAGCCGCCTTCAGGGCTCACAACGAGGAGCCCCATGTAAGCATCAACAATGTAAAGGTCACCAGTTGTTTGGTTGAAACAAGGGCCTAATGGACGCCACAAATGTGCTCGGTCTGATCGTGTTCATGTGACCCTTCACAACCATCTCTGCTAACCGATTTAATTGAGCAAGTAATTTCCACGTACCTAAGCAGTAACAATTAATATACCGAGCACAAGTTTTTGTGCCTTGCAGTGCTCTTAGTTTCTAGGTATTACATATAAGAAACTGCTTACACACTAATAAGTAGAAGAAAGGACTGCGCAATTTCTACACACTATGTTAGTTTTCTATACATTTGTTGACCCATTTGATCAAACAGTTGAGTGCTGATTTTCATATCCCCATTACTTTATATTCTCATTTTTTCTTCTTATGATAAGAATCTCATACTCTAATAGAAGATTGCAATCATTTTTTCTTATGATTAAGGCTTTATTGACAATTATTATTATGTGAAGACAAATTTCTTAAGACGGGACCTAAAATATAATACTTATTACAATATAAAATTTATTCTTATATATAACTTACCCAAGTTGGACCCGAAACTTTCTATAACTATTTAGAGGTTATTCCTATACAGATTATAGAGTTTTACTATATCACCAAATTTTTGCACCGTGGCAAAAGAGAAAACATAAACTAACAAGAAATACTCAGAAAAATCGGAAGATGTTTTAAATCAATCCATGAAATTCATTTGTCAACCCTAGAATTCAAAATTTTGGCTTATTTAATCAGGTTTAGTACAAAGTTTGGTTGCTGAGGGGTAAGTACTAGCTGCAGCTAGGAGCTAGCTAGCCCCAATACCACGGATAAAACATTCTTGCACGTGTTGCACAAAACAAGTATTTTAAATTGCTAAATTATTCCATGTCTGTAGCATATACAAGAAATGCAGTACACTCGTTTCATGCAACGGATGCAAAAACAAATTTCTCCAACACTGACAGTCGATTGCCAATTGGCCATTACCATCAGCGGATCCGTACAAACAAAAGTATGTCCGATCGACCACCGGGCCACTATGCAACCAACAAACTCATCTGACTGGCTTTGGGAGTGAGAGCTGCTGACCTTCGCCTCTTAGGGCAACCAGTTATCTCCTCCATTAGTCCATTACACCATACATATTCACAATGGTAGGGCATGCAGTCACCCCTATTTGTGTAACATTAAATATTACAACTTAATTTCAAATAGTTTTCTCTTCACTTGTAAATAAGAGGTTATGTTCGATTCTTGTTAAAGATGAATTTGAACCACATTATTGCTAACCCATTATGAGGCTTAGAGAATATCGTTTGTTCAAAATAATAATAATTGGGGTGTTCTATCCACACACCCTATTTTACTTTTTACACACCCCTTGTTAATTTCTATTCGTTGATTTTCTTCAATTCATCCGATCTAACGGCCGAAAATTAGAAGGGTGTGTGAAAAGTAAAATGGGTTGTGTGAATATCACACCCCTAATAATTTTACCTAAAACCAGTGTTTAATATTTCTGTGATGGAGTGGATATTTCCAGGTAAATATCCAAAAAATCAGAGAAATATATGGAAATTGGGGTGAAGTCCAAACTTCACCTCATATCGGATAAATTTTTAAGTTTAGGCTAAAATCAACATATATCGTCGATATTTCTGACATATCTATTCAATATTCGAGAAACTCTTATATTTTGTCCAAACTAATATTTGAAAATCCCTAAAGTTTCATTTTAAATTTTCATCATTTCCATCAAAAGCAACTGATATCTATATTCGTTATATCCGTCAATATTTCCGCAAATTTGCATATCGATATTTTTATCAATACCGGTATTTTAAACACCGCCTAAAACTAAACCATGAACCTAGGTATGAAAACAGAACCCAGATCCTCTTTGGATCTAAAAAACTTGACCCTAAGGGTCAAATGATCCAAGTTGTTGAAATTTGATTCAACGGCTACAAAAAGGGGGCTCCTCTAAAAGTTATAACAATTGTAGCTGTTGGATCAAATTTCAACAGTTTGGATCATTTGATCCTTAGACTCAGTTTTTTTAGATCCAGAAGGGATCTGGGTTCATTAAAACATTCACTCCTGAACCCGAGGTCTTATGTTGGATCTCTTTAATTAAATATCATTTGTGTATATAAAAATAATAATTTCATGTTATTAAAAACTTGTTTTTAAGGATACAAAAAAACAAAGAAAGAACACAGAGAAAAACATTAAAAAAGCAGAGAATTATAGAGGAGATATGTACCTATTTGGAGAAGTTAGAGCGAAATTGATCCACCGGTGTTTATGCTGATCCCATTTGACGATACGGCCATCCAATACTCCAGTATAGGGACCTCAGAGCGTCGAAGACGAAGCTTTCAGGACCAACAGCAGAAGCAGCATTGCTACTATTACTACTTCCCACTACAATGGGAACAACTTCAAAATTATGGCCATTTGAAAGATTTACTGCTGCTGCTGCTCGGTTTTTAGTATTACTGATAGAGGGAAACCCGACGCGACGGCGTTGTGGGAAATCAAGACTGACAACACCACAACGCCTATGGTTGCTGCCAAGAACATCAGCTTTGGCTTCATGCTTGTGGAAACTGGAGAGATTAAGCAGCGGCAGCAGATGCAGTAATACTAATGCTATATGCATACATACAAAACACGTCAAATGGTAGTGCATGTAAGTAATTAATTTACAGGACTTATCGAGGACGCAATAGTACCTTAAAGTGCGCTCCCACTGCCGGAGCCAGCCAGGTGGTGTGTGGGAACTGGGAAGAAAAGTTGCAGGTGACGGACGTTTTACCTATTTACTTCTTTATGTGAATGACGAGTTCGATATTAATTTGTTAGGATTTGTTCATCGTTTGACTTAATTCAAATCATGCACCTTTTTAGTGTTAAAAAAATTGTGCAAGATGCATTTAACTTCCCTGAAGACAAAGATGTTGAGAAAACCTAACTTCTCTTCAATTGGAAAAGGATAATGCTATGGAAACTAAAATTTTAAATTAAATTTGCAAACTAAATGATGTGTCAATACTAGAAAGTAAGCATGTTAATCAACACTTAGCTAATAATCCAATCATCAACAATCACATCATTTAGTTTACAAAATTTAGTTTAGAAATTTAGTCTCCCCAACAATGAAATAGTTTTGAAACTAAGAATTCAGTACTTAATAATTAGAACATGACCAAGAATAGAAATTAATAGAGGGTGTGTGGAAGATAAAAAATGATATGTGAATATCGCCACCCTACATATAAGGGCCCAACGGCCTCACTAATATTACGGCCACAGACAATGCATGTGCATGACAATAGTTTCTTAAATGAAAATTGAAATTTGCACTTGAACCAAATTTGTGTAAGATATTATCATGAAAGCTCGACAACAAGACATTAAGATTACATATGTAATAAATCAAAGTAAATTACTTATCTATAGAAGAAAACTAGGTTGATGTCGAAGAACTTAGAATCGTCTTCTACTCTCGGCAATTGAAGTGTCTTGGTATTGAATATGGTTCAACACTAGAATAAGGCGTGTACTATAAGAGCATGGACAAGTCTTTATGTATTGCTAGGTTACCTCTCAATCAATCCTATTAATTATTAAGTGAAAGATATTTATAAATCTAAATCATATATTTTAATGTCGTACCATAATAATAAGTCTTACCAATAAGGAATTTTTTAGTCCATAATTTTTTTATTCATTTTTAACCCATAAATTTCTGAAGTACTTCTTTGCCACCTATTTCTATGAAGATTTTTTTTAGCTCCGTTTTTTGGGTATTTTAATGCATGGGTTTGATGTTTTTCAGTATTCTTATCACGTATATCTTTGTTATCAGAACTTATATAAAACAAATTTATCGTTATAATGGCGCCCAAACTACTAACACAAATGGGTCCATCCCTACTTTGGCTTCCAAGATCACAAATACGACAAGGTTTTGTGTAAGACTCTTCACATAGCCCAATAATAGTGACTTGGGACGCAACAATAGCGATACACCTGGTCATGCAAGTCTCCCTTATTGGTTACATTCCTTTGTGGTGGAGTGTTTTAATGAGCGACAAAGACATGATCAGAAGCTAACAATTGTTGAAACATTTCTAACAGTAATTTTTATTTAGTGGAACAGAAATGTTGATAAGGTTTGTACAACAAGGAGAGAAAACGATTCAAACAGATTCTGCTATGCATGTTAAAGTACATGTTTTATTGAAATTACATCAAAAGCTACTTGCTTCATACTTTCTATAGTTTATAAATGCCTATGAAAGGCATTAAAACTGACCCCATCCAGAGCTCCCCATCCTTCTCTTCCACTTCACTAATGAACTTCATAGTCTTTCCCTCACAATCTTCCAAAACTTGCAAAACTTCTCCATTCTCGCTCAACTTCACGGCAGTTGCATGGGCCTTGCCTCCTACTAGTAGGGAATGCAGCCGCTTAAAGCCGAGAGGAAGCTTTAACATCGACTTTCCAACCCATGTGTTCGAGGTAATAAACTTGGATACAAATCCACTCTTTGCATGCAATGCAACCCAAAACTCTCCATTCGAGTTCCTTCTTACGTTGTCTGGGAATCCTGGAAGCTCAGCAAAAACATCAGTATTTCCAGCATTTGGACCATCAAGCCAAACCCTCAAGATCCTGCAAGTAGTGCTTTCAGCTACTAGCACAAAAGAGCGGTCTTTGCTCAGAGCAACACCATTGGCAAAGGCAAGACCTCGTAGTAAAACAGTTACTTCTTTGCTTGATTTGTTGTACTTTAGTAATCTGCCAGTCCTGTCTCCGTTAAAGACTGATGACATGAACTGCCTGCAAACTCACAGAAGCACAAAATTCTAAACTCGGAAGTTGTTTCAACAAATAATTCAAAACAATTCCTACATTTAGCAATGGAGTAAAAAAATAGAAATGAAAACAGATCTTGATTACAAAAAATAAAGGATAATGATGGCGATGAGAACAAAAAAAGAGCTAAGACTTTGTTTTTCTCAATCTGGCACAATTAGCTTAGTATCCAATCAATTGGACACTCGACGCATACAGAATGCTAAACTGTACCATGACACTGAAATATATCTTTTGCTTTGATCTTTCTACTAGGTGCATTCTACAGACAACTCATCTATAGTTTACACAAGATTTTTCATGTTTTGATACATGTGGAGGAATAATGTGTGACCATGGAAGTGAAGCAGACTAAACGTGATCTGGGGTTTGATCAAAAGAGCTTAGATGCCAAATTAGCACAAGAAGTTCATCTGGAATGCACTATTCACATGAAAATTGAAAAGGTAATTTGAAGATTAAACCGTTGAACTTTTGACATGTCATACCACTGAACATCCGCCATCAGATAGTTCCTTGACAAAAACTGAGGGGGATGCAGAAAGTAAGACCCTCATCATATCATATGCATAAGGAGATAATGTAAGTCTTTGTACTTAAATTACCTTCTCTGGAAGATTGTGCTTGAATCTGTGAAGTAAATTACATCCTTATGCTCATCAATGTCCAAGTCATTGGTGAAGCGAAGTGGTTGACCTTCAACTTCTCTGACCACTTGAGATGCCAACCCTCCAGCAGGACCTACTACTTGAAGGCCAAGATACGCATCAGCGATATAAAGATCTCCATTTTTCTTATCAAATTTTAATCCTAAAGGCCTTCCACAGACATGCTCCATTTCTGGTGCGAAGGGGCGAACACATTCCTCCCTTGAAAACAATAGCATTCAATTAATCAAAGCTTAACAAAGTAAAAAAGCATTGCTATGAGTTGAATGCTCTCAGCAAGTTTTTTATGCCTGAACTAAATTTAACAGGGTTTGGAGGGCAATCAATAACCATTATGAATTATGCAAACTATCCCCCATTTCAGCTGAACTTCAGATAACTATGTGACTCCTTGCCATGTATAAATTGACAGAAACTCAGCAAGAACATAAAATAAACAGAATATTTAAAAGCAAACCTTTTGGCATAGCATAACCATGCAGCCATATTATTCATCTTTTTTTTACCCTGTCACGATTAAAACTCCATGTTGGTATAACTCTAAACTGGGTATTAAGCAGTGTTTTAAAAAACTCGCCCCAAGGCGCGCCTAGGCAGCCTTGGAGGTGGGGCGTGAGGAAAGTCGCCTCTGTTTTGTGGGAGTGGGCGAAAACTCACCTAGGCTTCGTCAGGGGCGCCTGGGAGGCCGGGGCTATCCGTAAGACGCCTTGCCCACGCCTCTACCTTTTAAAACATTGGTATTAAGTGATACTGGGTCTCACAGCATGATTGTGCTTTAAGGTAAATGCTCCATGAATTGAACTTTGTTTCAGGGAGCAGGGTTTCTTTACTCAAATAGTATGGGGTTAAGCACAAATTTCATATGTTCCTGACATCCTCTGCTACATCGTGCCAGAGGAAGAAGTTGAGTTGCTCCTTAAAGCATGTGCTCCAGGAAATTACTACAGAGGCTATAAATTCTGAACTCCTAGAACAAGTTGCAAAGAAGTACATGGGATTAAATCATTTTGCATGCAGAAAGACTATTTGGCCTTCTTTGTCTGCACATTACCCTACTTCCATAATCCAAAAAGCCATAGAAGAAGCTGAGCTAGGTAACGCAGCTAAACTTTTCAAACAAGAGTTCCATTCCCCTTACATGTATTGCAGGCAAATCCCGTTATTAGTAGTTCTGGTGAGCACACATGCCCAGGAACACTTTCAACTTGTATATATGCCAATCCCACCTTCCCCCATGAGAACCGAAAACCATCAGACCAGGAACACCGGCACGTATGAAAAAGACCCTTTTGAAAGCATACCCAAGGAGTGGGCATTCACCCAATCTTAAATTATAGACATCAAATAGCCTTATTTATGTTCGTTAACTACTTCTAACAAGAAAGTCAATAGCCTACACCGGTGGAATGTTGCGACAAAGAGGTAACGCCGTGCTTATTCTTCTAATAAAGAAACTAAACCTTACCTAAGAAAGTGAGTCACCCATTAATGCTACTACCTGCATAGAAGATCTATTAACACGCACAGATACCTTTATAACAAGTTGCCTCTGAACTCTGTCTCACAACTGCAAATAGAACCTGTAGCTTCATGCCCATACCTATATAACTTGGCCCCTGTTCTGCCAATATAGTAGAAAGAGCATAAGTAGGATTGCACTCAGGGAACACTTGTTAGCTACAGTTACTATCTGTCTTGTATAGAACTAGAACTGTTCACAACTAGAGTTACTCTTACTCTTGCTCCTGAGCTTCCAGATCCTTACTTCAGGGTTATAAGGTAGCGTTGGCTACTCCTTGTATTATAGTAGGACAAAGCCTTTAATCTATCCTTTCTATTTCATACTGGAACTATTATCTCTAGTTTAACTTCTACCTCGAAATGCTGCCAACTCCTTACCTGCCTGCCGGAGGGGGGGAGGTGGTGGGATTAGATGAGTTACTCTTACTCTTGCTCCTGAGCTTCCAGATCCTTACTTCAAGGTTACAAGGTAGCGTTGGCAACTCCTTGTATTATAGTAGGACAAAGCCTTTAATCTGTTCCTTTCTATTTCATACTGGAACTACCATCTCTAGTTTAACTTCTACCTTGAAATGCTGCCAACTCCCTACCTGCCCCCCCCCGGGGGGGGGGGGGGGGGGGCGGGGCGGGTGGTGGGATTAGATGACTCTTTAGATTACTCGTTTGTTTAACTGAGGTTCCCCGGCTAAGTCCAAGCTTTAAAGCAACAGCAAGGCCTATGCTTGGCTTCAAGTCCGGAAGAAAAGCTGGAAGCTAGACAGTAGCTGCCTAGCTACAAATTCAAAAGCCTGTATTTGGATAAAAGGACCATATTTGCATTTACCTGTTAGTCTCCATTATTCTTATTCCAAAATATCATAGGACCTCCTTTTCCTGACAACTGATCGGAGATCTTACTTTCTCAAGCCATACTTCTTTTGTTCAGCCAACAGTCTTCTGGTCTACTTATTATTACTTACTATTGCTCTTCCCTTCAACTCATACTACTTGCAGCCCATTTCCAAATAAAAGCTACTTGCTTTTAAGCGCTAGGTGCCTAGCTGGCTTGTTAAACCCTGGAAAAGAATCTTCAAAGCACAATAACAGCTATGAGATAGGCGCTCTCTCACCTAATATTTGCTATTAACACCAAGGATTGAAAGTGACACAATATCTATTGGGAGATCTACAAATATCCGTGGGCAAGCACCTTTAACAAGCAAGTAGCTAGCTTCCACCTTAAGGTTCGAGTCCTCTGCAAGTTCAATCATGCATTTTCCATTCAAGTAGATCCCATTTAGATGGTAAGCTTGAACTCTACTTCAACTGAATTTATAATTTCTAGGTGACTAGTTAAAAATTGACCAGACCAGAATCCTCTTAATCTAAAGAAAATCTGTTTGCATTAATTCATCAGACAAAAAGAACACAAATTTCTTCCACACAAACGCCAAGTAAGATTTTCTCAAATTTGTTCTCCTCTTTATAACTCACAAGTGTGGTTCTTCTTGCCACAAGGTGTTAGGTGTGCCACCATCGATGCACTCGAATTTGATCATTCACACGATCCAACGATTGTAATTCCAGTGCACGATAGGATAACGACACATGACACAAGAACTAGGTAAAATCCTATTGAAATTATCTTTACAATCCATTTGCTCAAATTGCTAAATCATCAAACATTTGTAAATTTTGGCAAGAAATGGAGGAACCCAATCAAATTTCTTGAGTGGCCGGCTAATTAATTGAACTGACTGTCAAAGAAATAAATAAAAATTATAAGCAGCTAATGCAAATCATGCTGGCAAAAGCGCAAACACCCGCAACATGCAAACTAAATATAGCAAAAAAAAAAAAAAAAAATCAATAAATAATGATTTGATAATATAAAGATTGGGTTCAGTTTTGGTTACCTTTGGGAAGTGGTGACTGCAAAATCAGTCCACCGGCGATTGTTCCGATCCCACTTGAGAACACGGCCGTCGGCGACGCCGGTGTAGGGCCCATCTCCGGTGGGGTCGAAGGCGAGACTCTCGGGTCCCAAGGCTCCAGGAACAGGGATGATTTGTGCAGTGTGGAGGAGGTCAATGGAGCCCGGAATCGGAGCTACTCCAAGCCCAAAGAGCTTCCAGTAGTCAGGTGGGTTGACGGCCAACGCTGCGGCCACCACCGCAAGTACCCCTGCAATCAACCTTAACTTTGGGTTCATCTCTTCCGAGTAAACAACAAAACAATTTGACCAGTCTTATAAATAGGTCATAACCTTTTTCACTAACGAGAGCGAAGTATGTGTAAAATATTATATTGTAATTATAGCACAAGAAAATGACAAATAAAAAAAATAGGTACTAATGTTATAGATCTTTCATTTCTTTCTATTTTCTATATCGGTTGATAGCAGTAGCAGTGTTCTATTTATAGACCAACTCCGTATTATTACAGTTTGAAATTTACAACACACATTTTATAAAATAATCTCCTTCATTTCCAAGTCCACATATTAACACTGCCAATGTTTTCATTCATCTGCCAATGTTGCAAATTCAATCTGTGTGGGTATTGAAAAATTCTACCAAGGTTTTCAACATCACTGTAGGCATTTATTAACCCACTAGCATTTTCAACAACCAATAGACTGTAGACTAGTTGAGGGGCGAATATGATTGAGTTCTCTCCCTCCGAAGTCCGGAGTTTAATAATAAAATTTTAACGAAAAGCTACCGTATTATTCATTTTAACGAAAATCATATTTTTATATTAAAATATTAATCATGGTACTATTCAATTTATCCTTTATTTTGTCCTTATAGTTAAAACTCAAAGTTTTCAAATATTTTTCATAAATTTTCCTTTTAATAATTCAACTAACTAGGGTACAATAATGAGAGGTCATATTTCCACTGCAACATAAACATTATCATTAACCTTTTTTATTTAAGTACATCAATATATTTTTACACTAAAGGGTAGATCTAGTAATTTTATACATAACTTGTTAATACGATAAGTGGAACAAAAAAATAACGGGTTTTGGATCAACACGATAACTAATCGGATCATTATATCATTGTACGATTAAGAACCTGTTAATAATGGTTCATTAACAGGTTTACACGAAGATGACATATGGGTAACCCGTTTCGACACGTTAAGAAAAAAAATTATCCTGCTGATTTTAATTTTATGAACTACTACAAAGACTTACTATAAAATACAATAATCATAATCTATATGTATATATTGTATATTAAATATGTATTATTGTATTATTATTCTATAGAAATTTAAAAAAATTATGTTTTACTTATTTATTTATATTTATAGTATACTAAAAAGTGAGATTGAAAAATTATAAAACACATTAAAAATAAAAGTATCAAGTAATTTAAAAATACCAAACACAAACACATTAACAAAATTATAATAATTAATTTACAAGTACGAAAAAATGTGAAAAATATTTAAACTATGACTATGGGTTCATCATTGTTTGAATTTTTAAAAACATACAAACCCTCATGAATAATATTTTTAAGGGAGTTCAAAATAAATAAAATTCATAATCATTAATGTACAAGTCTAAAAAATATGAAAGTATATACAAACACGCAAGATTTCCCAACCTTTAAATGCAACTCCCTTCATTTTGCATATTGATAGGAGCATATTCATGCGACTTAAATGGCTTGTTCTCGTGCATTTACGTTATGTTTCTTTAGTTATTTTAGTACTTTAAGCTATTTTCGTGTGTTTATAGGTCCAAAGGGCTAAAGGAGCAAAAAGATGCATTTTGGAGACTTTTGGAGCACTTTTGGGCTAAGGACGGATAGCTTATGCTTGAAGCCAAAGTGTTGGACGAAATTGAAGACCTAATTGGAGCCAAAGTGTTGGAACCTTGTTCTCTTTAGTTTTAGGACATTTAAACCTTTCCTAATCCCAATCATGCCATGATTAACACACATCCATTCTAACACATTGTCATTGCACATGCATTTCCTTCATTAGTTAACCCACATGCACTTATCACTTATCATCACCACATATCATATCACTTAATCACTTATCACTTATCATCACCACTTAACCACTTATCATATCATAACCACATATCATATCACTTATCACTTATCACTTAACATATCATCCACCTACTTCACCTACAACATCCACCTACTTCACCTACAACATCCACTTCACCTACAACATCCACCTACTTCACCTACAACATCCACCTACTTCACCTACAAATGACATAGCCATATGTTCCCTCCACTACTCCTATAAATACCCTTGCATTCATTCATTCATTCACATCTCATTTTCATTCACATCTCACACACAACACTTCCATTCCATTGTACATACCACAACACATCCAATCTTCCCTTTGCCGTGAGTCTCCCCTATAATCCAAACACCATTTTTCCATTTCCCTATTAATCCAAACACCACTCCCCAAACCATTCACACCATCAAACTATCCTTAGACCTTGTGCTACAACAACGAGGAAGAGAAGAGTGCCTAAACGTTCATACAATTCAAGTTTGAGTTGTTGGAATGTTTAGGTGTTTCTTTGATTTCAATGTTTAAATTCAATTCTCTTTGTTTGTACGTATGAGGAATGGAAGAGAAGAGTGCCTAAACGTTCATACAATTCAAGTTTGAGTTGTTGGAATGTTTAGGTATTTCTTTGATTTCAAAGTTATAATAAACTAAACCCCCTTTAGCTAGGGGGTGATTCGAAATATATGTTTATGCTTGCATTTTGATTTGATTAATTCTAATTGCGTTTCATAAGTTGTGGTTCAATTTGTTTAACCGTTTGATTGATAACTTATTTATGAATGTTTATTAAGAATGCGCGCTTAATTTTCATGCATCAATATGACGCTAGAATATAAGTGAGTTTCACCTAATAGTTACGAATTTATATTTACAAGTAGTGGAGGTTGCTTATAAACAATCGCGTTAAATAAATTCTTGGCATAAGTTTCATGCGTATTCCATAGTAACGAATGCCTCGTCAACACTTAAAGTTTTCATGATGCTTAATGATCTTTGATTGTATCTTTATTGTGCTTTTCACGTAAAGGACTTTTGGAGAATGTTGTGAATTGCGTTGCGCTAACCCATCCAATTCATTAACTTAAGGAAAACTTGACGGTTAATTTAAGCGGACCTAATTGACCCGGGGCGTTGAGAATTAATGATTTGTTGAAATGCAATTGGAAATCGTTTTATTATGCAAGTATAACATATGTGGAGATGAACCCCGTAGCTAACTTTCCATCCATTTGTTCTTTCTTTTCTTGTTTCTGTTTTCATGTTTAATTTAACTTGTTATTCAATTATGTTAAACATGTGAAACTAATTTCTTTTTAGTTAGAGGCGAATTTGAAGCCATGGACATATGTTGGTTATGATTTGATTTACTCCAGTTATGAATTCATGAACTTTAGATGTGGGTTACTTTTCTGTTTTGATTAAGAACTTGTTTATGTATGTGGGTTGAGGGTCGACACTTAATTTGCATGCCTAAGACTTGATGCTAGGATATAAGGGAATTTCACCTAATCGTTATGAACTTATATTCATGAGTAGTAAAAATCGCTAGTCACAATTGTGTTTAGTAAACCCTAGGCTGGATTAACATGCGTATTCCATAGTTATGAATGCCTAGTCAATGTTTATGATTTCCGTTGAACTTAATGATCTTTGTTGAATGTCTCTATCATGCGTATTCCATGTGAAAGACTTTGATTAGGAATAATTTGGTTGTAATGCGTATCCCATTCAATCCAATGAATCTAGGGAAATCTGACGGTTAATTTAAGCGGACCTAATTAACTTGGAGCATTGTCATTCATCGTTTGTTGAAGTCATAACTGGGAGTCAAATTATATGCTTATGTTCATGTGTGGATAAGGAACCCTCTAACTAGTTTTTTTCTTCATTCTATTCCATCAATTTCGTTTGTACAATCTGTTTTGTTTCCAAGTTTCTATTTTAGTTTAATTTCGTCCAAAACCAATCCCCCATTTATTTTAAAGTGTTAGATTAGTTAGAAATACATTTATTTTGTGTTTTTACGTTTTTTTTGAGTCAAATCCAAGTGATTAACAATCCCTCCTAATCCCCGGTCAGAACGATCCCTACTTATACATATACTACAATTTGACGAAAAGAGGGTTTAATTTGTGTGCGTATAAATCACGCACCACATATCATTGAACATTGAAAGGCAAATATTTTTATTTTTATTTTTTATTTATTTTATTTATTTTTTTAATGTTTTGAAGTAATATTTATGTGACAATGTGGTATACATATACTAATGTAGTATTGTCACATCCCGGCCCGGGGGGGGACCACTTCCCAGGCCTGCTCCACTACCGTATCACGATATTGTCCGCTTTGGGCCCAGGCCATGCTCTCACAGTTTTGTTTCTGGGAACTCACATGAGAACTTCCCGATGGGTCACTCATCTTGGGAGCGCTCTCGTGCGCTACTTGCTTAGCTTCGGAGTTCCCATGGAACCCGAAGCCAGTGAGCTCCCAAAAGGCCTCGTGCTAGGTAGGGATAAGAATATACATATAAGGATCACTCCCCTGGGCGATGTAGGATGTCACAATCCACCCCTCTCAGGGGATCGACGTCCTCGTTGGCACACACGAGACCAGGGTTAGGCTCTGATACCAAATTGTCACATCCCGGCCCGGGCAGGACCACTTCCCGGGCCCGACTCCACCGTAGCATGATATTGTTCGCTTTGGGCCCCCAGCACACCCTCATGGTTTTGTTTCTGTGAACTCACACGAGAACTTCCCAATGGGTCACCCATCCTAAGAGTGCTCTCGTGCGCTACTCGCTTAACTTCGGAGTTCCTATGGAACCCGAAGCCAATGAGCTCCCAAAAGGCCTCGTGCTAGGTAGGGATGAGAATATCCATATAAGGATCACTCCCCTGGGCGATGTGGAATGTCACAAGTATTATGTTTATTTTTTATTTTTTATTTTTGTCAAATTATGTTTTTCATTTTCATTATTTATTGAATTAAAATATATTTTCTGTAACGGGTAACATGTCAAGTTATATTACCTGATAATATTAACGGGTCGATTTTGGGTTGGGTCATATTACTAGTTTACTTTAACGGGTGTTACACGACACGACTCGTTAAGATATCGGGTATGACACAAAAACGACACAAAAACGAACACGAAAAACACAACACAAATGCCAAGTCTAGTAGTACTAATTGGCAACATTAATATTAAATTTAAATTAACTATCTGATCCACTAAAACTACACTATCCTTCTAACAATAAAATAACACATTATTTTTTATTATTTTTTAGAAATAACCGTTCAATATTTTAATTTCCACTTAAAGATCATTATTACCAAAAATCATGTAAACCAGAGATTGTTTAATTATCAAAATGTATCAAATAAATTAACAGTTCTTTGTGAATATGTTACTTGTATCTACATTATTGATTTAGTTACATTTGGATTACTAAAGGATCTCCAATCTAAATAATTTTTCGTAAAAATGACCTTAACATGTAGATTAAAATTTATACAATGAAGATAAGTTATTTGTTGTAGAAACAAATATGTTTTTATTTAAATATTTATATTTTCTTTTATTACAAACATTAAATATATAAAGTAAATTTTTTTTAACCTTATCTTTTGATAAGGAGTAATCTCCTCCACTAAATTTTGAAACTTGAGAAAGCTTCTCACTTTAAATAAAGATTCTTTATCTGAGACCAACTCTAACTCTTGAAGTAGATTTCAAAATTTGCCTTCTATTCCCCTCCTAAAACACTCTAACCTTTAGTCTAAAATGAAGTTATGGGTTAAAATTCAAAAATTAGGCAAATTCTGGCCGAAAAATAGATTTGGGTTAATGGGCTGGCCCACTTATGTGAACCAGCAATTGGACATCACCCGTGCAAATTGGACGCTCTAACTCGCCCAACGCGCATCAGCTTGCAAGCTTGTGACCTAACCCACGTGGGTTATGTCAGCCACCTTGTCGGCTAATTAAGTTGATGTCGGCCACTTGTTGGCTAACTAAGTTAGTCCAATGGCTCCTTTTGAGATCAACGACTTACATTCAAATAGTCGCAGGTGATCCAAGTTTTAAGGAATGAGGATCCTCTTTGTGAGGAATCCGGAATCCTCACATTGTGCAGTTAGTTTTCGTCAAATGCTGTTTATGTTTAATTTTAAATAAAAAAAATTAAAATGATTTATAATCGCACAAGGTACGATAAACAGACACAATATGAAAATATCCAGAATCCTCGCAAATAGGATCCGAAGAAGATCCTCGTACAGTTTTAAGTGCGGACATAGTGAAAAAAATATGTGATGTGACTATTCCTTATTGACCGACGATGGATAGATTAATATGAAAACTAATGAAAAAGATTTGAAAACTTTGAGTTTTAACGATAAGGACAAAATAAAGGGTAAAGTGAATAGTACTAGGATTGACTTTTTAGTGTAAAAATGTGGTTTTTCGTTAAAGTGAACAGTACCGGGAGCTTTTCATTAAAGTTCCCTAGATTAATGTGGGGAGCCTCCTTTAATGGAGAATTTCAATTAAAACTACAACTTGGCTGCAAAAAGCAGGTGCAAGTTTTGTTGTTAGGAATGAATATAGCCATATGATGGGTGCTGGAGCTTTTAATCTTGATAGGACCACCATTAATGGAGATGAGGCGAGAGGTTTCAAAGAGGGTCTGATTCATGCAATGCAAAGGGGTTTTAAGAAAATCATGGTGGAGGGTGACTCCTCGTCTCATTCAGCGGCCTAAGGCTATTGCGAGATACCCTGGAATCTCATTCTTTAATTGAAGATATTCGATGGTTGGCTTCGAACTTTACCAAAATCTGGTGGAAGCACATTTATAGAGAGGCAAACTTTGTGGCAGATGTTTTTGCTCGACAGGGTCTTCTTGTCCAGCATAATCATTTTTGGGAGTTATGTATCCCTTTGTTTGCTAGAGCATCCTTTGATATGGACCATATTGGAACCTGTTGTATTCGTGTTTTCTTGCTTTAATTATGTTTTATCTTGTAAAAAAAATATTTGTAGTAGAGCATGTCAACTTCCGAGATGTAACATTGGAAGAAAAAAAAATAAAGGCCAAATCTCGGAAATCAAGGCTGTAAATATCTGTGTAGCGGAGGCTCTAGCAGCGTTGGAAGGGTGACTTCTTGCCCAAGATATAGGTTTCTCAAACATAGTTGTGGAATCAGATTCAAAAGAAATCATTCTAACTCGTATTGTCAAGCTACAGAAGTTCTTTCAAGCTTGAAATGGCATTCATCGGGCAGCTAATAAAGCGGCAAATTTTGTTGCATTGCATCAAAGAGCGAAGATGAGTGATTTTGCTTGGGTCGTTAGATCCCCATCTTCGTTTGTCATGATCTTGAACAAGGATGGCTTGCCATGTCTACCAGTTGATGCAAATCGACCCCTAATACATCTAATTTATTACAAGACCAACGAAAAATACAATTCGCCCATCATCCATCCAACAAGACGAAAACTCCAAGGCTTCCAAGCTGAAGTCCAACCACATTCATTTGTTTTCGTTTTTTTCCGGTCACATTTAGAAAATTTATCCCACCTGGAATACAAGAAAGCAAGAAATCAGGCTTCATGACTTTGAGCATTCTCCTTTACAAATATACATATTAAGTAGCTTATCAACTTATTAAAAACGTGATTAACAGATCGATCAAACAATTTATCTTTTTAGTGCCTCCTATTCCAGACTGTTTAGGATTATCAGGAAAAGAAATCAACAACAATTCTTAGTAATAAAGTAGAACCACAATGGCGTAAAGCAAGATGCACCCAACATACCTCACTCATCATCTAATTCTCCTTATAGAACACTGACCCGATGTACAAACAAAATATCAGACACTGACGAATATTGTTGAGGGTTGGAAGAAGAGAGAGCTTGGAGAGTTCTTTACTTTTCTGTTTCTACATTGGTTATTGTTAAAAAAAAAAAAAAAAAAAAAAAAGTCTTTTGGTTTATTTTTAAAATTTACACGATTTCAGTAAACCCAAGTCATCCTGTGTTGTCCAAAAGCTACCATCTTCATGCAGCAACCAAACCAATTTACCCTACTTTCGTTCCAGAAAAAAAAAGATCAAGTCGTAAGACAAATATGCACAGTATAGTTTGATATATTGTTTATGTATGATACTGCATCATATCACGTAAAGTTCTTTTATTATTGTGGTTTCGTTTTTGTCCTACCTTTTGATTACGTACACAATATCTTGTTATTTGATTGACAACTTGTAAAGAAAGTTATAGTGCGACAGTTTCCTCAATAAAAACATAAGAACATGAACAAAAATATTTGTCATACACTTATTATTATAGACTCCAGCGGCACCATATCGACCAAATTTACTAACCTTTTAAACTTCAACAACAGATTTTGGCATTTTAGTCCTTGGTCTACCTCGTCTCTTCTTAGCGGGTGGAAGCATGATAACATCTTTTGAACCCCCATCCATCACATTCTTATTGTCAAGTACAGAAGAAATACGAAACCCATACGAACTTCTAAAATAGCTCGACTTGAAGTGGTCATCAATATATTCATAAATGCTATCAGAATGTTTTTGTAGAGCAACAAGTGCATAAACACAAGGAAAGCCCTTAATTTGCCACTCATGACAAGAACACAAACGATTATGCAGATCAACCATAATAGAATAATCAGCATGCACCTCATAAACAGAAGCAGTAGAACGACTGACATTCCAATTCATACCAAGCATCAATATTTCGTTCAAGGTTTTCTCTATCTAAGGGCTTAGAACGGAAGACCATTTCTCTGCTTCAAGACTCAACTCAGCCATCATTCTCATGAGTTTAATCCTGAGGCCATCAACCATATGACATAGCTCAAAAATCCAAGAATTAAATGTTTCAGAAACATTGTTGCACGTTTCACCATACTGATTACCCTTAAAGTAGGCACATCACCACTTCTCCTTAGGAAGATCTTCAAGAAAGGTCATAACAGGTGCACCACCCTTATGTTTCAAATTTCTCAAATTAACCTCAAAAGCAGCTTTAGTAGAAGCATGAGCGCATTTCGAAAAAAGATCAACAATTCGATCCTGGAAAAATTTACCATAAGTAGTTGGAAATTTAGATAAAAGGTTCTGTTTCAAAATTTGCAAGCAAAATGCATGATGGGATGTTGGAAAGATGTTTGAAATAGCTTCTACAAGACCTTTGTTCTGATCAGATACAAATGTAATTGTCCTACCTTGCGGGGTCAAAATTTTAGCTAAATTTTCAAAGAACCAGCTCCAGTTTTCTTCATTTTCTGAGTTCACTATAGCGAACGCAAAAGGGAATGATCCTGCCAACCAATAACATAAATACAGAATGGATGATGAGTATTCTAAGAGTGCATTTCTTCACCTCATAGATACATATCAACAATCACATTAAACTTATACCTTGATTTCCATTCTTCCCAATGGCACCAATTAGTTGACCCACATGCTTACTTTCTAGAACAGTTACATCTATGAACAACAACGGCCTGCACCACTGAAAACCATCAATGTAAGCACCATAACAAATAAACAATCTCTGAAAGCGAGAAGTCTTGGGATCACAATCCAAGACACAATGCGACCCTGGATTAGTTGACATTAAACCATTACTATCACCAACCAATCGACTATAAGATGAGGATTCATCACTATGAACTTCACTCTTAGCCACACCATGCAGTATGGTAAAGGATATTAAGACCATAATTCTGCTTAAAATCCTTGACAGTATCTACTGGCTTAATAGACCGTTTCTCCTGGATTTGATCCACCAAAACAGAAGATACGATCCTTACACTCATCATCTTACTTTGCTTCTCACAGTTAACACCCGTGCAAGTGTGAACATTAGTTAGAGTCTTTATGTAGAAAAAACCATTCAACCGACAAACCGAAGCAAAAACATGCCAATGACATCCATTTGAAATCTTTTTAAAACATTCAGTAACAACACGATGCTTATCATTCTTTGCATAAGCAAAACGAAATCCCATCGCAAAGGCATACATACATAACTTCGTACGAATTTCAGTTGCACCCCTTTCAAACTTCTGGCCTACATGAACAATGTATTCCTTCTAACCCTGAGACGTGTGTATCGCTTTCTTGGAATTTGGAGATGCTATCTAACATGCATGATGAAGATGCTAAATGATTAGATATTACATCATCACACGTTGCATGATTAGATATCACATCACCAAACGCTACATGATTAGATACTTCATCGTTGGACGCATCATGGTTATATATTACATCATCAATAAACGATGCATGGTGAGAAGCTATATGATTAGATGTTGCATCACTTGACGTTGTATTATTAGAAGTTGCCCGATTAGATGTTGCATCACCAGATAATCCACGAGTAGGAGCTACATGTGTTGCATGGTAAGGTGCTCCAAGCGTTACATGATTAGATGATGCATAATCAGAAGCTAGATGATATGGTGTTGCATGATTAGAAACTGCACGGCTATAAGGTGCCTGATCAAAAGATGCATAATTAGAAATAACACGACTTTGAGGCGGATGATTAGACGTTGCATGATTTCCATCCTCATTATTTGAACTTATAAGATCCTTGATCGAAATATCAATAAAACTACTTTTCAACATCGATAAACACATAAGCATCAAATGCACATCCATATCCGATTGCAGCAAGCAAGTAAGATGCTTGGGAAAAGAATATGTTAGCTCAAAACTCCCTACTGTCAGTTTCTTAAACCTTAAACATATATCTTTACAGACATCTGCATATTTACTGTGTTCAAACAAAGCAAAGACAGCAGTAATTGCACGATAACTACACCTTGCTATTCTAGCAGTCTCCATTCTGCTACATGCAAAAAGGAAAACCGTAGATGAACAGTAAGTATGACCAGAAATGGAAAATAAGCAGTAACTACAACTACCAAACTAACATTATAACTAATAGTAACTGTTCTGTAGTAAATATCAAGTTCCTCAACAAAATCAAATGTTCAGTGACTATGTTAATAAGTACTACTATTAAAAGACAAACCAAACACAATGTAATTGGTAGGCATGGGTTTAGCCAAGTTGGCTAGAGCAGTGTGCTTGACTCTCAACACCCAAATTCAATTCCCATTCCCCATAGTTTGGATGAGTTTAGTGTAATTATCATATCATTTTTGTAAAAAAATCACAATGTAATTGAATGCAACTGTCTTAAACATAAAGTAATAGTATTTCTGAAACAGTATACTGTAACAACTGTAACCAAGAGTTTTCCAAATTTTCTTAGGTACTAGGATTCAACATTATACAATCTATTCCCACAATAGAACAATAGTCGTAAAACGGTTGTGGAACAACAAAATCAAATTTAAAAAAATAATAATAATAATAACAAGAGAAGGGAAATAACAATGCTGAACCAAATACCTCAACCATACCCAATCAATACAAATAAAATACAACGAAAACAAATACCTCAACCATAATTACAGAATGCCTTTACTTTACCGACTATAGTTCGACAATGGAAACATAAATAACCATGAAAATTTGCAGAACCCAATAATGCATATTGGCTTACAAACATACATTCGGTAAAATCATGTAATAATATTGCATAAAAATCAAAAGCTTTATTAGCATGATGCTTAAGTGAGCCAACATAACTGGAAAAATTAAGGAGGAGAACAATTTAATGGCTTGATACGAGCGCAAAATACAAACTTTTGGAGGAAGAGTAAAGATAATATGAACTCATTAACCTAATTGGAGAGAGAGAAAAAGAGACATTTGAACCTTAAAAGAAGAGGAATTGGAAGCAATGGAGGAACTCGAACTCTGGAGCCTACTTCATAGAAGGAAGGAGACGAGACGACTGGAAAAAATGTTTTTCTAAGGCCATCTCTAACCAAATGAGGGTTATAAGGCTCATTTTAGCTCTATAGCCCTTCAAGAAATTAATATTTTAATAAACAGTGTCAGGCCATATTTCTTATAATCTCCACCCGAGAGGCCAAAGGGTTATAGGCCAAACATAGTCCTGTGACAAAAAACCATCTCCAACCGAGAGGCCCAAAGGGTCATAGGCCAAACATAATTTATTATTTTAATTGAATTAATATGGTTACTTAAATTAAACTACCTCAATAATTTTTCGAGACATAATCTCAATAATTTTTTGGATAGGATTTCGAGTGACAAGTGTCGATAAGTGAGTAACTTTGCAGATTTCTTGTCGATATGGAATCTCAATAATTTTAGGTCTCAGATTTCAAGTGCCACGTGTCAAGATGTAATTGGTTGTAGGAATTTTAGATCGGATTTTTATCTACGTGGCATTTCTTATCTTCAGCTTCCAATGTCCATAAATAAGGTGGATATTAGGCTATAATTCATACACCTTCAACTTTGCCCTCTCCAATATCTCTTTCAATTCAATCTCTTTTAATTCAATCTCTTTCAATTCAAGTTTGCAATGAATTCCAACTTTGGATCCTCTTCGGATTCCAACTGGGGTCCCTCATCCAATTCTGAATTGGAAGAAAAATGGGTGCAGATGAGACGAGAAGATGAGGAGTCTGATGAAGAAGATGAAGCATGGTGCAACACATCATATATAGCAGCCATGGCTAGGGTCATGGCGTGTGAGCCAACTGAGGAACAACCTCAATGGGGTGGCTCTGTTGCTGGTCGTTCTTACAAACCACAAAATAAACATATGTCACATGACAATCTGATGAACAACTACTTCAACCCTAACTTGGTGTACAAAGAAGAGGATTTCAAACGTCAATTCCAGATGAGGCATCATGTCCAGCATGTTAATCCATACTTTCGACAGAAGTTGGACAGAGCAGGCCGCCTTGGTTTCTCACTTCATTAGAAGGTTACTGTTGCACTTTTAATTGGCCTATGCCTCCCCAGCTAATGCGATGAATGATACATATGGCATGATTGAGTCTACATGCCTTGATACATATGACACAATTGTTCACCTTTACAAAGAGGAATACCTCCGTGAATCAAATCAAGAAGATCTGGATCGGCTCATTCGTAAAGCTGAAGATCGTGCCTTTCCGGGCATGATATGGTCATTAGATTGCATGCATTGACAATGGAAGAATTGTCCCACCAGATGGCAATGAGGCTTTAGTGGAAGGTCGAGAAAGCCAACTATTGTGTTAAAGGCGATTGCCTCGTTTGACACATAGATCTGGCATGCTTTCTTTGGAGTCCCTGGATCTCAAAATGACATTACAGTTCTTGGCCGTTCACCTTCTTCAATAACCTGACAGATGGTAAATCACCTCAACTTGACTACTACATCAACGACCGTCAGTACATATGGGGTATTACTTGGCAAATGACATCTATCCAAAGTAAGCGACACTTGTCCAAGCAATTCCAAACCCTGTGGATGACGCCCAAATGTGGTTTATCTTACACCAAGAAGCATACCAGAAAGATGTTGATAGAGCTTTTGGAATTCTACAAGCACGGTGGAAGATCATCAAGGAACAAGTAAGAGGGTGGAGTCGAAGTAAATTGAACTCCATCATGATGTCATGCATCGTATTACACAACATGATTTTGGATGATCAGTGCGATGGCTATATTGATGGAGAAACTGATGACAACCAAGATGATCCAAATAGGTCAAGGAGGGCTTGTGCAAAAATATATGATGGGCCTAATTTGCTTTTTGATCCAATAATTGGTAATATCTCGTTAAACGAATATATGAGGCGCAATAGGATGATACGTTTGCGTGCCACAAACAAGTACCTACAACAGGATCTTATTGCACATCTTTGGGCCAAAAGAAGCATGGAGTAGACATTTAAGTTTTACGTTGTTAAATGTTTTTTTTTTTAACATTGTTTAAGTTTAATATTGTTTAATGTTGTTTAATGGATTGGGTAGTTATAGGAAAAAAAAATTAGAATTTTAAATTTTGTAAAAAACAAAAAAAAAAAAAAAAAAAAATTCAAATCCAACAGCTAGCTGGCATCAGGATGACGTCTAGTAACCGTTGGGCTTCAAATTTTTGGACCGGCCTGGGCTGGCTGGTTGGCTGGTTTAGGCCAGCCGGTTGGCCTAATTCTACAATTGTGGCTTGGTGGGGCCCACGAGCCCTCTGGCTGGATTGGTTGGAAATGGCCTAACTTGACCGGGCTTTTAGCTTCGAATTGCTTTTGGGTCTTCCGGTGCATGGTCAAACTCTTTCTTTATATATATATATATATATATATATATATATATATATATATATATTTTTTTTTTTTTTTATTTGTAAAGAATAAAAAAATATGGAGCAAGAGATTTTTTCCGTGTTACCAGAATCTGGTCCAATACATTGCTTAATACAAGTAGAAAAAAGTATTTTTCTTAATGCAAGATAGGCAAATTTTTTAGACAAAATTTGTTATTCAAATTATATGTCAGAAATAGGAAATAAACATGTTAATCAACAACTAATAATCCAAGCATCAATAACCATGTTATTTGGTTTAAAAAGTTGGTCTCCCTACTATTACCCTATTAAATAGTGAGTTGTTAGGGAAAAGATGTGGGGATCCAACCCGCATCATGATGCATAGGCATTATTGTTTTTCACCATTGCGATAAAATTTCATCTGCTTTCGTCTCAAATAATTGACTTTCACGAACTTTTTTTAAGTTCTATTCTATACAGGTACTTTCAAATACGCCCTTGCTTAAATAAATTTTTGATAACATGATATTGTAAATTGTTCTAATCAATAGGGAACAAGATCAAACTCAAGTGCAAAAGTAACACATTGCTTTAGTCAACTGACATAACTCTTGCTTATTGCAACATAAAGAAAATGTGAATAACACCACACCAGACTTTTGACACCAACTTATCAACAAATGCGATTACATTTTACGATGTTGGTGATCACATTCATAATTCATCAGTCAATAGCTACAACTAGCAAACTTAATACGATCACATTATTCTTGGGGGATAGAATCCGCTAGGTGGTCAGAGCATAGCGACACCAACAGGTTTCGAAGCTATCACTGAGTGGAGAGTCTCTTTAATCATCGAAAACCAAATCATGCGGGTTTGGTTCGGTTTCCATACCCCTAAACTCGAAATCAAAACAATTAGATTTGGTTTAGTTTGGTTTGTCTTAATTCGGTTTGGTTTTTTAGGCCTCGGTTCGATTTTTTTTTTTGAGTTTTTGATTTTTCGAACTCATCCCAATCCAAAACACTGAAAAATCTCATAAAAATGACTTCCCCATCCCACCTTTGACCAAAGTATGATTCTCTCCCCTCCTATTCTCATCCCCTTCCCTCCCTTCCTCTCACATATTGCTTTTTGCCTTCTTTTGGCTATTAAAAAAAATTAACACAAGACGTTGACGTGGTTTAACCGTAACCGTTCAAATAGAAGGGAAGAGAATCCTATTCCATTTTGACCTCCACACTTCCTTATTTGTTTCTTTCCCTAGATTTGCATTGATTTATACTTATTTAATACCAGTAATTTGTACACAACCTATGTAGGTGATGATGAAAATTATAAAACAGAGTAGCCAAGGATCAACCCTCATATTTACTTAAACCCCATCATGTGAATTATTGAGTGAATTCCTTCAAAATCTCAGCGGGATAGACATAATTTGTACCTAAAATACATTATAAAATTCATCAATATTCTTCACTTTCAAAATTCTTGAAAAGTAAATAAAACCCTTTACATGTTGGAGAAGGCTTAGATTTGAGCATATGCACAAATAGAATCAAATAACAATTAACAAAGTATTTTGCAAAGATTCATGCCATTGCTTCATCATAAACCTTTAAAAAGAGTACTTTGTTACACATAAAAATAAAAAATAAATGAAAGATAGAACTAGAAATCCATAGCAAGGTACCTTCCTAAACTCTTCTTCACAAATTGCTTAGATGGTGATGATACGGCATTATGATTGTGCGGTGAGATATGAAGAGAGCTTAGGCCATCTCCAACCGATCCGGTCAAAGGATCATAGGGCTAAAAATAGTTTGAAATGACATGAAAACCGTCTCTAACCGAAGGCTGGGCCAAAGGGCTTGTAGGCACCTTTGACAATAATCTTTCCCTTAATTTTTTCAATAATTTTAAAATGGCCACCTCTTTCAATAATCTTCCAATATGTTCGAAAATCTTATTTTAATATGATAGTTTAATTTAATTAACTATATCAATTCAATTAAAATAATTAATTAACTATATTAAATCAAAATGTTTGACAAAAGAAAAGTACCAAGGCTCTTTTCAAGTCTGAATTTTCTTTCAACAGTGAGGTATGTTTCCATCGAACATACACAAAAATAGAGAGATTGTTTTCTTCGCCAACAATTGAGACATGCACACAGAGAAAAAAATGTATATACTTGAAGTAACCGCCACTCAATTCACATATATGTATGCGTACATGTTACACAACAGATTCTGTATAAAACACGAGCGAGCACTCAAAATCTCAAATCAAATTCAAATGCATCTCTCTTACTCTTCCACCCTCGTTTTCTTGACCAACATCGACGACAAGAAAGTCAGAAAGTCAGACAGAGGGTTGTTATCAAATACCTCCTTCACAGCAATCCCAGATGGCATTCATTTAGAAACCAGCCCATCCAGCAGGTTGAGAAGCCGGCTTACTGTTCTCCATACCCTTTGCCTCCCCTAAGCGCTGAGAATTGTTTCCTTCGCTCATAGGTCTTGATATCTGTGCGCTTTCAGTGGATGCAGCACTAAAACTATCTGCTCCAAAACCCCACGAATCAAAACCAGCACTTACTTGAGTCCCCTGCTTGTTCTGGTGACCATTTCTTGTCCTTGCCGATTTGAAGGCATTGGCCGTTGATGAAGGCTGCGGCGGTTTGGGTTCCTCTGCAAATGGCTGCCACGGCTTTGACTCCGGACTCGGAGTAGATTTTCCTTGCTGGAGTTTCCAAATGTTTCCTTCGATCTTCTCCCTATGCTGCAAAAGCAATAAATTTTCCAAATAAATAAACAACAGAGGACAAATTTTAAAGTCAAACAGTTGTAAGATGAGGCACAATTTTTTTTTTGAAATTATACCGGTAGATTTGGTGATGGCTGCTTTCCAGGTGAAGTCTGATTTCTCGATGCATCTTTATTTGGTGACGGTGTTCTAGCAGCAAGCGTCTGCTTAAGCTCTTGTAACTCCTGCCTTTGAGATCGGCAGATGGCTGATAGCTTTTCAAATTTGGAAGTTATTTCAGCCTTTTCCAAGTTCACTTGTTTCAGCTGCTCTTTCAATCTCTCTACTTCAGCCTCTAATGCTTCTGTTCCAGATTTGTTATTACTAGCTTCTGAGCTGAGTTTCTTAGAATCAAAGTCAGCAACGAAAGAGTTAAATGCCTCATCTTGAAAACTAATTGAACTCTCAGATTTGGATGTCTTTGCCCTTTCAGTGCCATGGTCTTTTTGTAAGAAACTTATTTCAAAGTCCTTTGAAGGTCCCTCCTCAGGTTTGTGCAATTTCCCATGCAAGTTTCTTCGTGTGGCATGGGTTTGCGCCCTTTCCTCTTTTGCAGGGGCACTGTTCTTGGGTTTGGGATGAATCTCCAGGCGAACCCCATCAAGTTTTTCTGTGAAATGGCCAGTGGGCTCTTCATCAAACTTAGGTATACTCTTTTCGTCAACAACAAGAGAGCTATCTGCATGTTGAGTGGACCAGAATGCACCAATTGGCCCTCCACCTCCCCCTGCCCTTGATGTATTTGACAATTGTAATGAATTTCTGGCTGATTCTCCAACCGAAGCTGGTGGTGGTGGTGGGCTTCTATGGGGCCTTGACAAACCTACAGATTTGAAATAAATCAGTCACTCAATTAAAATTGAAAACTTCAAACATAGAATATAATTTTTTTTCAATTAATAGAATTTAATTTTTTTTTTTTCTCAATTAATATTTTCAAGTTCGTACTCTTAGAAGTTTACATAAAGTAGCAACATCACTTTCAAACCTGAAATATCTGATAAGCAGAAAAACCTAAAAACAAGGTTTAAATGCAAAAGACAACAGAAAAACCAGCATGTGACAAGGATCATTGAGGACAATATAACAAATTAATCCCACACGAAGAAGTTTAATCAACAAGTAATGCCCTGATGTTTCAGCCTCACCTTCAGGTTTCTCAGCAGAGTTCGCTTCAGGTTGCCTATCAGGTAAAGACTTTTGTAAACCAACTGGTAACAGCTCATTAACACGAAACCACACCTGCCACCGCACAAGGGGAAAAAGCATCAGTAAACAAATGTTGGAATCTCCACACCTACTGTTGCATGGACGCAAATGATCTTAAACTAACCTAAATTCATGGAAATGAATGGCTAATCAAGCAAAGAGCTTGCCTGTGTGATGTCTGGTCTGTCATCTGGTGAAGACTGAAGCATGTCTCTGATTAGATCTGTGATAGATGAGCTGTATTTAGGTAATTCTGGAATGCGATAGTTTCCATTTAAGATCTGCAGCTTTGATTCTCCATCAAATGCACTTTTGAAGTAGCAAATGCGAAAGAGAAGACACCCAAGAGCCTGTAAATGAAACTCATAGTCTCAGCTCCCAGTAGCATTTGAATTATAAACTTCAACTCTTTCAGAATTTCCCAGCAATCTTGAGGGCATAATCAACTTACCCATATGTCTACTTTCTCGTTTATAAGCTCTCTCCGAAAGAGATCCCACATCTAAATCAAAGAAGGAAGAAATGAATCAATATTTTAAAACATCAAATACCACGCATTCAAGTTCAGAAATAAAGTTTTTCGTTCAACCTCAGGGGCTCTATAGGCCGGTGTTGTGTGCTTTCTAATATTGTCTTCTTCAATACCCATTTCTTCAGGCTTCTCGAAACGCTTGTGATTGGTAGAGATGCTTCCAAAATCACACAACTTCCACAATCCATCAGGCCCCAAAAGAAGATTCTCAGCTTTCAAGTCCCTGATTTTAAGTACCACTAATTAAAATTTTACTGGGAAAAACTTTTTTTTTTTGCACGAATGAGTTAATAAGCACATGAATGAAAGTTATCTTCTGCGAATAACAAAACAGGTTAAACGTATATCGTTTTAGGTTTTAACTCATCCGATCTCTTCTCTTTTTATCTTACCTGGAATTACTTTCCACAAAGAACCACATTTAAGGATTATTAGGCATCACAAATACTTTATTAAAGCATACTTCATAAATAGACATCATTTCTATTTACTGATTTAACAAGAAGAGTCGTGGTTACACCAACAAAACTGATTTGACCAATCATTTGACACTGAGATAAAAGAATACTTCATAAATAGACATCATTTCTATAAAATATAAAACAAAAGAAAAATATAAAAACATAATATGCATTGTTAAAGTGCCAAGTACCTATGAGCAATGGGAAGGGATTGTGAGTGCATTGCGAAAACTGCATTGCACACATCCCTGAAGATAGCAAGAACCTGTTTCTCCTCAAAGAACCCGGCTCCTCTGCTCTCGAGTACATTCACCAGACTCTTTTCACAAAAATCCATCACAAGGAGAGCTTCTTTTGTGCGCCCCATATCCAAGATGGTGTGGGCACAAAGTGTGACCACATTGGGGTGTCCTCTGAGCAACTTCATGACCGAGATCTCCTTCATCACCAACTCCAGCAGCTCCTCATCATTAATAATGATGTGCTTCAAAGCATACTGCTTGGACACATGCACGGCGTCCCGGGCTAAGTAAACGCAAGAGAACCCGCCTTCGGCAATGGCATTCTTGACATGAATCTTGACATTTCCAACGTCAATGGATCGACCTTCGAGCCCGGTTGGCTCCTTGTGCATAAAAGGCTTAAACCTCCACATGATCGATCAATGGATTGATTGATACAAACACAATGAAGACCAAACACTGCAACAGCGAATACCCAAAAGCATACAAATCAATCAAACAAACCCCATTAAAGAAAATCACTTAATTATCAGAGCATCTTATCTGAAATTAAAGATTAACTAATTTCATATTTGATTCAAAATGGCGATTAAACCCTGATAATCTGCAATCGCAGAACCCAGAAAAATAGAAGCATACAATAATGCTCAAATTCGGAGAAGCAGATCGGAAGAATGAGTTGAAGCAAATGCAATAACGAATGCAAATAAGATTGAAAACTGCAGCAGTAAATGAAGAGGGCGGACCTGGATGGAGGATTGGGTATGAGATTGGAGACTGGAGATTGGAGATCCGAGATTGGAGATTGGATATCGGGAATTGGCGTTTGAAGTTTCAGACATCTAAGATCAAGAGCCGACGTGCTGATCCCAAAGTTTCAGACATTTAAGATTGGGAATAGGTGTTGTGTTGCAGTCGCAGAGGCAGCTCGTCACGAAGAAGATGAATCAACCTAACCTATCTTTTTCCCATCTTTTGTCCTCACCGAACCACACCGCGTCCTTTTGAACAATCACCAATACCTGTAAATTTTTTATTTTTTATTTTTTGTGGAAACTATCATCAATACTTGTGAATTAAGACTTAACAAAACACATAATTTGACCCAAAAAACAAAAAAAATAATCATGGTTAGTAAATTCGCGTATAATATACTTATTAGAAACATACGCATATATTTATAAAAGAATTCTCCTTTTTCATACACAATGATTAGTTAAATTACACGTTTTTTAAACGTACCATATATATATATATATATATATATATATATATATTTGTTGGGAGATCTTTAGATCAAGGTGGACTTGGACTTTAACAACGTCATTTTGTCTCCCTTGGTTCGATTTCATACCAAGTGTTCAGGCAAAGATTTCTCTGGAGAAGGATCCTTGGACCTCAGCACAGCTCCCCAAGGGATTGGCACTTTGGATGTGTAGTCGGCCTCTAGCTTGTTGATGTGCTACAAGAAGAGGACAAAGTCAGTTCTGAAAGGTGCCTTTGTGGGGCCTTAGGTGTAGACCTTGAGGCTCACAATCAAAACTAAGTAAGTGCTAGGCATGCCATGCTATCTCAATATAGTAGATGTAGAACAAGAGTGTTTTTAGTCGATTACTTGCGCCCTAAGTTACTCGGACTTCTTGTTATCAAAGGATTGTCATGGATGGGTTAAGTCTACATTAAGTTCTTTTTGTTGCCTTGTAAACAAGGACTTTTAGTTTATAGTCTTGTATGTTTAAATGAAGGGAGTCAAGGCTCTTTTAAGCCATTTGTTTGGTTCTTGATTGATTTTAATGATAACATATCCATTAAACTAACTAGATCCAGATGCAAATAGAACTCTTAAGATAGGGAAATTGATGGAAATAACTTGAATACATACTGGAGAATGCATTAAGTAATAGATCTACAAATTTAGAAAACAAACAAAGAGCGTCGGGCAAGATTTCACCTTGTCTGTCAAGATTGAACCTCTTGCAATCACTTCTCTTTGAATTAACAGGGGTTTATATGCTAAAAAGGGACGGATGGTAAACAAGTTTACACAAGGGAATCGATACTACGCCACTATGGGAGATAGCAGAGCTTTAAACTGGGCAAGAGATAGCTTGTCGCTAAAAATGACTAAATCTGGGTTGATTTCAGCTTTTGAATGCAAATCTGGCTTAAGAGTAGAGTTTATATGTTTGTTTGTTTGATTGGTTGAGTGTCCTTGTCTCTAGGGCCTCTTCCTCCTTTTCTAGGCCAATTATCTCGACTGATGACTTTGCTCTTGCCCGAAAACATCTGAAGGGTAGTGAGTCATCAACCTTTTTACTTGTAATGCCACTAGAAAGTATTCTTTGGCTGGTAGTAGGTTAGTCTTCATCACTTGTCTCTTCAATGGTAAGAACGTGGCTTGTATCTTGGCTGAGAAGGCTTCACTTTGCCTTTGGGCTTGGTGCTGGGCTTCGGGCAAGTCCCCTTTTAGTTGACATCCTTGGGTTTTCCTTCATCTAGGTCCAATGTTCAAATATTAACCCAAATAATGCCCTCTTTAATCATTGTTGAGTCTGCAACCTAAGATGCTAATAATGATTAAATAGTCGTCGCACGCCTTCACTCGAGACTTGCACCATTTAAAACATACGTAGTATATTATATGTGGAAACTATACTTGTTTTATGGCGAGGGGTTATTATGTTTTCAAAAAGGTTTTTACAAAGCTTTATTTTAGGCCCACTCACCCTTGTTTTTCGCTCCTCCAGGTTTTAGTAGCAGAGCTTTAATGTCAACGAGGATTTTTGGCAAATCTTGGTATAGGTGGTTACCTTCAATGGTATAATTCGTATCCTACTTTTATTGTACTTTACTTATACTCTGACATCACGTGTGAATTGGGATCAATCCCACTCACATGCGCACTCTAACATTTAGGCACTTTTAGGTTTAAATTTATTCACATTTTCTACATCATTATACTTTATGACTTCATCACCTTCTGAGTGTCGACCAGCACATCTCGATTCGAAGTCTAGATGAACCTTTGCATTAACCCACAAATTCCATCGTTAAGTAATCACTTACTATATAATTCTCACTTAAACCCTTTGTCTAAATACCTTAGCAACTTCAAACCTTCGAATTCCCAGAACTTCCTAGAATTCTCAGAGCCTTCAGACTTTCCAGAAACTTATCTCGTTCCTCAAATCTTGCCCCTAATTCTGATTTTCTTCTCATTTTCTCCTCAAAATCATCTAATGGCACCCAAAGTTGCTCGAACTCAATCTCATTGTGAGATTGGTGAAGGGATTTCCACCATGCGCCACTTGCTCAAAGGCCTTCATCGCCTTCGGGCAGGCCTACATATTGAACTTTTCTTCAAGAAGCGAGAAGTATATTTTTAAACCATTTCAGGCTAAGTCGGATATTTCGTCTTCTAAATGGTCAAACCACCATCGCAACTTCCCACTTATGAAGGATGAGGCATGGTCATAATGGATAAATAAGCTCGAGCTCATCTTTAAAAGGAAATGGATAAACAACGTAATTTATGAGTTGATAATGCTCTCCAAGACCACGGTCATTGCCAAGTCCAAGCTACTGACAATTGCACTCCTCTTCTGAAACTCGGGCACCAACACTTTTGACTTCAAGATGGGCCTCATGTCTCCTACCATCCTTGACACGGCACAGGTCTTCAGGCTAAGGCCTTCGGGCAGGGTCGTAGATGTTACCCATGATTAGTCATTGGCTTCTACAGTATCTTCAGAAAGGCACACTATGTCTAGCTTTTGTTTCAGGACTTCTATGGCATTGAGGAGTAGCCGAGCAACTTTAATCGCACCGGTAGATTCCACTTGTGAATATAAAGCTATATTTCCTTGCACTGATATCCACAAGCCCAAACTTCCCCATGGCTTCTGCTTTCTTGATCACTTCATCATCATAAGTGTATGTTTCGGGATCAACTACCATGACCTTGTTGGTTTTAGGATCAATGTCAAAAACTTTGGTAGGACTTGTGGAAGAAGGCTTTGCTGTGGAGGCAAGGATTACAGAGGTGTCTTCTGAAATTGAGAGGTTGGAAGAGCAACTGTTTATACTTAAGGCTGAACAAACGACCTTAACCAACCAACTTCACCAGAAGATTGAAAAGGTCAAGAAAGTAAATGTTGAAGTTGAAGATGCTGAAGCATAGTTAGTTAATAGTAACATTGCTTTGGATGAGCTAGGTAGAATCTTCACTATTATACAAACATACCATTTTAGGATAGTTGCCCTAGCCAAGGATGTAAAACTATTGAGTTGATTCTTATGTAACTTCAACATTCAATGAAATGAAAATGACTTCTTTAATCCACTTTAGCTTGCATTTCCTCCTTGAAACTCAACTATGATGAGCATATAAGTTGACTTTTGGATCTCGTACAATGTCTAGACTTTTTCAATGTAACAATCCCTAAAATCCCATAAGGTTGGGTGATATTTCTTCAAAAACTTAGCATTAATTAGATGCTTTAGTAAGCTTCCTTCCATATCTGCCAAGTAATATCTTCCTTTGTCTAGTACTTGGTTGATAATGAAAGGACCCTCCCAAGTCGGACTCCACTTCCCAAAGCCTCTGATTTGAGCTCCTAAGGTAGTACTATTTTCCATACTAATTCCCCCTCCTTGAAAGTTTTTAACTTTACTTTTTTGTTGTATGCTCGGGCAATAGCTCTCTTCCCCTCTTGAATTTTATCTAGAGCTTCAATTCAGGTTACATCTAGATCTTCAACTCCTTGACACATAGCTTGAATATATTCTTCACTATGCAACCCAAATTGGTTTTGAATCCTAACAGAACTCGCATTTATCTCCATGGGGAGCACAACGTCTTGCCCGAAGGTTAGGGGCGTAAAGAGTAGTTCCAGTTCCTGCTTTCTTGGAGGTTCTGTAAGCCCACAAAGTCTCTCTTAATTTCTCAAGCCACTTTTCTGGATTATTTATCACCATTCTCTTAATAATGTTCACCAAGATCTTGTTGTTGGCTTCTGCTTGACCATTTGACTGGGGATAGTAAGGACTAGACGGAATCATTTTTATCTTGAACTTACCTGTAAACTCCTCTACTTCCCTTGAAATAAAAGATGGCCTGCGGTCTGTGACAATTGTCTCGGCTACCCCAAATCTGTGTAGGATCTTAGTTTCAATGTTCTTGACTACAGTTGAGGTGATAGTTTTGACTGCTAAAGCTTCTACCCACTTAGTGAAGTAATATGTTGCCACAATTATGAATGTATGTCCCTTGCTAAAAGCTAGATAAATTTGCCCGATGAAGTCCATTGCCCACCTTCTAAAAGGCTAAGGCTTGACCACGAGGTTCAAGGATACTGAGGGCATATGTTGGAGAGGTCCATGTCTTTGGCATTTTTCACACCCTCAGGCATAAGCTTTGCAATCTTTCTCCATCTCGGGCCAAAAATAGCCATATCTTCTAAGAAACCACTCATCTTAGTACCAGGTTGATGTGCCCCACAGATTCCTTCATGTACTTCGGCCATTACCCTCATTGATTCTTCCTGGCATAAGCACTTCAGCAGAAGTCCATCTAGAGTCTTTCTTAACATAGCTTTATTCCACAAAACATACTTAGTTGCTTGTCCTCTATTTTTCTTACTTGTGGGGAAAGATGGTTATTTCAAATACTGAACAATAGACGTTATCCAATCCTCTATCTCCATTTCTTCAGTCATCATATCTAGGTTGAATCCTCTTTCAAAGATAGAAGGGAGATTTCTTTTCTGAACTTTTATATCCTCTTCAAACTTCCTTTCTTGGATCTGTGCTCCAGAAGCCAATTGTGTCATCTCATTAGCAATTGCATTTGACTCTCTGGAGATATAGCTGACTGATATTTCAGTGCCCAAATAGCTCAATAGTTGTGTAGATGCCAAATAGTAACCTGCATGGTGATGTGTCTGCACTTGTATTTTCCATTTAACTGATTGATCACCAATTCTGAATCACCAGACACCTCAACTTCAGTTGCCCCCAACTCTGTTAAGATTTCCAGGCCAATTATCAATGCCTCATACTCTGCCCAATTGTTGGTAGTATCTTGATAATCCAAGAGGAATGAATAACAATGATGAGTACCTCTGGGATCAATGATGACAATCCCAACTCCAGTAGCATTTTGAGTGCAAGAACCATCAAAATACAATCTCTAAAGAGTGATCCAGAGGCTAGTTATTCTTTTTATCTCTTGTTGGATCCATTTTTCTTTGCCCGAGAAGGCTTTACTTGGAAAGATCCACACAATGGCCACTTCCAGAGTTCTTGGGATGTTGATAATCCCCTCTTGAGGCTCTTGGTGCTTAGCCAAGAAGTCTGCAATTGCTTGTCCCTTGATAGTTCTTTGAGGCACATATTAAAAGCTGAACTCTAATAGTGCTAGAATCCACTTTCTAGTTCTCCTAGTTAGCGTTGGTTTTGACAGCATGTACTTGATCACATTTATCTTGGCGATGATGTGGATGTGGCAAGGCAATATGTAATGCCTTAGCTTGCAGGCAGTGAAGTATATAGCTAAACACAAGCTCTCTATTGGTGTGTATCTTATCTTTACCTCAGTAAGGATTCTACTAAGGTAGTATATTGCTTGTTCCTTCCCTCTTTCATTGTTTTGGGCCAACAAGCTTCCCATTGACTTTTCAGAGGCAGAAATATAAAGTTTTAAAGGCTTCACCCTTTTAGGTGGCATAAGCATTGGTAGAGAGGTCAAGTAAGCCTTTATGTTGTCGAAAGCCTCTTTATATGGTGGGCCCCACTCAAACTGTTCTTTGTCTTTCAATCTTACCAAAGGAGTTCACAGTTGAATCTTGTCCGCCAAGTTAGCAATGAATCTTCTTAAGAAGTCGATTTTTCCCAGCAGCTTTTGCAGTTGTACTTTATTGGTAGGAGGAGGTGATTCCATTATCGCTCGAGCTTTGTTCTTGTTAACCTCTACACCTCTTTGATGAACAAGGAATCCCAAAAAGTTGCCTAACCTTACCCCAAAAGCACATTTCTTTGGATTCATTTTCAGCTTATGGATCCTCATTCTTGTTAAGGCTTGTCTGAGGTCTACCAAGTGCTGTTTTTCAGTTTTAGACTTCACCACGATGTCATCAATGTATACATCCATGCTATGGCCAATCAAGTCATGAAAAATGGCATTCATTGCTCTTTGATAGGTTGCCCCAACATTTTTTTAGCCCAAATGACATTACCAAGTATTTATATGCTCCAACATGACATGGGCACCTAAAAGCTATTTTATATATATTTTCTTTAGCCATTTTTATCTTATTATAACCAGTATTCCCTTCCATGAAGGATAAGACTTTGTGTTTAGTAACTGCATCTATGGGTAAGTTGGCCATGGGCATGAGATATTCATCTTTAGGCGTAGCTCCATTAATGTTTCTATAGTCAACACAACATCGAACTGCATTAGTTATAGCCTTTAATACAAGTAAAATGTTGGCCAACCACTCGACATATTTGATAGGCCTAATGAATCCAACCTTTACCAGCATCTCAATCTCTTCCTTGACTTTTTCTTCAATCCCTTTTGACATCCTCCTTGTTGCTTGCTTCACAGGTTTATATCCCTCATTAATAGGCATTTTGTGTTCTATTAAGGTTGAATTTAAACCTAGCATCTCAGTGTAATGCCAAGCAAAACAGTCTTTAAACTCATGCAAAAGATTAACTATCTTTGTTCGAATTTCAACTTCTAACAGGCCACTGATCTGTAGGCCTTGGATATTCCTTAGTCCCCAAATCAATGGTTTCTAAGAGGTTTTGTACCTCTAGTGGTGGCTTGCTAGGCTCTGTACACAAAAATTTGACTAACTTTGGACTTTCGAGCAAGTCTTCTGGCCCATCCAGGCCATATATACATTCAACCATTTGGATAGCTGCTTCCAACACCTTTCCAAAAAACTCTTTTTCACTTTTGTTATAGTTTGCTTGATACTTCTTCCTCTTGTTCCTCAGCCAAACTCTTCTTTTCCTGTTTCTTTTCTCTTTCATACACCAACAGTATTTTGATTAAGGACCTGACTGTAACTATTTAGTCCTTTCTTCTTTGTTCTGACATTACTGGTGTTAGGAAGTTGGTACAATATAGGGTTTATCCCATTCTTCCCTGGTGAGGAACAATCCTTGCTCCAAAAGTTTTTGGGCCGTCACCTTAGTTGGGCGACCGTTCTCATCAGCACCTAAGCACTGGAGAATCCCAATACTAGGACTATAAAAGCTGGCTTCTGCCACATTGGCAGTGAGGAGGAATGACAGTGACTCGGCCTCCACCATCTCCCAAAATCCTAATCCTAATCCTATAGCTCATTCCTCGTGGTAAACTGCTCCCTGTTGGTGTAGGGTGGAAGGCATATAGAGATTAATGAATCCCATCTCGACCTAGTAAAGCTCCATAGGTGGAAGTACTATCCACAATGAAGAAGGTTAGCATCATTTGCTTGAATCCCAAATCAACCTCCAAGGGCAATATCCCATGAGTTCTAGTGATGGCTCTAGAGAAACTAGAAACTGTTAGATCCATGGGGATAAGATCCTTCTCACTTCTACATACCCTTTTCACCTACTTATATGGTAACACATTGACCGCAGCTCCTCCATCAATCAAAACCTTCTTGAAGGGCACTCCCTCTAGATGAGCAGTTACATAAATAGGCTTGAGATGGTTGGCTAAGGTCAAACTCGGGTAACTGAAGACCATTATGTCTGAGTACACTCTCTCGGGTTCTTTTTTTGTAAGCTCAGGCAAACCTACTCTGCCTAACTCTTATTTTCCCGCTTCTTCAACACTAACATATACCATCATAGGTTCTGTTACTAAGTAATCACCCATCATTGTGGCAGGTTGATCATGCTTGGGGACAAAAAATGGCAGATAGAACAAATGTCATGTTTACATGGAAGTTGCTAGGTTCAGGTAAGTCATTCTTCTTGCCCCCAATATGGTCGATGAATTCAACTAACCAGGCCTGTGCTTCTTTTGGCAACATCAGCTTGGGCAACCTGACATGCCCCAACCCGAGGATTAACGTAAAACTTGGTTTAGAACGTGAATCATACCTTAATTATAAGCTTAACTAATATAATTAAGAATGTGACATGAAATCAAAGCATGTATAACTCGCTTGGAATAAAATTAACTGAACAACATATCATTATTGAAAGTTTCAGCCAAAATTACAACTTATGAACAACTCAGAGTTCACACAAAAGTAGTTCTTTATTCAAATAAGAGAGCAAAAGCCAACAAGCTCATCTTTTTATTTCTTTATACATAGTTACACAACAGACAGCAAGCAAACTTTTAGGTTTCTGGTACTGTACCTGCAAAATTTAGTTAGGGTGATCTTAAAAAGCTCAATATGGACCTATACCTTCATTACTAAAATAATAGAGTATAATTAACATAGCAGAATTTAAACCATAATCAGAATGATGCGTAAGAATGCAATGCAAATGTCTTAACTATACTCGTTAATCCACATAACTAAACACCCAGACCTTGTACGTCCCATTCCGTACTTATACCATTTGATCCCGAGTGTTTAAATATATGAACTAACCTTTATCCCTAAACATCCCCAAACTCTCCTTTTGTTAGTCATCTTGCCTAAACTCTTCGTCTCCAGTCCCGAATTACCCTTAAAGAATCTGTGCACTGTGGAATCACCTGAGACCTGGTACCTACTAAGAGTTTGGCTCAACTACGCAAAAGCTAATAGTCACTACCTTAGATTCCCAAAGTTCTTTCCAATAATCCAACTTTACTCCCATATCATGAATCTAAATTGCATTTCAAACATTTATACTCAAATAACCTTCAGAAACAATATTCATATTCAATTAGAATTTAATAGGTATATCAAACTTGTATGTGTACTTAAGCAAGCAATAATTAAATTAATATATATAGAAGGTTTCCCAGAACCTCCTACCTTGAATTCGATTAATTTTGTTCCTCTGAAGAACCTAATCGGAACACAAAAGTACAACCAAAAGTATAAATACAAGTAACACACATTAGTAACCAAACTAAGAGTTTAATCACAAAATTAATATTATCTAAAGAAAATACATAAATTATGGAATCTTATAACTCAAATAATGTCACTCAAATAAAGCAAAGAAGACTAGAAAGGACTCTGGAAAAGAAATTAGGTGTGGTAAAAACAGTAGTTTGCATCTCCACAAAATCTGCAGAAAAAACAGCACTATTGAACCAAGTTTAGGCTCCTTTTCGAACATTCAAAACTAAACCAAATCGTATAATGTTACATGGGTTTTGAAGTTTATGTTCTATACTTTAAAAGCATATAAAGTTTGTGGAAAACATAGCTCTAAATTGGAAGTTATGCCAAAAAGAAAAATGGAGTCTTGAAACTGGAAACCCAGTTTTCTGCTGCTGTTTGGTAGCTCACGACCCAAGTTTAAATAAGGTTTTGATCAGCCAAAACTCAATGGAACTGAGTGAAAACAATTGGGTTACGATCATGGGCATATGTATTTTCAACACACTAAAAAATTTCTCCAAATGAGCACATAAAGACCTATAAATTAAGAGCAAAATAAGTCCACTCGAAACTTGAGTTTTCTCTGCAAAGAAATTAATTTTCTGCAACTTACATAACAGTACACTTCCAATTCATATAACAAAACCCAAAATACTTCCAATTAGTCCAGAAGTCATGGGTACAACACCCAAATATAACATGACTCAAAATTAACAAGAAATTGACCTTTTGAACCAAATCCTCGATCAAGAAATTTGATCTACACACCCAATCCGAATTACCCAACTTTAATTCAAGTTCAGATTGGTTCATTGAACGGTAGAGAACCCTAAATAAAACTAAGTACTCCAAATATATCATGGCAGTTTCAATTCAACTTAAGGAAATAAAATTCGAAAAAAAATCAAAATGATCAAGGAACAAGAAATTTACCCTTCAAATCTCTGAATCCTTCCTTCACAATCACGATCTCTAACTCTCAATTTCTCTACCCCTTTTTTTATTTCTGATGTTTTCCCACTTTTCTGCAACCCCTTTTATAGTTTCTCTAATCCTACTCAATCCTATCAGAGCCATGATGAAAACCTAGCTTCCTAAGCCACCCACCTCCTGCTTATAGACCTCTGTTGCTCTTCTCAGTTCATCCTTTGCCGAACACACTCCTTGGTGAAATAGGAGATTAACAACTCTCTATAACACACTCCTTTGATCAATCAAAGGTCGACCTATCACAAGATTTCCTAACCTCTATCCATTTTGAGTCTAAAGAAAGAAGATTTTTTTCTTTCTAAAGTTGTGGAAGAGCACCTCCTCCCATCTTCTTTGTTTCCCTCGCACAGAAAGGAAGAACGTGAAAAAATGTTCTTTTCCTTTCTTTTGTAAATATATATATATATATATATGTATATGTGTGTGTGTGTGTGTATATATATATATATATTTAAATACTCCTTCATTGCTATACCCAAAAAAAAAAAAAAAAAAAAAAAAAAACCATATTTGTACCCTAAAACAATAATAATAACAAAAATAAGAAATAAAAAGTATAGTATTAAAAGGTACTAAACAAATTAATAAAAACGAAGCAGACTAAATTTTTTTGTATAAAAACAATTATAATCACACTTCACTCTTAATTAAACGAGGGATATTACAATCTACCCTCCTTAAAAGAAATTTCGTCCTCGAAATTTAAACTTACCCAAAACAATGAAAAGTACTGGATATTTCGTACGCATTTCCTTCTCTAACTCCCATGTAGCTTCCTCTACATTGCCTTGTTGCCATAAAACTTTAACTAATGGAATAGGTTTTGTGCGTAGCACTTGCGTTTTGTGATCTTGTATTTGAATTGGCCTATCCTCAAATGATAGTTGTTCATCCATTGTGAGTTCTCCCCAGTCGATTACATAAGACGGATCTGGTTCATACTTTCTGAGCATAGAGACATGGAACACATTATGTATGCCTGAAAGTTAAGGAGTTAGTGCCAACTTGTAAGCGACTTTGCCTATTCTTTCCAATATTTCAAATGGTCCAATAAACCGTGGTGATAATTTTCCAGACTTTCCAAACCTTTTGATCCCTTTTCTTGGTGATACCTTAAGAAATACATTATCACCAACATCAAACTTTAAAGGCTTTGTCTTTTTATCTGCATAACTTTTTTGTCGACTTTGAGCCGTTAAGAGACGTTGTCTAATGACTTTGATCTTTTTAGTAGTCTCTTGTACATAATCGGGTCCTATCAACACAGTTTCCTCTATATTTGTCCAACATAAAGGTGATCGGCAAGGTATTCCATATAATGCTTCATACGGTGCCATCTAAATGGTTGATTGATAACTATTGTTGTAAGCGAACTCTGCTAATGATAAATGATCTTCCCAACTTCCGCCAAAGTCTAAAATGCAAGCTCTTAACCTATCCTCCAAAATTTGAATAGTTCTTTCTGAATGCCCATCTGTTTGTGGATGGAAAGTGCTACTGAAATTGAGTTTTGTTCTGAAAGCTTTTTGTAAACTTCCCCACAATTGAGAAGTAAATTTAGAATCTCTATCTGACACAATCGAAATAGGACTTCCAAGTAATTTTACTATCTCTTGAACATAAAATTTCTCAAGAACTTCTGTAGAATATGTGGTTTTAACTGGTAAGAAATGTGTTGACTTGGTCAGACGATCCACAATAACCTATATCGCGTCTAGTTGTTTTGGAGATTTTGGTAAACCTGTAATGAAATCCATAGTTACATGATCCTATTTCCACTCTGCTATAGGTAACGATTGTAGTGGGCTTGATGGTTTCTGGTGTTCGGCTTTTACTTGCTGACAAGTGAGACACTTTGCAACAAAACCCACTACATCAATTTTCATACCATTCCACCAAAACTGACATCGAAGATCTTGATACATCTTGATTTCTCCAGGATGAATAGTGACCTTCCCGGAGAACATCATTTCTAAGATTAAAAAATTTTGGTACGTACAATCTATTCAAATACTTCAATCCACCATCTGGATGCAGTTTCCATCCTTTAATTGTCTCTCTAGTTGAAATTTTTGTTCAAATGGATTGAGATAAAGAATCAGTTTGTTGTGCAGCAATAATCCTTCTAACTAAAGATGGGTGAGTAACTAAATTACATAAATATGCACAACCTTCTTGTATTCCCACATGCAACTCAAAATGATAAAGGCATTCTATCATCTTTGCCTTTTTGATAATACAAATTAGCCATAAATCCTTGGGGTTTTCTACTTAAGGCGTCTGCTACAACATTAGCCTTTCCTGGATGGTAATGTAAACCAAAGTCATAATCTTCTAAATATTCCATCCACCGTCGTTGCCTTAGATTTAACTATTTCTGTGTGAATAAGTATTTCAAACATTTATGATCAGAATATAGTTCAAATTGTTCCCCGTACAAGTAATGTCTCCACGTCTTCAATGCATGAACAATGGCTGCTAATTCCAGGTCATGTGTCGGATAATTTTTTTCATGTGGTTTTAGTTGACGAGAAGCATAAGCAACAACTCTGTTTGATTGCAGCAAAACACATCCTAGTCCACGTAATGATGCATTCGTGTAAACTATGTAGCTAACTCCTATTTCAGGAATGATTAACACATGAGCAGTTGTTAATCAAACTTTTAACTCTCGAAATGATTCTTCACACTCATCAGTCCAAACAAATTTAACTCCTTTTTGTGTCAACTTGGTCATTGGAGCAACTAATCGAGAAAAATCTTTAATAAATCTTATATAATAACCAGCCAAACCTAGAAAACTCGTATCTTATGAACATTTTTTGGTTGATTCCAATTCAACATTGCTTCCACCTTTGAGTTGTCTACTGCGATGCCTTTATTTGAAATAACATGTCCTAAAAATTTTACTTCAGTCAGCCAGAACTCACACTTACTTAACTTGGCAAACAATTTATGTTCTCTTAATGTCTGTAAAACGATTGACATGTGTTTTTCATGCTCTTCCTTAGACTTGGAATAGATAAGAATGTCATCAATGAAGACAAAAATGAATCGGTCCAAATATGGCTGGAAAACTCGATTCATTAAGTCCATGAATGCTGCTTGAGCATTTGTTAATCCAAATGGCATGACCAAAAATTCATAATGTCCATATCGAGTTCTGAAAGCAGTCTTTGGTATATCTTTCGCCTTTACTCTAAGTTGGTGATAACCCGAATGAAGATCAATCTTTGAAAAATATCTAGCATCTCTCAATTGATCAAATAAATCATCAATCCTAGGCAAATGATACTTATTCTTTATCATGATTCTATTTAGTAAACAATAATCGATACACAACATAAGGGTTAGATCACTTTTCTTTACAAATAAGGCTGGAGCACCCCAAGGTGATGTACTAGGCCGAATAAAACCTTTCTCTTGAAGCTCTTGAAGTTGCTTTTTGAGTTCTGTCAATTTTGCTGGTGCCATACAATATGGAGGTATAGAAATAGGTAATGTTCCTGGATACGTCTCAATGGAAAATTCTATTTCTCTAATAGGTGGTAATCTTGGTAAGTCTTCTGGAAATACATCAATGAAATCCCTCACCATAGGAATAGATTCAATTTTTGATTCACTTATACCTTTTGCAATCATATGAGCAATTTGTCTCAAATAATTCACTTTTCTTTTATCCAAAATCAAATCAGGTTTTGAGACATCTGTATCACCATAGAAACTAAACTTTTCTCCATTTGAGGTTGTCATGGTTATCAATTTCTTTCCACAATCAATAATAGCTTCAAATCGCCTAAGCAAATCCATTCTAAATATTACATCATAATCCAACAAGTCCAACAACAACAAATTGCAATCCAATTTATGATGTAATATATCTATTGTGAATGATCTACATACTTGATTTACTTCCACCCAATTTCCCCAAGGATATCCGATCAAAAATGGACGTTTTACAGATTCACATTTTAACTCGAGAATGGATGCAAATGATGTAGATATAAATGAATTCGTAGTACCATGGTATAACAATATCCTAGCTAAAGAGTTAAAGATTAGAAATGTACCTTCCACTAATCTTGGATCTCGTTGTTCAGCTACTTGACCAATAGCATAAACTCGACTTTAAGCAAGTTGTCTGGGTCTCCTAGCACCTAGCGGTACCGTAGGTCTCCCTGGTGCAGGTTGTCCGCTTGGACATTGTCCCTGTTAATTAACAGGTCCTCTAAATTGATTAAGTGGAGGTTGGTACGGAGCACGATATGGTGGTGGTGGTGCATGGAATTGTGGTTGTGGAATTCTAGGTGCTTGGTTCATTTGCAACCTTGGACATTCCCTTTGATAGTGTCTTAATTGGCCACAATGAAAGTAAGATCATCCTCGAGTTTGACCAAAGAGTGTTTGATTTTGTTGAAAGCGAGGTGGAACAAGCCTTGGGGCGTTTACGACTTTGCCCTACACTTGGGTTCTTATATTCCAAAGCTCTTTTAGAACCTAAAATCCTTTGTTCTGCCATTAAAGCACGATCAACAATCTCAGCATACCTCTTCAGTTTAAAAAGTTCCACTTTTTCTTTGATCTCTGCTCTTAACCCTTCTTCTAACTTTGTTGCTTTAGTAGTCTCATTTGGAATCATGTAAGGTGCAAAACACATTAATTCTTCAAACTTTGACACATATTATGCCACAGTCATTTCATTCTGGCAAAGATTTGCAAACTTTCTGGTCTTCATGGCTCTCATAGTCTCAGGGAAATACTTCTCCAAAAATATAACCTCGAATGTTGTCCAAGTTGTAATTTGAAGATCAGGATCAACTAGCATGGATTCCCACAAGTGATAAGCTTGTCCTTCTAGGTAAGTACAAATAATTGTTACTTTCAGATTTTTTGGAACCCTCTGATCATTCAACTTTCTCTTGATATGGCGTAACCATTCCTCCGCTTGCATTGGGTTTGGGTCACCTTTAAATATTGATGGTCGGGTCTTGCGAAATTCCCCTTGAGTTCTCATTATTTGATCACTTTTTGTTTCCTCATGAGGTTCATGGTTATGTTGATTTGGCTCACGAATCGATGATGCCATATCGTGAATAGTTAATAATACTTCCATATTATTATTGTTCATACCATTATTTCCAAATCCTTCTACTTCCGCCATCTCTATAACCAAAATTTGAAAAATAAATCTAACATAATAATATTTAAAATAAAATACCTTAGAGAATAAAGAACTTAAAGAGAAATAAAACAAGAAGTCTGTAAGTTCAATCATGAGCAAGCAAATCAATCAAATAAGAGTAAACCACTTAAAGAAACTTGATCACATTCGTTTGCAAAATATAATTTGTAGCAGTACCTTAAGAAATAATAATAAAACAACTAAAAAAAATCATTCAAATAGATAGTATCATACATTGAATAAAAGCTACTTTTGTTGAAATCCAATACTATGTTATATAATAAACCAATCAATAGTTACTTTCTCTTTTGATACTTGTAAAAAAATGTGAAACAAGTCTGATTCACCCCTCTTTTGTTTTCTTTCCAACTGTAGTTTCAAACAACATAGAACCAAGCAAAACAAAAGAATACAATCTCAAAAGTATAAGTCAGACGTTAGATGTATAAATTAAAATAAACACACCTATTGTACATTGCTAACCTATTGGTTATAGGCTAACATAAGTAGTGACAACATAATTTACAAAACTTTCCCAAAAGCTTTAATAAACATGTTTCTTAAACTACAAAAGTACATTGAAACTTATGTTACGAACAGTAGCAAAAACACATCAACACCTATCCTTCGAAGGCTATTACTTCTCCCAAAAGCATATATAAGACTGCACACTAATTACACCAAAAATCAACCATTCATATCAGCCATTCACTGCAAAATATTTACACTAGTCACTTCCCAAACCTGAACTTAGTCTTCATTTAAATTGAACTGGCGTTCGGGAAGTCTAACACTTTCAAAAGGTTCAACAGGGTTCTCTTCATCATCAAACTCAGAATGGATGTAGATAACAGGTGGATGAGTAACTGATGGTGCAGGAATAGAAACTACACTATCAGATAGGTCTTCCGGAATTTCTGGTACTCTTTGAGCTGGAACTTGAACAGGAACCTAGGCTAAGTTAACACTTGGCGGAGGCCATATATTTCCACCTAAAGCTGTCACATGGTTCATCACATAACCATAAAGATTTTCACTGGACTCTATCTGGATACGGTATTGAGTCTTGATGTTCAGCAACTTGTTTATATGCCTAACTACTTCCCGTTGCATCTCTGGCTTGTAAAACATTCTTCTATGATTGCTTTTGTATGTATCATACACCAATACCATAAAGGCTTCATTACGAAAGCGGGTATGCTACAGGTCTTCATTATAAGGCTTTAAACCATTGGGTCCCAGCTTAAATCCGCCCCATGCATCATTTCCATTTGCAGGATGCATCTAAACATCATCATATCAAGTTAGTAATCAAATAACAAATAAACACATACGGTTAAACAAATCCTAGAGCTCTGATACCAAATTGTCACGCCCCAACCGAATGATTAACATAAAACTTGGTTCAGAACGTGAATCACACCTTAATTATAAGCTTAACTAATATAATTAAGAATGTGACATGAAATAAAAGCATGTATAACTCGCTTGGAATAAAATTAACTGAACAACATATCATTATTGAAAGTTTTAGCCAAAATTACAACTTATGAACTACTCAGAGTTCACACAAAAGTAGTTCTTTATTCAAACAAGAGAGCAAAAGCCAACAAGCTCATCTTTTTATTTCTTTATGCATAACTACATAATAGACAGCAAGCAAACATTAAGGTTTCTGGTTCTGTACCTGCAAAATTTAGTTAGGGTGAGCTTAAAAAGCTCAGTAGGGACCTATACCTTCATCACTAAAATAATATAGTATAATTAACATAGCAGAATTTAAACCATATTCAGAATGATGCGTAAGAATGCAATGCAAATGCCTTAACTATACTCGTTAATCCACATAACTAAACACCCAAACCTTGTACGTCCCATTCCGTACTTATACCATTTGATCCTGAATGTTTAAATATATGAACTAACCCCCATCCCTAAACATCCCCGAACTCTCCTTTTGTTAGTCATCTTGCCTAAACTCTTCGTCTTCAGTCCCGAATTACCCTTAAAGAATCTGTGCACTGTGGGCTCGCTTGAGACCTGTTACCTACTAAGAGTTTGGCTCAACTACACAAAAGCTAATAGTCACTACCTTAGATTCCCAAAGTTCTTTCCGACAATCCAACTTTACTCCCATATCATGAATCTAAATTGCATTTCAAACATTTATACTCAAATAACCTTCAGAAACAATATTCATATTCAATTAGAATTTAATAGGTATATCAAACTTGTATGTGTACTTAAGTAAGCAATAATAAAATTAATATATATAGAAGGTTTCCCATAACGCCCCTACCTTGAATTCGATTAATTTTGTTCCTCTGAAGAACCTAATCGGAACACAAAAGTACAACCAAAAGTATAAATACAAGTAACACACATTAGTAACCAAACTAAGAGTTTAATCACAAAATTAATATTATCTAAAGAAAATACATAAATTATGGAATCTTATAACTCAAATAATGTCACTCAAATAAAGCAAAGAAGACTAGAAAGGAATCTGGAAAAGAAATTAGGTGTGGTAAAAACAGTAGTTTGCATCTCCACAAAATCTGCAGAAAAAACAGCACTATTGAACCAAGTTTAGGCTCATTTTCAAACATTCAAAACTAAACCAAATCGTATAATGTTACATGGGTTTTGAAGTTTATGTTCTATACTTTAAAAGCATATAAAGTTTGTGGAAAACATAGCTCTAAATTGGAAGTTATGCCAAAAAGAAAAATGGAGTCTTGAAACTGGAAACCCAGTTTTCTGCTGCTGTTTGGTAGCTCACGACCCAAGTTTAAATAAGGTTTTGATCAGCCAAAACTCAATGGAACTGAGTGAAAACAATTGGGTTACGATCATGGGCATATGTCTTTTCAACACACTAAAAATTTTCTCCAAATGAGCACATAAAGACCTATAAATTAAGAGCAAAATAAGTCCACTCGAAACTTGAGTTTTCTTTGCGAAGAAATTAATTGTCTGCAACTTACATAATAGTACACTTCCAATTCATATACAAAACCAAAAATACTTCCAAGTAGTCCAGAAGTCATGTATACAACACCCAAATATGACATGACTCAAAATTAATAAGAAATTGACCTTTTGAACCAAACCCTTGATCAAGAAATTTGATCTACACACCTAATCAGAATTACCCAACTCTAATTCAAAGTTCAGATTGGTTCATTGAACGGTAGAGAATCCTAAATAAAACTAAGAACTCCAAATATATCATGGTAGTTTCAATTCAACTTAAGGAAATTAAATTCGAAAAAAAATCAAAATAATCAAGGACAAGAAATTTACCCTTAAATCTCTAAATCCTTCCTTCACAATCACGTTCTCTAACTCTCAATTTCTCTACCCCCTTTTTTATTTCTAATGTTTTCCCACTTCTATGCATCCCCTTTTATAGTTTCTCTAATCCTACTCAATCTTATCAGAGCCATGATGAAAACCTAGCGTCCTAGGCCATCCACCTCCTGCTTATAGACCTCTGTGGCTCTTCTCAGTTCATCCTGTGCCGAACACACTCCTTGGTGAAATAAGAGATGAACAACTCTCTATAACACACTCCTTTGATCAATCAAAGGTCGACCTATCACAAGATTTCCTAACCTCTATCCATTTTGAGTATGAAGAAAGAAGATTTTTTTTCTTTCTATAGTTGTGGAAGAGCCACCTCCTCTCAGCTTCTTTGTCTCCCTCGCACAGAAAGGAAGAACGTGAAAGAACTTTCTTTTCCTTTCTTTTGTGTGTGTGTGTGTGTGTGTGTGTGTATTAAATACTACTTCATTGTTATACCAAAAACATAATAATAATCCTTATTTGTACCCTAAAACAATAATAATAACAAAAATAAGAAATAAAAAGTATAGTATTAAAAGGTACTAAACAAATTAATAAAAATTAAGCACACTAAAATTTTGTATAAAAACAATTATAATCACACTTCACTCTTAGTTAAACGAGGGATATTACACAACCTTTCTTCCCAAGTTATGCCAAAGTTATGTGTCTGCACTACGTTTTCGCAGAGAGTATCAACCAGCAATAGTGGACGCATTCCTCTCTCAGGCGAGATAGTTCCAAAACATATTGGCTCCGGGCTCCATCTTAGTGTTGGTATCATTACCATGTCCTCTTGAGCTCTCCTTAGGATTATGTACTTCCCAGGATGAGTACTCTGTGGCACATGATCTCCTTCCCCCTCAGTCTTGCTATTTGCCTTTTTCTACCTCATTTTTGCTTCTCCAATGAAGTTGATTTCTTCCCCCATGAGGTACTTTCTCAAACTTCACATTTTCAGAGGTTTCCGAGGCAGTGGGGACTTTTAATGAGTTCATGTGGGCTTTGTGCTACCTCTAAACTCTCTTGATCATAGAGGCTCCCATTTCTTTGATAGGTCTCCCATCTTTTCCTACTACATACCATTTCCACCCAAGTCAGGCAGAATCTTTCTTGGTGAATAGGGATATAATGCTCTTTGTTCTTTCCTTCATTCTAACATCATTGTAACTTGGTTGGGGAGGCCTTACATCCACCCATTTTGGTATTTTGGCTTCTCTATCCTCCACCTTTTCGGAGGCTTCATAATTTTTTAATACCTCTGATAAGCCCTTTGGTTGAGAATCTTCCCCCAACCTTTGGAAAACATTTCTGGAAGTTTATTTCTCAACTGCTCGCATGATACTTCTGCGGACTTCTTGTTCCTCTTTCCCCTTTCTTCTAATCAATTCTTCATCTATAATAGCTCTTGATGCTGGTACTCCTAACTCACATTCGCCCTAGCATTTACTACACAACACCAGTCCTTTAACTATGGCTGCTTTGGGTTTCTCGGGCAGCTTGATAGTTCATTGTGTTGGTTTGTCAACTTGCCTCCTTTCTGCTTTCACTTCCCAAGTGGCTTTCCCTTTCTCTTTTTCCGTCCAAGTCAAGTTGATCATGTTTATTGAGCCTTTTGGGAAGGGATCTATGTCAATCATCATATTGCAATACTTCTTTTTCCAACAGCAACTTTCCTTTCACTATAAGGTCTTGTATCCAATCCTTGAACTGGACACAGTTGGTAATACTTCTTTCCCTTTAGCTCTTTTAGCTTAGGCATCTTTTTGGTGTTGTCGGGCATGATCACTCTTGCCGCTCCAACTCTTCATAGATCTGCAAGGCCTTGGTTAAATCAAAAGAATAACTCTGGTATTTAGGGGGCTTCATAAGGACAAATCCACCATCATTCATCACCATTTTCTGATCCTTGACTGGTTGGACTAACCCTTTCATTATTAAAAGTTTGAAGGGGGTAGTCATCTCTGCCGTACACATGTCCATACCTTCTCTTTCATAGACATCATTTTGTTCTGGCTCAGCTCCTTCAAACTCCACTTGGTGAATTACAGCTTTATTTTTGTAAAAATAAGAAGCCGATGAATGCTTCACTTGCTGTTCCTCAAGCAACAACCTTTCACACTTTGTGGTAACAATTACCAATTCTTGTAACTCATTGAACTGTACATCATAAAACTTTTTTCCTCAAAAGTAGCCTCAATGCCTTGTGAGCAATGGATATGAGTTGGGCACGATTGATAGGGAATTGGCACCTCATTCTTGTCCTTCTAAACCTCATCATGAAGTCTTCTGTAGACTCATGTTCATATTGTGTCCCCTCCACTAAATCATTGATAGACATCTCCAGCTTCATCCTATAGAACTGCTCATGGAAAGCCATCTTCATTTGGCCCCAGTTAGCAATAGAATTAGGGGAACAACAGAGAATACCATTGAGATGCTAGGCCAACCAATGAGTTCCCAAACAATCTTAACTTATAATTAGGATTGTCTTCGAATGCCACGCAATGGTTGGAGAACTTGAAGATGTGATCTCTAGAGGATACACTGCCATCATCCCCACTAAAAGTGGGAAACGCGGGCATCTGGTAGGTGATCCTGAACAGTGGGCGAGCCTGAGGTTAAGCATTCTAGGCCACCATCCTTCTTAACTCAGCTAACTCATCTCTGAGCTACTGGTTAGCTATATTGTTGTATGGGGTATGTGGGGCTCATCATTTCGAGTTACGATCATTGCCTGAGAAGGTTTCCTTCTTTGGGTCGTGCTGTCTCCACTTGGCATCCCCTCCCTTACTGGCCAATGGTGGAGACCTATAAGGAGAAGGTTTGTCTGCCTTGGCAGGCTCGCTTTTTCAACTGGATTCTCCAATTAATTGGGGCATGCCATACTTCTTTCTTTCTTACCCGCTCTGCCCCCTACTACCTAGTGAAAATAATAGGGGGTCGGACAACTTTGTTTCCAAGATCTCCTCTAATATTGGCTGACTAGCTCCAAATCCTTATTTTTTCCTTTATCCCTCTTTTCCTCATGCACAAGAAATAGGGGGATAACTGGTTATTTCTCAGGGCTCTCTTCCCTCATTATTTCCCTGGCATAACCATTATTTGGAGTAGAGTACTCCAGATCTAATTTTCTTTGTTGACTCCCTGTTAAGGAATAGAGTCTGCTTACTTCTCCTCTGGTTTCTAGAGTAATCTTCTCCATACTTTTCAGCACTTGTACCATGGTGGCTTGCAAATCTTCATTAGTCACCTTCCCTCCTGACTTCTCGGATGAAGTCGGGCTTTCTAGAATAGCTGGTCCCTGCAGGGAAGGAAAATCATCTGGATGATTTATCATGCTCGATCTTGGTAGACACTAGGGTGGCCCGTATTCTGTGTTCCACCCGATGGTTTTCTCCTTCTTTCTTTTTCTTGGCGTACAAGACTATGAATATCCCACAGGCATGCCAAAACTATGTTCGGGCAAAAATTTCTTTGGAGAAGGATCCTCGAACCTTAGCACAACTCCCCAAGGGATTGGCACTTTGGATGTGTAGTCGAGCTCTTACTTGTTGATGTGCTACAAGAAGAGGAGAAAGTTAGTTATGAAATGTGCCTTTATGGGCCTTAGGTGTAGGCCTTGAGACTCACAATCAAAACTAAGTGTTAGGCGTGCCACTGCTATTTAGTATAACAGATGTGGAACAAGAGTGTTTTTAGTCGATTACTTGCGCCCTAAGTTACTCAAACTTCTTGTTATCAAAGGATTATCGTGGATAGGTTAAGTCCACATTAAGTTCTTTTTCTTGCCTTGTAAACAAGGACTTTTAGTTCATAGTCTTGGATGTTCAAATGAAGGGAGTCCATGCCCCTTTAAGCCGCTTGCTTGGATCTTAATTGATTTTAATGATAACATATCCATTAAATTAACCAGATCCAGATGCAAATGGAACTCTTAAAATAGGAAAACTGATGGAAATAACTTGAATACAAACTGGAGAATGAATTAAGTAATAGATCTACAAATTTAGAAAAACAAACAAAAAGCGTTGGGCAAGATTTCACCTTGTCTGTCAAGGTTGACCCTTTTGCAATCACTGCTCTTTGAATTAACAGGAGTTTATATGCTAAAAAAGGATGGATGGTAAACAAGTTTACACAAGGGAATCGAAATTATGCCACTAAGGGAAATAGCAGAGCTTTAAACTGGGCAAGAGATAACTTGTCGTTAAAATGACTGAATCTGGCTTGAGAGCAGAGTTTGTATGTTTGTTTGTTTGATTAGTTAAGTGTCTTTATCTTTAGGGCCTCTTCCTCCTTTTATAGGCCAATTAGCCTGACTGCTGTGACTTTGCTCTTACCCGAAAGCATCTGAATGGTAGTGAGTCATCAGCCTTTTACTTGTAATGCCACTAGAAAGTATTCTTTGGCTGGTAGTAGATTAGTTTTCATCACTTGTCTCTTCAATGGTAAGAACGTGGCTTGTATCTTGGCTAAGAAGGCTTCACTTTGCCCTTGGGCTTGGTACTGGGCTTCAAACAAGTCCCCTTTTAGTTGGCATCCTTGGACTTTCCTTCATCTAGGTCCAATGTTCAAATATTAACCCAAACACCAAATCTCGAAATATCTCGAAAGAGTTAGTGCGTCTTAAGAATTATCCCAATTAGATCAATAATTCGAAGACTAGCATGATTAAACAAACAATGGCTTGATCAAGAGAAGTGTTGTGTGGAAGCTAGAAGTTCATTAGTTTTGCATGAAAAAAAAAAGAGATTAGGTGGTTGTATGGTGTTCTCTATTGAATAACCTGGGCCTCCTAAGGTGGCAACAAGGCTTATGATGGCTGGAATACTTAGAGTGAGGTTATGGAAAATACTAAGGTTGCAAAGTAATGCTTCCTGGGTTTCTTTGGCTTACTTGCACTACATGCGGTTTACAAATTTTTAATGCAATTATACATGTGAATTGTTTCACTTGTTTTGATATTTCATAATTCTTTTTGGGGGTGTGATATCCACACAACTTTTTTTACTTCTCCCACATCTTTTTAGTTTTCAGCCGTCAGATCGGATGAATTGAAGAAGATCAACGGACATAAATTAAGAAAGGGTGTGTGAGAAGTAAAAATGGGTGTATGGATAGCACACCCCTTCTTTTTGTTCAATTATAAGCGATCAACCACAAACACAGAGGTAACTGATCATAAAAGATTTTGAATTTTTTAACTAAAGTGAATCCAAGTAGCATTTGTCCTGACCGTACAAAATTTTAAAATTCTATACACTGATTTACAACATAAAAAGTAAGATATATATAACACATATACATTACATCAATTGGACCACAAATTTCGCCGATTATACCAATAACAGGTTCGTTGGAAATTGGAATGGTGAAATGGCCGGAGAATACAGGGTTGGAGTGTTGGGGTCACCGGAGAAAGGAGGGTTAGGGGTGGGTCAGGTCACTGGAGATGGATGTTTGGATATGAATATAGCAATAGTTAAGAAGAGCACATGTCATATTCTCATTGGCCAACATAACTTGGTGAGTAAAATGGGTACTGACCAGTATACCCAAGTATTATCCCTATAAAATAGAATAAGAGAATACGAAACAACAAAACGTCACACGAAATTAATTAGAAATCATGGAAAAGGGAAAAACTAATATAAACAAATAATAAGCAGGCGAACCATTTGTTGGTATTGCTCTCTTCTTCAGATACCTTATTAAGAGCTAGTTTAGAATTGCAGTTCTTTAAAAAATGTTTTTGTTGTGTTTTAAGAAGAGCCTAATAATTTCTCTAACCGATGCTTTGAATTGCCAGGTGGACGTGTAATGATAAAAAATGGCATCTCATTTCATCCCAACCGATCAGCTAAAAGCTGATGTGGATTGAAGCCTTAGTGGTTGGTGTCAAAATGATGCCTCTAATATTCTGATGACACATAATTATTTCAATTTTTTTTTTTTAACTTTTGGGCCAGCAATTTGGAAAAAATAGTAAATTAAAATACAAAATAATTTACTAGACACGTCGGTTGAAGATAGAAATTTAACATAATGTCAAACTGCCACATAGATCATCAAATTAAAATTTGAAGGTCAATATCTAATATCTCCTTTGAAGATGCTCTAAAAGTCTAACTATATCATTTATTTCTTGCCATACATTATTACCTATGATCCTTAATTAACTCTACCTACATCTCTCCTTTTTCTCCCGCCAAAATGATATAGTGATATAACTCGATTTCAGTTGCCATTTGAGAGGGTAACGGGACCGATTCCACATCTACCTAGAACCAATCAAATTTAAGTGACCATAAGCATACATTGATTGAACATATGCCGTTCTCTCTCTGACTCTCTTTCTCTTAAACAAAGGACCAAACAAATATTTCTAGCTCCCCTAGTTATGGCCTTTGTAAACAGAAGACAGTCCGTCCGGAAAAACAAGGTTTGAAATTTTAAAACCTCTAGGGGAAGAAAGAATACCAATATGGTTTGAAGAGTTCTCAGTCATCTTGTTGAGATGTCTAATTAACGATTCCATACTCAATATGAAAATATAGGGTGAAAGTGGATCACCTTGTCGGATACCACATTTAGGATAGAAATAACAGTGTGCTTCACCATTGACTAAGCAAAGCATGATCAATGAAGATTTTCTTAACCATACTAATAACCAAATCCTTAATAATGTCCCAGCAGTCATGGAAGAATCTAGCACTTAGACCATCAGGGCCAGGAGCCTTTAGAGCCCCAATACTTTTAGTAGTTAACCAAATCTCTTCATAAGTTATGGGGTTCAACAGGGCAGCATTGTCCCCCGAAGATGCAGAAAACAATGATATCCCTAATGTTTTGAAGATCACTTAGGATGGGGGGCACATCACAACAGAAACATTTTTTAAAACCTTGAACAAAAATTTGTTCCATCCCTTCATTAACAGCCCACTTGTTACCTTCACCATCTCTAATCTTGAAGATCTCGTTTCTTTTCTTGCGAATTGTTGCAATCGTTTAGAAAAACCTAGTGTTTCTATCCCCCAGCTTTAGCCAATTAATCTTTGCCTTTTGAGCCCACTCACCTCTTCAGTTCTTAGAACACTACTCAACTCTTCTCTTAAGCACTTCTCAAAGTTTAATATCAAGATATCCCCCTTCATAGCTCGTTTTTGTTTTTCACTGAGGCGATAAAAAAGTATTTGTTGTTTAATTTTTATGTCGCCAAACTTCCTTATTCCATTTTCGAACAAGAAATTTAAAGGTTCCAGCAGAAGCTTTGAACCTATCTTATCCAGTAACCTTTGAGAATTCACAATGACCCGATCCAATCTTTCAAACATAATAGAGTTATCTTGATGTCCGTCACACCACGTAAAAGGAACACCAAAAGCATTCAAAAAAATGAAATTGGAGGATCCACCAAACTTTTCAAACAAACTTGCAATGTTGTTAAAGTCTCCAATAAGACACCAAGGCTAACAAATAGGGTTAAGAGACATAATTAGATCCCAAAGAGAGTGCTTCAAATGCTTATGAGGGAATGAATAAACAAAAGTGCAGTAAACTCATAATTTGAAGAGCAATCTTTTACAAAATAGTGCATGTTTCTAGAAGAAGCGTTAATAATATTAGAGACACAACCTTGGAATTCCATAGAAGGCACATACCACCTGATCTACCATCAGGACCACAACCATACAATTGATCAAAATACTTGACATAAACATTCCTAGGGACCTTGTCAAAAGAAGTCTGTTTCCAAAACGCAAAAAAAAGATCCACCATCATTAAACTACACACATAATTAAAATTACTGCTAAAATCCATCCTTCCTTCTCCTCTGCAATTCCATGACCCAATCTTTATCAGTCCAGTTCTTCGAGATAACTAGTCCCAGCCTCATTCGCAAACTCCTCTCGGATTCTCTTTCTTGGACTCATCATACCCACCTTTAACCTCAGGGAAGGCCTACTGACTTCAGCAGCCATTGACGCAAAGACCATATTCACATCCATCTCCCCCTTGTTACTCACAACTCTATTACTCACCCCAGAACCTACATCATGATAAATACCACAAAAAAACCACTGAGGGTGCAATATAAAGAAAAATCATTTTTAACCAATATAAAGCTCATTTGGAAGTCATAAAAACCTATCCATTTAATCTTATAAAGAGTGTCTAAACTAATGATATGCCAACCAAGGTAATCAATTATATACCAACAAGCTAAATCTAAAAACGAATTTCGAAAAAAATTAACTTCAAGCTATAAAAATACCTCCTGCACATGATCATCTTACTGGGAGACTTCCTCCAATCCTGGACCAAGTCAGCTCTCGGGACCCACTTATACTTCTCAACTTTTCCAACTTCTTTTCCAGCATCTCTTGGCGGCTTAGAGGCAACATCCTTGTAGGACTTCCCTCCCTCAACTTGTCCAAAACCATAGTGTCTCTAAGCTTTCTTTTTCCACTTTGGGACCACCGTAGTCCAACCCTCATTTTCTTATGGTTCAACAACCATTATATGCCCTACCTCCTTCGTTTCCGTGAAATTCTCCTCAGGTAGCAAAGCAACAGGGAAACAAAGCATGACATCATCATGTAAAGCTTCCCTTATATCAGCATCGACATTTGTGTCTTCAAGGAAAATCGCAGGCTCTTCCTCGAACATTCTCTCAATGAGGAAGCATCTATCATCCACTTCATACTCCAGACAAATGTGACCATCAGGCCTCCTATGCTCGCAATAAAAACAAACTTCGAACAGCTTCTCATAGCTTACTAGAAAGGGGCAATCATCATCATCATCATTAATAATTAAAACTCTTTTCAAATGGACCCTTAAATCCACCTCCACAAGGACCCTGACAAAAACTCCATTAGGATTAAGAGTAACTTCGTCAACTTTAAGGACATTAACTAGCAGGAAAGGTGGGCTTAGCCTCACAAATGATATTATCTACACTAAGGGGGGTTGCTTAGCCTCACAATAGGTTAAGCAATAACGTAGTTCATATTCACATTTTGCAAGAATTGAACATAAGGCCTCTCACTTACCAGTGAAGAGGAATACCACACCGTAGTACTAAGTGGCAATATTTTAAGTTTTAAGTGAGAGATTTTATGTTTGAATCTTTTGCACATGGTATAAAAAGAAAAACATTACGGTTTTTTACAACAAAGTGAACCCCAACAAAGAAATCCTAGCGTAATCCCATATTTAAGAGGAAGTTCGTACCCAAGAGAGACCAATTGTGAAATTCTAGCCCAAATTCTATCCCAAGACCAAGCCCAACTTTAATTGGAAACCCAAGCTAACTGCTAAGCACTCATGCAAAATCTTCCAATTTTCACTTGTCTGTCAGACTTACATATGGTGGATTGTTCTGACATTTAATGTCTTATTCTTAATGGCGGAATTAGAAATTTTTCACTAGATGGATTAGCTTATGGATTTAAATCTTTATAAACAAAGAAACTTGATACTGTATTTTTCACAGTATCATCTAGCTTAAGAAAATTTTCACAAGGTGAGTTAAGCATTTTCGTTATTAAACAAATACGTGTTAAAATTCAAACAAATCCAAACGTGTACATGTACGAGAAGCGATGAGAAAAATGATGTAAGAAAAAAAGATAGTTCGAAAACTGCATTATATAATTTTATATAGTTAAACGAAGAGAATTAGGATTATTGACTAAATATATGGTGGGCTGCATTCAAAAATCAATAAAAAGTACATGTAAGATTTTAATTTTTCACTTAAAGCTACCTAGGCTATAGCCCATGATAGCTCTTAACGTGGCTCCTCCAGTGCTTATTCTTCAACCCACTATGTTCCTGCTTCAACCCTTCTCATTCTTTTAGTATAGATTAGTGTAGAATATCGTTTGTACCAAATAATTCTACTAAAGGGCGACTTCTAGTGTCTCACATACGAGCAGCCTATCTAGCACTCAGAGCTGCTTCCACCTAAATGTCTCCGATGCCCGTATGTAGGTGGTCGTCTCCTTCTTCATAAGATCATCGTTTCTCGCATTTGAGTAGACTTGCGAATTGCGAAACATTATTTTCAAACAACCTCAAAGCTTTTGAAAATAAATTAAAAGAGCATCAGAGGTCTGTGCATTTGGTCCAATTCACAATTGCACCTAAACACAATAACTTATATTTGGTTCTTATTATTTTTCTTTCTAATTGCATGGATTAGGATGCTTGCCACAAACTTCGTAACTGATCTGTAAATTCCAAACTTAGACATTATTAAAGTTCAAAAGTTCAAACATGACGACCAACAATCATAGGCTGGCAACAAGATTTTTTAACAAATGTACGAGACAAGAATACAAATTATTACTTCTCACGTACTTATATATCTAACTAAACTTTGGTAAGCTAGCTACATACATTGTGTCTCACGAAAGCTATTATTTCTTAGATTATATTTTATATATGTGTGTGTGTGTGTGGGGGTTAAGATCGGGAATCATTATTTTTTACACACTATTTGTAAAACCCACTCCGTAAATTTAAGGATTCAAATCGTTTATAGTTTAATTTTATAATTCGTAGATCATATCATTTTGAATTTTGATGATTTTTGATATCTTTGAGAGAAGACATTGGGACCATTTTTCCCATTTAAATCAGCCATAACTACACAATCTGTAGATTTGCAAGTGCATGTAAGTTTGAGATTGTTTCTAACAAAGTAAGACCGCTTATGCAATGGATTTGTAACTCATTTTATTAAGAGAATTTCTTTTAGTTGTTTTCAAAAGTTGGAAATGGTTTTTTTTCTTTTTGAAAAAAAAAAAAAGAAAAAAATTAGATTTTCTTTTAAATATATTTGGTAGAAAATTTTAGAAGTGCTTCTAAGATACGCATCTTCAAGAAAAACTTTAAATTTGTGTTAAATTAGCAAGAAAATGGTGTCAAAAAAATATTTTAACTTTAATTTTTCATCTCCAACAAAAGCTCACAGTTTCTGAAACAACCTTCTCTCTCTTCTTTTCTCCTTTGCTCCAGGGTCCACCCTAGTATTTAATTAATTTTTAATATTTAATATTTAGCAAGTGAATAGTTGCACTCTAAGAAAGACTCTTTTACTTATCTCTTGGAGATGAATTTTTTGAGTTTAGCTCTTTAAAATATAATTTTGATTGTTTTACAACATAATAATGTGGTTCAAATTTGTCTTTGGTGAAAATCAAACCTAAGATCTCTAACTTACAAGTGAAGAGGAATGAATATCACTAAACTGTAGTGCTAAGTGACACTACATGTAACATCCCACATCATCCAGGGGAGTGGATCATGTAAGTCTTATATGTATATTCCCATCTCTACCTAGTACAAGACCTTTTGGGAGCTCACTGGCTTCGGAGTTCATCGGAACTCCGAAGTTAAGCGAGTTCGCACAAGAGCAATCCCAAGATGGGTGATGCACTGGGAAGTTCTCGTGTGAGTTCCCAAAAACAAAACCATGGGGGTGTGGTAGGAGCCCAAAGCAGACAATATCGTGCTACGGTGGAGTTGAGCCCGACATGTGGTGGGGGCCCGAGTCGGGATTTGACAATTTGGTATCAGAGCCAATCCCTAGCCGGAAGTGTGCCGACAAGGACGTTGGGCCCCTAAGGGGGGGTAGATTGTAACATCCCATATCGCCCAGGGGAGTGGATCCTGTAAGCCTTATATGTATATTCTCATTTCTACGTAGCACGAGACCTTTTGGAAGCTCACTGGCTCAAAACTCCGAAGTTAAGCGAGTTCATACAAGAGCAATCCAAGGATGGGTGACATACAGGGAAGTTCTCATGTGAGTTCCCAGAAACAAAACCGTGAGGGTGTGGTAGGAGTCCAAAGCGAACAATATCGTGCGGTAGAGTCAGGCCTAGATATGGTGGGGGCCTGTGTCGGGATGTGACACTACAAGCACAATTATGTTCTATAAAAGTAGTTCCAAACGGCAACTAAGCCAAATTATGGTACTATATGTTTTTTTTATGGATGGTACCATGTGTTCTTGACCTTTGTATATTGGTATATGCATGTGAAAAAACAATTAGTCTGTTTAATATAACTTATGAATTGCATTTAAAAAAACAAAAATTTGACCTTTTACCAATCATATAGTCCATGTGTTGGTGAATATATTTTAGAATCTCCAATATGTATGCACTTACAAAGGAGTGATTCCCAAGTTAATTATAACCCCAGTTCAAGCAACTTGGGTTTTTGGGTTGTTAGAAACACACATATGTATACTGGGAGATATATATACACTATTTTTAACTTCTTACATACCTTTGTATAATCTTGATCGTTACTTTCCCTTTGATTTATCCAAACACGAGCATCCATCTCTTGGAATTGCAGTATGTGTTCTAGTGCAATACATTGTTCCACAAACATGAAAAGCAAAAAAGAGTATAGTCCCAGTATAAAAGCATCTTCATTCGTTGGTGAAAGGTACGGGCAATGACATGTAAGTTAATGGAATGCAGTAAGCATGAAACACTTTTTAATTTTTATTTTTTGAATTCAAAGAACGAGAAACAGACTAATGAGAAGCTCAAAGCTTTATTTATTTGATTGAAGAACTTGCAGAAGTTAATCGCATTTTAATTTGGCTACTAAGAGTGCAAACCATGGTGTACTGAAAGACCTAATTGAGGTGTGGATATTACGTGCTAAAATGGATCGAGGAAAGGTCTACCATATCAGCCCATGCGTTAAGAGAAAATCTAGGAAAATCCTTTTTTCTGATGGACTGATGTAAGACAACTCTTGGGAGGGTTGACCTACCAAGTTTTTTGGGAGGCCTCGCCGTGCATTGATTTTCATTTCTTGGTAGGTTATCATAGGTGTAATTTTGAAATTATTTGTTAACCTCTCACGAAAGACAACTATGGCTATTAAAGAACTGGAAATAAAATAAAAAAATAAAAAATAAAAAATAAAAACCACCCATTTCTGTTACAATATAATAAGTGCATTATCGCACAATTTAGTCTAGTAGTATGCAGTTTTTATTTTGTTGGTGGAGGACCTGAATTTAAATCCCATAATAATTTAGGTCCTAATATATCCAGATGACCCGTTTTATCATTTATGTTCTAAATAACTTTGAATTGACTCTTGGCAAAGTAAGTGTTATTTTTTTCATACAAAGATATTAAGTAGAAGTACATAGAAATAATACTCAAACAGTAGTTCAAGGTGTAAAAAAATTTGTAGATTGAAGAAAATCACACTGGCAAAATAATAAGATTGTTAGGCTAATTGGAAAACACCAAGAAAAGGGGGAGAGGTGTCTGCCAAAGGTCCTCTAATGCTTAAGTCATAAATAAGTTTGAGAGAAATTGAACTTGAGAGAGTTTTGAGAGATAAATGATGATTATTGATTTCCTTATTTGACTTGGTTATTTATAGGAGAGACTCTACGTAGGCAACCAAGAAAGTGAGATTGCATGCCATGCTAGGCAGACATTTGTGTAATGCTAGTATGGTGTATACCTCACTCAACAAATTGCTGGTGCAATCTCTAGTGGTAGGCGCGATCTTTTGGTAGATGAGTCTGCAAAAGCAGAGGACTCCCAAGGGAGACTTTGAAGAGTCATTGCCTCCTTGGGCTCAGAGAAGCGCACAGTGGCAGGAGTAGGGATATCATGGGCCTGGAATGGACACCATGACATGTACTTGAGCCCGAAGGTCCAAGACCTATAGGGCAAGCAGGTCCTTAGCCCACTAGGGTTTTGTGTGTGGTTTACTCATGGCGTCAAAGGTAAATCCGTCAAATTGAGCTAATAGTTCACACTAGATAGTTTTGCCCGCGCGTTGCTGCGGGATCACAAATTGTGTGAAAAATTTGTTTCAAAGATATAAAAAGATTGTATGACAGAAAATGCTGAATAAATCTTTATATACGAAAGATTTGATTGATACAATCTATATACAAAAGATGATGTACATGTGAAAAAGATTAATCTTTACTTACATTCCTGCATTCTTACATTTTTCGAACTCACCTACTTTAACTCCTCCACAGTCAATAGGCACGAACCTTCATCTTTCTTGTTGGATTAAAAGCTGGCAAATCGCAGAGCTGAAACCATTTTCATTCAATTACAAAGTTGTAGAATCAAAATATCAATTTTATCAATTTACGAAATCACAAATATGCAGATTAAATTGCATGTAAAGAAATGTGTAAATAGAAAAGTATCAAATTGCAAAAGAAATGTTAACACAACACCACTACAATAATAAGAAATCTCAAATAATAACATCTACCACATATTATTTTTTAAAATGGATACCGGTAATAGATAACTTATAGCTTTCACTTGCTTACTGTTGTTAATGAGATACAAAATACAGCCAACAAAAGAAAACATAACAAATACCAAAAGAAAGATTAAGCTCCCAATCAAGTATTTAAATGAAAGAGATGTAAAGGTAGTCAAATAACTGAAAAACATCAATGTTTCAAATAATAACCATCACAAAATTATTCCACTCAAAGTCCCCTAAATAACACATCATGGGCATCCTGCCACGATTATCTGAGAATATATCATTGGTTACTGTTGAAAATATACTGCATTATCTTGAATTCAAAGTACAAACAATGAAGAATGCACATGAAGAACACACAATTTCTTTGCAAAACAATTTTATAATGTTATAATGTTGAATTGGAAATTCAGAATGAACTTCATTAGTTCAATATGAAAAATTCAAGAATTTAATCACACTGAAAAATGAAAATCACGAAGCAACGAAGAAGCAAGCAAACTACAGAATTCAAAGAACCAAACATGCCAGAACTGAAACATTAAAAATAGCATTTACCTATTTCAAAGATAAAAAATCCCAGATATCAGTATATCAGCACTCCCTGCAAAACACCAAAATCAGAAAATTAGAAAAATCTAATTTGATATCATTGTATCTTAAGAAACCACCAAATTTCCAATCAAAGAAAAAGTAATAAAAACCCCTGCATAAAATAATCAGAAGATAAAAGCTGAAATTTGTAAAGCATTTGTGCAAAGCACTTATTAGAGGAACTTACATATGGATGAAAGTGTTGGTCTCTTGTATCATGTTAGAGCAGCATTAGCTGGAATTTACAAATATAATACATTCTAAGCATTCGAATGATTCACTTTGCACAAAACCTAATCATCCAACTGTGCAGAAAAATAAAAAATGCACAATGACAAATTTGAATCTATAGTACTACAATAAAGAACGGAGAAAAAGTTACTTATTACAACCCCAGTTTTTATTGGTGTCATTACCCCCAATCTTGTACCATATACCAAGGTACTGAAAACATATTGTTTCACATTTAATTACACTGTTTCACATTCAGCTGTGCACACATAAAATTGGTATCAAATTTATTTCAGTAATGGCTCAATGGTGTAAGGATTCTTTATCGCTTGTTTTGACTTAGACAAATTTTTTCATCATTGCGGCTTTATTTTTTTCTAATACCATCACGTAAAATAAATGCAAACCAAGAATATCTAGAACAATATAAATAAGGAATTTCAAAACATTATAGCAGAAAATCAATTACATGCAACTTTTCTTTAAACACTCTTTAAATGTAGAAAACAAAACTAACCTTTTTTGTAGTAGCGATGATAAGGAATTAAAAATCAAAACAACATCTGCTAAAAAATACAAAAAAGAAAAATCAAAATGAAAAAAAAAAAAAATCAATCTTCAAAACCATATGCAAAATAGCGGATTTGTGTCATCATCATTATCCTCACCATTATCATTATCATTACCCACTTGCAATTCCTTGCTGTCTGGTTTCAAATTACTCTTAATTCTCATCCAAGTTAATGGGTTTTGAATCACCACCAACTTCTACAATTCCCAAATCACAAAATTCTAGTAAAGGGTATGCCAAAAACGCAAATTCAAAATTCAATTTCTTTTTGTACAGGACAATAGAAAGATTGAGACTTTTTTTACTTCTACAGTTCTACACACTTTCGAGCTCTAAATTTTCTCGGAAACAAACAGAAAGTCAAAGAAGTTGTACCTGGTCCAAGAGAAGAGCAGTGCTAGAAGAGATCTCTGGCGAGAAACTTAATAAGATGGACCAAACCATTGAACAAAGAAACTCAGTGAGACTAAAAGAACGATAATCAACCATAACAATTATAGTTAACAATAAATGTAAAAACCCAGAACCATTAACCTTCCTTAAAAATATGAACTATTGTCCTTATTACTATGTATTTAACCAGATCGCAAACAATCTCATTAGATCTCATGATATCATGAGGGGGCATAAACACATGCAATTATCAAGAAGTTAATTCTCCAATTTCTAATCACAAATTCCAAACATAAACAACGGAGTGCAAGGGATAAGAACATATTGGACTGATGAACGGAATAGCTAATGTGATGAAAATGCTCAAACCTTACTAACAACGCTGCAACTCCTGAAAAATCATAGACTCACAAAATCTGGTTTTACCAGGCAAACCGTGGACAACCCATTGCAATTTACTGCAAAACAAAATTGTTAGTATATCCAAAACACGATTAAAACCCACAAATCCATCACCAAAACAAATAATTTCCCTAACAAAATTAATCATATTAACAATTTTTTCAACCTGATATATAGATACACAACGACATGTATAAACATATCAGAGATATAGAGAGAGAAAGAGAGAGGTAGAGGTAGAGAGAGACCTGATGGTGTTGATGAACACTGGAGAGTGAGAAAAGCAGAGGACAACTGGAGGTTGCTAAAAGAGATTAAGTACAGTGAAAAATTAAATATTTGACTTCTGGGTACTTGAGAAGAAGTGAGATTTAGTTACCTATGTAAGGAGAGATTGGGAAATACTCTGAAACCCTTGCATCAGCAATCGCAAGATCAGGAAGAAAAAAAACCTTGGAAACCAATTTCATGACCTTCCACATAGCGCCGACAAATCTAGGTTTACAGGGATGCAAAACTCATCTGAAAAAAGAGAACCCAAACAAAATCTCAAATAAAAAAAAAAAATTTAAAAAGAAAAAGGAAAAGGAAAACCACGATCACAAAACCCCATATTTGAACAAAAGAAAACCCCAGATGTAAGATCCGAAGAACTCACCAAGACATGCTATCCTTTATGGGTAAAATTTTTCTTCGAATCAAACCGAGAGCGTTTATTGGTTGGGTGGTTTTTCAGCAAAACGGAGAAAGTGAAAGAGAGAAAATCCCTTAAACCACGAAAATCAGCAACCCTTTTCGCGAAAGAAAGCACAGTTATCACAGGAAACAGAGGATTGGAAGAAAGAACAGCCAAAACGAAAAAAGCAAAAGCCGAAATCAAGAAAAGCAACGAAGGAACAAAACCCTAACTCAAGATGACTCTCGAAGTCGAGAGAATAAGATGAGCGCCTCGTGGAAAACAGGGACACAAACGGAAAGAAAACAGAGAAGCGAGGGCAGTTCCGTCCGGACACTGGTCATCCACAGTACCCAACCCCTACGGGTTTTAGTATATATGATGTCATTCTCTTACAAAATGTAGTTAATTTATGTCTTCACACTATTATCATGCATTGTATAACTAGAATACTAGTGTATATATTCTTGTATCAGATAAGGTTTAACAAGGTTCAAATGACTTGTTATTGGAATGAGTTAATACCCCTTGAAATGCAGTTCTGAGAAAAAAGTTATAATTTCCATAATGGATATCAAAACTTCCATACATTTATCAATTGAGGTCGCGAGGAAGTATGAGGCAAATCCTGTTAGTATTTTCACATGTCCAATACATGTGTTCATCAATCGGACAACGAATTTATAGTTCAAATATCATGCAATAAAAAATTCATTCGGATACATTTCAGAAACGTGCATGAGCTTTTTTCTTCCTCTTTTATTTTCTTGTTAATGTTTTTGCTATCCAATTTCATCATGAATAACTAAGTACCTTAGGGTTCGGTTGAAAGCCAAGTCATTTTTTTATTGATTAATTTCATATTATACTTCACTCTTTACATATATTTGTTATGCTTGATCACCATAATCATGTCTTGTATTGAGTTTTTTACGTAAGTAAATTAAGATGACCAAGTCTTGTGCCTACGCCAGGTAACAAAAGAACTATCGCATGGGAAAGCGTTTTTAGTTTCAATACTTTCTTTTTAGTTATTTTCCACTCTTCGCTTGTTATAACCTACAAAACACAAATAGAATGTAAAGAGTAAAACAAAGGTGTAAACAAGGAGAATTAAGGCTGTTTATAGCTAAGCTTCCTAAAACTCGATTTGAATTTCTTTGACCCCTGTAACTCAAAAGTCGTCACTTTACTCCTTAGAACTTCAAATTCGCTCCACTTTGCCATATGGAACTCGATTTTGATCCAATTTTGCCCCCTGAAACTCAAAAATCATCATTTTACTCTTAAAAAAAAAATTCCAAATTCTTAAGTTCTTCCATCTCAGCAACTCAAGCACAACAACTTAAAAAAAAATCAATTCTTAATGTTTGTTTTTTCTTTTAAACTTAATATTTTATGATTATTGAATGTTAATGCATAGTAAAAATTTATAATCAAATTCATTGGCACATGTGGCATAATCTAATTGGGTGGTGAGTCCCACATTATTTTAGGGGTCTAGTTTTGAGTTTTACAAAGTAAAGTGATGACTTTTGAGTTACAGTGAGCAAAGTAAAATTAAAGTCGAGTTTCAAAAAGTATAGCTAAATTAGGGGAGAGAATTGATATGAATACAGCGTCGAGTTTATGAGCACAACATTACGAACTCCTTGTAATCTTTATTTGATAAATAAAAAGGTTTAAATTGTCTGATTAGCAAGTAGTAATCACAAGGTAACAGAAGACTTTCAAAAGCCATCATCGCAGATCCTGTACAAATACAACGGCCTAGTTTCTTTGATGAGCCTTTTTAGCACTAATTTTCCAACTTTGGCATATCGTTAGGCTTTTGTGATTGCTTCTTTTATCTCCCTTTTGGGCGTGCGTATTTAGCTTTTCCTTGACAATTGGTAATTTGGCATCCCCCACCCCCCGAAGACCTAATTTTATTCCCCCTTTAAACAACTCGATCCGATCTTTTAAATGATCTGTTTATCTTTTCAAAGATCTTAAAGTACAACTGTATCTCTTTACTTAACAGCCTTCGTTTTGGTTGTGGCTTCACTGTATCTGCCCATAAGTCTTTCTTAATTATACTTCTAAATCATCATTGGGTGAACCTGCTCACTCACTAAATAATTTTTATTAGGACCTCTAAGCCTCCAATAATTTTAATTTATTTCTTAATTCTTTTTTTTTCCCCTTGCTTTGATGTTCATGTGGCTCCATATACTAGTTTACTAACTCATATCGATAAATATATTCTTTGGAATGAATCCAAATCTTTTAGGTACAATAGATTAAGGATTTGATAATGTTGGTTTGCTACCATTTGTTTAATATAAGATTAATGATAAAGAAATTGGGGGCACGAGTTACTTGTAATATTATAAAATTAAAGGTTGAAGGATATAAATTAAATTAATGGGGTTTTGTTTGATTAATTAGCAATTAGCTACATAGGCTTATATTTCTAATTTAACAAGTAGGTAGTAAGTTAGGTTCAACTTTTTCAAGTGGCACATCTTATTGTCACATTTCCATCGATTCATGAATAGACTATATCTTGTCACATGAACATTTTATTTTTTGCCTGTCAATATTGTCAAGTTGTTGACATTGACCTACAAACTTAATTGATATTTAATTACAAGTCAAATACTTATAATGGTTTATATACATTAATCATCCTTCTTTCCTATGTTATTTACGGATGATAAAATGTGTTGTCGACCAATAATTAATCAAAATATGGTGTTTGTTTTTTGAACTTATATATAAAAAGAAACATCAAAGTGGTAGGCACACCTTTGCCATAATAAAGATCCAGATTGGCTAATGTATAAATGGATTTTTTTAGGTCAACCATAATGCATATGTGGTTAATGAGGCTAATTTAGTTTTATTTTATTTTATTTTTTGAATCTGCCACCTAAATGTCATTGCTAAGTTTTAAATAATTCATTATTTATTTCTTACGGAATTATAATTGATTATCTAGAAATCTAGCATGAAGCGATTTTAGTTATGAGTAATGCTACAAAAGTCGTACAATGTCGTCTCCTTAACATTTTTTTTATTATATATTCATCACCATTACCTCATATTTTAAAGTTATGTTGTGTGTGACAACCCGTCCCTACTTTTACAATTTATTAATTTAAAAAGCGTGAATTGACAAAAATGCCCCTAGAGGCAAGGATTTTGACTTTCGTTGGCCATCGATTAGAGAGATGTAGGACTCATTCTTTTAGTGTATTTGTGTAGTACTCGACGATACGAATGCATGGGCACAAGCGGAATTAAAATTGGAGCTACGACGAAGATTTTATGGACTTACGATGTTCAAGGGCATTTTGGTAAATTCATTATTCTAGATAATGCCTTTCATTATTTTATTAATTTTTCTATGTAAGATTTGCATGGTGGGACCCACCCACGTGGGCCTCCTATCCCTTGCGTCCGCGTATCACTCATCCTCCCATACTCTCTTAGTTCTCTTATCCCTCACCTCTCTCATCTCTCATCACTCTTTCTATAAAAAATTCTCAGGACCTTCTCCTTCTCGGCACGCTAAGAGCCCCACACCTTGCGAGCTCCATCACCTCCGTCGCACAACACCACCATCACCACTTCATTCTTTTCTCAAACCCAGGGCAAAATCCTTGAATCTCGACAATAACTGACCACTGTTCAAATTTTCTTTTTTCGACGATATTCACAGTGAGTTCTTGCCGTTCACGACGAAGAGCCATTGCGGGAAGGAACTTCCCAGATTTTTCGGTGGCTTTTGAGCCTTTTTCCGGCCAACTCAGGCCACGGTCCAAGAAACCAAATGTGCGATTACTATCAGGGACTCCGACTATTCTAGTTCAAACGGTTGCGACCTCACAAGTAACAGTGAGTGGGACTTTTCTTTATATAGTATATACATATTTGTTAGTTTCCATTTATACATTTGAAAAAGAATTTACTACGTATGCCTAGATTAGACTAATGTTTACAAGAATTAGCAAAATGACGGAATTTACGAAATTATTCCGTATCCTGCGGGATGCACAAGTATGTGTGGGATGCTTTAATTATATTTAAAGCCGTGAATATTATATGCTGATTAGAATTATCGAATCATTGTGGCATGATTATATTTATGTTATCTGCTCATCGTTGCTGCACTGGTGTTAGAACTCACCAAAGCCAGGGCCAGTCTTTCACGTGTATGTGCACATCGCACCGTACGCTCACTTTGGATCCATAGTAGGTGCTAGTCCTGTCCTAGATTGCTATAGGCAACTAGGACTTGTATGTGCTGTGCATAACGCTAGTCTTCACATGATTGTAGTAATAGAGTGTATATCATTGTTACACCCAGTCCTGTTCATGTCAGAATATCTCTACATGAACTCATGTGCCAACATTTGTTGATGAGCACCCAATATGATATGTTTGCTTATGCAAGATTATGTGATTATGGATGTCATGTGATTATTTATGAAATATTGTGCCGTATTTAATTCTTGAAATATTGCAGGCTACGGTAAGTATTTTCTTACTATACGTAGTATGTATATTTTGGAAATTATACTTGTTTTACAGCGAGGGGTTATTATGTTTTCAAAAAAAAATTATAAAGCTTTTATTTTAGGCCCATTCACCCTTATTTTTCACCCCTCCAGGTTTTAGTGCTGAGCCTTCATGTCGACGAGGATTCTTCGCAAATCTTGGTATTCATGGTTACCTTCGATGGTACAATTCTCATCCTACCTTACTATACTTTACTTATGCTCTGACATCACACGTGATTTGGGTTCATTCCCGCTCACTAGCGCACTCTTGTATTTAGGCACTTTTAGGTTTAAATTTATTCACATTTTCCACATCACTCCACTCTATGGCTTCGTCACCCTCCGAGTGTCGGCCAGCACAGCTCGATTCGGAGTCCAGGTGGACATTCCAGGTCGGAGTGTGTCATTGTGCATGTTCCTATGTTAAGATTTTCAAATGTTTATTTCAGTAAATAGCAATAATAACATGAATTCCTTATCATACAAGTAACACACACACACACACACATATATATATATGTATATATGTATATATATTCTAATTATTCTAAACTGCAGACAAATAATCAAATGCATATAAAAGAGTACATAAATCTCTAGTCAAAACAAAAAAATTCTGATTTATCTTTGTAAAAATGTTCTTTAAGGCACCATATTTTCAGCAAGAAAACGACATATATACAGAATAATGAGCAAATTAATTAATAAATAACCATTTAAATTAACCAACTGGCTTGAAACCTATACAGTCTTGAATCAGACGAGAAATCGCTTGAATCAGTATGTTTCACTATGATAAAGCGAAAGGAAAACGTGTGCATCGTTAGTGGGTATGCTCTCATGAAATGTGAATTGGCTTATTGCTAGCAGAGTTTGAAAGAGCAGGCATCTTCGATCACCACATGGCTTGTCATGTAGAGCTTACTGATTTGCTTTTTTCCATGCAAATGTACATGTACATACAGTTATGATTCAAGGACGGACACTTTTGACACACATTTGTAGGATCAACTTCATATTGTATTTCAACGATATGAATCATCTATATTTCATTACATCATTCATAGTTCACCACTGCAAAGAATTAGACAAATCCAAAATCATTAAACATTCATTTGTAATGATGAAAATGGACGAATATTGTTCTATAAAGAAATACGAAATTTAATCCAACGGTCGTATTGGTTTCCAATTTGAGTGATTTTGGTAGATATAATAATGAGAAAAAACATCAAAGATAGATTGTTTGATCGTTAAAATACATTGTAAGTAAGTCCGGCAAAAACTTGTATCAAAAGATGTGTTAAAAACGTGTCATTGAATTCTAACCCATATATGATATGGTCCCTCTTCTTCCTTGTCTTAGGGCTTTTCCTGGTTCACGCCTTATGGTCCCCCCTCCCCTTTCACCTTCGTCAATTTGTTTTTTCTTTATGTCTAAAGTTCCCTAAAGTTGATCTCGGGTACTACATTATATGGGTGAGTGGGCACTCATCATGAATCATGATCTATTATGATCATAGATTAGATTATTACATACATATTGTTTCAACATGAACTCTATTAATTTGGGTTAAACGAATTAAAGTCACTTTAATTAATCTTCTTTTAAACCAACTCTAAAAGTTTGGATAAAAATCTAAATTTTAGCACAATAAATTTAGGTTCTAACTCAGAAACAGTTTTTCTTTTTCAAAAATTTTGGCTTAAAATTTTAGTTCGAAAGTATTAAAGAATGATTTTAGCCCAATTTTAAAGATGAAATTTATGTAGATTATCATAGTTTATGTGACAGCCCGTCCCAAAAACATTTTAACGCACGGGTGAAAAGACACTTTTGCCCCTAGTTTGTTTTCTTTACATTTATTGGTTGTTTTTGTGTTGTGTTGGCATGTTTTGGGCCACACACACACCCCCACACTCCACCACCTTTCCTCTGTTTCCTGCTACTGTCCCGAGTCCCCTTTCCCTACCCATTTCCTTCGAAACGTACGGACACACACCCAAAACCTATCAAACCTTTACAGATCGAGGGAACCAAGACCATATTCGAGCTCGTGAGGCTGGGAGGAGTGCAGCTATACCATTTTCAGGTAAGAACATCAACGTTTTCACGTCGATTCCACAAAGTCCGATTTGGGTACTATTCATGCACACGTGATTTCTCACGTTTTAGGAAATTTGAAGCTCGTAGGTAGCTTGGTGAGGTCCCAAGGAGGCTCGAAGTGGTTCGTTTGAAGGATTTGGACGTCGGGATCACTGGTTTCGAAGTTGGCCGGAGTAGGGTTGTTTTGACAGGTGAGATTTCATGATTTTTAACCCTTAAATGTAGTGTAATTGTGTTCCTCTATTTCCAAGCTTCAATTTGGTACCAATTTTGTCAAATTTGGGTGAAAAACGAAGGAGATATTGAAGTTTGAAAATTTTCCAGTTTTCCGGCGCCGGAGAAGGAGACGGAATATTCCGTCAAGTCTGACGGAATATTCCTGACGCCATTGACGGAATCTGTCAAAACTGACGGAATATTCCCTACGGCGTCAGTTGACGCCGTCAACGTGCCAGGCACGTGCCTGCGCGTGGCCGGCGCGTGGGGGCGCGTGCGGCGGTGGAAAATTTTTCTAAAAATTTGGGTGTGTTCCTGAGGTCGAGTAGAGCTCGTTGGTATATTCATTTGCCCAATTTGAGCAATGTATGAGAAGTTATTACAAAAGGTTGGTTATGTGCTTTAAAATTAACGTTTTTGTAGTTGTTTCGCATATAGGTGATACATATCCCGAGGACGAGCGTGGTCACTCGAGGCAGGGGGGCTACGACCCTTCCACATATCAGTGAGTGGGCTTTTGGTTTTCCGTATATACCTATATACTTATATTTTCCCAGAAATTGATTTAAGTTGTTATTTGTCATATGCCATGCATTACATTATAGTTGTTTGTGCATCGTTAGTTACATTATTAGTTGCATACATATACATATGCATATTGGGTGCTGTGGACGCACAGGTAAGTGCCAGGTAAGTGTTATTCATGTTTATATTTCAGTAGTGATTCGAGATGCTTAGAGAGCTCATAACCTACACCCCCGGTGTTAGTGCTCCCGCCCAGAGTAGGGCATAATCCTTCACGTGATGTTCACCTCCCGCACCACACGCTCAGCTTGGATCCAAGTTAGGTGCACAGTCCTGTCGTACAGACCACATTAGGTGGTTCCGACTCGTAGGTGACCCACGATTATTCGCACAGCCTTCGCGTGATCGTAGCACTAGAGCGTTTATATGTTTTACACCCAGGCCTGTCGTACAGACCACTTTAGGTGGTTCCGACTCGTGGGCAGGTTTAGTTATTGATATTGAGATTTGAGCTCTAGATGCAGCCGTACAGGTCACGTTAGGTGACTCCGGCTACCAGATTATATGTTATTGATATGATTTATACCTGAGCACTTGCATTTCATTCTGAGGTTTTGACATGGCATATTCTTGAGCATGATTGGCACATCTATATACATACGTACATATGTTCATTTTCTGGGAAGTATACAGGTTTTACGGCGAGGGGTTAGAATCTTGTTTTTGAAATGGTTTTCGAAAAGCTTTGTTTTTGCCCACTCACGCTTTTGTTTTGCGCCCCTCCAGGTTCTAGTTGTCTAGCAGGTTCGTTGGTTTCCCAGAGGGCTTTCCCGGCATTTCTGACAGACGATCACCAGAGTAGGGTCACCTTCGGGTGTACTGTTGTCGTATCATTTTCTTTTAGACTGCTGTAGGCTTATGCTCTGAACTTGTGTCTCACTTACGCTAGCACTTGATTTTATTGCTTTATGTTGCTAGTTTTTATTTATTCGTACTATTTGTATTACTATTTTATTAGCTTCCGCACCGTGCACATGGTTACGTCACCTCCGTGTGACGGCCAGCACTCCCTGATCTCGGTCGGAGTGTGTTCGTTTGGTATTAGAGCCTAGGTTTGGCAGTCCTGTGTCTTTGTGAGTATTCTAATGGTTTTGGTGTCTTCTGTCAGAATTATGCCGCCTCGTCGGGAACCACGTCGCTCTGATGAGCCTAGTTTCCTCGATATTGCTCAGCTGGGGGAAGCTATTGCTACCGCTATTCAGTCGGCGATCCGCCCTCCCCAGAGGACTCCTCTGGAGACTATGTATAATCTGAAATTGGATAAGTTCGAAGGTAATGAGGGTCATGAGGGCGCAGAGCGATGGTTAGAGCATATTGAGAAGACTTTTCGTGTGTTACACAATCAGGGGAACCTTCCTGTTGAGAGGTGGGTCGAGACGACCTCATGGTTTCTGGGTACGGAGTCTGCAGCCTGGTGAGAGCAGGAACTTCATCGCTTGACTTCAGCTGAGAGGACAGATTGGGACGTTTTCAATGAGTTATTCAAGAGGAGGTTTGTGCCTCATGAGTATGTTGATCGTAAGAAGTAGGAGTTCACCGAGCTGAGACAGGGGAAGATGACGGCTAATGAGTACTATTGCAGGTTCATTGATTTGTCTCGTTACCATCCTGACGTTGCGGGTAATCCGGCGGAGATGCTTCGTCGTTTCCGCCTAGGTACTAAGAAGAAGTGGCGTTTGATGGCGACTACTACCCATTGTGACACCTACCAGGATTTCTACGAGATATTGTTGAGGATTGAGGATTCTGAGAACATGCCGAGCGAGAGTGAGGAAGAAGAAAAAGATGGTAATCAGAAGAAAGATGACAAGGGTAAAGGTCAAGCATCGCTCGGGCCTCGTAGGACACAGAACTTTAAGAGGGGTGGCTCTCGTTCTAGCTCTTCTAGTGGTGGTCTCAGAGCCATTGGTCAGGGACGAGGAGGTAGGTTTTCTGGTGGTGCTCGAGGCCAGAGACAGGGTGATGGTGGTAGAGACAGAGCTCCACTTTGCCGCAGATGTAATAATCGGCATTTTGGTGAGTGCAGGCGTGGTAGCAGTGGTTGCTTCACGTGTGGACAGATGGGACATCGGGCTGCGAATTTTCCCCAGAGTCAGTAGCAGAAGCCGCAGCAGATTTTCATGCCACCACCTGCACCGATTCAGCAGATTCAGGGTCCGAGTAGTTATGGACAGGCAGGTCGAGGTGGTGCCTACCACTACCACTACCAGGGTCCGAGTAGTTATGGACAGACAGGTTAGTTTTAATGGAATATGCTTGCTTTTGGATGAAATATTCCCTAACGCCGTTAGAGATTCCGTCCGTGTGCTAGGCACGTGCCTGTGCCTGGCCAGCGCGTCTGGCCGTGCCTTGGCCTGTGCCTGGGGGAGCGTGGGACGTCAGAAAATTATTTTAAAAATATGGGGATGTTTGTAAGGTTGAGTAGATCACGTTGGTGTATTCACACACCTCATTTAAGCATTGAATGAGAAGTTATTAACTAATTTTGGTTATGTGCTTTAAATTAACGTTTTTATAGTTGTTTCGCATATAGGTGAGACCTATCCCGAGTACGAGCACAGTCACTCGAGGTAGGGGGTTACGACCCTTCCACATACCAGTGAGTAGGCTTTTGGATTTCCGTATATACCTATATACTTGTGGTTTTTCCCAGAAAATGAAATGGAATGTTTATATGTTTAAATGCCATGCATAGCGTTTGCCTATTTATTTATGCATTAGTGGTTGCATATATATGTATGTTTGGTGCTACGGACACACAGGTAAGTGCCAGGTAAGTTATGGTTTATGATTGTGATTAGTAGTTATGTGAGATGCATAGAGAGCTCATAACCTGCACCCCCGGTGTTAGTGCTCCCGCCCAGAGTAGGGCACAGTCCTTCATGTGATGTTCACATCCAGCACCACATGCTCATCTTGGATCCAAGTTAGGTGCACAGTTTTGTCGTACAGACCACTTTAGGTGGTTCCGACTCGTAGGTGACCCACGATTATTTGCCCAGTCTTCACGTGATCGTAGCACTTGAGCGTATTTATTTACACCCATTCTTGTCGTACAGACCACTTTAGGTGGTTCCGACTCGTGTGCAGGTATAGTTAGTGAGTTGGGGATTTGAGCTCTAGATTCAGCCGTATAGGTCACGTTAGGTGACTCCGGCTGACATGTTACTTGCATTGATTGACATTACCTGGGTTACTTACATTTTATGTAGAGGCATTCGACATGGCATATTTCTGAGCATGTTTTCGATATATATGTATATTTTATTTTCTTGGAATTATACAGGTTTTACGGCGAGGGGTTAGAACGTTTGATAATGAAATGATTTAGAAAAGCTTTATTTTTGCCCACTCACACTTTCTATTTTGCGCCCCTCTAGGTTCTAGTTTGGGTTGCTCTTTTGGTGGCTTACGAGGAATCCACGGCATATCTGACAGATTATCACCAGTGTAGGACCACTTCTGGGTGTGTTTAGTTAATGTTGTTCCTCTGGACTGCACTCGGCTTTCTATGCTCTGAATATTGTTTTCACCCTTACACTTGCACTTGTTTGTTAACTACTTTGTTTTGTAGTGAGTTTTATTTTTTCGTACTTTTACTATTATATTTTGCTTCCACACTGTGCACATGGCTACGTCACACTCATGTGACGGCCAGCACGCCCTGATTTCGGTCGGGGTGTGTCAGTTTGGTATCAGAGCATAGGTTTGGCAGTCTTATATATTTTTGTGAGTGTTCTAATTTTGGTGTCTTCTGGCAGAACTATGTCGCCTCGTAGGGAACCACGTCGCTCTGCTGAGCCTAGTTTTCCTGATGTAGCTCAATTGAGGGGAAGCTATTGCTACCGCTATTCAGTCGGCGCTCCGCCCTACCCAGAGGACTCCTCTGGAGACCATGTACAATTTGAAGTTGGATAAGTTTGAGGGCCACGAGGGTTTTGAGGGAGCTGAGCAGTGGCTGGAGCATATTGAAAAGACATTTCGTGTATTGCATAATCAAGGTAATCTTCTTGTTGAGAAGTGGGTTGAGATGATATCATGGTTCTTAGGTAAGAAATCATCATCCTGGTAGGAGTACATTAATCGTAAGAAGCAAGAATTCACCGAGTTGAGGCAAGGGAAGTTGACGGCGAACGAGTATTATCGGAGGTTCACTGATTTATCTCGTTATTATCCTAAGGTTGCTGCCAATCCGGGTGAGATGCTTCGTCGTTTTCGATTGAGCACTAAAAAGAAGTGGCGTTCTATGACGACCACTACCCCTTGCGACTCTTATCAAGAGTTCCATGAGATTCTGTAGAGGATTGAGGATTCCGAGAACATGCCTAGCGAGAGTGAGGAAAAAGAAAAAGATGGCAATCAGAGGAAAGACGATAAAGGCAAAGGCCAGACATCTCTAAGACCTCGCAAGACCCAGAGTTTTAAGCGAGGTGGAACTAGTTCTAGTTCTTCCAGCGGTGGTTTTAGTGCCACTGGTTAGGGAAGAGGTGGTAGATTTTTTGAGGGTCCTAGAGGCCAGAGACAGGGCGATACTGGTAGAGGAAGAGCTCTGTTGTATCGCAGGTGTAACAATCGGCATTTTGGAGAGTGTAGGAGAGGCAGCAGTGGTTGTTTCACTTGTGGGCAGATGGGACATCGAGCTGCAAATTGTCCCCAAAGTCAGCAGAGGCCCCAGCAGTCGTTCTTGCCATCACCTGCGCTAATCTAGCAGGTCCCAGGGCCTGTTAGTTATGGTCAGTCGGGTCGTGGTGGTGCCTACTATTATCAAGGTGATGTCGTTCCTTATGCTCCAGGACAATATCCGTATCCCCAGAATCATTATTCTCAAAGTGGGTATCCTTAGTTTTCAGGTGGTTATATGCCGTATCCTCTCATTCCAGCGGGTGGATCTCAGTGGTACCAGGGAGGACAGCCTCCGCAGGGGGAGATTGCTACTAATAGTACGGGATCTTCAAGGCAGTCTGGTCAACCTAGTCAGGGGCGTAATGTGCAGGGTCAAGGCGATCAGACTAGTAGAGGTCGTGGTGGACAACAGCAGCCCCAGAGGTGTATCCACAATATTTCTCTGCAGGATGCTCAGAATAATCCAGACTTGATCATGGGTACGTTAAATATCCTTGGTTATTTTGCTAGAGTATTGATTGACTATGGTGCTACACATTCTGTTATTTGTCATACATTTGCTCAAGTGACGCAACTTCACCCTACACCTCTAGGGTATGATTTAGAGTTTGCTATGCCTGGAGGAGAGAGATGTTATGTCGATTATGTATATCCAGGATGTCCAGTGATGGTAGAGGATGTAGTTATGCTAGTTGACCTTATCCCGTTAGATATTGTTGATTTTGATGTGATTTTGGGCACGGATTGGTTGCATTTTAATCATTCCAATATAGATTGCTACGAGAAAATAGTTACCTTCCATCGTCCTGGATTACCTGTGGTTACTTTTGTGGGTGAGCAGAGTGGGGTGAGACATGGCGTTATTTCTGCTGTGCGAGCAAAAAGGTTGTTATCAAAAGGTTGCCAGGGATACTTAGCTCATGTGGTGTTGAACGATGTTGCTCCTAGTAACGTGGAGGATGTAAGGGTAGTCAGGCATTTTCCTGATGTTTTGCCTTATGATTTACCTGAATTGCCGCCAGACTGAGATGTGGAGTTCACCATTGAATTACTTCCAGGTATTAATCCTATATCCTTGACTCTTTATCGAATGGCTCTTACTGAGTTGAGGGAATTGAAAATCCAGTTGCAGGAATTAGTGGATAAAGGTTTTATTCAGCCTAGTACTTCACCCTAGGGAGCTCCAATGTTGTTTGTGAGGAAAAAGGACGGGACTTTGAGGCTATGCATTGATTACCGGCAATTGAATCGGGTAACAATTAAAAATCGTTATCCATTGCCGCGTATAGATGATTTGTTTGACCAGCTTTGAGGTGCTTGTGTATTTTCTAAGATTGATTTAAGGTTTGGTTATTATCAATTAAAGATCAATAGTGAGGATGTCCTTAAGACAGCTTTCAGGACTCGTTATGGTCATTATGAGTTTCTGGTAATGCCATTTGGATTGACAAATGCACCAGCTGCTTTTATGGATTTGATGAACCGAGTATTCCAGCCGTATTTGGATAGGTTTTTCATTGTCTTCATTGACGATATTCTGGTATACTCTAAGTCTAAATCTGAGCATGTTTGACATCTTACTTTGGTGTTGAAAAGGTTGAGGGAACACCAACTGTATGCTAAGTTTAGCAAGTGCCAATTTTGGATAGATCAAGTGGCATTTTTGGGACACGTCATATCCGCTCAAGGTATTTTGGTGGATCTTCAAAAGGTAGCAGTAGTGGAGAAGTGGGAGCAACCACGAACCGTCACTGAGGTGAGGAGTTTTCTTGGTTTAGCAGGGTATTACCGACGGTTTGTAAAGGATTTTTCCGTGATTGCTTTACCACTGATGAAGTTAATGAGGAAGGATGTTAAATTTAACTGGGATGATAATTATGAGCAGAGTTTCCAGCAATTGAAGTATTGTCTCACTCATGCACCTGTTTTGGCACTTCCAGACGATAGTGGTAATTTTGAAGTCTACAGTGATGCTTCCTTAAATGGTATGGGATGTGTGCTGATGCAGCATGGTAGGGTGATTGTTTATGCTTCACGACAATTGAAGCCTCATGAGTTGAATTACCCTACGCATGATTTGGAGTTAGCAGCCATTATCTTTGCTGTGAAGATGTGGAGACATTATCTTTATGGAGAAAAATGCAAGATCTTTACGGATCATAAGAGTGTTCAATATCTTTTCACGCAGAGGGATCTTAATCTTCGTCAGCGGAGATGGTTGGAATTGCTTAGTGATTATGATTGCATGATTGATTATCACCCTGGTCGTGTGAATGTGGTAGCTGATGCACTCAGTAGAAAATCTCAGGGCCGTATTAATGCGTTGTACGCTAGTCGTGTTCCTCTTCTTGTAGACTTGAGATCAATTGAAGTGAGGTTAGAGGTAGAAGATCAGGAGGTAGCTTACTTACTAATTTTCAAGTTAGGCCGATTTTAATTGATCGTGTACTTGAAGCCCAGATGGTTGATGAAAAGACTCAGGAAATAATTCAAGCAAGGAATCAGGAGAAAAAGAAAGACTTTAGAGTTCGAGAATCGGATGGCATGCTTATGCAGGAGAGTAGAATGTTTGTGCCAAATATTTTGGAATTAAAGAAAGCAATTCTTGATAAAGCGCATATCTCAGCTTATGCGATGCATCTAGGAGCTACTAAAATGTATCATACCATTCGACCATTTTATTATTGGCCGGGTATGAAAAGAAAGATAGCTGAGTATGTGAGTAGGTGTGCCATTTGCCAACAAGTTAAAGCTGAAAGGAAGAAGCCGTTTGGGTTGTTGCAGCCGCTTCCCATTCCACAGTGGAAATGGGAAAACATTATGATGGATTTTGTGTACAAGCTTCCGCATACACATTATGGTTTTGACGGCATTTGGGTGATAGTTAATCGGCTTACTAAGTCAGCGCATTTTATTCCAGTGAGGGAGAAATATTGTTTGGGCCGATTAGCTGAATTATTCATATCGAAGATCGTGAAGTACCATGGTGTTCTAGTGAGTATTGTCTCAAATCGTGACCCAAGATTTACTTCTAAATTTTGGGTGGCCTTTCAAGAAGCTTTGGGTACGAGATTACTCTATAGTACAGCATATCATCCTCAGATAGACGGACAATCAGAGAAGACCATTCAGACGTTGGAGGATATGTTGAGATCTTTGGTGTTGCAGTTTGGCGATGCTTGGCACAAGCGGTTGGATTTAATGGAATTTGCCTACAACAACAACTTTTATTCGAGTATCGGCATGTCACCATTTGAGGCACTGTATGGTAAATCTTGTCGTACACCCTTGTGTTGGTCTGAGGTCGAAGAAAGAGTTTTGGTGGGTCTAGAAATTGTTGAGGAGACTACTCAAAATGTTAAGGTAATTAAGTCTAACCTGAAAGCGGCCCAGGAGCTACAAAAGAGTTTAGCGGACCGACATGCTACTGACAGAGTGTATAAAGTGGGTGATTGGGTGTTTCTGAAGCTTTCACCGTGGAGAGGTGTAATACGATTTGGGAAGAAAGGCAAGTTAAGTCCCAGGTATATCGAACCATATATGATCACTGAGCGAGGTTGTGATGTGGCTTACAGGCTTGAGTTGCCTTCTGAGCTGGCTAAAGTGCATAATGTTTTTCATGTGTCCATGCTTCATCATTACGTTACGGATTCGTCACATGTGATACCTCCTTAACCATTACAGATTAACCAGGATTTGTCATATGACGAGGAACCAATAACGATTCTGGATTGGAAGGAAAAGGTTTTGAGGAACAAGACTGTGAGTTTAGTGGAGGAATCACTCAGTTGAGGAGGCTACTTAGGAGACGGAAGACCGGATGAGAGATTTGTATCCTCGATTGTTCTATGGTTACTAGTGGTTAATTTGAGTTGTTTTGAATTTCAGGACGAAATTTTATTAAGGTGGGTAGGTTGTGACAGTCCGTCCCGAATTATTTGTACCGTAGGTGCGAAAAGACTAAAATGCCTTTGGACGTAATTGGTGTTGTGGGGTGTTGTTTTGTTATGTTTGGTGGTTAACTCTACAGGACACACACACACACACCCATACCACACTCCCGTGACCTTTCTTTCTCTTTTCTCTCTCGAACTTCTTCCATTTTCTTTACAAGGTGTATGGACGAACTTCAACTTCAATCTTCCATGCATAGATCGACGTCTAGAATGTAAGATTCGAACTCCTTGCAAGCTCCTGAGTTCATCCATACCATTTGTGAAACTTGAAAACTTTGAAAACCTCGAGAATCCTAATCCATGTTTTCATGCACTATTCATGCACACATGATCGTGATGTTTTTAGGAGTTTCTAAGATCACGGGGAGCTTTAGAAGGTCCTTACGAAGCTCGGGGAAGAAAGTTGGAAGGAATTGGACGTCAGGAAGCCCAGTTTCAGTGAGTTGCAGGTTTGGCCGGAATATCATAGGTTTTTTCGGCAAGATTCCGTTGGTTTTAGGGCTTTAAAGTGGTAAAGTTTTGTTCTACTTGTTGTGAGCTTCAATTTGGTACCAATTTCATGGAATTTGGTTGATAAATGAAGAAGTTTTGAAGTTTTGAAAAATTTTCCACCTTCCGGCAATGCAGACGGCAACGGCCGGCGAGACTCACTGGAGAAGAAAAGGGAATATTCCGTTAAGTTAATGGAATATTCTTAACAGCGTCAGGTTAGTTTTAACGGAATATGCTTGCTTTTAGACGTAATATTCCCCAACTCCGTTAGGGATTCTATCCGTGTGCCAGGCACGTGCCTGCGCCTGGCCGGTGCGTCTGGCCGTGCCTTGGCTGGCGCGTGGGGGCGCGTGAAACGTCAGAAAATTATTTTAAAAATATGGGGATGTTCATGAGGTTGAGTAGATCACGTTGGTGTATTCACACACCTCATTTAAGCATTGTATGAGAAGTTATTACCTAGTTTTGGTTATATGCTTTAAATTAACGTTTTTATAGTTGTTTCGCATATAGGTGAGACCTATCCCGAGGACGAGCGCAGTCACTCGAGGCAGGGGGGTTACGACCCTTCCACATATTAGTGAGTGGGCTTTTGGTTTTCCGTATATACCTATATACTTGTGGTTTTTCCTAGAAAATGAAATGGAATGTTTATATGTTTTAAATGCCATGCATAGTGTTTGCCTATTTATTTATGCATTAGTGGTTGCATATATATGTATGCTTGGTGCTGCGAACGCATAGGTAAGTGCCAGGTAAGTTATGGTTTATGATTGTGATTAGTAGTTATGTAAGATGCATAGAGAGCTCATAACCTGCACCCTCGGTGTTAGTGCTCCCGCCCAGAGTAGGGCACAGTCCTTCACGTGATGTTCACCTTTCGCACCACACACTTATCTTGGATCCAAGTTAGGTACACAGTCCTGCCGTACAGACCACTTTAGGTGGTTTCGACTCGTAGGTGACCCATGATTATTCGCCCAGTCTTCACGTGATCGTAGCACTTGAGCGTATTTATTTACACTCATTCCTGTCGTACAGACCACTTTAGGTGGTTCCGACTCGTGTGCAGCTATAGTTAGTGAGTTGGGGATTTAAGCTCTAAATTCAGCCGTACAGGTCACGTTAGGTAACTCCGGCTGACATGTTACTTGCATTGATTGACATTACCTGGGTTACTTACAATTTATGTGGAGGCATTCGACATGGCATATTTCTGAGCATGTTTTCGATATATGTGTATATTCTATTTTCTTTGAACTATACAGGTTTTACGGCGAGAGGTTAGAATTTTTTATAATGAAATGATTTAGAAAAGCTTTATTTTTGCCCACTCACACTTTCTGTTTTGCGCCCCTCTAGGTTCTAGTTTAGGTTGCTCTTTTGGTAGCTTACGAGGAATCCACAGCATATCTGACAGATTATCACCAGTGTATGACCACTTCTGGGTGTGTTTAGTTAGTGTTGTTCCTCTGGACTGCACTAGGCTTTCTATGCTCTGAATATTGTTTTCACCCTTACACTTGCACTTGTATGTTAACTACTCTGTTTTGTAGTGAGTTTTATTTTTTCGTACTTTTACTATTATATTTTGCTTCCGCACTGTGCACATGGCTACGTCACCCTCACGTGACGGCCAGCACACCCAGATTTTGGTCGGGGTGTGTCATGTTGGGTTCTTTCAGCAATTGTTCCATCTATTTACTTCTTGTTTCTTAAATGAATCTCTATAAAATTCTCATAATTAAATAAAAAAAAGTTTTAGAAACTTAAAGAGAGTGGCAAAACACGTTTGGACCTTGAATTGGATTAAAAAAAAAATTGAAATTGGATTGAAAAAAAAATGAAATTTTGGCCCAAAATAAAGTGGCAATTACCATTATCATACCATGCCAACTGAACTATTTGGCATGCCGAAATTCTGTATACCGAAAGTTTGGCACGGTAATGGTAATAAATTTTGTCATACCAAAAGTTTGATATGGTAATTGATACATGGATTTTGGTACGGTAATCGTGCCAATACCACCCCTAAACCTACCTCATTCTAACACATATGCACCACATGAAAAACCACACAACCTAAACCTACCCTGTCCTTAAACACAAATACATAGGTAAGTACAAAAAGAAAGGAAGAATTATTTGACGAAAATAAATTTTGTATGAATGTCTAAACAAATATATAGGTATTTATAGAGTTTTTGAGTGAATTTTGATTTAAATAAAAATTTTAATTTTTTACGCAACTGGATTTAATTTTGAGTTGTTAGATTTTTTTTTTTTTTTTTTAGCATTAGATTTGCTTATATTCGATCTCAACGTTGGATTAATGTATTTATAAATTTGATATATATTTTTTTTTAAACAAAACATTGAATCTGGATCGTTGGTTCCAACTACATACACCATCCGATAAAAAAAAACAATGATCGGTCTTTCCGCAAGTGGCCATGCTCTTTTCCAAGTTTTTGGTTTTGTTTTTAAATTTCCACCGTAAAATGTTTATAAATCTCTTCAGATCCGATCTATATCCCTTGGAATTTTTTTACCACAAACAGAATTCCATTCCATATAAATTTGTTCCTACGGTTTTGGGCAGAACAAGAAATTTATTCTCTTTTCTTTCTTTGTAAAGTTCATCTTGAGTTTATTTTCCTTTTCAAATTCACTAGAATTTTAGTTATTAATCTTCTGTTTATAATCATATTCACGTCTTTTTTTTTTTTTTTTTCAAAAGAGATCGACATAAGTCATGTGGAGCAAAAAATAATTAAGAAAATTATGGAGGTGACAGGTGTAATTTTGGGTAAAATAACAAAATTACCCTCAAGACACACTGGGATTCTCATGCACATGCAACGGACAATGACGGCTCAAATCAAGGAAGAGTCAAAGGTGATCAAAATGATATTTATTCAAATCCCTCTTATCACTCCTTATCAAATCCTCACTCAAAAGGTAACTCTCAATTTTCCTATTCAATTTAGGATTAATTGCCAAATTAATTGCAAGATATTATTTCACATAATATCTTGCAATTGTACTCATATTCCCACCATTTATGGCGGGACCCTATTCTCCATATAGGGTCAGCCACTCCCCTATAGGTAGCCTCACCCCAAATATTCCTAAACAGTTTCTCTCTCAAATTCTAATTTTGGCATCGGAGATTCTTCGGCCACAGCCTTCCCCCCCCCCCCCCCCATTCATCGTGGGCGATTGAGCTATTGGCCTTAATCTTAGGTGTTATTAATTTTCAGGTGTATTTTTGTCAAAGGAGAAGACGGCGGAAATTTGCATCCATAAGTCATATTCTGATCTGGTCTAGGAAGAAAGGACTTGATGAATGTTTGCACTGCAAAAATTATTTTGGCTTGCAGAAACTTGAAACGAAAGAGACAAGGGGAAAGAGAAAGAGAGAAAATGTGATGAGGAGGGGAGGAGAGAGAAATGTTTGCCCTTCATAATTTGTTTAAATCAATTTGGATTTAATAAAGAAAATTAATTAAATTTATTAGATTACATCTCAACCATTAAAAGTATACAAATTTAATGGCTTAGAACACGTTTAAAAAATGTGATGCCACCAACAATCCATATATATATAACAATGAATTCATTAAAATAACATAATACATCTTCGGTACATAAGAGCAAGTCCACCCCTAAAAATACGTTGGCACCGAGCCCATTTAATCCACTCAAATGAATAGTGATTGACCTCAATGAACAATAATTGGCCAAATGCATTTCTACCCCAAAAAATGCACTGGCACCTAGCCTATTAAAAGATTATTAATTTTTTGTAAAATAATTTAAAAAATTTAGTTTTAATTTCGGATAAGATTTTTAATCAATCTTGCCACGTGTCATTTTCTGAAAGTGATTTTGGGGATAGATTTCCTAAAAGATTTTCAACCAATCCCAACGCACCACATGTCACTATCTGTTTACAATAATTTGGCCAAGATTTTCAACCAATCTTGTCACGCCACGTGTCATTATTCGAAGGTACTATTTTGTGGATAGATTTAGACGTCGTTTTAGAATGCAACGAAGTTTGTTCGACAAAATCATGATTGTTATTTGCAACCATGATCCATATTTTGTGCAAAAGAGCAAGTCCACCCCTAAAAATACGTTGGCACCGAGCCCATTTAATCCACTCAAATGAATAGTGATTGACCTCAATGAACAGTAATTGGCCAAATGCATCTCTACCCTAAAAAATGCACTGGCACCCAACCTATTAAAAGATTATTAATTTTTTAAAAAATAATTTTAAAAATTTAGTTTTAATTTCGGATAGGATTTTTAATCAATCTTGCCACGTGTCATTTTCTGAAAATACTATTTTGGGGATAGATTTCCTAAAAGATTTTCAGCCAATCCCGACGCACCATATGTCACTATCTGTTTACAATAATTTAGCCAAGATTTTCAACCAATCTTGTCACGCCATGTGTCATTATTCGAATGTACTATTTTGTGGATAGATTTAGACGTCATTTTAGAATGCAACGAAGTTTGTTCGACAAAATCATGATTGTTATTTGCAACCATGATCCATACTTTGTGCAAAAGAGCAAGTCCACCTCTAAAAATACGTTGGCACCGAGCCCATTTAATCCACTCAAATGAATAGTGATTGACCTCAATGAACAGTAATTGGCCAAATGCATCTCTACCCCAAAAAATGCACTGGCACCCAGCCTATTAAAAGATTATTAATTTTTTACAAAATAATTTTAAAAATTTAGTTTTAATTTCGGATAGGATTTTTGATCAATCTTGCCACGTGTCATTTTCTGAAAGTACTATTTTGGGGATAGATTTCCTAAAAGATTTTCAACCAATCCCGACGCACCATATGTCACTATCTGTTTACAATAATTTAGCCAAGATTTTCAACCAATCTTGTCACGCCATGTGTCATTATTCGAATGTACTATTTTGTGGATAGATTTAGATGTCGTTTTAGAATGCAACGAAGTTTGTTCGACAAAATCATGATTGTTATTTGCAACCATGATCCATACTTTGTGCAAAAAAGAAGAAGATGTTTTTCATGTTCTAGGTCTTCTTCCTGAGCAAAAAACTAATTCTGCCTTGCGGATGCTTGCATATGGAGCACCTGCATATCAAGTGGATGAGATAGTGAGAATGGGAAAATCAACTATTTTGGAGCTTGATGAGGTTTTGCTCCGCAATCAAAGCCTTGTACAGCAATGAGTACCTTCGGAAACCCACAACAATGGACATGCGAAGGTTTTTTAAGAAGGGTGAGATGCGAGGCTTTCCTGACATGATTGGAAGCATCGACTCTATGCATTGGACCTGGAAAAACTATCCAAGTGTTTGGCAAGGAGCTTATGGCAACAGAAAATGAGCCAAAAGTATCATTTTGGAAGTGGTGGCTTCATTTGATACATGGATTTGACATGCTTTTTTTGGTGTTCCAGGAGCTCAAAATGACCTTATTTGGCGTGTTTTTGTAAGTTTTATTTAGTGAGTTTATGTAATTGTATTTGGTTTGTTTTTTTAAGTTTATTTGGGTTTTCTTTTAAGTTTATTTGGTGAGTTTATGTAATTTTATTTGGTATGTTTATGTAAGTTTATTTGGTGTGTTTATGCAATTTTATTTGGTGTGTTTATATAATTTTATTTTGATGTGTTTATGTAATTTTATTAGGTGTGTTTAAATAAAGTACTAAAAATAAATAAGAAATTACATAAAGAACTAAAATAAATACGAAATTACATAAAGTACTAGAAAGAAATAAGAAATTACATAAAGTACTAAAAATAAATGTGAAATTACATAAAGTACTACAAATAAATAAGAAATTACATAAAGTACTAAAAATAAATATGAACTTACGTCAAGTACAAACATAAATTAGAAATTATATAAAAAGTCTGAGGGGCTTGGACATGTGGTGTTAGGATCTTGGTTGCCAGGATTTGTGTAGCTAGAACCCCCTCCATTTGTTCCCTCATTTCTTGCACACCTCCTTCGCACCACATCTTCTTTTTCCGATGTCCAAAAAAATTTAGAATTTGGAGACATTCCTTCTAAAGGTTTGTTCATAGTGTCACGATCTGCTTGAGCCATCCTTTCTTCTCTAAGCATCTCCATTTCTCGATTAAGTATTTCTCTTTGTCTCTCATTACCTACATCACGTCTCTCAGTAGCTACTAAGATTACTTGCATAGTCGTAACTTTTGCCTCATCTCTAGCCGCTTCCTGCACCATGCTCAGTTCACCTTGGCGAGCAAGTTCGTCCATATATTTTGTGTAGTCATTCTTGGAAGAACTCCCTTTTTTCTTTGTCGCCTTTTACCTTGAGGCCTTAGGGACGTCACTTCTTCAGGCGTCCCTTCCCGCTCTTCAAATGTGTCACCTTCCTGTTGGACCAGGTCTACTTTCTGGCGAACTATGTAGATGGATGCCGTGCATGACAACTTATGGACCGGTTGGCACAAGTTTGTATCTAGGACAATCTTTGACAACATTCCCATCTGGTGAATGATTTGTTGTTGCTGTTCGCGTTGTAGAATGCTTGTGCTTGTAGTGCATATAAAATGTAGGATAAGACAATATTATAAAATGTGGGTGTAATACAAATAAATAAATTAAAATATTGATGCGGGTGGAATACATATAAATAAATAAATATATTGTCACTTGATCCTGTCACATCCTAGTCTCGACTCCGTCGTGGCACGATATTGTCCACTTTGGGCCCTGGCCACGCCTTCACGGTTTTGTTTCTAGGAACTCACACGAGAACTTCCTAGAAGGTCACCCATTATGGGAATGCTCTCGCCCGAACTCGCTTAACTTTGGAGTTCCAATGGAATCCGAAGCCAGTGAGTCCCCAAAAGGCCTCGTGCTATATGGAGGTGGGCATGTATATATAAGGCACATCACCCCCTCTCCGTTGGTTGATGTGGGATGTTACAGATCCGCTAAACTTCTTCCACTACTCAGATTAGTGGAAGCATGAGAGGGAGCATTTTTCCAACAAGTAAGCGAATTGTTGAGTTTCTTTCAACGACCTTGAAGACATTGACTACTTCTTGCGTCTTTTCCGAGCATATCACAAAACACTGCATTAATTCTACTCCACAGTTCTCGTAACTGCATCTCATTACCCGTAATTGGATCATGAGTAATTTGAACCCAACATTCACACAACGTAACATCTTCAATGATCTTCCATGTAGCCATTTTTTGCACACAAAAATTTATGAAAGCTTTGGTTGAAAGTGTTGAAAATATTGAAATGTGATGTAAGGTGGAAGATGATGGTTAGGTATTTATAGAAAAAAATAATAAATTTTTGTTTTATTTTTATTTTTATTTTTTTGTATTTTTAAACCATTTTTATTAAGTTAATTAATATGTACCGTTGGATTTGAAAAAGATTGAAATCTAACAGCCCAGATTTTGACACGTGGCCAACGGTCATAATTCTAACCGTTTTCTAATTTATTTATTTATTTATGTTTTTTGACCGAAAATCGTGGACCGTTGATCTAGGAATCAGACGGCCCAGAATGCGCCATGTCACTAGCCGTTGGGTTTGAATTTCAAACTTTTTTTTATTGTTGGAAATCCAACGGTCTAGAAAATTAGTTGTTGGAAATCCAACCGCCGAAGACTCGCCATGTGGCTTCTCCCTACTCCGGATTATTGTGCTTGCACTGGCGAGCCCCACCGCCTATTTTTTGTCGGGAACATGTGCCCACGTACGTGTGTTTCCCACGCGCCTGATGCAAAAAAAAAGGAGTGGGCCTCGCTGACATCATGTTGAAGCGAGTGTGACGTCACATAAGCCGGGACATTGCTTAGCACATTTTGGGCCAGCCTACAAACTAGCTTGGTCTGGGTGCTAGCCTATTTGGCTCGGCTGGAGTGGATTTTGATGGTGCCAGCCTATTTTCCATGCTTTGTACTAGCCTATCTCCATGGGCTGGAGTTGCTCTCATTGAAGACGAAAGAGAGAAAGGATTGCGAAACTCAAACATTCACTCTTTCAAGCTAGATCATTTTAATTTATTTGATGCGTATGGTTTAATGTGTAATCGCACGCGTAGTCGTAACTAATCAAGCATATATATATATATATATATATATAGACATACATATCGATCTTATTTGGTGCGTATATTGACAACCCATGTTGTGACATATTCATGTATGCCAATGAAGATAATGATGAGTGTTCTAACGCTATAGTTCAAGAATATTTCTTCCAATTTGATTCAAAAAGTTACTGCAAAATCAATATCAATAACCTCCTAACTAACTCTTGTAAATAGATATCCAGCTATTATACATGGGGACAAAATCATCTGTAATAATCTGTTGATCGCGATTATATATTTTGTGACAATTATTAATGAACAAAATGAGCTGCTAATAAGAAGTAAGAACTGCACAACAAATCAACCACAATGCATGCGACAGGATCCCGGGATCGATATATATTGGTCCATGATTTTGAGCGCAACCAATTATGCCCTACAGAGGTTGGTAGGGTTAGGATGTGATATGATGAAATACATGAAATAAGAACATGCAAGGTTCCTGCAGTCCTGCCGTGGTGGACAACGGGTACTGTTACAAATGATCGAACATGGCCAAATTTTCGAATATTTGGCCTACTTCTGTCCATCCATCTCTTACTCTTACCAGCTAGTGTTGAATATGTTAGCTTGAGGAAAACTTTACAGTTCTTTGAAGTATTTTAACGACTAAAAACTACAAATAAAATAAAGAAAATTAATGAAAATGACTTGAAAATTTTGAGTTTTACCGATAAGGACAAAATAAAAGGTAAAGTGAATAATACCATGATTGACTTTTTAGTGTAAAAATGTGGTTTTCATTAAAATGAACAATATCAGAAACTTTTCGTTAAAATTCCTAATAAAATATTCCCCGAGTATACTAGAAAATCTATCTGTGGTCATCTTGTATAATTGTGAGGGAGCTTTTAGTGAGGTCTGGCCAATTTTCGTGCCAAGTGATTGGTTGGTGGCTTAAGCTTGCATGCATGTTCGGTTGTCATATATTTCAGATCCATAGTAAAGTTATTAGGGTTACTGAGAACGTTCAGCTTAGAAGTGCTTACGTAGGAAGAATATATGGTTTGCCAATATATATAGCACTTTGGTTAGAACTTAAAGGCATATATATTATTTTTTGAAAATTCCTAAGTGCTTCCTGTAAACTCACTAGGCAGATGTTTCGCAATCGACTGGGTGCTGCAGCATGTGTGAAAAATGGGATAAAATAAATATTTAATTATATATGCTTAGTTCTAAAAGGTAATGCGGAGACTCTTTTGCTGAGCAAAGAACTTCTTGACCGAAGTGATCTTCCTAATATAGTGCGGAAGTTAGAATTGTGGTCAGGAATAAGTTGAAATGTTTCTATGAATCTTTCATCTTCCGAAAGTGATCGATAACTGTGGTTTACTACCAGTTGTCCCTCTTTTAAAGAGAATATATATATATATATATATATATATATATATATATATTATGAAACAGCTTGAACGTTTTGAACGAAGAAACTAAAAATATGTTTGGATGTGAGACTTTTAAATTTCGAGGCATTTAAGTAAAAAAAAAAAATGAATCATAAAAAATTAGATGAGAATAATTAAAAAATGTTGCACATGAGCATTGAAAAGAGAGGTCGTACGAAGGAATTTGCAGACCACTTGCCTTGAAACTTATACAGGAAAAATCAAACTCATCACTTTAGAAGAAGTTTCCTAGCCATATTTATTTTACAAAAAAAACAAAAAAAAAAATTTATTTGGACACATTAAATTAACAAATTAAGACGTAGACCCCAAAGAACCACGACAACAGAAAAATCTCACCCTAGGTAAGAAAACATCGACAATTTTTGGGAAAAGATGATTGATTTTCTCGTATGTAAGAAGATTTGGAGGTGTGAACGAACATAAAAAAAAACCTAAGAAATTGAAGAAAGAGGCATGGAGATTCAAAACCCTTGAGCAAAAGCTCAATAACGACAATGCCGCTGATTCTTAAAATCCTACACATGACAATTCAAAAAGGCGGTGATTTCTCACATTATTTTTTGTTTGCATACACTTTTCTTTATTTTTGCCCATTCATCTCATCAAATAATTCATAAATAATAATATGTGAGATGTTAAAAATGGGGTGTTTATCGTTTCATAACCCAAAGTAATAACAGTTTGGTTGGTCTGAAGACACACGATTACATACAGTTCAGTTTTTAAATATAAGTTTATAATTAAATTTTGATTGAACCAAATAGGGTATTTGTTGTATCATATATAGTTTCTAATAGGCATTTTAGCCAAAATAATCTCTGATGGCATAACTCTTCATTTTAGTTCCTGATATTTGAAATTAATAGAAGTGGTCTTGATTTTGTTCATTGTCAATCATTTTAGTCATTTCATGAAAAATCTTTGTGTTTCATAAGGGCCAAAATGACAAAAATATTCTCAGTTTAATAAACATTGAGCCAAAATGATTTGACAAAAAATTGACGGTATTTTATCCTTTTCTCCTTATTTAATGGGAATTTCTCACGAAATGACCAAAATGATTGATTGTGGACAAACTCAGGGACATTTCTATCGATTTTATATCTTAGAGACCAAAATGAGGAGCTGTGTCAATCTCATAGACTATTTTAGCTAAAAAGCCTTTCTAATATTGTAATAATTTTTAAATTATTTTATGGTATGATGATTGTAAGATTGGAGAATAAGTTCTCACATCGATCATATGACAAAATAACAATTATATACAATTAATATATGAGAGTTTTTACCTTTAATATTACCGAGATCTTTTGTGATAGAACTTAACACATAGTAATTGGTGGTTAAATTAAGATAATATAAATATATTGGTGGTGGAGTATCTTTGGCCCTATAATGTTTCACAATACAACATGATAAAAGTAAAAAGAACTTAACACATAGTAATTGATGGTTAAATTGAGATAATATCAATATATTTGTGGTGGAGTATCCTTGGCCCTATAATGTTTCACAATACAACATGATAAAACTGGAAAAATCATGTGGTAGAGCTGAGCAACATGGGATCATTGGATCAACAATCATGTCTGGCATGACAATGGATGTGGTACTGGCCCGACCAAAACAAACCTTTATCATCTACCGTGCAAGTTTAACAAGTGTGGATTGTGTGTGACAGGTTGTACAACAGAAAATAAAAGTGTGTCTGGGAATCTTTTCTACAAAAAATAGAAGCAAAATGGCTGCCAAATTATCTGTTGCATTGCATGCTGGCCAAATGTGGCGTTCCACTTTAAAAACAGAACAGAAGCTTCTTTTTATTTTCTATAATTTTTTGTTTTTCTTTCTCATGGTTTTCGGAGATTCTGGCTAAGAACCTCTAACGAAGTTTTTAGTGTAGGTGGTCTGGACTCATCTCATTAACATTAGTCCTGCATGATAACAAACACAAGATTAAATTAATAGTTAGTCTAACCTAGTTCAATGACAACTAATGAAGGCAAACAAACATCCCCTTAGAGTTTACTATATTCGACCTTTTGACGACAACAAAAAGGTGATCCCACCCTAAAAAAGGGACAACAACAAATAAAAAAAAAATTGAAAGCTACTTTTGTGATTATTCAAAATTTTGCTTTCATTTTTCATTTTTTTAAAAGTTGAAAAACATAAAATTAAAAATTGAAATAATTTTCAAACAGATTTCTGATTTTACTAATTGCCCCAACTTTTTTAGTAAACATGAAGATAATTAAAAACACCAGCTCCTTTGTAAATTCATAAAATGAGATTAAAACAATAACACTAATTGGCTTTTTTATGGTTGTGCCCATTCTTCGTTTTAGGAATGCTAATGTGGATATTGTTAGGATAACTCGACTCAAATACAATACCAAATTATTGTGCTTTACGACTTTTACACGAATATAAGAAGTCTTTTGGATCAAGAAAAATAAGAGTTCATTTGGATGTGCTTTTAAAATGACTGAAAACCCTTTTGGAGGAAATGTTTTTGGGTTCCAAAAGCACTTGAATTGCTATATACAAGAAGCACCGGTTATGTGCTTCTTCCAGGAAGCACTTTAAGTGTTTTTTCAGAATTTACTTGCATTTTTACAAATAATTGTTTTAAAAAATATTTTCACCAAAAGCGGTTTCAGTCATTTTAAAAACACTTCCAAACAGACTCTAAGAAGACGATCTTGATTTAAGGCTTGTTTGGGGTTTTTCAATTTTTTTAAAAGCAACTTCTTTAAAAATTGTGTTGGTAAAAGAAAAAAAAATAGTTTTTTTTTTTTTTTTTTTTTTTTTTTCAAAATCATGGGTCTAAAACAATAGAAAATGAAGCAGCTTTAACTATACTTCTCAAAAAAACTTTTTTGTTTTTTTTTTTTTTTATAGGAGGCGCACAAACAGTAACCTTTAATAAAACTTTCATATTGACAATACTACCCTTTTTTGTTTTTTCGTTTTTTTTGCTAAAAACACTTTTAGCACTATAATTTATCAAACACTTGGTTGTTTTTTTTCACCGCAGTTTATTCTCACAGCACAGTAGAAACATTTTTAAAGAAACAACATAACAATCCCAAACTAGCCCATAATCTGGTCTTCCTACACTGTTACACATTTCTCAGTTCTTTTCCATGTGTTGGATTTCTTCTAATTGGTCCACCTTTTATCTATTAATCGTGATAATAATATTACAAGATAGCACATTAAATTCAAAATCTCATGGAAATTATATTTTGAAATAGCCAAAATACACAGGATGGTTGGTTAATTACTATATTCCACTGTATGATGACAATTTTGAGAGAAACTTTTAATTTAGTGACTAAATAAAAAGGAATCTTTTCACAAAGTTTAGAATTTTTTAACAAACGATATTATCTACGATAAGGGTGAAACTCACAATGTACTAGTAATAATGTGGTTCAAATTCGTCATTGGTGAGAATCGAACTTAAGATTTCTCACTTACAAATAAAGAGGAATATCACTAGACCGTAGTACTAAGTGGCTTCATCAATCTTGAATTACAAGAGGTTCTTTGACTGTTTGAATAGCCAATTAAATAGACGAAATTGGTTTGCCTCAAGAAAAATAAAAGGTTTTGTTCAAAAAATAAAAAAATAAAAGGTGAACAAGTGATGAATTTTCTTGGTAGATAAAGCATTTCATTTTAATTATTGTGTTTTGAGTTCGAACTCTCTTTTTTTTTTCTTTTTTTTTTTTGTGCAAATAATTCACTAGTGATCTCACTCTTTATACAAAATGATGGAAGAATTATAGAAGAGATTTGAAATTTATGCGGTTTAGAGTGTGTTTAATTTTGCAGTCGAAATGAATTGACGCATGGTAAAATTCAATGTAACTAGAAAAAACAAACAATTTTGATCATCTTCAAATGCTTTGATGGCCTTGCTTTAGTTTACTTGTTTGTACAAATCTAAAACCCATCAAGTGACACATAATGCACAGAGATTCTACCAAACAGCCGAGGATGTATCGCCCTTCATATGTCTTTCATTGACCTGAATATGATACGCCTCACTTGCACTAAAAAATCTTCTCATAATTTTTTATTAAGATTATCAAATCGTTATATAGTGTTACCAATTTACTCATATAAACTAATAATCGTTATATAGTGTTACCAGTTTACTCATATAAACTAATAATATTATGTGGCTAATAATCACGCTACATTCTAAACTTCTTACGTGGCACAATATAAGTGGTTAATTATCGCTAGGATATGTACAACGTGTCCCTGAAGGAAAAAGATCCTCATCGGATCCTTTTCCTGAGGATCCCGTGATCGTGACCATTCATCGTATATCGTGCGATTAGTTTTTGTTAAGTACTATTTATATTTAATTTTAAATTTTAAATTTTAAAATAATTTCTAATCGTACGATATACGATAAACAATTATAATTACGAAATTTCTAAGAAAATGATCTGGATGCTTTTCCGTCCTCGAAACACGCGGTAAGTTGAATCAACTGGATTGAGATTTGAATAGGCACAGCATTCAGCAAATTTGGCAAGCAGGTCATGAATTGAAATGAAAGTTGAACGTATGCATGGTATGGGCATGTTGGGTATGCCCATGATCATGTATTTGGCATGCATGGCATGGGAAGCAAATCTTAAAAGGAAATCAAAAGAAATTGCCCTCTCTCCTTCCACACCCGGCGAAAAAGCACCTCTGCTTACGTCACCTGTATCTCTTGGGGATTTTCACGGGCCCACCTCCTCCACCACCATCCCACCTCTCTCTCTCTCTCTCTCTCTCTCTCTCTCTCTCTCTCTCTCTCTCTCTCTCTCTCTCTCTCTCTCTCTCTCTCTCTCTCTCTCTCTCTCTCTCTCTCTCTCTCTCTCTCTCTCTCTCTCTCTCTCTACTCCGACCCTTTACCCTTTTAATTTAATTTCGAGTAATGTTATTGATACATGTTTTTTATCTTTTTATACATTTTTCTTAATTTTAAGTTATCGAATCAAATAAATTAAACAAAATTATGATTAAGTCAATGTGAGGTTTAATCTGTATTTTTTCAACTTTTTAGTATTGATAATATATTATGTTAAAAAAATAAAAAAAAATGTGTGAATACTCTAATATCCTTATTCTTTTTTCAAGTACAAATATATTTTACACAAAAAAAAAGAAAAAGTTCGGATAAACCATATAATGAACAACAAATACCCCTACCTTTTAATTTTCTTCAATCCACCCAAAACTTTCTATCATTTTTTTTCAATAATTTGAATTAATATGTAGTTCGAAAAACAAAAATTCATAATTAAATAAAAAAATACTATTATTCTTACTAATCAATTTTCACATAAAATGTCTATGGACTAGGATTTTCTCCCCTCTTCTTTCCATCATTTCCTCTTACATTCTCTATTTTGTCTTTCTATTTCTATAAAAAATTAATATAAGATGTTAACGTGATTTAAGTATGACTGTTCAAATAGAAGGAGAGAGAATTGGAGAAAAAAAAAGAGAGAAAAAGAATCCTAATGCAATGTCTATACCCTCCTCCTTTAGTCATTTGTATAAAAATACATACAACCCACTACTACTCCTCCCTCGCGGCTGTCAACCAAAAATAAAATAAAAATATTAATTTCATTGGGATTATTAAATTAATTTTGTCATTTCCTTTTTCTTTTCACATTGCTTGCCCTGTAATTCAAAAAATAAAGTTGGAAAAAAATTAACAAGATTTGGGGTGAAACACTGAAATCTGGTCGGGTCTTGCTTTGTGGGATGTGGATATTGGTGGGTCTTCCTCTTCTTATTTCAATACAACAAACCTGCCTTGTTTCTCATTTCCTCCTCCTCCCATAGAAAAAACAGCACCAACACAAAAATAATTTTAGCTTTTTCTTTTGGTATTTGCTTTCTTCTTCATCGGTAAGAAATGGGGATGTCTGCCACAGATTCACAGTTTCACGTTCTAGCTGTTGATGACAGCGTCATCGATCGAAAGCTGATCGAGAGGCTCCTCAAGACCTCATCGTACCAAGGTAAATAAACCCCTGCACTCGAGGTTTCGAGTTCCATTTTTTCCTTTCCTGAATAAACCCCCTGATGAAATTTCAAGTGTTGGGTTCTCATTGTTTTACTATATTAACGTTGGGTTTTGGACGTTGAATGCAGTTACTACAGTTGATTCTGGTAGCAAGGCTCTTGAGTTTCTGGGTTTGTATGAGGATGAACAAAGCAGTTCAGATTCACCTTCTGTCTCCCCAAACAATCAACAGGTCCTCTCTCAATCTCTCAATTTCCCAATCTTTTGATTACTTTTCTCTCTATTTTCCTTTCTCTTTTTTCTTTTTCTTTTTTTTTTTGTAAAAATATTAATAAAAAAAATATGGGTTTCTAAATTTGATTGGTTTTCTCTCTGTGGTTGTGCAGGAAGTGGGAGTGAATCTTGTAATTACAGACTACTGTATGCCTGGAATGACAGGATATGATTTGCTCAAGAAAATCAAGGTATACTTTTTTAGTTTTTATTTGTTTATTTTTTTTATATTGCCGTGCATGTTTTCTTTTCCTCGATCTTTCCCTATTGATTTTTCTTCCATCTGTCCAATGGAGTTTTACAATTGTCCAATTGCCCACTTGGGTTTAAACCATCAATTAAAATCCCCTGGAATATTTGCCCACCAAATTTTCAACCCAAAAATAAATCAGGTTCCAGATGTCAGTCACAAGATTTCCTCTGTCACATTCCAAAAAGTTTACAGGATTTTTTGTTTTTGTGGATTTTTCAGGAGTCTTCATCTCTGAGGAACATACCTGTTGTGATCATGTCATCTGAGAATGTTCCTTCAAGAATCACCAGGTACCTTTTCTGTCCTTTTCTGTTTCTGCACTCCTTGGGTTTCCGTCTCTTGATTCTCCTTTATCCAAACGTAAAGAAAAATGAAAAAGGGAGGAACAGAGTGAACGGAAAAAGAAAAAAAAAAGAGAGTGCAGAAATCACCTTCCTTAAAAAATGGTAGGAAAATTTGAATTGTGAAGTTTAATTGATTAACTATTTGGTTAATAACAGATGCTTGGAAGAAGGGGCCGAGGAGTTTTTCTTAAAGCCAGTGAGACTATCAGACTTGAGTAGGCTTAGACCCCATCTGATGAAATCCAAGTCCAGCAATCAAAACCAAGAAAAACAAGAAGATGAATCTGAAAACTCAGAGACTCAATCACAGGAGCAGGATCATGAACTAGAACAGCAACAACCGCAAACGATGCCGCCCAACAATAACAAGAGGAAGGCAATGGAAGAGGGGCTTTCACCTGATAGAACTAGACCCAGATACAGTGGGATCGCCACTCTGGTTTGATTTCCATTTTTTTTTTTTTATCTCCTGATGATTTGAACAATGTAATTTTACTACCTTTGTTCTCCTTTCTTTTTTTTTTTTCCCTTTTCCTTTTTTTTTTTTTTTTTTTTTTTCGTAGAGGGTTTTTTTTTCATGTATACAATTTACATGAAAATAGTTACATTCCAATTTTGTTGTGCTACTTTGATTAATGACATAAAGTAGAAAAATTAAATAAATAAATTGATGTATAATGAAACAGGGTTACTTTGATCAACAGAGTGTTTCCTTATTTCCGCTTTTTGTTTTTCTAAAAAATTGCACTTAAATTGGTGCATCCCAATTTATAACTGGCCTGCAATCATAGTAGTGGAAATGAATTGAGTCTTTGCGGGAATCGAATATTTAATCTAACAAAATTTTTGATTTGACCCAAAAAAAAAAAAATCATAACTGGCCTGAATATAAAAGGTTTAAGACTCGAAGGTCTGGGCCTGACTAAATTGGTTAGAGCGGTGTGATTCTCTTACTTGACTCAAGTTCGAAGCCTCTCTTCTCAATTTAAATTAGATTAGTTTTGAAGAAAGTTGAGATTCTAAAATAAAATTAATTGATAATATGAAAAATAGCTCAACTTAGTAACTCTATGCAAGGTTTCTCTTCTTATCAATGTGAGATTTATTTTCAATACATCCCTCATGTGGTGATTTTCAATCCTAAACATATGGACAACACAACGAGGTGACATGGCGCACATGTGGCTGTTGAGCTTCACATGTTGGACAATCTGCTCTGATACCATGAAGAAAGTTGAGGTTCCACCATAAAACTAATTTGCAATATAAGAAGTAGCTCAACTTACTTAAGTATGTTCGTCATCTTATCGATGTGACATTCATTCTCAACAAAATTAAATAAAAATTATTGTGTTTTTTGTCTAGATCAAGTCAAGCTCAACCAGTCACCTAATTGCAAAAGCATGTGGCACATGATTTGCCTCCTCAGTCTGAAACCAAAAGAAAGCAGCATATCTTTCACATCCTCCTCGATATCAATATTCGACAACCGTTCATGAAACCGGGTGCATACGCCTTGTTTTTCTAGTCTTTATTCTCATGTGAGTTGGGGTGGCCGGAGTGCCTTGCAAGTGGCGAGGGGAGCCCCTAGAATTTTCGTCAAGAACATTTTCTGATTTGCGGTGGGCTAGAGCACACCCGAGTCCCTACCCCAGCCTGTCATGACATGCCCCCAAAACTTCACCCTTGTCATTCTGACAACGGCTAGGGCTTGAAAGATGACCTTCAACCTGAAGAACCACCCCAGCGGGCCGAATCAAAAAGGGTAAGTGGTGGGTCATGCAAAGCCTATCCAAAAGCTCGAGCAAGTTAAGCCTGGCTTTGCACCATCGAGCAAGATTAACGTCAGCCACATTTTATAATTTACGTGCAACAAAACAACCCAAAAAAAATAAAATATATATATATATATTTGTAAATAGTAATCGCCTTTACTCAACAAGTAGAGTTGCACAAATACAAATACTATTGAGAGTGAATAGTAAAAGCAATTTACATGGCTCTTGCCCTTTAGAGCGGATGAAACTGCTCTCCCACAACATGAATGAGTCATCACAGCCATACCCTATGACAATTGAGTTTTAAAAGTCCATCACCTTATATAGGCTTATCCACATTAATTAATCAAATTAATGGAGCATAAATGTGAAAAAAGTATTAATTAATCAAATTAATGGAGCACAAATTACGTTTATTTCTGGTTTTAGTAGGCTTGTTTTCATACATATTTTTTATTGGTACATTTGTATTATTCTCGATGTTATTTTCTTATATGAAAAACTACAAAAATTTATATATGGATTACTACAAATATCTTAAATGGTATTTTATTTCTTCATTTTATTACTTTATAAATTGTAGATAATCATTTTTTTTTGGGTATAATTATCTTTAGAGGGAATCAAAGGAGTTAGATTGTAGGAAATTTGTTTCAATATCTCTACAGTTTTTTCCTGACATGAAGAATTTAGGCAGTGGTAAGATCTGTAATTTTAGTACAAATAAAGGATAGTTATGATAGATGAAACTTCAAATTTGTAGGAAAAATGTTTAATTAAATCTCTAAAACCAACAAATGTTTAGTCTATAGAGTTGAAAACTCAGGCACTTATATCAAAACATCCCTATAAATAATACGACTATTAGTTTGATATTGTACCAAACGCCCGATTAATTAGTCAGTACTATCCGATGATAAATTATCCTATCTGATTGAAATAGTCAGTACAATCCGAGCTGTCAAACGAGATCTCAATATACTAATGGACCCAAGCAAGCCATTTTGAGTACTTAAAAGTCCATTGTGATGTTATGCTTTAATACTCTTCGCAAATTTTCTGGTGCGGAATATTTTTTGCAGACCATCCACGTGGACCAACTTAAACCGTTGGATTTCATCTGGATGTCTCACAATAAAATTGAACTCATTGGTGGAACCTGATCATAAATGACAAGTTAATAAATTGGCAAATTTTGAATAAAATGTAATATAAGTTGAATCATTTATATAAAATAGGAGAAAAATTGGAAAAATATTTCGGAAGTTGCTGCTGACTCATTGCAGGGTGCTCGCCGTTTTGAAGAAAATGGAGAAAAACTATATCAAACAAATCACAAGGTGCATGTGGTACATAATGAGTAAAATATTATATAAGGTGTTCGTGTAAAATCAAGAAAAATCGAAAAAATAATTCGAATGTTCCCACAAAATTCTTGAACCGACTTATTGAGAAATGAACATAAAACCTCTTTTACAAGTTGAAATTAAGGTTCTAAAAGACATTAAGTGTCAGTCGGGCAGTGGCTGGTGCCTAGCGCTAGTCGAGCGGTAGCTGGTGCTTAGCGCTAGTCAGGCGGTAGCTGGTGCCTAGCACCTAGGCTATTAGGCGGAGCCTAAGCGAACTAGGTAAATTTAAGTAAATTTATTATCTATAGGATAAATAAGGGTCTGCTTATATTTAAAAAATACATAATTGCCTTGGAATATATACAACAACAACAAAGCTTTTTCCCACTAAGTGGTGCCCTGGAATATATAAATTGAAAAATAAAATGACAAATAGATTATAAAGTATTAGAACATAATGAAAATGAAAATTATCTATTTTCTGTCTAAGTGAGAGTCGCGACCAACACGGGCTAGGTGGGCGCCTAAGCATGTCTATGTGCCATTTCTTAATTTTCAAACACCTAGGGATTAATTGAAGCGGTGGCCAGCCGCTTAGCGTTTAGGCTGGGGCCTAGGCAGCGCTAGGCGGAGATTTTTAGAACAGTGGTTGAAATCAAATAGGAGAATTTCACAAATGTTACATTGGGTACTTGGTGCTTGTCATGTTACATGATATACTTGTACAAGTTTCATGATGGTGCTTAATTGAATCTCCTTGACCAATCACCATATTCATGACATTGATTCGGCATATTGAACGTACCACGTTGAAGATATCGCATTCCCAGTCACGTACCAATTGACGATATATTTTTCGCATTTTAGAAATATTTTTTTATTAATGTTAAACTCAAACTATACATTAATGGATTTATAGTTGTAACAATCCAAACGACAATGTACCCATCGTCAAAGAGTAAAGGATGCAATCACAAACGTTTTCATATTTTTCACATTTGTAAATTAATTATTATGATCTCTTTAATGTGCTTTTATATTTTATAGGAATAATAAAAATAACACATGACCTTTATCAAGTGCTGCCACGTGGGTTATGTAAGAGTTCGGACCAAACAAAATGTGTCACTTGTCTGGGTTGTCTTGAGGGAAATTTCGGTATTGCCCTCGCTAGAGTTAAACTGGTATTTTTGGGATGATCACTTGTGACATGTTATGAAATAATACCCTAAACTCTAGTGATGGGCGAGAAGATGGCACATGGCAATGAGAAATAAAAAATATATATAATTTGAAATTTTCATATAAAATAAGAGAAAAATAAAATTCAAAAGTTGCTACAAATTTGTTGCAGGTTGCTCATTGTTTTGACACAAAAAAAACTCGAGAAAATTATATCAAACTAATCATAAGGTGTCACATGGCATATATTGAATAAAATATTATATAAGGTATAACTTTTAATAAAATCTTAGAAAAAACGAAAAAAATATTTCGAAGTTGTGTTGACCCTAAAAATTACAAAAACGTACGTGGCGCGCAGGCCTAGTAACTAATAAGCTAACTACGTCCTTCGGTCGAATGTGGGGCGTGCCAACTCGTCGGCCGAGCCTGGCCGAGGAGTAAAATTTGTTGATGTAGCTTTGAGCGCGTCGCTGACTTCTTTATCTTGCGATTGCGACCGAGGAAGGAACACTCTCGGTCTCTGGGTTCTACAGCCTGAAGACGAGGCTGCTAATTCTGCGGAGTTCACAAATCGTCCGAGCCCGATTCGGTCACTGTGATTATATTCGTGAGAGTATAAGCACGTCGAATCGAGACCAAACTGTATGGGCACAGGTACTCGAACGTGATGTATGTCTTGATGGTAAACGTAGTTCGGCCGTCGGAATGCCGAACCCTGAAACTCACTTGTGAGTATCCAATCATAAAACCACTCGGCGACCAGTACGCCGAGCAATGTAATTCGTAACACCTAACTATGCCGAGAAGGCTAGCAAGGTGACCTCTGCCAATAAAGGTTCGAAAACCTTTCTCGACCGAGACTTGGATAGATAATCGGTCAACCTCGACGCAGTGCTGTTTATCCAAACTAAAGATGCTTCTCGGTCGGCTGATTCTGCGGCAGCAGTGCTGTTTATCCAAACTGAAGGTGCTCGCCGGGCGCTTCCACAGCGCTGTTTATCCAAACTGAAGGTGTGTCGGCAAGAAAAGAAAAGGAAAAATCTCAAGGTGTTGAGATGTTTTGCGCAGGGCAATTGTATGCTGATTTGAAGGTCCTTTCCTGTTGCATGATTTCTTGTATTTATAGTGCCCCATTCCTTGAAAACCAATTCTGATTTGGATTGGGAGTCCTTGTCCCATTTCGCCTCTAACTCGAACAAACCTATTCCTACTGGGATTCTGAATTTTCCTTCTTTTCGGGACTCCCTTCCTTGCTGGTCGAGAGTCCTGATCGCACTAGGACTTCCTCGACCTTTCCTATTCATCCGGACTACTTAGGATAGGATTTGGCCGATCCTGCCAGCTGGCCCAGGATTTATTATTTGGCTCATAGTATTTACCATTACCTTGGGCCGAGCATATCCTGCTGCTCAGCCTAGCAATAATATTTTGGGCCCAAACATTGCCCCCTCGCTTCTGAGGTCGCTGACCGTTAACTCTTGGTCGGGACTCGACCTTGAAGAAGCGAAAACGTTTATTGCTTTTTCGGACTTTACTTCCTTAATGACCGTTATTCCTGCGCAATTATGAGCCATGATTGCACTTCCCTCGTTGCCCCCAAAGCGTGGCCACGTGTCGATTCTCCGCCGCTCTTAAAACTTTCAATCGTGGGCCTCGAAACCGTGCACTAACTGGAACGTCTTATCCTCATTAATGCCTTAAAACTGGCGTCGCACGCAATCGTGCGTCCTGGATTTTCGACTCCTCGATCCCCTCTTCGCAGGTTCCCAAAATATCCGAAATGATTGAGCCTTTCCCGGTTAAATTTCCCCCCAATTTGAACCAGTGCTTTTCGAATTCCAAACGTTTGATCTTCATTCTGAAAAGCTTATAAATACCCACATTTCTGCCATTCGTATTTTACGCTTTCAGAAATTCCAAAATCCCAAATTTATCATCCCTGTTCGCTCAAGCAAAAATCCTTCCAGTTCTTCCTTCTGCGATTTCCTCTCCAATTTTCCTCTGCAATCTCTTCTTTTCCAAACTATCTCCTACCATCTTTCCAAATGGCCTCCTTTATTTCGAAGCTCTCTGACGAGATCAATAAATGCAAAGATTTCATCGATCGGAATGCGATCAAAACACTACGCTTTGAGAATGACATGGCCACCACTCATCAGATTCTGGGCCCCCTCTTCAGGGATGCAGTGCCGTCGTGCATCACCAATCTTCTCAATGAGCAGTGCCTAACACCCCTGCTCCAAGGGTTCGACTGGTCCAAATGGTGCTTGGCTCGACCTCAAGGAGCTTGGCCCTCGACCACCACAGCCTGGGCCGCCTGGGTGGATCGAATGAGATCAATCTTCGGCGAGGAGTGGAAAGCCCTCGGCATCTATGATGCCATCCTGCTTTCGACCATGGAGATTACCATGGACAAGGAGCTGCTTATGGCGGCCTTGACTCTATGGTGTTCGGCCACCAACACCATGGTCCTTCCATTCGGACCCCTCGGCCCTACAATCCTCGACATCTCGGCCATTCTTGGGACTCCACCGTCCGGCCTCCCAATCGACGCCACTCTCTCTGGATGCCCCTCCCTCCTTAACCTGAAGGCGCTTTTCGACTAGCGGGCCGTCGAAACACTCAGCCGAGGAGATCGAAAGCCTTCCAGAGAAGAAGTTCAGAAGCTTCATAAGAACTTATTCAAATACAATACTCTGATTCTCCACTTTGCCGGCCGAGGCGAGGAGAGTCTCAGGAAGGGAGAACATGAAGCCTTCCTCTTCTATTGGTACAACAAATTTATTTGTTGTACCAGGTCGAACAAATGCCTGGTCGAGAATATGCCGGTGGCCCAAGCCCTGGCTAATGGTCACTCTCTGGCGCTCAGCCCGGCAATTCTTGCCAACCTCTTTCGTTGCTTGGCCGAGACGACCATCAACAAGATTGACCCGTACCAGAATGGGCCCCTCTGGGTTTTCCAACTCTGGCTGCAGGTCTATTTCTCCACTCTTCGGCCTGAGGTCCCTGCTTTCCAGCGCTCAGCCGCCCTCAGCCCCCAACTGGCCTCTCGACCGGCTCCTCCTCACCGGGCTGACGAGGTCCTTAAGCACTTTTTCAGCCTCGACGTTCTTTCGGACGACGAGTTCCTGGTGTGCCGGCGCCAGGAGTATCCTGCTTCAATCGGGCTCCCGACGGCACCTTGGGCCGCGGCCGAAGACGCGGGCCTTCGTCAGTCCTGGGGGTCAATCGTACTGGCTCGCGACCTTCCCCTTGGTTGCGATGCCCGCCGAGCCGGTTGGGAGGTCTACCAGCCCCACTTTGTCGCCCGGCAGCTCGGCTACCTCCAAGGTTGCCCTGTACCCCTGATCGTCTCTCGTTCCCTCCTGAGCCGGGGATGTCTTTCTGGTTCTTCCGAGAGGGAGTGCCGGACGACAGAGCAAGAGTTTCAGGATTGGTGCAAGAAGTTTCGTCTTCGGCCAATCGTTCCGGAATCCTTGGGCACCGACACTTTTGGGGACTGGTGTGATGAGTACACCGGCGACTTCTTCGGCGCCACGGCCGAAGACGTGGTGAGCAAAGTGTTTGGCGACCGGCCCAGACCGGCGCTCTCGACCCAACCTAAGGAGTCGGCCCAAGGTATATTGTTGACTACTTTGCTACTTCAGAAAAAGAAACTTACTTGTCCTCGTTACTAATCACTTTGCTATTTCAGGGGGTCGCGGGTCGAGGACGGTCGAAGTGGTCGCTGCGGTGGCAAAGGCGAAGAAGCTGGTGCCCAAGAAGAAAACCCTTGTCACCGAGCGGACGGTCCCTTCCAAACGCCCTCACCGAGAGGCCGAGCCTGCGGAGGAGACCCCTCGCCCTTCTAAACGCGTCAAGAAATTGGCGAAGAAGGGCGACCGAGAAATTCATGTCGTCCTCAGTAATACTTCTGGGACGCCTGCTCCTGCCGGCTCTCCATCTGTGCCGGCTGCCGCGGCATCCCCAACCTCGAATCCTCCAGCCGTTTCCCCGGCCGATCCAATCGTCGCACCCGCTCCAGCTTCGGAGTCGGTCGTGGCACCTGAAGTGGGGAAGTCGGCTGCGCCTGCCGAAGCACCATCGTCTCCAACAGTCGTTTTGGAGGTATAATTCTGTTTCCACTTGCTTCTTTAGGTTTCTGGTTGTAATGCTAAATGTTATCTTTTTGTTCAGGATGTCGAGAGCGAGAGTGACGAAGTCCCGCTGCAACGCCGTCGTCGACCAGTCAACTCTCCTCCCGTCTATCCTCCTCCGGTCGTCGAGGCGACCGCTCGACCACGTCCTACTGCGGCGGATCGTGGCAAGAGACCTATTGCCGATCCTGAGGCCACGGCTGAAACGCCGATCCACCCGCAGGACGAAGATCCTCTCATTCATCCACAGGAAGTCTCTTCGGCCTTTGTAAGTCTCGCTTTTTGTTGTGTTGATTTTTTTTTTTGTGTGGCACATTTTTTTTTTTTTTTTTTTTAAAAACGCCTATTAAATGTCAGGTGCCCGAACATTCATTTCACCGGCAATTTTACGCGCCGAGGGGCGTTGTCTATATTTCCTGGCCGCCGTCGTGGCCATCAAATGTAGATGACCTCCATCGGCCGCGTGAATTGCGTGGCGGTCTAAGGCACTGGGCTCGGCCATTAAGTTCCCTGGGTTCGAGCAATGACCCAGAGGGCATAGCCGAAGTCTCCTCTCGGCAGGTCTAAAACAATCCCCTTTTTCCTTTATGCACTACATCCCGATGTCTTACTTTCCTCACAAAGTTTTCCTTTTATGTGCAGCCATCGTGGGAAGTGGAGCTTGACGCTCTTCTTCAGAGCACGACCGGTGAGGCCGGCTCTTCTGCAGCTCCGGCCGAATCGGCGGGAGCCACGCCCGCCGAAGTCTTCGTGAAGCTGCACGAAGTTTTGTCTCTGACTGCCTCCCAAGCTCTCCGGTGCAAGAGCCTTGACTCTGTTGGAGAGTGTCTCAATGACCTCGCCAGCGACGGTCACCTGAGCCCGAAAGGTATCTCGTTCCTCACCGATCTCTTGGAGCGGACTCGGCAACACTTTCTCATCTTCAAGCGAGCCTTACAAGTCGAGGACGATTTGAAGGTGGCCAAGGTCGCGCATGAGGCTGGCCGAGTAGAGATGGAGGCAATCAAGGCGAAGAAAGCAAAGCTGACTGAGTTTGATCGTCAGATCTCTGACCTTCAACGTCAAATCTCTGACCTTCAACGGCAAAGGTCGGCTGCTGCTTCTGAGCTGGAGAAAGACTTTGAGACTAACAAGGGTCGGCTGACGGCCTTTGCTGCCGGTGCACGGCGTATCCAGCAACTGCAGTGTAACAAGAAGACAAGGCAGGCTGAGATAATTTTGAGCGAAGCGAAGTGGCTGGAGCTGAAGGCTATCCTTGAGATTTTCCTCCCCTCGACCCCTTAGGATTTCACCATTGTATTTGTATTTGTTCTTCTTGTAATGACTTTTTGTTATCAATACAATCGTCGTTTTGCTATTAATACAATGGTTGTCTTGCTATTAATACAATGGTCTTACTCTTGCATTTCCCATGTAATTGGATAATACTTCTTTAAAAACTTTCCATTAATCGGCAACTTATGAATGGCCCTTCCCAATTCGGCGACCACTTACCAAATCTGGGGTCTTTAATCCCAACAGGCAACACAGTTTGCCAAACCAATTCTCCTTCGCCGAACGTTTTTTGTCTCACACGCTGGTTATATGCTCGCTCGGCAATTTTCTTTTGTGCAACCAATAAGTTACCCGCGTCGATTCGACTTTCTTCTAAGTCTTCCAACTCTTGCCGCATCGCTTGACTGTATTCAATACTGCATAAATCAGTCTGCTCGATTACTCGTAACAAGCTTATACTCAACTCGACCGGTAACATAGCAATGTGTCCATAAGTTAATGCATAAGGAGTGGTTCCAGTGGCCGACCAGGGTGAAGTTCGGTATGCCCATAATGCTTCATTTAACTTCAAATGCCACAAACCAGGTTTTTCTTTTACCATTTTTTCAAGGATGCCGATCAACACTTTGTTGCTTGCCTCGGCCTGTCCGTTTGCCTGTGGGTAATACGGCGTAGATTGCTCGAGTCGGATATTCAAACTTGCCGCGTATTCCCTAAACCTATCTGGCACGCCGAATCTGGTCACAATATTCTCCTCTACGAAGTTGCATACCTCTTTAGCAGTTAATTCGACGTATGACCTGGCTTCGACCCACTTAGTGAAATAGTCAGTTGCTACAATTATCCACGCGTGTTTCGCTGCCCCCGATGATGACGTGATTTTGCCAATTACATCCATTGCCCAACCCCTGAACGGCCATGGTTTAGTAACCGATTGTAGTAATTCGGTCGGGGCTCTCTGCACGGGTCCATGAATTTGGCATGATACGCATCTCCGTGCATATTCGATGCAATCCTTTAATATATTGGGCCAAAAATAACCGTGTCGTCGGAGCAACCAGCGCATCTTTCATCCAGATTGGTGTGCCCCGCAAATTCCTTCATGTACCTCGGCCATTGCTTGGGCAACCTCGTGTGGGCCGAGGCACAACAGTAGTAAACCATCATCGCCCTTGCGATATAATTCATTTTGATACGACACGTAATTTGTCGCGAGCACCTTCGTTCTTTGGTCGTGTTTCCCATTGGGGTTATCGAGGTACCGTAACATCGTCCTTCTCCAATCATCTGGTTCTACTTCGACGACACATACTTCTATGGGATCTCCTCGTTCTAATAGGGATGGGAGCGACATTACCCTTGTACGTATTACGTGCGCGCGTTGGAGGGTTTGCTAATTAATCAAAACGGGGTGCGATCGTTGACCCGTGTTCGCAATTCCCACAATTCGACCTAGTTTGCCCCCATGAGTTGTGCTCCGGAGGCAATCTGGGCGAGTTCGTCGGCGTCAGTATTGTGGATACGTGAAATGTGTTCAAATGTGATTCGTTCGAACGACTCGGCCAGGTAGGTGGCGACCATGTGATAGGGAGCTAAAGTACAACTCATGCAACGAAACACGCCATTCAGTTGGTTAATCACAAGTTCGGAATCACCAAGGACAAGAACGCGGGGGGCCCGCAGATCGTGTAAAACATGGAGGCCGATAATGAGGGCTTCATATTCGGCTTGATTATTGGTGCAGCTGAAATCTAACTTGAGAGAAAAATACCATCGGCAGTGATCAGGCGACTGAATTGCGATACCGACACCTGCCGAGGTCGAAGTACTGGAACCATCAAAATGCATAGTCCAATGGTTATCGCGTGTGGTGACGAAACCGATGTCGACGTCTCCCCCCTCAAAACCATAAGGGGATGGGTGTTGTGCCAGGAAGTCGGCGAGGGCTTGCCCCTTGACGGCCTTTTATGGTACATACTGAAGGCTGAACTCGGATAGGGCGAGTGTCCATTTCCCAATTCGGCCTTTGACCATAGGCCGAGTCAGCATGTAACGAATTACGTCGGTTTGGGCGATGACCTGCGTAACTGTGGGGAGCATGTAATGCCGAAGCTTGGATGCGGCGAAAAACAACGCTAAGAAAAGTTTTTCGACAGGGGAATAATTAAGTTCTGGTGAATTCAGGTTTCGGCTAAGGTAAAAGATAGCTTGTTCGCGTCGGACGTTGTTATCTTGTGCGAGTAGGCACCTAATGGATTCAGCAGCTGCTGAAATGTACAATTTAAGGGGTTTGTTGCGACAAGGTGGAACGAGCACAGGTGGGGTGGAAAGGGCCACCTTGATTTGCGTAAATGCAGCTTGATGCTCTTCGCGTCATTCAAATCGGTCGGTCTCCTTCAGTTTAAGGAATGTAGAGAATGCTTTCATTTTACCGGCCGAATTGGCGATGAAACGACGGAGGAAATTTATCTGCCCGAGTAACGATTGGAGCTGTTTCTTTGTCGTCGGCGGTGGGGCGCTAATGATGGCGCGGGCTTTATTTTCATCGACCTCGATGCCGCGATGGTGCACCAAAAACCCTAGGAAATTACCGGCCGAAACACCGAAAGCACACTTGGCCGGGTTCATCTTGAGGTTGTTTTTGTGCATGCGAAGGAACGCTTGCCTCAGGTCGTCCAGGTGTGTTTGACGACATTTGGATTTTACGACCACATCATCGATATAAACTTCGACGATTGTACCGATTAAGTCGTGGAAGATCATATTCATGGCTCGTTGGTATGTGGCGCCGGCATTCTTGAGGCCGAATGGCATGACCACCCATTCGTAAGTACCAAGTGCCCCCGGGCAACGGAAAGCCGTCTTGTGGATGTCGGTTTCGGCGATGAAAATCTGGTTGTAACCCGCATGACCGTCCATAAAAGATAGCAGTTCATGATTAGCTGCGGCATCAATTAATAAATCTGAGAACGGCATCGTATATTCGTCTTTGGGAGTAGCCAGATTTAGATTACGGAAATCGATGCAAATGCGAAGGGCACCGTTTTTCTTTAATACGGGGACGATATTGGCCAACCATTCGACATACCGAGCGGTCCTAATAAATTCGGCTTTTAGAAGCCGAACTAATTCTTCCTTAATGCCGAGTTGTACTTCGTTCGAAAATCGGCGAGGAGGCTGTCGAAAAGGCTTACACCCCTCCTTGATGCGTAGTTCATGCTCTACAAGGTTTCGGTCAAGGCCTGGCATTTCATGATAACTCCACGCAAAGCAATCTTTAAATTCGTGGAGTAGCTTACGGAGTTCGACCTTCATGGATAGTGGGAGTAACGCACTAATAAAGAATATGCGAGGATCCTCGGTCGTGCCTACGTTAACTTCCTCTAACGGGTCCTTGACTTGAGGTCGATGGTCTTCGAGTTCGGCCGGCGCAGCCTGAACTTTATCGAAAGATAGAACGGGGCCGTTATCTGCTTCGGCCAGAAATTCGATTAAATTGACGCCAGAATGTGGTTGCTTGGTAATGGCGTACCAATGGGCCAGCAGACGTTCCATTGTAGATGAAACCGCGGCCTGACGCCGTTCTTGCATGGTGTGCTCAATCATCGGCATTGATGACCAAGTTCGCCAAGCCAAGTCTCGCCGAATCCTGTTGGACAGTCTCGGCGCCGACCTCAATCACTTTTTGTACTGAAATTCTCGTCGGCCGTTCATCCTCGTTAAGGCCTTGGAGGGTGATGTAGCCGACGTGATCATCATAATAGCGAGCCTGAATCATGTTGGTTTCAAATGGTTGGTTATCGGCTGGGTGAACTACGACCGATTTGCCATCCCAAAAGATGAGGACTTGGTATAATGATGAAGGAATGCAACTGGTTTGGTGGATCCAGTCGCGGCCAAGTAATGCGTTATAATCCGTCTTGGAATCAATGACAAAGAATGCCGTCATGTGTTGACGACCGGTAATGCTAACTTCCAACGGGAGCACCCCTTTGGTCTGAGTTTTGTCACTAACAAAGCTGCTCATAGTGATCCTTGACGGAATGAGTTCATTATCAGAACGGCGTAAAGCCTTCATGACGGATATTGGCATAATGTTGACTGTGGCTCCACAGTCGACAAATACTTTAGAAATGGGAAATCCTTCGATGTGAGCCGTGACGTACAACGGCTTCAGGTGTTGGAGATTAACCGAGGAGGAGCGGGGAAATAGCTCGGCCAAAGCTGCCTTAAGGTTATCTCCACTTTGGTTTTCTCGGTCGTCGTCGTTTGCGACGAAGTCTACTTATGTGGCTTCCTTGGCAACTACGTCCCCGTCCAAGAAACTTGACTGGTGGGTACTCGGTTGGAATTCAGCTGGTAGAACGTGTACCATACTGATCTCCATATGTTCGAGGACCGAGGGGCCCATTGGGTCATGGTCGTCGTCTTCTGGAGAACTATCCTCTGTAGCAGTCGTCGGAAAATCCTCGATCAAACTTTTGAGTTCCTCGGTAAGAGCCGGTATCCGAGACGTGGGAACCAAATTGAGTGCGGGTGAGCCATTTCCTTCGACGATGTGGACTGCCGAAGATTTACGTTGGTCATTTGTTACATGGGCTCGTTCTTCATATGCAATACGGGCGTTCCTCGTGTCTAGATAGGTATCCAAACGTGCTATTCGTTTTTCCTCGTCGGCCGTGAGGCCGAAGAGCGATACAGCCGAGAAGACTTCGAAATGATAGCGTAAATGCTGAAGATCTTCGAGCGAAAAGGGTAATTCGGCGGCGTCGATATCTGTATAAGGATCGACCTCAAAACCAAGGACCCGAGCCTCCCGTATATGTTGAAACCTAGCTTTAATGGCTGGATCAGAAGTTTTCTGGATAATTTACTCGGCATCAGGACAAGTTAGCACTAAGTCGAGGGCTTCCTGACATGCCTTGGGGAGTCCGTACAAGTCATTTGCGGAGTATTTCTTATGAAATTCTCGCATGTATTCCATGGATGCACCGAGGAATGGAGGGTGTAAGTTGCGCCGTATTTTGATAAACGGCTCGCGCGGTGGTAACGGAGAAAGTTTCCTTTCGGCCTCTTGTGTAAAGTACTCTAGACGAGCTCTCGTTTCCCCAGGCCGGAGAAGGATCTTAATACGTTTCTCAGCCTCCTCAATGGTGGTTTCGAAATCAGCATCCGCTACTTTCTTCCCTTCGGCTAACTCGGTCATGATAGTCGGGGTTGGCCGTTCGCTGATGTTGTCCACGGCCTTTTTTGGTTGCCACTGGTTGGCCGGGCTGGCCTGCGCTTCCCGTCGTCGAGCCATGCAATCTATCCGTTGACGACAATGTTTTTGGGATTTAGACAGCGCCGTATACAAGCCAGTCGGAGAATTGTAACTGTACCAGCGTTGATCTGATGTCCTTGGTGGTTTGAAAGTTTTGCGATCAGCTGGTAAGCCCGAACTGTTGGCATTGCGCGAGTAATAATCCTCATTATAGAAAGGTGCGTCGAAATCAAGACGCCGCCTGACCGAGGTCTGGTCTTTCGGCTGTACTTGTGGCCGAGTCGATCAAACACTTGACGTCGTGGACCTAATCCCTTTGATGATGTTGTAGGAGCTGTGGGTGGTGTTGACAATTTCTTCCCAGGTTCAACTGGTGTTTTACAATGGTCACATAAAGCTTTCGATCCACAAGTTTCGTCAGAAATTGACCTCGTCATCGGCTCATCGGCGGGTCGCACCGATTGTTCCGTTGGTGATGCATTTGAAAATATATCAAGCTTTAGTCTTGTTCGACCATTCCGTTGACGGATATGCTGCACCGGGACATATTCGGCCTTCCCTTTATTTTTGGGAAGGTGAGCATCCACCATACCAATCGTTGTTGAAGGGAAAGGATTAACATCGACAGCCATCTTTTCCGGAAATTTCAACTTTCCTTTTTCAATCCAACTTTGAATTGTGTCCCGGAACACAACACAATTATTGGTTGCATGCTTATTAGAATTATGATACTTGCAGTATATCTTTCCTTTTAATTCATCAGCCTTAGGGATAATATGTCCCGGCCGAAGCTTGATGATTTTTGCTGCCAATAATTGATCGAAAATTGCATCAGCTTTGGTGATATCGAAAGTGTATACTTTCGATGACTTACTCATTTCCTCGGCGGCCAAACGGGTTTTGGTGTCTTTGGAATTCACCTGCACCAAGGCCTTGCAAACATAGGGTTTGTCTATTACTATCTCGGCCGCATCTACACTAACATACTGAGGGTCTTCACTTTCGGCCGATGCGTAGCTAACCGTGGGATTCTTATACAGCGTTCCCCGAGATGGTGGCTTCGATATCTTTTCTTCTCGGAGCAGATAATCATATTGCTCAACGTGTTGAGCAAGTTCGTACATATCTCGGATGTTCGCCCCCAGGAACTTCTTTTTGTACTCCACGTCTAATCCGTTGAGGGCGATCCTGACGAATTCCACTTCGGGGAGTGGCACTCGGCACCAATTCCTAGCCGATTTAAACCTTGTTAGGTATGCCATTGGAGATTCGTTAGATGCTTGAGCCATCCTGGCCAACGATGATACAGACATCTCCATCCCTGGCCGATAGAATTGTTCATGGAACTTTTCGACCAACTCTTCCCAACTCTGCACGGAGTTGGGTGGAAGATTAATGTACCAGGCGAAAGCTGAGCCTGTCAGTGAAACGTTAAACAGCCGTAGTTTGTAGAAATCGCTATTGACGTCCCCACACTGCGCTGTGAACCGAGCCACATGTTCTAGTGAGGATAAAGATGATTCCCCGGCGAAGAGGCTGAAATCGGGGATCTTAAATCCTCGTGGGTATTCAAACCTTTCCACATAAGCCGGGTATGAATGAATTTTGGAAACTTCGGCCCTTTCTTTGGGGCCGAATCAATCATTCTCTGGACTTCGGTCACGTTTATGGAAGCGACTTCTTCTCCCTGGCTTGGTCCCTCGGATCTATTCCCTAGTCCTCTTCTTTCTAAGGGGACTGGTTGTGGCCGAGCGGACCCTCTCTCGGCTGGTATAGGCACATTCGTCGGGAGCTGCCGAGGTTGGCCGACCTGGCCATCTTCGAAGGCTTTACTAACCAGTAGTTCAAGCATTCTGGTCTGTGTATCGCTGTTACTTCGTATTGCGTCTAGCAAATCATTCATCTTTTGACCAATCGACTGCTAGACCTGACGATATTGTTCGTCCAGTCGTCTCCGAAGGAATGTCCTAGTTGGTGGATTGGAACCTTCCCCACCATCGTCATCACAATCTTCCACAATCCCTTCTATGAACATTCCAGTTGTTTGATTCGGGACTGCGGGGTTGTAAGGTTGCCCGGCGAGACAGACTTCATTCTCTCGGCGTGTTACACTTGTGGCCTCGGGCGGCGCAACTATGATCGGATTTTTTGTAGTGTGCAAATCCTGCCCATGGCCTTGCACTGGCAACTCAGTCGTTGACTTTCCCATGGTTGTTTTCTGCTTCGTAGACCGTGTCTCAATGGTCATGAACTCCGAAGGTTTAGTACAAAGGTCCCACTGGGCGTGCCAAAATGTTGACCCTAAAAATTACAAAAACCTACGTGGCGCGCAGGCCGAGTAACTAATAAGCTAACTACGTCCTTTGGTCGAATGCGGGGCGTGCCAACTCGTCGGCCGAGCCTGGCCGAGGAGTAAAATTTGTTGATGTAGCTTTGAGCGCGTCGCTGACTTCTTTATCTTGCGATTGCGACCGAGGAAGGAACACTCTCGGTCTCTGGGTTCTACAGCCTGAAGACAAGGCTGATAATTCTGCGGAGTTCACAAATCGTCCGAGCCCGATTCGGTCACTGTGATTATATTCGTGAGAGTATAAGCACGTCGAATCGAGACCAAACTGTATGGGCACAGGTACTCGAACGTGATGTATGTCTTGATGGTAAACGTAGTTCGGCCGTCGGAATGCCGAACCCTGAAACTCACTTGTGAGTATCCAATCATAAAACCACTCGGCGACCAGTACGCCGAGCAATGTAATTCGTAACACCTAACTATGCCGAGAAGGCTAGCAAGGTGACCTCTGCCAAAAAATGTTCGAAAACCTTTCTCGACCGAGACTTGGATAGATAATCGGTCGACCTCGACGCAGTGCTGTTTATCCAAACTGAAGATGCTTCTCGGTCGGCTGATTCTGTGGCAGCAGTGCTGTTTATCCAAACTGAAGGTGCTCGCCGGGCGCTTCCACAGTGCTGTTTATCCAAACTGAAGGTGTGTCGGCAAGAAAAGAAAAGGAAAAATCTCAAGGTGTTGAGAGTTTTTGCGCAGGGCAATTGTATGCTGATTTGAAGGTCCTTTCCTGTTGCATGATTTCTTGTATTTATAGTGCCCTATTCCTTGAAAACCAATTCTGATTTGGATTGGGAGTCCTTATCCCATTTCGCCTCTAACTCGAACAAACCTATTCCTACTGGGATTCTGAATTTTCCTTCTTTTCGGGACTCCCTTCCTTGCTGGTCGAGAATCCTGATCGCACTAGGACTTCCTCGACCTTTCCTATTCATCCGGACTACTTAGGATAGGATTTGGCCGATCCTGCCAGCTGGCCCAGGATTTATTATTCGGCCCATAGTATTTACCATTACCTTGGGCCGAGCACATCCTGCTGCTCGGCCTAGCAATAATATTTTGGGCCCAAACAAGTTGTCACGGCTCCTTGAATCGTGCTCATCGAGAAATGAGCATAAACCTCGATTGTGTGTTGAAATCCAATTGAAGAATTTCACAAATGTTAACTGGATACTTGGTGTTTGTCATGTTACATTATACACTTGAACAAGTTTCATGATTTGGTGCTTAATATCACCTCCTTGACCAATTACCATGTTCAATTGTTCATGACACTAATTTGGTATATTGAACGTACCAGATCAAAGATTTCGCGTTTGACACACCCCTACCCGAAATGTCTATCTGAATTCCGAATCGAATTGTGCTGGTCGACATTGGGAAAGTGACCAAGCCATAAAATGTGGTGATGCGGAAAATGTGAATAAATTAAAACCTAAAAGTGACTAAATATAAGAGTACGCATGTAAGTGAGATTGAACCCATGTCACGCGTGATGTTAGAACATAAATAAAGTATAGTGAAATTAGAATAAGAAATGTACCAATGGAAGTGATCTCCGATACCAACTTTTGCCAAGAATCCTTGTCGACACAAGAGCTCTCCACTAAAACCTAGATGGGCGAAAAACAAGGGTGAGTGGGCCTAAAAATCAAGTTGTGTAAAAACCTTTTCGAAAACGTATAATTGTGACATCCCGTCCCGGAAATATCGAAACGTACATTTGAAATTACAATTTTACCCCTAGTTCGTTATTTTACGTGTAGTTTTGTGTTGTGTGGTGTTGTAGGACCACACACACTCATACACCCCGTCTCACTCTCCCGTGTTTTCTTCTCCCTCTGTCTCTTTTCTGTCTCTCTCTCTCTCTCTCTCTCTCTCTCTCCCAAGCTCCGTTTTTCCTTCTTCTTTCTTCAAAAACGTACGGACGACACCCAAATCACCCAAACCTTGATGGATCGAAGGAACTAAGGACACCATCGAACTCGTGAAACTCGTACGAGTGCAACCATACCATTTTCAGGTGAGAAATCCTTCGTTTTCGTGTCGATTCGAGGTATTCCGATTTCGAGTACTGTTCATGCAAGATTAATCTAGTTAGTTTTTGGACTTTTGAAGCTTGTAGATGTGTTAGTGAGGTCCCAAGGAGCCTCGGAGTACTTCGTTGGAGAAGTTTGGACGTCGGGATCATCGTGGTCAAAGTTGGCCGGAGCTTTCGAGGGGTTTTCCGGCGAAACCACGGCGAGTTAGGGGTCGAGGAAGGTATGGATGTGTTCGTCTCGTCAATACCTTCATTTTGATATATTGTACGTCGAAAATGGTTAAGAAATGAAGAAGTTATGACACTTTGAAATTTACCCAGAAATTCCGGCAAAACACTATTTCCGGCGAAACCAGTCCGGCGACGCGAGGAAGAAGACGCGCGCGTGGGCAGCGCGTGAACAGGGCGCGTGGGGGCGCGTGAGAACTCCAAATTGAGTTCTGAAAATTGTCACGCGTTCGTGACGTCGTGTAGATCACCGTGGTATATTCATACACCCAAATTGAATAACGTATGAGAAAGTTATGGACGAATGTTTGGTGTATGTGCGTTAAATAATGTCAATTTGGTTACTGTTTGTATAGGTGAAAATTATACAAAAGAAGAATGTAACCAATCTAGGGGAGGCTCAGGGACATACGAGACGTCGATGTGATATGTGAGTGGGCAGTTATTTTTCAGTATATATATATATACGTATGCTTGACGTATTTTAAAAGAAATACGAATTAAATATCCTGTCATATATGCCTCATATTTTAATATGTGCATTACCATAATTATGCATACTGTTGCATGGTGCTGAGGAGGCCCAGGTAAGCTACATTTGAAATACATCATCACATGCATTAGTAGTAGCATACATTTATATATGTGTATTTGGTGCTGTGGACGCACAGGTAAGTGTCAGGTAAGTGGTATTCATGTTTGTATTCAGTAGTAGCTTGAGCATTTATTGAGCGTGGAGCTCTATTGATGTGAATTACGCTTAAGCATTTATTGAGCGTGGAGCTTTATTGATGTGAATTACGCTTGAGCATTTATTGAGCGTGGAGCTCTATTGATGTGAATTACGCTTAAGCATTTATTGAGCGTGGAGCTCTATTGATGTGAATTACGCTTAAGCATTTATTGAGCGTGGAGCTCTATTGATGTGAATTACGCTTGAGCATTTATTGAGCGTGGAGCTCTATTGATGTGGATTACGCTTGAGCATTTATTGAGCGTAGAGCTCTATTGATGTGGCATATTCTCGAGCATGAATGGCATATTCTTGAGCATGAATGATATACCCTTGAGCATGTTGGCATATCCATACATACGTATATATGTTATTTTCTGGGAAACTATACTTGTTTTACGGCGAGGGGTTACAAAGTTTTGAGAAGTGTTTGGATTTGGAAAAGAATTGTTTTGCTGACCCACTCAACTTTGTTTTGCGCCCCTCCAGGTTCAAGAATTGCAAAGGTGTGGTGACTACGAGGAAATTCAACGGTGTTCTGACAGAATGGCCAAAAATTAGGACTCACCTTTGGGTGTTTCCTCTTAGAAATTGTATCCTTAAAGCTTCCGTACTGTGTAAATGGTTACGTCACTCTCACGTGACGGCCAGCATGCCCTCCTTCGGGACGGGGTGTGTCAGTTGGTTCCAAAGTGTGGAATCAGTGAATGTGTTTGTATAGACAGAAGGGATATAGAGTTATGAATTGTCCCTAGAATTAGTTATTACCCGACAGTTTCCTTGATACCACCAATATCAGTCCAGCAGGTGTTTGGATCATTAGTTTGGGTTATATGAACTGTGGGTGCCAAGATGTTTGATAAGTTGAATGTTCAGCCGAACAGACCACGAAAGGTGGATCCGGCTGACACATGAGGAATTGATGAGTAAGTCGTACAGGTTACTATAGGTAACTCCGGCTAATATGCTAGCATAACTAGTTGAGCTAGATAATCAGTCGTACAAGTCATTCTAGTTGACTCTGGCTGATGTATTTCGTATTATGAATGATGTTGCCAAAGAAAGTGATGATGGAACATGATTGAGGTGTTTATATGTAATTATCCCTGTGTGGAGTAAGATGGAAATGTAACACCTTCAAGAGTTGTTGCTTACTTATCGAGACAACGATGATTTATCAGTATTGCGGGCTGCAGACCGTAATATTAATAACTTATTCGTGGATTCGTTAAGCAAGTAAACCGGTAGGTTATCCTATGTTAGTATCGTACTTATTCAGAGTGCTCAGTATTAGTAGAGTATGTATTGTTGCTAGCTACTTTTGTTCCATTAGATTGTAGATTTGATGTTATTCTAGACATAGATTGGTTACTTTATAATCATGACAAGATAGATTACTACGGGAAACCAGTTATTTTCCATCGGTCTGGATGACTAGAGATTACTTTTGTAAGTATGCAAAGTGGAGTGAGGCAGGCCGTTATTTATGCTGTGAGAGCAAAGAGATTATTATCAAAAGGCTGCCAAGGATATTTATATCATGTGGTGCTAAGTGATGTCACTTCTAGTAGTGTGGAAGAAGTGGGAGTAGTCAAACATTTACCTGACGTTTTCCCTGAGAATTTACCTGGATTGCCACCAGTCAAAGATGTAGAGTTCACTATGGATTTGTCTCCAGGTACAAACCATATATTATAGAATGTGCCTTTTGAACTAAGAGAATTGGAAATTGGTTGATAAAGGTTTTTATTCAACCTAGTACATTACGTTGGGGGAACCCCAGTTTATTGGTGAGAAAGAAAATGGACTTTAAAGACTATCCATTGATTATAGACCATGGAATCGGGTAACGATTGAGAACCGTGATCCATGATGGTGTACTGATGTTTAATGAATCAGCTCAGAAGTATTTGTGTATTTTCTAAGTTTGACTTGAGGTCTGGATATTATTAGTTGAAGATTATCGGTGAGGATGCCCTTATGATAACTTTCAGGACTCGTTAAGGTCATTTCAAGTTTTGGTGATGCCATTCGGAGTGACGAATGCATCTACTACTTTATGAATTTGACGAATAAAGTATTCCAATGATATCTAGACCGATTTGTTGTTGTTGCTATTGAACGGGTTGATAAGACTAGAGCAAAGTATGCTAAACATCTTAAATTGGTATTGCAAAGATCGAAGGAACGTCGATTGTATGCTAAGTTTAGCAAATGCCAATGTTGGATGAATCAAGTAGTATTTTTGAGATATGTTACATCTGCTTCAGGTATTCAAGTGAATTCATAAAAGGTAGCAGAAATTGAGAATTTAGAACAATCACGAATCGTGATTGGGATTCGGAGTTATCCTAGCTTAACAAGCTATCAGGGACGGTTCGTGAAAGATTTTTCAGTCATTGCTTTGCAATTGACGAGAAAAGAGGTTAAGTTTGAGTGGGATGATATTTATGAGTAAAGAATTCAACAACTGAAGTATTTCCTCACTCATGCACGTATTTTAGTATTCCCAGAGAATAGTGGTAATCATAAATTTTAATGATGTTACTTGAATGGTATTGGATGCATGTTGATGCAAATATTAGGGTGATTACATACGTTTCACGACAAAAGGAACCTCATGAAATGAATTACCCTACTGGTGATTTGGAAGTCATGATTACCATTCTTGCTGTGAAGTTATGAAGACATTATATTTGGTAAGAATGCAAGATTTTTACGAATCCAAAAAGTCTCCAATATCCATTACTTGGAAGGATTTTGATATAAGGCAGGGAAGGTGGATTGAATTGTTTAATGAACATGATTGTACGACCAGGGTGATCGTAAAATTGTTCTAGCTGATGCACTTGGTGAAAAGACGGTGATAAGAGTTGATGTCTGGCACGCTTGCCAAGATTGTCTTCTTGTGGATTGGAAATCAACTGAAGTAAAGTTGAGAATGGAAGATTGAGAAGAAGTTGTAATTACTAATTTTCAAGTTAAGTCTTTTTAGTAAGGTCGTACTCAAGACTCAAATGGTTAACGAAGAAAATTAAGAATTAACCAAGGTAAAGAAAGAAGGGAAAAAGAAAGATTGCTGAGTTCGAGAATAGGATGGTTATGATTGAACTTGAAGTGATAGTTGATCAATGTACCAAGTTAGTACATTTACTCCAGTGTTGAGTAACAACCACAGTGCAACAATACTTATATGTTTTATGGAGAAGAGATTTGGGTTACGGAACTGCTGAGTTTCTTAAGTATGTTGGTTGCACAGTGTCCAAAGTAACGCCATAAGGACCATGAAATGTGTCGATTTTTGCTGATTTGTAAAAGAAATACTTCTGGATAGAGAAGATTCGATCACGAAAGAGTTTTGGTAGGCCCTGAAACTATGGATGAGTCTTCTCAAAGTATTCAGGTGATTAAGTTTAACCTGAGAGTAGCCAGGAATGGCAAAAGAGATTAATAGTTGAACATGTCACTAATCGAGTGTTTAACGTAGATGATCTTATAATTTTGAAGTTTTCACTTTAGAAAAGTATGATTCAGCTTAGAAAGGAAAGCAAATTAAGTCCTAAGTACCTCGGACTTTATGTGATCATCGAAGAGTATGTGAAGTTGCTTGATTTACTTCCAGAGTTTGTAAGAGCATGATGTGTTTCATGATTCAACATTCTTAGAAATTTCATCACGAAAAGAAATAGTGAGATTTGGAAAGGAGACAAAATAAGTTTTAAACACATCAGACCGTTTTTGACCACTAAAGGACTCGATGAAGTTGCATACAAGTGGTGATGTCTTCAGAATTGGCTAAGGTGCATAATGTATTATATTTCAATGCGTTGTCACTAGGTGGCAGATTCGTCACATGGAGTTCCGGTGCAACTATTGAGAATTAATCCAGATTTGACGTATGACGAGGAACCGTTAACGATCTTAGATTGGAAAGAGAAGGTTCTGAGGAACAAGACGGTGAATTTAGTGAAAGTTTTGTGGAGAAATCAGTCAGTCGAGGAAGTTACATGGGAGACAGAAGATTGGATAAGGGATTTGTATCCTAGATTGTTCTTTGACCACTAGGGGTCGTTGATTGGTTGTTTTGAATTTCGGGACGAAATTCTATTAAGGAGGGTAGGTTGTGACATCCCGTCCCGGAAATATCGAAACGTACATTTGAAATTACAATTTTACCCCTAGTTCGTTATTTTACGTGTAGTTTTGTGTTGTGTGGTGTTGTAGGACCACACACACACTCATACACCCCGTCTCACTCTCCCGTGTTTTTTTCTCCCTCTGTCTCTTTTCTGTCTCTCTCTCTCTCTCTCTCTCTCTCTCCCAAGCTCCGTTTTTCCTTCTTCTTTCTTCAAAAACGTACGGACGACACCCAAATCACCCAAACCTTGATGGATCGAAGGAACTAAGGACACCATCGAACTCGTGAAACTCGTACGAGTGCAACCATACCATTTTCAGGTGAGAAATCCTTCGTTTTCGTGTCGATTCGAGGTATTCCGATTTCGAGTACTGTTCATGCAAGATTAATCTAGTTAGTTTTTGGACTTTTGAAGCTTGTAGATGTGTTAGTGAGGTCCCAAGGAGCCTCGGAGTACTTCGTTGGAGAAGTTTGGACGTCGGGATCATCGTGGTCAAAGTTGGCCGGAGCTTTCGAGGGGTTTTCCGGCGAAACCACGGCGAGTTAGGGGTCGAGGAAGGTATGGATGTGTTCGTCTCGTCAATACCTTCATTTTGATATATTGTACGTCGAAAATGGTTAAGAAATGAAGAAGTTATGACACTTTGAAATTTACCCAGAAATTCCGGCAAAACACTATTTCCGGCGAAACCAGTCCGGCGACGCGAGGAAGAAGACGCGCGCGTGGGCAGCGCGTGAACAGGGCGCGTGGGGGCGCGTGAGAACTCCAAATTGAGTTCTGAAAATTGTCACGCGTTCGTGACGTCGTGTAGATCACCGTGGTATATTCATACACCCAAATTGAATAACGTATGAGAAAGTTATGGACGAATGTTTGGTGTATGTGCGTTAAATAATGTCAATTTGGTTACTGTTTGTATAGGTGAAAATTATACAAAAGAAGAATGTAACCAATCTAGGGGAGGCTCAGGGACATACGAGACGTCGATGTGATATGTGAGTGGGCAGTTATTTTTCAGTATATATATATATACGTATGCTTGACGTATTTTAAAAGAAATACGAATTAAATATCCTGTCATATATGCCTCATATTTTAATATGTGCATTACCATAATTATGCATACTGTTGCATGGTGCTGAGGAGGCCCAGGTAAGCTACATTTGAAATACATCATCACATGCATTAGTAGTAGCATACATTTATATATGTGTATTTGGTGCTGTGGACGCACAGGTAAGTGTCAGGTAAGTGGTATTCATGTTTGTATTCAGTAGTAGCTTGAGCATTTATTGAGCGTGGAGCTCTATTGATGTGAATTACGCTTAAGCATTTATTGAGCGTGGAGCTTTATTGATGTGAATTACGCTTGAGCATTTATTGAGCGTGGAGCTCTATTGATGTGAATTACGCTTAAGCATTTATTGAGCGTGGAGCTCTATTGATGTGAATTACGCTTAAGCATTTATTGAGCGTGGAGCTCTATTGATGTGAATTACGCTTGAGCATTTATTGAGCGTGGAGCTCTATTGATGTGGATTACGCTTGAGCATTTATTGAGCGTAGAGCTCTATTGATGTGGCATATTCTCGAGCATGAATGGCATATTCTTGAGCATGAATGATATACCCTTGAGCATGTTGGCATATCCATACATACGTATATATGTTATTTTCTGGGAAACTATACTTGTTTTACGGCGAGGGGTTACAAAGTTTTGAGAAGTGTTTGGATTTGGAAAAGAATTGTTTTGCTGACCCACTCAACTTTGTTTTGCGCCCCTCCAGGTTCAAGAATTGCAAAGGTGTGGTGACTACGAGGAAATTCAACGGTGTTCTGACAGAATGGCCAAAAATTAGGACTCACCTTTGGGTGTTTCCTCTTAGAAATTGTATCCTTAAAGCTTCCGTACTGTGTAAATGGTTACGTCACTCTCACGTGACGGCCAGCATGCCCTCCTTCGGGACGGGGTGTGTCAATAATCCATTGCCGTAAAACAAGTATAATTTCCAAATATATATACTACATATAGTATGAAAACACTTACTGCAAAAAACAATATTTCACCTATAAAACATATAACAACCAGTAATCACAATATCTCGCATAAATGAACATATAATATCGGGTGCTCATCGACATATGCTGACAAATGAGTTCATGCATAGGTTTCCTGACATGAACAAGACTAGGTGAACAATGATTTACGCTCTAGTACTACAATCATGTGAAGACTGACGCTATGTGCATCACATACAAGTCCTAATTGCCTATAGCAATCTAGGATAAGACTGACACATACAGTGGATCCAAAATAAGCATACGGTGCGATGTGAACATACATGTGAAGACTAGTCCTGACCCGATCGAGTACTAACACTAGTGTAACATGCACGATGAGCAGTAATATAAATATGATGATGCTATGAAAATTTCGTAATCCACAACAATAAAATAATAATATTTGTGATCGCAAATATATTCATGGCATCACATCAAAATATGCATAAATGTGCATCTCATAGAATTTATGAGAATTTCAAAAATTCCATCAATACACTAATTCTTAAAAAGGTTAGTCTAATCTAGGCGTAATGTAGAAATTTTTTTATTAAATATTTAAATGGAAAATAACTAAATATATAATATTTAAAAGTAAAGACCCACTCACAAATCATGTCATTGGGTCGAACCCGCCTCACGGGCATCGAAGATCCTTGCGATGCGTTTCACCTAGAAACGAAACCATTTATGTAAATATATAACGAACTAACGTAAATTTGCGTATTCGTACAAAGTACGACTAATAAAGGAACTATTTTAAAACCATCAAATTTCGAAAAACGAAGGGGGGATTCGGATTCGGCACGTCGAGAAACCTAAGGAAAGATCTCGAGTTTGTCCACGCGCCGCTGCAAGGTGGCTGTATTGGTAGCCACGCGCTGGCCACCACACGTGCCCATGCGCCTTCTTCGCGATTTCCAGATTTTTGCAAGTTTTTCTCCAACTTCCAAAGCTTATTCTGAGCTCGATACTCAACCAAAATCAATGTTTCAAAAACCTAAATGAAGTTAGAAATGTAGGGAATAGATCTATACCCATTTGAGGTCGTGTCATGGTTGGAGTTGGTCGGAAAAAAGGTTTGAAAGTGGCTCGACAACCCCGGTTCTGGGTTTCCAAAAATCTAGGGAAGTCTCCCCATTCATCATTTCTGTATCAACCTTCCCTCAAATCCAGTATAAAGGTTAAAAGCAGTACCAGATCATGTTTAAAAGGAGAATCTTAGGGATTTCAAGGTTTACCAACGTCGGAGATGGTGGAACTCATTAGAGAAAATGCTGGTGAGCCATCGTCTAGTTTGATGTTGTGCAATTTGTGCAGTGAGCAAATGATTTGAGATGGGAAGGAGAGAGACAAGAGTGTGAGGTGAGAGAGCTCGTTAGTGGTGGTGAGTGAATTGTGTATGGTGCTCGACCTCTTTGTATTACAAAGATGAGAATGAGAGAGATAAAGAGAGTTTGAGTGAGAGAAGGGTAAGGTGAAATGAGAGATAAGGATCTGAGAACGTTAGAGAAAGAGTGAGAGATTGAGATAGTGAGGGAGATACGAGAATGAGGGGAATGAGTGATGTGGGCTCCACTTGGCAGATAGCTCAAAGTCACAAAAGACAATACAAAAAAAATATCTTTCGTAAACATGAATTTACCAAAACGCCCTTCATGCTCCATAATTCATAAAATCTTTATTGTAACTCCAAATTCAGTTTTGCTTGCGCCCACGTGTTCGCATCGTAGAGTACTCCAAGAATATATGTGTGTGTCTTTGGGTCCAGCCCAAATAATAATTAATTAGGTACGAGACCTAATTAATAAAAGCAGATTATATTCACACACCCCAAATTACTTATCCCATTCAATTTTAATTTTTTTAATATTTTTTCTATCAAGTGTTAGTGGTGTGTAGAAAATATTAAAAAAATTAGAAAGGTGTGAGAGAAGTAATTTAGGGTGTGTGACTATAATCTCTCTTAATAAAATACTAACGTAAACGGGCCTCCTTACCCACTTGCTTAATGAACTCAGTGAATAAGTCATCGATATTATGGTATCCAACCTACAATACTGACGACTCACTATTGTCTTGATAAACAAGTAATAAATTCCCAACAGTACAAAATTACCATTCTGCCCATCATTTTGCAAGGTGATAAAAAGTGATAAGGATAAGGATTCAAACGTCCACGAATATAGTCCAACAAGGGCATTTTTGTAATTTTAAAGGTTAGAGAATAAAATAATATTAAATTCGGGACGTGACGCCACAGCGTTCCCTGTCACGTACTAATCGACGAAATATTTTTTGAATTTTGTAAAATATTTTTTATTTGTTTTAAACTCAAATGCAAACTATACATTAGTGGGTACGTATGGTTTTAAAAATCCAAATGACGAAGTACCTATAGTCAAAGCGTAGAGGACGTGATCAAGCATTTGCATTTTTTTTTCTTCACTTTTTTCTCACTTGTAAATGAATTATTATGAATTATTTTAATGTGTTTTTGATATTTTGTAGGAAAAATAAAAATATCACATGGCCTTATCAGGTGCTACCACATGGGTTGTGTAAGAGTTTGGACTAACCAAAAGGCGCCACCTGTCTGGGTAGTGAGAAATTCTGGTACTACCTTCATTGAAGTGAAACTAGCATTTTTTGGATGATCACTTGTGGCAAGTTATGAAATAGTACCTTAAACCTTAATGATGGCCCATAAGTTGCCACGTGGTAGAGAATTAGATATTCAGAAAGAGATGTGACAGTTGGGTATTAGTGGAGACAGAGATCGAGTGGTGGTGACTGATACGTTGCAAACTGGGGAAAGGCAGTAGACAAAGAGTTTTGTTGCAGTCGATGACAAGATGTGAGTAGTGAGAAGATTGTTGCCAGTGAAATTGGGTGGTTAGGAGGAGGTAGGGGAAAAGGAAAGAGGGAGGGAGAATGGAGACGAGGGAGGATGGGGATGCATGTGAAAAGGCTAGAAGTTAATATTTTTGGAATACTCAATTTTAATTATAGAATTAAAATGATTGATTAATTAAGTGATGTGATATGTAAATATCAGTTGTTACATAGTGTAACATCCAACATCGACCAATGGAGAAGAGGTGATGTGTCTTATATGTACATGCCCACCTCCATATAACACGAGGCCTTTTGGGAACTCATTGGCTTCGGATTCAATCGGAACTCCGAAGTTAAGTGAGTTTAGGCGAGAGCATTCCCAAGATGGGTGACCTACTGGGAAGTTCTCGTGCGAGTTCCCAGAAACAAAACTATGAAGGCGTGGCCGGGGCCCAAAGCGGACAATATCGTGCTACGGCAGAGTCGAAACTGGGATATGACAATTTGGTATCAGAGCCACTTTGATGTGTGGTGCCAGTGTGCCGACAAGGACGTTTGGCCCCTAAGGGGGATGGATTGTAACATCCCACATCGACCAACGGAGAGGGGGTGATGTGCCTTATATGTACATGCCCAGCTTCATATAGCACGAGGCATTTTGGGAACTCACTGGCTTCGGATTCCATCGGAACTCTGAAGTTAAGCGAGTTCGGGCGAGAGCATTCCTAGGATGGGTGACCCACTAAGAAGTTCTCGTGTGAGTTTCCAGAAACAAAACCGTAACGGCATGGCTAGGGCCCAAAACGGACAATATCGTGCTGCGACAGAGTTAAGACTGGGATGTGACACATAGCGTCTCTAAATGAGATGTCAAAATCCAAGGTGAAATGCCATATTTGAAATAAAAATTCTTTGTAATTGAAGTGTTATTTACGGATTGAATTTAAAGACTTTGTAATTAAGAGTCAAATTTCACATCAATGCCAACATTATTTTTAATTCATTTTAATGGTGGGTTCCTTATTTCAACCAATAAAAATTTTATTTCAACATTTTTTAATAGCTACAATAATTTAAAGCTTTATTTTAATAAGAAAATAACATTTGACAATTCGGTTGATGACACACCCTGACCCAGAATGTTCACCTGAACTTCGAATTGAGTTGTGCTAGCTGACCCCAGGAAGGTGACGAAACCATAAAGTGTAGTGATGTGGAAAAAATGTGAATAAATTTAAACCTAAAAGTGCCTAAATATAATAAGTGTGCATGTGAGTGGGATTGAACCCAATTCACACGTGATGCAGAGTATAAGTAAAGTACAGTAGAGGTAGGATAAGAATTATACCATCGAGGTAATCACCTATATCAAGATTTGCCAAGAATCCTCGTCAACACGAAAGCTCATCTACCCAAACCTAGAGGGATGAAAAATAAGGATAAGTGAGCCTAAAAATAAAGTTTTGTAAAAACCTTTTCAAAAACTTAATAACCACTCACCATAAAACAAGTATGGTTTCCAAACTATACATGCTATGTATAGTATGAAAATACTTACCGTAGCCTACAATATCTCACGAAATCAGTATGTCACAATATTTCGTAAATAAACATCTAACGTCTAGTAATCATATATTCTCGCATGAACAAACATATTATATCAAGTGCTCATCGACATATGCTGACACACGAGTTCATGAACATATAACATAAATATAAATATGCAATGTAAATCGATAATTCTAGTCGTCACAATACTACTCATGGCTGTAAATATGACTAGGGCATTCCATAGGATTTATAAAGATCTCATAATTCTCATCATTACGACATTTCCTATAATGTTAATTTAATTATGGCCACGTAGAAAATGCATCGTTAATATATGTATGGAAACTCAAATAATATATATATATATATATATATATATATATATATATATATATACTATATAAAAGAAAAGACCCACTCATAGATACTTGTGAAGTCGTAGCCTTTCGAATGAGGGAAGCCAGAGTCTCTAATTGTAATTACACCTAAGCATAATATTAGGATCCGTTGGTAAAACTCAACTAAAATGATGAAATTTGGGAGTGCAGATTTGGAATCAGTGTGTTAAAATACGTTACGAAGTGTCCTAGATAATTTTCGTAAAAAGTCAATCAAGCCGTCTCAGCGGTCAACTAAGTTAAAAATTTGGAATTTCACTAAACGGATGTCAAAAACGGACTTAGGGCGTCAAATTAGCCAAGCAGGGTTTTCGAAAAAATTCCAAAAAAGTCAACACAAGGAATATTCTGAGCCCATTTGAAAATGGGCCGAGCTGGAACAATGAGCCGAAGATTTGGGTCGGATTTAGGCTTAGGCCCTTTTTTTTTTTTTTTTTTTTTTCTTTTTTTTTTCTTTTTCTGGTTGACCCATTTGGGCTCGCGAGTTGTACCCACCTGACCCAACGAAGAAGAAGGCTAGATATCGTAGGATTTGGCTGGGAAACTTCCCGAGCTCCGTTAAGGGTCTAAAACTCAACCATTTTTAATGATTTAAGAACCAAAATGAAATTATGGATGCCAGGATCAAGAATGTACTGTCGTGGTCTCCTGCCATTGCTGGAGTTGGCCGAAAATGGCCTACAAAAATCTCGAGCTCCGTCGGAATCTGGGAAAACAACTTCCTCGAGTTATCTCAGTATTAATTCATTGTCAAAACACACAGAGAACTTAGAAATCATACTAAAAAGTCAATACAAAGGGGTTTTGAGCGTGCTCGATCCTTACTCAAGTTGGAATAACATCGTGAACTAGTTGAACATCCTGTTTGATGTCAGAGCTCATCGATTCGAGGGTTTCCACGGTTTTGTCCTCAATTATAATTTCGAGGAGAGAGATAGAACGAGGTGGTGGGTTGGGTGTGGTGGCAATGCACCTGTAGTGGCAAGGCAAGGTGGTTTTTGGGTCTCGATGCCAGTGGTTGCTGAGGGAGAAAGTGTTTAGAGTGAGAGGTGAGAGAGACAAAGTGAGGTGGCAGCAAGGGAGAGGTCCAATAGATCTGAAAAGGGACACGACAGCAACGGAAGAGTGGGGTGTGGGTGCCAGTTTGCTCACACTCTAATCCCATAAAAGATAAAACCAAAAAATATCTCTCGCGACATGAAATTACCGAAATGCCCATCACATTTGTGGCTTTGTAAAATTTTTGTCGTAATTCCGAATTCGATTTCGGTTATGCCTACGCGTTTGTAACGTTGAGTACTACACAAATATGCTAAAATAGTAGCTTACACGTGTCACGAAATGACGGTCAATGAAAGTCAACAATCTCGTCTCTAGGGCATTTTCGTCAATTCACTTTTTAAAAATTAATAAAATCGTAAAATTAGGGACGGATTGTTATAGTTGAAGAAGTACAAAATTTGACATAAGAATTCAGATTGCCATATGAACCATCAATTGTAATTTGACTCTTATATGTTGACATTTCCTTTGAAGACGTGTTTTAAAAAAAGATGGTTCAAATAATTAGTCTGCCTAGTATTACCCTAAATTAAAGGGAAATTTGATTAGTAACAAATTTTTAATCCTTAAATTGAATGCTAGCCTAGTTTTCATAAATTTTATAATTCCAACTAAATTTATTATGCTCTCACAACAAAATAAAATGCATTTTGGAAGGGGAATTGTTATTGGCACGCAAAAAATTTCATTTTACACTTCAATTTTTCTATAATTAGTAAGAAAATTACACTTGTGAGGTGAGGAGTGTAGAATGAGATTTTTGAAGTGCTAATAATAGTTCTTTTTGAAGAATTCAAATTCATTGTTTCTTTCCTTCACCATTTGTTTTCTTGATTCTTTTTCTTTAATTTGCTCTTCGTTTTTCCTGGAATTTTTTTTTCTTGTATCAAACTATCCACTGATTTGGTTGGTCAATTAAACTACCCATGGATTGATTCGTGAGAAAATGAGTGAAAAATTAAATTCTTGAAAGTTTGATCAAATTCATTCAATAATAGCAGATTGGTGTGTTATAGAAATGAGATGACTTTACATATTATTTCATCCCTTTTTTTTAATTTTTTTTTAATTTTTTAATTTTTTTGTGGGAGTTTTAAAGAAACATTTTCGGTACTGTTCACTTTTAACGTAAATGACATTTTTACTCTAAAAAATCACTCATGGTACTATTCACTTACAACACCTTTTTGTCATTTTGATTAAAACTCAAAATTTTCGAGCCCTTTTTGTTAGTTTTCAATTTTTTTTTTGGTAAAAAAAAAAAAAAAATGAGCATTTCATTTAAAGAAAAGAAAAGACAAGTCTCTAAACAAAACACTAGACTCAACATAGAGGTATCATCATTCTACTTTCCTTCACTGACCACCAGGCAACGTCTTGATAATATCCAAATCACCTGCATCAATGATGCTAAGACAAGACACCAACAAGTACTTTCCACATGTTGTCCTAAGCTCAACATTGTTTCCATTGTAGTGGTGAACGCCAACCTTGGCGAGCATAGCATAGTACTCGATTTTAGATTTCCGCAAAAGTGGGCAATTGTTGGAAATGATAGTTAGCTTCCCTTTGGAGTTGCAGAGGGCATCGATGACGGTTTTGTAGCAAAGAGTGTACTTGCCACTCTTTGTGACGGGAGTGAGCCTAGTGTTGATGCTCTCATGGGTCTTCTTTGTCTTTGGGGCCGCTATTTTCAACAATTGAAGGTTCTTTATTGCTTCCTTCTCTCCCTACGCTTGAAAAGAAGGAGAAATTTTTCCAAGTGACGGGAACACCATGACATGTGGTGTTCCCTCACACATTAGGATTTAGTTTTTTATATTTATTGAAATATAAAATTGAAAAATATTCAAGATGTCAAATCCTAATGTGTGAGGGAACACCACGTGTCATGGTGTTCCCGTCACTTGTAAAAATTTCTCGAAAAGAAGACACAATGATGAGAAGACAGAAAGAATTAGTATTACTAAGCGCAACTAAGACTTTTTATCTTAGTTTTTGGTTAGAATTATAAGAGTTTAAAAAATTTGGCTAAAATCAATTTTGTGATTAAATTTCCCTAAATTAAATATAATTGACTAAAAAAGATCAAGAGTCAAATACCAAGATGAAGGCTCAATTTCTCGTTTTTTTTTTTTTTTTCAAATGGGCAGTGCTCCACTACAATACGGTAGAGTCCAAGCATTTGTTAAAAACTCACTAGGCAGCTTTGGCTTGTCCTCATTTCTTCATAGACAGCGATATGATGAACCGATAATTAACCCTTGGTCAAAGCAGTCAAACACTAATCCTCGTTGGTAATCATTCTTTATGAAACCCTCTTTTCTCTTTCGATATGATAAGCCACTTAATATTACGACCTAGTAGTATTTCTCTTCATTTGTAAATGAATGGTCGTAGATTCGATTTTCATCAAAAGCGACTTTAAATCATATTATTGCTAGCTAATTATGAGGCTAAATTCACTAATTTCCTGTTAAGTAGATAATATCGTTTGTTCAAAAAATGAAAAAAAGAATGATTCAACCTGATCTCCCACCGTAGGTCCCCCCACCACCCTCCGCTAGCGCCACGTGACGCGAATCCCCCGCTTCGATCAGTCTATTTTATCCCCAAAAAATAAATAATAATAATAATAATAAAAAAGACAAATTAACTAAAAAGCTTTGGGGACCGAGAGGAGGGGGAGTTCCCCATTAAAAGCTTCGTCACCTTACGCTTTCCAATTCCTTCTCTCTCTCTCCTCTCTCTCTCTCTCTCTGATCAGGCGCTTTATCTCTCGAAGCTTTTCTCCCAGTAAAAGGCCTGGAAATTTTCAAAAGCTCGATTGAATTCAGGTAAGATCAGCTGGAAACCAGCTTCTTGTTCCAAGAGATTCCCCTTTTTTGTGGTTTGATTTTTCGTACTTTGATTTCTGAATTGTGATTGTGTTGCATGTGTGTGATTTTGTATGTATCGGTCTGTATCTATCTGTCTCTGTAATTGGGGCGATTTGTCTAGGGTTTTGCTTTGGTAATTTCATGTGATCATGGAACAAAATTTCATTTTCTGATTGTGATCGATTCGGTGATGTAAATTGATCAAACCATAACCTAATGCTGTGTTTGGTTGAATAGAAAACCGCTCTGAGTTTCTCTGTGGTTCCGAGTAGCGGGAATTTTTTGAGAATTTAAAACTCGAATTGGTTTTGGTTTACTCCCATGCCATATTTTGAATCCTCTTTTGGTAAATGCTTTTTGTTTCTCTGATTGGACCCAAATTTCAATTTTCATCCCATATAGATTATTCTGTACAAGCATTTGAGGAATATGAGATTTTTCGCGGCATTCTTGTGAACGGAGCAATCAATACAATCCTAGTATTGAATAATATTTTATTTGGTGTCGCGGTGCTAAGCATTTATTCATGTTTGATGTGTGTAAAAAAAACAAAAAAAGTAGTTAGTACAGCGGGATGTTTCAGTAGGTGTCTTCTTTTGGTTCTTTGATTTTGTTGATTTTTGGGAAGGCTGGAGAAATAGATACTACTTAAATATTCCAATTCAGTATGATTCTGACATGTTAAATTGGGTGTGGAATTCAGTGTACTCTTCAGCAAGTACCATTTTGAAACAGATAATTCAAGATTTTTTTGTTTTGAAGTGTCAACGAAGGTGTAGCTTGCCATTTTAGTTATTTGTTAAATGTCTCTCTCTCTTTGAAGTACATATTATAAGGTATTTGATACCATACGAATGCCTGGGCCCTTTTACTTAATTGCTATTATTGTTAAAGCTCATAGTTTTGAACCAATAAGTTTGAAGAACTAGTTCAAGTCCTTTCTTTTGTCATCAGGTTGGTGCATCACATTTATATGTATATGATATATCTAAATCTGAAGTGAAGAATCCATCAGTCTCGAAGTTCACTGGTCATTTGTGGCATTTGTTTTACTAACAAGAAAGGTTCGTTTATAAGTTTAAAAATCAATCAGCGTAGCTTTCTTACACAAGAATCTTCCAACTGGAACCTTGCAATATGTCGAGTGGATCCGTTAGACGGGTCTCACGTGAAGATATACAACTGGTAAGTTGTTCAACTGGATTTTTGTTGATGACCTATATCATTGATTATCCACTTATGCTTGTTTTTCTTTGTTTAAAATACAAAAAGAAAAAAAATATAAACCATTTAAACTAGGCTATAGCAGTGGAACTTTGACCGTGAGATTTTTTCTGATGTAAAGCTGCAAAATGAAGTAGGAAGATAACAACACAGTGCTTTGTTATAATACATCTTTTATTTTCTATTCCTTGTTCTTCCCTTCAGTGCCCAAGCATAATTTATCTTAGTTCTTCTGTGAAATGATTTATTGGGAAGTGAAATGTACGTAGTTGACATATTTTTTCAATTCTATTTGCAAAAAGTGCAAAGTAACCAAGTGAATTTTCATGACCTTTATAGTAGCTTTATATTGTTTCTATTGGTGTTGGGCAGAACTGGGCAGCAGGGTTTAGAGTAGTTTAGTGGAAGCGATAAACACATAAAACTGAAATTAAATGAATATTATAGAAAACTGAAATCTCTCCAGGGGCATCACACTCGTTCTTGGCCTCTCACCAAGACTTTTGGCATCTCACCAAAGTAATCCCATCGCAGGATTAGATCCAATCTCTGGGAAACAAAACTTTTCTATATATCAACTCTTCATCATTCTAAAGATTGGGAATTAGAAGGATATTTGTAATGACTTAAACATAATGAACACAGCAAAGTAGGCCTATTCTAGGAAATAAATCCTAATCCAAAATAGAATACAAAACTAGGTCAACTCTAAAGTTTGACAATTTCTAGGATTTTAAAATACATTCAGTATCAAACCTTTCTTATAATAGCTCTATATTGTTTTCAATTCTTTTATTAAAAAGTAGGCATGACCTGCTAAATCAACTCTTAAGTTTTATCAATTTCTAGGATTTTGAAATACGTTCAGCACTGTTCTAAAAATCCTCGCCTAGGGCCACCTAGGCCCCTCCTAGGCGCTAGGCGGCTAGCCACCACCTCGATTAATGCCTAGGTGTTTGAAAATTAAGAAAGGGCGCTTAGACCTTCTAAGGTAGACGGCCTAGCCCGCCTAGACCCGCCTTGCCTAGGTCGCAACTCACTTAGACAGAAAATAGATGACTTTCATTTTGCATTTTATTTTTTTCCAATAAATTGTAAAAGACTTGTTGCATACTTAAATGAACACACATTACATCCTTATTTCACATGTTTTCATTATGTTCCAGTACTTCATAATCTATATGCATTCTATTTTGTAGTTTATGATGAAATTATATATATTTTAAGTATAAGCAAACACTTATTTACATGAAATGTAATAGATTTACTTAAATCCACCTAGCCCGCCTAGGCCCCAACCCGCCGCCCGATTTGCGCCTAGCGTCTTTTAGAACCCTGGGTATTCGAGAGTTAGATATAAGATTAATTATGAATGTTCTACCGTCAAAGCTAAGTGATGTTTAGTGCATTTAGATAAAAAAAAATTTGGTTAAATGAACTAGATAAAATCCACTTTTATCTCCAATATCATATTTGACATTTATTCCCCACTTCCAACTAGCTCATCAAATTTGATATGGGACTACAAACTAGATGCTTTAAAATGCAAATCTTAGCATACTGTTAAGTGTGCAAAGTTTATATGCTTACGAAATTGAACAAGCCAAGTACTGCTTCTGTCATCTAATACATAAAATAATAACACAAGCCCAAGATAAGATTAAGATTAATTAGAGCACCAAACTAACCAGAAAAAGTTAAACTATTACAGGAATAAATGTGATGAAAAGATAAAATTATAATCTCAAGCAAATTTTTCATTATAAATTCATCCACTACTTTAGTGAATTAAAACAATAATGAAAGAATGGATCACTAATTAAGTTGACTAATGAGTTGGAGTCAAGGGAGGATAAAGCAAGTAATGGCTACACGCTTGGTTTTTTCACTCAACTATATGTAGAAATTTCTATAATTTCTTTCTTTTTGTTGTATTCCCTTCATTCAAGTTTAACATGCAAAATGCTTGTTTATTTTCAGGTGCAAAACCTTATCGAGCGATGTCTCCAGCTTTACATGAACCAGAAGGAAGTGGTAGATACCTTACTGGATCAGGCAAAAATAGAGCCTGGTTTCACAGAACTTGGTAAGATGATATCCTGTACTATTCTATAGGCTTTCTTTCTTATTTTAGTTGTAGTTTGTTATCCTCTTTATGTTTTCCTTTAATCTGAAATTCTTTTTCTTTGTGTCTCTTTCTGTTTGTTTCTCCCCTCGCTCACCAAAGTGTTTATTTCATTCAGCAAACTGAACATTACACAAAGAATTGGTTTGCTCCTTTTTATGGCCCCTTAGGCATACCTTATTGTGCATGTCAGAATAGTTGTTCCCTTGGGGTATTTTTTCAGCAGTTTACTTTTGTACAGTGCTTGTATTCTTCTTGATGGGGCCATCAACTTCTATTGCCTTCTGCTGTCATGGCCTCCATAAGCTACTAAGGCCACCATGCACCGTTATTGACCCCACTTAACCACCTAGGCCCAACTCCATGGGTGGTATCAAGCCCAATGGACCTCAAATGTGGGATTTGATCTCAAAAGGCCTCGGTGCAATTAGAAGTGGAACATCTATAATTAAACTTTAGATTATTGTTGTACTTCTCCGATGTCGGATTCCCTTCACATCCATCTTGGCTTGTATTGAGCCAACCTTTTACATACACCTACTGTTCTGAATTGGAAGTTATATCTTCTTGCTTACGGTGTTTCATTTTATTAGCCAGTCTGGTGGACTTTGATTTTGGGGTCGTGTATTAGCCATCATAGCTGCTGTAACTTGTAGATTTATTCTTTTTCTTCAGTGGTCAGTGGTGATGAGAAACCTAACTTATAAGCCTTCGAATCTGAATTTGTTCTGCAGCAATTTAGAAATGATTAATTTCCAATGTAGGAAACTTTGTATCCTGAACTGTCCCATGTAATTAAATTTTTAGTTATATTGCAATGACTATGAAATGTTAATCTCCAACATTAACTTATAAAAATATCTGCTCTGTCAATAATTAGGGAAATTTAGGGTCATGTTCTGTGTGTTTTTATGCTTATCTTGTCATTAATTCTGGCTGCACTTCCAGTTTGGCAGAAACTTGAGGAAGAGAATCGGGAATTCTTCAGGGCTTATTATTTAAGACTGATGGTGAAGCATCAAATAATAGAATATAACAACTTGCTTAAGCAACAGGTGGAGTTGATGAGTCAGTTACACTCAAGTAAAGTTGCTTCAATATCTAGTTCCAATGGATCTCAAATTTCATCAAGTAAGAGTTCTTCTCACTTTGATGGAAAGTTTATGATGCTTAAGCTTTGGGCTTCTTTTGTATCCGTCCAAATGAAGCTTTATAGATTCATGTGGATTTTGATCTGTAAACGTATGTCATTTTGGTTATTTCACAATTCACGTTAATGGTATGCCACTTAAAATAAGCGATGTAATAGATGGGAAAAGAAGAAAGTGGTTAGGGGCTGATCAGTGTGATTTACTTTCTTTGAAATTATTTTTTGGATACTCTCTCCACTCCAACACCCCCAACCCCCGCTGCCGCCTTCTCTTTGTCAGTCTGTCTTTTTTACCAGAAACAACTTTTCGATTAAGTTTTCATTTTGCATGGAGGAATAATAGTTGGCATTTAGAAATATATCACATCAAGGTTACAGATTTTTCTCTTAAAATTACAGATTCACAGGACCAAGAGATCTGTACCCGTAACCTGATTTCGTGTCTCTGAAATTGTAGGGCCTCGGTATAAATAAATCAGCCATTTAAAAATATTTCTCTTGGTGTTACTTAACTTGGCAACAGTGATGCACACAAACTAAATACCAAGACATAACGACTGCTATTTGTCTCCTTAAATTCATCTGATCACATTTCATTTCAATTCTTATCCTTGCTTTTATATGTCATCCATGCTCTAACTGCGGGTATAACAGTAATAATTTGAAAAAAAAAACCATGACAATGTCACAGTGCACCAAAACTCGACTTGCTACGCACCAGAGCAGGTAGGACCAGCGCTGAAGACAGAAAATATACACCACCAAGTTGCTTCCTGCCTACCTAATGCATTTACTAATGGTGGGTCGACATTGCACACTAGTATGCACAATGCTGTTAAAATGTCTGCTCATACCAATAGGATTGATGTCCAACCAAACATGCTTCCGAACCAGAGCTCCAACATAGGTCTGATGCAAGGAATGAATGGGGGAATTGTCAAATCAGAAGTTGGATATTCAGGCAGTTCATACATGTTTAGTGCTGATGGAAACATCCTGGAAACGCGGCCCGCTATTGGAGATGCTTCTGTTGCAGCATTCAATAGCGTAGAGTCGACCTCACAGCCCCTAAATGAATCACTGCTTGATGCAGACTGTTCGTCATTTGGTTTTTTAGGTCAGATTCCTCGAAATTTCAGCCTTTCGGATCTGACAGCTGACTTTTCTCAGAGTTCAGGTGCTCTCTATCTCTCTGTCTCTAGAAATTGCTATCTAAACACTAAACATGAGGAGTCATTACACTCATGTTTATTTAATAATCCCTGTTCTAAATGTTTTAGACATACTGGAGAGCTATCCTAGATCACCCTTCATGGCTACAGATAATGACAACTTTCTGGATTCTCGTGATAGAGAACATCAAGGTGAGGACTTGACATATCTTTTCCTCATTACACTGCAAGGGGCTTTCTGATTTTGATCCGTCACTCTTACAGGAGACAATAACAGATTGGACACCATTTCAGAAGGTGTAAGTTATGAAGATTTTGGCAGTGAATAGTTATAACATTAAAATCCAAAAGTAAGTTCCCATTATATACCTTTTCTGTTATCCACTGTTTAACGTACCTTTGCTTCCTCCTACACATTTTACCTCTTATGTCAAATTGTTTTATGTTTCTCCATACATAGAAATTGAGTTTAACATTTATAAGATCTAATTATTGGATCTTCATTCTGTGGATACATTTGAAGTCCTCAGTTTCTCTGTCAGAGGCCACGATAACTTACTATATCAGTAGCTTCACCTTTGTACTGACGTGATTTAGACTAAATGAATCTTATGACATGTTCCGTAGCTGCTTACTCGGAAAATCACATTTGAAGAAATGCAAATTTTGTTAGGGCAAGAGTTTTAGCCCAAATAATGCCGTTAAATTTACTAAAGGCACTGACTTTCGTCTTTGCGTTGTGTACAGGGAAATTTTCAAACCTAGGACAGAAGGGTTTGTACATACACCATTTAAGATTTTGGCTGGTGTGTAAAATTCACTGATGGTAGTGAGAATGACAGTTAGAGTGGTTCCGTACAACAAGCGGACAGCAACGCTGGAAACCGCTGTGGAAGCCGTTTTTTGTTATCTTGGATATTCTGCTAGCTGCAGGTTTTATTTTCAGTTGGTTTTGGAGGTATATTTATCGTAGAAACGTATGTCGTTTGTTCTAATGACAATGACGTTCGTGATGTGATGTTAAAAAAAAAAAAAAAAAGGAGTAAAAGGAAAACCAATGCTTCAGTTAGAATTATTGACAGTTGATAAAGAAATTTGGCTGTTTTGGTTGGTTGATCTAATGAAGAAATGTAGTTTTGTTTTTCTTTTCTTGGTCTGGAAGAAATGTACGGATTTTTTTGTCAGACGGAAGAAATGTAGTCGAATATCAGATTTACAGAGACAAAAATCAGTGCGTGGGAGATTATTATTTGTACAAGTCTCATACACAATTTTCTTAAGTGGGCATATGATTACCAGATTTGTTGTGTTTAGAACGTGTGTTCTTTAAAAGAACGGATGTGTCAACGATCCATGTTTGTAACCATTTGGTTTTCGGTTTTCAGTTTTCTGATAATGGTTTTTGGTTTTCGTAATCAAATAAGATTTTACTTTTTAAAAAAAATGAAAATTGAAAACCTGTTCAATGCTAGGTTTTGAAGTACTTTTAGTTTTTGGTTTTTGAAAATAAAAACTACAACTAATTAGCAAACAAGATTTTAGTTTTCAATTTATATATATAAAAAAAATATTGAAAACGAAATGGTTATCAAAATTTATAAACAAATTGATTGCTATGAATCGACCAAATTGATTCAAATAAATTGTTTTGAACCAAAATCCAAACCTATAAACAAATTTAGGGAGATTCTACGGTACCTTGCTGAAAAATAAGTACAATGTAAGATGTACTAATGGTTTAAATTACAATCAAACGTTACACTATAAAGATGAGGTTCCAGTTAATGACAAAGAATGACGTAATGATTACAATGATATTTTTATTACGTTGTCAAGGCAGGTGGTGGTACTGCAATGTGATTGAATTACTAAATTAACATTTATTGTCATACCAATAATGTACCATTACAAAAGACGTATGTTATTACTCGAGAACACATCTTAATCATGTTACAACATGACGTAAACACACAAGGTTTAAGGTCATGTTACACAGTAGTCGTTCAAATTTGCACTCCAAGATTACATAATTATCCTAAAATTATGTTTAATTAGGCTAAATAAAATGGCGTTGGTATTAATCTACCAAGGTTGACCCATACGGTGTGGTAGTATATTATAGTTGGAACACTAGATTACATTGTTAATGCAGTATACTATAGTTGACAATATTACATTACACTTCAAATTAAACGTTACCGATTAGGGGTGAGTTAGAAAAACCGAAAACCAAAAAAATCAAACCTAATACTGAATTGAAACAAAAAACCAAACCAAACCGAAATTGGTTGGTTCGGTTTCAGCGGGGTTCATCATTGATACATCATCTTCTCTCGACGTCGCACACCTGGGACTGGTTGCTCACCTTTTCGTGGATTTGTGGAAGAAAGAGGCATGCAGAGATTGAATGGTTCAACAACTGTTCCAGTTATGCCACTTCTAAAACTGGGTCTGAGATTCATATAAATAATCACGGCAGGCGGATATCATTATGCCAGTCATAACCCTTGGGCAACTAGAGAGGGCCGGTTTTAAGTGCATGGTCCAAATCAGCAATGAAATCATTTGCGTCCTCGATCCCCACAGAAATACGAATAAGGTCCTCTGACAGACCTCTGGCCTCACGCACTGCAGATGGTGTGCTTGCATGAGACGTGAAGCAGGGCAGGCTTACAAGGGACTTCACACTCCCTGTAAATAATAAAAGATGACAAAATGATATGTTTCGAATCAAAACGAGGCAAATCAAGAGTATGTCTGTAAGTTATTAACTGCAGACTGCGTCTTATAGCCTACAGCATGATACATTTAGGCATGACACGTGCACTAATTGAGAACCCTATCTGCTTTCGAAATCAGTTTTCTTAGGGAAACTCCCCCTTCCATCCCTCTACTCATAAAACACAGGCCACGGTAATCAATCTCTACAACTCACAAAACAGGAAAAGCCGATAGTTGAGAGCATATGCAGTGTCTAGAATGATCTAATGTTTTAAAATATATGAAAGATTGATATCTGAAACGACAAAGTTACAAGCGCAGTTGAAACCACACCTGTTGCTTCTCAACATGCAATGCCATTGTCTTCATTCCTCGTAAACAGATCCAACAGTCAAATGGAGCTAACCCAGAGCCTTCTGCACTTCGTAGGAAATATAACTGTTTCGCCAAGCTGTTAATAGTGGAAACAATTAGGAAGTCCGGTATGGATATAAGACATAAAACCAATGGTAAAGATAAGAGTAAGAAGCTTAACCTATAGCCTTTAACAGCTAAAACACCTGCCATGACATCACTGTGTCCAGCAATAAACTTTGTGGCCGAGTGCATAACAATGTATGAAAGAATGATGGACGAGCAAAAAATAATAACAATTTAAAAGGATTTGTAATTTGCAAAAGCTTGGAAGTCAGCAGGTTATTTTCTTTACTTGCTCCTAGATCCAGCGGCTGTGACAATACGGGAGACATTATACTGTTATCCACTAACACAATAGCACCATGTGCAGGAGCCATCTCTGCTATTTTCTGTCAAGGACATGAAATAAATTTGTCTTTAGAAAATAGCACCCTGGTGTACTCATCATAATTTTGTTAACTAAAGAAACTAAATAAGATACAGAACTCAAAGTTATTACCGGAAAAGATCAACAAACTTTATGATATCGAATCAATGACAAAAATCACTAAACAGAAAGAAGTGAGCAACACTGTTATCTATTGCTTCCAAGATTCTAAAAGACACTAGGCGCTAGTCGGACGATGGACCAGGGTCTAGTGCCTAGTGTCTACTTATACTTAAAAAATACATAATTGTATTGGGATATAAATTTAAATAGAATGACATATAAATTATAAAGTATTAGGACATTGAAAACATGAGGAACAAGCATATAATGAGTGTCCATCCAAGTATTTAACAAGTCTCCTATAATTTATTGAAAAAATAAAATGCAAAATGAAAGTTATCTATTTTCTGTCTAAATGAGAGTCGCGGCCTAAGCGGGTCTAGGGGACCTAGGCGCCCTTTCTTAATTTTCAAAAGCTTAGGGATTAAGGCCTGGTTTGGTACTGAGGTGATTCTGAAAAAAGTTGGTATCAAAAAAAGCTAGGAGCTGTTTTTGTGTTTGGTAAACATTCAGCTTCAGCTTTTTTTCACAGTTTTGGGTGAAAAAAAGCCAAAAACAAGAAGCTGCAAAACCGAGCTTTGAAAACCCGGCTTTTTTCACATTTGTTTTACATAAAAGTTTACCAAACACTATAATATTGCTTTTTTTTTTCAAAAGCACTTTTACAAAAAAGTTTACCAAACACTCTACTGCTTTATTTCACAGCTACTTATTCTCACAGCACAGCAGAAACAACTTTTTTTCAAAGCACAGCAATACCAAACCAGCCCTAATTGGGACGGTGACTAGCTGCCTAGCGCCTAGGTGGGGCCTGGGTGGGGGTTTTTAGAACAATGCTTGCTTCATCTATCAGCAATATAGCCCAGCATCAATGCAAAAGTAGTGTAAAGAGTCGGAACTAATTATTTATTGAACTTTGCATTTGGGTGGTCATGGCAACCCATGCGCCTTTCAAACTTTTATTTAACCCACAGATTACTTTCCTTTAGTAGATGAAGAATTAAAACCATAATGTTACATAACCCTGCTGCTGTACCATAGAATCCCTGAATTACTCTAACATACTTGCCACTAGAAACATCTATACCTACAAATCAAAATTTTATGCAATATGCTACCCACTCAAGTTATATTATGCCTTTGTTGTTCACAGTATATTTCAATAGCTTTTCTAACTACTAAATGACTAGCTTACATATCTCCTAACCATTTACAACTAATTTGGGTACTCTTATCTATAGATTGTAGAGCATGGAACCTGGGTTTAAGTATGCAAAGAAAGTTACAATTTGGTCTACTACGTCACTGGTGGGATCAATGAGCAACATAGCACAAAAAGTAAAAGAGTCAGGTACAAAAAGGAAAAATTAGAAGCCACCATACTGCATATTTGGCCATGAACTTTGATCTACAGAAAAGCAAGCACATAAACTATTGGAATGGAAGTATGAAGCTCTAAGTACTTTGATTAAATAGTACAGAAATTTTGAAACACAATAAGAACAATAACTTTCACAAGGCAAAGACAATCGCACATCAACTTCTAAGGCAAAGACAAGTGCATATTGAACTTCTATATCAACTTCTAGTCAAATGACAAATATTTTATTGCTTCGCAAGATATTTTACATTACAACCTCAAAGGGTACTTCCGAGACCATCTTTAGCGAATGGAAATTCATTCCCAAATCATACCAGCAATCAAGCACTTATGAGCTTGTCTAATGCTAGTATATAAATATCTTACGCGAATATCAGAAATGATTTGTCGAGGATTGGTAGGACTCTCCAGCCACACAAGCTTCGTTGAGGGGCCAATAGCAGATGCAACCTCATCTAAATCACTTGTGTTCACTCATCTGTGTGATAAAGCATTATAATTCAGAGTTCACTCAAACTGAATGAACATAAGAACAGAAGAAAATCATACCAACTTCACCACAACTCCAGTCTTTGGAATTATTTGTGATAGCAACCGATTGGAACCTCCATAAATGTCATCTCCAGCAACAATCTCCTCACCTAAAATGGCATCATTTCCAATTGACAATATTCAGATAGCTTCCAAGAAGTAAAATTTATTTGAGTACTCGTGTACAAAACTAACTTGCTCCGAGAAACTGTAGTCCAGATCATGTGATGCATATAGGCAGATTGCAAGTTAAATTAGGACTCTCAATCCGGCCTAGCTAGCTCAAAGCTCAATACATCGCCCAAAACTTTGGGAGCTGCGCTTTATGAGTTCCATGTTCAGGGTGATTTTGGGCCGTATAAGGACCAGCCCTATTATGGGGCCCATCCTCAGATTTTATTTCAATAATCCGAACTGTCTATATTAAGATTTTTCCTTTGTTTTTTTTCTTATATATATTTTATTTGTGTTTTCATATTTACGCTTAACATTTCAAAAGGCCTCAAAGCATCCCTTACATATTTAATTAGTTATCATGTTCCACTCACTAATCCATGTTGTATCTGATGCATGTTGGGGCGTATTACAGGAGCAATTGTTTAGCATCTTAACCGAGATTCTTACTCGAATCTAGTAACTAAACTAATCTGTACGGTATTATATGGTACTATAGTTGAAAATAACACCTGTTCCTACATGATGAGCAACAGCAGCCATTCCACTGGTGAAACAAAATGCTCAATCTGAGCTTCTCCACTATAATTTGTTTCCATTTAGTTATTAAGATTTTAGAAGCAATTCGATCTTTGTGGGACGATATCCGTGCTTATATGCTATACAATCATCCGATTCGTATACTTGTGACCACTAAAATTCAAGACTTAATGAGTTTAATTTTTGTTATCTAATTTTCGCAACAAATTGATAGAAGGATAAATGATGCTGCTAATTTCATAAAAGAAGACGAAGTATATACAATTACTCCAAGTATAACAAATGCATAATTAGTTCCACAATTGCCAGTTCAACCTTAGGAACCAGAAACAAATACAACTAAGAAAGACACTAAATGAGTCCCAGTTCAGCTCAAGGAGTCGGTGATCAAGACAATGAGGCATCAAACATTATATGAATGGATTGTTGAGCCACTTCTGGGTGAAAAAAAAAATAGGAATGTGAGAATTCTGAAGAAGAACTAAGACAAGAAGTGATGACTCAAAGCCAAACTAATACTGCAGAGTATTAGAAAATGAGGACAAAACTTTGTCTTCAAATGTTGAATAATGCAATTAACACTTACTACTTCCAGAACACTTGTATTTCCAAGAGTGGATTTCATATTCAAATGAACCTCGTAATCGTAAGAAAGTAGGAAAATTGTTCAAGATAATGATACTTTGAAAATGGAAAAGTAAGACTTGAAAAAGCAGAAGCAGTTGGAAAAAGAGAATAAGCAATTGAAAAAAAGAGAAGAACGAATTGAAGGAAAAGATTAATCAATTGGAACAACAGAAGAATCATTTGGAAGAGAAGAATAATGAATTGTAAGAACATAATAAGGGATTGTAGAAGGAGAAGAATGAACTGGAATGGAATCAGGAAAAGTTCTATAAGATGTGCGGAACCAATGCAATCTACAAAGAAAAAATTGATAAATTGAAAGAGAGACTGGAAGTCCTTAGAGCATCTCCAGTGGAGTCTCTAAATAGGGACAATCACCATATAAAGTGATTATAAAACAAATATTAAGACAAAATGAATCTCCAATGAGTTGGAATGTGAGTCCTTAGAGTATAGGGACTCACCAAATATTTGGTATATATACCCATACATAGGGATTGTATAGGGGCTAAAATGGTGAACCCATTGTACAATTTAATTGGAAAGGTGACCCACCAAACTGAGTGCTACTATGCAACATGATTCCTACTTGCTGCTGACGTGCGGCTGGAATTATGGTCGCCTACAGCAGCTGACGTCAGCTGTAGGCGTGGATCCCAATCATATGAGTTGTCTTTTACTTTATTTTTTATTTTTAACCGTTTAAAATAGAGGGTTCAGATTGATTCTTTTAAAAAAAATTTACCGTTAAATGATCAATGACTCCATTTAAATAATTGTTGCCACTCTCTCTCATCTATTTCAAACACCATCTTTTCCATGTTCAAAGATCTACAACAAGTTGTGACTAAATTTTTTTACTGTTGAAAGATCAACGGCTAGTTTTTATTAATGTTTTTACTGTTGAAAGATCACTCCAATTAAATAGCCATCACTCTCATATTGTTCTCTTACCCCTATAAATAACAAATCATTTAATCAAAACTTACCACAACTTCATCTTTTATGTTCAATTCACTAATTCTATATAATTTATTTTGCTTAGTTTGTTGATTTATTTTATTCATCAATGGCGGGTTCAAGTGAGGCTCAAATTTGCTTTATGTCGTGCTTTTATAGCCATTAGTGAAGATCCTATTATTGGGAATGACCAAGCCTTGATAAATTTTTGGGAACGCATTTTCGAGGTATTCAATGAGATCATGGTTGGCAAAGGAGGAAAACGAAGTGGTAAAAGTCTTAGATCTCGATGGTATAATACAATCAATCCAATGTGTACCAAATTCAATGAGTATGTCACGAATATATATCAAAGACCTAGAAGTGGGATAAGTGATTTCGATAAGATGATATTTTTATTAAATTATATTTTTAGTAGTTACTTGCACAAATTACTTGTTTCAGTTTTTGTGAACTAACTTAAACTTTTTTTTTTAATCATGCATAGATAAATGATGAAAAAAAAAGTATCATGAGAAGGTAGGCCATCATTTTCGCATGGATTATTGTTGGGAGATTACAGAAACTTTAGCAAAAGTGGCCGAACAAAATGGTTCCCAATTCTCCCCATCTCAAGCGTTTCCATATATTGTCGGGGATGACGATGAATCAGAGACTACTCTCGAAATCCAAAACCTCACAAAAAGGCTAAAGAACAAAAAAGAAAAGCAAATGAGCTGGATGAGGGTAGCGAAGTAGCTAAATAAATGAGAGAATTCAGAAAATGTTTTGAGAAAAAGGTTGACTTGAAGACGATGTTGGCTGATACTTCTCATATGAGTCTAGATTCAAAGGTGTGGATTGCATACCCAAAAACAGAAATAAAAGAAAAATGGGCAGCTCGTACTATAAACTTGATGATGACTACCACCCTGCACCACCGCCATCTTAAATTATGTAATGATGTATTTCTTTTAAGCTAAGTATGAATTTAATGTTTTATTAGTTAGGTATTAAATCAATGTATTTCTTTTAAATAATAGTACGCTAATGTCATGTTATCTTTCATTTTCCTTATATTTATATATGATTTTCAAATTCCAATAAAAGAAAAGGATATGATTCTGATTAACCCACATTCTTATCTTCCAATATGTTAATCAAATTGAGAAACCAAAAAACAAAGCAAGAAACCAAACGCTTTACTATGTGAACGTCCACAACTGTCCATTTTTCTAAATAAAAATAAAAAATAAAATCATGCATAGGTAAATTACTTGTTTCATTTCTCACACATCGTTATCCTCCCTCTTTTTCTCGGGAAACAAACAAACAACCAAACTCAATTCAGATGCATTTACTAATTATTTTATTCATTTTAAATTACAAACACACCAACTATTTACTTAATCAACAAGAGTTAACTAATAACATTACAATGATATTTCTAGTAACTTATTGAAAGCATAAAAAACTGATTTGCAAATTATTTAATTCTCCACTCCTCATCCGTTCAAGTGTTCAACTAGATCATTTAAAAGAGCAATGTGGCAAACTGGATTTGTGATAGCGTTGTGACGACACAGATATTCATAAATAGTTAAACGATCTTGTTCAATTTCAATTAGGGCACCATTCACAATATATTCATCATCAAGGCCATCTTCGTCACGCTCTTCCTCCACGATCATACTATGAGGAATAATACAAGCTTGCATAATTTCAAATATCATATTCAAATGGCATTTTCATCCAGGGCCCTTAACAATTGCAAAACGAGTCTGAATGATGTCGAATGCTCGCTCAACATCCTTTCGGAGAAACTTTTTTTTAGTAAATTTTTTCATTTTCTGTCAAAAATAACATTTATGAATGCCACAACAAGCGGCAAGGCATGGAAATAAGTGTATTCTTCTTCTGCTCTTTTAGTGAATGAATGAGCCCTAGGCGTATGAACGATAATAAATTAGTCTCTTGTTTCATGGAAACATATTTTTTCTTTTCCTCAATAGGCTGTGATTGATTGGATGATGGTGGTCCACTTCAGATAAATACCATCTGGAAGATAGTATTCCTGATAATATTCTTTTGCATTAACATAAAATAGAAGCATCCCTGACTATATTCTTTTCCGTTAACATAAAATAGAACCCTTGGAGCACGTCCCTCTAGTATATTATTAAATAAAGGTGAAGAGTAAAGTACGTTGATATCATTATGTAAACTTGGCATTCCAAAGTTAGCATGCCATATCCAAGTATCGAATGATACCATAGCCTCGAGAATGATCGTTGCGCAACCATGGTGGCCGCCAGTGTATGCACCGTGGTGGGCCACAAGACAAATTTTCCACTCCCAATACATGCAATCTAAGCTTCTAAGCATGTCAGGAAACCTCGTCGTTGTCCTTTCCCCAATAGCCTATAAAGGTCAGCAGGCGTTAGTGTGCGGAGGTATTTAGGCCCGTTCCAATGCCTCTGGACCTGTGCTTTCTGCAATATTTAAATATTCGTAGTTCAGATCGGCGGGTGTCCCGTCCCCAAAGCTGGTGGAGAGCAGCTGTCGACTTTACTTGTGGTGAGAACCCAAGTTTCCCCACCGCATCAGGTTTTTGAACAAAGAAAAACAGTGATGGCCTCATGCGAAATCGTCTTCAAAAATGAACAGGTGGATACATAGGAGGGTTATCGAAATAATCACGTATAAGAAGTTCATGACCAGCTTCTTCGGCTTGATGATGTACCTCTATGTTTAGCATTTGTCACTGTCTTCCTCTAAAATCTTTGTCATTCCTCGTGCATAGCCGTCATCATCACCATAGCTTGGTTGTCATCGTTGGAGGATGAGCTATCATACCCTTGTTGTGCCATTGTAGTTTGGTGATTGGGAAGAGTAATTTGAGTGTTTAAAAGATGTATGTAGAAAATAGCATAAATGTGAAAGAGAGAGACCTCACTTGTATAGTGAGAGGATAATAAAATAGATAACAATCCAACAGATGAGATTGAGATAAGAAAATCTAATCCAATGATTCCAAAAAGTTGAAATCTTATCTAGATCAGAAATAATTGATCATGACACAAGCATGACATAATCTAATAACGAGGCCATGGCATAGGCATGACGTAATCCAATAATGAAGCCATTCTAATTACGTTTTTTTAAGAAAAAATTTGGCATCAAAATATGAAATTTTTTTTTTTTTTTGGTCAAAATATTTTATGACAACATAATGTTAAATTAATAAAAAAAAAGTTTAGCACCTAATCAAATTATCATATAAAACTATAAAATAAAATAAAAAATTTCTTAGGGAGATGAAGATTCCATTTAAGTCTTTAAATGAGTACTCAAAAATAGTGGTAGGGACTCCCATTGGAAATACTCTAAAGGTAAAAGATAAATGTCTCTGAATGACATGGTGAAGAAGTAAGAATAAGAAATTTGTGAGCTAAACAAGACATGGGTTTTATCAATGGAGGCAGATTCTCTACCCTCCCACTTTCTGTGCCCTCCTGTTTGTGTGGTCACGATTAAGTCATGTCAATATTTATTACTATTCTTTTTTGTCTTATTATCTCTATAAAAAATAATAAAAAATGTTGATGTAGCTTAACCGTGACCATACAAAACAGGAGGACACGGGAAATGAGAGGTCAGAGAATCTGCCTCCTTTATCAATGATGTTGATCCTGAAAAGAAAAATGAATCTGAGGAACCTCTTCATCATGATAAAACTGATTATGCTTCTGATTCTAAAACCAAAAGTGAAAAGCTGGACTCAGCAAACAATAATAATTGGTTCGGATCAAGAGGCAGAGATTGAGTCTGAAAAAAATCTGCAGACTCCAGAAAAATGACCAACTGAGTCTCAAAATTGTTTAACCTCGAACTCTATCAATGGTCCGGAATATCAAGAAAAAATGTAGTTAATAATTGAAAACAATAAAAATGAAAATGAAAACAATATTTTAAACAAAAATAAAAACAATAAAAATAATGGTTAGTAATTTAATACATATATATAAGAATAGTCAAGAACACTCAAACGCTAATTAATTAGTAATTTAACATGGCGCTAATCACTCATTTAGACCTGTTTCGCAACATTATAATCCAAACCGATTATTTTATCCCTGTAAAGCTTCATTAGAATCGGTAGATGTTTATTTCTCTAATTGGGAGTTTAGAAATAGACAAACACTGCATTGTCAGTAAATAATGAAATGTTCACAATAATGATTAAACGGCTAAAAGATTTTTTGATATGAGTAAATTTTTACAACGATAATCTATGAATGAAAAATTAAAAAATAAATGGTTCGAATTATAAAATTACTTTATGGAGTGGGTCGAAATGAGTGGTTAACACCGATTCAAATTACTAACTATTAAGCATTTAAGGGTTTCTGTAAGAATATGTAATATTTGTGACACACTCTGACTCGGAATGTCTACCTGGACTCTGAATAGAGCTGTGTTGGCCGACACCAGAAAGGTGATGAAGTCATAAAGTGTAGTGAGGTGAAAAATATGAGCAAATTTAAACCTAAAAGTGCCTAATGCAAGAGTGCGTATGTGAACCGGATTGAACTCATTTCACACGTGATGTCAGAGCATAAGTAAAGTACAGTAAAAGTACAATAAGAATTATATCATTGGAAGCATTCTCCTATATCAATAATTACCAAGAATCCTCGTTGACACGAAAGCTTTGCCACTAAAACTTGGAGGGGTGAAGAACAAGGGTGAGTAGGCCTAAAAATAAAGCTTTATAAAACCTTTTCGAAAATGTAATAACCCATTACCGTAAAACAAGTATAGTTTCCAAAAATAGCATACTATGTAGAGTATGATAATACTTACTATAGTAATATCTTAAGAATGCAATACTTTACAATATTTCGTAAATAAACATATAACATCCGGTGCTCATCAACATATGCTGACACACGAGTGCATGCAGAGGTATTCTAACATGAACATGATTGGGTGCAATAATGATCTACTCTCTAGTACTACGATCACGTGAAGATTGGTGCTATGCGCATCACATACGAATACTAATTGCCTATAGCAATCTAGGACAAGACTGTCACCTACCATGGATCCAAAGTGAGCGTATCGATGCGATGTGAACATACACGTGAAGGCTAGCCTTGGCCCCGGGGTGAGTACAAACACCAGTGTAAGCAAGTATGATGAGCAGTAAGTATGATCATGCCACCATAAATCGATAGTCCATATAATATTGTTCTTGACTATAAATATAATTAAGGTATCCCGCAATAATATGCATACATGTGCATCTTGTAAGATTTATAATGATCTCAAAATTCTCATCATTACAACAGTTCTTATAACTTTAATTTCATTATGGCATCACGTGGAAAATGCATTATTAAATCTACATGGAAACTAAGTATAATATATATAATATTTAAAAGAAAGGATTCACTCATAGTTACTTGCGATATCACATCCATTCGAGCTAGGAAAGTCAGAGTCTCCGTTCGTAATCGCACCTAAGCATAATATTAGAACCCATTAGTAAAACACAAATAAAATGTTCGAATTTGAAAAAACGGATGGTGGATACGGAATCAGCGTGTCGAAATATGCTAAGAATGGTCTCGGACAAATTTTGTAAAAAAATCAACGGTCAACCCAAAAAAGTCAACCGAGACACCAAGCCAGTAACAACGTTAAAACTTCAAAATTTCGCTAAAAAAATGCTAAAAATGGATTCAGGACGTCGAAATTAGTTTAGGAGAATTCCCGAAAGAATGTCAACGCTGACAAAATTCTAGAGAATATTTTAGGAAAATATTCCAGAGAATATTTCAATTGAATCTGGGTCGGGTCAACGGATCAACGGGTTGGTGTCGATCCGGATTTGGATTTGGATTTTTTGTTATCGGTTCTGGTCAACCCGATTTGCCAGAAAACTCATCAGAAACTGGATAAACTTGTCGAATTTTTTGGGAAATTTTCAAATGGTCATATCTTTGTCATTTTTCATCCAAATTCAACCCATAATATATCAAAACGAAGCTAGAGAAGAATAGAACAAGATTATACCTATTTAGAAGCCAAATTGTGGCCTACGATGGCTGGAAAAAGCCTGCAAAATGTCGGAGGTCGCCAAAAAATGGAGAAAGTTCTAATAGTTATAACTTCTCCAATACTCAACAAAATTGGGTGATTCAAAAGTGAAAATCATGCCTCTCGATGAGATGAAAAGAATGGTACCTTTCTCGACAGCTAACTCGTCGTGGTTTGGCTAGAAAATAGCTAGAAAAGTTACGGCCCATTTGAGTTTCGATCCGAAAAGAATTTCGAGGCGAGGTTAGGTGTTCTAAGCATGTGAGGACAAGACAGCTCGTGGTGCTCTTGGTTTGGGCAATGGTGGTTGGAAAATTTGTGCATCGTGTGTGCACAGTGACAAAGGGAGAAAGAGAGAGAGATGAAAGTGAGACTAAGAGAGAGGGAGAGCAGAGTTAAGTGGGGTGTGGACCTGATGAGCCACAAAAACCTCCAAAAATATTAAAAAATATATATGATAATTATAATATAAATAATAAGTAATAAAATATAGGAAATAGTAACTTTACAAAAGTATCTTCCAAATTCGTATGCCATAAATCTTCATCCTCATTCTGAATTCGATTCCGTTTGCGTCTACATGTTTGTAAAAACAAGTACTACACGAATAAGGTAAAATAGTAGCTCATACGTGTTACAAAATGATGGTCAACGTAAGTCAACATCTTTGCCTCTTGGGGTACTATGATCAATTCACACTTTTAGTATTAAAATATCGTAAAATCAACAACAAATCCTAACAATTTGTCACTTAATGGTACAATTTAGTAGTTTGAGAAAAGAAAAAAATACTACAATTTAGTGGTGGAATTATGATGATGTTCCGACAAATCAAATCAAAACGAGGTTTCAAATTTATATTTCAAAACTTTTAATTCAAATCGAACTTTCCAAAGCCAAAATTTTCTAAAATAATGAAAATAATTACTAAACAAGTTTCCACTCGTACAAACACAAGAAAACAAAATGATTATTAAACAGCGCTTGTTAAATCAAGTGAAGTTTTGCAATCAGATTGAGTATCCCACACCCAAAAAAAAAATAATAATAATTCTGTCATCCATTTTGTTTAATTTCTCTAGAGAATGATAAATATACACCCTTTTTAGCCTTCATACACTTCTATTTAAGCTCTAGAGAAGTTAAAACAGAGCGTGAAAATCACCTCCTGTTCTCAAATGCCACATTACAATTAAATCATCTAAATAAGCGTAGAACTAGCAGTGTTAATTGAGACAGGACTATATAACTAAACAAAAGCTTTACAAGCAAAACAAATGTAAGCTTGGGTCGTAACAAAAATCAAGTCTCCACTTGGATAACTCTTCTCCTTAAACCAATACAATATTTGGTTTCAGTTTTTCTTCTTGATTGTGGTAAAAAGCAGTCAAAATATTACCCTTAAACATTACAAACACTTGAAGCAACTCAGCCGCAAAACAGATTCTTGCTTCTACTCGCTAAAAGTGATTAACCCCAACCCACTCCTTACAACTCTTACCTATGCTTTGACCTCATACTTTTTCTTGTGGATGCAGAAATCTTACTTTGTTCATCCTTCTCTTTCATGTTGCTTTTCTTGGCTTTCGATTTCGACGCTCCTGTGATATATCAGCAGTTTAGCGCAAATGCACAGTACACAATTAACGTTACAAAAAGCTGTGGTGCCTAAAGCCTTAAACTACCTCTTATGTTAGTTTTTGCTGATTGAACTTCAACGTCACCTGGTTCTGATTCTGTCAACTCACTCGAAGCACCAGAATGTTCTTCTGACTCAGACGATACAGATTTTGAGACGTCATTCACATGCTCAGTCATCCCTTCGACACATGAATCAATGACTTCGCCGTCAGTTTCTACACCTAATACCCAAAAGGTTAACAGTAACTCAGAAGCATAACACATGCGTGAAACAAAATTCTTTAGTAAACACAAGCTCATGTAATGTTTCCACATTTGATTGGTTTTAACAACTGGCTTCAGCATAAGTTGATTACACTAACCTTCGGTAATATCAGATTCTGAACTAGCGTCACCAGCTTTCCCAGTATCCCCAAAACCTTCCATGCTGCTGATCTTCTGCTTATGAATTTCGGCATTTCTTGCTGTCACTTCTTGTTCCTTCTTTTCCAAGTGTAACTTATTCAGCTTATCCTCAAATTCCTCAATGCACGATTTAAGTTCTGGTTTTGCAAACTTCTTTGCCTGTTTCAGATTAGCTGTAAGAAAACAGAATACACATTTTGGCCTATATAAATTTGAAAAATTCTACAAGAGGGGATAAACGGATACCTTGTTTATTATGTTTCTAAAGTGGTCCATCACAGAATCCTCCGAGAGGACTTGTTTATACGTCTTGAATAACTCTATAAGCTTTTTCATTCCCTTTTCAGTGAATGCCAGCTGAGAGAGGCAATAAGAAATATATTCCCATTGTCTGATATCTGCAGAAATAGACTAGCTCAAGACCGATTCTAACTTGAATAATTTAAGAGATGGAAAACATCAGCATTAACCAATCTTGTTTTCTTAAGACAACATTAGGAACAAATTGACTCTGAAAATTCACAAACATGATTTAAGGCAGATAAAAAGCTTCTGTATCCCAGGCATGATGTTGCATTTAACAAACTGCATCAGCTAAACTAGGAAATAAATGATAATAGCCTTCGTGGATCACTTTTAACATGTGGAAATAAGACTCAAATAGACATGAACTTATAACAGTGTTCTCCCATTAACTCACAATAGATGATGAACCAATATGTAAGTAACAATGGCTCTGTTAAACAAAGCAAACCACTCAAAGGAGAAACACCAAAAGCAGGTTCACAAATCACTATAGCAATAAACAGAAAACAACCGTCTCACCAAAAACACTCAATGAGGTCAATCTGAAAACTTGTAATGATCAGGTAACACTTTACTCTATGGTAAATGCTTAACCCAAATAAACGTCATTGGGACTCTATGAATTGCATGACTGCCATAAATTCAGAATTGACAAAATAAAACATCTATCAAACCATAATATTTTTCAGCGACAACAGGAGAAAATTAAAGGAATTGTTACCTGTATCTCCACTAAACCTATTGCAAAGCTTTTCAACAAGGGCTTCCATTTGTTTGTCCTGAGTATGCAAATAACATAAGAGCTTAATAGGAAATGAATAATTGCTAAAGGAACCAAATTGAAATATATTGTACCTTCTTGATGGAACCAATTAAAAACTGCATGATGTTGCAAAAAGACTCTCTCTTCAAATTCTGGTTGGATAACTTTCCAAGTATATCTGGAAGCAAATTATATATCGGATTGCTCCCTGTAGGCATATTTGGGAAGAAAAAAGTTTAATTTCATTAAGAAGGAAGACTAGAAGAAAAATGATAGTACCAAAACAAAGTAACCGGATGGATACCAAAGTTTACCTTTCTTAGATAACTCATTAAAAAAAAGTTTAGCCAGATTTGAAATCCTCTCATCCTCATCTTCTAGTCGTATAGCCATTTCATTTATGTAACCTTTAACCTGAACACACAATAAACATAATTAGAGGCCCCGTATCATAACAAAATAAAAGGGAACAAGCAGCATTTCCCAGCCTCTCAAACCTTCATCATGTCATTTAGTATAAGGTGTGAGAGCACCAGAACAGCATTCTTCCTAACCGAAGCTGAAGCGTCCTTTAACCTGGAATACATATTCTCTGTCCATGGTTCTAGCAGATTGGGGAACCGAACTGCCAAGTCTCCAAGACTAATAGTACAATTAGAACGAACGATTTCTGATGGTGCACTCTCCACAACTGTAAAGAGAAGCTGGAGATTGGCATCACTGCAAGTTACACAGAAAGTCAGTGACCATGTTCAAATGTTCTAAATACATGCTTGCACACATACGGAGAGATAGAGACAGAGAGACAGATCTCACCAGAAACTTGCATCAATAATCATAAACCGACATAAAGCAAGCATTGCAGACACTTGTAGCTCCGGGTACTGAAAGGATATGGTAGTCAGTCAATCTACTGAATTAGTTTTTAATAATTTTTCTGTTGATATATCAGGGTACACACATACATTACTATTGTAACTTTATGCATGACATCACTCCTAAGTTTTTGGAATTCAAATATAACATAATATATATATATATATATGTATATATGATTTAATATTTTCAATCACCTCAAGAAAAGTCTAGAAGCTAATTCCACCTTTTTATTTTTCTCTTTTTGGGTGGGAAGGCTGTTGACCGAATTATAAAGGATTTCATCACTCAAATTAGGGGAATTACCTTCTGCATCAAACTAAAATTTCTACAAAGTTTTGACAAGAATGGTGCACAGTGTCCTATCAAGTTCTTTTCAGTGGAACCGCCACCAACTATTTCTTTTTCTGCCTTTTCAGAGAGTGTATCAAGTACTGCATCTTCAGAGGCTGCAAGGCCAAGCTCAGCATTGATACCATTTTCCTGCATCATAGCATTACAGAAGAAAAATATTACAATATATTTAAAGTTTTAAACACAGATCAATTAGTAAACAAACGGAAAGATTTATAATAAACTACCCAATGTCATTGACAGTTACTTATCTAATATCCAATCTCACCTTTGGGGTATTGTTAGCATTCTGGTCAGAATCCATCTTCTCTTTCCAAATTTTTTGTTTCTGAACCTTCTTAAGGCAGGATTCAATATATAACAGTTGGTTCATGGCAACATGGCTTACGACAAAGAGATATCTACTAAGTTTTCCGACCTGAACAGTGGTAAGCATGCCAGTACTAACACTAGTGATTTGATCCTGCAACTCCTCACATCCACTAAAATCAAAAACAGAACTCAGGGATTTTTTCACTAGATTGGAAGCTAAAGTTTCCGGGGTTGGATGAATTGCATATATAGCAGCTATGGCTTTATCAGCAGCAGCATACCATATGTTTGCTGGAAGCCCAAACCCAGTAACCAAACTCTCTAAAATACCAAAAACCCGCCGTCCATTATTAGACAACAATTTTTTCCTATCTTCCACGGACAATCTCTGAAGAGCAATACACGCTGTCCTAGCAAGCAGAGGTTCCATTTTAGCCCAACGACCAAACCCAATATCAATAATATCCTGTAAATGAGAGCCAAGAACTGCGGTGGATGATTTTGCAGCCATGCAAACGACGGACAACGCACCACGGCTTTGCTCTGCAGTAGTTCCACTTATGTTGAAGCAAAAGAAATCCCATAAGGCTGATATCTGCAAAAACAAACACCTTGTAACTGTGGTAACTGTGGTAATCACAATCAGATTCAACTTTATATGCTTGCTTTTTTAGACTTATACGGGCAGGGAAAATGTAGCTGAACCAATCATGATATCAAGCATACTACAAACTGTTTATAGAAACCCACATGGTGAGGGGGAAAGGAAACCTCATCTCTCAACTCTCAACTTTAAACCGATAAATTAAGATCCATAGTAGAGTCCATTTTGGCAACCTGATCTTTGCATGCAAAATATGAAATATGTTCCATTGACTCACAAAATTAGGAGCTTTCAACAAACTTAAACAAAAGACTACAATGAGAGTCGAAAGATGGACGTACCACACCAGTGGATATATCACCTTTGGACACCAAGGCAGAAACTATAAACTCAAGAGCAGCTAGATCTCCAATATTTGATTCTACCGCAAGATTCATAAGATTCTTGGCTGTTTCTACTGGGTTTTTCTTTATGTAAATTGTGATGAAGGCATTTTCGACAGCTTCATAGATGGATTTGTCCTGAGAAAATACCTACAAGAGCCGAGACACATTTAGCTCATATACTAGTCAACAATGAAATCCAGAGTTATTACTCAAGATTGAACAGATAGGAAAAGTTTTGACCCAAATGAAACATTGCATCGTTAGTTTTAGAGCATGAAGGAAAAGAAAAACATACCAGTGGCAACATCTTCTGAAGACATGCCTCTGAGGCATCAATTTGAAACTGTTTGCACCTCATCAGCAAATGTATTGTATTCTCAACATCAGTGACAGAAGATGATGCCATCAATTGAACAAGTGTTGGGATTGTGGCAGATATACCCTTTGAAAATCTTAACCCAGCCTCAAGTGATGCTACCAAGGCCCTGGTCTGCTCTAAGTTACCTACATCCGGCACAGAGCCATCCTTTTGAACTATATTTTCTTCCATATGAGGCAAGCAACTATCAGATAAACTCTCCTGCTGCACCTTATTCACACCTGCATTTGCATCATCAACCTCACTATCCGCAGAGGTATTATCATCAGATGGCACCCTATTCTTATCACCTTCTGAAGAGGTATCTGGATCGAGCTCTTTCAGCTTTTTCTTGTACTGATGTAAGGTTGCTTCAAAGGAAGCTATTCGAAGTTGTGGGCCGAATGGGTTATGTTGCAACATCATGATAAGTAGATTTAGAGCAGATTTTCTAACCATTGCACTCTTATCCTCCAACCTCCCAGCAGCAACTTCTGCAAGCTCATTCCACAAGCCAATTGAAACAGAATGTTCCTCGCATAGTTCAGCCCAAACCTGAAGAACACGACTCCTTGTATATGCTGAAACATCTCGACACCGCTCAAGCAAAATATCCAACATGGCTTGCTTGGTTCTAAGACGAACACATTTAGAACTTACTTCACCTTCAACATCCTTAAAAGCCTTTGCAACCAGCTTTCCCAAGACACCAGCAAGAGCATTCCTTATCTTATAAGATTCCCCACCAAAATGTGGGACAAGAAGGCCAATGTTGGTAGACATCAGTTTAGGCAGCCGATCAGAAAGTTCCACCAAAAACCGACCAACATTTTCAGCCCCAACAGTATCCTTGATGTAGTCTTTTGGATTTGTCCTCCCTATCTCTCTTATAAGAGAGCTGGCTAGACTTCCGTCAGCATACTTCTTCTCAGCCCTAGCCACTGCATCGGCAATGTGGGTAGCAGCAAAATCATATTTGTGAAGTAGATGCATGATTGATGCACATGATTGTGCCATGTACTGGTATTTGGTTGCACAAGCCCCAATTATACGGCACAGAGCATCTTTTGTGTCAGAGTCTTTTAAAAGTGTGCCGTTCTCAAACAGCAAAAATGCATTTCTACAAGACCACAAATCAGAAAAGATCAGTTTATAGTTAACACTAAAGAAAAGAGATAAACTGAACCTGATTGAATTGTAGTAGTAATCCAACTTACTTGGCAATGAAAGAAATGTAATTTTCTTCCAGGCCTGATGAGCCAAAGAGCAAGGAAAGCTTGATCTCTAATGAATTAGCAATCAAATTAAGTATGCGACCTCTTTGTGGCTCCCAATTCCATGTGTTTTTAGGATGCTTCTTCCTGGTACTAGCTGTCACCTAAATCCGAGCACAAGGTTTCAGAATATTGTTGGGCGAAAAACTGGTACTATCACACCCACTGTAATTACAAAGATACATATCTATAACATTTTAATTTTATGTATGCATAACATACAGAGAAATGTAACACCTTCACATTGTTGTTGGAAGTGATGTTGGACTCCTCACTGAGAACAACAGTAAGGAGAAAGAATGTGTAGATTTTAAAAGCATTGCGATGTGATGCAACCCGATCTAGCATTTGAGTGACATCATCCTGGCCTTGAGAAACCCGCGAGAGTGAATCAACATTTGGGAGGAGAACACTGAGATTGGACCGAAGACTCTCTAGAAGATTAACTTTACAAGATGGGGGTAGAATATTGTAACCCCGAATCAGTGAGTACACACGGTCGAACACATCTTGCTCTTCAATACAAAATAGCTCTTTATCAGAGAGATCAAAAGATGTGCCTGTTGGTACCAAAAACAAAAGACAAATTAAAAAATTGCGACTAACAGATGAATTTCAAAAGCCGAGGATGCCAGAAGTTTAATATTTTCGTATTCAATTGTTCTTGTAATTACAGTATTCATTTCATATAAGATGAAATTACTTGTTGGGATCAAAATATGCACATTTTCAGTCCTACTTCCCTATTGCACTTAAAGTTTAGAACAATAAATAAAAGAAAGAAGAAAAAAAAGCTAATAGAAACAAAATTCAAATCCCGTAAGACGGTACACAGAATGATTTTTTTTTTCTTAAAAATCAAGAGAAAATATATGTGCTCGAAAAATAAATCAGCTCATGAACACAGAATTCAGCTAAAATCCATTGCCCCTTTTTTTTTTTGTCAAACGGTAAATTTGTTAGTTTAGATGCTAAAATCCATTACCGTTGGCTCAACATTCTTAAACACAGTTTAGATTTTTACAATTTCTGCCATTTCAATAATACCAATCGCCACCAAAGCTAAATTTTTAGTTTTTCTAGGGTTTCCATAACAGTAAAGTCAACCTCTACGCCAATGAGGCAAACAAATGCTAAATATTCGAACTTAACTGAACCAGAGAAGTGTAGGGGAGGAATCACCTTCTTGTGCATTTCACTTTAGGATTTGGCTACAGTACTTAGATGTATTCAACAGTGAAATAGTATAATTTGGAACTCGGAATTTTTCTTTTACTGTAGATTTAGTGAATTTTCTCGGGAACCAAAAAGAGAGCGTTGGAATTGGAAAATGCTATGGATTTAGTTGAATTTCGTGAGGGAGGGGGAGGAAGGGAGGTACCTTTGACGAACTCTTCGAGTTCGGAGGGACGAAGAGCGGCGATGTCTATCGGGTTCTGGGCGCGGATACGGTTGTCTTCCTGTTCTTCTTCCAAGGCTCTCAGGCTCGGGGGGAACACAAAGACGGAAGCCATTTCACCACATTCACTGGTTCACAGATTCACAGTGAGAGAGAGAGAGAGAGGTTGTCCGCTTTCTTACTATTTCCTTTTCTCCCCGTACAGATTTGAAATGTGAAACTTGAAATTTTTGAACGAGCGGGAACTATGACCTTTCGATTTGCCGGGCCACAACGGATGGATGCAGAGTTTTGATCCGAGCCCACAAAGAGAGAGACCCAGCCCAAACCAACTGGTCCAATAATTAATTAAAGACTTATATGTCACAATGGTCCCTATGTTTTAATCTTTGGGTTAATTTGGTCCTCTTCTTTTTAATATGGACTATTTGATTCTCGTATTTATCTTTGTTGGTCAATTAAGGACATTTCATCTAATCTCTATTAAAAAAATTATAAATTATTATAAACTTATGTACAATTTTATCTATTTGATTTAAAAATGAAATAAAATTAAAAATTAAAAGATAAATTAATCTCCTTCCTAACGCTCTATCCTCTCCTAATTCCTCCTTTCTTTCCTATATCACACCTTAATAAATTTTCAGATTGAAAGTTTTATGTGTTATTTCTCATTGATTTGCATTTTTCTGTAAATTTGAAGAAAAAGGGTAATGTATGGCTCTCAATCATAGTTTGTTTCTCAATTTCAAGGACAAAACAGAAGCCAAGGTGGGTTGGGTTTTTTTATTTTTTTATTTTTTTTCATTTTGAAATTATATTTCTTTATATTTTAATTGAAAATATTTTTTTGTAATAGGTTACAAAATTTTTTATAAATTTTAACTAAGGACGGATGAAATGTCCTTAATTGGTTATTTTTAACTAAGGTCGAATGAAATGTCCTTAATTGGTTAACAGAGATAAACATGAGAACTAAATTGGCCAAATTGAAAACATGGGGACTAAATTGGCCAAATGCCATACACATGGACCGTTTTGACATTTAAGTAAGGATTAAGTACCTAAAAATTCCCCAACCTTTTAGTGCATTCAAAAATGGTCATAACCTTTTTTGAACATTCCAAACAAGTACCCAACTTATTGAAAATGTCACATCCATTAAGCCCCAATTAATTTTGGAAAAATTCCCAAAAATGATCCATTTTCATAATCTTAGGACTGAAATAGGACAAACCGGCTATGCACACGCCATATGCAACAATAGGACAAAAAAAGGATTTTTCTAAAACTTACAATTACCAAATTGTCCTCCCATATAAATGGTTACCAGAAATTCCAACCCTCATTTCTCATTTTGTAGAAAGAGAAACATAGAGGGGAGAGAGAGAGAGGGAGAGAAACATCACTGACAAAAACACACCAACCCAGTTGCTAATCTTCAATGAGATGAAGAACCTAGTTCCAGAAATGGCAGCAAACCGAGCTCTAACAGAAGAAGATTCATGGGTTCTCTTTGGTTTCTTCACCTCCAATTAGAAACTTGAAAATAATGGAGACCCAGTTGAGATTATAGTAAATTGTAGCAATGGTCCCTTAACTTTAACTCAATTGGAGCAATGTTCCGTCAACTAAAAATTCATTACCATCAGTCCCTCAACTCATCAAAATGTGCAACTATAGTCTCTCAACTTTAATCCAACTGAAGAAATGGTCCCTCAACTTTAACCCAATTGGAGCAATGGTCCCTCAACTTTAACTCAATTGTAGTAATAGTCCTTCTAACATAACTCATTTTGACAAAACTAACAAAATTAACGAAAAGGATCATAGCTACATGTTTTGATGAGTTGAGGGATCTCAATTATAGCAATGGTCCTTCCAACATAAACTGAAGGATGACTTTGAGGTACGACTTGAATCATTTCCTTAAAGTGTTACTTGCTCCCACTCGAACGAATTTGCTAAAGGGTTCTTGGCAAATCGGTTCCAGGATACAACAAAGTATGGAATATTCGATTAACAAAACCGAATTATATTCTCTTAGAAATAATTAGAAAGAAATTGTATGAATGTGATGGAGAGTAAAGAGAGCAAGGAAATTGTGTAGATAACAAATTTCTAAATGAATCTTCTCTTCTACCAATGTTATTAATATATAGAGAGAATTGCACCTATTCAAGTTAATTGAAAGTACGTAACTTTTGAAGTCATATTGGTTCAAATAGGTCATGTCTATTTGAATATATACAAAGCATTATCCATAAGGCATTTCAATGGGTATACCTAATGGAGAGCACCAATTACCTAATGGTCATATTTGCTAGGAGAAGGAATACACTTGTTGACCATAAATCATGTCTTTTCGGGAAACATGAAAAAGATACAATGTTTAAATTTGAAGAGATATGATTGCTGGGCAATAACCCAACTCGATTCTTTGCCAATGCAAAACGCACGCATATATATATATATATATATATATATATATATATTGAAATATTCAACATGATATGCTTACAGATATGAGCTAACCCAAAAATCCAGAGTTCATGGCTTTCTCTTCGAAGTAAGAAAAATGGCATCATCACCTGTGAGTTTGTACATTTTATATGTGGGTATTTTTGTCATTTCACTTTTGCGAATGGTGTGCATGGCTTGTGCATGTTGTGCATGCCCGGTTTGTCCTATTTCAGCCCTAAGATTAAGAAAATAGGTTATTTTTGGCAATTAATATACATGTGACAACAATGGATCCCACTTTTTAGCTTAGTTGAACACTAAATTAACTTCAAAAAAGACATGAAGATAAAAAATAAGAATAAATACATAAATTCACAAATAAAATAGAAAACAAAAATGAAATGAAATCGGGAAATATCAAGCCCCCGCCATGTCCAAACTCAATTTACGACCACTGAAACCCCATCCCAATTTTTATATTCAAAATCCACCAACTGGGTATGTCATGCTCAACATTAATATTAATTGCTGCAAAATTAATTTAAATTTCAAACATAGATTATACAACAAGGGCAATCTCCTAACAGAGAAAAGGGTTAAGAATTCAGATAGGGTTTCAAGCAGCTTGTTTCTATTCATGTAAGTTCTTCATTTGACAATTCTTGGCCGGTAAAGCTTCCAGTTCTTCTTTGTGGGTAGTGAAGATGGTAGTGGCAGCATCATGGCAGTCCATACCATTTCAGTAACCTCCATGACTTTCTTCTCAATGTTAGTAACATGTAGTTGATGGTAGTGTGTTGCGTTTGGAGGTGATGGCTTGATAGGATTGGTGGTGACTGTTAGTTGATGGAAGCTATTATGCTTCCATGACGTTCTATTGATTTTGGAGACAAAGTGAGCTCAAGTTAATCTAACAAAAATTTAACCGGGGCTTAACAGATGTGATATTTTCAATAGGTTAAGCATTTATTTGGATTGTTTCAAAAGGTTGAGACCGATTTAGATAATATTAAAAAGTTTAGAGGTTTTTGATACTTAATCCTTAAAATAATAAAAGAGTTTTTATGTTTTGCAAAGTCATTTCTTCACAACAAGTTTGATATGAAGGACTTAGGTATATATATTGCACTATGTTGTGCGAGAACGACTTGTTAGTGTTTGAATGGAATTTCACCTCAAATCCGCTGTATTGTTGGAGTTTTTTAGTGGAAATTTCCTTTCATCTCATTTGTCCCACATTGGTTAAGTTGTGAAGTTTCACACATCTTATAACATCGAGTCCAATAAGTGATTTGAAAGATGAACTATTAAGAAGAAAATTAGGCTTGAGTCTTGAGTTTGGGCTTTTGCTTTTAATATTTATTTAGTTATCAAAAGATGGACCTTGGGGCTCAGGCTCTAATAATGAAATTCAATAATTAATTTTTTAATTTATTATTATTATTATTATTTTGGATTTAATTAACCTTTTTACGTTTAAAAGACTCATTTCGGGTAAAGTCTGAGAATGTTGTAAAACACTGAGAAAAAGATGAAGTCCTACATCCCTATTGAACGAACTGTCACCTCCCAATCTTATAGCTGTTGTGAACATGCATATGCATACTATATATACATGCATTTGCATTGCATTCATCACTCAGAAAAAACACACCTCTCTACTAAATTCCAACAATATATAGCAGTTTTTTTCCAACAATATTTGTGTTGAATTTTAAATAAAAAAGTCAAATAATTTTTAATTACACGATATACGACGAATGATTAGAATGTAAAGATCTCTAAAATCCCCACAATTTAAATCCAAACATAATCCAAATCCGTAAACTATGAATAAGAAGAAAAATAAGGTCTCCGTCCATGCGACGCAGCTGCATATGCACGTGGAATATGCAGTAAACTCGCTGCTAGGCTCGTGTATGCTTATATTTGACACGCGCTGGCTGCACTTCCAACTATTTTTATTATTTTAAGTTTTCCTCTCTGTATTAATTAATTCTTCAAATTATCAGTTGAAAGTGTCCCTAAAAATAAAAAATACAAATTGCTCCCGATAATTGTTCCAAATCTATCCGGGTAATCAAAAGGGCTCGTTTATATTGTTTGTTAAGATAAACAAAGTGTTTTAAGGGTGTGCTTCTTTGCAATAACTAACCTTAATTTAATAGATTGGACTAAGTGTTAATGTAATTTCTTGTTTATTATTTGCATGAACTAGCTTTAATGGCATTAGAAGAAACTTGCTTTGACTAAACAACTCGCTAAACAGTCTTAACGAAACCCACCCCCAAAAAACAAAGAGTTGCTAAGACCATCGCTGCTTCGCTTCACCAAAATCTACTTCGCTTCACAGGCAAAAGCTCATAAAGCCCCTCCCCAAACCCCCTCCACAACCCGGTGTGCAACAATACGGTGATAAACATGGCCTTGATGGGTGTGCTCGCTGCGCTAAGCATAAGATCGATTAAGCAGCAAAATGACATCGAATCGCTGAAGGTGGAGAAGGCGTCGCTCATCAAGTCGAACAAGGCGGCGAAGCAAACCTTGTGGGACTGAAAGTAACAGCTCTTTACGATGCCTCCGCCGCCGATCCGCCCTGGTTCCGCTTAAGGCTCAAAGCCTTCTACGGCGAAGCCCTAGTTTCACAAATAATTGGTGAGGCCGTGAAGAAGGAAATCAAAATCTGCTGCCTCCAAATTTGTGATCCAAAAGCATCTTCAAAGAAGATGTTAAAAACTCTATATCAGTAATAACGGTAAAAAAAAAAAAAAAAGACATTATTAGTGTTTTCCAACCTAAATGTTAATTCTTATGTGACATGACATGAAAAGGCAAAGAAAGTTGCTGTCAAATTTAACAACATCTTCAAATCTATTTTTAGTAATTAATAAATGCTTTTCATAATTTTTATACTTATCTTTTGTTTTAAAATACTAAACAACTATAAAAAGTAAATAATGTAACAAAAAATTGATATATCGATTGGAGAACAAAATTTAAAAAAAGATCAATGTGCCACATAAGCCTTCAAATTTAAATTTTATGTTTAAAATTTGATATCTCTTTTGGAAATGGTCTGATGAGTTCTTTTTACAAGTTTGAGTCTATTCGAAGTCAATTTAGCTTAATCTTTAAAATTAGTTTAATCTGAAATAATCTGGTGAAATAAATGCACTCTTAGTATATGGGTTGTTGAGTATTAAATAAAAGCTTGCCCAATTTCTTTGTTCAAAAGAGTTTTGAAACAATTATTTTCGGTAGATAATGGACTCAAACTTTTATTATTGATGTACACAATCTCTTATTATTGTCGTCTGCTTTATATAAACATGAAGAGTAATGTGCCAATTTGATTCTTAAATATTCTTCTCAAGTAAAAATTAAGTGCCTAAATTATTCAAAAATATGTCTAAATTCATTATAAATAGTCAATCTCCCCCTTATTATTTGATTCAAAGCTATTGATCTTTTCAATTTCTCGTTAATTTAAGTTACATGACTTGCATTGCATGTAATACACTTTAGAGGGTAGAATAAAAGTTTCTAAAAATTTAAGGACTTGTTTTTTCTTCAAAAAATAGGTATGAAGTTAACTTTATAAAGCATTAATATAAAGTGGACGAAAATAGTGTGTTGAGCACAAGATTTATGGTGGTATGGACACTAATTGGTAGCTTCGTTGATTCAGATAGTTGAACACAAAATCCATGGTAGTATGGACACTAGTTGGTTACTCTTCGGAGTCGGTTTTGGTAGCTGTCAAAGAGCATCCCCTTGTTCATTATCCTACAATTTTTGTGCGTAGAAATGTACCAAATCGCCAAGTGTTTGACTTTTCCATCAACAATGGAGATCTTTTGGCTTTGGCTTTGGAGTGTCATCTAAGTCTTTTAAGTGTGTATGATTTCAAGACTTGAATACGTTCATTAGCTTGTTTTCAAACATGTCTCGCCCTCAAGTTCACTAGTGTGGTGGCTAGTGACTAATACTTTGTTACAGCTAGTAGTAATGTTGATTTTGTTACCATGATATGTATAGGAGGCCTTTAAGAAGGGAAGGATCCCCATCTTTTTAAAATGGGGATTAGTTGTGGGGCCCACACCACATTGAACTTTAACGATTTGAATCGTTTATTTTTCAAATTGCACCTCATAGATCATCCTTATAAAATATTAACCAAATCGAAAATATTTGACGTAGCTAACTGAGTTCAAAGAAATGGATGAACACTTTGTTCTTTAAGAAACATTAAAATTTCATCATGATAAATAGGCAAATGGTTTCGGATTGAATTGAATTTTTGCAAAGATATTAAATGAATTGAGACTTACAAACAGATAGTTCAGATTGTTGAAGTTTGATATGAAATAGGGCCACACAACTAACCCTCATTTATTTTTAAAAATGAAGATCTCTTCTCTTAAAGGGCCTATATATATCTTAAAGTAAACTCTGTAATATACACTTCGAGAATTGTATGATTAATTATTACTTAATTTGGTTAAGCCACCTAGATCTCTCTACACACAGAAAACACATGTCCACACACGCCATGCTGTGGAAGTTGACAATTCACTTTCCTCAGCCATCTTATTATAATGCATGTTTAATTTGATTCTTTACAGACGAGCCAGTTCTTTAAACAATTGCATAATTAAGTGCACTCGCATAATCGATCCTACATTTTAATATGACGTCTGTTTGTGTGTGTGTGTGTATATATATCAGAAATGGTCATCTCACTTTCTAAGCAAAATTGGCATCAGGTAGCGCAACCCCAAAGTAATCAGTAGAAGATGTTAGCCTTGTCTCCTCCTATGTTTTCAACCATTGGATGGCCCATAGATCAAGATCCTACAAGCCACGATTACTACAAGGACCATATTACCACTACTAATGATCAAACTGCAGAGTCATCCTCCCTTCATATACTTCCATCTGGTCACCCAAAGTCTGAGCTTGATCGTTCCACACCATCCACAACCATAAGCGGCGAGTACTCCAGCGTTTCCCCGGTGGCTAAGAAGCTTAACCATAATGCTAGTGAGCGTGATCGTCGCAAGAAGATCAACAGCTTGTATTCCTCATTGCGTTCATTGCTTCCTGCGGATCAAACGGTACGTAGCAAAATGAATTCGTTCATTAACATATGATACACGAGAAACTACTATGAATAAATTTATTGCTAGTTTACTAATCTATAATCAGAATGAGTGGAATTGAATTGAGGAGGAATTAGAATAGGCTATAGTCAGAATCAGATTCATGTTGAAATTGTTTACTAATTTTGTTTGGAATCGGAATGAAAACCAATGTAATTATTAAAATGCCCATATTCCAAGTAAAATTTTATTTTATATTTTTAGTAAAAATTTAATTCTTTTTTATTTTAAAAACTTTGTAAGAAATACAATTTTTTTTTTTGGGAAATGCTGAAAAGATATTTATGTAGTTAATATATATCAAAAAAAAAAAAATCATCAAACGAGAGCCCCTCCTTAGACCATCTCTAACTTTTGGGTTAAAACCTAAAATTTTTAGCCTAGAAAATTTAGGTTTTAACCTAGAAACAACTTTTTTTACTTCAACCCTTATGAGTTAAAATTTTAGCCCTAGATTATTAAAGAATGAATTTAGGCTTTTTTTTTTCTTTTCTTATAGTAACTTTTTTAAAAGAAAAAAAAATTATGTAGACTATCCTAATTTAATTTTATAAACATTTTAACCTAAAAATATTTAGATTCCGACAAATATTGAAAAATCACTAACTAACACCATAAAACTCGTAAAACACTATGAAAGAATATGAAACACATAAAAGTTTTTTTTTAATTACTTTAGCCATTGGATTTAAATTTAGACCGTTAAATATTTTTTCTTACTGTTAGATTTCATCAAATTAGATCTTAACTGTTGGATTCAATGAATTTATAAATATAAAACTAAAAAATATATAAATATATCATGGGTCAACCTCACTAACCCAGGGGTTGGAGTAGGTCTTACTATGTGATGCCCTTCATCACCATCCCCCAATTCTTTTTTTTCTTGTGTCGCTGCCCATAGGGACGGAGAGAAACAGACAAAAAGGTGGAAGGGATAAGGAGCTAAGAGTATTTTGGGATGAAAAAGATGATTCTAGATGGTGACTTTTTTATTTTATTTTTATTTTTTTTATTTTTTTATTTTTTGAGTTAGACGATAGATTTGTTAGATTAGATGTTAGATTAGGAAATCGACATGGTTCGAATCCACGTCATGGTACAAGGGCAACACTCATCTTCACCACTATGGTATAGGACCACTTGCAGATGGAGACTTTTTCTTGAAATTCAAATCCTACCTATTATTTGAGGGTCTAATTTTGGGAAAATTGGGAGTTTGATTCCCCTTTCATTCTGGGGAAATTGGGAGTTTGAATCCCTATTTTTATTCTCAAGTGTTGGTAAACACTTGAATAACTTGGAATGAGTGCAAGTCTCATTCAATTGATCGCACTCCCCTTACGTAAGGGTAATGGTAAGGAGATTAAATTTGTAGACAAAATTTACAAACTAAATGGTGTGTCACCAATAGGAACAAACATGTTTATCAACACTTAAGTGATAATCCAATCATCAACTTCTTTGTGGTTAGTTTACAAAATTTTGTCCCTTAAATTATAAATTAAAATAGCAATGCTAGGTAGAATAAATTTACAAACTAAATGATATATCACCAATTAGAAATAAACATGTCAATCAACACTTAAGTAATAATCTAATCATTAACTTTCATGTCATTTAGTTTACAAATTTAGTCTTCCTAGCGTTACCCAAATTAAAACGTTAGTTTACCTTATCAAGAATAGTCCAAATCAATAGTCTGACAAGAGAAACTAGTAAATTTGCAGATAGAGTAACTATCGATTTCCCCCCTGAGCTTTTACTTAGCTTTCGATTTTCCACCTAAACTTTTCAATTGGAAAATTAAGGAATCAAATTAAATTTTTTTTTTTTTTTTGCCGATTTCCCTTGCTGTTAGCTTTTCATTCATTCCATCCAAATTTGCATTAAATTGAAGTATGTGCACAACATGTGAGGGTAGTTCGGTCACTTTGTTCTTTAAAATAATTGAAAACCTTAGATTTCTAAAATGTCGGCTTATGGAAATCTGTGATTTTATCATTGTTCTAAAAATCCCTGCCTAGCACTGCCTAGGCGCTAGATGGCTGATCACTGCCCCGATTAATGCCTAGGCGTTTGAAAATTAAGAAAGACGGCTAGACCTGCTGGTGCCCACCTAAACCACCAAGTCACCCGCCTAGCCTGCCTTGACTCGCCTAGGCACCCGCCCAAGTCGCGACTCATTTTGATAAAAAATAGATAAATTTAATTTTGCATTTTATTTTTTTCAATAAATTGTAAGAGACTTGTAGAATACTTAAATGAATACATATTATATGTTTGTTTCCCATGTTTTCATTATATTTCAATACTTCATAATATATATGTCATTCTATTTTATAGTTTATGATGAAGTTATAAATTCAAGTATAAGCAGACACTTACTTATACGAAATATAATAGATTTATTTAAATCCGTCTAATCTGTCTAGGCGCCCACCTAGCCGCCTGACTGGTGTCTAGAGTTTTTTAGAACCTTGGATTTTATAGCTTTTTTGTTTGAAGGTCTAACGAAGTGACGACTTCATCCTCAAAGGAGAGTCACGTGGTGTGCACATAATAAGAGTTAATGTTAATTTGGAATCTATGGAAAACTAACGATAGGGGGGAAATTGGCCAAAAAAAAAAAGGTTTAAGTCCTTGATTTTTCAATTAAAAAGTTTAGGAAAGAAATAAAAAACTAAGTGATAGTTCAGATGGGAAATCCACAGTTTACCGCCTGCAGATAATAGTAAATTAGTTTTCATCGATATTATTAAAGAGACTGCTGCTATTCGCACACCTAAAAAGTCATCACGCTCTCCTTGTAAAAAATAAAAATTCTCTTCTTAAACACTGGAAAACAGCGAACCAACTCACAGTTCCAAAATTTGTTCCATGTCATAGTTACAGAAAAAGTTAAGCATTCCGAATACAGTTTCGCGTGTGGTGAAATACATCCCGGAGCTCCAAAAGCAAGTGGAGGGATTAATTCGAAAGAGGGAGGAGCTTTTGTCAAGAATAACTAAGCAAGAAAGTGCATTGCATGAGGAGAAGAACCAAATAAAAAGTGCAGCTCGGAGCTCCTTATCTGCTGTTTCAGCATATCAGCTTAATGACAAAGAAGTAGCAATTCAAATTTCCTCCTTGAAGACCAAAAACTATTTATTATCTGATATCTTGCTAAATTTAGAGGAGGAGGAGGGGCTTCAAATACTAAATGCTTCTTCCTTCGAGTCGTCTGGAGGAAGGGTTTTCTATAATTTACAATTTCAGGTATTTACATTTATGTAAAATTGAGGATCTTTTACTATTTTGATGTTCATACTATATAATTAATGACTTCTGTTCCGATATATTTTATGTATCATTTGATAATTATACAGGTGGAAAGAACTTACAGACTAGAATGTGAGAGTTTAAGTGACAAGCTCATGTCCTTCTCTGGACAAGAATATTAAGCAAAAGAGTTATTTCCATAAGAACTTTTTGCCGTAGAGATGCAACGATTAGTGGCTGGCTCAGTTGGGTTAACTTACTGCGGCAGGAGATATCCATCTGAAAAGGCAAAGTTTGGGAAGGCGTGGTGACAATGTTGCCTGAAAGATTGTTCTCTTTGCTGTGGTGGTTTGAGGGTTAATGTGACTCCAAAAATTGGAATCTCCTGTAGTAGAAAAGTAGAAGTGATAGTATTATGTGAATACATGGACTGTACTCTTCGGGAGTTTTAATTAATATAGATTTTCTATGTATAAGATTATGTTGAAATTAATTCTGACATGTGAGAAATTTGACCTTCCCTCCTCTCATTCGGGATAACCCCAAGGTCAAATGTAGGTAATTTTATAAGTGTATATAAATTTGCAAGAGGTAGAAATCACCACTATGATTAGTAGTATATGATAAATGATCTTGTCGAAACATAAGTTAACCATGTCTAATAGAAGAAGGATACATGGACAATATGATATGACAGTTTTACTATTGACGTCATGAGTAGATCATAAATTTGCCCTAAGGGAATAAGACGTAGTGTGTCCTATGATAATTGGGCTTTTATCCCACTAACACCCTATGGGCTATCTGAGCCGCCTATGACACCTATTATGGGCTATCTGGACTGTCCATAATATGTCCCGCTATCAGGCTATACTCAGTCCAGTGGTAGTAGGGCACTGACTTTATGGAGTCTCCCTTTAGGTGTTTGGTGCACTTGCACTACTACAAAATTATCTATAACTGGCGGTCCAAAAATTGACAACAAATGTATATTATTGTTGGACTTTAAGCAAAATCCGACAAAAAATGGATGCAGTGGCGGATATAATAAGCGCCAGAATTGCCAGCGTCAGGAAATGAATTTTCCAACAGAAAAAACTCTAAAACCGACAGAAATTGTGTCGGATATAACCGACAGAGAATATATTAATAATGAATAAATAAGAGCATTTTTGTCGGCTAAAACTGACAGAACTTCTGCCAGATATAATCAACAGAAAATTTATTAATAAGAATAAATAAAAGCATTCTTGTCGGATAAAACCGACATAAAATATATTAATAATTAGAAAAAATATAAACAACCACTTTCTGCATTTTCCATATCCCTTCCATTCACTGCATTTTCAATATTCACATCATCATTTGTTTTTACCTGCACACATTCACATTCCATTAGAATTACTCAATCACAGCAAGCATTTCTCATTCAATTGAATCTCTCCCCGAAATCGAATGAAAATCGAAATACTTACAGTGTTGATGAGATCTATGATAATGGTGAGCTCCTGGTGCGCTAGCTGCAAGTTCTCCACCATGCTCTACCATTGTTGTGAAATCAAATAGTTAAACCCTAAAAAGCACCACTACAAATAGCATAAGAAAATCGAAATTAACCCTAAAGAAATTGGGAGAGAAGATATGAAAAGGGAATACCTTTCAATCCTTTAAGTTATTGGTAAAAAACCCAATAGAGCAAAAGCCTCCAACTTTAAAGACTGTTGTGGGATTTTGAAGAGAGCAAGAGAGAGAGAGAAAATATCAGAAGAAATGAAGCAAGAGTCGTCACAATACATCAAAAGCCTCCAACTCCAAAGACTGTTGGTTAAACCCACGAATTCAAGCTTACGGTAGCCCAACAATACATTAAAAGTCTAAATCGAGCTAAATACCAAGAAGACGCTTTGAATTTAACGACATTTGCCGGAATTCGCCTTTGTGATGACATGCATGCACATATTCAAAACAGAGATTAAACCCCAGAGATTTTCGACATAATACTCATCATAGATGGATTAGAACCCACACAACTAAGAGGGGAAAATAATTCATACCTAAGATGGAGCTCGAGAGAGCTGAAGCTCTCAGCGTTGATGGCAGAGCACACGGTGATGCACCAATGATACATGCAACGCTGCAGGTTGATTCCCCATGTCCCAAGGATTTGAGGTTCAGATTTTTTAGGGTTGATTTGGTCAGAATTGAGAGGAATGGTGGGGGTTCCTTCTTGGAGCTTAGAGGGAGGGATAGTGTCGAGAGTTAAGAGTTGGGTTTCAGAAAAATGAATGAGATGAGTGGGGGCCAGATGTGGATATAACCCCACCCAGAAAATTTTCATTACTGTCGGTTAAAACCGACAAAAACATTTTTTAAAATATAAACCAACAGAAAAACAAATGACAGAAAAATTCCAAAATTCCCTCCCAAAATTTTAAATATACCCCCCCCCCCCCAAAAAAAAATTTGTTATGTTTTAAAAAAATAAAATAATAATTGTTTGGTTTAATAAATAAATAAATAATATGTATTTAAATAGAATAAGTTTTTAAAAGTTAAATAAATAATTGTTTTTTTTTGTCGAAATAAATAATTGTTTGGTTTAATAGATAATAACCCATGTAAAATATGCAATAAAGAAACAAAAAGATAATTGTACAATGAAAATGTCATTGTTTAATCTACCGTTTTAACGCGATATGCATTCTACAAAACTTTTTTCAACAATCCAACTATCAAACTTATTTGTACACACTCCGAGATTGCATACGTAAAAAATCGTAAAAAACAAACATTCACAGATTACGTAAGGGAACAAAAGCTTTTGATGGTTATAAACAAAAAAACACAATTTAACGGTTATTTTAGCTCCGGTTTTGATGATTTTTTTTTACAGCTACACTCCTCGACCCTATAAGAATGCAATGAACAAATTTGATCTTCAATTTAAAATATTTACACTAGTGGATACCACAAAATCTTATTTTATACTTAATGGAAGTATAATATTAACTCTAAGTGTTTGTTTAATCTACCGTTTTGATGCGATATGCATTCTACGAAACTTTTTCAACGATCCAACCGTCAAACTTATTTGTACACACTGCAAGATTGCATACGTAAAAAATCATAAAAAAAAACATTTAGATATTACATAACGGAGCAAAAGTTTTCAACAGTTATAAACGAAAAATCACAATTTAACGATCATTTTAGCTCCGATTTTAATGATTTTTTACGACTACACTCCTCGACCCTATAAGAATGGAATGAATAAATTTGATCTTCAATTTAAAATATTTACACTAGTGGATACCACAAAATCTTATTTTATACTTAATGGAAGTATAACATTAACTCTGAAGTGTTTATTTAATCTACCATTTTGATGCGATACACATTCTACGAAACTTTTTTCAACGATCCAACCTCAAACTTATTTGTACACACTCTGAGATGCATACGTAAAAAATCGTTAAAAACAAACATTCAGATATTACATGATAGAACAAAAGGTTTCAACAGTTATAAATGAAAAATCACAATTTAACGGTTATTTTAGCTCCGATTTTGATGATTTTTTGCAGCTACACTCCTTGATCCTATAAGAATGCAATGAATGAATTTTATCTTCAATTTAAAATATTTACACTAGTGGATAAATCTTATTTTATACTCAATAGAAGTATAACATTAACTCTTAAGTGTTTGTTAAATCTATCAATTTGATAGGATATGCATTCTACGAAACTAGTTTCAACGATCCAACCGTCAAATATGTTTGTATATTCGACGGTTATATTCGACATGTGTTTATTTTAAACATGTGCCATGAGTGAAAAAAAAATATTTTAAACATGTGTTTATTTATTTATTTTTAATCATTATAACATTTTAAAATAATAAAAGCAGACATGATAGAGTACACTAGATGTTGATGTGTGTTTATGTGCAGACAATGTGCTTTGTGACGCATTGAAAAAAATTGTTTGAATTTCTTTGTATCTTGTTGCTTGCCTGTGAGGGAGCATAATCTTTATTACAAAAATGATAGAGCTTCAGATTGTAGTTTGTTGTTATTATTCTCTCATAAAATTTATGGCTCGTGGGAATTGGGTTCCTTAGACTTTAGGGTCATGAGTGAAAAAAAAATATATTTACAAGTATGTGTTTATTTATTTATTTATTTTTAATCAATATAACATTTTAAAATAATAAAATTTTCATTTTTGTAGGTTATAACTATCACATTCTAGCTCGGGGCGGATCATTTCCCGGGGCCGCTCCACCACTGTAGCACGATATTGTCCGCTTTGGGCCCCCACCACGCCCTCATGGTTTTGTTTCTAGGAACTCACACGAGAACTTCCCAATGGGTCACCCATCCTGGGAATGCTCTCGTGCGCTACTCGCTTAACTTTGGAGTTCTCATGGAACCTGAAGCCAGTGAGCTCCCAAAAGTCCTTGTGCAAGGTAGGGATGGGAATATACATATAAGGATCACTCCCCTGGGCGATGTGGGATGTCATAATAACTGTCAGAATACTAAAATAATAACTGCCAGAAAGTAAAATAATAAAATAATCAATTCTGTCGGTTATAACCGCCACCATTAACTTAAAAACCGCCAGAATTTGTCAAAAATATTTAAAAAAAAAGATTCAAAAATACTGTCGGTTATAACCGACAAGATTTTTTTGATATCCACCACTAAATATTCGTCAGGAATTTGTGTCGGATATAACTAACATGATTTTTCTAATATCCACCACCTAAAGCTAATATTGTAGTAGTGTTGCGCTCTTACCAACTTGGACCTTTAAGAATGCTAGTAGGAAAAAAAATGTAGAGATTGGTTTGTATCATTAAGAATTCTGTATAGTATGCTCTGCAGCTTCCTCTCCCAACTGTTTGCTAGGTTTCTTCCATATAAATAGTCAAGTCAATTAGAGAAAATGGTAACGCCACTTACTACTTAAAACTCTCTCAAGTTCTCTTTTTCTTTATATTGTTTTTCTGATATAGGCATTGGATGCCCTTTGGTGGACACCCTTTTCTCTTTTTAGGGTGAATAAATGGGCTTTTATCCCACTAATGCACCATGTGTTGTCTGAGTTGCCCATCACACATATTATGGGCTCTCTGGGTTGTCCATAATACGTCACGCTATTTGGCCATCCTCAGTCCAATGGTAGTAGGGTACCGACTCTCTGGAGTCTCCCTTTAGATGTTCAGAGCACTTGCGCTCTTACCAACAGGGACTAAATCTTTCTGAATGCTAGCAGGAAAAATTGCAGAGACTGGCTTGTATCATCAAGAAATCCTTATAGTATGCTTTGTAGCCTCCCTTCCCAACTCTCTGCTAGGAATTCTTCCCTATAAATAGCCAAGTCAATCAAAGGAAACGGTAACACCACTTACTACTTAAAACTCTCTCAAGCTCTATTTTCTCTCTATTGCTTTTCTGATTTAGGCATTAGAGGCCCTTTGGTGGATACCCTCTCCCTTTTCAGGGTGTTCGTCAATTAGGCTAACGACATTTGTTTTCTTGTAGTTGAAATTTTGTTAATTCAGTCATGTGATAGGAGCATATTTATGTGACTTTGTTAGCCTATTTCCTAGCATTTACTCAATTAGTTTTGTTAGAGTGTTTTAAGCCATTTTCGTGTGTTTGTAGGTTTAAATGGCAAAAGTGGCAAGAAAAGGCAATTTGGAGCATTTTAGAGCAGTTTTGGGCTTGGAATGGATAACACATGGATGGAGCAAAGTGGAAGGACATTTTTGAAGATCAAAAGAGGCTAGGAATGTGCTTAACATCTGGAAGAATTAGATTAAGGCTTGGAAGACAAGGAATCAGCTGAAAACAAGGAGATCTTATCCAACCTTATCTTATCTTATCTCATATTATCCAAACATTATCCTATTTAACCCAACGTTATCTAAACTCATTTCCAGCTGCAATAGGAGTCTTTATCCTATTCTAAATCATTCCCATCGAAATTTAGGATTCCTTATCATATTAAATCACCTCTTATCTGATTTAAGGAGTCTTAAAACTATGCAAACAACTAATCATTTTCCTCCACAAACAATGCTGTGCCCTACCTATATATATATATATATTCAATCATTGCCGCAGGTTTGGGGAGAGAGCCTTAGAGAGAGCTTTAGAGAGAAAATCAGAAAAATACATAGTGTGCTGCAGCTTTGCAAGGAAGGAGGGAGAAGACAAGCTTGGAGCCGTGCTTACCATCCAAGACCTTTGGATTACTGGAGTGTTTCTGGGTGTATTCTATCCTTAGTTTTAGTTCAATGTTTGTTTTAATTTGGTTTTCAATTATGATGAACAAGTGGAACTAATTTCGTTTTAGCTAGAGATGAATTCAAAGCCATGAACATATATGTGACATGAATGGATTACATCCAGTTATTGTTTCGTAAAACATGAATGCGATTTATTTACCTGTTTGATTGATAACTTATTCTTGTATGTTAATTAAGGGTGCACACTTAGTTTGCATGCATGAATTTGATGCTAAAATATAAGGGAATTTTACCTAATAGTTATGAACTTATATTTATAAGTAGTGGAAATCACTTGTCATGATTGTGTTAAGTAAATCCATGGCAGGAGTATCATGCAGTTCATAGTTACGAATGTCATGTCAATGCTTATGATTTTCATAGAACTTAATGATCTTTGATATGTATCTCTATTATGTAGTTCATATAGGGAACTTGATAAGAATAATTTGGTTGCGTCGTTGAGTCCAATTCAATGAATTTAGGAAAATCTGATGCTTAATTTGTGTAGTTCACGGCTTAACTTGGGGCATTGTCATTCATGGTTTATTGGAATAATAATTGGAAATCGATTTGTATGCATATGTGTCATGTGTGGAGAAGGACCCTCTGGCTAGCCTTTCACCCTTTAATTCACTCAATTTCATGCCAAACTTAATTTGTTTTTGCAATTTACTTAGTTTTAGTTAAATTCGTCAAAACAACCCCCATTTAGTATTCTGAGGTTTTTTTAGTTTAATTTTCGTCCAAACTTCTCTTTAGTTCATGTTTTGAGTCAATTTAGTTAGATTTTCGTCCAAATCACTCCTTAGTGCTTGTTTTGGGTTATTTGAGTCAGTTTTGTGTTATTTGAGTTAGTTTAGCTTGTTTTGAGTTGTTTAAGTTTAGTTTTCTATTTTTGAGTCTAATTTAGTGATTTAGAGTTTAATTTGTGTAGATTAGCAGCCTTCCTAATCCCCGGCCTAGAACGATTCCTACTTTCACATACTACAACTATCAAAAAGAGGGTTTAATTTGTGTGTTAGTTTATATCACATCAAATTTTGGTGCCGTTGCCAGGGATTAGTAAAATTGCTAATCCCTCTGTTTTTTGTTTATTTTACTTTTGATATTTGATTTAGTTTTCTTTCTTTTATTTGAGGCACTAGAGAAGCAAGACATGGCAATTGCTAGTTTTCAAGCTCAAATGGCGAATCTTACTTCTCTTTTGTCACAGTTTATTAAAAGGTCTCGAATGCAAAGAGTTGGTACATTTGGTGTGTCCTATAGGCAAGGATATCAAACTAATCAACATCCTCAATTAATTGAGAATGGAGGTTGGGATAATGTCAATGCTTGGGGTTATCTTGGCCATAATCAATCAAGGAACAACTTGTTTTCCAACACTTACAATCCATGTAGGAGTGATCATTCAAATTTTTTGTGGAGGGAACCTCAACAAGTTCAACAAGAAGGATATTGGCAGCCATCTGAGGAGTTCTATTGGAGACCTATGCAGCCACTACAACCTCCCCCACAACAATCCCAACCAAATTTAGGTTCGTCATTGGATTATGATAAAATTCTTCCAATACTAACTTCTTTGACTAAGGGTTTAAAAAATCAAGCCAAAGAGATGGGCGAAGTGAAGAAGCAAATTGGGCAGATGGCGGAATTCATGGGACAGTTTAGAGAACAAGGCAAACTGCCTAGTTCAACCATTGTCAATCCAAATGGAGGTTTTGAAACAGCCAACACCATCACTTTGAGAAGTGGCAAGGAGATTGGAACAAGTTCTAAAACGTCAAAACCAACACAAGAGGAGGACAAAAAGTTGCTGCAACAAGAAGAAATAACCACGGCAAGGGAAGAACACCCCTTGCCGCAGCCCCCTAAGCACCCTATGTCGTCCAACTCAACTAAGGTAGGTCCAAATTCAATTCCTTCTGACGTTATTCCACCAAACGTGCCTTTCCCTGGTAGGTTGATAGTAGCATATTTATGCGACTTAGTTAGCTTGTTTTCTTGCATTTACATAGTTAGTTTTCATTTATTATAGTGTTTTAAGCTATTTTCGTGTGTTTGTAGGTCTTAATGGCAAAGTTGGCAAGAAAGTGCATTTTGGAGCCTTTTGGAGCAGTTTTGGGCATGGAATGGATAGCTTGCATATGGAGCAAGGTGGATGGACGAAATTGAAGTCAAAAGAGGCTAGGCACATGCTACAAATCTGGAGAAACAAGTTCAAGACAAAAAAGATAAGGAAAGAGCAAGAAACATGGAACATTATCCAAACAACCTTATCTTATCCAAACCTTATCCTAACCTAATCTTATTCTACCTTATTTCTAGCTGCAAGGGGACCTAAATACCTGATTTCTAGAAGTCTTATCTGCTCCTAAAAGGGTGCCGCACCCTTCCCCTTTATCCCTTCTAGAAGTCCTAATTTCTGCCACAAAACACATTGTTTCTAGAATCCCTAGAAAGGTGGCGCCTCTCTGATCATATCTAAGTGAAACAAACTCAAGAAATAGGTAGATGACTGAGTATAAACTGATTTAACAAACATGGCCTTGGGTTAGCAATGGTAAAATCGAATCCCTAGCTTCATCTCCATTGGTACTATCTCATTTTATTAGTTGTTGATTCATTTATTTGTGTTTACTTCATTTCCTTATGCTTTCAAGTTACAACAACAAATCTGCCTACATTGATTAGTTTTATTTCTTTAGTAAAAAGTTCTTGCAAAACAAGTGATTATATAGGTCCAATTAGTCCCTGTGGATTCGACACCCTTACTTGTGCCATTATACTAAACATATTCTAGCATGAAGAAGGAAAACCTCAATTAAAATGGCGCCGTTGCCGGGGACTGATTTCAGTCCCTTATAATTGCTTGTTTTGATATTAAACCTTGTTTTTTTTATTTTAAGTAGATTTCTGATTTTTATTCAAACTTGTTTTATCTTGTTTCAGGTAGTATATGTCAAATAGACTTGTTGAATTAGGCCAAATAATTGAACGGTTAAAGGGCAACACTTTGGAAAGCTTTGTGCCAACAAGTTCCTCCATTGTCCGTGAAGAAGAGGAAGGGAAACCGTCTAGTCCAACAAGTGAAGGATCGGAGCACTTTAATTGGGAAAGAGAAGAAGAGATGGCGGGCGACCAAGATGATCTTCGAGCTTTGGAGGATTTTGCTCAACCAATCATACCAAATTCACCTTCATGCATCTTGCTGCCCACAGAAGCTAGAAACTATGATCTTAAATCTTCACATTTCCATATGTTTCCTTCTTTTTATGGCTTACCTAATGAAGATCCTTTAGCTCATATTAAAGAATTTTACAATGTTGTGAGTGGTTTACCTTTACAGGGAGTAAGTGAAGCAAATATGAGGATGAGAGTGTTCCCTTACACCTTGAAAGATAGGGCCAAGGGTTGGTTAATGACTCTAGTACCTGGTTCACTCACCACATGGGATGCCGTGGCTAAGAAGTTTTTGGAAAAGTTCTTTTCCACTCAAAAGACAGCCACATTAAGGGGACAAATCTTCAACTTCAAACAAGATGATGGAGAACCTTTCAATGAGTGTTGGGAGCGCTTTAAAGGCCTTTTGTTGCAATGTCCACACCATGGGTTACCTCTTCACTTACAAATGCAAATTTTCTACGATGGACTAACCCAAACATGTCAATCAACTGTTGATAATGCAGCAGGTGGAGCTTTGAAGAAAAAGAATGCTCAAGAGTCATATAACATTTATGAGATGTTGGGATCTAATGCTCAACACAAAGATGTAAGGGGTAAGAGAGTTGGAGTATATGAAACAAGCTCTAATCATGATCTTTCTTTGCAGGTAGCTAACCTAGAAAAGAAGCTTGAATCCGTGCTCAACATGGTGCCAAAAGCAAGTGAAGTGTGTGCCATTTGCAACATACCAAGCCACCTTACTCATCAATGTCCATCTAGGGAGGCTTACCCCGAGTATGTCCAAGAACAAGTGAACCTCATGAATTCTTACAATCAAAGGCCAAGGAATGATGTGTATTCCAATACATATAACCCAAGTTGGAGAGATCATCCCAATCTTTCGTGGAAGAACAACAATCAATTCCAAAACTTCCAACCAAAACCTACTCTTGAGGATACGGTTAAATTGTTAGCCCAAAATACCTTGCAATTCCAACAAACCACCAATAGCACTCTCCAACAACATTCGGCGGCTCTAACCAAAATGGAGACACAATTGGGGCAGATTGCAGATGCCTTGAGCCAAAGAGAGGTTGGAAAGTTTCCAAGCCAACCTGTGATACTCCAAAGGAACCAAGAGCAAGCCAAAGCAATCACTACACTTAAAAGTGGTAAGGTTATCAATAATAGAGTTGGCAATGAAGTTACTAATGAATCTGATCATGTGAATGCAGGGGTTACTCAAGGAGAAAATGAGAAACCAAATGAGGAACCAAGCCATGCTACTCCCTCGTTTGAAGCACCAAATCTTCACAAGGCCGAGAAACCTTACACTCCACCAATACCATTCCCTGGAAGACTTGCCAAGAGCAAGCAAGATAAGTCATTTAAAGAGATTTTTGATATTCTAAGTAAGGTGAATGTTAACTTACCTTTGCTTGATGTCATTAGGAACATGCCAGCTTATGGGAAGTTCTTCAAAGAGTTAAACAACTACAAAAGGAAGTATAGACCACATGAGAAGGTAGTGGTGTCCGAGAATGTAAGTGCCGTGTTGCAAAGAAAACTTCCACCAAAGCTCAAGGATCCAGGAAGTTTTTCTATCAACATCACCATAGGAGACAAGAAGGTAGAGAAGGCGATGCTTGACTTAGGTGCTAGCATCAACTTAATGCCTTATTCCGTATACCTTCAACTAGGTTTGGGGGAATTGAAAGCCACCACCATCTCATTACAACTTGCGAACAGATCCGTGAAATATCCAAGAGGTATAGTAGAGGATATTCTAGTTCAAATTGATAAACTAATCTTGCCTGCGGATTTTGTAGTGTTGGACATGGAAGAAGCTCTTATACATGACCGAGAATTGCCTATTTTGCTTGGGAGACCGTTTATGGCCACGGCCAAGACCATCATTGATGTGCAAAATGGACTCCTCACTATGACAGTGCTAGGAGAGACCGTTCAATTCAAAGTGTTTGAGTCTCTTTCACATCCTTCTTCATCTCTTGATTGTTATGCCATTGATGTGCTTGATTCGCTTGTTTTCTCTAAGTTCTTGCAGGCACAATCTAATGAACCATTACAAACTGTTTTGAGTCAATCTCAAGATGAGTTTGATGAAGAAGATGCACTCATGGAAGAGGTAGCTGCCTTGGAAGCATTGACACCGTATCCTTTGAATATTTTACCTCTTTTAGAGCCTTTAGAACCATCGAGGTCACATTTAACCCCTTCCACTGTTAAGGCACCAAAACTTGAACTTAAACCACTTCCACCACATCTAAAGTATGCATATCTAGCTGAATTTGAAACTCTTCCAGTTATCATAACTTCTGGCCTCACCCCAAATGAAGAAGATAAACTAATTAGGGTGTTAAAAGAGTTCAAATCAGTTATTGGTTGGTCTATTGCAGATATCAAGGGAATAAGCCCTACCATGTGCATGCATAGGATTCTTTTGGAAGAAGGAGCAAAGTCAACCCGTGAACCACAAAGGAGGCTCAATCCACACATGAAGGAAGTTGTGAGGAATGAAGTGTTGAAGTTGTTAGATGTGGGGATCATATATCCCATTTCTGATAGCAAATGGGTGAGTGCTATTCAGGTGGTACCTAAGAAGGTGGGAATCACGGTGATGAAGAATGAAAACAAAGAGCTTGTGCCCACAAAACCCACGGCTAGTTGGCGTGTTTGCACCGATTACAGGAAGTTGAATTCTAGCACTAGAAAAGATTACTTTCCTATGCCTTTCATAGATCAAATGCTTGAGAGATTGGCAGGTTACTCACACTATTGTTTTCTTGATGGTTACTCAGGTTACAATCAAATTGCAATTGCTCCGGAGGATCAAGAGAAAACTACCTTTACTTGCCCGTTTGGCACATTTGCATATAGAAGAATGCCTTTTGGACTTTGCAATGCTCCAGCAACATTCCAAAGATGCATGTTGGCAATCTTTTCTGACATGGTAGAAAGATTCATTGAGGTATTTATGGATGACTTTTCAGTGTTTGGTTCCTCTTTTGATGAATGTCTTAACCATCTCTCTTTAGTACTTCAAAGATGTCAGGAAACAAATTTGGTTCTCAATTGGGAAAAGTGCCAATTTATGGTGAAACAAGGAATTGTGTTGGGGCATGTAATCTCTAGCCAAGGAATGGAGGTGGACAAAGCCAAAATTGACATCATCACCAATATGGCAGCTCCCACAACCGTGAAGGAAGTAAGAAGTTTTTTGGGACATGCGGGTTTTTATCGTCGTTTCATTAAGAACTTTTCAATGATCACTCGTCCATTATGCAATCTGTTAGCTAAAGATGTTGTATTTCATTTTGATAAAGCTTGTATGGATGCATTCAATACTTTGAAACATGAATTAACCTCAACCCCTATTATTATGGCACCAGATTGGTCTTTACCTTTTGAATTAATGTGTGATGCCTCTGACTATGCTATTGGTGCAGTTTTAGGGCAAAGGGTGAACAAGCTCCCACACGTGATCTACTATGCAAGACGGACTCTAAATGATGCTCAACTTAACTATTCCACAACTGAAAAGGAGTTGCTTGCTATTGTTTTTGCCTTAGAGAAGTTTCGGTCATATCTTGTTGGATCTAAAGTTATTGTGTTTTCTGATCATGCAGCCCTTAGGTACTTGATGACAAAAAAGGATGCTAAGCCACGCTTAATTAGATGGATACTCTTACTACAAGAGTTTGACTTGGAAATTCGAGATAAGAAGGGAAGTGATAATGTTGTGGCTGACCATTTGTCACGGCTCAATGAAAACCATGGAGTTGGACAACCTTTGCCTCTAAATGAATCATTTCCTGATGAACAACTCCTTGTTATTCAAGAAAAAGAACCATGGTATGCTGATTTTGTTAATTATCTTGTTTGTGGTATAATTAGAAGTGACCTTTCTTTTCAGGAAAGAAAGAAGTTCCTTGCCATGGTAAAGCACTACGTTTGGGACGAACCATATTTGTTTAAATATTGCCCTGACCAAATCATTAGGAGGTGTGTCCCAGAGAGTGAGCAACAAAGCATTCTAACGTTCAGCCATACATTGGCATGTGGAGGACATTTTGGTGCCAAAAAGACATCTCTAAAGGTTTTACAATCTGGTTTCTTTTGGCCTACTTTATTCAAAGATGCTTTTGATTTTTGTTCTAAGTGTGATAGGTGCCAGAAAATGAGGAACATTAGCCGAAGAAATGAGATGCCATTGAACAACATTTTGGTGGTGGAGCTCTTTGATGTTTGGGGAATCGATTTCATGGGACCATTTCCATCCTCTTTTGGTTACTTATACATATTAGTGGCAGTAGATTATGTATCCAAATGGGTTGAAGCCATTGCTACAATAACTAATGATCATAAGGTTGTTTTGAATTTTCTTAAAGATGTGATTTTTTGTAGGTTTGGAACCCCAAGAGCTATTATTAGTGATGGTGGCAGCCATTTCTGCAACAAACCCTTTGAATCCTTGATGAAGAAGTACAACATCAACCACAAAGTGGCAACCCCGTACCATCCTCAAACCTCAGGACAAGTGGAGATTAGCAATAGGGAGATCAAGAACATTTTGATGAAGACCGTAAGCCCTACAAGGAAGGATTGGTCACTGAGGTTGAATGATGCACTATGGGCATATAGAACAGCATATAAGACCCCCATTGGCATGAGTCCTTATCGCCTTGTGTTTGGGAAAGCTTGTCATTTGCCAATGGAGCTTGAACACCGTGCATATTGGGCCATCAAGAAGTTCAACTTTGATTACAAGGATGCTGGAATAGCAAGGAAGCTCCAACTTAATGAGTTGGAAGAACTCAGAAATGAAGCATATGAGAATGCCAAAATCTACAAGGAACGGACTAAGCTCTATCATGACAAGGCCATCCTACGGAAGGAGTTTCACCAAGGTATGAAAGTACTGTTGTATGACTCACGTTTGAGACTTTTTCCAGGTAAATTGAAGTCTAGGTGGGTGGGACCATTTAAGGTGCTGCAAACATTTCCCCACGGAGCTGTGGAGATAGAGAACATGAAGAATGGCACCTCTTTTAAAGTCAATGGGCAGCGATTGAAACCATATTTGGAGAAAGTGGAGGAAGAGCAAGTTTATCAAGTTGTAGATTTTCTTGAGTTTACAACACCGTGAACAAGCTACCATGTCTTGCCTAGACATTAAATAAAGCGCTTACTAGGAGGCAACCTAGTGTGGTTTGTGTTCTTTCCTCGTTTTGTGTTTATGTTGTCACCATTCCATATTCTTTGCCTACTTGCCTTGTGTTAGTTGTGGTTAAGTGTGTTTTTGCTTACACGAATGTATATGAGGGCTATGTTTGTAGACAAACTATTGGGTTGCTTTGAAAAAGGGTTTTATAACACGGGACATGTCATAACTTTCGAGGGGGTGTTTATTTGTAAGTTCATGTCGGAGCACAAAGGTAAGCCGCCTCCCTGAATTTCAATTTTCTTTTATACTAATATGTTGTTAATGATTCAGGCATCCACTCTAGAATTTAAACCATTACTGGATCATTTCAAGTATCACCCTCCATTCAAAGATCAATTCCATGCCGTTTGATTTGATTAAAAAAAAAAAAAAAAAAAAAAAAAAAAGAATAAAAATAAACATGGAGAAAGATGGAGCTTCACAAAGGTTGTTTACGTGAAGCCCCACTACGAGGCGTCGGAGCGGAAGGCATAGAAGCGGGAGGCATAGAAGCGGGAGGCATCGGAGCGGAAGCCATCGGAGCGGAAGGCATCGGAGCTAGAGCATTCCAGGCCTCAATACTTGGCCAAGCGCTGGATGACCCAGGAAAAAGGTGCCTCTGGAGATAAGCCGCAAGCCTTTGACGGTCACTGTGAATTCGACCCTCAGATTCTTGCAGCTCATCAAGCTTCCTCTTCATGCCCGACGAATAGTTATTTGCAAGCACATGCAAACTTCTATTCTCGTACTTAAGCTGCTGGATCTCTTGTTTAAGACTTTCCACCTCTGCCATCAATGATTCCACCTGACGGGAGCGGGCAAGCAGGCGTTGGCCCATGTTGGACACAGAACTCGCACACTGAACACTAAGTGTGAGGGACTCTTGAACGGCCAACTCATCGGACTGTCCTGACAGCAGCCTACTATCTTTTGGAGTGAGGAGGTTCCTAGCTACTATTGTAGCTGTTGTGGCGTCCTGCATCACGGAGTCTTCACCTGTAAGAAGACCGTTAGAAGATAAGAAAGAAGGGCGTCATACGTTACCTTGACGCGGCGCGCCCGTATCACTGCTAAGGCTCAATTCCAAGCTAAGGTTTGATGGGTTTGCCATTTTTCAAAAGTGTTCAAAGAGAAGGGATGGAGTTAAATTTCAAAGGGCCGGAGTCGATTTTCAAGAATGGGAAATCTTCAGTGTGTGTTTGTTGGCGGTGATCGATACCTCTATAAAAAGCCAAGGCGACGCGTCCACTGATTCAAAAAGCCGGAATTTCCGGCGTAATTTTGGCGACGTTTTCTCGGCTTTTCAGAAGACGTGTTCAACTTTGTCAAAAGATTTCTTCTTTTCAGAAAACACGTGGAGGCCATCATCACAACTACACATCTTTAGCCGACAGGCGCAAAGTCCGGCGACGTTTTCTCTGCTTTTCTGAAGACGCGTGCAACTTTGTCAAAAGGAGCCGCATCTGCACTACCACGTGTCATTCAGAAAGCGAAGGGGCGTCGTTCAGAAATCGAAGGGGCGCCTGCTCAGAAATCGAAGAGGCGCCAATATTTCAAAAAGCTGGATTTGCGGGATCAAAACGTCTGTCGACAAGGGTAAAAGAATGGTACCACCACTTGTTATTATCTCTATATATGTCGACCTTCATCTTTTATGGCAAGGAAAACCTGAAGAAAATGCCCAACTCTCCCTCACCTCTGAGGGCGCACTCCCAGAAAAGCCTTTCGAAATACTCAATTCTTTCTTCTTCCCCAAAGATGATACCGGATGCCTGGAGTACAGATGACCCAGGAGGAAACGGCGGATTGAAGTGTGCTGATGCATTCACCGCTTCTTCAAAAGCAAAGGTATCTCATATCATCAAGGTCAAAAGCAAAAGTATCTCATATCATGCTCTTTCCCTGTCTTTTTCTTTGTCCTTGTTCTTACTCGCATGGCAAAGTGAAAGAAGCAATCAGCCAGCACTTGGAGTCAGTCTTCTGTTCTGGAGCCAACTGCCTGGAATCTATTCCTGATTGCTTACCTAGCATTGCTCTCGAGTAGTCATCTTCAACGGTTGATACACTTCCAGAGAAGGGACCACTCCTGCAAAGATTGAACAAAGAAACAGATAAAAGGGGTAAGCTCAGACCTTCGGGGAAGACCAAAAGAATCCTGCTGCCCAGTTCAAGATTATGTAGCACAAAGGAAAATCAACGATGGGCGGAACCCAGTTCAAGAGAAAGCCTGTGGAATCACCAAGATCAATGCCTCAATGCAATCACCAAGGAGAAGAGGGAATTTACAATCCATAACCAGATTTGCGTCCCTAAACTCTTCTCTTTGTTAATTACATTTTGCCATGTTTAGTATGTTTAAGTGCTTTTTGTGTGTTTACTTATGTTTTGTGTGAATCTATGCTTAAAACATTGAGGACAATGTTTGATTTAAGTGTGGGGGGGGGGGGGGTAACTAATGTTGTTAATGCAAATTCGTGGGATTTTATCACCCATAACTTCAAATGTTGTTCCTTGCTGTTTTAAGGTGTTTTTAAATTGTTTTAGAGTGTTTTAGTGTGTTTTGTTTTATAACTCCGAAAATCACATAAAAATTTGAAAAAAATGTTTTGAAAAGCCTAAAAAGAGTGTTTTGAGTCGTTTTTGTGTGTTTGTGTCTTAGGGTACCTTCCAACACAATGATAAGGATTTGGTTTGTAATTGCATGACGGTTAAAAAGAGTTATAAACATGGATGAAAGTTTGATTTACTCTTGGTATATGCTTGGTTATGGTTATAATGTATGACTTCACATGCAATCATAAAAGAAAAATTCGTTTTTGTAACATGCTTGAAGGAAGGAACTCAAACAAACGCTACAACCTTGTGAGACTTGAGCCTAAACATTCTTTGGAGAGTTATTTTCTGTGATTCTTTGTTTTCTAAAGTTGTTGCATGATCTCATTATTCCTTGCTTAGTTGCTACTTAGAATGCAATTGTATCATGCTAGAACTTATATCCATTTCATTCAAAGCATTGAATTGCATAACATATATCAAGATAAAGTTGTGTAGTTGCCACCATAGCCAAATAGCCTTACTTCCCATATTTCGTATTTGTTGTAAGTTTTAACCCCTTTGAGCCTTGTTTAGCCTATGTTCTTTGTTAACCCATGTTATCCTTACCTAGCCTAGAATAGGACCATCCATGCCTTTGTTCTTAAAGCATAGTAAGCATGACGGAAAATGAATTCCTTTTTGATTAATATGTTGCAGAAAATAAGTGTGGGGGAAGGATTATTGATGAGAGTTGTTGTGCCATAGGCACGGCTTAAAAAAAAAAAAAAAAAAAAAATTGAAAAAAAAAAATGAAAAAGAAAAGAAAAATAAGAGTTGTTTGAATTTCCCCTATTAGTCTAAAAGTTGTTTTCCGCGCTCTAAAGGGAATTCTAAGTGCCTAATTCAATACTTTGCTCACTATTGCTTTAAGAATGTTTGTTTATCCTTCACCTTTCATTGTTAACCAATACCCTAGCCCCGTTACACCCCTTTGACTTCTATCTTGATCGTTATGTGTTCAATAATGTGGAGTTTGGATTTGATATGAGCTTATGGAATCACTGGTTCTCATTCTAAGTAGTAGCATTCCATTCATGAGATCATATTCATGTCATTATTGTAAATCCAGAAAATGCTTTCTTTGTTATAACATATGTGAGATACTAGTCTTTCATGTTTACGTCAATCTCTCACATATAACTAGTGTAGGGTGTGTAGTCAGAAAATCTGTGTGAAAATAGAGTGCATTCTAGTAAGGAATTGAGTAAATTCTCTAAAGCATGTTACTACATTTGAAATGTGTTTTAATTGCTTAAATGTGAACTAGTATGTGGTGACTATGATTAAGAATGTACTTAAGTGTAAAGATGGCTAAAATCTGTGAGAATAATGATTTTTAACTTGTCATGTGCATTGGAAATCCCTAAGACGGTTGTTGGAAGGTTTAGGTTGTGTTTTACTTGTTTAGTGTCATTTTGTTTATTTGTTATTATTTTGTTTTGCTCGAGGACTAGCAAAAGCTAAGTATGGGGGAATTTGATAGGAGCATATTTAGGCGACTTACTTAGCTTGTTTTAGTGCATCTATGTTGTTAATTCATAGTTGTTTTAGTAGTTTAAGCCATTTTCGTGTGTTTTTAGGTTCATATGGCTAAGGAAGCAAAAAGATGCATTTTGGAGCATTTTGGAGCAAAATTGGGCTTGGAATGGATAGCATATGCTTGGAGCCAAAGTGTTGGACGAATTTGAAAGCCTTGTATGCACTTTGGACATAAAACAAAGGGCCTAGCCCAATCAAACAATCCTTTGAGCCATGAAAAACCTCTAGCCCAATCAACAACCCTTAGCCACATGCATTTCCACCTTCCTACTTCATCATTTCATCATTGCATCACCATTCACACACACATGCACTTACTCTTTCATCATTGCACCACCATTCACACACACATGCACTTACTCTTTCATCATTGCACCACCAATTCAACACATGCATTTCCACCTTCCTACTTCATCGTTTCATCATTGCACCACCATTCACACACACATGCACTTACTCTTTCATCAATGCACCACCATTCACACACACATGCACTTACTCTTTCATCATTGCATCACAAATTCAACACATGCATTCACACACCAACAACCTAGCTCTTTTTCCATCATTATTTCATCCAAATGCACTCTCAATCATAATAACCACATTCACTCTTAAACAATCACCCACATATTCTCCCATTCCCCCTATAAAAACCCATGCATTCATACACAAAAATCACATCTCATTTTCATACACAAGACACCACAAACACATCCAATCTTCCCCTTTGCCGCAAGCTCCCATTCCATTTCTACACAATCTCTTCTCGGCTTCATTCCATTCCATACACTCTCCCATTTGCAGAAACCATTCAACCTTAGCCGCTCCACCTTCATTTACAACACACTTGGAGAACCAACACCGAAGGCAACTCTTAAGGGATTTCAACATCAGTTTTGCTTCAAGGGTTCTTTCTTCTTAATCCTATGTTCACTCATGTTATATATTTTTATGTCAAACCTTTTGTAAACATGAAGTGTAACTAATCTCTCTCTAGGGATTCGATGTAGCCTTGCAAGATTGCCATGTAGTTAATTCAGAATTCTCATTTAATTTATCTATTTCTTGTTTCATTCTCCGATTTAATTGTGACTTAGTGTGTTGATTTTAATGCTTGATCATCATTTGAATTAACCACAGGTTGTTTAGCCAAGATTAAAGCACACATCATGCATAATCTTGGTGGATATGTGAATGAATGAAGGGAATGTTTTGCAAACATCCTGCTGAGTGTTCCCTTTGGTTTTGTGAAAGTTTCTTGTGCACTACATATTCTTGATTAGGAACCAAAGTTGCACATCACAATTAGGCTCATGATTAGAGACATTTGATCAAATCCACACATCATATGGTTGATCATATCTAAGTGAAACAAACTCAAGAAATAGGTAGATGACTGAGTATAAACTGATTTAACAAACATGGCCTTGGGTTAGCAATGGTAAAATCGAATCCCTAGCTTCATCTCCATTGGTACTATCTCATTTTATTAGTTGTTGATTCATTTATTTGTGTTTACTTCATTTCCTTATGCTTTCAAGTTACAACAACAAATCTGCCTACATTGATTAGTTTTATTTCTCTAGTAAAAAGTTCTTGCAAAACAAGTGATTATATAGGTCCAATTAGTCCCTGTGGATTCGACACCCTTACTTGTGCCATTATACTAAACATATTCTAGCACGAAGAAGGAAAACCTCAATTACTCTCCCTCTTCTAGAAGCTTTAAAACCTGCAATCCTTTTCCCTTTCCTCCTTGGTCTCTGCCGTGTAACCCTAGTCATTTTCCCTTAGGATTATGTAATCTTTTTCCCTTCAGAAATTGTGCAAAACCCTAGCTTATAAATACATGTCTTTGCCGCATATATCACCATCATCCATTCACTCATTCATTCATTCATTCAGCCATCAAACACCATAATTCACACCACAAACACCTAAATCACCCTACTGCCGCAACAAGAAAGGAAGGTTAAGAGGACTTGTGCCGTGCTTGCCACCATCCAAGGTAGTACTGTGCCTGCCATTAGAGTGTGAAGTGCTTCTGGGTTATTTCTATCCTTAGTTTTAGTTCAATGTTTATTTTAATTTGGTTTTCAATTATGATGAACATGAGGAATTAATTTCTTTTTAGTTAGAGATGAATTCGAAGCCATGACTATATGTTTTATATGAATTGATTACATCCAGTTATTGTTTCTTGAGTCTTGAATGTGATTTGCTTATCTGAGTTATCAAAACTTGTTTATGTATGTTGATTGAGGGTCGACACTTAATTTGCATGCACGAATTTGATGCTAGAGTATAAGGGAGTTTCACCTAATCGTTATGAACTTATATTCACAAGTAGTGGAGGTTGCTAGTCACAATCGTGTTAAGTAAATTCTTGGTATGAGTATCATGCTTTTCATAGTTACGAATGCCTCGTCAATGCTTATGGTTTTCAAAGAACTTAACGACCTTTGATATGTCTTTCTATCGTGCTTTTCATAGTTAGGGAACTTGATAAGGATAATTTGGTTACGACGCGTATTCCATCCAATTCAATGAGTTAAGGAAAATCTAAAAGTTAATTTGTGCTTTTCATGGTTAATTTGGGGCATTGTCATTCATAGTCTAAAGGAATAATAGCTAGAAATTGGTTTGGATGCATATGTCATGTGTGGAGAAGGACCCTCTAATTAGCCTTTCACCCTTTTCAATTCACCAAATTCGTTTTTATAAAGTGTTTTATGCAAAGTTTCTGTTTTAAATTTTAATTTCGTCCAAAACAATCCCCTTTCATTGAGTCTTGTTATTTGAGTCAAAATCTGTTTTCTTTTAGTCTTTTGAGTCAAGTTAAGTCTTATTTTCGTCAAAATCACTTGTTAGGTCTAGAATTGAGTCTTTTCGATTGTCTGTTGTTGTTTTGAGTGTTTTGAGTCAGTTTTGAGTCTATAGAGTCTAATTTAGTGTTTTTAAGTCTTATTTGTGTTGATTAGCATCCCTAGTTAATCCTCGGTCTAGAACGATGCTTACTTACATATATACTACAATTGTCAACATTAGGGTTTAATTTGTGTGTCAAGTTAATTTTCAAATCAAATTTTGGCGCCGTTGCCCGGGATTAGCAAAATTGCTAATCCCTCTTTGTTTCTGTCCGTGTGCTTTGGTTTTGTTTTCTGATTTTATTTTGTTTTGTTTGATTTGTTTTAGGTACTAGTTAATGACTCGTAGTTCTCAACCTGTTCATGAGCATATATTGGAGTTTAACAATGATTTTGAACCAACGTTGAGAAGAAAGATGAGGCATCCAGAACTTAATCCACCCAGTTCTGAAGCTGAATCTGAAGAAGAAGAAGTGGAAGAGGATGAACAAGCCATAACTGCGGATAATCAAACAATCAAGGAACTTTCAGCCTCGGGATTAGACAATGCCGTGCCTTTATGCATTCAATATGCTAGGGCAGCTCAAGGTAAGTCCGATGAGTTCGAATTGAAGTCTAGCTTGTTACATCACATTCCCAAATACTATGGGCTGTCCATGGAAGATCCAAACAAGCATCTTAAGGAGTTTGAAGTGGTATGTTCAAGCATGACACCCATCAATGTCAATGGAAACATTTTGAAGATGAAAGCCTTTCCATTCTTTCTTTTGGAAAAGGCTAAGGATTGGCTCTATGAATTGGCACCCAGAATCATCATTTCTTGGGAAAGCATGAAGCGAGCATTCTTAGAGAAGTTTTTCCCAACTTCGAGAGTCATTCTCTTGAGGAAGAGAATTAGTGGCACTCAACAAAGCCAAGGAGAATCTTTTCCAGCGTATTATGAGCGTTTCAAGACTGTCGTTGCATCATGCCCTTAACATCAAATGAAGGAAGAGCTTTTAATTCAATATTTCTACGAAAGACTCTTTCCAATTGAGAGAAAAATGCTAGATGCCTCGGTAGGGGGTGCTTTGGTTGACAAAACACCGGTGGCTGCTAAGATCTTAATTGCAAATTGAGCCTTAAATGTACAACAATACGAGGGAGTTGGACAAAGAGACCCCGCACGGCAACAACAAGTGAATGAGGTAAATACAATCTCAATTATCTAATCTCACTGTTCTTGTGTCACAGGTTGTTGATGGATCCAAAGTGCAAAAAGCTAGTGTATGTGGCGTGTGCACCATGCAAGGACACCCCTTTGAGCAATGCCCTCAATTGATTGAGAATGGAGGATGGGAGTCTGCTAATGTCGTGGGTTATCAAGGCCAAAATCAACCTAGGCATGATCCATATGGCAACACTTACAATCCGGGATGGAGAGATCATCCAAATACGAAGTGGAGGGAGCCTCAACAAACTTAACAACAAGGAGGATTTCGTCCACCACCCCCAGGGATGTTTCCAAGCCGATACGCACCAATTCAAAACCAACCACAATCTGCCCAACCAAAAACAGGTTCGTCCATGGATAATGATCAAATTGTTCAATTATTAACCATTTTGGAGCATAGAGTCCAAAATCAAACCCAAGCAATGCAAAATCAGCCAAAAAGGTGGATGAATTAGATAAGCAAATGGGGTAGATTCAGAGTTCCTTGGGCAGTTTTGAGAACAAGGCAAACTTCTTAGTTTAACCGTTGTGAATCCAAATAGAGGCTTTGAAACCGCTAAGGCCATTACGTTGAGAAGTGTTAAGGAGCTTGGAAATCATCCAAAACCATTCAAACAAGGCCTTAACGAGGAGGAAAACTACTGTAAGAAGAAGAACAGGAAACAAGGGCCACGACAAGGGAAGACCAATCCTTGTCGCAGCCCCTTAAGGCCCTAAAACCGTCCCAAACCACCAAGGTAAGTCCAAATTCGAATTTTTCTAGTTCTATTCAACTAAATGTGCCATTTCCTAGCAGGTTTAGGTAATCAAAGAAAGAAGAGAATGAGAAAGACATTCTTGAAACCTTTAGGAAAGTTTAAGTCAATATCCCGCTTCTTGATGCAATCAAGCAAGTTCCTAAGTATGCCAAGTTCTTGAAAGAACTTTGCACAACAAGGAAGAGGATTTCGAACAAGGAAGTGGTCTAGGTAAGTGAGAATGTTTCTACGGTGTTACAAAGGAATCAACCACTTAAATGCAAAGATCCGGGTAGTTTTACAATTCTTTGTGTTATTGGCAATACTAAGTTTGAATATGCTATGTTAGACTTAGGAGCTTCAATTAATGTCATGCCTTACTCAATTTATGGATCTATGAACTTAGGAGAGCTTAAAGAAGATGGTGTGATTATTTAATTAGTCGATCGTTCTAATGCATATCCGAAAGGAGTTTTGGAAGATGTTTTGGTGCAGGTTAATAATTTGATCTTTCCAGTGAACTTTTATGTGCTTGACATGGAAGATACATCCCATTCTACCCCATTGCTGATCATCCTTGGGAGACTTTTCATGAAAACAGCCCGCACCAAGATAGATGTGTTCAAAGGGACTTTAACGATGAAATTTAATGGCGAGATTATTCATTTTAATATTTATGAAGCTATTAAATATCCTAAAGATGATAATTCTTATTTTTCTATTGATGTGTTTGATTCGTTGGTGCATGATTATCTAGATTCGTTGGACAAAGATCCCCTTGAAACAACAATTGCCGAGGGATTAGGCCTAGAACCCAATTTGGCCGTGCCTAGTGACGAACTTGGCGAGATGGTGGCTGCCCTAGGGGCATTGCCACAACATCCTAGTAAGTCTCCAATCCCAATTTCAATTCCCGTTTCTACTAATAAGTTGTTACCTTCAGTGATTCAGGCCCCAATTCTTGAACTTAAACCATTGCCAAGTTATTTGAAGTACGTTTATTTGGGAGACAAAGAAACGTTGCCGGTCATAGTCTCTTCAACACTCACGGCATTAGAGGAAGAAAAATTGATTCGGGTGTTGAAAGAGCACAAAACAGCCATAGGATGGACCTTGGCCGACATTAGGGGTATTAGCCCTACAACTTGCATGCATCGCATACTTCTTGAGGAGGGGGCTAAACCAACTCGAGAGGCTCAACGTCGACTCAACCTTCCAATGATGGAAGTTATGAAGAAGGAAATTATCAAGCTTCTTGATTGTGGAGCGATTTATCCCATCTCGGATAGCCATTGAGTTTCGCCAGTTCAAGTTGTTCCAAAGAAATCGGGAGTTACAATGGTGAAGAATGTTGAAAATGAGCTTGTACCAACCCATATCCAAACAGGTTGGAGAGTTTGCATTGATTATAGGAAGCTCAACGCCACCACAAGGAAATATCACTTTCCTTTACCATTCATTGATCAAATGCTTGAAAGGTTAGCCTGTCATTCTTTTTATTGTTTTCTTGATGGTTATTCGGGATATAATCAAATTGTTATAGCTCCAGATGATCAAGAAAAGACTACTTTTACTTGTCCATTTGGTACTTTTGCTTATCGTCGAATGCCATTTGACTTATGTAATGCACCAGCCATCTTTCAAAGATGCATGGTAAATATCTTTTCAGATTTTGTGGAGAAGATTATTGAAGTTTTCATGGATGATTTTAGTGTTTTTGGTGATTCGTTTGATGATTGTTTACATAATCTCACTTTAATCTTGAAACGATGCATTGAAACTAACCTTGTTTTAAATTGGGAAAAATGTCATTTCATGGTAAAACAAGGCATAGTTTTAGGTCACATTGTTTCGGCCAAGGGTATTGAGGTTGATAAATTGAAAATAGATCTTGTACGCTACTTACCCTCTCTTATTTCGGTGAGAGAGGTTCGTTCTTTTCTTGGACATGCAGGATTCTATAGACGATTCATCAAAGATTTTTCTAAAATTTCCCAACCCCTATGTCAACTTCTCCAAAAGGATGTGCCATTTGTGTTTGATGGTGCATGTGAGAAGGCCTTCAAACACCTCAAGGAGATGCTCACTTCGGCCCCTATCATAGTTCCACCAGATTGGAGTCTTCCTTTTGAGCTTATGTGTGATGCCTCAGATTATGCATTAGGAGCTGTTTTAGGCCAAAGGAAGAACAAGCAACCACACGTCATATATTATGCATCCCAGACCTTAAATGATGCTTAATTGAACTACTCCACAACAGAAAAAGAACTTCTTGCTGTTGTTTTTACTTTAGACAAGTTTCGTTCTTATTTACTTGGTACTAAAGTTATAATCTACTCTGATCATGCAACGTTGAAGTACTTACTTACGAAGAAGGAGGCCAAACCAAGACTTATTCGTTGGATGCTTCTTCTCTAAGAATTTGATATCGAAATCCGGGACAAAAAAGGAAGTGAAAACATGGTGGCTGACCACTTGAGCCATATGGTGCATGAAGAGGATGCCGTGCTTATCCCAGAGACATTCCCAGATGAGCAATTGCTGTCCATCGAGGTAAGTGCGCCATGGTATGCTGATTTAGTGAATTATTTGGTGTCTAAACAAGTTCTAAGCACTCTAAATAAGCACCAATGAGATAAACTTAAGAAAGATGCTCATTTTTATGTATGGGATGATCCTTATTTGTGGAAATATTGCGATGATCAAATCATTCGTAGGTGTGTGCATGATTCTGAATTTCATTCGATTTTAACTTTTTGTCACACTTATGCATGTGGAGGTTACTTTGGCACTCAAAGGACTGCACGTAAAGTTCTTGAATGTGGCTTTTATTGGCCTACTATCTTTAAGGATGCTAGAATGTTTTGCATAACATGTGATTGTTGTCAAAGAACCGGAAACATTGGTTCAAAAGACCAAATGCCGCATGCCCCCATCTTTGTTGTCGAAATTTTTGATGTTTGGGGTATTAATTTTATGGGTCATTTTTCATTCATCTCATGGTTTTGTTTATATTTTACTTGTGGTTGATTATGTTTCAAAATGGATGGAAGCAAAAGCCACCCGTACTAATGATTCCAAAGTAGTTGCAGATTTTGTGAAAACTAACATATTTGCAAGATTTGGAATGCCAAGGGTTCTTATAAGTGATGGGGGTTCCCATTTTTGCAATCGAACCATTGAGGTGCTGCTCAAGAAGTATAACGTCATGCATAAGCCAAAGTTTCTAATTGGGAAATCAAACAGATTTTGGAGAAGACCGTTGGGCCAAACCGAAAAGATTAGAGCTTGCGTTTGAATGATGCATTGTGGGCGTATCGTACGGCCTACAAAACACCAATTGGAATGTCCCCATTTTGGCTCACCTATGGGAAACCATGTCATCTTCCCGTTGAATTGGAGCACAAAGCACATTGGGCAGTCCAAATATTCAATATGGACATAGATGCCGCTAGAATTCATAGGAAGCTTCAATTGAATGAGCTTGAGGAGATAAGGAATGAGGCTTATGAGGATGCTCTTATTTACAAAGAGAAAACAAAGGCTTTCCATGACAAGATGATTCGTAGCAAGACGTTCTCTATAGGGCAGAAAGTGTTACTTTTCAATTCTCGCCTTCGATTGTTTCCAGGTAAGTTACATTCTAAATGGATTGGTCCTTTTGTTATTACTATTGTCTTTCCTTATGGTGCAATCCAAATTCAAAGTTTAAAGACCGGAAACGATTTCAAAGTGAATGGACATCGTTTGAAACTATACTATGAGCACTTTGAGAAGCATGTCGTGGAGGATATACCCCTCCAAGCTGTGGGCTCCAATGAAGCTTAAAAGGAGGTATCATCCGGCTAGAAGACGTTAAAGCAAGCGCTTATTGGGAGGCAACCCACGCAAATAAAGAAGACCTAGGAATCTCCAACACTCCACAACCAGATTTGCGTTCCTAAACCCTACTCTTTATTGCTTTTACTTTGCCATGATGGTCATGTTTGTTAGTTGTTTTGTTTGATTGTTTTCGTGTGGGTCTTTGTTTAAAACATTGAGTACAATGTTTGGTTTAAGGTGGGGGGGGGGGGGTAAACAAGCTGTTTTTGCATGATTTTCGTGGGATTTTATCACCTATCACTTCTAAAGTTGTTACTCACTGCTTTTAAGTGTTTTTAGTATGTTTTGAGGTGTTTTTATGTGTCTTAAACAGAAAATCCGAAAATTTGAAAAAAATAAAAATAAAAAAAAGTGTTTGAAGAACCCAAAAAGAGTCGTTTTTAGAATTGTTTTTGTTTTTATGTTTGTTTGTGTCTTAGGGTAATTTCCAACACAATGATGAGGATTTCGTTTTTAATTGTATGATTGTTAAGGATTCCTTATCATATTAAATCACCTCTTATCTGATTTAAGGAGTCCTAAAACTATGCAAACAACCAATCCTTTTCCTCCACAAACAATGTCGTGCCTTACCTATATATATATATATATATATATATATATATATATATATATAATCCTTGCCGCAGGTTTAGGGAGAGAGCCTTAGAGAGAGATTTAGAGAGAAAATTAGAAAAATACATAGTGTGCTGTAACTTTGCAAGGAAGGAGGGAGAAGAAAAGTTTGGAGCCGTGCCTGCCATCCAAGACCTTTGGATTGCTGGAGTGTTTCTAGGTGTATTCTATCCTTAGTTTTAGTTCAATGTTTGTTTTAATTTGGTTTTGAATTATGATGAACATATGGAACTAATTTCGTTTTAGCTAGAGGTGAATTCAAAGCCATGAACATATATGTAATATGAATTGATTACATCCAGTTATTGTTTCATAAAACATGAATGCGATTTACTTATCTGTTTGATTGATAACTTATTCTTGTATGTTAATTAAGGGTGAACACTTAGTTTGCATGCATGAATTTGATGCTAAAATATAAGGTAATTTCACCTAATATTTATGAACTTATATTTATAAGTAGTGGAAATCACTAGTCATGATTGTGTTAAGTAAATCCATGGCAGGAGTATCATGCAGTTCATAGTTACGAATGTCATGTCAATGCTTATAATTTTCATAGAACTTAATGATCTTTGATATGTATCTCTATTATGCAGTTCATATAGGGAACTTGATAAGAATAATTTGGTTGCGTCGCTGAGTCCAATTCAATGAATTTAGGAAAATCTGATGGTTAGTTTGTGCAGTTCACGGTTAACTTGGGGCATTGTCATTCATGGTTTATTGGAATAATAATTGGAAATCGATTTGTATGCATATGTGTCATGTGTGGAGAAGGACCCTCTGGCTAGCCCTTCACCCTTTAATTCACTCAATTTCGTACCAAACTTAATTTGTTTCTGCAATTTACTTAGTTTTAGTTAAATTCGTCACAACAACCCCCATTTAGTATTCTGAGGTTTTTTTTAGTTTAATTTTCATCCAAACTTCTCTTTGGTTCATGTTTTGAGTCAAAGTTAGATTTTCGTCCAAATCACTCCTTAGTGCTTGTTTTGGGTTATTTGAGTCAGTTTTGTGTTATTTGAGTTAGTTTAGCTTGTTTTGAGTTGTTTAAGTTTAGTTTTCTGTTTTTGAGTCTAGGTTAGTGATTTAGAGTTTAATTTGTGTAGATTAGCAACCCTCCTAATCCCCGGCCTAGAACGATCCCTACTTTCACATACTACAACTATCAAAAAGAGGGTTTAATTTGTGTGTTAGTTTATATCACATCACCATGTACAAAATATGTATTCACAAACCTAAGTTAAAATAAGAATAAAATCTTATGCATACCATATGGTAGTTTAGTGACAAAACAGTATAGTTAAAAGATAAAACACATTTAGTGTCAGAATTTGTTGGTTACGTATACACCAAATCACCACATATTTTTTGCAACGTGCATAGTTAGTAAAACTTATAAACGAGAGAATGGAAACCCAAAGACCTAATATGCATGATCTATATATATGTTTCTTGATAAACTATGGGCTTGTCAAGGGTTTAGTGCGTTTTTCGATCTGATTGTGTAAAACCATTTTATGAATTGCCATGAATTATGCCGAGAATTATTGAGAGAATAGTTGACTTGGCATACAAGTTAATGAAATCTCTAGAACTCTCTGTGCCTTAAGGAAATAAACATATTGGAGTCTTAATTACATGCAATCAATTAAGGGCATTTATTAAGTAAATACAAGGAATGAGAGTCATGATTAGACTCTAATTGATTTGACATGATTTGGGTTGATATCCTTTCTGATAATAGGAAGGAATTGGTTGAAAACCCTAGCTGTAAAACCAAGTAGTAGACCTTGTTTCCATACCAATTGAAACTCACGAAAACTACAAACCTATTTCGATAGTAGAGTTCATTGAGAGGTACTGGAAGTAGAAGACTACTTCTACTTTGTTCACTTTGTTTACAAGGATCAATGGCTTCATCTTCATAACCATGTCTTTTGTATTCTACAAATAAGTTTAATATAATTAGTTGATCTCTATTTTATATTGATTTGATTTATTAGTGATCATAATATTTTGTGTTGTGATTTCAGAACATGTCTTACATGTGGTATCAGAGCCACACAACAAGCTTAAGATTCGGATGAAAGAGAGTCGTGATATAATTCTATTTGGTATGATTCCTATTGACTATAATATACAGACTGCTTTGGGTGGTGAGTCTGGTGACTATGGATACTGTTGCCGCTAAGCCCTAGTTTGGTACTGAGGTGATTCTGAAAAAAGTGGCTATTAAAAAAAGCTGGGAGCTTTTCTATGTTTGGTAAACATTCAGCTTCAGCTTTTTTTCACAGTAAAAAGCCAAAAATACAAAGCTGCAAAACCCAGCTTTGAAAAACCAGTTTTTTTTCATATCTGTTTTACATAAAAGTTTATCAAACATTATAATACTGCTTTTTTATTTTTTTTTTTCAAAAGCACTTTTACAAAAAAGTTTACCAAACACTCTGTTGCTTTATTTCATAGCTGCTTAGTCTCACAGCACAGCAGAAGCAGCTTTTTTTTCAAAGCACAGCAATACCAAACTAGCCATAAGTAGTATTCATGAAATTTAATTTATTATTATTATTTATTTTTTTGGCTCTTTCATGGATATGGCATAAAGAAGTGAGTTTTCTTAGGTTTCTTTGTCTCCTATAAACCCTAAAATTAAAAATAAATAAATAAATATTTTGGTTCGACTAATCGTGCTCTAGTGATATGATTCTGGGATTTTTCTTGCTTCCGCTTATTGCGATATAAACTAGCCTTTAAATATTTTAAATTTGGTAAGTTTGTTTATATTCATATTATTTTGAGTTGATGGAACAAATTAACCTTATGGATACTGCTTTCGTGGGTGAGCCATCATATAGGATTTTATCAGATTTCATGCTTCCGCTCACTCTTATTCTCAATATGAAAATTCTAATGATATTTTATTGAATGGAAGAATTGCATTAGGCATGTTGCAATTTTCTGATTATATCAGCATATGCACATGATTAAGAAAACTTATATGAAATAACCTTTTATAATTGAGGGAAAATAAAAGGAGCTGCAAGTTTTGGTTTCATGTTCTCATGGTTTATATTTAGTTTTGAATACAATACAATATCTGCAAGTTTACACTTGCTTTATCAAAAATTGAGATGCATTTGTAAACATCATGACACTATTGTCTTATGCATGCTTCCGCTTGTCAAGTTTTCTGAGTCTTCAAATGTCAATTCCACGATAAAGGTGTTGGGATCTTTCGACTACTTTTAATTTCATTTTATTCCAATTCCATCCATAATTTTGAATAATAGATTAAAAGGATAGTAGTGTGACCCTTGTATTGAAAATTGATATTGTGAATAAATTTTAGTATTTGATTATGTAGACTTTAAGCGAAGTTGTCTAAATGACTAAATCCTTTTCTTTTATGGTGAAAAGGGATGCCTTCCTTGTTGTAATCACCAAAAGAATGAAATTGTTTGGTTACCTATTTGCATTTTGTTTAGCAAATATATAGTGAATGGTCATTGTTTAGCCAAATTCTCATCAATGCATATTTATCTCATTTTATTATGATCTGATTAGAAGGTTTTGTAAATTTCACTCACCACTCCAGAACAATAATTTGATAAATTTTCCTAACTCCAATTTTAATGAAATATGTCATGTTATATTCTGCAAATGGAAAAATTTTCACATCTTTCGGACAAGAAATGGATTTATGGTAAAATTTTAAGTGTTACACTATGTTGCTGGAATTCTGTACCATAGTCTATTTGTGACAATATTTTGATATATCTATGTAACTCATAAATTCATGAACTTTTAGTATGATATACATTGAGATGTTTATTTCAGGTCTGGAAAATTTTCACGCGCATTGGTTTGAAAATGACTTATTGGTGAATTTTTAACCTCAGGACTACACTGCAGAATTTACGCAGCTTCTGCAGCACATTCCATTTCGATTTTATTTTTAGTCCACTTTTAAGATATAAAAATTTATGGAACTTTGGGTGACAGTAAATTTATATGTCTATTTCATTTCTGAAAATTTTCATGCATATTGGAGAAAAATTGAATTTTTTGTGAATTATTTAGTCTCCGGTATGTACTGCAGAATTTTTGCCGTTTCTGCAGCACATCCCATTTCTAATTTTCTTTTAGTACACTTGTAAAGTCTAAAACATTATGAAATTTTGGGAATTAACAGAATTGTATGTTTACTTTATGTCTAAATATTTAATGCATATTGGATGAACAATGAATATTTGGAGAATTTGTAATCTCAGGTCTGTACTGAACATTTTCTGCAGTTTCTACAGCACCTCTCTTTTCGAATTCATTTTTGGCTCACTTATAAAATTTTAAAAATCATGAAAATTTTCAAAATAGTGGCCATATATGTCTAGTTCATAGTTGAAAGTTTTCATGACAACCTAACAAGAATTGAGTGTTTGGTGAATTTACAAAATAATTTAGTACTGCTGAATTTTGGGACTTCAAACAACTGGTCGTGTTCTGGGATATTATTTTACTGATTTGTGAGCATCTATTGGTACCGATTATTAGACAAGTTTATAGTTCCAATATGTCCTTATTTTATACAAATTCTCAATACTAATGACTTTTATTAGGCAACAATGATTAAGTTTTGATTTAAAGATGTATCGGTTTATTTTGCTCAAGCCAATGTTTTGTTTGGTCATCAATTTTGATTATGATGATCATTGTCTTTTGAGCCAAAAATGGGAAAGTGGCATCAATTTACTAATTGATCATTTTGGTCCTTATCGAATAACTGAATAACTATGTTTCCTCTTTCGAGAACTTTATTGTTCAATGTCAATAACGACATACTCTTATGTCTGATTTAATCTTTTGAGAATAATTGAATATCCAACAAAACAGATTCTTAATATTGTTCTAAATGATTATTTTGAAAAATCAGAATTCTAATTTATATGGTGAATACTTTTGTCCTAAAGGGAATTTCAAGAAATCATTTGCCAACTATAAATTAGTATTATAGCAAATCATAAAGTACTTCTAACATATTTTCATCTGGCCAAAACTATTGAAGCTATATGTATTTTTCGTATTTTATGCTTTGGCTAGTTATGCAGGTATTTCCTTTGCATGATTTGTTTCTACCCAAAGGTGTAACAATCATGCAATTTGCAGTTGGTTCGATCCTCCACACCTTGACTACTTCCATGATGAATCTTACATAATCGAGAATGAGTAGGTAAATTTGTCAATCTTTTGCCTTAATTTGCTTTGAGTTCTAAATTAGATTAAAATTATTGTTAAAAAAAATAATTTGATGTTATTGAACTAAAATAAAATAAAAATTGTAGTCATTGCATAAGTTTTTATTTTTATTTTTTATGGAACTTTTTAATTCTAACCTACTTTTAGGTAAAGTTTATGTATTTGATCTATTGATTCAACTTACATTTGGTTGTTAATTTGACATCAACACAAGCCTATATTTTGTTATATGAAAACCTATTTCTCTAGTGTTTAAACTTGCAATTTTGAGTGTTTGCCCAAGTGGAAGAAATAATGTATTATGGGCTTCACACTCATCAATTTTGCATGCTTTTTATGGTCATAGTTTTGGTAGATAAAATGTACATTATTATACTTGTTTATATTTTATTTGTTATATATGCAACTAATCTTGCAGGAAATTCAAGGAGGGTTGATGAGTATATTCTGCTTAAAAGTGTTTTGCTAATTAATTCTTGTTTGTTGTTCAAGAAATTGGACTTGTGATTTATATGTTATTGATGGATAGTTAATCTGCTCAAAAGTGTTTTCTTATTCAGTACAACTATAAATCAATGTATAGTGAAGCATGAAATTGACAAGATTGTATATTCATCTGCTCAAAAGTGTTGAAGCTATATACGTTTGCCCTTGTATTTTATGTTTTACCCATGCAAACTTAATGTAATTAGTTTCTATCCAAAGATGGTTATGGAATTATATGCTTTTGATGCAATAAGAAAACATTTAGTTAAAGTTTTCTATTTCTGTCAAATGTTAGATGAACAAAACTGATCAAATGATTTTGTATAGTTTTTCAGTCACGAGAGTCACTTCCCTACGATATCTAGAATAAAGATGTTGAGCTCACAAATTTTATGTTCAAGATCCCATGACTAATGTTTTGCTAATGGGAGTATTTGAAAGGTATATGTTTCATTTTGTAGACATTTACGAAGTTTTTTTTTTACTCTCTTAATCAGTGGGAGTAATAACAATTTATCTATATAATTTTGTCTATGTTAATTAGTGGGAGCAATCGATTACCTTTTGTGTTAAAATTTTTTAGTGTTAGTGACTGATACTTTAAGAGTAAATTTTGTTTAAATTTTGTTCATAATTTTTAATAAGAGGTCTTGGTTTTGTAAATAGTATGTCGTATTTTACTTGTTCTCTTATTATATTCTAAATTGACAGAAAAGTTGGGTTTTGTTACCAACCTTGCTAAGTTCTTTTGTAACTACTTTTGTACCGAAATATATTTTCATATTTTTAGTTCGACTATTGTGAGCTAATGTTTTGACTATTAGCTCTTGATATCATGACTTTGTTAGTAACATAGTGTTTTGAGTTAAGTGTGCATGTAATCATGGAGTGCAAGGAACTGTCCAATGTGTGCCTTGTTTTATTTGGTTCTACACTTAGTCTCAAAGCGACAAGTTACTTGAAAGGTATGATTGCATACTTTAGTGGACTCAAGTGATCACTATATATATTTATCTCGTTGAGTTATTCTCATTGACATTCAAGTGGGAGAATGTAAAACCATTTTGTGAATGGCAATGAATTATGCCGAGAATTATTGAGAGAATAGTTGACTTGGCATACAAGTTAATGAAATCTCTAGGACCCTCGGTGCCTTAAGGAAATAAACATATTGGAGTCCTAATTACATGCAATCAATTAAGGGCCTTTATTAAGTAACTACAAGGAATGAGAGTCATGATGGGATTTTAATTGATTTGATATGATTTGGGTTGATATCATTTCCGATAATAGGAAGGAATTGGTTGAAAATCCTAGCTATAAAACCAAGGAGTAGTCCCTGCTTCCATACCAACTGAAACTCATGAAAACTACAAACCTATTTTGATAGTAGAGTTCATTGAGAGGTACTGGAAGTAGAAGACTACTTCTACTTTGTTCGCAAGGATCAATGGCTTCATCTTCATAACCATGTCTTATGTATTCTACAGATAAGTTTAATATAATTAGTCGATTTTTATTTTATATTGATTTGATTTATTCATGATCTTAATGTATTGTTGTGATTTCAGAATATGTCTTACATATTGAGGTTATGATAATTTATTTAATTGATGAATTGGTAAGTTTTAAACTGTTATAGGCTAACATCATCAATTTAACGGATTATTAGACGTTCAAAGAGACAAAATGTGTAAATTAATACAATTTCAAACCTCAAAGTGCAAATGTGAGAAAATTGGAACCCCATAACCGATTTTACAAATCACGTCAAACCAAAAGATGTAAAATGTAATTAGCCGACCACATTTTAATTATACTCAATTTTCTTTATACTTGATCCAATTACTGACAAGGTTGATTACTTAGGACAGAAAAATGATCCTTCAAAGGTTAGGACAGAAAAATGACCCTTCAAAGGTTAGATTCTAAATTTTATGTATTAGACTTTGATTATTGATCTAAAAACTGGACGGCTTAGATTGTGAGATTACATTATTGAGTTAGCCAAATGAGTGGCTTGCTTCGTCTAACTTGTTTAGCGCTAAAATACTAACTAATTAGTAAGTTAATATAATGCTAATCACTTATTTCTCATGACCTACCCCTATCACTTTTTAGGTCCTCATTAAAGTCCACGCAAAAATTTACTCGAATAAAAAAGTGTTCAATTCTCCAAATGTAACAAAATAAAAAAGACAAACACAATGTTACCGAGAAATAATGAAATGGTCACGAAAATAATCAATTGGTTAACTCATTTTTTATCTAGATGAATTTTTGCAAAGGTGCGCTTTAATTTGAAAATGATCTAAAATTGTATTTGTTTTTTCATGATCGAGATTACGTTGGAGACTAGGTCCAAGAGAAATGTTAGTGCCGTAATAACTTACTAACTACTTAATACTTATTGTATGTATTGTTTGGGCCCACTAGAAAATTGAATGTTTATGGTCTTTGTTCAAGGGTATTCTTTGCCATAATGGGTCAAATCATCATTTAGCCGTTTGATAATAGTCATGAAAATTCATTATTTGTTGGCTACATTGTGTTCGTCTATTTATTGAATCACATTATTAGATAGTAAATGATTTTTAATTTGAATGAATTTTCATTGAGTAATGTTAGTCCTACCATATATTTTATACAATATATTGAATTAACCTCTAATAAAACAAAATCATTAATTGACATGATGGTGTCTACACTTGCGACATAATAAGGTGAATGTGTGAGGGATAATTGGTCAATGAACTAAATTCTAACAACAACAAAATACGTGGATTTCATTGAAATTCAGTCTCCACAATGGATTGCAATAAAAAAATTCTCACAAACAAATATATGAACGCCAAAATTTTTCACAAATAAATGTATGAATGTACACTTGAAGACGTTTTTCATAAAAAACACACAAAAGAAGCCAAAATGTCAAGAAAGTGAACGTCATGTTTGCAATATATAGCTAATTGTTTTGGTGCAAACCCATAAGCTTGGAAAGTGGAAACCATGAATAAAGAGGAAGAAAGATGTGAGTCTCCATGCGACTCAGCAGCCTATGCACGTGGTATATGTGACATACTCCCTCCTGGCCTCGTGTATGTTATGCATGGCACGCGTTGTCTGCACTCCAACCATTTTGTTTAGTCTTATTATCTCTCTCTCTCTCTCTCTCTCTCTCTCTCTCTCTCTCTCTCTCTCTCTCTCTCTCTCTCTCTCTCTCTCTCTCTATATATATATATATATCAATTATTCAGTTCTCTAATTTTTAATCTTCAGAAAATTCTCAAAAAAAGCATTTTTCAAGATGAACAATAATTGCATCCACTCTATGGGACCTTATCTACCCTTTACTTTTAACGAAACTTTGTTATACACATTTCATATCCGGAACTCTTCATTTTCTTAATCATCATTTCAGTTTCATATCTACAAAACATTTATTCAAATTGGAATTATTTAGTCACCTATGTGTCAAATAAAGACAATTCATCATGAAAATCTTATTTCGTACTAACACCGTTAAATTTGTTCAATACAATAAACTACTTTCGATTTGATTGATATTTATAAAGATGATCTTTAAATGAAGTTAAAAAGATAAATGGTTTTACTTAAGAAATTTTTAATATGAAAATACGTAGCTGTAAGGAGTGAAAAAGGTGATACAACTCATGAGGTGGATTCAAGTATTTTTCTTTCAACATTTCGCTTTTCCAAGCCAAAATAAACATTTAAATGTTAATTACTTTTCCAAAACCCTAATTAACATTCTCCCCATAGTTTGGTATTTTTTTTTCCTTAAACGATAAATTTGTTAGATTAGGTGATATATTAGGGAATCGACGGGATTTGAATACACGCTGTGGTGCAAATATTTTGGCATAGTAGATTCTTTACCTAATTAATCATGCATGTTTAATTAAGCCACATAGATCTCTTTTCAAACAGAAGACACATGCCCACACACGCAGTTGAAGTTGACAAGTCATTTTCTCAGTCATCTCATTGTAATATGCATATTTCTTTCTTTAAAGACAAATCAGTATTACTATTTAATTAACCAATTAAGAACACTAACCGTCCTACATTTTAATAACAAATGTTGTGATCAATCCCAAAATATGATGGCTATCTGTATATATACTTGACATGCCCATCTCACTTTCTACGCAAATTTAATTGGCATCAGCGCAGCACCAAACTAACCAGTTCAAGATGTTAGCCTCGTCTCCTCCTTTGTTTTCAACCATTGGATGGTCCTTAGATCAAGATTCTATTAGCCATGAGAACCACAACTACTTCTACAGCAAGGACATTACTTCGACTAATGATGATCAAACTGCAGACTCATTCCTTCATTTACTTCCATCTCATCACCCAAAAGTTGACCTTGATCGTTCCACACCATCCACAACTGTCACCGGTCCCATGGCAAAGAAACTTAACCATAATGCTAGTGAGCGTGATCGTCGCAAGAAAATCAATAACTTGTATGCCTCATTGCGTTCACTCCTTCCTGCAGATCAAACGGTATGTACCAAAATGAATTCTCTTAATAATTTCAAATATTAGTTTGGTAATGTTACATCTCTGAAGAGACTTAACATGTTATTTATTTGTCATACTACTAATTTGGAGTATGTATAGATTGAAACTAACTTTTACCATATAATAGTCCGAATTGATATATTGTTATCAACATTTGTGACAATGTGTAACTGTCTCGACAAGTAGAGAGGAAGTTTAACAGTTTTAGTAAAGTTCAATAATCGACACAAATTATGGATATCCTCTGTACTCAAAGTTTTGAAAACTTCATCTGATCCATTACAGAAAAAACTAAGCATTCCGAATACAATTTCGCATGCACTGAAATACATACCGGAACTCCAAAAGCAAGTGGAGGGACTGAACCGAAAGAGGGAGGAACTCTTATCAAGAGCTTCTAAGCAAGAAGATGCAATGCATAAGGAGAGAAAAATAAAAAGCACAGCTCGGAGTTCACAATCTGCAGTTTCAACCTACCGTCTTAACGATAGAGAAGTAGCAATTCAAATATCCACCTTTAAGACCCACAACAATCTATTATTTGAGATCTTACAACATCTGGAGGAAGAGGGGCTTCAACTAGAAAATGCTTCTTTCTTTGAGTCCTATGGAGGCAGGGTTTTCTATAATTTACATCTTCAGGTATGCTTTGTATTGCCACGAGTTTACTTACTTCGATTCGGATCTAATTTCTATATAACAATCCATACTTATTAATTCTTCTACATGTATTATATACAGGTGGACAGAACATACAGATTAGAGCGTGAGAATTTAAGCGAGAAGCTTATGTCCTTCTATGCATGACAAAAGGAAAGAGCTATTCCCATAAGAATTTTGAAGACTAGTACTCTTAACCATGAGAGCATGTAACATACTCAAGTAAACTTCAGAGAGTGCCCATGTAAAAAACGAATCTTTCTGAATAATAGCCATGTACAAAAATATTGAGAGAAAATTTGTTAAGTGCTACGTCTTTGAGGGACAGTTTAACTCTATAAGAACTTTGTATCCCTGTATGATAAAAAGAAGGGTGCTTGGTAGTGAAGGTCCTTGAACTATATCCCATGTTTAATTTCATTCATGAACTCTCATATTAGTTTCTCCCATTCTCCAACTTAACTATGTGTTGCATGAATGGTCCTTCGGTCAAATCTATTTTCTTTTCGTCAAATTGAAGGGTATAGTGATCTTTTCAGACAGAAAAAAATCTAATTTATTTCAAAAGAGAAGAGCTAGGCTCCTTAAGGTTAATGAGGAGTTCCTCCTCAAAATACTTCATGGTTCATCCACAGAATTTTGTGCTTGTGATGTTCATATTATAAATCACTATGTAAAGATCATCTATGCAAAATATTAATTAAAAATTAAGATGGTTTAGTCAATCTTTAAGGAGTTCCAATCATAAGCATGAACTTCTTTAAATAGGTGACAAGGAATTTTAAAGAGGAGTTCCTTCTCAATCTTTGAGGAGCCGAGTCTTTCTCTTAAAAAGTTCTTTTTTTTTTTGGATAAAATTCTTCTTTTATCCTTTAACTTAACAGAAAGTTGATAGAGTTAACGAAAAGGAGTACTAGTGAAGCAAATGACATAATTCAAAGATTGGAGATAGGGCCGGCTCTGAGGGGGTGCGAGGTGTGAGACCACACAAGCTACTCGTTTTTTAGGAGCCCTTGAATTTTATTAACCTTTATAAGGTACTACAAAGTGTGAACATAATTAACAATGTTGTCTTAGCGGAGTTGTCAATTGTTGGTACTCCCATTTAATTTTGCACGGGTTTCCATATACGCTTATATTTATTAATTTTTTTTTTCCAACTATGCTGGGGTGTCTTTCATATTGGGAAGTGTGGGGTAACCATTTTGGGCCCTTTTGAGCTACTTTAATTTTTTTTTTTTTTAATATATGTAGTTTAATTTCTTTCATTATAAAAGATAACTTTTGCTAATAAATCCACAATTAGGAATATCACAATAAATTAAATTCCATAAAAGTCTGCAGATATAATCTTTTAAAGCCCCCCTTCTTTATATGACATCATTTAATCGAATACATGTCATTTGTTTATTCTTTTAGTCACCGTTTAAATGTCATCTAATTTTCATTCAATTTGAAGACCATTTAGTCATCTATATATCAAAAAGAAAATTATAGTACAACTTTGCTCACACCACTAAAAGGGGGTGGTGATGCTCACCCCACATTGATTAGTGTTAGATTAATTTGGTTTAATTGATTTAAGACACAAATATCGAATTTTAACTAATCTAAGGGCAACTTTTTTTTGGAAACTACCCCAAATTGTGACAATTTCTTAATCTTGGGACAAAATAGAACAAACCGGTCATACACAAGCCATGCACAAAATTGAAATTATTAAAATGCCCACATATAAATACTAAAAACTCTTAGCTCATTTCATCATTTTTGTCATTTGGAAGAGAGGATGCCAAGAGAACTCTATGAGCTCTAGGTTTCTAGGCTGAGCTCAGATCTTTGAGCTTCGATTTCGAATAGAGGGAAGTCGAGAGTGAAGCTTCGAAGTGAGGGTTTCTCGTTTGCATCAATACTTCATCCTCAAAGATATGATTTTTGTATCAAATTTTGCGTTTTGGCCGAAAAGTTCCATTCTTTTCGGCCAATGAAGCTTCGGCAGCCATATTTACATTGCCATCAGGTACGTCTCTCTTTCTGTAAGATCCCACATCGTCCAGGGGAGTGATCCTTATATGTATATTCCTATCCCTACCTAGCACGAGACCTTTTGGGAGCTCACTGGCTTCGGGTTCCATCGGAACTCCGAAGTTAAGTGAGTAACGTGCGAGAGCAATCCCATGATGGGTGATCCACTGGGAAGTTCTCGTGTGAGTTTCCATAAACAAAACAGTGAGGGCGTGGTCGGGGCCCAAAACGGACAATATCGTGTTACGATGGTGGAGCAGGCCAGGGATGCGGTGGACCCCGGGCCGTGATGCGACAATTTGGTATAAGAGCCTAACCTTGGCCGTGGTGTGCCAATGAGGATGTTGGGCCCCTAAGGGGGGTGGATTATAGGGGAGTGATCTTTATATGTATATTCCCATCCCTACTTAGCATAAGGCTTTTTAGGAGCTCGTTGGCTTCGAGTTCCATCGGAACTCCGAAGTTAAGCGAGTAGCGCGCCAGAGCAATCCCATGATGGGTGACCCACTGGAAAGTTCTCGTGTGAGTTCCTAGAAACAAAACCTTGAGGGCATGGTCGGGGCCCAAAACGGACGATATCATGCTACGGTGGTGGAGTGGGCCCGGGATGTGGTAGACCTCGGGCCGGGATGTGACATTTTCTCATTTCTTTCTCTCTCTAACTCAGTCATTGTCTCCATTTCTAAAACTAATTACATGTTTGTTCAATTAAGTCTTTTGGATTTGCAGAGATTGGAAGTCGAACAAAAGAGGGATGGGGAAGAGATGGCTCGAAATGTGTTATGGAAATCTTTATTTGTTTATGGGTTTTTTTTTTTATTTTAGATTTTTGGGTTTCAATCTAGAGTTTTGCATTTTAATTCATGCACACTACATGTAGACAACATGCACAATTATCTTACTTAAGGCATTTGTGCTGGCACCATTATCTTACTTGAGGCAATCTCTTTTGTGTACAGGTTGGATGAAGAAAGTAAGAAAAGGGAATGTCAACAATAAAGTTGTGGGATCTTGGTGGTTAACCTAGGTTTCGAATTATGCAGGAAAGATATTGTTGTGCAGTTTCCTCTATTGTGTATGTTTCTGCTTACTTGTACATTTTGTAGGTATATGATTTGAATGTGTTTTTTTTTTTTTTTTTTTTTTTTCCAACTATGACCATTAAAATTGTAGTTATTGTTAATGAAACACTACAATTGTTAGTTTTTTGTTCACATATGCAGTGATACGATTGCCAGTCTTCCATAAAAGGCAATGGTAACGCCACTTACTACTCAAAACTCTCTCAAGTTTTCTTCTCTCTACTGCTTTTCTGACTTAGGCATCGGAGACCCTTTGGAGGACACCTTTCCCCCTTTAAAGGTGTCCGTCAATTAGGCTACCGTAAGTTGTTTTCTTGGAGTTGAAATTTTGTCAAATCAGCTGTGTACGAAATTTGTATCCACAAATCTAAATTAAAATAATAATGAAACCTTATGCATACCATGTGGTAGTTTAGTGACACAACAATATAGTTAAAGGATAGGGTTAATCTCAGTCTAGTACCTAAAGTCATAATTATGAGACATTTTCGTCCCAGTCTTGTACCTAAAGTCATAATTATGAGACATTTTCATATATACATCTATTAAGATTGTTGTTAAATTAACTGTTAACTGATGACGTGGCACCCACATGAACAATGATTGGATGTCGTGTGTCAATAATGGGCCACCTGTTCATTAATTTTTTTTTTAAATTTATTTTTTTTTTCTCAACTATCTCCTATGTCTTCCCAAGTCCTGACCATGCCTCATTTCTCTCATCTCCACCCACGCAACCCTAAATTCAATTAATTCTCCAATTCCCACTACGACGCCCACCGTCCCCTTCCTCAACCTCCAGGTCCCACTTCATTTAATTCTCACTTTCAATTCTTCTTCTCTACACGATGACACCCAAATCTTGCAGGTATTCTCGCTCTCCTTCTCGACCTCATCTCTCTCTACCTCTGTGATTTTTAATTTCTTTTTTTTTTCTTCCATTTTTTGTGAATTTTTTTTCTTCCATTTTTTTATGAATTTTGAAGGACGTTCTGAAGCAAATATCAGCCAAGCACAAGTGGGATTTGCAGGACGTTAGGGACTCCAGGCTGGATGTGGGTAGGGGTCTGATTCGGGAAGATCCACATCGGCGTCTAGTTTTGTGACGACGTCTCTTCCTGGAAGAAGTTTAGGAAACCCAGGACGCATTTGGGCTTTCTTGTGCATAAGCTCAGCTTTATGATGGTTGTTGACACCTTCGAAATGGAGGGTCCATTTGAGTTGTTGTGGGACCAGCGTTGTCGAAAGATTAGTGGGCCTGCGAGCTCCAATTGATTCCGAGCAAGGGGTTGGAGGATTGAACTCCGTGACGAACTTCATACGACGACATCTTTTGGATGGGGTTGGGTTTTGGAGTGTGGAGGATGGGGTTGGGTTTTCAGATGAGGAAGATGAGGGTTTGGAGCAGGAGGTGGTGATGGTGAGACGGATCTGATTGATTGTATGAGAATTTTTAAGTTGATAAACTAGAAAGTTTTAGACTTTTATATGGCCTAACTTCATCAATTTAATGGATTGTTAGACGTTCAAAGAGAAAATGTGTAAATTAATACAATTCAAAACTCAAGGTGCAATGTGAGGAAATTGGAACCCTTATCCCATTTTAAAAACACTAAATTTTTTTTTTTGTGATCCTTGTAGTGACACGTCACTTTCCATGTGACCTTCGTGGTGAAAAAACTTTTAATTAAACCCTCGTGGTGGGCTTTGTTAGCAACTGATGTCCAAATTCAAATTTCCATTAGTCTTCCACTAAATAAGCTCACATGACTATCACATGAAGTGTCAAATTCGTCATTTCAATCCAAATTACATCTTATTCAATGGACATCTAGTATAATTTAGGGTTTAACTAAAATTAGATTTTATAGGGGAAATAAAAAAAAAGCTTGAAAGACTGAAACTAAACCTGTAAAACCACATCAATGGCTAGGAGAAGAGGTGAAGATGAGTCGCGTTCTTAGGTATGATTTAATTTCATTTGGAAATCCTAATAATTCTAAAATACCATTGTTTTTTTTTTCAATGCCATCATGAGTTAGAGAGTCTTAGTCTTACTTGAATTTTCATTCCTACAATTTGTACCAGTTTGAATACATAAATGCCTTTCAGTTTTGTCTTAAATTGGTAATGTGGTTTTATGCAGGCCCTAGTTAGACAATACACAACCTTTGAATTTTTTTTCTTAATCTTCTTTGAATTTTAGTTCTTTAACTTTCTTATGCTCTTGAAGTTCATATGGGGAGGGCAGACTTGCAGATTGAATTTTCTACAATGCCTTTCACCCATTGTCTTTAATTCTACAATGCCTTTCACCTGTCTGAATGCATATATACTGCATTTCACTCATTGTCTTTTAACTCTTTAAGTTATTCTTGTATATATGATATGTGATTTTCCTGCATTATATAGGTTGAGATACATGTGCTATCAAATTGGGGTGATGGTTAGTGATGTTGGAAGAGGTCCACTAGTGGCTATGGTTGTAGCTGGGAGCTTGAGTTGAGATACAGGAACTGCTAGGTTTTTTTTTTTTTTTTTTTTATCTTTACAAGTTTCTTTTATTTGTAATTTTATTTTAATTCAATCATGTTTTTGTCTTTTTATTTTCCAAAAATAATAAACTTAATTTTGGCTGATCAACATGTGATAGTCACATGATTTATTGAACGGAAGACTAACGAAACTTTGAATTTGGACCTTAATTGCTAACAGGGCTCACCACAGGAGTTTAATTAATAGCTTTTTCACCACAAGGATCACATCGAGAGTAGCACTGAGTAGGAAACAACTATTTAAATGTATGGAGTGTAACAAACACCTAATTGGAACATAATATCTAATATGGTTATTCAATTAAAACACTAGTAGAAAAAACAGCTTGCATGACGAAACAAATTTCGTCGCACAAAAGCACCTTGCACGACAACACAAAATGTCATCGCACAAAATAGAGAGGAAAGGAAAAAAAAAATTGCATGACAAAAAACTTCGTCGCTCAAGGAAACTTTACGCAACGAATATCCCTTGTTTGCGCAAAGTCAACAAGAAAAATGCACAGGTGATAACTTTGGCGCGAGTTGGCGCGAGAACCTTGCGCGATGAAAATGGACTTTGGGTAACAATTATTTCATCGCGCAAGTTCCTGCCAGCTTTAACTCTAACCATTCACTGCAAGTGAATCAGGAATCAATATTGGATTTAGTATTAGGAATCAATATTGCATTTAGTACAGATGTTTAAGCGAGGAAGAATTCGTTGCGCAAAGGCCTCATCTTTCCTATAAATATGCGCTTCAACGTCCTTATTCTTCACAATTCTATACTCCTTATTCATCACAATTCTGTTCGTGGTGAGATGTAAGATAAAAACAAGGATTAGAGCGTGACCGATGCTGACACGAATGATTTAAGGTAGGATTTTGAGTTCACACATGTGATTGTTATAGCCATGGGGAACAATTGTCCTACTACTAAGTGGCGTTCTTGGAAAGATGTGCTCGAGAATGCGAAGAAGGTGATGATGGAAGAATTATTAGTAAGTATATTATTGATGGATCAATAAGTAATTTTGTGAAATTTTTTATTATATGTTGGAATTAATTATTTGCATATATGTTTAACAGTGTAAGTATACTCTTGATAATGATACGAACGAATAGTTGATGAAGTTGATGAAGATGCGTTGAAGGATGGATACAATAGGTGGCGTTACAAAGTCTAGCGGAATGGAGGACCATCGAAATAATAGTTTTAAATTTATGTTTTGTATGACAATATTTAAATTTAAGGTTTCTTTTTTTATTTTTTTATTTTTTTTATTTTTTATTTTTTTATTTTTTATAAGTTATGTATTTAGACTTAATTAGGGTTTAATTCATGTATGGGTTTTTAAATAATTGAATGGATTAAATCAATTTATTTAAGGTTTTATTTATTTGTAGAATAAATATTATAACTGAATATTTGTTTGTAATTATTTAAGGTTTTAATTATTTTACGGAAAGTTTTTTTTGTCTTCCGATGTTTGCACGACGAATAGTAGTAAGCGTCTCATAATGGCTGTTTGAGCAACGAACACGTTCGTCGCACAAGATTACTTTACGCAGGGACTACATCTGTTTGTCGCACAAGACGAATTTACACGACGACTACTACTATTTGTCATGCAAAGGGTTGTGAAGATATAGTCTAACTGGTTAGCCAAGCATTAAATGCTAACATTTATAGTGGGTAGTTATGAGAATCTTGCTCGACGAACCATTGGTCGAGCAAAGTGTGTGGAGTTTTGTATAAACATGGTTTCAGAATTCTATTTTGCAAAGGTTTTATATCAAACGATGGCCGATTCAATTTCAGAGTTAACGAAAGGTTTGGATGAAGAAGGCTCTTTCACAAGGGGAAAGGTAAAAATAAATTATTGTTGACTTAATTGTTTTACGGTTGATATTGTTGAAATTGTTGTATTAATAGTCTATATTACGTTTTAAATATTTGTGGTAGGAAAAAAAATGAAGAAAGCTGTGGTGACATTAGAGAAATACCGACGTAAGCGTTTTCCCTCCCTTGCTAACAAAATGTTCAGCTGAAGCGTAAGCCGAACTTAATTGCAATATAGGGGGATTGGTGCGGGAGAAGTGTTCTATCGAGTTTAACTCTTGGAAAATGGTGCTTGTGGACGTGAAGAACTCGATGTTGCAGCAGTTATCAGTAAGTTTATATTATAGAATGTGTAATTGTGTTTGTTTAAAATTAATTTGTTTGCTATATTTAATTTAATCTTCTTGCCATTACAGGTTGTTTGGGGTATTGATGAAACAAATGAGAAGCAGCGGAAGTATGTGGACGACCTTTTGAAGAAGAAGTTCCGAGAGTGGAAGTTCGATGTACAATGGGCTACAGATCGTGCAGAAGTTGATAATGCCGATGTCGATGTACCTACTGATGACGCAGAGGAAGATTGACCAAATTTGAATTTTTTTTTTTTTTTTTTTTTTTATGAAATAAAATTTATTTAAACGTTATGTATTTGAACATTATGTTGGAATTTATTTTAAAATTTTCTGTTACATGCATGGAAGGCTTAAAGTTTACATTAGTTATAATATATATTTTAGTTAATAAATTAGTTTTAATAAATATTTTGGTAATATATAAGTTGGTTTGATAATTTGAATTGGTAAAAAAAAATTTACATTAACAAGAAATAAAACGGAAAAAAAAAAAAAAAATAAATAAATAATGCTTTGCGCAACGAGCCTTGTATTTGTCGCTCAAATGGATAACATTATTAAAGACATAAATAAAACGGAAAAAAACACTTGTGCGACAAATTATGTATTTGTCGCCCTTAGATAACTTGCTCGACAAATTATGTATTCGTCGCTCAAAGTGTTTGTCCCAAAAGCGATCTTTATAACTTGACGTTATAAGTTGCAGAGGGAGAAAACTCCTGCAAATTATTGTTTCGGTTTTCTTCAATTTGGGATTCATCAGTCCCATTTTCTCTCAATTTCTTCCTTTAAAACTTCATTCATCTAAATCTCTAGGTTCATCGAGGTATTTCGTTGTGTTTCGTAAGGGTTTTTGTTATTTTCATACTGGAAAACTCGTCGGAAACTAGGTAAACTTTAAACGTTCATAACTTCTTCAATACTCAACAAAATAGAGTGATTCAAAAATGAAAATCATACTTATCGATGATACGAAGAGAATGATATCTTTCTTTACTGCTAACTTGTTCTGGTTTGGTCGGAAAACTGCTCGAAAGTGGCTAACTCGAAAATGGTTAGCCACTTTCGAGCCATTGTCCAACCAAACGACGGTGAGTTAGCCTTTGAAAAAGGTATCGTTCTCTTCGTCTCATTAAGAAGTAATATTTTTGTTTTTAAATCACTCGATTTGGTTGAGTATTGAAGAAGTTATGAACATTTAAAGTTTACCTAGTTTTTGGCGAGTTTTCCAGTTTTCTCGCGGATCAGTCACCTTTCAGGTTATTTTCCAGCCAGCTCCGGCAACCATTGGGCTTCCAAATAGGTATAATCTTATTTTACACTTTCCTATCTTCATTTTGATATATTATGTGTCAAATTTGGTTAAGAAACGATTAAGTTACAAAACTTTGAAAATTGCCCAAAATCATTTTTAACGAAAGGACCAAAATCATGGATGGTGGACAATCTCAAGGACCATTTCTATTGATTTTCAATCTCAGGGACCACTTCTATTGATCATGCAAATATCAGGGACTATTTTGTATAATAACCCTCCATGATTTTGGTCATTCCGTTAAAAATGATTTTGTGCAATTTTCAAAGCTTTGTAACTCAATCGTTTCTTAACCAAATTTGACCCATAATATATCAAAATGAAGATAGGAAAGTGTAGAATAAGATTATACCTATTTGGAAGGCCAATGGTTTCCAGAGTTGGCCGGAAAATAGCCTGAAAGGTGACTGGTCTGCGGGAAAATTGGAAAACTCACCGGAAACGGGGTAAACTTTAAACGTTCATAACTTCTTCAATAATCAATGAAATCAAGTGATTCAAAAACGAAAATAATACTCACTAATGAGACGAACAGAATGGTACATTTTAGAAGGCTAACTCGTCGTCGTTTGGTCGGACAACGACTCAAAAGTGGCTAACCATTTTCAAGTTAGCCACTTTTGAGCAGTTTTTGGCCAAACCATGGCGAGTTAGCAGTAAAGAAGATACCATTCTCTTTGTCTTATCGAGAAGTATGATTTTTGTTTTTGAATCACTTGATTTTGTTGAGTATTGAAGAAGTTATGAAGGTTTAAAGTTTACCTAGCTTTCGGCAAGTTTTCCAGTTTTCCATCAGACCAGTTACCTTTCAGGCTATTTTTTGGCTATCTCCTACAATCATTGGGATTCCAAATAAGTATAATCTTGTTCTGCACTTTCTTATCTTCATTTTGATATATTATGGGTCAAATTTGGTTAGGAATCGATTGAGTTACGAAGTTTTGAAAATTGCCCAAAGAGTTTTTAATAGAATGACCAAAATCATGGATGGGGGACAATCCCAGGGACCATTTCTATTAATTTTCAATCTCATGGACCATTTCTATTAATCATGCAAATCTCAAGGACCATTTTGTATAATAACCCAAACAGGTATAACTTCACCAATTTAGTTCCAAACAAGAAGAAATTGAAATGGGAGCACTGCAAAAGCCCAACCAACCTCGAACTCGATGGCAATCTCATTGGAGTTCGAAGTCGAGATTAGGCATGTAGGTGCAGAGTGATATAGGGTCAAAAACTGATAACTCATATATTTGATGCATTTATACCATCCATTTCTAGCCTATTTGTGATGTTTTTAAGTTAAACTGGTTGCATTTTACCTTCTTTTGTGTTAGTGTGTAGGTACATGTACTTTAGAATCAATTTGAAGGCAAAGGAAGTGAAAACATGCCATTTTTGAAGCCCAAGTAAAGAATCCAAGATGAATCTGGTTTGTTAGAAGACTAGGAGCAAAATGGGAAAGGAATTGGAATATCTAGCCTGATTTGGAGGAGCCAAATAAGGAAACGTTCAAAACTTTGGCTTAATGGTTGGGATCACTTTGCAATCAGCTACAGCCCCATTTAGCCTATAAATACTAGGGTTTCAGATCACTTTTTCACAAGCCCCCCTTAGGGGTCGCCAGTGATCTGTCTCTCTTCTCTTTCTTTGGCCTTTCTTCCAAAAACAAAACCCTATTTCCCTTCACCATCCGCTGCCATCGAAGAAATCACGCAGCTGCGCTGTTCTTGAAGGATTTCAACATCAGAATTGCTTCTAGGGAGTTTCTTCTATGAACTTTAATTTCACTCATGTTGTTCTTGATATTTATATATTCTGTAATCATGTTGTGTAATTAACTTCATAGCTGGGGAATTCGATGTAGCCTTGCAAACCTACTCTATGTTATTAAGTTAAAGTATTCAAATTACCAATCTGTGTTCTTGTTTCATTCACTGGTTTTATAGTTTAATTTGTTTGTTAATCTTAATGTTTGATCACCATTAAGGCTGCTTATGAAGTATTTGATCAAGGTTATAGTACACATCATGCTTAATCTTGGGAGACATATGAATGAATGAAGAAATTGCTATGCATACATCCTACCATGTGATTTCTTTGGTTCTTCGAAGTTTTCTTATTCTTAATGGATTCTTATTTGGTAATCTAAGTTGAACACCACAACTAGGTTGCAGATTAGGAGTATTTGATCACAACTGATAGGGATTTTTACCACTTGCAAAAGTAGGGATAAAGACACTTAAAATACTTGCAAGAGAATAAGGTAGTTGTAGTATAAACGACTTAAGCAAGGCTGTTTTCCGTAGGGATTATTTAAAACAATTTATGAAAAACCCTAATCCTAGTTAATTATCTGAAAGAAAAGATTGGAAAATGTTGATTTTGAATTTAAAAGTAATAAAAACGAATTTTAATAAAAGTAATTTAGGGAAAGTAACTAATAATCAATTAAAAAGGAAACAAATTAAAGAGAAGGTTTTGAGAAACAAATTTGGAAAAACACTAGGGTTCCACCATCCCCTTAACAATCCTATGTAGATTTACTAATTACTTATGAACTACCCATGCAACTTTGAAGGTTAGGTTTTCCTAATGTATACTCTACTCATGGTATTCAAGTTAGAACATATATCAAACATGCAATCTATCTGTGGTATTCAAATCAAATATAAACATGCATGACTCATTACTCTTTGTGAAAACCCTTTGAAAAACTATGCAACCCCTAAGACATGGTATTCATCCTAAGTGAAATTACAACTATTAATCACAAGAAGCAATACCCAATTCCCTGGTGGTATTCCGACCGAATTGTGTCCAATTACTTATCTAAACATCCTAATGGTCGCGAATTATTAAGACACAAAGATAGTTTAAAACACAATGATTAATAATTCAAAGTATGCATGTATAATATCATAAGCAATTAAATAAATACTACATATTCATGCTAAGGCTCAAGGCTTTGCCCTAGCAAAAGAAAATTAGCTATGCATATTCATAATTAAAATCAACATAATTGTATTAAACTAGAAAAAGAATGACAATACCTTGTAGAATAAAATCTGAAAATCTCTAAGCTTTGCCCAAAGGCTTCTCCCAATCTTGCATACATTCTCCCCCATACCCTAGGTCTCAAAAATGCTTATTTATACTACTCTAAATAAAATCCTCCTACTAAAAAGGTCTTAGAATAAGACTAGGAAACTAAATAAATTGAAATAAAATAGGAAACATAATTAACTTGGTAAATTCGCCTAGAAATCTGCATAGCCACGTTTTGGACCCATATCAAACTGGCCAAAAATAGCTAGATTTGAGGTTTGGACTATTCTGAACACTTCTCTAGAAGGCTACGAACCCATCTGAGATCATCTTGGGCTCCAAAAGCAGAGTTTAAGCCCAAAAATGTCACTTTCCAACAACTCGCACTGCTCATTTATTCAATCGCTAGAAAATAACCACTTGGTAGAAAAATCCCAAATTTTGACATGAACACGCCAAGAGAAACATGAATTGAAAATATAAAGAAAAATATCAAATGAGTGTTACTAAATCCATCTCATTGTCCTATTTGTACACTCACGTTGTAATCTCACCCACCATAAAAAAATAAGAAAAATAACCTATTATCTTCCCACCCACCATTATCCCCAAAGTACCCTTCCAATCTCCACCATTGACACCGTTCACCAGCACAGCCTACCCCTTCCTATAGCCATTACTGACTGATGAGAAGTACAACCTACCCCTTGACATCCATATTGCTTCTCTGGCCCGTTCTCCTATCTATTTTTTTATTATTTAAATAATATTTTAATATAAGGAAAATGATTATATATATATATGATTGAAATAGAGGGAAGTAAAATAGTGACCACCCTTCTGCACTTTTTACCACCATCCCGACTATCCCCATGGCTGACCACTTAGGTGATGCAACAATAGAACGAAGAGTCAGTCGCTCAACCAATCATAGAATCAAAGCCGAAAGAATAAGAAGTGAAATCGGTAGACAAAGAAACTCCGATGACATCCATATATGGCTTGACGCATTCAGTGTGTTTGGGATTTATACTACGACTAGCTCGACAAATACAAAGATCAATTCGTGATTCAATAATTTAGGATCCAATAAACATAAATTAAAATATAGAAGGAGTAAAGTGACGACGAGACGTTTGAGAATTGAGATTACGAGTTGCTAGGAGTGTGGGTGGAAGTTAACGATCTGATCTTGTTTCCCTTAGTCCTTATTAGACATTTTACGTGAGGATAAATTGGTAATTAAAATTTTTAATAAAGAGTGGGTGTAGAAATAAGACAAAGGGGTGGTAATAGTAGCACTCTATCAAAATTTTACCAAAATAATTACCAAATTAATATTAAGAATAGGGTAAAATATATAATATAATATTGACTCATCAACAACCACACAACAAATGGATGATCATAAATGAGTAAAACGAACCCTAGTTGCAGATTGGAGAGTTGAATGCGTTTTGACTTAATTTTCATGGAATTGGCTTGTAACGGTGAAATTGGTATCCCTAGTTCCATTCCCATTATTTCTGAATCGACCTATCATTTATTTTTATCTTTCTTGCATTTTTAAGTTATTTTAGTTTTCAATTGAAAAATCTAAATTCAGTTTGCATTTTCAATGTTTAGTTAGGGTTCACTTAAAGCCCAAAAATGTACACACCATCTACGGTGGATATTTGCTGTTCTACAAGTTACTTGAAATTATGCCTCCACCATCTACGGCGGTGCCCGAATTTAGTTCCAACAATTCTTATATTCCACAAAGTGAGTAGGTAAAAGATACACCTACTATGCTTCTCGAACTACAATCAGGTTTAGATTAATTAAAATATCGCTAGAATGAAAGATGTGGGTGAAACATATGATTTCTGTAAAGGCACTACATGAACCAAATAGACCGTATAAATGAAGTTACAACGACCCAAATAGTACTGATGCACAGCATTCTCATATAGACTAAAGTAACTATCGATATAAACTAAAGTAACTGCAAATTATAATTAGATAAAAGAAACAAAAGACAATACCCAAAGGGAAACGATCTTCTTGTACTAGATATATATACTCTGTCATCGTGGTTAATGATTTCACCAAATATAGTTGGTTGTATCCATTGCAGTACAAATCTGATGTGTGCTCTATACTTGAGAATTTTGTTCTGAAGGTTTAAACTTTGTTTAATAGTAAGGTTCAAAATCTAAGGTCCGATTCAGGGGTGATTCTTAAGTACTATATATTTTACAAAGCTTTCTTAATGCTCAAGGAATTGCTCATCAACTGAGTTGTCCACACACTTCTGAGCAAAATAGGTGTGCACAGGGGAGATATAGACATGTTATTGACACGGGTAGAACTTTATTAACTCACAGTGGTTTACCTTCTTAGTATTAGTTAGAGGCATTTTAAACTGCAGTCTATCTCATTAATAGATTTCCTCCTCAGTCCTCTCATGTTAGTCCTTGGGAACTTTTGTTAAAGGCTACTCCTGAATATCACACATTGAAAACTTTTGGATGTGCTTGCTATCCTTGGCTACAACCCTATGCTTTTAATAAATTGGATACAAAGAGCAAGTTTTGTGTTTTTCTGGGGTATAGCTTGAATCACAGCTATATAAATGTCTAGATCCTGTGACAAATAAGCTATACATTTTAGGCATGTGGTGTCATGTTCAATTTTTTATTATTATTTTATTTTAATTTTTTTTTTCTAGTTTCATATTTGATTTAAAATAATAATTAAACCAAAAAAAATAATTTAAAAAAAAATAATAATTAAATAGAGGAAGAGTAATGTATTTATATACTCAAAGAGAAATGTACGTACAACTTGAAATTTTTAAACTAAAAAAAAACTACGAAAAAAATGAAGCTATTTGTTCATCATATAAGGCGAGATGCAGGTCGGTCTGCAAGTCGGGTTGCAGGATAGGCTCAGAGATGGACGGGTCCTAGGCCTGCCGCGGGTGGAAGGTCTTGAAGGTCGACGGTTTATGGGGCTGCTCCGAGTGAATGGGCTCGAAGATGGCGGGGCCAAACAACACCTGGTGGGAGACAGATGCCGGATGAGCCAAGGGCCTCAACAATAAGCGTGAGCTTACTCCTTAGGTCGGCTACCTCATGTGTCAATGCCGTGACCTGGCCTCGTGGCTGGGCAGATGATAAGGCCTTAGTGGCATGCTGACGAGCATGCCAAATTCCCCGACAATATTTCCCCAGCCTCTGCCCGACAGTCTAATCCAAGGTCTCAGTCAGGATCTGAAACCCCTCATCCTTGGGCAGATCCACGGCACAATCGGAGTGTCTAGGGGAAGCTAGAAGGCGGACTCCTAAAGCTCAATCTGGCTCATCTCCACCATCATGGCCTATGACAACAAGATAGGAAGTGGATTAGTAATAATTAATATCAAATTAAATTTTGTAAAATTTAGAAGCTAAGGTACTAATTTAAAATTAAGTTTTACTTACATGCAGCTGCTTGACGAGAAAATGAAACAAAAAATTAAGTTTTACTTACGTACACTAATACTTCTTATGTTAACATAATGAATGTATTAGTGTAATATTAAAGAAAATGAAACAAAAAATTAACCAAATTAGTAATAATTTTAAAAAATTAGAAAAATCAAGTAATAAATATTTACATACGTACCAGATATGCCGGCCCCTGAAAATGGGCACAGAGCCACGCCCAGCCGTTCGCCCGGTCCTCCAACTCTAGCGGGCAACCCTCCTCGAGAGCGAACTTGGGATAATTAAACAACTTAGAATGTTTGTGGAGGTTGCTTTTCCACTGCTTATACCAGTGTGAGAACAACATGTTCAGGTAGCTGTCCATTGATTCGTTTATGTCGTCGAAATTGTAGATTCTCAACAATTTAGCAAGTATTAAATTCAAATAATTAAAAAAATTAAATTAAAAATGATGTTAAATATGGAAAATATTTTTTTAATATAAATAATATTAACTTTATACAAAATTATATAAAACAAAGTTAGCTACTTACCGACAAAAAGTTGCGAACGTTGGCCTTCGTCTCCGTCAGGATTTCATGCCACGATTTCCACAACATAAAGCAATTGGTTCCAACGACGTGTCCAACATCGTGTACCAATGCACTATGCTGCTTTGGTGTAGGTGTAGCTCGATGCCGCTCATCGTATCCAATCATGATACGCTCGTTGGTCACCAGGGTGACCAGCTGTCGGCAAGGTCCTCGAGTGTTTTTCTTATCTGCAAAAAAATTTAAAATGTCAAACATACACTAAAAATTCTACCAAAATTTCGGCAAAACCTCCTATATAATTATAATATTTCCCAACACCTACAAATAGTAAAAAACTGCATATGATATCCAACCACACAATTGCAGCATGCAACAATTTGGTTTTAACACAAAAAATGCATGACAGTTGCAACAATTTATTTTTAACAACTATTGACCAAATTAACAATAATATGCAAATTAATTTTAGTTATTTTACCTGGGTGGGTGCCGTCGACATCGGATGTGGATGTCGATGCCAATGTCAGGGGTGCAGGTGCGCCGGTGAGTATGACTTGCGCTAGGCAGAAGCGCCACCGAAGACGTTGATGACACTGGCGCCTGTGTCACATCGGGTGCTCCTGGCGCAACCACTGGAGGCTCCACTGTCGTTGGAGCACTCCTCACAGTAGGAGGTGGTGGAAGCAGTGCGGGGATCCACTGCTCGCAGCCCAGCGGCTAGAAATAAGCCGAGACATGTAGAAAATTTGAAATTAACTAAAATTAACAATTAAAATACAAACTAAATCACAATACCCCAAAAATTATCCTAACTTTGAAACTAACAAATTCTCCTAAAATAACTAATTTCAACTACACTTTTACTTTCATATAAAAAATGTAAATAAATTTTGCAAATTACTCCCAAAATGAGTAATGACACTTTTTACAAACGTAATAAAACTAATTCCCTAGAACCCTAACCTAATCCTCTAAAACCCTAACCTAATCCGGCCCCTAAAAACTAACCCAAACCTTAATCTAATAACTTAGATTAACAAATTAATCCGCACATTAACGTTAACCTAATTCGGCCCTAAATATTGCCCCTAATAAAAATTAACCATAATGTACAAACTAAAAATTAACCCTAATGTAAATTAGCCCTAAATTACATTCCCCTAACCTAATCCCCTAATCTAATAACCTTAATTAGATTCTAATAACCCTAAACCCTAATTAAGGAATGTAAATGGAATTGAAAAAAAAAAAAAACAAAGGAATTGAATATATACCTGGAGATGGAGGACGGCGGCTGGGGTGACCGATGGTGAGAGAGGGAGAGAGGGACGACGGCGTGAGAGGATGGCAGCGCTGTGGGTATAGGAGAGGGTGGCTGAGAGAGAGGAGCAAGTGGTTGAGCGGGAGAGAGTAGTTGAGCGAAAGGGAGATAGTAGCTGAGATAGAGGGTGAGTGCACGATAGAGTGGCTGGGAAAATCTCGAGAGGAAGAAAGTGAGGGGAGAGGAATAGGCATTCTGGAATAATTAAAATGAAGACTTTTGGGCGACGCAGTTTTTGTCGCATAAATAAACCCGTGTCGTAGAAGATTTGTCGTGCAAAATTTTTGAATTTTGGTGGAAATTTAAATTTGGCTGAATTACATCTTTATATCTTAGATTTGGGGTTTATTTCAATTCCTTACAATATCTTCAAAATATTTCACCTCCATACCTTAAGCATTATTTTATTTCAAAATAATACATCTGTTACATTTTCCATCTATTGATCTGTTAAATGAAACCCACTATCCTTCCCCCAGCGACCCACATCCCTATCCCTAACCCAAAACCCTAAAAACCTGCTGATGTAGCAAGAAGGAGAAGAAGAGAGAGGAAGAAAAAGAGGAAAAAAAAAAAAACTGTAGCAGCAGTAGCAGGAGGAATATTTTGAGTTTGAGATGATTTTTGGACTGGTTTTGTAGTAGATCCACCTAATCTCGGGTGGAATTTTTGTGGGTGATGAGGGATTTTTGGGAGGGGTGATGGGGAATGGGAGAAAGGGATGGCTCGGGTGGAACGAATTGGGACTTTTTTTTTTTTTTTTTTTTGCCTCCCTCTTCTTCTTCTTCTTCTTGCAGGGTTTTGGATTCTGGGTTATGGTCGCTTGGGACTGGGGGGGGGGGGGGGGGCCGGGTGTGGCGAGGGAAGGCATTGGTTTTAATTTTTTTTTTTTTCAAAAAATTTAGGTTTAAAAAAAAAATTAAAAAAATATTTTATTTGCCACGTGGCAGACATTTGGCAGTCACGTCAGCATTTAACAGATCAATGGATGGAAAATGTAACGGAGGTATTATTTTGAAATGAAATAGTACTTAAGGTATGAAAGTGAAATGTTTTAAAGATGTTGTAAAGAATTGAAATAGATCCCAAACATGAGGTATGAAAGTGTAATTTACGCTTTAAATTTTCATGAAAATTTAAATAGCATGCCAAATATTATGGAGTGTGCAACCAATCAAAGTTATTTGTTGCGTAAAGAGTATTTGCGCGACTAATTCTTGTTATTCAATGCTCAAATATCTGAACTATTTAAAAAAAAAAAAAGTTGAATTTTTTTGGTTGCCTCTACGTAAAATTAAAACACTTGCACGACAAATTCTTGTTATTCGTTGCGTAAATATCTGAAGAATTTGAAATTGAATTGTTTTGGTAAACCCCGCGTTAAATAGATACATAAAATTGAATATATATTATGATACATACAATTGCATTTAATTTAAATATATGATCAAGAAATGACAATAAATATACTTTCATATAATTTACAAAGCAATTCAAAATTAAAGTACATTAATATTAGCTCACTTCTAAACTATAATAACTTTTGATATCGTCGTTGTCATCATTTTCAATCTCACATTCCTCATCATCGATAGGTACGTCACCGTCGTCGTTCGTGGCCTCTGGTGGATCGTATTGAGGAAGATCACCTAGGTCAATTGAAATTGGCTCAATTGGTATTTAGATTCCAGCAACTCCCAGTATTTGAAATGGTTGTTGGACAAGATTACTATCATGCAGTGTTTCCGCACCAATTTCTATCTAAGATTTTAGACATTTATCAGTGACGTTGATATTGTTGTCGTTGGCACTAGGATCTCGGTCCAGTATAAGATACATTTTCCTATGCTCAATCATCTGAACAACTTTCCAACCCCTTCCGACCTTAGGGTCATCTACATTAAAAACCTATTTTGCCATACTTTCCAAATGAAAGGGTCGTCATTGTACAAAGTTCTGTTAGTGATCACAGATAGTAAGCCATGGTCTCTCCTATAACTTCCCTACCTCTGTTGGTTTGTATCAAACCATCGATACTTAAACAGGATCACTTGACAATAGTCTTTGTAAAGCACTTGTACGACACTTGATAGTTTTCCATAGAACTCAATGTCTGTACTTTCACCACCACCCAGGACATGGACACCGCTGTTTTACGTACACAACTTGTTAATCGTGCTCAGCCCCCAAAAACTTGACACCGTTAATATGGCAACTTGAGAACAATTTTGTGTAAGCGAGTGAATTTAATGCTTTCAATCGATTCACCTGACATGATACAAAAACATAACTTTTTAGTATGAGCAGCTTCGAAGATATTGATGAAATTAGTACAATATGTTCAATACAAATGCATAAAACTTACATATTCGAGAAACCATCGAAGAAACAATTCATGGTGCTTCTTGGCATATAAATTTATGGGATATTCCCCCTTCATCATCTCTTCATGCTCATCTAGGTATACCATGTCCTTTTTGGTAAACGACTCGCCTCGTACAGGCTCACCAAGGGGTCATGCGACTTGGGTAAAAACAAAAAGTTTCTCATTTCTCACACCCTGTCATTATTGCACTCTGGACGATTAAAAGCTGTCTGAACATCTTTTAGATACATTCCACAAAATGTAAGGAATTCGCATGTGACCCAAGCCTCTACAATTGATCATTCGGGCTTCCTTTTTTTCATACACTTTTTTTAGGTCACTGACAAGCCTAGAAAAAAAAATGTTCTAATACAATTGAGATAAACTCGTCGTATGACGACGAATAAACATTTTAAGAATGAGTTTATACCTTTATATTGGGTGTATCCATCGATAGTTAAATGGTCCAGTAAGCAATGCCTTAGCCGGCAAGTGAACCGTAACGTAGGTTATACTTGTGAAGAAAGCTGGAAGAAATATTTGTTCAAACTTGTAGAGGATCTGGACGATGTCGTGGTGCAACTGATTAACGTCCGTTTTTAGCAACGACATTGCAGTCAATTGCAAAAAAAATCCAGACAATAATATAATTGGCTTGACCACATCATTGGGCAACATGTGTTGAATACCAACAGGAAGTAGGTGTTATAGAATCCCATGGTAATCATGACTCTTCAGTCCAAAAAGTTTACCGCCGTCAACATTCACGCAACACCCAATATTTGAAACATACTTATCTAGAAACTTGACAGAAGATAGAAACTTCAAAAACTCTTGGTTATGTTTCAGTTTAAGTGAAAAAATGTAAGGAACCTTTTGGTTATGTTGCCATCCCTATTCATCCATAAACAAGGTCGTATGCCCATTATCTTCAAATAGAAACGAGCTTTAACCGTGTGTCGAAGACATTTTTCTCAACATGCATAACATGAAGGTTGTGTCGAAGACATTTTTCTCAACATGCATAAAATCAAGGTTGTGTCTGAGTTTTAACATAGATCAGTATGGGAATAAATAAAACATAGACATGTGGGTCCAGTTCAGATGTGTTTATGGTCAGGACCTAGTTACAGTTTTCCTAAACGGAGCAAAATCCAAACAGTTAAGTTGTTCCAAATCTGATCACCAAACCATTCTCTGGGTCTTAACCGCAACTCTATTTTGCCATCAAACTCTTTGTCCTTCTCATGCCACTCGTGGTCCCATGGCAACCATCTTCAATGACTAAACTAGCAAACTTTTTCAGCATGCTAACTAGATATGACGTCATCCTTGCAAACTGGGCAATGGTATATAACCCTTAGTGCTTCACCAGGAAACCATGACATATGTGGGAACATCGTTTATAGTCTACATCATTGCTACTCGCATTACAAACATCTTCCTAGTAGACTTATCGTACGTACAGACATCGTTTTCCATAAATCCTCTAGCTCATCAACCAACAACCGCAAATAAATATCAATTAACTTACCGAGATCCTTGATTATCAAAAAAGTTATCATCATAAATTCTTCCTTCATGCATTTCCAAGGCAGCAAATATACAAAAAAAATGAATATCGTCCAAGTGCTGTGGTATTGGTTTAGAACCTCGAAAAGATTGAATCCATCTGTGGCAAGTCTCAATCTAACGTTACAAGGCTCGACTACAAAATTGGGGTACATCTGATCAAAATCTTTCCATGCCTTATGTCCGCAAAATGCCTTATCACATCGTCATCCACCCAACTTTCCTTATGTTATCTAATGTCGCTTGTAGTAAGCGTCGACATATATAATCGTTGCTACCTCAACTTTAGTGGCAGATAACGCATAACTTTCTGTAGAATCTTCATCGTTCTATTATGGGATGTCATTTTGAACCTCAACTCATTATATACATGGCATTTATCCAACACTTTATTTTCCTTATAGAACAATATAGAATTATTTTTGTAAGCATGATTTTTTTCATAACCCAAACTGAGACAATTCAACAACTTTTGCACACTTATGCTCTTTCGACAAACTTTTGTCCTTTGGAAGCGTTCTCTTGAAAACCCCAAAAAGTAGTCAAAACACTGGTTCAAAATTCTATATTTTTCTTTGCCATGCATCAACTCCACAATGGTCGTGGGCACTGAATTGTCTTCACATCCCGGGTATAATTCTTGGTGGCCACTTTTTAATAGTTTTTCATATTGTTTGAAAGCTTCATTATTCATGTGTGCTGGCACATCATCACCCTCTTTTTGGTTGATGTGCCTCACACTATCACGAATGCAGTCTTTTCTTTGTCAAGCTCGTGCATGGCAATCTGATTATAGCTTGAGTACACGTCCAATAAGCTGAGCAACTGGTTCTCGGATGTTATGTTAACGAGCAAGTCGATTCGGGGAATTGGGTAGTTGTCTTTTGGGTAAGCTTTGTTGAGGTTAGTGTAATCCATGCATATTCTCCATTTGCCTTTTCTTTTTTCATTACTAGCATGACTTTGGCTAGCCATGTCGAGTACACCACTTTGTCAATGAATCTGGCCTCTAGTAACTTGTTGATCTCCATCTCTTTAATCGTTACTCGCTCGGGTGCGAAATGTTGCCTCTTCTGGATCATAGGTTTGGCAGCAGAATCGATGTGCAGCTTGTGGCAAGCTATCGCTGGATCAATGTTGGGCATGTCAAAGGGTGACCATGCGAAAACATTATGATTTTCACTAAGGAAATCTGTAAGTTCTTCATTCTCCATCGGCCTTAGACGTGAGTCGATTCTAGCCGTTTTTTTCGACTGGTGAGGGTCAAGAAAAAACGGAGTCTTTTTTGGGTTTCCATCCTAACTCATCTTCCAGGGCATTGTCGACCTTGACGCCATCTTCTTGACCTGCCTGCTGTAATTGCTATTTGGTGGAGGCAGGGTCGTCTTTTTGCACTTCAGCTACTATTGCTAGGGCGAAAGACTTTTTCTTCGACTCTTTAAGAATTTGTACAGTGCATCGCCTAGACATGGTATAGTCGCCTTTGATCTCTCTAACCGTTCTTCCCAGGATGCGAAATTAGATTTTCTGATACTCGATTGAGGTCACAACTCCAATCTTCACTAGCCAGGGTCAGCCAAGTACCCCGTTATGGGGATATGGGTCGTTAACGATCATGAAAGTCTATGATGAGACAATCGAGGGGCTGGTTACATCGAGTGTGATAGTGCCAATAACAGTTGATGTAGGTTTGTTAAATTTGGTCAAAACCTTCACCTTGTGTTGGATCGTGCTTTCTAGGCCTATCATCTGGATGATTGATAGTTGTTGAATGTTAACTGAGCTGTCGTTGTCCACCATAATTTTGTCAACGATGATGTGGGTCAGTTGAAGAGAAATCACCTAGGCGTCGTCATGGGGAAAGTCTATTCCCTCAGCGTCCTGCTCAATAAAGTCGACGATTAGTCCAGGTACAACATCTATGGCTTGAACCTGGTAGACCGATCTCACCTACTGGATTTTCCTTTTCTTGGAGTTGTTGGTGGCCCCCAGATGCTTGGATTTGGCAAAGATTCCATTGATTCAGATTGTCTTGGTTAGGGGTTCGGCATTGGCATCTACCTCTCGCCTTGGCCAAGCAGCTGGTCTGTTGACATACTGGTCGCAGTTACCTTCCTTCACGAGCTGCTCAAGGTACGTTTTCCACATGGTGCAATCATTAGTTGCATGCTTGGGACCTTTATGGAATGCGCACTACTTTGTCTGGTCTGTCTTGGAGGTGTTCCCTTTCATGGGTAGCGGCAGGTTGAACCACAGTTTGTCCATGAGATCACGAATTATTTGGTTGATTGGGACCGAGAACTTGGTGTATGTCTTAGGAGCTGTGACTCCCTTTGCTGGGGACCGATCCCTACGTTTGTCTCCTGGCTTGTTTTAATTGTTGAGTGGTTTATCGCTCGCCTTCTTCTGAGTCGGTTCCGTGTCTCTGCGCGGCTACTTAGGCGATTTCTGGGAACTCTTTTCTTCGTCTTAGAGGGAGTGCTTTTCTACCAAAGCATAAGAATTTGCCAGGGACAAGTTCTCGCCTGTAATCAATTCTCCGAAAAGTGGGTGATCTGCTAGGTGCCCCTTTCGGAATGCTAAGCATACGATGTTGTCATTGCGTCTAACAATCTTCACCTTCTCCGCCTTAAATCTCTTGACATATGTGCGGAGTGACTCATTCGGGTCATTCTTCATGTTGAAGAGATGGTCAGACTTCTTTTTAATCGAGTAGTAGAATAAATATTCCTTAGTGAAAACCAAAGAAAGTTCGCTGAAGTTTCAGATTGAACGTGGCAGCAAGGTGTGGAACCAGTCTTGCCCCTCATCTTAGAGCGTCGTGGTAAAGATCTTGCACATGAGAGTGTTATCGTTGGCGTAGAGTGTCATAGCACTTCGGTAGTGCATCAAGTACCTGTCCGGATCTTCATCTCCCTTGAATAAGGTGAAATGTGGCGGGCTGAACTTCCGCAGTGGCTTCGTCTACTCGATCTCGTCTACAAAGGGTGGCCTGCTCAGGTTGGCCACGTCTTTACAAAGGGCATCGTCGGTAGTGTCAATACGTTGGAATCCGCGTAGTTGTTCCGCTACAAGCCTTTGTACTTCCTCTTGGATTTGCACTTGGTGAGGCAGTGGAGCCTCCAACTGCCCCCAATGTTGACCTACTAGTCTATGCTGCTCTTCGGCATATCCTGCTCGTCTGTGCCGCGGTTGCTGTACATATGGTTCATGTTGTGCTATTCGCTATCTCGCTTGGCGGGGGCTACTAATGGAACTTGAGTTGGACTGCTCACATGCTCTTCTCTAGGCATCAAGTGGTTACCTACTCCGTTGCTTTACAGGAGGATCTCCTTATGGGCCTTGCTTCTTGTGGATGCTTCACTTGGAATGTCCTGAACGCTCATCGAAGTGTGGACCCAACCTCGAGTACACACTGACTCGTGAGCCGAGTCAGGAATGAACACTTCTTTGTGCATTTGGGCAGGAGAAGACGTTTCCCAGAGGGCCCAAACTAGAGTGCACACTACCCGAACTTATGGTTTGTGGCGGGTTGAGCGGCTCTTTGCTGGGACTCTGCTGGAATAAGTCACGTTCTTCTGCCTTTGTCCTACTTCGGGGCATCTCGTCTGAAGCGCGTTGCATCTTGATGCGCTCAAGGAGTTGGTTCACCAAAGTGGTATGTTGCGCGACGGCGTTCGTCAAATTTGCGACCTTCCAGAACTGGTAGTGCTCGCCACTTGGATTGGAAAAGCCTGGATAATGGGCGTCTCCATATATGGTGGAAGTATAATGGACTGTACGTACAAAACTCAGGCCCAAAACAGGCATTTCTGTATAAAATTGGGGTGTTGGTAACCTTGAATCGATTGCGAGACCTATGATCGGAATCTGGATCGTTGGAGATGGCCTTGGAATAGATTGGGTCGTGGGCCAGGTCGTCAAAGCGAGTCGCGAGGCGCGTTGGACTAACGCTTGCTCACTTTGGTCTTGCATGGTCGTTGACTCTCTTAGCCGTTGGGCTACCATATCATGGCATGCTGCCTGAGTGGCTTCGGCTTGGGCTCGCTGAGCTGCTTGGTTAGCAGCAGAAGCTGCGTTAGGCTGAGCCTCTTGCCTAGGGCTTACCGTGGCAGTTACCAAGTTCTGGACCTCTTGCCCATAGGCTTGGAATTGGATATAAGCCCATTGTCTAGGGTTCAGTAGGGAGCGACGTTGCAGGGGCAGTAGTGGTGGGAGTGGTGTTATGGCCTGGTGGCCTTGCCATGGCTGCTAGGTCATGGTAATGATGGTGGTAGCATGGCTCCACAGCGATGGGTCTCCTCCTGCTGCCGTGTTGAGCCTTAAGGACCTCCATCGTGGGGCTATGTCCTAGTCACCTCTCTCTAGTCCAAATCCTTGCAGGTAAGAGGTTCCGTTCGTCATAGTTTCTGAATTTCCTACCATTGTATCCTTTCTCTAAGGATTGATCAAGAAACTTTTCTAGGAAAAATTAATTGATACGACGTGTGAGAAATTCAACGTAATAGAAAATTCAAGAAACAAATGCAAGAGGCTTCTTCGAGTATTTTGAATCAGCTCTCAATGAAAGCACCAATTTGTCGATGCAAATTTATGTCGTCTTCAGTCTTGACGAAAATGCACCTACAAAACAATTAACACCTTTGATCAAAGACCTAAGCCACAAATGCCCATAAGGTTAGAGGGGGTTAGGTCAACGGATCCCTGATACCTAAGTTAGTTTCTCTGAGAGAGTAAAGTGTTTAAGGCTTTTTAAGGTTGCAAAAGCTCTGAAAATTTGGTAGAATATGAGGTATTTATAAGGATTGGGCCGGCCGTATGGTGTTTAATAGAGAGATATTCTCTAAATATTCCCAAGATAATTAATAGGAAATAATATCTTGAGATAATGGGGTAATAATCCCTAATTGATTTAAATTAGGATTACTTACTTGATTGGAATAAATCTTCAATTATGAATGTATTAAAGATAGGATTTGGGTAATTAATCCTTATCTTTAATTCCTTGCCAAGGACAGGTGAGCTGTGGGCAGTTGTGTTCTACTGTTGAGCCTTCCAGGGATATAAGCTGCAAGTAGGAGCATCCGAGAAACCTTCTCATTTATTAAGGGCTTGTCCTTCTTGAATGAAAGTCCACGTGTCGTCTCTAAAATATTTGAGAATATTTTAGGCTCCACAATGGCAGTTTGAATTCACAATGAAATTTTGAAATACAAAACGAAAACGCTTACCGAATAGAGTGGGATAGATTGATTTATGGAAAGAGAGGATGGAGATCAGGATGAAAGAAGTAAGAGAAGATGATGTATTTGAGAGTAGTGGAGGGAGGATTTTGCATTGCAGTGTGCATGGAGGACGGATGGCAGTGGCAGCAATTGCAAAATTTGTAGTTTCTACCTCTACAGCTGACGAATCTGATTATAAAGGTCGCACAAAACATATACTCTCGAAATTTGACTCCAAAGCTAACCGTCTTTTTTGCCCACTTTGCACGATGAACACTTCATCGCGTATGAACACTTTGTGGGACGAAAAGCAACCTTGATTGCGTAAGCTTTGTGCAAATCCCTTTCGTCGTGCAAACCTTTAAGCGATGACATATTTAAGTATTTGCTTATAATTATGAAGTTTACGTAAACGTAGATCTATATTGTCTATGTTCACATAAACTTCATAATTACAAGCAAATACTTAAATTTAATATTTAATCTTATAATTAAAAACTTAAATCAATTAAATTAACCAAATAAATAAATTAACCAACAAAACATTAATTAAAAAAAATCCAAATACATATCATAAAGAGAAAATTAAAAACATGGTCCTCTAATACATAAATTTAAAAATATGTTCATCCACAACCCTTAATTAACATTACTATTCCGCTGGTTCGTCAGGATTTTCCTGTAATGTTGCTTTCGCTAGAAGTCAGAATGCCACTGCCGGTAACACCTTTTGAACGTCTCATTGACCAAGTTCATCAACTCTTGGTTTGTAACATCAATAATATAGTTACATTCTTATAGAAAAAAAATAATTACAAATGAATCATTATAATAAGCTTTTATGAAAAATAATTATTTTCTTAATTTTTCACACTTACTAATAATTCATCTAGCATAAACTTCTTCAAGTCCTTGGGCACATATTTACAAGACGCCCACTCCACAGTAGAATAGTTGATCCACAGTGCTACCCTAACATCGTGCGCAAACTCTGCATCTTGTTGTATGCATTCCCCTCATATCATCGTGCACGATTTACGAACGCTGCCTTTCCTCTATTCGAACTTGCACCACTGCTCTCCTCGTTTTGTTATCCTTGGAAACAAAGCAAAAATTTCAAATTCAAATTAAGTGATGCATATCTAAAATTTTATTTCCAAAAATACAAATATTAGATTGACATAAATTAAATTTTTACCTTTCCTAGATCCTTCAACAGTGGAATCGCCCATCTCATCAAATGTTTGGGATGAAGAAAATTGGAGGAAATTCAGGGTTGTAGAGGAAGACAATGTGAGGAAAAGTGAAAATGAAATTGTGCTTCTAAAGAACCCGTACGACTTTGCGCGAAGAAGACTTCGTCGCGCGTGTAGAACATGATGTAGTAAATACGACGACTTCAATGTGCACCGACCATTTGAGATTACCTTTGCGTGACTACATGTAAATATTTATTTTATTTCGTCTCGAAAACAGTTTCTCAAAATACTAATGTCATCAAATTTTTGTGTAAACTAACCATCCTAAGTTGCACAGATTTGGCAAATCAATGCAACTTGAAGAAGCTAGTTAACTTTAAAGTTCGACGACTTGTCGATAATAGTATTTTGAAAATCTGTTTTCGAGATGAAACAAAATAAATACAGTCAATATAAAATTATTATTCCTAATAGAAAACAAGTATTTGCTACAGTTCTGCCTCATGTTCAATATCAAACTTCCACTCCAGGAAAGAGAACTTGAATATGTTGTCAATGCACTTCATCAGATTTGGGTCACTTTTGTCAATGTCTAAATCAGGCTATTATGCAAAAAATAATAAGTTATAAATCAATTTAATATGTTATTTAAGAAACATAATTGTTATTATTTAACTAATTAACACATACTTCTAACTCATCGATTAAGTGCGTCTTCATCTTCTTAGGGACAGCTCTTCAAGACTCTCAATCCACATAACATTTGGTACGCACTAATGCCCCAACGTCATATCTAAACTTGGAGAGCATCTTCGATTCCTTAACTCCCTTTAATTCTTTATACGTGATTCGGTAGCTGCTCCCACCAGAAGTGTATCGGACCTGTGGCGTAGCTCTCTTCTTTTTCTTGTCTACCAACAAAATATAAATTTAAAATAGTCAAGCTATATATAATTTATTAATACAACATACAAAATTTAGTATGTATTACCTTTTCCGGAAACCTCCACCCTCGACTCTCTCTGATGAACGAGCACAGAGTTGGCCATCGTATGGAAATTCAAACAACAATTGGAATAATAATCCGAAAAAAGTAAGGAGTTTTCGGAATGCATTGTGAATAGGGAGAGTGAAAATATAAATTTAAAGCAAACTTGGGGTCTTTGCATTTCATCGCGCAACACATGCGGTAAATATGGCATTCATTAATCTGACTAAAAAAACTGACCATCTAGTAAATGTTGACTCCATATTTGTTGTGCAAGGCTTTATACAGTGCGCAAGTTTTTGGTGCCAAATTACAGTCTTACATGTGTTTATTTGCAAAACTTTGCACAATGGAATCCCTTAATAGAATTTTACGGGGTGACTTTTCTGTATTCCACAATTCTGAATAAAAGGTACATACAATCCTTGTTACAAAAGGAAACAAAAATAAAGGACACAATATCCTTCCTAAAACATGACTTTAATAATTACAAAAGATTTACATTCCTTTTTCCTAAATATTTACTTATTCCAATACTCCCTCTCAAGTTGGAGCATATATATTACTCATGCCCAACTTGACAAGCGAGTCATCGAACCTCCTACTACATGCGGCATGGGTAAGAATATCTACAAGTTGTTCCTCTGAGTTCACAAACGGTATTGACACAATCTTTTTCTCCAACTTTTCTTTGATAACATGTCTATCCACCTCAACATGCTTAGTCCTGTCATGCTGTACTGGATTCTTAGCAATTTCTTTAGCAAACTTATTATCACAATACAACTTCATTGCCTCATTCTGTTTAAAACCGAGACTCCAAAGCAATTTTCGTAGCTAAAGAATCTCACACACCATGTGTCATACCCCTATACTCGGCTTCGGCAGAAGACTGTGAGACCACATTCTGCTTCTTGCTCCGCCACGTAACCAAATTACCTCCAACAAATGTAAAATACCCTTCTATCAGTCACATCACCTGCCCAATCAGCGTCAGTAAATCCCTTAATCCTCATATGTCCATGACATTCATGCAAAATTCCTTTACTCGGGGCAAACTTCAAATATGCCAAGAGTCTCATTACAGCCGCCGTATGATCCACACTAGGTAAGTGCATAAATTGACTTACCACACTTACGACATAAGCAATATCCGAACAAGTATGAGACAAATAAATCAGCCTCTCCACTAGTCTTTGATATCTATCTCTGTCAACTGGTTCCTGATTTGGATAGATCCCCAAATAATGTTTCTCCACAATGGGAGTGTCCACAGGTTTACACCCCAGTATGCCTGTTTCTTTTAATAAATCCAGAACATATTTACATTGAGACAAGAAAATACCTCTAGATGACCAAGCGACTTCCACGCCAAAAAAATATTTCAAATCTCCCAAATTCTTCATCTCGAAGTTGGCTGCAAGGTTTTGTTCTAACTTCATCATCTCTTCATAATCATCACCTGTTATTATCATGTCATTCACATAAATAATTAAGGTCTTCACTTTACCACTTCTCCGCTTCACAAATAATGTATGATCCAAGTGACTTTGATAATACCCAATCTTCCTCATAACTTGAGTAAATCTATCAAACCATGCACGAGGTGATTGCTTAAGTCCGTACAGTGACTTTCACAACCTACATACTCTGGTTTTTCCTTCAGCATTGTACCCTGGAGGGAAATCCATATATACCTCTTCTTCCAAGTGCCCATGAAAAAAAGCATTGTTTCACATCAAATTGTTTCAGTGGCCAATTCAAATTTGCAGCTAAAGAAATTAGAACTCGTACTGTATTCATCTTTGCTACTGGAGAAAAAATTTCCTGATAATCAACACCATAAGTTTGAGTATAACCCTTTGCTACTAACCTTGCTTTATACCTATCTACCGATCCGTCTACCTTGTCCTTGATCATAAAGACCCATCTACACCCAACCGGTTTCTTGCCTTTAGGTAGCTCCGTTACCTCCCATGTATCATTCTTGTGTAATGCCATCATTCCTTCAAAGCCTCCTCAACTCGGGTTGGTTCTTGGATTGCTTCCACATTATTTACCTAAACTTGGCATTCCGGTGCAAAGTTCTTGCATGACACATAATTCGCTATTGGATATTTTACTTTTCCTTCAGGAGAAAACCTGTCAGGAGGAACATCACGATTTTCCCTTGGTGACAACTTATACGTACTTACATCATTATTTGGATTAGTTACATGAGCATCTGTAGTACTTACCTTAGGGATATTTAGAGTAGAGACATTGGGTGGCACTATCGAGCTACATAGAGAGGGTGATGTGGGTTCTGCTGGTGGCACTTCTTCCCCTGAAGTACTTAGTTTGGCAGTAGGCTGCTAGACTGTTATAGTTTCCTCGGCAGGACCTTGCCGAAAGCTTACACTCGTCTCAGTAGGTAGCAACTGAAGGCCCATATCATTCTTGGTAGTTTCTTGCCGAGAGACTGGTGTCCCATTTTCATCCTTGTCGTCAACACATGCTTTCCCTGAACTACATATCACATCCTCCAGTACCTCTAACCACCCAAGATCAACTTGATCACCACTAGTGTTCTCCCCCTGGTGATCTGAAGATGATGGGATCGAAGAATAAAAATACTCTAATTCAGAAAAAATAAAATCCATAGTCACATTCATATGTCGAGTTTCAGGATGATAACACTTATACCCTTTCTGTTGGGAGGCAAACCCAACAAAAAAGCACCAAAGGGCACATGGATCCAATTTGCTACGATGAATGTTGTGAATATGAACATATGCTACACATCCAAACACACGAAGAGTAAGGGTATTAGTGGATACTACAGGAACATGTTCCGTCAATACTTGAAGAGGTGTACGGAATTCTACAACCCGAGATGGCATACAGTTAATCACAAACACAACATAGGTAATGGCTTCAGGTCAAAAATGCTTAGGCACGGACGCACCAATAAGCAAGGCATGAGCAGTTTCCAAGATATGACGATTTTTTCTCTCAGCAATCCCATTCTATTGTGGAGTATGCAGACAGGTAGTTTGATAAATAAATCCACGATCTTGTAAAAATCGGGATAGCTTAGAATTTATGTACTCTCCACCATTGTTAGAACGCAAAACTTTAATATCAGTGGAATACTGAGTCTTAACCATCTGTTGAAACATATGAAACACATCACAAACCTCACTTTTATTTTTCAACATATACAACCACGTCATACGAGTGCAATCATCTACGAAAGTAATAAACCAACTAATTCTCAAAGTAGTACTAATAGGGGAAGGCCCCCACACATCAGAGTGTACTAGTGCAAATGAAGAAGATCTTCTATTCATACTTGGAGGGAATGAAACACGATGACTTTTGGCTAAAATACATACTTCACATTTCAATTATGAGTCTTCAATACCACTGAACAAGTCAGGTAATATTTGTTTCAAATAACAAACGATGCATGCCCCAAACAACGATGCAACAACAATACCTTCTATAGATTACTATTATGTGACGAATGAACCAAATTAGATCTTCCAGGAACCACATCATCCACATAATATAACCCTTCTCTCTTAATGCCATGCCCAATGATCTCATTTGTCTGAATATCCTGAAGCAAGCAAAATGAAGGATACATTACTACAACACAATCCAATTGTTCAATGACTTGAGGTACATACAATAAGTGATGGGACAATGACGGAACCAATAAACAATCATGTAACGGAAGAGAGGGCGTAATAGACACTGTTCCCGCTCCAACAACAGCAACAGTAGTACTATTGGCAGTTGCCACACACTTTCTATGAGAATCTTTCAGGGACTGAAACAAAGTTCTATCATACGTCATATGATCCGTTGCACTAGAATCTAAAATTCAACCTGTATTGTCATTGTAATCACACACGCATTAATAATACACGGTAATTATAGTACCGAACAAACAGAAACACGCTGCAAGAAAAACAAGCAGCAGCAGCCAATACACGGCCAGAATCTAGCTTGTACTCCCACGGAAAGAATGTGACACACGGCAGTAACGCACTGCACCTACACGGTATGCAAACGGCACTAACACAATTACACTTACACGGGGGCCTACTTTTCAATATAATATTCCTTCAATTTCTTAAGCACGACAACAATTGCCTAAGCAAATATATTCTACAAGGCCCTACAATTGCACTCCACAAAGCAGCACAGCTCTTGATGCAGCAGTCCACATGGCACAACAAGGTGCATGACACAATAAGATCATACACACGGTGCAGCCTGACTTATTGTTGCAGAAGTCGTAGAAATATGTTAGTTAGCAAGCACAGCAGCAAAAACAATGGTGTACAGGTTCTACGGTTACGACAAACCTAGCTCGGATGCCAAATAGAATTTTACGGGGTGACTTTTCTGTATTCCACAATTCTGAATAAAAGGTACATACAATCCTTGTTACAAAAGGAAACAAAAACAAAGGACGCAATATCCTTCCTAAAACATGACTTTAATAATTACAAAATATTTATATTCCTTTTTTTTTCTAAATATTGACTTATTCCAATATATTCGTCGCAACTTGTTCGATACTTTACTTTTTGTGCGACAAACTTGTGCAATGGAGACTTAAGTTTGTCATGCAAAACACCCTTGCGCAACGTTAGATCCTTCATTGCATAAAGTTTTGTCACGCAATTGATTTTTTTTCTACTAGTGTTTCTTTCAATTTATCACTGGAACAAGAAGCTACAAAAGCAATCATTTGATTCCATTCAATCTGCACAAGAACATTTCTCACCAGTCACCACCAAAATGCAGTCGAAGTCACATGAAGGAATTATCACATGAAAAATTGCTTTTGTATGAAAAGAAATTAAGGATTGTGCGACATTAGGAACCTAAACGTAAAATATCCGCAAATTCCGAACTTGTTCGTACGCTCAATTCCAAAATATGGACAGTAAACCAGAGAGGGTACAAGATATACTCAATGCATATTACAAGAGAATCCGTAGGCAGTACAAATTAAATACTGTATTTACAAAATTAAATACCAAAAATACAGTCGTACTGCTTGCAGCCTGCATTGGAAAAATGGATTATAGGAGGAAAAGATGAGGGACACATCGTCCTTTTTGAGTTTGTCAAGCAAGAGTAATACAAATTCATACCACTTGAAAGCAATTTTCCATTGATAAACACAGTAAAAGAAGGCTAGAATCCAAAATGCCAAGAAAGTGAACGTCATGTTTGCATGTGTATATATTTTTAATGGAACAACCAAAATAATGGATGGTGGACAATGTTAGGGACCACTTTTATTGATTTTAAATCTCAAGGACCAAAGTTATATGTCATGAAAATCTCAGGGACCATTTTAGCTAAAAAGCCAACTAACTTAAATATATATACAAGCCCTTTATGCAAAGGGATCCCCATTTTTTTTTTCAAAAAATGGGGATTAGGTGTGAGGCCAACTCCACATCAAACTTCAATGAACCTTACAAAAATTCAATTCAATCCGAAACCATTTGCCTATTTAGTTATCAAGATAAAATTTCATTGTTTCTTATATAACAAAGTATTCGTTAATTTCTTTGAACTCAATTAGATGTCTTAAACATTTCTGATTTAGCTAATACTTTGTAAGGATGATCTATGAGGTGCAACTTGAAAAATAGATGATTTGGATCGTTAAAGTTTGATGTGGTGTGGACTCCACAACTAATCCCCATTTTTATAAAAAAATGTGGATTCCTTCCCTTAAAGGTTTCCTATACATATACAAAGCCTTTAAGGGAAGAGATCCCCAATTTTTAATCCCTTTGCATAAAGGGCCTATATATATAGGAAAGAAATCCTTTCCGGTTCCCTTCCACCAAGTCCACCAAGGCCACAAATCCGGTTACATAAGAAAAATAGTGATCAAATTATCTAATATATATATATATATATATATAATATTCAAAATGTACACATAAATTAACAAAGTACAATAATAAAATCCGAATACAAGTCTATTGTGGTGGTAGTGGCAAGGGATATGTTTCGATAGCGTCCTAATCCTCAACTTTAGCTGTCAAAGTCTTGACGATTACCTACAAAAAAAAATAGTCAAATCACAAAAAATTGGCATAATCTCCCCTAAAATTGGTATACCCCAAATCCGACGCCAAACTCCACTCCTTATCCTATACTTGACCCCAAACCCTGCACTAAACTCAAAAACACATATTAATGAAAAAAAGTTAAAATTTGGGGAGAATATTCTTTTTGGCAGGATTGAGAGTGAGAGAGAATGAGAGGGAGGAGTGAGTGTGAGAAAATTAGAGGAGATAGTGAGAGACAGATGAGAGAGACAGTGGGAGTGAGAGATAGTGAAGAGAGAGAAGAGAGATTAAGTGAGAGGAGTGAGTGTGAGAGAGAGGGTTGGATTTGGGAAAAAGGAAAGCGAGAGGAGAGATAAGAGTAGAGAAAGACATTGGGAAAATGGTGGAGGAGTTATTTTGGTTTTAAAAGCCGTATCACTTTGCACAACAAAGGATACAAGTTTGCTCGACAAAATATTGGTCGCGCAAAGTCTTAAAAAAAAATTTCCACGTCCCATTTTTGGTGCCCACCCAAATTTTTAAAGTTTTGCTCAGCAAAGTGTTGGTCGTGCAAAGTCTTAAAAAAAAAAAAAAAATTCCGCATCCCATTTTTGGTTTCCGTCCAAATTTAAGGATTATGTGTGACCAAATATTGGTTAGTCCTGCAAAGTTTATAAAAAATAAAAAAGAAAATAATTTTATTTTACAATTTAAAATATAACTAAATTAAAATAAATAAGGTTTAGGCGACCAAATGTGTGACAGCCCGTCCCGGACTTTTTGTACCGTAGGGACGAAATGACGGTTTTGCCCCTAGTATGTTGTTTCGTTGTGTGGTTGTTTTTGGTTTTTGTTTGGCTGATTTTGGACCACACACACACTCCCACATTCCCTCACCCTTTTCCTTGTCCCGTATCATTGTCCATTTCCCTCTCTCTCTCCCATTCCTATCCCCATATGTACGGACACACCCAAAAACCATTGAAACCTTCACAGATCGAGGAAACAAATTACATATTCGTGCTCGTGAGGTCCTTAGGAGTTCAACCATACCAATTTCAAGTAAGGATACCTTCGTTTTCATGTCAAACTCGGGATCCCCCGATTTGGTCATTGTTCATGCACACGTTAATTCTTGTGTTTTTGGGAATTTCAAGCTTGTAGGAAGCTTGGTGAGGTCCTTAGGAGGCTTGGGGTGGTTCGTTTAAAGGTTTTGGACGTCGGGATCGTGAGTTACAAGTTTGGACGGAGTTGGTGGTGTTTTCCCGGCAAGATTCCGTGGGCTTTAGTGCTTTAAAGTGGTATGGATTTGTTCCTCTTGTTGTAAGCTTCATTTTGGTACCAATTTTGTGAAATTTGGTTGAAAAACGAAGAAGTTACAAGGTTTTAAAAATTTCCCGGTTTTCTGGCACCGTCGAAATTTCCCGGTTTTCCGGCGCCGGCGACAGCGCCGAAGTTTGGCTGGAGAAGTTGATGGAATATTCCGTCATTTTGAACTGAATATTCCTAACGGCATTAACGGCATCAGTTAGATTTAACGGAATATTCCTAACACCGTTAGTGTGCCAGGCACGTGCCTGTGTGTGGGCGGCGTGTGTGGCCGTGCCTTGGCTGGCGCGTGGGGGCGCGTGCGGCGTCGAAATTTTTTTCTAAAACTATAGGGATGTTCCTGAGGTTGAGTAGATCACGTTGGTGTATTCATACACCCCATTTGAGCATTGTATGAGAAGTTATTTCGTAAGGTTGGTTATGTGCTTTAAAATTAACGTTTTTATAGTTGTTTCGCATATAGCTGAGACTTATCCCAAGGACGAGCGCGGTCACTCGAGGCAAGGAGGTTACAACCCTTCTACATATCAGTGAGTGGGCTTTTGGTTTTTAGTATATACCTCTTTGACGGCTTGCTTCCATTCAGGCTTCACTCCCCTACCCCTATCTCTAAGGGGCCGTAACTTTTCTTGGCTTAGGCTTCCAACTGAACTGACTTTATGGCCTTGCCACCCGCTTTTCCCGGAAAGTGAATTGAAACGTTTATACGTTTATATGCCATGCATATTGTTTGCCGTTGATTATACATTATTAGTTGCATATCTATATCTGTGTTTGGTGTTGCGAATGCACAGGCAAGTGCCAAGTAAGTTATGGTTTATATTTATTGTTCAGTAGTGATATGAGATGCATAGGGAGTTCATAACCTGCACCCCCGGTGTTAGTGCTCCCGCCCAAAGTTAGGCACAGTCCTTCACATGATGTTCACCTCCCACACCACACGCTCATCTTGGATCCAAGTTAGGTGCACAGTCCTGTCGTACAGACCACTTTAGGTGTTTCCGACTCGTAGGTGACCCGCGATTATTCGCCCAGCCTTCACGTGATCGTAGCACTTGAGTGTACTTATTATACACCCAGTCCTGTCGTATAGATCACTTTAGGTGGTTCCGACTCGTTTGCAGGTATAGTTAGTGAGATGGAGATTTAAGCTCTAAATTCAGCCATACAGGTCACGTTAGGTGACTCCGGCTAACAGATTACATGGCATTGTTTGGCATTACCTAAGTACTTGCATTCTGTTTAGAGGCATTTGACATGGCATATTTCTGAGCATGACTTATATATATATGTATATTCTATTTTCTAGGAAGTATACAGGTTTTACGGCGAGGGGTTAGAACTTTGTTTATGAAATGGTTTTTGAAAAGCTTTGTTTTTGCCCACTCACGCTTTCTATTTTGCGCCCTTCCAGGTTCTAGTTGGCTAGCACTTTTGGTGGCTCCCCAGAGGATTTTCCCGGCATATCTGACAGATTATCACCAGTGTAGGACCACCTTTAGGTGTGTTTTGTAGTGTTATTTCTCCCGGACTGCATTAGGTCTTCGTGCTCTTAACTTTATTTATTCGTACTTTATTTTTATCTATTAGCTTCCGCACTGTGCACATGGTTACGTCACTTCCACGTGACGGCCAGCATGCCCTGATTTCGGTCGGGGTGTGTCAAAATGTGTATTCGTCACGCAAAGAAAAAATAAAAAAATAATTTAGTTTAACAATATAAAATATAATAATAAATAAAAAAATAAGTAAATAACGGTTAGGTGACAAAATATTGATAGTCATCGCGCAAATTTTTTAAAAATTAATAAAAACTTATGAAAACAACTATATTTTAAAATTTATAATATAAAATAAATTGGTTTGCGTGACGCATGTATATAGCTACAATTATATGAATAAACCAAAAATCACGATTTAATGGTTATTTTAACTCCTATTTTGATGATTTTTTTTTATAGCTACACTCCTTGACCTTATATGAATATAATGAATGAATTTGATCTTCAATTTAACATATTTACACTAATGGATACCACAAAATGTTATGTTATACTTAATAAAAGTATAAATAAACTCTAACTGTTAGTGAGTCTATTGTTTTGATGGGATACGCATTCTACGAAACTAGTTTCAACGATCCAACCGTCAAATTTGTTTGTATATACTTGAAGATCGCATAGCCAAAAATTGTAATAAAAAAAAGAAAAAAAAAATTCAGAGATCAAGTAATAGGGCAAAACTTTTCGACAGTTATAAATGAAAAATCACGATTTAACGGTTATTTCAACTCCGATTTTGATGATTTTTTTTATAGCTACACTCCTTGAACCTATTTGAATAGAATGACTGAATTTGATCTTCAATTTAAAATATTTACATTAGTGGATATAGGCCTGACAATTCCTGATATGACCCGATAACCCGATATGACACAACTCGAAATTAACAGGTGTTCGGGTTGACACAATAATGAATGGGATCGTTATCGGGTAACCCGATAAGCACCTGTTAAGATAACGGGTTTGTTCGGGTACACACGTGGATAACACGATACACGATAAGCAGAATATTAATTTAATAATTTTATAACCCTAAAAAAAATACTATAATAATTATATATATTAATTTAACACTTTTATACCCCTAAAAACTATAATAATTACATATATATATATATATATATTAATTTAGCTATAATAATTATATCCCCAAAATATTAACTATGATAATTATATTTATACCCCCAAACTGGCAGGATCAGCGGATGACCCGCAAGAGGGGATCTTCCTGCCCCTCTCTGCCCTGTGTGTGGTCTGACTCCCATTTGCTTTGTTTGAAAACTTCGTTTATTTGTCCAGCCACTTCACCATGCGCTATTATATATTCATGCTCTTACTTTGGGCCCAAAATATTAACTATAATAATTATATATATATATATATATATATTACATTTTAAATTAATTTTTATACCCCTAAAATGTCACATCCCGTCTTTGGGGGGACCACTTCCCCGGGCCGCTCCACCACCGTAGCATGATATTGTCCGCTTTGGGGTCTGACCACGCCTTAACGGTTTTGTTTTTGGGAACTCACACGAGAACTTCGCGATAGGTCACCCATCCTGGAAATGCTTTCGCGCGCTACTCGTTTAACTTCAGAGTTCCCATGGAACCCGAAGCCAGTGAGCTCCTAAAAGCCCTCGTGCAAGGTAGGGATGGTAATATACATATAAGGATCACTCCCCTGGGCGATGTGGGATGTCACATAAAAACTATAATAATTATATGTACAAAATAAATAGATTCAAATCTACTTAACATACACACACACACACACACCATTGAATTTGATGGGATACGAATTATACGAAACTAATTTCAAGTTTCAACGATCCAACTGTCAGATTGCATACGCCAAAAATTGCAAAAAAAAAAAAAAACATTTAGAAATCAAGTAACGGGACAAAACTTTTTGACGGTTATAAAAAGAAAAATCACGATTTAATGGTTATTTTAACTCTGATTTTTATGATTTTTCATAGCTACACTCCTTGACCCTATATGAATACAATGAATGAATTCGATCTTCAATTTAAAATATTTACACTAGTGGATATCACAAAATCTTATGTTATACTTAATGAAAGTATGAATAAACTCTTAAGTGTTAGTGAATCTATTGTTTTGATGAGATACGCATTCTAGGAAACTAGTTTCAATGATCCAACTGTCAAACATGTTTGTATATACTTCGATATCGCATACGCCAAAAATTGCAAAATACAAACATTCAGAGATCAAGTAACAAGACAAAACTTTTCGATGGTTATAAAACGAAAAATCACAATTTAACGGTTATTTTAACTCCGATTTTGATGATTTGTTACAGCTATACTCCTTCAGCCTATATGAATACCATGAATGAATTTGATCTTCAATTTAAAATATTTACACTAGTAGATATCACAAATCTTATGTTATACTTAATGAAAGTATGAATAAACTCTTAAGTGTTAGTGAATCTAGTGTTTTGATAGGATACGCATTCTAGGAAACTATTTTCAACAATCCAACCGTCAAACATGTTTGTATATACTTCGAGATCGCATACGCCAAAAATTGCAAAAAACAAACATTCAGAACTCAAGTAACAGGACGAAACTTTTCGACAGTTATAAAACAAAAAAATCACGATTTAAAGGTTATTTTAACTTTGATTTTGATGATTTTTTACAGCTACACTCCTTGACCTATATGAATACAATGAATGAATTCGATCTTCAATTCAAAATATTTACACTAGTGGATACCACAAAATCTTATGTTATACTTAATGAAAGTATGAATAAACTTTTATGTGTTAATGAATTTATTGTTTTGATGGGATACGCATTCTAGGAAACTAGTTTCAATGATCCAACCGTCAAACATATTTGTATATACTTTGAGATTGCATACACCAAAAATTGCAAGAAACAAACATTCAGAGATCAAGTAACGGGACAAAACGTTTCGATAGTTATAAACGAAAAATTAGTATTTAACGGTTATTTTAACTCCAATTTTGATGAATTTTTATAGCTACACTCTTTGACCCTATATGAATACACTCTTCGATTTTAATAATTATATATATATATATATATATATATATATATTAATTTAACAATTTTATACTCCTAGAAACTATAATAATTATATATATATATATATATATTAAATTAAATTTAAAAAATTGATGACCATTGGATCGGTTGAGATTTAATCTCAGCCATCCATTGTAGGCTATCCTTCTTTTCTCTCTCATTAACTCAAAGACTCAAATCTTTCTCTCTATCTCTCTCGATCAACCTCATGCGGCGTCCCACCCTCACCTCAGTCTTCAGTCTCAGTGATCTTACTGGCTCACCCTCCTCATCGTCCTCGACCTCACCCAGATTGTCACCTTCACTCAGTCACTCTGTTAGTCCTCGCTCCTCACCTAAATCGCGACTTCATTGGTTCACCCACTGTCTATACCAGTACCACCCAAATTCGGCTCCTGAATCGAGCTCTCGGTCTCAGTCCGCACTCCTCCTCACTACACAAGGTAAAAAATTCCTGCAATAAACTCAAGGGTTTCTGAATTAGGGTTTTTGGAATTAGGAATTTCTGAAATTAGGGTTTCTAAATTAGGGCTTTTGGAATTAGGAATTTCTGAAATTAAGGTTTCTAAATTGGAGAAGGTTAATTTGCTTCATGATTTCTTTGCTTAGTTTGTTGTGTTGATCTATTTGCTATAAATAATAATCACGCCTTTGGAACTAGGAATTTCTGAAATTAAGGTTTCTAAATTGTAGAAGGTCAATTTGCTTCATGATTTCTTTGCTCAGTTTGTTGTGCTGATCTATTTGCTATAAATAATAATCACAACTGTTTGGTTACATATTGCAACTTGCAAGCTACCTACATAACCAGATTAAGTATTTGGTCTAGACAATTGTTGATCTAAACTTGCGAAGAATCCCTTGGCCAAATATTGAACTTTAGAGTTAAAACGTAATTGTTTTGTGAAGTTTTGCAAATTATAGTATACCTTTTTGCTAATTTGAATAGTGTACGTTTTGTAAATTATAGTTTTTGGCTAATTTGAATAGGGAAGTGTTATTGGCACTCCAAAAATCTCATTCTACACTCCTCACAAGTGTATTTTTCTTTCCAAATATAGAAAGTTTGGAGTGTAGAATGAAATTTTTGGAGTGCCAATAACAATTCCCTTTGAATATAGTGTACCTTTTATAGCAGTATATTATATATAAAGATGTTTACTGTTTTCCAATGCAATTGATAGGGATATGGGAAATTTGCTTACTGTTTGCTTACTATTTGCCAGTGTAATTATATATGTGAAATTGAAATGGATATGTGAATTTGAAATGGATAAGGTATGAAATTGGTATGAGCAAGATTTTACAATTTTGTTTTTCTTTCTTGAAGCAATGGATGTTGTAGAGCAAGATTTTACGAACCTTAGTGATGGAGGGTCAGTTGAAGTGACAATGGGAATACAACCTAATCATGGAAGTGAAAATATAGAAGATACAAATACAAGTCTGGCCAAGAAAAAGGTTAGAGTGATCAAATTAGGTAAGCGAACACTCAGGTTTCCTGTTTGGAAAACTTTAAACAAATTGACTACTGTTTTTGAAAATGGTAAAAGTCGTGCTCAATGTAAAGATTGTAAGAAACTGGTAATAGATGATAGTCATAATGGGATGGGTAATATGAATAGACATTTGAAAACATGCCCTGGAAAGACTAGTGGATTATTGTCGGTGTCTGAATTTTATTCCCAAAACTTTGATCCTGTGGTATTTTGTGGTTTATTGGTAGAGGCCATCATCAAGCATAATCTTCCTTTTAGTTTTTCTGAATATAAGGGAATTAGGGCTTTGTTTGCATATATATCTCTTGATATTAAATTACCATGCAAAAATACAATTAAAGCCTGTGTGTTGAGGATGTTCAAAAATGAAAAACAAAGGCTTCATAATTTGTTAGGCTCAGTTGAAGGTAGAATTTATTTGACATCAGACTTGTGGACCTCGCAATGCACTGATGGGTATCTTGCTCTTACTACTCACTTTGTAGACAAAGATTGGAAATTGCATAAGAGAATTTTAAGTTTTTGTCACATGCGTCCTCTTCATACTGGTGTTGCATTATCTAAGAAAATTAATGGATTGGTGACTAAGTGGGGGATTGAGAAGAAGTTATTTTCTATTACTTTGGATAATGCTTCTTCAAATATTTATTTTGTTAGCATTTGGAAGAATCAATTGAATCTTAGAAGTCTTCGCGTGATGATTGGTGACTTCTTTCATATGCGTTGTTGTGCTCATGTCTTGAATTTGATAGTTCAAGATGAACTTAAAGAAATTGATTATTCGGTGATAAAGATTCGCGAATGCATCAAGTATATAAAAGGCTCTGAGGCTAGGAAACTAAAGTTTTATGAATGTGTTAGACAAGTAGGGATATTGGATAGTATGAAAGGGTTGAGACAAGATGTCCCTACTAGATGGAACTCAACCTATATTATACTAGATAGTGCAATTTTCTATTGATATGCTTTGATTCATTTAGGGTTGAGTGATTCCAATTTTAGTAGTTGTCCTTCTTCAAAAGAGTGGAATAAAATAATGAAGATTTCCAACTTTTTGGCGTACTTTTATAAGGTTATGTGCTTATTCTTTGGGACAAAGTACCCTACATCAAATTTGTTCTTCTCTAAGGTGTTCGTAATCCAACTTCAAATTAAGGTAGCCATGGATGACTCTGAAAATTTCATGAATAAGATGGGGACTTACATGTACATGAAGTTTGAGAAGTATTGGTCAGAGTACAGTTTGATTTTGGCAATTGCAATTATCTTAGACCCTCGTTATAAATTGCATTTTGTGGATTGGGCTTACACAAAGCTTCATGGTGTGAATTCGGTCAAATTTACAAAGGTTAATAACAAATTGAATGTTCTTTTGGTGTGTACTTGGAAAAACTTCAGCATCTTGATAATTGAAATACTTCAATGAATTCAGTGCCTAATCATCAAACATAATCTATAGATGTTCTCTTTGAGGTAACCTAAGTTTGTTTTTATTTACTTTATATATTTGTAGATTGTAGTAGTTGTACTATAAAGTGTTGATATTATATTTGAAATTGACATGATGCATGATTTTTTATGATGTAGGATTTTGATAATAATTACAGTGGTTCAAGTTCGATTAAAAAAAATGCATTGCAGAAGTATTTGGAGGATAAAAGAATAGATAGACAAGTAGACATAGATGTTCTTTCTTGGTGGCAAATGGAGCGTTTTCATTATCCGATACTTTCTCAGTTAGCACGAAATGTGTTAACAATTCCCATTTCAACTGTTGTATTAGAATCTGCATTTAGTATTGGGGGTAGACTACTAGATCAGTATCGTAGTTCATTGTTACCAGAAACAGTTCAAGTTTTGTTGTGCACACGAGATTGGCTATTTGGAAAAGGAGGTAATATATTTTTATATGGTATAATACTATTGTTTTATTTCTTTTCATAATTATTTTGGTAAACTTCTCATAATTTGAATGATTTTTAATGTTTGGTTTTTCTATACTTAATTTATGTGGAAGAGAACTCTGACGTGGAAAACCTTACTGAAAACATCATCAACATAACTCTTGAAGGCAATAAATCAAGCCAGAGTTCCAATGCACTTTCCTCATGATGATCGATGTAAATTGAGGATTTTGTAAAAGGAATAACATGCAAGCTTTGAGTTCTATTGGCAAGGTTTAAACTTTTGAAAAAGGCTTCGCAACCTCGAAAACAAAAACTCTTTCATTTTGCATATCTTTGCACATTTAATATTTGTAATAGATTAGTAGTGTACGGATTTTTTTTATTAGGCTCTTATTTTCGAATGTAGATGTAGTACTTAAAACGACAAATGTGTTTTAATGTTTTTGAAGTAATATTTATGTGGCAATGTGTGGTATGTGCAAATTTAAGAAGAAAAAAATATTTTTCTTAACGGGTCATAACGGATCGGGTCACTATACCCGTTGGGTAAAGTGACCCAACCTGTTAAGGACCCGTTAAGATAATGGATGTGAGACGACACGACTTGTTAAGATAATATGTGTTACACGAAAACGACACGAACATGATAGACACGACCCATTTGCTAGGCCTAAATGGATATCACAAAATCTTATGTTATACTTAATAAAAGCATAAATAAACTTTTAAGTGTTAATAAATCTATTGTTTTGATGGGATACAGATTATACGAAATTAGTTTCAACGATTCAATCGTCAAACTTGTTTGTATATACTTCAAGATTGCATATGCCAAAAATAGTAAAAAAAAAAACATCAGAGATCAAGTAATGGGACAAAACTTTTCGACGGTTATAAACGAAAAATCACGATTTAACGGTTATTTCAACTTCGATTTTGATGATTTTTTTTATAGCTACAATCCTTGACCCCATATGAATATAATGACTGAATTTGATCTTCAATTTAAAATATTTACATTAGTGGATACCATAAAATCTTATGTTATACTTAATGAAAGTATAAATAAACTCTTAAGTGGTAGTGAATCTATTGTTTTAATGGGATACGCATTCTATGAAACTAGTCTCAACGATCCAACTGTAAAACTTGTTTGTATATACTTCAAGATCATATACACCAAAAATCGTAAAAAACAAACATTCGGAGATCAAGTAAATGGGACAAAACTTTTTGACGGTTATAAACAAAAAATTACGATTTACGGTTATTTCAACTCCGATTTTGATGATTTTTTATAGCTACACTCCTTGAATCTATATGAATAGAATGACTGAATTCGATCTTTAATTTAAAATATTTACATTAGTGGATGCCACAAATGTTATACTTGATGAAAGTATAAATAAACTTTTAAGTGTTAATGAATCTATTGTTTTGATGGGATACGCATTCTACGAAACTAGTCTGAACGATCCAACCGCCAAATTTATTTGTATATACTTCAAAATCACATATGCCAAAAGTCATAAAATAACAAACATTCAGAGATCAAGTAACGGGACAAAACTTTTCGACGGTTATAAACAAAAAATCACGATTTAACAGTTATTTCAACTTTGATTTTAATGATTTTTTACTGCTACACTCCTTGACCCTATATGAATATAATGACTGAATTTGATCTTCAATTTAAAATATTTACGTTAATGGATACCACAAAATCTTATGTAATACTTAATGAAAGTATAAATAAACTTCTAAGTGTTAGTGAATCTATTATTTTGATGGGATACACATTCTACGAAACTAGTTTCAACGATCAAACTGTCAAACTTGTTTTTATATACTTCAAGATCATATACGCCAAAAATTGCAAAAACCAAACATTCAGAGATCAAGTAATGGGACAAAACTTTTCGACGGTTATAAACGAAAAATCACGATTTAACGGTTATTTCAACTCCAATTTCAATGATTTTTTACAGCTACACTCCTGGACCCTATATGAATATAATGAACTAATTCAATTGTTAATTTAAAATATATTTTTCTAACAAAAATCCGATCCAAACTACAATAATATATTTTTCTAACAAAAACCCGATCCGAACTACAACAATAAATTTAAAGCTAGTTAATAAATATATATACTCTTCAATTTCTTAAGTATTATAAGTACAAAATAAAAAATGAAAATAAATTAGTTTAGGCGACGAAATATTTGAATTAAATCGCGCAAAGATTTAAAAAAATAATTTTTTTTTAATTTATTTTTGTAAAGACTTTGTGCGACAAAGTTTAAAGTTTTGTCGCGCAAAGTGAATTTACACGATGATGTGTTTTTTTGTTGCACAAGACTTTGCGCAACGAAGTTTAGAATTTTGCTGTGCAAAGTCATTTCGCAAGACGATGTTGTTTCATCGTGCAAAATTTCGTCGCGCAAAGTGACTTTGGATGACGATGTGTGTTTCGTTGCGCAAGGTTTTTTTTTTTGTTTTTTTTATTTTTTATTTATTTTTTTTTTTTTTAGTGGAAGGGATCCAGAGAGGATCCCTTTCCATACATATAATATGTTGCTCGTGGAAATAAGTGGCATCCTCTTTCCTGGCCTCGTGTGTGTTAAGCATGGCACGCGTTCTATGCACTTCCATTCATTTTTTTAATCTTCTCATTTTCTGCTATTTCCCTTTCTTATACTTTAGAAGCAAAAGTACTGTTTTACGTTACAAGGAGAGTGTGCTGTGTTTTCCTTCTACATTTGAGTTTCAAATTTTATTTTCAAATTCAGTCTTTTAAATAAATTAAAATATCACTCGAATAAAAATGTGGTTTAAACATATAATTCTCTAATGTTACGAATGAAAATTGATCACAGAAGTGAAGTTTCAACGACCCAAATAGCATGAATGCATAAGCATTCTCATATAACCCGAAGAAGACAACACTTAAAGAGAAACAATTTCCACACTCTTTTTTCTGAATATTCCTGCTAATGGAAAGAAGAATGCAATGAGAATGATCAAGAAGGGCCGGACCTCTCTTGGTTGACCGAAGGCCCTGAACATGTTGGTGGTTTTTAACCATAGGTATCTTGCCAGGAAGTTGGTGGGCTCATCATGAATTAGGTCGGGGTGATTGTTTTTGTCATTTGATTTTATATATTTGATCCAAATGTGAAAAATGAAGAAGAGTGTGAAAGGGAGAGAGAATGGAGACGTGAGGGTGTACTAATAGTAACTTGAAGATGTAACACCATAAGGGTGTACTAATAGTAACTTAATTAATTAGGTTTTTAAACCACATAGATCTCTCTACCAACAGAAGACACAAGCCCACACTCGCAGTAGAAGTTGGCAAGTCGTTTTCTAAGCCATTTGATTGTAATGCATATTTTATTTCTTTTTTAACAGAAACCCGTTTTAAATTAAGCAATTAAGTACAGCAGCTACATTTTGATAACAAATGATGAGGAATATAAATGACGCTGTTTATATATATATACCTTACATGGCCATCGCACTTTCTAAGAAAATTAATCAGTACAATATGTTAGCTTTGCCTCATCTATTTTCAACCATTGGATTGTCCGTAGATCAAGATCATTTAAACCATGAGTACAGCAGCTACTTCTGCAGTGATCAAACTGCAGACTCATTCCTTCACGTACTTCCATCTCATCAGCCACGGGTTGAGCTTGATCGTTCCACAACATCCACACCACTCAGAGGCGAGGATTCCAGCGTTTCCCCGATGGCTAAGAAGCTCCATACTGCTAGTGAGCATGATCGTCGCAAGAAGATCAACAACTTGTACTCCTCACTGCGTTCATTGCTTCCTGCGGATCAAGCGGTATGTACCAAATGAATTCTTTCCTTAATTTCAAATTAGGTATTAGTCACTAGAAAATTACCAAATTCTGCATAATCACAGTTGTGAAACTACATGTGATTGTTACAGAAAAAACGAAGCATTCCGAATACCATTTCGCTTGTACTGAAATACATACTAGAACTCCAAAAGCAAGTGGAGGCACTAATTCGAAGGAGGGAGGAACTCTTATCGAGAGCTTCTAAGGAAGATGATATGCATGAGGAGAAAAAAATAAAACGCACAGCTCGGAGTTCACTATCTGCTGATTCAATCTACCGTCTTAACGATAGAGAAGTAGCAATTCAAATATCCACCTTTAAGATCCACATCAATCTATTGTCTGAGATCTTACAACATCTGGAGGAAGAGGGGCTTCAAGTAAAAAATGCTTCTTCCCTTGAGTCCTATGGAGGGAGGGTCTTCTATAACTTGCATCTTGATCAGGTATGTTTTGTAATGCTACCTAATTAACTTATTTTGATTCCTGTAATTTCTATACAGCAATCCATACTTACCAATTTATCAGTATGAATTATATACAGGTAGAAGGAACATACAGATTAGAATTTGAGAATTTAAGCAAGAAGCTTATGTCCTTATGACAAAAGGCAAGAATTATTCCTATGGGAATTTTGGAGAAGACTAGCCTCAACCATGAGAGGTTATGTCAAACTCAAGTAAAGGTACTAGTTGAAAGTTCAAACCAAACCTTTATGTTCAGTAGCGCGCCATGAGAGAAAATTGGTTGCCGCCGACATCCCTACCAAAGGACAGTTTAATTGTATAAAATTGCATGCCTATTGATAGGATTTTACCACCTATAAAAGTAGGTGAAATACTAAAAATACTTGCAAAAAAACAAGGTAATTACAATAAGAATACTCATGCAAGGTCGTTTCTACCGAAACTATTTAAAAATAATATAATGTAAAAACAAATCTTAATTGTTGCAGTCCTATTAGATTATGAATGTGATTGTGTAAATCCTATCATATCTAGGATACGTCTTGGACTAGATATTATCCTATTAGAGTTGTAATTCTATTGGAATAAGAAATTTACCTTTTCTACCACTATAAAAAAAAGGCATAATGGGTTGGCATAACTTACACCTCACAAATACACATATCTTTCTTCTCTCCTTGTGCCGCCTGCCCCCCTCTCTTTGTCCTTTATATTGTTCAATAAATTAGGCCTACAACATCAACTAATTAATTGAAAACAAATTTGGAAAAGATTGATTTTAAGGCCTAAAAATAATAAAGACAAATTTTAATTTAAAACTATTAAAGAAACCAGCAAAGTAAGGAAAACAAAAGAAAACGGTTTTTGAAAAATCAAGTTGTAAAAGCACTAAGGGTTCCACCATCACCTTAACAGTTCTCTCAATTACTTATGACTTACACATGTATCTTTTGAAGGCTAGATTTTCCTAATACATGCTCTACTTGGACCCCCAAACTAGAATGTATATCAAACATACAATCCGTATGTGGTATTCAGATTAAATCTAAACATGCAAGACTCATTAAGTTTTATGAAAACCTTTTGAAAAACCATGCAACTCTTAAGACATGATATTCATCCTAAATGAAATTACAACTATTAATCATAAGAAGCTTTCATCAATTTTAGGGACAGTCATCCAACCAAAATTGCATCAAATTACTTTTCTAAATATCCTAATTGTAGCTAAGCATTAAGACAAATAAATAGTTTCAACACAGTGATTAATAATTGAAAACTTGCATGCATAATATCATAAATAAATGGAAAAGAAACTACATATTTTTGTCAAGACTCGTGACCTCACCCTACAAAGAAAAATTAGTAACGCATATTCATAATTAAAATGAAAGGAAATTTTATTGAATAGAAAAGGATGGAAAGCACCTTGCAAGAAGAATACAAATCATCAAAGCTTAGCCAAGTTTTCCAAATTGATGCATAGCGAATCTTAATGGCTAAATAGCCTTATTTATACTACTACAAAATAAAATCCTTCCTATAAAAGGTCTTCTAAAAACTAGGAAACAAAATAAATTAAGAGAAACTAGGAAACAATCTCCTAGTCAAACATGGAGAAAGTACCAGCAAAGAAAACAACCACGTTAGGGCCTTAGACACACCTCCAAAACAGGCCCAAGATGACTCTTTTTAAAACTTAAGATGTCTTAAACATATTTGTAGAGGAGCACGAACACAAAAGATAAGGGTGGGCATAAAAATTGAGAAATCGTGAAACCGAACTGAATTGAATGAAAAAAAATTGTAAAAAACCTGGTTGACCAAAACTGTTCAAACTTGAACAAAAATCGAGCCGAACTGGTTTAAAACAGATCCAGTTCCGGTTTTTAATTCTTAAGAACCATAGGAACTGCACCAAACCATCTATATTAATTTATTTTAAATCTAATTCTTTAACCCTTGTTTTATTTAAATACTAAGCCCTAACTAAAAACCTATATAAAAACTTCTAAGGCCCAAAAGTCAAACCCTTGGTAATTACCTCACCTCATCCATTCAACTATAGCCGTCATTTCACATTCCAATTTCCATCCCTCTCTCTCTTCTCTTCTTTCCCTCATTCATCTTTATGCATTTACACTTTAATTTCATTTTAGGATGTACACTTTGGTCTTGATCTAAGACTTTCTATTCTTTGATTCATATTTATATGTACACTTTAATATTTCGATCACAAATCTTGTAGATCTAGTAGTGGGAACTCAAATTTGCTTGAATTTGTGGTTGATATATCTGTTTGGTATTGGAAGTAGAAGATTAAATATATATAACTTTGGTTAAGAGGAATGGCACTGAGTCGATCTGTTGATATTTTTCAATCATAGTCACCAGTTTAGACGCCAAAATACCCAAAAAAGCCCAAAATGTCACTTTAATAGCTTGGTGTGTTGGTCATTTATTTCATCCTCATAAAATAACCGCTTGGTAGAAAAATATGAAATTTTGATACGAACAAGCTGAGAGAATCACGAACATCCTTCAATTGAAATCACTCCAAAATTCATCCGTTTGAATACTTTTTGCTCAAGAGGAAATCACAAGTCCTACATTGGAAATATAATTCAAGGTATCAAAATTCAACCAAAATAATCAATAAATTATAACTAATAGGATAAACTGTATAATATAAAATCGACTCATCATCTATCATCTTATGAGCATTGTTCTAAAATTCCCTAGTTAGCGCATCGTAGGCCCTGCCTATAGGCGGTTGGCCACCATCCTAATTACTTTCTATGCATTTGAAAATTAAGAAAGGGTGTCTAAGTCGGCTTAGGCGTCCACTAGCCCGCTTAGGCCTCCACCTAACCTGCTTAGGTGCTCACTTAACCCACTTAGATAAAAAATCAATAACTTTCATTTTACATTTTATTTTTTTAATAAATTATAAGAGACTTGTTAAATACTTGGATGAATACTCGTTATATGTCTGTTCCCCATGTGTTTAATATGTTCTAATACTTTATAATCTACATGTTGTTGCAGGCTTATTTGACCGAACTGTATAAAGGATAGAGAAAGAGAGGGGGCTAGCGGCGATAGAGAGAAAAGAGAGATATGTAATTCTGAGGTGTGTGTTGTATCACCCCTTTATACCTTTATTTATAGTAGTAGGATGGGTAGAATCCTTACCCTAATAGGATTACATCTCTAAAAGGAATTAAACTACTAAAGGGAATATACAAAATACTCCTAGATACATTAGGATTTACACAATTACATTCCTAATCCAATAGGACTGCAACACTCCCCCTTGAGTGTGTAAATACTCAAACCAAATGTCGCATCAGATCTTTAGAAGATGAGGTAGATTAGTTGATGAAGTCGTCGGCACAACGAGTGAATGCGAGTCTCAGATATAAGAAAGTAAGTATGCATTGGTAGTAAAACTCACAAAACCTCGCAATGGTAAAACCCAAGGCATGGGGAAAACCCGTAGACTAAAGAGAAAAGTGAGAAGTATGCATAATGTCTAAAACAAAAGTCAAACAGGACGAAAGTAGTGAACTCAACGAAGTATGATCATCCCATGATGGATACCTTGTCAAAACCTTGTTAGGTAGCCAAAACCAGTGGGAAAAATGCTCCTAATTGTAGGAAAAAGAGTGCATTAAGATCAAGTAAGAATGCTTCTGGATTCTCCCCCTGAATTAGACATAACTTCCAAATAAGAGAACTACAAGCAATTCAACTCAGATAATTTACGCATATCGATTCTTTGGATGAGCTTCTCAAAAATCGACTTGGGCAATGACTCACTACTACAATATTAGCTTTAGGTGTTGGATGATGGTGGTGGTTTAATAAGCCATTATGTCAGATAAAAGATATCCAACACATCATTCAGTTAGTGTTGGATAATAATGAAATCCTGTCGGCTATATTCGACATAAATTTCTGGTGGATATTTAGTGTCGGATACATCCGCCATAAAATTATTATAATTGCCAGTATTTTTGAATTCTTTTTTTTTTTTAAATATTTTTAACATATTCTGGCGGTTTTTAAGTTAATGGTGGCGGTTATAACCAACAGAAATTGACTATTTTATTATTTTAGTTTCTGGCGGTTATTATTTTATTATTCTGGAGGTTATAATCAACAGAAATTAATTATTCTATTTAAATACATATTATTTATTTATTTATTAAACCAAACAATTATAATTTTATTTTTTTAAATCTTAACAAAATTTTGGGAGGGAATTTTGGGGGGAATACTAGTTTTTCTGCAATATATATATATATATATATATATATATATATATATATATATGCAAGTTCTTCCTTGGATTCTCATAATCAAACTGGTGTAGGACAAGTTCTAATTCTACTGGTATTGACTCATCAACAGGTGGAAGAAGTCCGTGTTCCTCTTGGTTCAAATAATTCAACACAATGTTTGAATTATAAATTATGCAAAATGTTCGCCGATGATGAGTAGCTACCTTTCTTTGAGTCTAGCAATCTTGGTTTCCTCCCAAATATCTGCTTGTGTTTTCCTTATTCCAGGTCCTGTTGAAGTCGGCTTCTTGGTTTCATCCCAGGGGCTTTCAGGTTTTGTGGTGGCAGACAAATTGGGTTTTGGTGCTCTGTAGTCCCAGGTTTTACACCGCCAACGCTGCTTGATAGTTTATCATCAAAAGTTGGAGCTCTCTTGATAGATGGGGGTCGAAGTGGTGGTGGTGGTGGTGCAATTTGAGGTTTTATACTGTCAGGAAGGACAACCTTTTCTGGGTTCTCCCCAGTTGTGGCAATGCTTATTGGCACCTTACCATCTGGGTCTTCTTGTGCTGGAGTACTTTTCCTCTTACCTACACCTAATACAGAACATCTCGGTTCTAGCTTGAAAACCGAAAATTCGGTGTTTAGGGTCGTTAACACTCGGTTTTTATACTCGATATTTTTACCTAAGAATATTTTGGAAAATATTCCAGGTTCCGGCTTTGAAATTGCCGTTTCTTCCTTTCCGCTCGTGATCCTCACCAAAGTTTGTTTACTCTTATTGCCCGTCATTTCCTTGTCAGAGATGGCCAAATCGTCGGTTGATTAATGGCAAATGCAGCAGGTCATTGCAGTTGCTTGCTCCATTGCTCTGTTAGCATCGAAGTCTTGACTCATTTTTCTTGAGAGCTGTCTCTAGAACCGGTTCTGGGTTACCTTTTCTATGCAAGAAATAGTTTATATTTTTTTATTATTATTATATTTTCTGTCGGTTTTATCCGACACAAGTTCTGTTGGGTAGTATTTTGTGTCGGTTTTATCCGACACAATTTCTGTCGGTTTTAGTATTTTCTGTCGGTTATATCCGTCACAATTTCTATCGATTTTAGAGTATTTTCTATCAGAAAATTCATTTCCTGTCACTAGCAATTCTGTCGTTTATTATATCCGCCACTGCATCCATTTTCTATCAGATTTTGTTTAATATCCGATAGTAATATACGTTTCTTGTCAGTTATTATAGCGACACTAATAAATGACTTTGTAGTAGTGACTTGGTGAAAAGATTGGCTAGATTGTCCTTTGAACGAATTTTCTTGAATTCAATATTTTGATGTTGTTGTTGCTGGTGAGAATAAAAGAATTTCGACACTATGTGCTTGGTATTGTCTCCTTTGATGTATCCATTCTTTCACTGCTTGATACATGTTGCATTGTCTTCGAATATGTTCCATAATTGCTCTCAACCAAAAACATTATCGCGATGCTTCATACAGGGCGAGAATCTCAACATGGTTCGAAGAAGTCGCAAAGCGTTTGCTTGGTAGACCTCCAAGATATAACTATGTCTCCAATGGTAAAGACATGGCCCATTTGAGATCGTGCCGTATGTAGGTCAGACAGATAACCAGCATCTGCGTGACCAACGAGGCGTGAATCAACCCGAGGGCCAAGGGGGGCGGCAACACTCAAAGATTCACGGGTATAGAACAAGCCCAAATTCGTCATACCCTTAAGGTAACAAAAAATGTCTTTAACACCATTCCAGTGTCTGTGTGTAGGCGCATTACTGTATATAGCCAAAAGATTAACAACGAATAAGATGTCGGGTCAAGTACATTGGCCAAGTACAATAAAGCACCAATTACACTTAGGTATGGAACTTCAGGCTCCAAAATCTCTTCTTCATCCTCCTTGGGATAGAAGGGATCTCGTTTAGCATGTAGAATCCAAACGACCATTAGAGTACTCAAAGGCTTTGCTTTATCCTCATTAAAATGTCGCAACACCTTCTGGGTGTAGTTCGATTGATGTACTAGCATTCCATCTGAACAATGCTCGATCTCCAGCCAAGACAATATTGAGTTTTCTGAAGATCCTTCATCTCAAATTTCGATTTCAAGTGCACGACAATTTCCTCAAGCTTTGCAGGAGTTCCGATGAGGTTCATGTCATCGACATAAACTACAACGATCGCAAATCCGGAATATAACTTCTTTATGAACACACATGGGTATAGTTCGTTGTTCACGTAACCCTGACATGTCAAATATTCACTCAGATGGTTATACGATATCCGCCTGGATTGTTTCAATTCGTAGAGTGATCTTCTTAATCTAATAGAGAGAATGTTCTGTGGTCTAGAACTATTTGAACCAGTCAATGGAAGTCCTTCTGGAACTTTCATGTATATTTTGTATCTAGATTCCCATAGAGATACGTGGTTACCATGTCCATAAGCTGTGTATTCAATTTTTTAGAAATTACCAAATTGATTAGGTAGCGAAATGTTATAACGTCCATTACGGGGGAATACGTCTCATCGTAATCAATCCTAAGGCTTTGAGAGAAGCCTTGCGTTATGAGGTGTGCTTTGTATTGCACTATGTCATTCTTCTCATTACGATTGCTCACGAATACCCACTTGTAGCCTATGGGCTTCACATGTGGTGAAGTAGAAGCTATAGGCCCAAACACCTTATGTTTCGCAAGCGAATCGAGTTCGACCTAGATTGCTAGTTTCTAGTTTAACCAATCCATTCTACGTCAATGTTCATCAACGGAACGTGGTTCAATGTTATTGCTTAGCATGATGTCGAAAGCAACGGTATGCACGAATGCATTATCGACAATCATCTCATTCTTATTCCAAACCTCATCCAACACTACGTAATGGACCGAAATCTCATGATTCTCAGGAAGCTGGTATATCTCATTTAAAACATCACCGTAATATAGAATAACCTCATGCGTTGGAACAGATGAGTAAGCAATGGTCAGATTTAGACTAGGGTCACTAGTTTGTGTCGTTTTCCTCTTCCAAGGTTGTGAATCCTTTGAACTAGGAGGCCTGCCACGCTTTAGGGTAGGAGTGGGGTCTAGCCTTTCACAGCAGTCGATCAACGTAAGTTAAGTAAGTCCATCCTTGCAGGTGCATTTGCAAGGGGCATATATGATCTCGTCACATTTGCTAGATCAGTACAAGCATCCGTCATGCTTTGAGCAATGCTCTAAAGATCTAGAATATGATGCACTTCAATTTCAGACTGAGGGGTACGAGGATCTCAATGAGACATAGTGGGAGTAATCCACGAAAATTCGCGGCATTCTACAGGAACGTTAATGATCTTATCTCCCCTTAACGACGAGAAGACTGTCTCATCTAAGTGACAATCCGTAAAACGTGCGATAAAGAGATTTCCTGTCAAGGGCTCTAAGTAGCGAATAATTGATGGCGAATCATAACCGACATATATTCTCATTTTTCTTTGAGGACCCGTTTTGGTATGCAGTGGCGGTGTTATTGGCACATAAACTGTGCAGCCAAACACACATAAATGTGAGACGTCAGGCTCGTATCCAGTAACCAACTGTAATGGTGAATGAGGTTGGTAGCAGTAGGCCTCAGGCGGACCAACATAGCTACGTGCAATATTGCATGGCCCTAGGTAGATACTGGCAAGTTAGTTCTCATAACCAAAGTCCGAGCTCTCGTTTAAAGGCGATTTTTGAAATCTTCTGCCAAACCATTTTGGGTGTGAACATGAGGTACTTGATGTTCAACTTCAATCTTAACAGACATGCAATAATCGTCAAAGGTCTGTGACGTAAAATCTCCAGCATTATTTAGTCGAATTGACTTAATCGGATAACCAGGATGGTGAGCCCTAAGCTTAACAATTTGTGCTAGGAGTTTTGCAAATGCAACATTGCATGTGGACAATAAGCAAACATGTGACCATCGCTTCGATGCATCAACCAACACCATGAAGTATCTAAATGGTTCTCATGTTGGTTGGATAGGTCCACAAATATCCCCTTGAATCCTCTGAAGAAACTTAGAGAGGTCGTGAATAATCTTTGTAATTGAGGGTTAAATGTTCAATTTCCCTAGGGAATATGCTTTGCAAAGTGGATGGCCGAGATAAGATTTCAAGTGATGCCCATGAGATATTTTGAGGACATGACGCATCATATCTCATCTAGGATGTCCCATTCGATCATGCCAAAGTAGTATAGTGTCATGGAACCCAGCCATAGGGCTAGCCACATGGTGTGTCTCGAGGGCTCGAATGGTTGTTATGTACAACCAACTCGGGAAACGTTCCAGCTTCTCTTGAATTCACTTCCTGCCATATTCGTAAGAAGTTATACAAAGATATTCATAACCATTCTCTTTAGTGGTTTCAACATGATATTGATTATCTCGAATATCTCTAAAACTCATCAACATTCTTCCGGAACGTGGAGAATAGAGTGTCTTTTTAATGGTTAATTCAGTACCATTGGACAACATTATACGGGCCTTTCCGTATCTTTCTATCAGGTTGGATGGGCCTAAGAGGGTTGTTAGAGGTGCATTCTTAGGTACAAAGTTAGTAAAATAGTGTTTCTCACGCTATATGGTGTGTGTAGTTGCACTATCAACCAGACAACTAACTTCCCCACTAGTCATACATAGAAATTAATTAATGGAATCGGCCACATGCATAAATGTAATTCCATTCATTCAATTAATCAACTTGAGAAATAGTCCATAAAAATAATTATCCAAAGTTCAAAACAAACCAAAACCAAACAAATAATTCCAAATACTTACAAAAATTGTCCGAAAATTAAAACCATAAGCCTAGAAAAATAGGGGAAGAGTTCGGCCATTCCTAGTGGGTTCGGCCACTAAGGGTAAAACACCCTAAGACATGTCTAAAATTTATTCGTCCATAGGAGCGGATGCCTCTTGAAAATCTGAAATCTCCATAGATGTAGTAGCATCTTCGGGAAGTTCTACCTGCACAAAGTTAGTCTCACGACGAGAATGATACTTGGCAATGGGCTCAGGGGTAGCTTGGCATACATGTGACCAATGATCTTTTGATCCACAGCGGTAGCACATGTCCATTTCAATGGAATCCGATTAAATGGTAGCTTTTCCCTTGTTCTTGAAGCATGGGGCCTTATAGGCAAAAGGTTGGCGCTTCTGGGTCAAGTTGCCTCCCTTGGATGTGCCTCTGTTCGGTGGACTGTGGGCCTGTGGTGGGCTTTGCCGCACTTTTCCACAACCATGACGTGGTTTCCATTGGTTGTGGCTGCTAGAATCTGTCGCGTGCGCTTCAGGCATGGCGTTCGAGCTAGTAGGTCGAGCTTGATGATTTTTCATCAAAAGCTGGTTTTGCTTTTCTGCGAGAAGTAGAACAAATATCAAATCCAAAAATTTGGTGAACTTCTGTGCCCTATGTTGTTGTTGCAGGACAATATTGGTGGCATTGAAGGTCGAATAGCTCTTCTCCAGAAGATCATGTCCGGTTAAGTCCTTTTTACAGAACTTAAGCAATGATCAGATTCGATAAACTTCAGAGTTGTATTCGTTCACAAACTTAAAGTCTTGAAAACTTAAATGCTGCCAGTTTTGTCTTTCTTCAGGCAAGTAAATGTTTTTCTGGTGATCGAAACGATCCACCAGAGCGAGCCAGAAGGTATGTTGATCCTTTTTAGCAAGGTACTCGGTCTGCAGTGCATCATGGATGTGTCTTCAGATGAAGATCATATATAATAAAGTGTAATGGATTTGTGGATTGCTTCAAGAACCCAAGTGTAAGTACTTTGGGACTACAAAAGATAGTCAATGGTTCAAAGAAACGAAATAATTTATTGAATCGTTAATGCTAAAAAGTGGACTTCAGGCCAATAATTTTGGATTAATTGTTAGATTAATGGACTACTAGTCACTTTAATTAATTCAATAAATTGAGACCATTCGGGGTTGATCGTAGAAGCAAAAATAATTATAACATTCAGGTTAAAATTATTTAAAATGCCAAAAATTAGCATTGGGTTCGAAAAACCATAGCCCAAACACGGTGGGCATGGGTGACGTGAGTAGGGCAAAGCCCTAAAAAGGTTTAGTGGGCTCAGGTGGTTGCTAAAAATAGCCCGATTACATGGTTTCAAGCCACGGGCTGAGGGGTAAGAAGCCTAGCAGCAAAGCTGCTGGCGTTTTGGGCTAGGACAGGTGCACGGGGCAAGTCCACAGGCTTACGAGGGTGCAAGGAAACCCTAGCCGAAGCTGGGTTTCAGGTCTTGGGCTTCAGAGACAAGCCCATCCATCTGGGCTGACTATTAGTGTCACGGGTCGTAGCAAGGGCGAAAGCCCAACAAGTTTCTGGTATGCTGGTGTGGGCCGGGGCTTCAGGCATATGTTATGGACAAGCCCAGTATGCTTCTAGCATGCAGGTCTGGGCTCAGGTTGAACCAAAGCTTTAGGCCCGTGTAGCAGACAATCCAGGTCGAAGCGTGGTTGGGTCCGAGAAATGCAGCAAGCATAAAAGGGCTACGTGCAAGGTCGGAACGATGCCATCCCTAGGTTTGTCGCCACGTGGCTGGGCTTCAGGCCAGCACTGTCATCCCGACGATGGTGCCATGGTGGTGCGGCGGTGGTGCCACAAAGATTCCCAGTTTTTGTTTTTCTTTTTCGAATTCTGGGGTTAAAAACCCTAATTGCTTTTAAATTAATTTCAATGCTTTGACTCACAATTCCACATAGTATAAATGCGTAATGCATGAACAAGTATATATATTGACAAAATATATGAACATATATACAATATATATAATTGAAAGGAAAATATAAATATAAGGGGTCCATGCATCATGAGGAATGTTTTCATGCTTTAAGGTTTTTTCAAATATCTTAATTCATTTTAGAAGAACCTGATTGGTAGAAAATAATTGAAAGCCTTTGATATTGTAGAAGAGAGCCTTCTCCTACAATCCTTCAGTTCCTTAGCTTCTGGCAAGAGCGTGCTGATAATGTGTTGTAGGCCAATTTGACTAAACTGTATAAAGGACAGAGAAGGAGAGGGGGCCTGCGGCAACAGAGAGAAAAGAGAGATGTAATTCTGATGTGTGTATTGTATCACCCCTTATGCCTTTATTTATAGTAGTAGGATAGGTAGAATCCTTACCCTAATAGAATTACATCTCTAATAGGAATTAAACTACTAATGGGAATATACAAGATACTCATAGATAGACTAAGATTTACACAATCACATTCCTAATCCAATAGGACTGCAACACATGCTATTTTATTTTGCAATTTATGTATCCCTACAATTATGTATTTTTTAAGCATAATATGTATTTATTTATATGATGTATAATAAATTAACTTAAATTCACTTAGGTGCCTCGTAGGCTTTAGGTTATCGTCTTTTAGAACCTTGCTTATGATCATTACAACTTGGGGAGTGCTTCACTAACTAAGTCTAATCAATTCTTCTGTTATGTAAACAATATAATTACGAGTTGAGTAATTGAACTTTTCGGCCAACTCTTTTCCTTTCAATTTGTCACTGGAATCAAACCTGCAAAAGCAGTCATTCAATCTGCACAAGAACGCTACTACATTTTTTTACCTCCAAAAGGCCGTAAAAATCACATGAAAAAATTCACATGCGTATGTGCCTGGATAAACGATGCTACATTATTTAATCTCGGATACCCAACTGAGAGACGAAACAGCACTTACAGTTGAAAAGAAATTGTACAATGCATATTAGTAATCCATAGGCAATACAAATTACCAAAAAATGGCCGGTAGCATTCAACTTGATTTTCTGATAAGAAAAAGACATCAGTTGCATACTTCTACCAATGTCAACAGCATCGTCTTTGACAAATACAAAGTTTTCTCTAGAGGTCCAAAGACAAAATGTAAGGCTGAAAACACACTATATAAATAGGGACGTGCTATCCACACAGCCTAAATTACTTCCCACACACTCTTGTTAATTTTTGTTCGTTGATCTTTTTCAATCCATCCAATCCGACGGCCGAAAATTAGAAGGGTGTGTGAGAAGTAAAATAGGGTGTGTGGACCCCTATAAATACAACTGCCCTCTTAGTGAGAAATTTCAGCATGTTAAGAAAGCTCGTCAATTATTATGCATTGCCAACAGATGATGAGACTTGCATAGTCTTAAAAAATACAATGGCTTTAGCATTTCATTTCATAAATGAATGGTCTATGGAAATGGGAGATACCTTAATCTACTATTGTGGTTGAGGTTTCACGAAAGAACACTTGGACAAAGAACAGTTAAGTTAACTGGTTGTGTTTCCATTTCAACTACTTACAAGCATAATGACAGAACTTAAGATTCTTAATCCCAATCTTTGTTCCCTTCCGGACACTTTCTAATAAAATAAAATAAAAAAATAAAAAATCCCAAAACATGACCTTTTAATCTCAGCAGTATACTCTACAACTATTTCTGTTCCAGTATAACAAAAACAGATGCCAACCAACAACAGGTAAATTAACTTAAAGCCAAGGAATAAAACCTGATCCGATAGATTTGCATTTGACAAGGCAAAGCATTCAAAACCAAAGGAGCTCTGCTGCTTATAATTAAGAGAAAAGAAGAATTTTCTTGCAGCTTCAGGAAGAGTTAAAGACCGAAAATATTAAACCAATCTCCTGGAATGGAAACCTTTTACGTCATTTGTGAGTACAAAAAGGTAAATCCGTTGCAATGCATACCACTTTTTTTTGTAACAAATTTACTCCACTGCAATTCTGAATAAATTATGATTGTCAATAAACTATGCATGGTTTATACAGACATTCATCATTGAAAATAAAAAATTAATTAAAGTTAAAGAAGCGATAAATCATATCTATGAGTCCCAAATTCCAAAATTTGACTAGAATGATGAGTGCCAAAATTGCTAAACGCTGCAAAAAGGAAAAATAGTCACTAAAATGGATGTCAGTTAGCTAGAACTTGGAGGCGAAACATAACACTACAAATTCTAACGCATCTGTCCACTCAAAGACAAAAGTCAGCATATAATTAACAAAACTCTTCGATCACAATGCCAACAGATGATGGCATTTCTGTGGTCTGAGAATACATACCTGTATATATAATAGTTAAGATGTTACAATATTCACATCCCAAAAAAAAAAAAATATACATAACAAAGTTATGAAATTAATCCGAATGAGTGTGTAATGCCAGAATGGATGATTACTTGAAACTTAATTAACAATTCACTTGGCTGTGAAAATGCGATATAAGCATTAAGCCCTAACGGTTTTTATGTTGTTCAGGTTATTGATATGCAAGCAGTCATTTGGAAAAAGACTGAAGTTCATTTGTTTCCATTTTACTCATTCATTCTGTTGAAGGATTTCCATCTGGAACTTCTCGCTTTGATCCACCTCTAGTCGAGCCGCATCCAAGTATAACTGAAGGATGGATCGGTCAACATCCCAGGAACTCCGCTCCGATGCCAATATTTGCTCTGCCTCTTCTTTAGCCTTGAATGCCTAAACCAACATTGATTCCATATCGTGTAAACGCTCCAGTAAAGCACCTTTCTTGATACTCCAAGATCGTTCGGCATCCAGAAGTGCCTCTAGCCTAGAACTCTTCTCCACTTCTCCAGTGAGCTCCTCTCGGACTTAATCATGTTGCTCAGTTCACACTTATAGGCCGTCTTGAGCTTCAAGATCTTGTCCGCTGAACCCTTGAGCAAAACCTCCGTCCAAGCGTTAGCCTAAAAAAGAAGAACAATCATGAAAATCAAGGGAGAAGAAAAAACGGCGCTGAAATCAAATAAAAGAAAAAAGTGAACCACGTATCTATTTTGGGTAACACTTTTCCAGATGATCAGCGTCAGCGATCACCTCCCTAAAGTTAGCAGGAGAGACGGCTGAACGGGCCAAGGCTTGAACATACTTGGCATTATGAAGACTGCTTCCGTTGAGGGGAAGCAGCTTTGAACTGTGGACAGGCCTAATCACCAAATATTGCACTTCACTCGGAGTCAGTTTAGGAGAGGCAGATGGGGCAGGTGGCTCTTATGGGGAGCTATCGGCTATCCCCACAATCGGTAAGGTTGAGATATAGGCTCGCTCAGACAATGAATGGTGGACCAACAAAGTGGAGTCCAGGATTGGTGAACTTTGCTACTACAGTTGCTGTTGTTGCTCTGAGGTGGTTGTTTCTGTACCACGATCAAAGATGCTTGCTCTGGAAGAATATCAGAAAGCCTCCCATCTTTCTTAAAAGAAGATTCTCTTCCTTCCCCGCCACTAACTATTGAAGGTTGTTGGTGGCCCTCCTCAACCAAAAAAGTAAGATCAACAGTTTCCAACACCTTATCTTGGTGGCCTCCGGAGCTACTCGCCTATTTGGATTTCTTCTTAGAAACCTTGATGAGGAACTCCTTATATACAACGCCTTCATATTTCTTCCCCTTGTTTTTCTCAAACCTTAGGGGCATCCTCAGTAGTTTGCGAAGCTGGTGGCAGCTTGGCAATTTTGGCGTCAACCCATTCCGGATCTAGGATGGGATAATTAAAATAAGTCTGTAATGGCATCGCTCCCATGCTCTCAGAAGTTATAAGACATCTCCAACTATAATGTTCAGCGAGAATGATTCGGAAAGCCTTGTCAATGAATTCAGGGCAGGAAATGCCGAGGCTCTCAATGTCATTGTTACTGTTGAGATTGCTAATAGGCTTATAAGGAACTCTAGCCCCAAATATATCTCCTTCCTAGTTCCCATCAACAAGGAAAATATCCTTGTACTAGTCGTTATCCTGACCAAGCAAGTTGGTAATATATGTAGACCACCTAAGGTTGGATCGAGACTAAAAGAAGTATTGGGTGTTAGCACTCTTTTGTATGGTGTAGAGTATAGGAATTTTTAGCACCGTACCAACTATTTAAGCGCTCGAACCAGGTAATGATGCACTTGGAAAAGGGAATGAGATTCTAAGATCAATTTGGTAGAAGATAAGTATCTCCTTCAGCAAAGGCGACTGAAAGAATCTTAGCCCCAAATCTAAATACCAGGGGTGAATCCTGGTACAAGGACGATTGGGATTAGAAGGGTCAGGAAGGAGACCTGCTACATCATGGTTGTCTTCTCACCAAACCTTGCAGTCTTTCAATTAATGACTGCGACTAGCAAGGAAAGCCTTCTCTTCTTCCTTGTTACGAACTATGACAATTAGAGGGTCGAAGAAAGCAACAAGATTAGCGTGAGGTGCACGGACGAAATGGCAGCCATACTCTTTGAGCAATGTAGTAATTTGATGAAGGGAAAAGTTTTCAAGGAGCTCAAAAAGGAAGGAGTTTGAATTGAAGAAATGAAGATGCAATCAATGTGTTTCTAGGTAAATAGCGAAAATAAGGATTTGGTGAAGGAAGGAAGATGAAACGTTGGAAAATTTTTGAAAAGTCATTTAAAATCATCGAGCCGTTGGATGCAGACCAACTCCTCTCAGGATCAACGAATTTGACGGTTAAAATCAACAAAGAATATCAGAGTTAATTTCTTGATTTTGGTGCACATGCAACAAACACAAAGTTTCATCATTGCAAGCTTTATAGCACGACTTTCGAAAATCGCACGTCTGAATCTGAAATGTCTCCACTACCCTATGAGCATTGGATCACCATTCGATGTTAGAAGACTAAACGGTATGTATTCTAGGTTACTCCAAGGCATGGTCTTTAGATAACTATCCATTCTCAAGGGGAACATGTTGCCTTTTAGATCCATAGTTAGGGGCAATTATGAGACCATGATTTTCCAAAGCCGAAGTAAGGCTAATCGAAATACAGTTACCTTAGAGGTTCGGTCATGGACTCGACAACTCCGAGTGTAGTTGAATCAAACGAAGCAGCAGTGCCACCATCATCCTGTTTCGGGGCAATAAGCGAAGTCTTAGCGACTCCACTTGAATGGCCATGCTTATTCTGCAAACACAATCTGATCTACATATGGAATTAATCAGATCCTTCATATAAGAGTTCTTACAATCTAGGAAATGGCGTACGCTGCAAGTAATCACAACTGTTAAGAAGGTGCAATATCTACCTCTAGATATCCTCTAGGATTTTACCGACTTAGAACAAGGATTCTACCCTAAAAATGTCTATCTCCCAACGATATAAATACACCCATCTAGGGTTCATCTTAAGTAATATAATCTTGACACTCTAATTTTCATGCCCACTACTTGACTATTTACTAACTTGACTGTCGGAGAGCCTTTGGCCAGCACACCCCCAGGTCTCAAGCTTGCTTACAATTGTTCTTTGTTTTCCAGGTTACTCGAATTTGTGCCTCTTCCATCCGTGCCGGTGTCAAATTTGGTTCTAACTCAATGTATTAGTCAACTGATGTATGCATGACAACCAAAAATCTTAACTTGATTAAGATTTGTCTATTTTTTTCTAACTACATTTTGTGGAGTTATGAAACATTTTAGAAGCCACTCTAATTGATATTCCCATTGTTGTAGGACCATGATTTTCCAGAGCTAGAGTCAAGCTAATCCATACCTAAGAAGCTTGGTCATGGACTTGCTAACTCTGGTTAGAGCTGTATCAGATGGAGTAGTAGTGCCACCATCACTCTACTCCAGGATAATAGGTGGAGTTCTAGCGACTCTACTAGATGACCATGCTTGTTCCGCAAGACATGCGATCTGATTTGGATATGGACACAATCAAAACCTGTAAGTCTCGGAGTTCCTACAATCTAGGAATTGGTGGGCGTTGCAAGTAATCGTAACTCCTAATAGGATGCAATATCTACTTTTAAATATCCTCTAAAATTCTCTCGCCTTAGAATGAGGACTATATCCTAAATAGGTATTTCTCCCCATGATATATATACACCCATCTAGAGTTCATCTGTGGTAATACAATCTAAAAATTTAATTTTGTTATCCACTGCTTGAGTCTAACATCATTCACTAACTTGACCATCAGAGAGCCTTTGGCCGACACCCCCCTCCGGCCTAGGCTTACTTACAGATGTTTCATTGTTTTGCAAGTTGCTCGAATTTGTGGTCAACCACCACTTACGGCCGTGCGAGTTCCAACAATTTTCATAGAAGTGCATATCCTAGATATGGGTAATTTGATAATATTTGACAAACATATCTAATTAAACTTCATTCTTCTCCTTTTGGAGAAATCCATTATCATATGATGCTACTTTCCTTGATAACTTTCAACAAAACTCTTCTAAAGTGTTCATTTTTTCTTTGATCAAGTCTAAGGAGATTAATACTTTAGTCGACTTACTCATCAACTTACAGTCTTGAATTCTTTCAAACCTTTTGCAAAGTATTCGGACTTGTGTTTATTCAAAGTACACTATAATCCAATTAAGAGTGATCTTCGGTGAATGTCATACAACATAAGTAGTATTAGGTAGTAGACATATGCTGCTAACATGTAACGACCCATCCCCAAATATTTCAGTTTTTATAATTTTATTGCCTGAATTTACAAAAGTGCCCTTTGAGGCAAAAATGTTGACTTTTGTTGACCGCATTGTCGTGTCATGTAAGATTCATTTCCTTAACGTATCCTTGTAGTACTCAGCATTATGGGCGCATGGGCACAAGCGGAATCAAATTTGGAGCTAGAACAGAGATTTTAAGAAATTTGAAACGATAAGGGCATTTTGGTAATTTTATGTCCCACGAGATATTTTCTCGATTCATCCTTTCTTACTTTGGTTGGGGTGCCAGTGGGGCCCACCCCTAATTTGGGTTTTCTCTTAGCCCTCTCTCTTTTCTCCCATTTTTCTTTCTTTTTTCTTTTTCCCCTATGTACTTCTCTCTCTCTCTCTCTCTCTCTCTCTCTCTCTTTCTTTTTGTTTCTCTCCCTCTCATCTCTGCAACTCTCCCCACCAAGACACCACATACACAACACCTTCGCCATATAGGCGAACCCCAAATTATCACACTACCAGACTACCATCATCTCACCCCTTCAAACTTAACCCCAAGTTTGGATTACTAGAATCGTGCCTTGGAGCTCAAACAGAGCTCTATTTTAGATTCGAATTTTTGATGAGTTTCCATGAATCTTAATTAAGGTCAGTGTTAGGACCTATTTTTCCCTTACCTTTTTCATTGTCAGTGAACGATCTCAAGGTTTGGCCGCGTGGTGATAGGGTTAGAAGTTGTTGGGACGAAGGGAGGACTTCCCTAAAATTCTAGGAAACTCAAGATCCGTGGCCATCTGGCCTCTTTTAGATCCATTTTTTGGCTAGCGTCGATGTTAACGAGACCCCCAATAGGTATAGTCTTGTTCTCTACATTTCTAACTTCAAAATGGATTTTGAATCATTGAATTTGGTCAAGTATCGAACTAGAAATTAGCTCTAAAAGTTGGAAAGAAAATCTTCAATTTCTAGCCTTGCGAGGAAGGTGAGCAGGCCTATACTCGCAGGTGCATGGTCTGCGCGTGGTGCTATAGTGATGGGTGATGGGCGTGTGAAGCACATATGTCTTCGCCAAAGGTATTGCGGCACCGGCGAATTTTCCGGCAACCCATCTCGGTGCTTGGCCTCCCAGGCCGCCGCCCCATGACAGCGCATGTGGCAACACGTGGGGGAACTCAAGGTCCTTTCTTAGGTTTTTCGATGTGATGAATCTGAATCCGCTGTCTGTTTTCCCAAATTCTATCATTTTAGTATATTTTTATTAAATGGTCTCTATTTGTGTTTAGGTGCATCGGTGGGAAGTGACCCGTCCTTTTTAGTTCGAGGGGCTTCCCGACATTGGAATATCTGTGAGTAGACCCCTTCTCAACTTGCATGTTTTTATAAAATATTAGGCTTGCATTTAAGAAAAGCATGATTTCATGATTTTACATTTTATGCATTATTTATGATTTATTGAATTTATGTTTTACGAAAGGTTATGAATTATTGGATTTTCGTATAAGAAATTCTATGGATTACGAATATGATTTATTTTATGGATTTATGAATATGATTTATCATGGATTTATGAGATGAGGCTTTGAGCTTTTGAGCTCCAGTGATTTAAAACGAGTTTTTGAGATATGTTTTCAGTGCTTATCTAGTGGGTTATCATACATCACATACACACAACACGAGTATGTAGACGTCTATGGCCATAGGACACAATTGATGATATTTATGACATACTCCTAGCTTCACTAGCCACGGCTAGTATCAGTGTGTTATGTTATATGTATATGTTACTTCTCTGGCGTAACCTAGAGTCGTACGTATTCACCTTCAGGTGATGGACCCATTATTTCTTCACTAGTGTAACCGAGTGTCGTACAGCTTCACATTCGAGTGATGGATATGCCTTCAGGCGACTATGATACCCCTAGTTGAGTACATCATTGATGTAATTTACCAAGATTTTCCGAATTTGCCTTCAAGCGACTATATTACCATTACTGAGTATTGGTTTATATGTACATGTTTTATGAATGTTTTCATGGCATGCAAGAGTTTTTAGAAAACCTACTATGTAGTACTATATATGTGTTTTCAAAATAGGGGGTTAGTATGTTCAAAAAGAAAATGGTTTTCTTATTATTAGTATTATTATTATAAACTTTGGTCCATTCACCTTTTTGGTTTTGCGCCCCCTTCAGGATTTAGATTCGAGGTACACGATCCTGGTGATAAGCCACTCCCATATCTATAACTTCAAGCTCCCCTCTCGGTGTAGGACCTACTTTCTTTGTAATCTCATTTATTTTAAAATATTCCTTACCTACTTTTCTTAATTAGTTGTATGCTCTGAACACGTTCCTGCAACTACTTACCTCATTATATTCAAATTTACATATTTTATTTACGTTCGTTCTTTATTTATAACTTGCATGCATGTTGAAATGACTTCGTCACCCTCGAGTGTCAACCAAAACGTGCCCATCCTTGTAATGGAGGGATATCAAGATTGAGGCATGTCATAACATCTAAATGAATTAACCTCAACAACTTTGTGACTCTTTCTTCTTTCACAAAGATTAAAGATTTGAAAATTTCTCCTTTATACAAGTTTACCAAGAAGGCATTGGATCCAAATATAATGATCTAAAGCATCTATCTAAGGCCAACTTGTAATTTATGTTTTTGATGTGTCACAACTTAGTAGGGTTAGTCACTCCTAAAGTAACCATTTGGGTTTTGGGTATCACTATATCCTAAACAATTAACACAACCACATTATCTCTACGATATAGGGACAATTAATTAGACTACAATTATCCAAGCTTTCATGATAAAGAACAATGTTTTGTCAAGCAAAACAATTCATCCATATCTTTAAATTATAGTGATGGAATCAAGTTCCTTACTCAAATTGGAATGGAAAGACAATCTTTGTATTTCCATTTCTTTGGTAGTTCACATGAGGAAGTAAGTGCCAATTGTTTTCACAGAGATCTTTATCTTTGTCACGTTTCGACTGTGAAGCACTTTCTCTGATCTATCATTAATCTTCTACTTCTTACTAGTCACTCTTTTACAACGATTGCAAACATAGTTACTAGTACAAAATCAAACATTCAAGTAGAAGAACCAACTACTTTGAACTATTTCAAGAACAATTTACAACACCTTTAAAAGGTGTGTTCTTGATACTTGTAAGACAATGCTTGCAAATACCCCTTCCAATATCCATCCTTTCATAAAGAAAGTTTGTTCCCTTGGAGTTATTTTGCATTCTTCATTTAACTTCTCCTCTAACTACAATAGTCATGGTCCCTAAACTCCCACAGTCTCTCTTGAAACTTATTTCAATTTTTTCATTCATATCTAACGATTTGGAGAGAGTGTTGTATTTATTCACTATATAGTTTACAGTAAACTTAGTGAACCATTTGAATAGTGACACATAGACGAAATGGTTTAACACTTCAACACTCAGTGATTCAAAATCATCATTAGTCCATATGATTTAAAATCATCATTCTCCATATTGATGGACTAATGTTCCTCAACAACTATCTTGTTCTAACATGATTAAAAACATTCAAGAATTGTTCAAGGCAACTCTCATTTCTTTATACAACAATTTTTAAGTGAAGAATTATGGCACATAAAGTGTCCATGCCCATGTGCTTACTTCTTAAATTCCTTTTTTACTTAACAAATGAACAAACACTAGTGTTTGTGTTAACTAAGGGTTTTTCAAAGGAACTCTTATTTCTTCATACAACGATTTGTATGTGAAGATTATGGCACATGAAATGTCCATGTCTTTGTGCTAGCTTCTTAAGTTCTTTTGTTCACTTACTATGTATGTTAGACATATCTAACATGTACTTCCAGGATGGCAAAGAACGAGACTATGTGGGTACATATACATTCCATTGAAGGCAATCTATGGATTATGGTACCAAGTAAGGAAACTATAGCTTTTGACTTTTCTTTGTCAAGTTTTGGACAACTTGTTAACAAATATATATGTAAATATTTACATAATAAATAGAAATTGATTGATTTTAAGCCCTTGATTCGAGTTTGTAAAGCAAAAAGCACCACCCACTATTTTGTTAAATTCCACATCCCTCAACCGAAATTCAAGAGTTTTGGAGAAAACTCATAGTAGGGTTTACTTTGTTATTGTTCAATTGGGTTTTCTTGTTTCTAGTAGTTTTCTACTTCTTGTTAGGGTATGGATTCATGTCCACTCTAACTTATTGCATCTTTATTTTTCTCCTTCTATATATTCACAATAAAGTGTTTTTCCATGTTAGCAAATGATGGAGTAGAATTGACAATGTTGTTTTAATAAATAAATAAATAAATAAACAAATAAATAAATAAAACAATTGGACGTTTCCTTACCAAAAAATAAATTACTAGACCTTTGATACAACGACCTCTAACATAAGTCCATGATCCATGTGATGCCCTACAACAAAACACTTGTTACTAGCCTTTTGCCACATGCCTATGCGTATGGGAATGGATTTTTTTTTTTTGTTTGATTATCTTTTTTTTATTTTTACTTACTTTAAACATTGTTGTTTTTTTGTCAATATTTTTTTTTTATGAAATTCTAATGGAAGAAAAGTAATTTAGGTATTAAGAAAGCTTCACTATTTTTGTCTTGTATATATATATATATATATATAACACGAGTGGCGTGACAGTAAGTGCTAGGTGTAACACATATCAAATCCACAACTAATTTAATTAGAATGAATATAGATGCCTGATATTAATTAAATTCTGAAGGGGAAAGTACTTGTCCATATGTCATGTCACCCTCAACGAAATGAAAAGAAAAGAAAATACCTTGGAATTCAAATTTCTAAAAGAGAGAGAGACCTTTGAGTGAGACAAATAGGGATGAGCCTGCATGCATAATTGCATATTACAACAGATTTTATATGTTTTGCTAAAAAGTGGGTGATTGATATATTAAACAAGGGCAGGGTAGGGACTGAAAAGGACTGGATATGGTTAGAACCATTCCCCTGTCCTAAAAATTTATTTCAAATTCTAATGACGTAATTAGCATATGTAAGACTATTATATCTATTAGAGGATGTGGACTAGAGATAGAGATGCATTGCATGTTACAGGGAAAGTGTTTTATATCAACTTGTTCCCTTATCATTGCGGTTAAAGCAGGACCTCCACAATAATATCCGTGTCTATTGTATCAATCTTCAATTTCACACGTTCACTTATCCTTACCATAATTTTTACGTACAATCAAAACATGTCATTCATACTCTCAATATGTCGTTTGAGCGTAATATAATCAAGCTAAATATATAGATAATATTTATTGAATTATGTGAAAGTATGTAAGTTGTTATTGTCTTTAACACATGAGTTAACGTACTTTAATATTATAACCAACTCATTATTAAATCCACGTTCTCAACAGTTTTCACTTCAACCTTTAGTTTTCTTTTTTATCCTTGTGTATTATCCCGCAAACAAACTTTCTTGATTCATCATTTCTTCAATATACTATTCTTCAATAAAACTAAAAGGTAAAAAATGGTAATTAAACGACCGTTACATTGTCAAAAGTTCCATTTCAAGATAAGATTGACATTCTCAAGAATTTTCACTTTGACTAAGCGGTGATATTATGGCTTTACAAGTCCTACCGAAACACCAAAGTAGCCCCTCTCTGCATCTAGGCCACACAATAAGAAAAGTACACTGTTCTAGAATCCTCTGCATCTAGGCCACACAATAAGAAAAGTACACTGTTCTAGAATAAAAGTAGCCCCCCTCTGCATCTAGGCCACACAATAAGAAAAAGTATACTGTTCTAGAACAAAGGTAGCCCCTATCTGAATGTAGGCCACACAATAAAAAAATGTAATGTTATAATGAGATTCATTCGTTAGGTTAATACTTGCAAATCCAAAAGAGAAGATGCATATTTCACCTCTTACAATCATTGTTTAGTTATGCAAATGTATGAAACAAATTAATAGTGTGAGTACCAATAAATATATTTATGATAAATTGTCTATTTATTTAAATATTTAAATGACTAAGTAATCGATTATTTAACTAAATTTTTTGTAAGAATGATTTTCAATGAAGATTAAAAAAATTAAATGATTACAATTATGAATATTATTATGAAGACGTGTTATTCGCCCCGTAGAAGAATGCATGGATTACTTCGGTCATTATATATGTTAATGTCTTATATGTCGAAAATAAATGAAATATCTACTCAATATTTGTAAGCGTCTCGGTACTAAAAATACTTTTTCAAGCAAGCCCCCAGTTACTCTCATTTGCATAGCTCACAACCAAATGATCTGGATATAAATAGTGAAGATTTTTTGCAAGGAGGGCAGACTATGTTACGATGAGATCATATGTGTTTAAAGTTGTACAATTTAGAGCATCTCCAATGATATAGATATTTTTTTTTTTCCTTTTATACAAGAAATGATAGCAGTATTTCATTGACCATCACAAACAAATACAAGGGTATCAATTAGGTACATTGCTCAGTGATCAACACATTGATCTAGAGTACGAATCTGCACAAACAAGCAATTAATTAAAAACTCCTACACGGCTACCACAATTATAGTTGCACCAATACAAATTTGTCACAAGAACGATAGTTGTAACAAACCTATACTAGTGCACACCTATCTTTGTTGATGGGCGAGGCCGCACAACGTCATTGATGGAGAGCGAAACCACATAAAGTCACCGTTGATAGACGAGACCACAAAATCATCACTCAAAGGCGAGACCATATCATCCATCAAACGCAACACAAACAAAGTCTACATTAATCTAAGAATAGAATCCACTTGTCCCCTAATCTCAATGGAGGACTAGGACACTCTTGGCAAGACCACCTGTAACTTCACCACACTAGTGAGATTTGTAGCTTCCACGAGGCAAGCAAGCAGAGGCACCACTTATATGTGCGCCTAAGGCAACGCAACCACACGATAGGTCGGGGAGAGTATCAACACCATGAAATCAAGCAAATGGAATTAAAGTAGACAAGATCATGCTACAAAAGCTGCATGATATGTTGGCATGTTGCCCACTCAACTGTCTCGTTAAATTTTATTATTTTCTTTCATCGATGACATCTACTTGTATTGTTTAATTTTGTCAGCTTTCTCCACATATAACTTTTATTATAAACAGAGATGTGAGGCCCTATTCGTCTACTCATGATATTGTAGGCAATATGTTCGACTTTGGGAGAGTTGAAAAAATTTACAAACTCAATCGTCTATACTCTTAGAGCTAGTTTTTGTCACTAGTAGAAAAAACAGCTTGTGCGACCAACAATATTTCATTGCACAAGACATACTTGCACAATGGAAAAAGAAATTTAGTCACACAAAATAGAAAAAATAGGAAAAAAAAATTGCGCGACAAAAATATTCATCGCGCAAGAACACTTAGTGTGACGAATACTTGTTGTTGTCACGTAAAGTCAGCAAGAAAACATGTGGTAATTGTTTTTGGCTTGAAAAACTTGCGCGATGAAAAGGGGGCATTTGCACAACCAATGATTCGTCACGCAAGTTCCTGTCAGTTTTGACCATTTACTGCAGGTGAATCAGAGGAATCAATACCGCATTTAATACAAATGTTTGCGTGACAAAGCCTTCGTCGCCTAAAGGTCCTAACCTTCCTATAAATATGCGCTTCTGCTATCCTTATTCTTCACAATTCTGTTCGTGTTGGGATGACGGATAAAAAAAAAGGATGAGAGTGTGCGCGACGCTAACCCGCATGATTTGATGGAACATTTTCAGTTTGCGCATGCGATTGATGTAGCCATGGGGAATAATTGTCCCACTGCTGAATGGCGTTCTTGGAAAGATGTGCCCATGAATGTGAAGAAGGCTATGATGGATTAACTATTAGTAAGTATATTGTTGATGGATCAATAATTAAGTTCGTGAAATTCTTAGTTATATGTTGGAATTAATTATTTGCATATATCTGTAACAGTGTAAGTATACTCTTGATGATGATACAAACGAATAGTTTATGAAGTTGATGGATGATGCGTTAGAGGGAGGTTACAATCGGTGGCGTTATGAAGTCTTGCAAAATGGACCAGGACCATCCAAATAGTAGTTTTAAATTTATGTTTTGTATGACAATACTTAAATGTAAGGGTTTTTTTTTTTTTTTTTTATATAAGTTAAGTATTTGGACTTAATTAGGTTTCAATTCCTGTTGGGTTTTTTTTATTGAGACCTAATGTAAGCACCCTATCCTCGGTTTATATGTGCTTTCAATCTTTAATGAATATTGTACTTATGCTGAAAATAATTGTATGGATTAAGGCATTAATTATTTATAGAATAAATATTTAAGGTATTAATTATTTATAGAATAAATATTTCAGGTATTAATTTTTTATAGAATAAATATTTAAAGTATTAATTATTTTTAGAATAAATATTTAAGGTATTAAATATTTTATGAATATTTGTTTGTAATTATAAAGTTTACGTAAACATAGATATCTATGTTTACGTAAACTTTATAATTACAATAATTTCATTCGTCACGCAATATATTGTGCAACGCTACTTTTGTCGCGTAAGACAAGTTTGCGTGACGAACATCATATGTTTGTCGCGCAAAGCACGGTCAGACTGCATTCAAACTTTCCCATTTATTGTGCATTTATGACGCATTTTGCACGAAGAACATGGAGATTTGCACGAAAAATGGGTTCGTCGCGCAAAGGTGTCCTAGTGCCATATAAACACAATTTCAAAACCCTAGTTTTCAAAAAAAAATTGTTTAAAAAAGAATGGTCGATTCTAGAGAAGGTTCTGATAAAAGGAAACTTGTAGTGTGATCACAGAGGTATCAACGGAAGCAAGTGCCGTACTTTGAAGGCAAAAATATGGTTGAGGCGTACGCCAAATTTAGGTATGACATTGGGAATTTGGTGCGGAGGGATTGTTCTGCCAAGTTTGATTCTTGGAAAAAGGTCCCTGAGCAGTTGAAGAAGTCTATGCTGAGGGAGTTATCGATGAGTTTGTAGTAAATAAGGAACAATTATTTTTGTTAAAACGTAATATTTTTTAAATTACTAATTTGTTGTTATTGGCATTAATGTAGGTTCATTGGGATGTTGATGAAACCGATGAGAAGCAACGAATTTATGTGGATGGGCTTTTCAAGCAAAGTTTCCGGCAGTGGATGTTTGATGTGTTGTGGGCGAGGGAGGATTGAAGTTGAGGAGGGTTGGTTTTTTTTTATTTTTTTTATTTTTTTATTTTTATTTTTTAAGATTTTGTGGACTTTATATTTAATTTAATTAATAAATTTATGTTATGTGGATGAATATTAATATTTACATTAATTATAATTTCTATTTGGGATAGTAAATTAGTTTTGTTAATTAATTTAATGTTTAATTAGGTTTGAGTTTTTGATTTATAATAAAATAAAAAAATTACAATACATACAAATAAAACATAAAAACATAAAAAAAAAATTAAAAATATGCATTGCGCGACGATACATGTTTTCATTGCACAATTTGTTGAAAAGAATAAATTGTAAAGTAAAGGAAATAAAATTAAAAAAATGGTAAACTTGAGCGATGAATGTTTCTTTTTTTGTCGCACAATAAACATTTACATGACAAAGACCATGTTAGTTGCTTAAAGGATATTTGCGCGACAAACACCTTGTTCGCCACGCAAAATCATTTGTCCAAAAGTGAAAATTTTAATCTGGATTTAGCCATGTGCAAAGGCAAACTGCAAAAAAATTGCAGATTGTGCCTCTGCACTCATCCCTTCGATTTTGCTCAATCCGGCATCCATCATTTCCATTTTCTCTCAATTTCATCATCTAATACTCCTTCCATCTTCTTCTCTAGGTTGATCGAGCTATCTCGGTGTGTTTGGCAAGCATTTTTGTCGTTAGGATAAAAGTATTAATGTAAATTCATACTAACGCCATTAATTTCATTGTCTATAAGGATATTGTGTATGATTAGCAATGAGTGGAGAACAATTGAGAAGGTATTTTCTTCGTTTTATTTTTAAAAAATATAAAATTAATTAAATTATGTTGAACTTAGTTTGTTATGTTTATATTGTGTTGTGAAATTATATTTATATTATGTTGTTAAATTTGTATGTGACGTACAAATATGTGTTGTGATGTATGAAGTTAATTGAAATTAACTTCATACTTGTTTTTTATTTTTAGTAAAACTTAGTTTCCCGTTTGAGGATTAGTTGGATTTCGCACATGGGTGCCAAAGCATGACTGCAGTCCAATTAATTTATGAATTGTCCCATTATTTGGACAGTTTGGGAATGCACAGTTATGAGCGTAGTTTATGGTTGAAGGATTAGGTTTTGGTTGTGGAGGTACATAGGTATTTTATATCTACGTCGTACACCTGAAAAGCTGTATCAAGTCGTTGCCGAAATTCATCCACGTTGAAATATAATCTGATGTAGCCGTAAATTGCATGACATGACTATGCATTCTCGAATGGGATAGGGCCCTTACCGGAGACATAAGGTGACATTATCATTTTGTATGAAGTTGTGATTGTTGTATTGTTATTGTGGTTCCAGGAATTATGGACAGGATGTCGATACAGAACCCGAATAGATGTGCAGACGAATACTTGGATGGAATTGAGGATTTTATTGACTTTGCATGTACACATAACTTAGGTGCAACTAGAATCCGATGTCCTTGTAGGAGGTGTAACAACACATTAAGGGAGATAATTGAAAATGTTCGATTTCATTTAGTAAGGAATGGAATGATTGAGACATATAATACTTGGAACCATCGTGGGGAACAATTAGACAATGCTTCGTCTTCAAACGCCACAAGAGTGGACAATGTTGAACCTATTGTGGATCCTAATGAACAAGTCATGTATATTATAAATGATGTTTTTCCATTTGCATCGACAAACACCAATCAAGAAGGGGAAGATGACATGCCTACACCAATGGAAAGTGCAAAGTTCAAACAATATGAAAAACTATTAAAAATGTCAACCAAGAGTTATACTCGGGGTGCGAGAGCTTTTCCGTTCTCACGGCCATTGTGGAACTAATGCATGGAAAAATAAAGTATCGTATGTCGAATCAGTGTTTTGATTACTTTTTGGGGTTTTCAAGAGAATGCTTCCAGAGGACAATTGTTTGCCGAAAGACCATAGACATACGCAAAAGGTGTTGAATGGTCTGGGATTGGGTTATGAAAAAATTCATGCTTGCAAAAACAATTGTATTTTATTCTCTTCAATCCCACAAAATGACATCTCATAATAGAATGACTAAGATCCCACAAAAAGTCATGCGTTATCTGCCCCTGAAACCTAGGTTGCATCGATTGTATATGTCGACGCATATTGCCACATATATGAGATAGCATGAGGAAAAACGAGTAAACGATGTGATGAGGCATCCTGTAGATGGAGAGGCATAGAAAGAGTTCGATCGAATGCTCCTCGAGTTTACTGCTAATCCCCAGAATGTTAGATTGGGACTTTCCACTCACGGATTCAATCCATTTGGGGTTCTAAACCAACACCACAATACTTGGCCGATTTTCATATTCCCATATAATTTGCCGCCTTGGAAATACATGAAAAAAGAATACATGATGATGACTCTTTTGATAATTGAAGATCCTAACAGGTCAATCGATGTTTACTTAAGGCCGTTAATTGATGAGCTAAAGGATTTATGGACAAATGGTGTGCGCACATACGATAAGTCCACTGGGAAGATGTTCACTTTATGGGCAGCAGTTATGTGGACTGTGAACAATTTTCCTGCATGTGTAATGGTTTCTGGGTGGAGCACTAAGGGTTTTATGGTCTGCCCTGTATGTAAGGATGATGTAACATCTGGTTGGCACGCTGGAAAAGTTTGTTACCTTGGTCATTGGAGATGGTTTCCCTGGGACCACGAGTGGTGGGAAAAGGATAAAGAGTTCGACAGGAACACAGAGCATCTTCTCAGGCTTAGAGAATGGTTCGATGATTAGATTTTGGAAACCGTTTGGATTTTGCTCCGTTCGAGAAAACAATGAGTTGGACCAGACCTTCTACACATATGAACTGGACGCACAAGTCTATGTTTTTTTAGCTCCCTTATGGGTCGAAACTAAAATTGAGACATAACCTCGATATTGTGCATGTTAAGAAAAATGTCTTTGAATCATTAGTGGGCACGATTATAGATATCGAGGGCAAGACAAAGGACATGATCAAAGCTCGTCTTGATTTGGAAAGAATGGGCATACGGATGGGTTTATAGATGAATAGGGACAGTGATAAAGCCAGAAGGGATGTTGCATTTTTTTTCCATGAAACCGAATGACAAAAAAGAGTTTTTAAAGTTTGTATCGTCTGTAAAGTTTCCCGATGGGTATGCTTCTAATATCGCACATTGTGTGAATATAATGTTGACAGGGGTAAATTTGCTGGACTAAAAAGCCATGACTGCCATGTGTTTATGCAACGACTACTTCCTGTGGGTATTCAACACCTATTACCAGAAGATGTAATGAAGTCAATCATGTTGTTGTCCAGATTTTTTTCTCAACTGATGGCAAGAACATTACCAAAAACGGACATTAATTAGTTGCACCACGACATTGGCCAAGTCCTATGCAAGTTTGAGATGATATTCCCTCCAACTTTCTTCACAAGTATGATCCACATGATGATTCACTTGCCCAAAGAGGCATTGCTTGCTGGTCCTGTCAACTATCGCTGGATGTATCCAATAGAAAGGTATATAATCCTCATCATTTGTTTATGCATCATTAGTCCATGCTTACTAATTTGTATCGTATCGTTTTATTTTGGCAAGCTTCTCGGGGAGTTGAAAAAAATATGTACGCAACAAGGTGAAGCTTAAAGGATCAATTATAGAGGCTAGGGTTCAATATGAGTCACTTACTTTATGTGGAATGTATCTAAAAGATGTGGAGATGACTTTCAATCGTCTTCAGCATAATACTGACGGGGGGTGTGAGAAAGGAGAAACTTTCTGTTTTTGTCCAAAGCGCACGACCTTGTGGAGATCCTGTATGAGGCGAGTCGTTTTCCAAAAGTGACATGGAGATAGCACATTGGTTCATACTGAACAATTGTGACGAGATAATGGCATACGTATATAGCATGAAGAGATGATGAAGCAAGAACATCCATCACATTTGTATGCCAAGAAACACCGAGAATTGTTTCCACAGTGGTTTCTTGAATGTGTAAGTTATAAGTGTTCTGTATTTGTGATATATGCTGTAGTATTCAATTTTCTCAAACTAACTATGTTTTTGTATAATATTAGGTGAATAAAATGAAAGCATCGAATTCCCCCACTTACAGTGAAGAGTTATATAACTTGGCGTTCGGCCCGATTTGCGCTGAATTGTTCTCAAGTTGCCATGTTAACACTGTCAAAATTTTGGAGACTGCACGAGATGACAAGTTGTGTACGCAAAACAGCGGTGTCCATGTCCTAGGTGGAGGCAAAAGTACGGACATTGATTTTTATGGAAAACTAACAACTGTCGTTTAATTGCTTTACAAAGACCGATACCAAGTATCATGTTTAAGTGTCGATGGTTTGATACAAACCCTAATAGGCAAGGAAGTATTAGAATTGACCATGGTTTACTATCTATGAACATTAACAAAACTTGGTATGATGACGACCCTTACATTTTGGCAAACATGGCAAAACAGATTGTGTATTTAGATGACCCTAAAGCCAAGAGAGGTTGGAAAGTTGTTCAGAAGATGGATCAGCAAAACGTGTATGCTATACCAAAACAAGACCCAACTGACGACGATGTCGACAACGTCGCTGACCAACGTTTAGAATCTTCAATGGAAAATGATGCGGAAACACTTCAAGATACAAATTTTATCCAAGAACCGTTTCAAATACAAGGAGTTTCTTCAATATAAATACAAGGAGTTTCTTCCGCAATACAATGTTGCAGTGGCCCCGAAGGACGACGATGACATAGTTATCGAGGAGGAAGATTGGGAGACCGAAAGTGTTGATAACGACAATAGCGAAAGTTATTATAGTTTAGATGATGAATAATGCAATTAATTGAGGTCTTGCTATGTAAAACATAGTAAAGGAAATTTTTTATAATTTAATTATCTTATGTTATAAACAAATTGGTTTTATTTAAATAAATATAAATTTTAAAAAATTTACCCGGGTAAATTAAATTTTTAGTCATTGCGTGACAAACAAAATATTATTCATTGCGCGACAATTAATTACTCCTCATTGCGCAATGAGCTGAAAATTGGGCGCGCACGAAAATAATTTCGTGAAAACTTGAATTTATTGCACGATGAATATCTTATGTTCATCGCGCAATAACCTCGAGATTAAACTAAAATCACAAACACTTTCCCACTTTCCCCTCACTTCTCTCTGTAAACTTTCCCTCCAATAGCCATCTCCCTCAGCTCTCCCTTGCTCTCTCTCTTCCTCCTCCGACAGCCCCTCTCTCTTCCTCCTTCGATAACCCTATCTCTTCCTCCATCGACAACGCTCTCCCTCTGAGGCAAATTTCAATTTACTTAACTCTAGTCAAATTAAGAATTAGGGTTCTACAATTAGGGTTCTATTTTGAATAATTGCTTTGCATTAGGGTTCTAGAACTAGGGTTCTAATCTGCTATAGGGTTCTAATGTTTAGAACCCTAATTTCGGGTCTTTTGGAGAAATATTTTGGGTTAGGGTGAGCTATTTCGAGTAATTTAGGGCGTGCTTAATGACCTCATACTATTTCAAGTATTACTAGCATCATAGGCCTGATTTTTGTGATGAGATTTTTTTACGGAATCGTTCTAAACTAAATTGTCTTAACAAGCTTTAAGTTTTGTTTGAACATGTAACAATGTCCTGCTTTCTGTGTCAAATCTTTGTTTTCCTTCTTCCTTGACCGCATATTATTGTTCTTGAGCAAATTTGGTTCTTAAAAGTTGCCATGTCTTGTTGCATTGAATTTTTTTTCTAATTGTTGAGACTTTTGTAGTTTTTAGATTCAAATTGGGATTGGAATTGGGACTTAGTTATGAATAAATCAGATTGGGTTAATCTCTATTAGTTGCATTTTTCATGACTACACTTTTCACATGTTCAATTGGTGAACTGTGTTGGTTGGAATTGGTGAACTGTGTAGTACACTTGCATTTTCTTGGTTGGTTCTTTTTTCTAAGGAACTCTCTCTATCTCACTGATTTTTGCAGCTTCTTTATCTAAAAGTGTGTTTTCAGTTGTGTTCTTACTTCTTAATTTCATGTTCTATGTGTCCCTAAAAGATTATTTTTGATCTGTAATTATAGGGTAGATCCTAAATATTCTCTAGTCATACTTGATAATTTTTCAACCAAGCACCATAGTTCTGATATATCATTAGATTCAGCTGAGCTTGTATGTTCCAGGAACATCTGCGTGAAAGATTTATCCTTTTCTGTACATCAGTCCTAATTTGTAAGAATTAAGGTTAAAAGTTTGTATTTTGACTATTTTCTTAACCCTTTTTATGCAAAAAATTATGGCTTGAAGTATAAGCTTGACTGTCAAAGCATTTTGAAAAATTAATTTAGCATTTGACTTAAGCTTATATTATTGATACTATATTTTATGGAATTTATTTTGTTTTCAAGATGGAGAAGATCCATGCTCATAAGAACTAGTTTTAGATTCTTCCATTAACAGATAGTCTCATGTTATGTTGTGTTCTCACTTCTTCGTATTATTGTATTGCACAAGATATGCAAGCTTCAAGAAAGCTTATGAAATGTTTATGGCAAAGTCCTCATAAATTTTGGTTTAATCAACAATTGAAGAAATAAATGCCATCTTGTGTGTGACGGGCTAGTGTACGACCCACTCTCTGAAAGTTCCCATTTAGTTGGACTATATGCTTTTCTTCTTTCTATTATTGCATCAATTCTTGTGTTTCAGTTGCAGAAATCTAACTATTTTTCTCTTCCTTCGTATTTTGTTAATTTGTGGTTTATCTTCAGACAATAATGTGAATTCAGTGGCAATGCTTTTTATTTTCAGTTGGAAGTAGTCAACCTAATCTGCACAATGTTTTAATTTGGTTGTTTGAATGATGTAATCGTAATTTGATTGTTTAACCATATATATGCATTGAATTTTTTTTTTCTTCTAATTGTGCAAATGTAGCAGCTTATTAGAAGTTGTAAGGCAGTGACGACTACACCCCATCGATTCCCCCGCCTCCTACTGCAATTGCTACTGCTCCAGCAGAATTGCACCCCATGCCAGCTAATTCGTTGGATCCGGTTGATCCAGTTGGTCCCTGGGTCTCCCAGGCATGGTCACTGCCGCCCCCGCACTCCCGACATGACATTGGCATCCACTACTGATGCCTTGGCGTCATAATCAGGTAAAGTTAAGTAACTCCCTTTATTTCCTTGTGAATTTAGTCCAAATAAGGGTGACCCGCTATTAGAATCAATGCCTTAGAAGATATATGATATGTAACTCACCTTGGTCAAGTTTTCAAAAACCAATTCAGTTCATTTTATTCTTAATCAGATTGGAACGGTTATTTCATCAAGTTTGTCTCTCCATCCCATGAGTTGTCAATTTAACAGTAAATTTAAAAGGGCTACACTTAGTTTTGTTCTTATTAATCATCAATCTGCCATAAAATAATTAATAGACATTTATAAGTCAAGTGTAAGTTTACTGCCGACTTGGAAAAGGGACTAGCCAAACATGGCCACACCATAGCAAGGTGCTGCTTTTAAATTATATAACATATCTTACATTGCCTTTATGCTTCCTGGAGTATCCCTTTTCCTTTGTTTTACTGAAGTTGTTTTGAATTTTCCATAATAATTCCTTGTCATTTTTGTATTCTTGTTTCTAGAATTTTGCTGAGCTATTATGATCTGCACAAAAATTTAGCTTAGTGGTTTCCATGAGTTGATCCTGCTTATGAATTTAAATTTTGTTAGTTTCACCAGCTTATTGGAAATTACTATTACCTAGTTTACTACTGGGTTGGGAGGAGACAGGCAATTAACATAGAGAGAAGTGCTTCGTATTAATTCCTAATGCTAATTGGAAAGTGTGTATACAAATTAAACACGTTCATACTCAAGCAATGTGAACTTTTTTTCAACTTAATTAATAAATCAAACATTCCCAAACCCTACATTATTATTTTTTTTTCCCTCATTTTTTATGATTCTTTTCGAAAATCAATATTTTGATAAGGGAGAGTTGAAAACAAAATTTCGAAAGAATTCTTAATCGATTGATATACAAATCTTCTATCATGCTCTTGACATTTCACTTTAAAGATATATATTTTTTTTCTTCTTTCCGTTATGGGTTAATGAAGTGGAATGCACTAGAATCAATTGTTTATATGCATTCACCCTTTTCTTTTTCTATCTGTAACATATTCCCACATGCAAAGACAGAGAGGAGAACTGCTATGCCACTTAAGAAGTAGCTAGAATATGTTCATGAGGATAAAGAAACTAAAACGAAATTAAAACAGGAAATATTTGAATTCTCATTTTAATTGTCATTAACCATGAGGGGCATATATTTCAATTTGCACCCAGGGATCTACGCCTTTACCCCTAAAAATTTTCAACGACCACAACCTTTCACAGTCGGTGTTCTATACCTAAGCATAATTAGGCAATTTTCTAATCTTGTCTTTGTCCTGGTTATTCTTTTAATGCAGGATACGACTTACTAAACTCAAAGTCACATTTTCCATTCGTACTTGGTCAAGTATTCTTTATGCAATTTACTTGTCTAGTGATTTATTAATTAGTCTCATATGTATGACAAGTTTCTTTTGTCACACTATATATGACACATGAAATTGTTAGATTGTTTACATGCATCGTTAATTAGGGTAGTGTGCTAGTACAAAGGTTAAGTGATTGGGCTTTCTTTCAATCAAAATTGTTACATAATGCAATTGTACATTTGGTCCAAATTTAGCTTATTCAACTGTTGTGATTGTTGTTGGATATCATATATTATTCATTACAATGTCCAGGGTTTGGGAATTGTTATAATTTTAGGGGAGATTCTGCCAGAATTTCGGTTTTATTTGTTCTGTTTGTTTGATTTTTTTTTTTTTAGCAGCAAAGAAAAATACTCGAAGACCTTGTCGCCAGTTGAAGACGGAGACGGTCACTCGGGTGACCAACAGACGTATCAGGATCTGATATGACGATTAGCATCAGGCTGCACCAACGGCGGAGCAGCATAGCGCATTGGCCCATGACATTGGCCACGTCGTGCAAACCTATTGCCCTATGCAATGGAAGTCTTGGAAGGCGATGTAGGACAAGGTGAGGACGAAGGTGCACGCACAGTTGTTGGTAAGTATCCTACCTTTTAATTGTTTTTCCTTCAAATTTTATATATTTATATTACTTAATGTATGTGGTTACATTGCAGACGAACTACAATTTTGACAACATCAACGACGATATGTTGGCATACGTCAACATGCTTTTCGCTGAATGGTACAAGCTGTGGAAGAGGGACATGCACCAATATTTTGAGACATTTGGTGATCCGCAGGTCGCTCTTGAGGAGGGTTGCCCGAAGGAGTTTGAGGACCGGGAAGATAATTAGGTATGGCTTTGCAATCATTTTTAGGAGCCCGGCTATGTGGTACCTTTTTTATATTAAGTTTAAAAGTATTATACGTTTCTTACTAATTTTTTTTATTTTTTCATATTTCATTTAAATTAGAACTAATACGTTTGTTTTTTGTATAACAGAAGCAGGAGAAAGCCAACAAGAGCAATTGGGAGAAGAAGACTTTTCTCCATCATTCTGGTTCAAGGTGTTTCTCATATAGGACGGAGGCGCGGCAGCAGGTAATAATAAAGTTTTTCATATTCAATTTTGAATATGTCAATAATATTTTTTTTTCGTACTAACAATTTTCGTATCTTGTTCTATTCAGGGGGTTTAAAATTCCCGGAGATCAATGTCTTCAGCGACGTTTATGTTCGACCTAGGGATGAGTTGGCCAAGTCACTTCATGTAAGTATTCTTCAATTGTAATTACTATCTTACGGATTCAAGTATCATGATTATTATTTGAATGTTATTATTAATATTTCATGTTATCTTACATAGGCGGCGATGATGGAGAAGAGGCAATCGGTTCTTCAGGAGTCTGCCTCCTAGCTTCCTCCCAACACCCCGCTCGAGTCTATGGATCCCCCAAAGGATGCGGGATTTCAGATTGTTACAAAGACCTTGGATCAGAATCTCTGACAGAGGCCAGGGAGGCATTGTAGGGGGATGGGGAATGCCTGGCGATGAGAACCTAGATCCTTTTCATCATCTCAGTTAGAGTCATGTGACAGCTTTGACAGCAAAGGTGGCCATCCTTAGGACTGAGCTGGCCTTATATAAGAGCCAGATGTCACAGATTGTACAAGCCCTCAGTCAGTCTTGCATTCATCTCTCGGATCTTCATCCGCTATTAACATTCGAGCCCCTCCAACTCAAGCATGCCCACAACTCTGCCCCTTCAACCTTTGAGCCCGTCCCCAACCTCGTGACCTTCTAGCCGCCTCCGAATGACGACCCCGTTGATTATGCTGCATTATTTTCTTAGTTTTTTACTCATTTACTTTTTAAATATTTTCCTTGTACATACATTTATATTTATTTAAATAAATTATTTTTCTCTTCATTACATTTTTTAATTGCAATTTAATTTATATTGCAAGATTGAAAAACAGAACAAAAAATTAAATTAAAAAAAAAATATTTTTGCCGACGAATACCTTCATTTCGCAATATTATAGCGACTAACAAGGTTTCGTCGCACAACTATAAACTTTCATCGCGCAAATTTTCAAGAGACGAACACTAGTCGTCCCACGTTTGTCTCCTGGTATTTCGTGTGACGAAGGCTAAACCATCGTGCCACGTTTTTGCGACCAATACTATTGTTCGTTGCACAAAGTCTTTCTTCACGATCTTTACGTGACGGATTCTGCGCGATAAATTTTCCGTTGCGCATACATTTGTGCGACGGAATGACACTTTGCACAACCAACTTTTGTTCGTCGTGCAAATAGTTAAATGTTATAGCTCACCAAAATGAGTTTGCCTATTCAATTCAATTGTCTACACCATTTCATTAGAGATGCTTATGCCCTAGGAATGTGTTGGATAAACTTCAATATAAAAGTGAACATGGCACGCCTAACAAGAAGTTTAACAAGAAATGAGGTTTTTTCGACCAAAAAGAAAAAGAAAAAAAAAAGGAAAGAACATGGCACGCCTAACTAAATAATGATTTATTTAGACTTACGTACCAACGTGTTAAACGGAAACCTGAATTAAACTAAAAAAAATTATTCATCAAATTTTAAAAAAAAAAAAAAAAAAAAAAAAAAAAAGTAAAAGCCAAAGAAACAGAAAGAAAAACCTACATTAAAAATATGAAATTAACCACGATTAATTCGTTGATTTGCGTGGTCGTAACCTTAGATTTTTTGTATTTATTGACTTATTTTTTATTGCTTCGTACCAAGGATTACAATCGCAAACTTGGACCTTTTGGCAAGCTAGGAAGGCAGGCCAGCATTGAGGTCGTAACTTCTAAAACAATTTCCTTGAAATTTACATATATATATAATTAATAGCCCCACCTCCATGAGTATGAAGCTAAAGGTCAACCATTAAATCTTAATCCAACAGTTGATATATGGCCATGAATTTTGGCCAAGAATTAACAATAATATAGATTAATACAGAGAGAACATTGGAAGTACGTATCTGTTTTCCTATGTACGTAAGCTAGAAGATAATGATAAAAGAAAGAAAAGTGGAAAATAAGTCCAAACTTTCAAATATATGTCCCCGCACAATGAACCCGTAAATAGTCATTATGCATTTAGATATAAAATATGTTTTGGTTGAGTGAACCGGGACATGGACAGAATAGTCAGGGGGTTGACGGAGACAGAGTCTACAGCTACCTAACCTAAATATCTGTTTGCCGAGGTTTCACTACTACTACTACTTCTCTTCTCCATCATTTTTATTTCATTTTCCTTCACATTTCGCTTTCACTTCCATTCTAGTCCTCTTATTTTAACCTAGAAACCAATCCATCTGTCCCAACACCTTCACGCTCATCAAGTCCTCTTGCCTCAGAGGCTCCGGCAAGCTTGCTTTATATCCGTCGAGAGTTTTGTCCTCAATCGGAAAGTAAACAACTATACCACAGTCAGGTAAGCAAAATCCTGGGCCTCTTCACCAATATATGCCCTAATTTATCAATATCTTGACTACATGTTCTTGTTGTACCATTTGGCTTTTAAGCCAGGCGTACGTTTCGATGCTACAACCATCGACGGCGACTACCCTACATGAATTGGATTCATGGGTGGTGTATGTACTTCCTCCAAGAGACTAGTCAACGACAATATAGGTGTGTGCAGAGTTTGATGTTGAGGTACTTTAGCATCATATCGGTCATGTTTTTGATCGTTTTGACTGTGTTTCTTGTGGTACTACCGCTGCTTTTACCACCACTACCACCACCGCCTTTAGTGCTTCTCTTTATTCCGGTTCTGATCATGGCAGTTCTCATTTTACTGGCGTTTTCTCATTTGTCGCAAGTTCCAAATATGGCCGTCGTTTCTGTTTGATATATGAGTATAAATGATGAGGCAGGTTTCAACATTTCATATTCCATGTTATAAAACCCCCTCAACCTTTAATTTCTTTTGTTTTATCTGAAAATATATCGAATGTATATTATTAAACATGTTGAGATTAATGTAAAAACAAAAAAAAAAACAAATTCAACAATATACGTGTAAAGAAATATATTCTCAGAACTTCTTTTCTTTCGGATTCCTGATTTAAGTACACAGTTATAGTCAATAGAAATCATGACTAGTGGTGATGCTGGCTATAAAGGGGCCTTTGAAATTTTGAGATTTCAGCATTATATGTTTAATTCAGATTTTTTTCAATATGAAGGTGAGATATGGTCACACGCAAAAGTTTTCCCATTTAAAGAGGAGGATTTTTGTCTAAGTTTGTCTTGTCATACAACTTTTCTTTTCGGTGAAAGGAGACCGAAAAGAGGAAAGGGGCTCATGCTTGAAGCAACTCTTAATTAATTTCACCTGATCGAGTCCCCCATTGTTTAGGTAGCCTCATGCTTGAAATACCCATCTAAGTAATCCAAAAATAACAAAATGGACCTGATCTCTAAGTTTCCACGCCAAGCAAGATTCTAGGATTTTTGTCTAAGTTTGTCTTGTCACATGGGAGAGTTGATGGTGGTGCTAGCAAAGCCCTCCAAGATGGCCGGCCTTTAGCTAGTTAGAGAAAATGGAGAGAGTTTATCCTACCTCTCAATCTCTACAATGCTTAAAACCTTAAATATCAGGAAGGAGGCACAAGTTTCTGTATTTAGTGATGTCATTGGAGTGAAAAAAACTTGTCCACACATATCATTAATTGTCGACAGTACCATTAAACATGACAATTTCATGCACATCTTGTTAACTTGAATGAAATGAGATGAAAAAATCAGTGTTTGGGTTGAGGCTTAAATAATTGGACTAATAGTCAACCTGTTAAGATAAGGGGTTGGCTCAAGTCTACCCATGAGTCTGTTTCATCCTGTTCAGAGAAAGGTTATTTTGGTAATTTTGGAATACTAAAAGAAAGCCCTCTCTCCTCCCCACATCATTCATAACTTCACATCGCCTTCTTGCATACTCTCTCTCTCATATTATCCCCACCGGCACCAATGGCGAAGCTAGAAATTTTCAAGGGGAGGGGCGAAATTTAAAAGCGTGCAAGGTTCCAAAAAAATGTAGACTACAAAATCCTTTTATATAGTAAAAAATTTAAGTCGTTCATAATGTATCAATACAAACAAGTTACAATTGTTGCAGGCGATGTTCATGTCATGAAAACGCTGCATAATAAGCTTATTATCAATAAAAGCAAAAACATCTCTCTTAATGTAAACAACAAAGCTATCACTCAATCATTGATCTCCTATTTTGTTACTTAGTAGTGTTTTGAGAATACTTATAGCAAAAAACGTTTTCTCTACTAAAACGGTTTCAACCAATAATACCAAAATCAATGTAAGAAGCTTATAATCCAATGTCGTCACGAATCTTTTGAGTGCCAAAGTCTAGTGGGAGTCTCTTCAAGTCTCCGAGTGAGATTAATTACTGAAAAATGTGCTTTAATTTTGTCGACATGTCGAAACTAAAGTATTGAAACTCGTCTTTTTGTAGTTTTCCTCTTCCTGTTACTGCTTCAACCCAAATTGCCTTCCTTTTTCTCTTGTGGCTGCGACCCAACCCTTTTTATTTTCATTTTATATCAACTAGGCCCAAGTTTTGGACCCAACGCCATGACTGCAGTAGCCTAGGACCTCATTCTTTTCTTATGTCTTTTTTTAAAAGCTTCTAGCCCAAAATTATGATAGCCTGCCTCTCCCATTTGCTCACACCTTCACACACCAGCGCCGCCAGTTTTCCTTCGAGCTTCAAACCCCATCTGCAAATGAGATCTGCTAGGTGCAGGGGTTTGAATGGGGAGGGGAGAACGGGTTGCGAGTTTGGGTTTTGATGGCTCAAATTCTTCTTCATCCTCCTCTAAGATTTTTGGAACTTTGTCCCTCACGGCGCTGCAAGTTTTTTGAAGGGACTGGAGGGGCACACCATCGCTCCTAGGCTTAATTTCCGGCAAGGGGAGGGGCGACCACCCCTCCTTGCTCCTATATAGCTTTGCCAGTGACTCCCACAACACCATCTCCATCCCCATCGCTACCACATCATCTTCATCCCCAACCTCCCCACCTGTTTTCCACCATTTAACAACACTCACTAGTATCAGATTTGGAGGTTGTCAAGGTTCAAATCCACTCTTCAAAAGTTTGGGCACTTATTTCATATGTGTTTAGTATCACCACCACCACCATCACATGTATTTGTCGTCCTAATTTCCCAACGAGGAGCTCAAACACCGATTTGCGATTAATAATAAGGAAAACTAATGAAAATGGCTTGAAAACTTTGAGTTTTAACAATAAGAACAAAATAAAGGGTAAAGTGAATAGTACCAGGTTTGACTTTTTAGTGTAAAAATGTGGTTTTTCATTAAAGTGAACAGTACCGCGGGCTTTTCGTTAAAACTCCCTTAATAATATTCTATTTTATGTGACCTTATAGGTTCCAACTTAGCTGGTTGTGCATAATTTGATTGATCGAATCAATCTTACTTTACATAATTAGAAACTATTCCAGTTTAGCCTTATAGAAGTATCCATAAACCAAACAGTAACATCCAGCAATGGCTATAAGCTACCTAGATTAGTTAGAATATGTTTGAATTCATAAAGCACATATTTCTTAGTTATGATACAATGCAATTCAGTTCTTGTATTTACTATATTCCGATTATATATTTTAGAGCCTGGAATAAATTGTCTAACTCTATTTATAAATATGATCACCCAATATGCATATATATCTCATGTATTATGGCGAAAAATTATTTCTTCTATGTCCGAACATCTACCTTCATGATTACCTAGATAAATTATTTGTTGTGCATTCACATGTCTCTATATTAATGTACATGATCTTATACCTCACTCTATAAGGCTCTGCTAAAATTTGAATACTTTGAGCAAGGCTAAAGTTCATATCAACTAACATGAGAAAGCTAGTGATGCCTTAATTCAAAGAATTAGTTGCATCCGTAAAATGGAAGTGTAGTATAATCGACAAGTAGGTAATCTTCCATTCAGACACTTCTGTGGTTGGTTGATTTTCAATGAATTCAATTTCATTTATGAGGACATTCATCTCTATTCTATGTCCGAACATGTTTAGTCCAAGAGTTATTACTGAGTATGACATAAACCAGCATTTTTGGATGTTCGATGGTCCATTCGATTATCCTATAAATAGGAACTTAATTTTATGGAATGTGTCCCGGGATTAGAACTCATTTACGATCTCATCCCTACAACATAAGGTATTCCTTAGACTCACCCTAATCAATAACGAACATTCCTAATCCTCTATTAGGTGACGAATGTTCTCACTTGATCTTGTTGGTGATGATTCGACATTCAATTGTCATGAACAACCAATTACGTGTTGCCACATCAATTTCTTTCGAGCATATTCCAACACTTTCATTGCCCATCTATAGCTTGTTAACTTCGTAGGGGTTGAAGTGACAAGTTTCTTATGGTCTAAGGTCAGAACGTACGATAGATGAGTGGCAGCACACTTGGATAGTACGAGGATATGTTCACATGCTAGAACCATGTGATTTGATCTGAGGCTGATCTTTTCAAGCTTCTCTATCCTTTTTTCTAGCTCCTTAGCCTAAAACAAAGACATTGGCCTACCTCATGCAGGCATGTCCAACTACCAATTAATGTGGCTTCGTTAGTTTGGCAACACATTGACGCACCCCTACCCGATTAATCATTAGACTAAGGGTAGAGATGTGTTGGCCAACGCCAAAGTGGTGACAAAGCCATACGAATGGATTAAAGAGTGTGTGACAATTCTAGGATGTGTGTTAAAGATCAGAAGAAGATGAAGGCTCAAGCTCTCTCGCCGAACAAAGGTTTGGTTCACGTATCTACATTTCAAATTGGCATTTCTCCCTTCTTGCCTAATGTTGTTTGCCTAGTCAAGTCTGGTCGCGTGCATCCAACATAGCAGCTCATCCTCGGTTCCACCCACAGTTTTTTTAGAAATCCCAGATGCAAAAAAACTTCCTTCTTGGGAAGTTGTTTGTGCATCTATCATATAGAGGTTGGACATTAGCTCAGTTTTGCACTTTATCTTTACTTGAGCTTATAGCTTTTATATTTAGGTCTTTTGGACCATTTCAAACCTTCTCAATCTATTGATGTTCGATTGAGTAGATTTGGTAGTTGTTGATGAATCTCCATTTTGTATAAATTGTGTTATAGCTCCCATATTTAGATCTTTAGGTAAAGATCTTTTCTAAATCTTCTCAATCTGTTGATTTTCGATTGAAGAGATTTGTTTTTTGTTGATGGATCTATACTTTGCATTTCATAGAAGTGATCTGAGTTTAGCTCAGGTTTTGATTGTGTCTTTGGTTTGGCTTATAACTCCTGCATTTAGATATTTTAGGAAGGATTCATTTCAAATCATCTCAATCCGTTGATGTTCGATTGAGGATATTTGTTTTTTATTTCTGGTATTTTGCATCACATCTTAGTCTCATATATATTACTTATGCCACAAGTGAAAAGTGAGAGTTAAAAGTCCCGACAAGGTTTTTATTGAGGCCTTTCATGCACACTATCCCCCACGTTTGTATGTTATTTATTTCAATAAAATATCGTACATTCTTAAAAAAAAAAAAATTGAATGCCAAGTGGTTTTATATCACAATAGTGAAGATGAGTGTTACTTTTACACCATGGCTTGGGTTCACATCTAGTTGGCTCTCTACTCCAACAAATCTATTGTTCGACAAAAATAAAATAAAAAATGTAGATATTTTTTTATACAACAATATTGAGAAATGTATGAATAAATTCCATTTAATGTACGTTGGTTTTTCGGGAAAAAAAAAATTAAAAAAACTAAATTTCGTACCGTGCATTGAAACAGAAAAAGAAACTCAAACCGTCTCAATTAATACAGTTACACAAAAATAGGAATGAAAAAAAAAAAAAATAGGGAAGAGGTTGAGGAGGGCATTAACATCCAAAAGTGAATGCTCATTACTCTTCTAACACCAAATAAATACGATGCGTGCACGTACAACCGTCCGTTGCAGCGGTGGGTTGAATCAGGACATCCATCTCTCTCCTCCGTAACCTCCCCAAAATCTCTCATTTCCCATTTAGCCCTTCTCACCCACTTCCAACTTTAACCCCCCTCAGAACCAACCAAAACCTAAAACACCTGGCTCCTCCGCAGCTCTACTCGTTGCACTCGTATTCCCCTTTTTCACGCATAGAAAGCCCCTTATCGACCTTTCACACCCACCATCCTCCCCTCCTCCTTCTCTGATGTTGATGGCGGGGTTAGATTAGTAATTGTAACCAACCGGCTCCTGATCAAAGAGAGAATATTTGATGCATGCTACCGGTCGGTTCCTTGTCCTTCAGAGTGGTTTCAACCATGTTAATGCTGGTGTTCACATTCTTGCTTCTGGTGCTGCCGCTGGTTCTTCCGCCGCTGCCTCCGCCGCCGTTGTTTCTGCTGTTCGTTCCCGTTATCATTTTCTCCCTCCTCATTCTCTTGGCCTTGTCCCCTTCCGTACGATTTCCCAACATTGACCGCCTCCCGCCCACCGTTTGATCATCACATCCCCAGACAATGTAGCTATTATATATCATATAAATGTTTTTTTTTTTTTTTTTGTTTTGTTTTGTAGTTTGTTCTAGCTTATGTATCTTGATCAAATCTAAGATCAATGAATGAAAATGTAGAGGCTTTATGGGTTAATATTTGTAAATTTTGTCTTTTCAACTTCTTTTTTTCTTCCTCGATAATAATTAGAACAGTAGATATATGCTCATCCGCCGCATTATATACAGTTCTGAGAAAATAGTGAGGGATTCATAGTCATACAGTCAGATGATCATATATTCATTGTGAGAAATTTGATGTATATGTTGTATTCGTCAGAAAGTCACATTGATATCGTGAGAGTTTTACCTTGTTCAATCGGGAGAGTTTTGCCTTATTCAATAGGTGTAACAGGTGTATAAAATATAAAACTCACTTTCGTAATCATTTTTCGTATTCACATTTTAGTCACGTGACATGCTTACAACAGGTAGTCATCACATTGATATTGTGAAAGTCTCGTTTTCTTCAGCAGGCGTAACGAATGAATACAACACAACGCTAGTCGTCTTTCGTATTTACATTAGTTACGTGACGTACGTCAAATAATCACACTAATATCGTGAGAGTTTTGCCGTGTAAAATATGTATAACTGTTGATTTTACAAATTTATACAATATAACTTTGGCTCGCACGATAAACTTTGACACTCTATGTTAGTCAGTGACGAGTTTACATCAATTGCCGGAAGAATTTCTCCATTTAAAGGATCGAACAGTTGGAAGACACTAGAGCACTTTGCAGCAACAGCAGTTCATCACATATGATCATTGTTGTTATAGTAATCTAGGGACCCAACTGCGACTGGTCCACCATTATTTTAACAATAAGAACATAGGAATTTTGCTAAGTTGGGTATAGATCAAGCAAAGGAAGAGCTAGAGGCTAGAGAGAGGATAGATCTAGAGAGAGTGGGGAGGGGATGGCACCCTAGACCGAGAATCTAGCTAGCCAAGGCCTTTCAAAGTCGTATGTTGGGAAAGTCGAAAATCTATATCTGCCTGTTACCCTGTACATAAGAGCATCTACGACACAAAGACTTGAATGTTATGTTTAAGGCTAAATATAAGGTAATATATTGCCAATGCATCTCTGTAAAATGAGATTAAAATTTAAATTTCAATATGATATTGAGACTAAGATATAACTCATGCCAACTAAAAAATATTACTCAATTAAGAAAAATGAGATTTGAATTTTGAGTCAAATTATCTCTGTACACATAAATCAAATTGTTTTAACGTTTTCTTTCTTAATGCAAAATTTCAAATCTTAAAACTCATTTGAATTTTTGTATTGGAGGAAAAAACCAAAACATATAAATTCACCACCTTTTTAGAAGCAAATATAAAAATATAAGTCTAGAATTTTAGTATTTGCTTCGAATATAGTTGTTAAAATTATTTATAAAATATAAATGTTGAACTGCATAAATTTTAAAATAATTACAAAATGGGGTGAAAAAAAAGTCAAATGGTGGATGACTGGGGGTGGAGAGCACGAGGATGTCATTGAGAGAGAGAGAGAGAGAGAGGAGGTTTCTTTTCTTTTCTGTTTTGGTAAAAGAGGAGGTTTCTTTTCTGTCTTTTCACTTAATTCAAGCCGACATGCATGCATACACGTGGACTAGTCTTGCTTATTTTGGGAGTTACAGGCAAAAAGTGAACTAGGGCGTTCCAAGTTTAAACCATGGGCTGCTTAGTCAAACATTTCTCATACATTAATTGTTACATAATATTTCTCTGTGGATTATCAAAACCTTCAATGTTTTCGCTTCTGGTTTTGGTGGGTTTTCATGTTCTTGTATATTTAAATTACGAGTTATTGTGCGTTTGGTCATGTCGGTAAAGTGAATTGCATAGGAGCATTGGAGGTAAAGGTGCAGTGACATAGGATTCCGTATATTCGAACGGCTTCAAAATTTCAGAATCATTCTGCATATTATATATAAGTATTAATTTTTTAATAAAAAAAGTTTAGTAGAAAATAAAATCATAATCGTATGATTATATTTGTATTTCAATTGATTAAGTGAAGCTTGTATTTAATATATTAATGTTTTTCATTTTCTTCTAGCAATAAAAAAAATTTGTGTATTACTTTCTTTCACTTTTCTTCAACCATAAAAGAACACTAACTTGTGTATTACTTTTTTTTTTTTTTTACAAACACGTGTATTTTCATATCTTTTTTTTTCAGTCGTGGCTCCTTTTTTAATTAATGGATAAACCCTAAATCATGATTTCATGGAAATTGAAGATTATTCAATTAGTAAGGGTAAGATGTTGATTTCAATTAAGGTTGGATATGGATTGTTAAATTCTATGTGAATACATTTGTCTAAAAAATTATTATTTTTTTAAATAAATACGGCATTTTATTAAAATCTCACAGATCTTCCAAAATATCAAGGACGGCATTGGTGAATTGATTAGAATAATATACTTATCCACATTATTTAAGTTAAAATTTGAAAATCGCAATGGTGAATTACTCTGGTGGTTAGACTTTCTTCTTCAAATCATTGCGTTCATGGTTTAAATCCTATGTCCTTTCCTTTTGTGTAAAATAGTGTCTTTCATCGCTTGTATTAAAAAATCAATTTTTAGGTTTAAGTGAGTTGATTATAATTATGTACTCACCCACCTTATTTAAGATTAAATTTTGGAGAAATTAGGTTCTCATCCCTTTTTCTTCTATTTCGTTGATTAAAACCTTATTTCTTAGCAATTTTTTATCAGGGTCCTTAGCTTTTAATGAATGTCATTATTTCAATAATAAAGTGTTTACATATTAACATAATTAAATTAAATTTCTAAACTATATTAATTTAGTGTTAAAAACGTTACATTTGGTATATTTATATTTATGGCTATACTTTGTATCATATATTTTTATTTTTAGTTTGTACCTAATTTTAATTTGCAACCCTTTTAAAATTTGTGCAAAATTTCTTTTTAGCTTTAATTTGTGCCCATATATTAATTTCTTGTTGTGCCCTTTTCTTTAAAAAATTTATTTGTAGTCTACTTTTTTTTTCATTTTTATTTGTACCATAGTTTATTCATAATGTACCCATTCTTCTTTATAAATGTACCAATTTTTTTATTTTTTTGTAAATGCGTACCAGTTCTTTTAATGTAAAATGACCTCTTTTTTTTTTAATGTAAAATCTACAAATGTACCCCTTTTTCAATTTCAAATGTACCCTTATTGAAAAATATAAAATAAAACATTTTATTTTGTGAAAAACTAAAAAATCTGATAAGTGTAAGACGAATTATCAATCTTTATAAGAATATAGGGAGAAATTAATACTAAAAAAATAATATGTTATCTGTCAATCAAAGTATTCAAATTAATAAAATTTTAGTCTAAGATTTTTGGTATAATAAAATTTCAAATAAAATAATGTACCATATGAAATTTTGTGTACATTCTTCTATAGCGTTACAATTTTTTTTTAACACTATGGATACATTCTTTTGCTATTTATTTTTTATTTTTTGATAGAATTCTTTTGCTATTTATGATTTCATCATATTATTACGTTGTTTTTATTCATTTATTCAATAAATTTTTTTGAAAACTTTGTATTGTAGTCCGTTTCATATTATTACATTGTAATCAGGGACTTTAAATCTTATATGCCACACACACACACACACACACGCACACGCATACATACATACATACATACATACATACATACATACATACATACATACATACACAATATGGGATTATAAATCTCATAAATGTCAAACATTTAGAAATATACATATTAATATTGATATAATGAGTCAAAAATTGAATACTGTTAAAGTTTTAGTCAAAAATTGACTACGGACCAAATCCAATATCTCCCTTAAATTTTTCTGCTCCCTTTAAATGACATCAGTTAACATATCGTCTTGTAAAATGGAATGGTGCAGATAAAAAGAGTGCAAAAGTTATTTGTCATTGTCAAATTCATAGACGAATATAATTAAAAGTTAATCTTAAATAAAGAGAAGAACTAACGATTTGGGATTTGTATATTAATCGCTCAACATTGTGGAGATCCACGGTAAGTCAGCTTATTTAGAAAAGCAAAAGTATTTTTGAAGAAAATATAAGGGAATTGTTATTAGCACTCTCCAAATCTCAATCTACATTCCTCCTGTACTTTTAATTTACATATTCTAATTTTCTTAATGTGATTTCCAATTTTACCCCTATTTTTTTTAATGTTCCTAGAATTTTGAAAACCTCATTAAGTATGATTTTGATGACTTGAATAAATTGGTGGGACTGCTTTAATTTTGGGCGTTTCTTTTCTTGCAAGCCTCATTAATCTTTCATTTTGGATTGATTTTCCTGATGAAAAAAAAAAAAATTGGAGGAATTTTGTGTAGATTTTTTCTTCTTTCTTTTCAACAAAATAAAATTGTTGCTAAGCAAGGGCAACAAACAATCTTTCTGAAATACTGAATAAAGTTGTGGTTATAATAATTCTTATCTTGAACAACATAACAAAGAATAAGCTCATGTTTTTTGTTTTTTCTAGGAATTTCAACCATGTCAATGTAAAATTAAACAATTCACATGAACTAAACATAGCATCCAAACATTTTAAAAAAGGTAGCTCCATTAATGGTTGTTCTCAATCTTCTAGAAATATAAAATAGCCATAACAACGTTTTACATTGTGTCATCACAACTCAAATGTAAGCATTGCTCAATCACTGCCAAAAGAGAAAAACTATGTTTTATAAACATCGTACAAAAGGAAGCAGCTAACAACGAAGTCTCAAGAAATGTAGTTTAAGAAGCAAAATACCACTAAATGCAAGAAAGAAAGCAAACATAAAACAAACCACCTTCTCACTTTCGATTATAATCGAGCGTTCACGCAATCTAACAAAAGTATCTGGTAAAATCCCCAGAAATCAAATATGCAAGCTCATGTTCCTTAACAACCTTGAACAATATTTTTGAAGATCGATGGCAGAGTCCCTGAAATGGCCGACTTGGCTTTTGCATGGCAAAGTCCTTAAGAGCATCTCCAAAGGAGATGCCAAATTGTCCACATAAGTTATAACAGTAAAAAAAGACAACCACTATTATTTCCAACCGAAATGCCAAATCCTATGTGGCATGACATGGAATGGCTAACTTGGCTTTTGTGTGGAGATGACGTATCTGGTATTACTTGCTTCTAGAGCACAAAAGGTCTCTACATTTTCCTACAATATTTTTGTCATCACACTTAATGAGGTTTTCAAGTGTCTCGAGATATTAAAAGTGATACAGGGGTAAAATTGGAAATCACATTAAAAGAATTAAAAAAGATAATTTAAAATATAAAAGGAGTGCAAATTAAAATTTGAGGAGGGTTAATAACAGCTCTCAAATATAATCTTAAACCTACTTTTGGTTAACAACTTTGAATCCTATATTAAGTTGATCCAATGTATCTCGATGCATGCCACCTAATATGTACTACCAAGTTGGTAAGATTTATTAATTGATTTATATTGGCTTGGCATGGGCATGGTTTTCAAATGCTCAAAATTAACAATTGGGATTAAATAAGAAATAAAGCAAGAATTCGAATGCTAGTTTAGGCTATTGTTTTGATAACACACACACACATATATATATATAGAGAGAGAGAGAGCCTTTAAGGAAAGGGATTTTTATTTTTTTTATTTATAAAAATAGGGATTAGTTGTGGGGTCCATACCACATCAAACTTTAATGATTTGAACCGTCTATTTTTCAAGTTGTACCTCATAGATCATCCTTGCAAATTATTAGCCAAATCAGAAATATTTAAAACATCTAATTGGGTTCAAAGAAATGAACAAATACTTTGTTATATAAAAAACAATGAAATTCGATCTTAATAATTAAATAGGCAAATGGTTTCGGATTGAATTGAATTTTTGCAAGGATGATCTATGAATTGAGACTTACAAAATAGACTATTCAGATTGTTGAAATTTGATGTGAAATGAACCCCACACTTAATCTCTATTTTTTTCAAAAAATGAGGATCTCTTTGTATAAAGGGTCTGTGTATGTGTGTGTGCGCGCGCGTGTGTGTGTGAGGAACAAACAACATCAACCAACATGCGCGTTGCACTATTATTAATATAACTATATATATAGAAAACAATTAGTGTCTAATTAGCAGCCTTTGCCTATTGGTCCAATAGATTATAGGCGCCCCCACCAAATTAAGGCTGGTTTTCTGCCAAAGCATTTGAGAGTGTATTGTATATATACATATACGTACACATATACATATACACACTAACACATACACATATACGCAGCGGCGAAGCCACAACAGGGCAAGAAAGGGCGGCCACCCCTCCAGTTGTTGGAAATTCACATGCAGAGCAAGGAATCCGCCCCTTCGGTCATCGAAAAGCCACATAAAGAGCCATGGTGCCAGTGGGCTGCCTGTTGTAGAGGAGGGCAACTCCTACGTGAGGAAGAAGAACAGAAAAGTAAAGTTGTTTTAAAAATATCTTGAACTGGACGACGTAGTTTCAGCATTCCTTTTAAATGAAACGTTGCGTTTTGTTACCTTTTTTTCTATCCTTCTTTTGTTGCTTTTCTCTGTTTTTTCTTTCCCTTTTTTTTCCTTCTATCTTTTTCTCGTTTGACTTGGTTCCTTTGTTTTTGATTAAATGGTTTGGCTTGGTCTCTCTTTCTTTTGGTTTGATCTTTTGATTGGTCCCTAATTATACTTTAAAAACATAAGTGCTTTAATGAAATCTTTTAGATAAACCATGCCCACAAAAGACCGCATAAAATAAGATTTTCAATACTAAAATTACCTTAATGTTGTTAATACAATATGGAGGAGGTTATTTCAAACTCAAATTTGCATGTTTTTTTTCCTAGCCATCACTACTTTCAATGAATTTCCGATGTGACTTTGAGGACTTGTTTCATGTTTCAAATAATATGAAAACTAATGGAAAGGGTTTGAAAAATTTTGAGTTTTAACCAAAAGAACAAAAATGTGTTGTAAGTGAATAGTACCAAGAGTGACTTTTTAGAGTAAAAATGTCTTTAACATTAAAGGTGAATAGTACTAGGAGTGTTTCCTTAAGACTCCTTAATTTAAATCCATCTAGGCTCCTGCCTAGATCTCGCCTACGCACCTAGCTACTAGGTTATAGTCCACTGTTTGACTAGCGCTTAACATTTTTTAGGATAGCCAATTTAAGCTTCTTACATTAGCTTTGATATTTTTGCTATGAATATTGACTCATGAATATTGACTCAAAACTTTGCACTCTCCAATATAAAAGCAACCTTCGATTGAACCTTGCACTCTTTTGAATTTCGCCCCTGCCCTCGGCAAATCCTGGCTTCACCACTGCATATACATATACATATATCATACCTGTTTGAGAAAATAAGGATTATGTAACCTATTAGTCAAAACAGCTGTAGTTTGTCTTTCTATAGGAATATAAAGTACCTCAAGATTTCCCTTCTACACTATTTCCCTCACCAAATGATAATCTGTATCTAGGTGCTTTATTTTGGAATGAAAGATAGGACTAGAACTCAATGATATGGCAGACTTGTTGTCACAATGTATCACTAGTGGCTGAGGCAATACACAACTTCAAATCTTTGAGTATTTGTCTTACCCAAGCTATGTTTGCAGCTGTGTGAGCACGTGCTTTATATTCAACCTCTGTAGAGCTCATAGAGACAAATGATTGTTTCTTTGACTGCCATGAAATTGGATTGATTCCAAGATAAACAATGTACCCTGTAATAGATCTCCTTGTATTGAGATCTGTAGCCCAATCAAAATCTGAAAAAGTTGTGAGAATTGACTGTGATGTTGTAGAATACACATTACCACTCTGCATTATTCCTTACAAATATCTTAAAATCCTTTTGACGGCACCAAAATGTATCTCAGTTGGAGAGTTCATATATTGACACACTGCATTGACTGCAAATGCAAGGTTAGGTTTTAAAAGTCAAGTACTGCAAAGAACCTACAATGCATCTATAAGTGCTTGGACCTGGAAGTGGAGTGTCTTCTAAGACCAGTAATTGATCATGAGGTTTACAAGGAGTGGCAAGTGATTTACAAGAATCCATTCCGGATTTATGAATGAGATCCTTTATGTACTTTGCTTGATAAACAAACCCCATTTGGTTTGTATTGAATCTGTAAACCAAGGAAATATGTGAGTTTACCCAAATCCTTCAAATCAAAGACTGTAAAAAGCTCCTAAACCACATTTTGAACTTCAACTGAGCTTGATCCAGTCAAAATAATATCATCCACATATAATAAAAGGATGAATATGTTTGTGTTATCTGTTTTCTTGAACAAACTTGTATCTAAGACCGATGCAGTGAATCCCGCTGCTAGCAAGTAACTTGTGAACTTTGAATTCCATGCCATGGGTGCCTGTTTTAATAGTGACTTTAACAACTTAAAGATATGATTAGGGTGACTTGGATCCACAAAGCCTTGTGCTTACTTCATATAAACCCTCATCCTCCAAATCTCCATGCATAAATATGTTTTTAAGATCTAGTTGTTTCAAATCCCAATGATTCATAGCAGCTAATGCAATAATGATCCTCACTGTTGTATGTTTGACAACTAAACTGAAAGTATTAGAATAATCAATCCCATGTTCGTGTGAGAAACCTTGAGCTACAAACCTTGCTTTATACCTTAAAATACTATTATCAGGCGGGTTTTTTTTTTTCCACTTTGTACACCCACTGGCTACAAACTATGGATCTATTTTCAGGAGCAGGTACTAATGTCCAATTACCTTGAGCTCGAAGAGAATCATACTCTTCGTGCATTGAACTTAATTTGCCAGTGAGATATGGATGCAGCTTTTCTAAAGCATGATGGTTGAATTCGTGATCTGAGAAAGAAAAGAAAAACCCCTAACAGAAGGATCTTCATCTGTAATTTGTAAGGATTGAAATTCAGGACAAATAGCCACTAATGCTGCATAATTCTTCCTTTCTACAATACCAGTTCTCAATCTTGTTTGTATTGAGTGTTCAGGCATTGTAGATGAACCAAGTAAAGACTCAGAAGAGGAATTAGTTAATGGAGGATAGAAAATAGTACCTCAAGTTGTGAATTGTGATTGACATGCAACAAAGGAGAAATACCAGCTGATGTACCAGAGTGATGGTGATGGGGAATGCTATACTGAGATAAACTTTGATTTTCAGTGATGTGTGCCATTGAAACTTCAGAGCTTGATACTTGTGAGTCACTTTCTGGAACTGATGTATTGTCATAACCATTTTGAATCTATAAATTCTAAAATGCACATGTATTTTCACTAAAAGATGGCATCTGTATCACAATTGGGATTAAATGACACTGTGAACTGCATTTCTGTCGCTAATCTGATTTTGTATGGATAGACTCCTCATCATGAATAAACATGTCTTGATATGATTATCTTCTCATTGCTGAGATTATAACAAGCTACTCATTTATATCCCATTATATATCCAAGAAACACACACTAAGTTGATCTTGATTGCAGTTTATTTTCATTGTATGATCTTCAAAATGGGTAAACTGCAATACCAAATACTCTTAAGTGCTGGTTTTAGGTTTTTTTTTACCAAAAAGTAACTGATAAGGTGACTTCATACTTAATGTTTTGCATGGCATCCTATTTATGAGAAAAGCAGCATGTGTGCAAGTATGATAACATAATTGAGTTGGTAATTTTGCTACAAAATCAACAAACATCTTACTGAAGAACTCTCCTCCTCCATTAGACTGTAAACACTTGACTGTAGTATTGAATTGATTAAGAACAAAGGCATTGAACTTGGCAAATATTTGGAAAGCTTGTGATTTATTATTCATAGGAAAGATCCGCCTAAACCTAGAATAATAATCCACAAAGCTAATGTAGTATATGTACCCTTGTACAGACAACTTTGGATGGACGCCATACATTAGTATGTATTTTCTCAAATAGAATAGTAGCTCTAAATTGTTTTATAGGGAAAGGTTGCCTAGTCATTTTACCACTAATACAAGAAGAATATATAGACTGAGAACTATCTGTACTAATTGGAACATTTGACCCCCTTAACATTGCAGCAGGCACTTCCTCAGAAGATGTCAAATTGAAGCTTGAATCTTTTTCCCCAGAAATGTTGCACACCTTTCCAATCTTGCAGCAAATGACTTGGCAAACACATTCACTGGTATTGTAAACAGATCCCCACCATCACTCCTTCCTTGGTATGGTACTTTCCTTGTTGCCTTGTCCCATATAAAGAACACAATATCATTACAAATAAACCAGCAACCATTATTCTTACACAACTTTTTAACAGATAAGAGATTGACAGTAATCTTAGGTACATAAAGCACATTCCTCAATAATTAATGCATTATGAGGTGCCCAATTTGACTTAGAATAGCCATTACCAAAGTTTGAGTTCCCATTACTAGAGAAAGAACCACCATTTCCATAACTGTTGCCAGAAGAAAAAAAAAATATATATATATATATATATATATAATTAAAAAAAAAAGAAAAAAAAAGAAAAAAAAAAAAACCATTCTAAGGACTCTTCCCATTACCAGAGTAGTTGTTGTTGCCTCCATTTCTGTTATTGAACCCTAAAGAATAATTCTTGAAATTGTTGGTCCCATTGCCAAAACTTCTTGAAATTGTTGTTCCCATTTCTGTTATTGAACCTTGAAGATCTGTTGCCATTTCCCATAAAACTACCACCTTGAAAATTATTCCCAAATTGATCTCCAATGTATCATCCTGGCATTCCCTGTGGATTTCACCATGCTCATATCCCTGATATCTCTGTGAGTTAGACTCTTCACTTGTTAAAGACTACATCTTGGACTCAATTTCTACAACAAGAAGTTGAGCCCAGAAATCCTTTAGAGGCAAAGTTGTACCTCTTACCAAAATCATTGTTCTTATCATCTCAAACTAGCAGGTACACCAGATAGCACTGCAATCATCAAATCATTATTCGAAATCTTTTCACCTGCAGAAACTAACTGATCCCTGATATTCTTCAATCTCAGCAAGAATTTATCCATAGATTCTCCTTTTTTTGCAGTATGAAGCTCAGTTTTCAGTTGATTCACTCAAACTACTGAAATTGATGCAAATCTTTCTTGTAGGCGTGTCCATGCCTCATGAGATGTCTTGCATTTGATGACATGCTCCATGGCATCAGCAGAGAGAGTGGCAATAAGCAAACTGACAATGCCATATCCTTCTTCACCCATTCTTTGTAAGCTGCAGAGATTTCCTTTGTTACACCAATTTCTGTATGAATTATAAACTTGGGTGGACATGTAGATTCCCCAAGAAAGAAATCAAACAGATCATATCCCCTCAATACTGACTGAAATTAGTAACTCCACTTTACAAAATTGTCATCCTGTAGCTTTACAGTTAACATTCCCAATAACCCTTCAATCAGCAATTGTGTCAATATCACACAAGAAATCAATCTTAACACCAAGAAATATGAAGAAATATACCAAGAGAAGTTCCAAGAAAAACTTCAAAACACTTATGGCAATCGGCCTTACTGAAGTGAACAAATCTTAACATTACTGAATAAACTTTCAAAAAATCTGTATACACTTCTTGCTCTTGGCCTTACTGAAGTGATTAGACAAAGGGAATGGCTTTCCACCATTCTATCCCTTGACAAACTCAATCAAAAACATCATTGACCTTGAATCTTTCACAACTTTCAGCAAATATGGCTATCGACCTTTAACAATTATAATAATGAAGCAAAATTTTCACTAAAACATTCCATCGAACACTTAGAAAATTGAAATTTCGAGACTGCAAACCTGACAACTTTGCTTTTCTTGAACCCAAAATTGAGCCGAACAATCTTGATCAAAGATTTTCACCACCCTTCAGAGTACAATCAGAGGAAGTAGGCCACCAAGGATCGATCCTGGCAATGATACCATATTAACAAAGTATCAAGAATGGAGAAAGTATACTATGAACACCATGAAACTTTAGAGAGAGAGAGAGAGAGAGAGAGAGAGAGAGAGAGAGAGAGAGAGGAAATAACAAGAGAAAATTTGTATTGTATTGATATTGAATGAATTGAGTTTACAGTTATGAGATTACAACTTTATATAGCTACAAATGTTAGCTTGCAGCCTAAGCTACTGAGATAACGGCCTTAAAAACTCTAGCAACGGTACCGACTGTCTAACTAACTTTTGCTGAGCTGGAACTGATGAGCTAGACATTTGCACACTTCATAGATATAGTCAACAAAAACGATGTGTTAAGGATCATTCCCTTATATCTATATATATATATATATATATATATAGAGAGAGAGAGAGAGAGAGAGAGAGAGAGAGAGAGAGAGAGAGAGAGAAGGCAAAAATGGTGAAGCTCTTGTAATACCCACGTAGTGGGATTATGGGTGGTTACGTTTATTATTTTCAAAACATATTTTAATAAGAAATAATAAAATCTAAAATAAGTAAAATTAAAAATAAAATAAAAAAGTAAAACAATAAAAAAACGCCAATTGCCATACGCATGCGTGTGGCAAGAGACTAGTAGTATATATAAAAGAAGAAAACCAAATTGGTGAAACTTTCGTAATACTAAAAAGTACTTCTCCTTTTATATAAATGTAGGAGAAGAAAAAATAAAATTAAGAGGTAAAATAGTAAATTCAACTATTTTAATGAAATAACAAAAGAGCTAGTTGCCGCATGTATAAGTGTGTTATAAGAGGTTAGTACATATTTATATATTTTTTAAGAGAATGATACTTATTAATAGTCTTTAACATTACATTAAAAATGTACAAAACACAAATTTCAATGCAACTATAAATCAGTATTCCTAATGTGCTAAACTATAGCGGATAAAATTCGCAAACAATTACAAACTCAAAACACAAATTCTAGAATAATCTCAATTCGAGTCTGTATAGCCAAAAATGACAAAAATCCTAAACTAAACCTTAAACCATAACCCTAAATCCTAACTACTGTCGCAAGTCGAAGTCTAACTACCTCCATAGGATCCACAACATCTACTAAACATGTAGAACAAGGGCAGAGAATTTGGGGAATAATTAATCTCCAATAATTCAACTGCACATAATAGCGGATAAGAGTTGCATATTAGCGAATAAGAATCGTCATCACAAGATTAACTGAAAGCACTTGGACATAATGCAATGAATTGCTCCAATTAGGCATAGAAATAAAGTTAAGAGTAAAGGAAAAAACTTTCAGAGGAACTGTTTTAGGTTGAATGATTGGCATGAGAGAGATAAGAAGAAAAAAAAAAAAGTGATTGGGCATTACGAAATCCTCCTCCTCCCCTCTTGCGGCTATGCTTTTTCTCTAGTTTTGTTTAATCCTCATACTTGTTATGCTAAGCATCTTTAAAAAGTACAATTATTTTGTTGATGAAAAATAATGCTAAACTATTGGTGGGACGTCTTAGGCCTTTTTTGACTGAGCTAATCAGCCCCCATCAGGTCAGTTTTACTCATGGTCGTCATGTTACGGATAACATAGTCATGACTCAAGAAGTTTTTCACACTTATAGGAAAACTAAAGGAAGGAAATGTTATATGGCTTGTAAGATTGATCTTGCTAAAACTTATGATAAACTCATATAGGGTGTTATTCGTCAAACTTTACAAGAGGTAGGTGTTAAAGACACTTTTCTTGAGCTTATCATGAATTATGTGACTCATATGGATTTTCAAGTAGTATTAAATTGAGAATTATGCAGAACTTTTTTCCGCAGCGAGGAGTTCGTCAAGGAGACCCTCTTTCCCCATATTTATTTGTTCTATATGTATTGAGAAATTGTCTCATATAATTCAAGAAGCGGTTAATTGTAAATCTCGGAAACCTGTGAAAATCCCACACCAAGGGCCACCCATTACACATCTAATGTTTGCTGATGATATTATCCTATTTTTTAGGCTTCTCGAACACAGGCTCACGTTATTATTCCAAATTGTCTTGATAAATTTTGTCAAGCATCTGGTTAGCAAATCAGTTTTGAGAAGTCAAAGATTATTTTGCTGTCCCCTTAACACTTCTAATGTTTTGCCTAAGGAGGTAATTTCTTTGTGTCCTCCACTTACTAATGACCTTGAAAAATATCTTGGAGTTCCACTTATTCATTCTAGAGTAACTAAAAACACTTATAGGGTACGTTTGTTGCATCGGATTATCTCAGACTAGAGTAGTTTCAAGGGCTAAGTTGGACTGGCTTAGAATAGACTGAGCTAGACTGACTTAGAATAAACTAAACTGGACTGACCTAGTGAAGCGTTTAATGCAATATCAGACTAAGAAGTAGAATAAAGAGCAAAAGGGGGAAGAAAAAAAAAAAAAAAAAAAAACCCCTCATGTATAACGAAATATTCATGTTATTTGCTTCAACTTTAATTTCAACCAACATCAAAATTTTCAACATCCATTCCCAAATCCAACACCAAAGTAGCAAAATCCAATCAAATTTCAACCAAAATTAACTAGTATATGCACTAAATGCTAAAATTTAAAATATGCAGTTAAAAAAATCATAAAAAAATATAAAAATTAAAAAATAAAACCAATCAAATTATTGAAACTTTGCAATAAAATTTCTAAATCCAAATAATCGACTCACAAATACACACTACTTCAAAGCCCATATCGAAATCGAGCTCAAGCAACTAGTAGCTGCAATAACGCTAAAATTCAAATGCCCAGTTCAAAATTCATGACAATCAATCAAAAGATTGAATTCATAACAATGTATTAAAAGGCGGGGGTGTGGCAAGGTGTCCATTGGATAACCTAGCCTAGGCGCGAGGTGTGAGGCGTGAGGCGAAGTCTCACGGAACCTAAAATTTTAATATATATATATATATATATATAAAAGTAAATTTATAATAATATAATACTTTGTAAAAATAAATATAACTATAACTAAATCAAAGATAATATCATCTTCTTTATTACTAGGTCTAGTAGTTGTACTTGGAAACTATGTCATATAGTCTCAAAATGTTATAATTATTTATTTTATTGTAAGCAATTATAGAGAACTTCAAGGAAAATAAGAATGATCACAATTATAGGAAAATTTTAAGCAAAATAAAGATTGAATGTTGCAATTATAAGTAATTTAAAAGGAAATAAAGGTTATGTGGAGTAGTATAGGGTATTTAAAATGGTATCAAGCAATAATTATGGGAATTTAAAGGAAAATAAAGGGTTGAGTGGAGTATTTATAGGGTATTTAAAATGAAATAAATGACGAAAATAAAGGGTTGAGTGGAGTATTTATAGGGCATTTAAAATGAAATAAAGGCTGAGTGAAGCAATTATTATGGAAATTTATGAGATTTGGAGAGAGAAAGTCTCTCTTTCTTCTTCATTGAAACTAGAATGGCAGGAATGCATCGTCAAATATTCAATATGATTCCACAAGATCTAGTTTCGTTCAAGTAACAGATTCTAGCCAATTGAAAGGATCCTCTGATCAATCCATAGATCATTTCGATTTCCTAGTAGCATGGGACACATGGAATCCTGTGTGAATCAGCAAGGACCACCTTACACGGCTAAATACTCCTGGGTGACCGATAGTGAAGTGGTACCGTCAGGGAAGGGTGAAAAGAACCCCCATCGGGGAGTGAAATAGAGCTTTTTTGGAGAGAGATACTATTCAACCAATCGAGTTATAGGTGTCTAACATATTTATACCTAACGATTTTCCACAAAATGGTGACGAAAGGGATAATTTGTACAAAACTTTACATTTTCCAATTCGATCTAATCCATTCGTTCGTAGAGCTATTTACTATCTTTTAATGACAAAAATATGAATTACTTTTATAATGGCAATTGGAATGATATTAACTAACTCTGAATACTAGATATGACCTCAAAATAACAGGGATCAAGGTCGGCCAGTGAGACGATGAGGGATAAGCTTCATCATCGAGAGGGAAACAGCCCGATTCGCCTACACATCTTACTTTTATTGCTATATCATGAGTTACTCCACGTATTGCTTGACGTAAAACAGATAGTGGATTTGTTTCTGTCTTTTGTTGAATCTTATCAATAGGTCTTCAAATCGTTCATTTGAAAAAATTGAAACCCTTCTTATTGGATGATTATGATACTTCCCAAAAATCAAAATTCTTGATCAATGGAGGAACAATATCACCATTTTTGTTCAATAAAATACCAAAGTGGATCAGAAAACCTGGATTTTGAAGAAGAAAAAAAACGCCTAGATGAACGCCCTGAGAAGCGCCTCTGCCGCCCAGACGCCCTCCAACAAAGCCTTCCGCCCACTCCTTCAAAACAGAGGCGAGAACACTGACGCCCAGCCTTAGAGGCCGCCTAGGCACACCCTGAGGCGAGCCTTTTAAAACACTGATTCATAATCATACAGATGACAATATTTCTTTTGGTCATGAATTTCTTTCTCATTGGTCATGAATTCACAATCTTACTACAACTAAATCAAATTCGAGTGCATAAATTGAAACTTGTATGCTAAAAAGGGAGGAGCTATCAACAGGACAAGTTGCTTCAGGTTGGCCAACTCTGTGAAAGAACAAAAGATGATGAGGGAGCGAAGGAGAAGAAGATGATAAAAGAGCAGCTGATGATCGAGTTGACCATCTCTGCAAATCGACTTAGCCATTTCTATATATCCAAAAACCTAATTAAAAAGAAACAAATGACATAGTCTGAGATGATGAGGACGCCATAGGAGTGGTTTTTGATAAATTTGGTCAGCAATCCAAGTCAAGGATTCTGCCAACTCAGCAATTTGTCTCCTCTCCATTTGAAATCCAAGCTCCTGCCATTCCAAACTATTCCAACCCTTTGAATGTTAGTCGAAGCTTATCACAATCTCAGAAACACTAGCTTATCTTTATCTATTGTAATATGTTTTATGTTTCGTATTTTGAATATTTGTATAGATAACAAATTTGTACAAACTCTTGTATTGAAACTCTATATAAATGAAGTGAAAGCCTCACTCATATTTATTGAGTGGAGCTTATGCAATCTGATTCACAAACCCTTATTTTGGATTCTTTCATGGCATCCAAGAGCTGAAGTCATACTACAACCCTAATTTTTTCCCCTATTTCCCTCCCTCACTCAAATGGCCTCCCAATCTCCCATTCCCCTCCCCATCCTTCCCAATGCCTTTAACTTCCTGACGATCAAATTAGATCATACGAACCATCCCCTCTGGCAAGCCCAGATGTTACCCATGCTTAGAAGTAGGAATCATGTTTCCATTATGGATAGAACAAGCAAGTGCCATACCTTCGTTTTTAAAGGATGTCGATGGCAATCAAATGATGTCAACCTTCAATTTGATACATGGATACAACAAGACATAATAGTGATGTCGTGGATCAACTCTTTCATTCATCCCACAGTGCTCGCAATCTTAATTGGGAAGACTAGTTCCCATTCTACCTGGATTACACTTCATGACAGATATGCCTCCCAATCCATGGGATGTCTCCTTCAACTCCATAGTGAGTTAATGAATACTCACATAGATGATTCTACTATTTCAGAATTTTTGGATAAAATAAATTGTTTGGCTGATACTTTATCCCTCTCTAGTGCTCCTTTAGCCGATTCGAAATTAGTTGCTATTATTCTTAACAATGTTGGCCCAGCCTACGAAAATGCAGTTGCCTCTGCTTAGGCACTTGATGAAGCAATCAGCCATGGTGATGAGGAATAGAGTCATAAAGGGACTTAAACTTATTAAAGGGATATGGCTTATCACTCTACTGATAATAAGACGGTTTGAGTGAAATCCTTAATAACAGTACACGTGCTTATATATAGAAGAGGTCCCTACTTCCACACTAATTTGATTCTCGAATAAGCTAAAACCCTATTCATTTAGGAGAGAGTGTTATTGTGTGTTGGAAGTAGAAGGCCGCTTCTAATTGTTCTTCCAATTGCACCACCTTCAAGTGAATTGTTCTTCCACTGTGCTTATTGTCTTCCAGTAATATCCTGCAAGGTTAGTTGCATATAACAAATAAAATATAAACAAATATGATGATTTATGTTTTATCTTCCCACAACATGACATTAAACAGATGCGAAATTGTTGAAGGTGAAGCCCATAACATATTATTTCCTCAACTATTAAAGGTATCTGTTTCATTTTGTAGGCGTTTATAAAGTTTTTTTTTTTTTTTTACTCTCTTAATCAGTGCAAGTAATAATTTGTTTATATATTTTATCTCTTTTAATCAATGAGAATAATAATTTATCTATATAATTTTGTCTCTGTTAATCAGTGGGAGTAAGAGATTACCTTTTGTATTAAAAATTTGAAGTGTCAGTGGATGATATTTTAAGAGTAAATTTTGTTTAAGTTTTGTTCATAAGTTTTAATAAGAGGTCCTGATTTTGTAAATAGCATGTCGTATTTTACTTGTTCTCTTATCATATTCTAAATTGACAAAAAAGTTGGATTTTGTTACCAATGTTGTTGAGTTCATTTGTGAACTACTTTTGTTTTGAAGAATTAGTATAATTGAACACTATTCTTGATACCATGACTTTGTTAGTAGCATAGTGCCTTAAGTTGAATGTGCATGTAATCTTGGTGTACAAAGAATAGACCAATTTATTATGTGTTATTTGGTTCTGCATTCGACTCAAGGTGAAAAGTTACTAAGAAAGGTTGGTTGCAAACTGATGGACTCAATGATCACCATGAGCTCTTATTTATTGGGATATTATCATTAACATTCAAGTGGGAGAACGTAAAGTTTATGAATGCCAATGAATCATAGATTGGGTTACTTGGATTGCAAGTAACTCGTTAATCAAGTTACTGGTGATATAAGTAATTCAATAGTCCTAATAAAGTAATAATCGTGGAGTCATAACTCCTTACAACTAAGCTAAAGAAATCATTTATTGGCTTCAATACAAAGATATAGAATCATGGTATGACTCAATCACTGAAGTGATAGGGTTGATTTTCATAACCAATAATAGGTTGGCTATGAATAAACCCTGATTGTATATGTACTAGGTTAAGTCCCTACTTCCATACGTTCATTCCTCATACATTAAACCATGTTCATATAGTATAGGGATTTTATTGGAGTACTGGAATTAGAAGACAACCTGTGAACTCAAGCCATCATGTTTCCCATCGATGCAAATTAGTATCATTCATCTTATTTTTGTAATTATCATGATGCATGTTAACTTGTGATCATTGAACCATGTTGTATTAATCCATCTTACAACTGAAAGAATCCAAAATAGGGGTTTGTGAATCAGATTGCATAAGCTCAACTCACTGAATATGAGTGAGGCTTTGACTTCATTTATATAGAGTTTCAATACAAGAGTTTGTTACAGATTTGTTATATTCAAAATACGAAACATATAAAAGATTACAATAGATAAAGATAAGCTAGTGTTTCTGAGATTGTGATAAGCTTTGACCAATATTCAAAGGGTTGCAATAGTTTGGAATGACGGGAGCTTGGATTTCAAATGGACAGGAGACGAATTGCTAAGTTGGCAGAATCCTTGACTTGGATTACTGACTAGATTTATCACTCCCCCACAAGCTCAACGGGTGCTGACGAACAGGGAGCTTGGAGAGAAGAAATGAAACCCAAGATAGTGACAACTCTTTGGTTAATAGGTCTGTTGGTTGATCAACAATGGCAACATACCCAACTTTGATCACTTTTCGAACAAAATTTTTCCTGATATAATGATAATCAACCTCAATATGACGCATTCATGCCTAATAAACAGGGATCAGATGCAACAACCAATGCACTTATATTATCACACCATAAACATGGAGGAGCAACTGGTAAGTGAATATCACGAAATAGATGTCTAAACCATGATAATGATGCTGAGGTATATGCCTTTTGACGATATTCTGCCTCTATACTGGACTGAGAGACACCACGTTATTTCTTAGAACCCCAGAAGATGAGATTCTCACATAGAAAAATGCAATAACCACCAGTGAAACATTGATCATCTGGATCACCAACATAATCAACGCCTGCAAAAGCTGTCAAAGCCAAGGAACCAGGCTTGTAGATGAGGCTGTGATCATGAAATCCTTTTAAATAGGGAAGAATTTGCTTGACTGCTATCAAAGGAATTGTAATGGGACAGTGCATGTACTCACATACCTGATTAACTGCAAATGCGATGTCTGGATGTGTGAAAAGAAGATATTGAAGAGCACCCACCACACTTCAAAAATTTGTGCCATCCAATAGAGGTTCACCTTCATATAAACTGAGTTTGCATCCAGGAACTGCAGGTATGGTCAATGGCTTTGTATCAGCTGTGTTGGTTTTCTTAAGGAGATCAAGGATGTATTTTGATTGAGACAAATACATTGCCGAAGAGTACACTTGATTTCCTTCCCAGGAAATAATTTAAAGGTCCCAAATCCTTTATGGAGAACATTTTTCCAAGTTGAGCAATAAGAGATGATATTCGTAAGCCATTGTTTCCTGTGATGAGAATGTCATCAACATAAATTAATAAATATACAACAGTTTTACCATTCAAGAAAGTAAAAAGAGAAGAGTCAGCAATAGAAGCAACGAATCCCAGGTCTTCAAGATGATGGGAAAAACACTAGAACCAGGCATGTGGTGCTTGTTTTAACCCATATTGAGTAATTGACATACATGAGAAAGAAACTGAGGATCAACAAACCTACAAGCTGATGCATGTACACTTCCTTAGCAAATGTGCCATGAAAAAAGACGTTTTGTACATCCAGTTGTCAGATTGGCCATTGGAAATGGAGAGCAATGGATAAAATCAGGCGAATAGTTGCATGAGTCACTACCGAACTAAATGTCTCGCTATAATCAAGACCTTTTTGCTAATGAAAACCATTTGCAACAAGACGTACTTTAAATCTCTCAATGGAGCTATCATAATTTCTTTTAATTTTGTGGACCCATTTGTTTGGCAGTACATTCATTGAAGAATGAGAAGGAACTAAACTCCATGTTTCAATTCATTGTAATGCATTGAATTCATCTGCCATTGCTGCCCTCCATTCTATGAATTTATTTGCTTGAGAAAAGCATGTAGGCTCAACAATATCAGTAGACAAATTAGTATGATAAGCATACTTAGGATTTGGTTTCCTAATACCATCCATTGCTCGTGTTATCATACGATGGTCATGAGTGGTTACACTGGAAAATGAAGAATCTAGGGCTAATGAGGGATGATGTGCCGTAGGATTTCAGTTAGGTTGAGATGTAGGTTGTTGGTTATGATTTGGCGTGAGGTTGGTGGAACATAGGATTATAAAGGGTGGTGATGTGGGTGGTGATAATGGTTGGGAGGATAAGGTAAGTAAGGTTTAGGAAGTTTGTGTATGAGTAGGATACTGCGGCTAAGGTGTTGGGCGATAAACTAGCAATGGGTCCAGAATAGGAGAAGACTCCGAAAGAGTCACATGTGGAATGGAAGTGGATTCTTTAAATGGCATACATTTCTTATCAAATATTACATGATGTGAAAGAAAAGTGCAACATGTAGACATATCTAAACAGCGATACCCTTGTTGATTTAAAGAATAACCTATGAAAACATATTTTTTGGATCAAAATTAAAGTTTGCTTGTGTAATAAGGTCGAAGATATGGGAAACATGCACAGCCAAAAACCTTTAAAATTTAATCTTTATGAGGTTTTGAAAACAGTTTTTGAAAAGGACTCTCATCACCTAAAACTTTGGTGGGTAGTTTGTTAATCAAATAGTTGGTTGTTTGAAAGGCCTCATCCCATAAGGACGTTAGTATAGAGGCGTGAGCAAGGAGAGTTAATCCTGTTTCTACTACATGACGATGTTTTCTTTCAGAAATTCCATTTTACTCAGGGTGATGAGGACATGTAAGCCTATGATTAATTCCATGATGAGCAAAGAACTATTTAAAATTGTTGTTAACAAATTTACCTCTTCCATCGAATTGAAATGATTTTATGGTTGTGCTAAAGATATTTCCAACAAGTTTTTTTTTTTTAAGCCACAAATGTAGCAAACACATCAGACTTCAATTTTAAAGGAAATAACCATGAATATCTTGAATAATGATCTATAAAAATAGCATAATATTTAAATCCATTCATTGAATATGTTGGTGAAGTCCATACACCCAAGTCAATAAGTTCTAATGGAAAAGAAGAAACAAAAGTTGACAAATTGAAAGGTAACTTATGACTTTTGCCCATGGGACATGAATGGCAAAAATCATTAGTCACATTACCACTAATTGGTAATTTATTTCTAGTAATTAAAAACTTTAAAACATGAGACAATAGGAGACCTAGCCTAGAGTGCCAAATGTTGTTTGTCACTCTTATTCCAACAAAAGCATGAACGCCAGTATTATTTGATAAGATGCTCCAAAAAGGGTAGAATCCATTCCTACTCCACCCTTGGAAAAGGTTCTTCCCCGTTTAAAGGTCTTAGACACGATATGAATTAGGGTAAAGAGTAAGTGAACAATCATTGTCATTGGTGAATTGATGTATTGAAAGATATTGGTAGAGGCATTAAGGCAAAGTGAAGTGTTTGGAAGTGAGAATTTATGGTGTGGTGATGAATGCAAGAATTACCAATATATGTAATGTCCAAACCTGTTTTAGTCACAACTCCGTTAACATGATCAACACCGATGTATGGACAAGAATTAGTGACTTGAGCAGGATCATTAGTGATGTGTGCATTTCCACCTGAATCAAATAGCGAATTTTGCAATGGAGGGGTTGCAATAGAGGAAGATGGTGTAGTAGCCGCAAAAGCTTGGAGTCTAGGAGTTGGGACACGTCCCTCATAAGTCATATTCAAGCGATTAAAGCAATCAATCGTTGAATGTCCAGGATGAGAATAAATTTGACAGTGTATGCGTCCAGAGGAATTACCGTGAGATGGATGGGCATCAAGAACTCCATCATTAACAGCACAAAAGTGAGCTCCAGGATGATGATTTGGATTTGCAGGTATGTACTGGTTGCACATAGGTTGCTAAGGACCACAACCTCCACGATAAGGACTGCCACGACCACGAAAACTACTCATGCCACCACGACGACCGCATGTTGCAGCAAAGGATATGGGTCTAGTTTTAGCAACAAAGGCACAGTGCATCTTCAGCCTTCATTCAGCACCTAAAAGAAGGGCTTCAAGAGTATTCATAAGATGAGGATTTCAATTAGACAGCTGCAATATAATTAAACTCCACGACTCTTATCCTATCAAGATTCCCAGACTCCTTGTGTCTTATACAACTCGTATAACAAGTTATGTGTAACTCAAAAAAATCCAGTTGTTAACTCATTGTCATTCAACCAAAGTTTTACATTCTCCCACTTAAATGTCAATGAAATATCTTGATAAAACAAGACTCATGATAATCATTGAGCTTACAAAAGCTTGCAACTACCCTTCTTAGGAACCTGTCATTTCAAGCAAAATACATAACCATATAAAAACAAAGTGCCCTATGTTTTACACTTCGCACTCTATGGTTACATACATATTAAACTTGAAACATTATGTTGCCATTAGAGTCATAAAGTCAGGAACCAACTAAACATAACGTTAGTTCCTCAAAACAAACTAAAAAAATGCTTTCAGTACCAAAATTGTTTAAAGAAACATAAATTAGTCATATGATCAAATCATCAGAATCAATCAATTATGAATTGTAATGCAATTGACAGCAATAACACAAGAAAAATAGTTCAAGCAATTAACTGAGTGCTTACTCCCACTCATTAACTAAATCAAAAGACTCTTTTACATCTATGTTAAAGACATGCTTCTTGAAAACTCCTACAGATAAAAGCCTTTGTCATTGGGTCAGCAACCATATCACTTGTGGTTATGTACTCTACATCGATAGTGCCCTTCTTCACTTCATCCCTCACCTTTAAGTAATTTATGTCCATCAATCTACTTGCATAAAACCTTTTATTATTCTTTGAAAAGAAAATTGCAACTTTGTTGTTACAATACAACTTGAGAGACCTTTCAATGTCATCAATGACGTAAATCCTTTCATCATGTTCCTAAGCCAAATAGCCTGTTGAGTTGCAGCATAACACCCTATAAACTCAGCCTCCATGGTCGAGGATGCTATACACTTTTGCTTCAAACTTTTCCACGATATTGCACCATTTGCCCACCCCTAACTGCACCGTTTGCTAACAAAAAAATGTATCCATTTGTTGATTTTCTGTCATCTACACATCCTGCTAAATAGTATGAGAATGTAACAAACTCAAGCTTATCCACGCAATTGTAGGTTAACATGAAGTCTAGTTCTTTTGAGATACCTTTACCCAATACACTCACCGCAAAAGTTAGGTCCGGCTTATGCATACTTAGGCATACATCAAACTTCCTACAAGAGATGCGTAGGGTTTTTCTTTAATTCCTCCTCTTTCTAGTTCATTTTAGGACATTGCTTATGACTCATCTTATCTCCCGTTCCAATGGGCAATTCCCCACTTGAGCATTTTTCCATATTAAACCTTTTGGTGATCCTGTCGATATACTACCTTTGTGAAAGACCAAGGGATTTCTTGGCACAATCCGTGATGATCTCTATCCCCAAAACAAAACAAGCCTCCCCCAAAATCCTTCATGTCAAAGCTTTAAGTCAATATACTCTTAGTTGATTGTAGTAGGGACATGTCGAAGCTAGCCAATAAAATGTCATCCGCATACAATATTAAGAATATGATCTTGTTGTCACTGACCTTGATAGAGGTGGTGAGTATAAACAAATATGATGATTTACGTTTTATCTTCCCAAACAAATTAAATATAAACAAATAAAATACGATGATTTAGGTTTTATCTTCCCGCTACAAATATGATGAATAATGTTGTATCTTGGACACTCAAGTGGGAGAATGTAAGTTTTGAGTATCAAAAAATATGTGCTCGCTGTTTCTTGACATACAAGTAACTTGGTAAATCCGAGTTAATAGTTGAGGAAATCATGGAACCTTATTTGGTTAGGTTTAGGATTCCTTATTTAGTGCAATTAATCATGAAAACCTTAATTAGTGGACAAAGAATTCGTTACCATTTATGACTATTTTGACCCTAATTGATATGAAATATCCTATGTAATTAGCTAATAGGCTGGATTATAGGGATATTTATCAGTATATTAGGAGGTCCCTGCACTCACAGTAATCATCCTTATTTTGTGCTAAACCCTATTTGCTAGCAAAAGGACTTATGCGTGAGTGGAGAAGACCTTCCTTTAAACCCTAGCATCTTGTCTTCTTGTTCTACAGATAAGTTTATTTCCTTTTCATGTCGATTTGGTTTATCAAATCTATGATCCTAGTGCCTTGTTGTTATTCTTATGATTTCAAAAATATATTATATGTGGAATCAGAGTCGTACAACAAGCTTAGGGTTCAAATTAAAGGTAATATGTTTGATTATAATTTCATAGATGATCAAACATGTACGCTGCTTGTATCGTGACGTATGTTGCCTTATTGTACTTGGGGTTTTGACCTAATGAGTCTTCGTGTTGTGACTACATACGACATACATATACGCTTTTGCATTGGGTTCCTTCTTGGTTAATTTTATTATTCCTTTCAACCCTATTATGAGTAAAGAGACATAATATAGTTTGCATCCATTTGGTATGATTGTTATTAACTATAATATCAATACTGGTCTTGGTAGAGAAGATGCAAATACAATATACTGTTACAAAATTAGTCTCTTATCAAGATTTATGAGTAAAAGTTTACAATTAAACCATCACCTACTAATACTTAAATTTAGTAATACAAAAGACAATTTCAAACTCTCACCAATTAAAAGAGTAAAATATCATAAATGTGCATACCTCTTAAACGCTCCCACTAATCAAGCATTAGTCAAAGGATTTATATTTACGAAATTTAAGGATTCAACATCAACTACTAAGTTTTCTAACTTCAACTCTATGCCAGATATTGCAAGAAAGTGAGTGACTGAAAGCTATACAAAATCGTATGGTCAGTTTTATTCTTCTAACATTTGACAGAAGCATAAACTTTAACTGAATGTTTTTCTTATTGCAACAACATAAATTTCCAAAGTCATCTTTGGACAGAATCTGATTATATTAGGTTTTCACAGCTAAAACATAAAATATAAGGGCAAACGTATATAGCTTCAACACTTTTGAGCAGATGAAGTATATACAATCTTGTCAATTCCATATTTAACCATACATTGATTTATAGTTGGACTAAATAAGAAAACACTTTTTGAACAGATTAATTATCCATCAATAACATATAAATCACAAGCTCAATTTCTTGAACAACAAACAAGAATTAATGAGAAAAACACTTTTGAGCAGAATATACTCATTAACCCTTCTTGAATATGAATGCAATCGTATTGTATTAATCAGTTCAATATTGATAAATAACAATAGTGATTCAAACTAAATTTCCTACAAAGTTAGTTGCAATTAAAATATAAACAAATATGATAATTTATGTTTTATCTACTCAAAACATGATCATTAAACGGAGGCAAAATTGATGAGTGATAAGCTCATAATATATTATTTCTCCCACTTGGGCAATCACTCCTCAAAATTGCAAGGTTCGGAAATAAAAGTTCCTTAAAAAAAAACGTAATCAATGATCCAGATCTTTATTTTATTTTAGTATTCGAGAAGACATATATATATATAGACACACACACACATGCATATATTAAAAAATTAAGTCACTTTGTAGTATGTAGATGTGGCGTTCAACATGCATTAGTCAAAATATAATATGCACCAAGAAATTGTGCAATTGTGCCAGTTTCAAAAAAATACGTATATATAAATATATGCGTGTTTGAACATAATTTCCTGAAATTTAGAATAGCACCCAATCAGAGAACACAAACTTAAAATTCATGTGTTTCATTCTAAAATAAAATCAATTAAAACAAACACTTAGTTTAGATGTCTCAATAGCATCAATTATTCAACAATATTTTTAATCCAATTTAGAACTCAAAGAAAATTAAGGCAAAAAATTGGCACTTTTACCTATTTTGTTCTTGATTTGAAAAATACACCATGGATGTGTAATCGAGTTGTAGAGAATAGAACCAATTGCAAATTGCATGATTGTTACACCTTTGGGCAAAAATAAATCATGCAAGAAAAATACTTGCAAAGCCTAGCCAAAACATAAAATGCACAAAATACATATAGTTTCAACAACTTTGGTCAAATTATATTGTGTTAGAAATACCTTATGATATGCTATATATACTAATTTATAGTTGTGAGTGATTTCTTGAAATTCCCTTTGGAACAAAAGAACTTACCATGTAAATTAGAATTTTGATTTTTCAAAACAATCATTTAATAATAGTATTAAATAATTTGTTTTGTTGGATATTCAATATCACATCCCGGCTCGAGCCCCCACCACATCCCGAACTCGACTCCACCGTAGCACGATATTGTCCGCTTTGGGCCCTGACCACGCCCTCACGATTTTGTTTCTAGAAACTCATACGAGAACGTCCCAGTGGATCACCCATCCTAGGATTGCTCTGGCGTGAACTTGCTTAACTTCGGAGTTCCGATGGAAGCCGAAGACAGTGAGCTCCCAAAAGGCCTCGTGCTAGGTAGAGATGGGAATATACATATAAGGCTTACATGATCCACTCCCCTGGGCGATGTGGGATGTTACAATCCACCCCGCTTAGGGGCCCGATGTCACACTTCCAGCCAGGGATTGGCTCTGATACTAAATTGTCACATCCCGGCCCAGGCCCCCACCACATCCCAGGCTCAACTCCACCGTAGCACAATATTGTCCGCTTTGGGCCCCGACCACGCCCTCACGGTTTTGTTTCTAGGAACTCACACAAGAATTTCCTAGTGGGTCACCCATCCTAGGATTGCTCTCGCGCGAACTCGCTTAACTTCAGAGTTCCGATGGAAACCGAAGCCAGTGAGCTCCCAAAAGGCCTCGTGCTAGGTAGAGATGGGAATATACATATAAGGCTTACAAAATCCACTCCCCTGGGTGATGTGGGATGTTACATTCAATGATTTTCAAAAAATTAAATTAGACACAAAAGTATGTCTTTATTGATATTGATCGATAGAGTTCTCGAAAGAGGAAACATGCTTATTCAATTATTCTATAGGGACCAAAATGATTAATTAGTAAACTAATGACACTTTCTATTTTTGTATCAAAAGACAATGATCATCATAATCAAAATTGATGGCCAAACAAAACATTGGTTTGAGCAAAATAAACAAATAAATCATCAATCAATGTTACTCAATAAAGGTCATTAAAATAGACAATTTGCATAGAGAATAAGGGCATATTCGAGCAAATAAATATGTTAAAGGTATTAGTACATTTAGATGTGCACAAATAAGTGAAAACTATGTTTCAGAACACAACCAATTGTTTGAAGTCCCAAAAATTTAACATGGAATTTTCGTTTAGTTTGTCGGGTTTGTCTTCTCGCTGCTGCTCATTTTCCATAAATCCATTGACATTATGTTGCAAACAAGGATTGCATCATGACTTTAAGCTTATTGCATTTTGACTATATATATATTGGCTTAAGCTGGCATGATTGAATAAATCTGGTTGAAGGAACCTTTTTGAATAGGGCTTTTGTGTTTTACGTTCAACTTATACCATATACGTTTGCGTTGAACTTATACTGCAGATACTTAAAAGAATTAAAATATTTTTGAATCCCAAATCTTTCAATTCTGATAGACTAGTTATTTTGAAAAATTTGACATTCATGTAAGCGTCATTTACAAGTAAGTCTTTTGCATTATCTTGTTTGCTTTAAGTAAATGTTTGATATGACCGATTACCTATTATAAATTATGAATACTTATGACACGTTAAGATTTAAGTCGACTATGATACTAATACTATGTTGATTATTCATATGACGTCTTGCTTGTGGTTTAGTGGATTCAACCTAGATTTAATGTGTTTTGCTCCACTTAAGTTCTCTCTGTTAACATATATTTTTGAGTGAGAAATCAATAAAAGTATTTACAAGTCAGAAATATGATATGTTGACAGGCAAGAAGTTCACATGAAAAGGAAAACCATTCATGTCACTAACAAGGACCTAATAGACAGCCTATTTTTTATGGAGACTTCCCTAACTCCAAACCTTATGAAATTCTGTTTTGTTATATTTTAGAATAGATTGTATATACTGCAATTTTTTTCACGTTTTTTCGACATCAAATAAATTTATGGTAAAATATTAAAGGTGATACCACGCTGCTGGAATTCTGAATACTTCTGCAATAGTATAGTCTGTTTGTGATATTATTTTGATATACATATGCAAGTCCTAAATTTGTGAAATTTTAGTATGATATACAATGAGATGTCTATTTCAAATTTGAAAATCTTCACGAGTATTGGCTGCAAAATGAATTATTGGTGAATTTTTAAATCTCGGGACTGTACAGAATTTCTGCAGTTTCTGCAGCACATCACTTTTTGAATTCATTTTTGGGTCACTTGTAAAATTTTAAAAGTCATGAAATTTTTTGAAATAGTAGCCATATGTGTATAGTTCGTACCTAAAAAATTTCATGACGATCTAAAGAGAATTGATTTTTGAGTGAATTTGCAAACTAAAGTGGTACTGCTGATATTTTTTTAATTTTTTTGGGAATTTCGAAGACTAGTTATGTTCTGAAATACTGTTTTCAGTGATTTGTGCACATCTAATGTATCAATTATTTGGCATGCTTATTTGCTCCTATTTTTTCTTATTTTATGCAAATTCTCAATACTAATTTTTATTAAGCAACACTGATTAAGTTTTGGTTGAAAAGATGTATTGGTTTTTTTTGCTCAAAATTTTGTTTCGTCATCCATTATGATTATGATGAACATTGCCTTTTGAGACAAAAATTGGAAAGTGTAATCAGTTTACTAATTGATCATTTTGGACTCTATCGAATAACTGAATAATCATGTTTTCTCTTTCGAGAACTCTAATGTTCAATATTAATAACGACATACTCTTGTGTCTGATTTAATCTTTTGAGAATGATTGAATATCCAACAAAATGGATTATTTAATACTATTCTAAATGATTGTTTTGAAAAATCAAAATTCTAATTTATATAGTGAATACTTTCGTCCCAAATGGAATTTCAGGAAATCACTCAGCAACTATAAATTAGTATTATGGCAAATCATAAAGTACTTCTAACATGTTTTTATCTGGCCAAAGTTATTGAAACTATATGTGTTTTTGTGTATTTTATGTTTTGGCTAGCTATGCAAGTATTTCTTTGCAAGTTTTGTTAATTTATTTTGATCAAGCTCTTGGCTCTTACTGACATTTCCTGGTGCCGAACACTGCTGGAATCTCTAGACATCCGGATGTTTTGCTTTATTTTGGATAAATTAGAATTAGATGCCTCATTTCAGATTTTTCTAAATTAAACATCTGTTACTTTTCAACTTTTGATTAAAGTGCTTTTACTTTTAATTAAACTTTATATTCCAGGTATATTCTTAATTTAAGTATTTTATAAATTCTTTTAAATCCATTTCTATGTAAAAAAAAATGCACTCAATAATATTCATTAATTTATTGCTATTTTTATGGAATCTCATCCCTTCCTCAATTTAAGGATTCAATTATATCTACTAGGGTTCAAGATTAACTGGATGAAATATAGTTTTTCCAATTTTCAACTCAACATTTATATAGATTATAAAAAAAACAAGAGTCATTTATAATTAAAATTGAGATATAGACTAGACTGCCTAATTTCATCCAACTGAAAATAAATTTAAATTTTTTAACAACTACTTATGGTAGAAACATGAACTAAGAGTTTTCACATTTTCATTTTTATTTAAAATGAGTCCTTATTCCAATAATTAATTATTAAGAGTTGACAAAATATCTTTTAGTGCAATGTTTTAATGTGAAAAGTTATCTTCTTTTTTTTTGGGTTACACAACTTAAGCATAACGTACCATAAGTTTTGTACGTACCAAAATAAGGATAATACAACGTACTAATAACTTGGTACGTACTAAATAAAGAATTGCATAATGTACCAAAAGCACTATTTTATAACGTACCAAAATACTAATACGTACCCAGATTAAATTTATATAACGTACCAAATGATTGGTACGTTATATTTAATATATTTGTTTGGTACGTTATATTTAATATATGTGCATGTTATATTTCATAATTGTATGTTAATAGGATGTTTATGTGTTTTTAGAATTTAAAACAACAAATTATTTGAATAAGAAAAATTCATTTTGAACGAATTATGATAAGATATGATTGGATGTTTGTGGTGATTTTAGAATATTTGTGATATTATTTTCTGAACTAGTTGGTTAATTAAATACAATAAAAATCATAATTTTTAATTAAAAAATAGTAAAAGAATGTTTGATCAAAAGTTTAAAAGTTATAGATGTTTGATTAAAAAAATTCAAATTTGAGGCATCTATATCAAAATGCCCCCTTTATTTTCTTTGTTTGACCTTTAACCCCGTTGTTTACCAAAAAAAGTCACAAAAATGGTCCATACTAGAGATTCTAAACATTATGCCAGGCCGAATCGAGCCACCCCTTAGGATAGGAATAGCCCAGCCCACATGCATCATTTGATGAAAGCACTCCAGTCGCCTCCTCAAAGTGGCTTGTTAACCATGTTTTCCCTCCCTCAAAACAATGCTCTTCATCAAGTGCCCTTCCTTGTGTTAGAGCAACACAGCAATGAGTAGTTCACTCCGGGACCCTGCCTCCTCGAGAGCAAGATGCCGGTCGAGATGAAGCTGGGAGCCAACATATACTTTCTTGGGGCTTGCCTTGAAAATACATATAAATAAAAGACAGGCGCCAAAAAGGAACCAGCCCAGCCTCTTTAAGAAAACTTTGCTTGGTAGGTACTACCTATTCACTCGGACAATGCTCTGAACACAAAAGTGTGCAGTTCCACCCCTCTCTCCCATGCTGAGTCACAGGCAGCGCCTCGAAAAGCAAAAGCACGGACGAGCCACATGCTGGGAAACTTGCACGTGTGGTTCTGGCCGGAGACCCCGGTATACTTTACTAATATGTGTAGGTCCCCGTAATTCAAGTGAAATTGTCATGGCGCAAAAGTAGATATGGTCCGATATTCCCCTGTTCCCTGTATTGGTTATGCTATTCATTTCTCGTCTAGCAGAAACTAATCGAGCTCCGTTTGATCTCCCAGAAGCGGAAGTTGAATCAATTGCATGCTATAATGTAGAATATGCACGGGACGCGATCCTTAATAGTCCACTGTTGGTGGAAGCCAATGTCCCGGGGTCCCGGGGACTCATTCTGACTGAAACAAGGGGTGGGTCTTTACCAACTTCAAATTTTTTTAGGGAAGCCAAAAAACGCGAGCGCCCTTACGCGAGCCTTATTGAAAAGGCCCCTAACTATAAAACAAAGCAAAGGATTGAGCTGCGCGAAAGTCGTTGCGTGTTAGCGCATCTCTTGCTCGTTAACGCTTTACTAATAACATAGAAAAGGCTTTTCTTGCTTGTTTAGTAAAGTCACGCTTTTTTTTTTTTTTTTATAAGAGTAGGTGCTTTCTGGGGCAGGGTACTCTTCATTCTTCATTTGAAACTAATGAATGTCGGGTCGGGGGTTTCTACCTTGTTATCAAACAGGGAGTTGGGTAAAGCAAACTCTCTCCTTGGACGAGCACGGGGCTTAGTCAAGTAGAACCGGGTTGCGTTGCTTGATGCTCCGATCGAAAACAAATCAGTGGGGCCATGCCGGTACGACTGAATATACGTTAGAAAGGCCAATCCCTTCCCTACGACACCAAAAAAAATTGGGCCAAACTTCTGCCCACCCGCTTCCATAAAACAATATTGTGGCAACATAGACCTAAGTGGTCATATTGGATCCTTGGGAACCATCACAAGTACGGCCGGCCTAATTTAAACTAGAATGCCGTGTCATCCAGCAAAGCCTAAAAGAAGGTGACTCGCGCAAACAGCTGACTCCTTTTCAATAGAAAGGAATAGCCAAACCAACCCAGCTGGCTGGTCAATCTCAGAAATCTTATTGGCCGGCAAACCGGAGACGGATGACCACAATCCTGACCTTACCAGCACTGCAGGTATACTAATCAACGAACCCCCGAAACCTACTTTCTTTTCTAACAAAATCAACCAAGCCTAACCGATCACAACATGTTGATATTGATTGAGTTTGGGGGACTTTCACTAACTGAATCCATCCATAAACCTAGACCTCGACAACCTTCGTAACCAAAGCGTCATGACAACATCCAAAGGTGACCATTGGATGGGGGCAAAGAAGAGCGCGTAAGAATGCCAACCACTACATAAGCCATTAGTGGCTGAGAGAAAGCGAGCAGCAACTTGTATAGGTTGTGCGGAGCTTGAAGAAGCGAACCCCTTTCAGAGAAAGCCATTGCTAGTTAGCCTCGCTAGCTAGCGTTTTTCAGCTCGCTGTTATGTTAGTTGTAGCGCGCCTCCTTCTTTCATTTTGGAAAGATTTTTCAGTATTTTTTTATGATGACTTGGTCAAGAGAGTACGATACATTGGTGTAAAAGATTTAGAGGGATATGTGATCTTGATTTGGCAGCAGTTCAAAAACATTATCCATCTAAGGTTGAAAACATTATCCATCTGATTTTGCTTATTAAATCTCAAGCGATTAATCTATTGTTGTTATTCACTAAATCACTAGTCCTTATTACTCAGTTTGGATAGATTGTCGACTGAGTTTCTTGTGCGTGATTCAATTGTAGGTTTTTGTAGTTACATGCGATTACCCATGTTCTTTTCTTTTCTTTTCTTTTGTTTTTTTTCTTTTGGTCAAACGATAGATTTTTGTTCAATTAAATGTTAAATTAGCTACCGACGGGTTTCGAACTAATGTCGTCATGCAAATGCTCAACTCATTTTTCATTACTATAGTAAATAGCCACTTGCTTACCCTTGTTAATGTTAATGTTGGTAACGGTGAAACCAATTATTAGGGTTTTCAACCAGCAATAGACGCTCCTCGATTAGAACCTTGCACCCCCAACTCCGACGACTTCTCGGCTCCCCTTCTTCCAAACCCTAACCCTAGCAATGGTTAAGAGCATTTCACTTTAAATCATTACATCTCAGAGTTATAAATTTCCCTTCCCAATATCGTTTGTATTTACTTCACCCGTCCTCCACCTCTTAACGGGTAAAAACTTGAAAACCAAAAACCAGAGTCTAGACTTTGGAAACAATTTCATCGTTTAAGTGAACATGACCAAGAAAGACATGGATTCATAATTGTAAACCACTTCCGAATAAATGCAACAGGAACGGGACTGAAGGTAAATTCATTTCATTGATTACTAGAAAGCAAGGAACGGGACTGAAGTAATGCACTGTCATCGACTACAAACTCTGAACTAGATAGCAATATCAACAGCAGAAGCAGCTTTATTATCAACAGCAGAAGCAGCTTTATTATCAACACCAGAAGCAGCTTTATCAAGACTAGAACTATACGAACAAGCTGGAATTAACAATTTCTCCCATAATCACTCGCTATACAACTGCCCTAGCGGAAAGAATGTCATCATCAGGTTCTTAAAGACTCCAGGAAATGACGTTTTTCTATTTGTAGCCCTTTGCCCGCAGTGGTGCCAAGGCCCTCCAAAATCCCACTAATTAGCAGAGTTTCCTGTATAACAATCTATACAAGGTAGGTTGGAAACTTTTCGGTTTTTTATATTGGCTTCATACCAGTGTGCCAGTATTGCTCTACGCGGACTGCAAAGTCACCGCACCTGCAGCTGTTTGCTCATAATCTGCACATGCCTCTGGAGTGTCTTCTTCACTAGGTGGAACCAGCTGCCAAAAGAGTGGTAAATATTTGTCCCACTCCTTCAGGATAGCTGCGCCCTTGCCGCTTCCAGTTTTTTCCTTGAACCAAAACATCAATGAAATTAGGAAAACGTCTGTTGAGTGTTGGAATTGGGACATGAACGTTACATAGAATTACGGATACAGATGGAATAGCGGAAAAGTAGGAATTTCAATAGTCCAAACGATAACAAAGCCTGCATCTTTAGATGCATTAGTTTTTATTCATCGCACTTACAACATGGGCTTTGATAAGGCTTTTCAGCTGCATCTGCCCCACAGGAGCATTCACTCTTTGGATTTTGACTATCTCCCTATTTACCTGTTCACAGTTTTACAATAACTTGATGAAGCTAAAGTATGTAAATACATGTAAAGATGGTAAAAGTCTGAACAGTAGGAACAAGTAAGAAGGTAGAGGACAGCCGACCAAACTGAAAAGAAAAGGGCATCATTACAAACCTTGGGGATGAAAGTATCGTCCTCATCAAGGATGTATGCCAAACCTCCAGTCATTCCAGCAGCAACATTTCTACCGACCCTGCACAATTCAAATAGAAGTAGCTTGACGTTAGCTCTGTATAGTGCCTATCTTTATGTAACAATAAAAAGCTATGTAAGAGATACTACTCACTTTCCAAGTACCACCACACAACCGCCAGTCATATATTCAAGACAGTGGTCTCCAGTTCCTTCAACCACTGCTTGCGCAAGTGAGTTTCTGACAGCAAATCGTTCCCCAGCTTTCCCTCTAATGAAGATTTGACCGCCAGTGGCTCCATACAAGCAGGTATTCCCTACAATTGTTGCGTCCTCCGGGCAAAACCCAGTATTCTCAACTGGAGTCACAACCAATTCTCCGCCGGAAATACTCTTGAAGAAATAATTACCAATATCGGATTCTCATGAGTAAAACTAATTGAAGTATTCAGTAATTGCTCAAATTTAGACCAGAGAAAATAGTTTGCCAGTAGTAGGAATGAAATTATCCAAGTTCAATAGAACTAAATTTTATGATTTACTTAGTTCTATACATAATAAAACCCAAAAGAAAAAACGTGGTTCCTAGGACAAAATGCAGGTTTTGAACAAGATTTGCTTTCAGTGACAACTTTTCTTTAGTTTCACGGGCCAAGTCTATATAATGATAACCAACCGCTAAGCTAACAAATTATATTTAACATGGAAAATCCTCTACTTGACTGATTAATAGCAATGAAAAATATTCAACTAACCAACATAAATGAAGTTTACTTAAAACTTTGAGATCTTGCATTGAGAGAAATTTACCTTCCCGACATAATCATTTGCCTCTCCAACAAGTCGAATGTTCATCCCAGGAGTCAAGAAGCACCCAAATGACTGCCCAGCACTCCCTTGAAAACTGAATACAATGAAGTACACTAGTTAGCTTTGATCTAAAAACAGATGGGCCGTGCAGACCCCCGAGTCCAGACAGTATCTATATAAGTTATGACAATGGCACATCTTACGTTATGTTTAGCTGCCCAGCAAAACCAGTGTCACCATATTTTTTGGCAACCACACCTGCTATACGTCCACAAACTGCGCGGTCAACATTGTATATCTTTATGGTCTTGTGGACCACCTTTTCATTCTCAATTGCATCTGATATCTGTACACACACAAATCGTATTTCCTCAAATTTTGTGACGGGAAAAATTTTCACGTAAAATGGCAGAAGAAAGAAATCCTTTTCATATTCTGAGAGTACAGCCTTTAACACAACAAATGGTGCCGGATAGGCTGCCCTGGAGAAAGTTCTAATGATTTTTCATTGGAAGTTAGTAGAGTCATTTATCAGTGTGTTACCTCAGCTGCGGGAGTTTTAAAGGACCCACTTCAAGAATAACTTGTTTCTCTTGATTGAAAGCACAAATTAATTCTATAAGCACTCTAATTCATTTTTCTTGAATTTCAGATTACGCATGTGGTGGATTACTAGATAATACCATCTGCGTAATTACTAATTAACTACAAGAAAGGATGGCATAGAAACATTGAAAGAACTAATGCATATTTGAATAAGTTCAAACAAATGATCGGTTGCGAACTAACATAAAAGCACAAAATATCTGCTCTTGTTCCCTCATTGTGATGTACTAAAATCTAATGTTTAACAACTCATCTTTTAGTATCACTTTAATACCAAATTCCATCCTACAAAAACTGTAGGGCCTGCAGAAACAATTTCCCTACAGCATAAATTACATGTTTGAATAAGTCCATTGTGGTCTTCTTTTACAATCCTGCTTTTCATGGAATAATCAATTCTAGCTTCTAAAGCAAGTCATTTTGCCTGTAACCTATAGTGAATACACGCAGCTCCTACTAAAATATCATTAACAATGTCATCCAAAACAAACATACAATGAACTACTGAAACTGGAAAAGCTCTGGTTTTTTTTTTTTTTTTTTTTTGGTAAACTGGAAAAACTGGTTTGTTCTTAGAAATTCTACTAAAAAGGAAGTACGCAGTCAGCATCAACATATGTCATCAGATATATCTGGTGACAAAATATTGGCTGATAGCATATTGGCAGACACTTCGGAACATATTTCAACCTTGCCACCGAAATGTCGACAAGAAACAGTTTCATGGGAAAACTGAAGGTTTGTCTCTCAATTTCCTTGAAATGTCTGATATTACCACCAAAATTTTCGGTGGAACATCTTGGTTCCTGCTCAGCTGCTGCAGAAAATATGCAACAGTTTCCAACATACAAAATCATGATGCAGCATATGAAACATTTTTCACCATACAAACTTGTTATCTATAAAAAGCAAGCACCAAAGAAAAGGCTTTGGCATTAGATGGAGAAAATGGGTGCAGGGATGTCTAAATTCTGCAAATTTCTCCGTTTTGATCAATGGGAGGCCTAGGGGAAAATTTCATGCTTCAAGAGGTTTGAGACAAGGCGACCCACTGTCACCTTTTCTTTTTACCTTAGTAGTGGACGTCTTGAGCAGATTAATGGAGAAGGCTCAAGAAAATCAACTGATCAAAGGTTTAGGCATTGGGCAAGAAAGGGTGGAGATCTCTCATCTTCAATTTGCTGATGATACTATTTTTTTCTTGCCAGATGATGAGGAAGTTTGGAACAATTTATTAGAGGTGCTCAATTTATTTTGTACTGTTTCAGGGTTGAAAATCAACAAAGCAAAGTGTTCTTTGGCTGGAATAAACTCAGACTGTGAGAAATTAAAAAGGTTGGCAGATTCTTGGGGTTGTGAGGTGGGTAGTTGGCCAATAAAGTATTTGGGTCTCCCTCTTGGGGGTAGGCCAAGAGCACTTACGTTTTGGGATCCAGTGGTAGAAAAAATGGAAAAAAGACTTCAAAATTGGAAGAAGGCCTTCTTATCCAGAGGAGGCAGATTAACTTTGATTCAATCTGTTTTGGGAAGCTTGCCAATCTACTACATGTCCTTGTTCAAAATTCCTTGCGGGGTGATTGGACGCCTAGAAAAACTAATGAAAGGATTTCTTTGGGAGGGGGTGGAGGAAGGAAAGAAAAATCACCTGGTGAAATGGGAGATAGTTATTAAAAGTAAGGAGGAAGGGGGTTTAGGAGTAGGGAATTTGAGGAATCAGAATGAAGCGTTATTGGCTAAGTGGTTGTGGAGATTTCCAAAGGAATCAAATTCTCTCTGGCACAAGGTGATAAGAAGCAAGTATGGGCTGCAGGATAATGGGTGGAATGCAAATCCTCCATTGCGGGGCTCAAGTCGAAGCCCCTGGAAAGATATTTCGTGTGGTCTCCAATCATTTCTACAATGTTGCAAGTTTAAGGTGGGCAATGGGGAGAGAGTGAGGTGTTGGGAGGATGGTTGGTTGGAAGGGGGACCATTGAAAGAACAATTTCCTAGATTATTCTTGCTTTCGAGAAAGCACAACCAGAACATCGCAAGTTTTGTGGATCTTTCTATCAATTCTTTGAGCTGGAATTTTGATTTCAGGAGAAATTTGAACGAGGTGGAGATAGAAGAGGCGGCTAGATTATTACAGAAAGTGGAAAATGTTCGCTTGTATCAATCAAGAGTGGATGATAGAAGGTGGAAACTGGAATTATCAGGATTGTTCACATGCAAATCCTATCGCTCTTTCTTGAGCAACAATGGGATTGTGCAGCATTTTCCACCCTCTTCTCAGATTTGGAAATCAAAAGTTCCTCCGAAAGTCAAAGTCCTTGTGTGGCTAGTGGCTTTTGGGAGGCTCAACACTTGTGATCAAATTCAAAGGAGAAGTCCCTTTATTTGCATTTCTCCCCATTGGTGCAGTTTGTGTAAAGCAAAGGAGGAAAGTGTTGACCACATTTTTCTTCATTGTTCTTACACGATTCAACTGTGGTGGAAATTGTTTCAGGAGGTTAGAGTAAGTTGGGTCATCCCAAAGGGTTGTTTCGAGCTTCTAAGCACTAATTTTGAGGCTCTAGGAAGTGGGAGGAAAGCTAAAGCTTTGTGGGGTTGTCTGGTGTCGGCAGTTTTTTGGAACATTTGGTTGGAGCGTAACAAAAGAATTTTTGAGGATTATTCTGGTGTGGGGGTAGCAGATCTGTGGGGAAGAATAAGATATTGGGCAGCTTTCTGGGCTTCAGTTTCAAATGATTTTAAGAATTACTCTCTTTCTCACATATTGTGGGATATGTTAGCAGTCGTAAAATGATTTTGGTTGAGGTTGTCCTACTTGTAATCTGATACTCTGGAGAGATTTTCTTGTTCTGTTCTTGGTGGATTTCTTATCCACTTCTGTGTATTACTCTTTGTTTTTAATAAACTGTTATAGTTTCTTCTCAAAAAAAAATAAAAAGCACCAACCGGTGCAATTGTTTTAAAGAACACAAGTGAATAGGCAGCTTTTTACAGCTACAAGAATTTTGAACATTTAGTGCAAAATATACCCAATTTTTAATGGGTTAATTACACTAAGATCCCGAGGTTTATCGAGTTTTCACAAAACCCCCACGTTTGAGACATTACACTAACACCCCCTCAGGTTTTAAATTCGTTTCATATAACCCCATGAGTCAAAATTTTGTTTATAAATTTACCAATTTGCCCTTATTGACTACTTGAAACTAATAAAGAAAAACTTTATAATTATATATAAAAAAAAAAGATACAAAACATTAAACATTTATAATTTACAAGAAGATGACCATGTGGACAAAAAAAAATCAAGAAAAAAAAAAATTAAATATTACTTTGCAAACAACGAACCAGGAAATGATGGAATGATGATTTGAACAGGGTGTGAAAGAACAAAGAAAAAGGTATAAGCAGACGCTTGGTAAAAAAAAAAAGATGGCATATAGTTTCAAAAGGAATTGATTCCTCAGAGGGGGTAGGAGAAATATTTTATTCAAAAAAATAAAAAAAATAAAAAAACTGTTCATCTTCTTCTTCCCCTCCCACCCGAGCAACCACCCCCATCTTCTCCTTCTTCCTCCATCACCACCACCAATTCAAACTTTGAACAAACCAAAAATCAATCTCTGTAACAAAATAATAATTTGGTACCAAAATCAGGTTGGTGTGGAAATGGCGGTGGCGGTGGCAGTGGAAGATGGTGGGGATTTTGGGGACTTGGGGACTTGTGTTTTGGTGGTGGTGGTGCTGGGAATGCAATTTTCAGGAAGCGGGCTGGGGTTCTGCCATGGCTTCCAGATTTCATCTCCACCACTACTGGCCCCTTATGTTGCTGGATCAGGTATACATTTGCGGATTGTGGGGGTGAAAGGTAGCTAGGTGGCTGTGATGGGTGGGTGATGGAGGTGGTTCCAATGGGAAGAAGATGAGAATGTTAGCTAGGGTAGGAGAAAAGTGGTTGCCAAAAGTTTAAATGGATGGTGATGATGGAGAAAGGAGGAGGAGATGGAATGGAGGTGGGATGTGGGAGGGGAAGAAGAAATGAACAGCTTCTTTTTTATTAAATAAAATATATTTTTCAAAGTAATAATTAAATTTTTTTTCCCTTAATTTCTTTTTCCCTATATTTTACTTTGATATCAGTTTTTTGCATGTTTATAAATATTTTCTTATTCAATAAAATTTTTAGGTTTTTTTAATTATAAGGGTAAATTAGTAAATATATGGAGATTTTTTACTCAAGGGGTTATATGAAAGAGAATTAAAACCTAAAGGGGTGTTAGTGTAATGTCTCAAACGTGAGGGGTTTTGTGAAAACTCGATAAACCTCAGGGGGTGTTAAGTGTAATTAACACCAAAGAAGTGAACATGTTATTCAAGTGAAATGAGGGCTCTTCAAATTCTAAAATTGGTCGTTATAAAGGATGGATTATATGCAAGTAAAATGTATACCTACAAAAAGAAGACATTAACACCAGCCTCAACATTATATTTAACAGTATAACCATAACTAAAAGCAGTGGACTGGACATAAATGAAATACCAGATGCCCTGTGATCATAACTATGTCCAAATAGACCTTCCCTTTTCCTTCACTTACTTTTAACATGGAACATCTAGTACTTCAAACATTCAGATAATACCTATGTTAAATTCCCACCCACCTATCTGAATGCCCATAAAGCCGTTGGTTTAGAGAAACTAAGGAGAGTTATCAGAAAGTAAATACCATGTTCATTTAGCTAAACAAGCAAGCATCAGTCCAACTGTCACCTCAAAAAAAAAAAGTGTTACCTCTTGATCTGCTAGTAAAACATCATCCAGAACAGGTCCATTAGTGTGAACATCTTGGTTCCTGATTGTGGTACTGCTCCATTTTGGTAACCCGACATTCTGGAATAAAAAAGAAAATACCATAAGAAAAAAAAGAAATTATGCCAAGAATATGACATGCGGACAGGAAAAAAATATATTATTCAACCACATACTGAGAGAAGATAACTGAGATCAAGATGCTGAGTTTTCACTAGCGATATATCTCGTGGCCTCAGTAAATTTGTCTGCCCAATTATATCGTCTAACTTCTCATATCCCAACTGTGCTAACATACCTCTTACCTGAGAAAACAATAATTAAGAAAAAGAATAAAACTACAGACAAGAAACTTAAGCACTAAACCTGTTAATACATGAATTATAAAATTTAAAAGAGGCAAATTTACCTCCTCAGCAACATAGAGAAAAAAATTGACAAGATCACCAGGGACTCCAGGAAATCGAGCACGCAGTTCTTCTCTCTGTAAATCAATTGAAAAAAAAGGAATGAAACAATGCAACCTCATTTTCCATATAATGAAAATGACAAAACAATAGCAAAATGGAAAATGCTAAACATACTTCCCAGACAGTTTTTGAATTTTAGTTTTTCATAACATGGCTACCGAGGTTGCTTGCCATGTTTATCGCTCATACCCACCCCATGCTTGTATCACGTGTAGCACAAACCAAATGGCAAACAACATGGTGTGCCAAGCCATGGAGTAAAACAAGTGTACCATTACTGGTAACAAATTAGAAGAAAATCAGTCACTGTGATACCTGACTGGCTACACCAACTGGACAATTATTTGTATGGCAAATGCGGGCCATAACACACCCTGTAGCAATCATTGCAACAGAACCAAATCCATATTCATCAGCACCCATTGCTGCAGCCATTAAGACATCGACTCCACTTTTAAAGCCACCATCAACTCTTAAAATAACTCGTTCTCTAAGTCCATTTGAAATAAGTGTCTGTCAAAATTTTACAAAAAAAAGAAAAGCAATTAAAGCATATTCAAAGGACATCCAATAAAAGAAGTCACCCTTTTGGATCTTTCATTGAATCACCTGGTGTGTTTCTGTAAGTCCCAGTTCCCAGGGACCACCAGCATGCTTGATGGAACTTATAGGACTGGCTCCAGTTCCACCATCATGACCTGATATCTGCACAGTAAAAAAGGAGGTTTGTCTCAGAAAAAGAGAGATCAGAAGAATAGAAAATTCAATTATATAACAATGCTTTAAAAGGCGAAGGCAAAGCCACGGCGTTTCATGGATAGCCTTGAGGCATAAGGCGATAGCCTCAACGGTACCTAAAATTATTATAATACTTGATATATATAATATGATACTTTGTAAAACAATCAAGCAAGCATGCCAAACAATCAAATATTTGACTATTATTATTATTTCTCCAGTTCACATCATAAAGTCATAATAAACTAACAGAACTAAGTTAAAAACATAAAATTAGCATGAATTTTATAAAAATCCTGCCCAAAACGACATCGTTTTGGGTTTGGGCTGTGTTTAAAAAAAATAGATAAACAAATAAAACTCCCAGGTCGCCAACATGCCTGAGGTGATAGCCTAGGCGCTTGAGGCAATCGCCGAGGCGTTTAGGCTAGTCTGTAGCTCACTCCAACTGGGCAGAGGCGTTTTCTTCATAGCCCCGCCCCATAAACCGGCTAGGCGAGTCTTAAAACTAGTTTTTTAAAACACTGTTACATAATCAAATAGTTACTTGCACCATGTGCATATTCAACCTTCCTTACACAAGGACTGACTCTAGGATCAAACTGTAATTGCAACTGTTGCTTGTCACTCAAAGCTCAAACTTGTTACACTAGTGGTATAAATACAACCATTTCATAAACACCTACTCCTGCATCGATTACATGAAAACTTAGGAAAGAAAGTGATCAATAATGGCTTAAAGTATTATCTACGAAGAAGAAAACAGAATATAGAATAGGAAAGAGCCCTCTTCACATTAATCCTTTCCCCGAACCCATACGTGTTTCTGTAGGTCTTACTGTAACAGGTTTGTCTGGAAACATGCGTACCCATATTTTTCCACTACGGTGTGTATGGGTAAAAATATAAAATCTTGTTAACTGAAGCAGCCAGCCATTGTGGACTTAAGCAGCCATAGCAGCCAGCCATTGTAGACTTAAGAATTAGGAAATTAGACATGAGTTCCATTGTAATTAATAAAGTAGTTGTAAACAGTAAAGTTAGGTATAGGCAGTAGTGTTTTTATGACTTCTTGTACTGGTTTCATACCTGATCATCATTGCTTGTATTCCTATATAAATCCTCCAATTGGGAGATGAATACATCAAGAAATTAACTCTATTTTGGCATGGTATCAGAGCCATTCTGATCCAAAAGGAGTTTCTATTCTGATTAACCTACTGGCACTACTGCCATCTACCCCATAAGACCTGCAGAATAGCAGGCCTTCTACTTTCATACGAATCCGATCTCTCTTTGGCCATATCTGCCAACATCACTACCCATATTGAGCTTGTTAACCATATATATTCCGCTGCATCTCTACCTAAATACTACCCCATACCCTATAAACCATACCCGTTGGAATCACCCAACAAACCCGTGCCATTGCCTCTTCCTCCTTGCATTTTGTTCCTGCATCTCTCTCAGTGAGACTGACTCTCTATTGTTTCAATAAAGAGAATTCGTTGCAGTAGTAATGGGTGACTCCAAGACCACTGTTTCAGCCGCTGTTACACAAAATGATATGTCTCTGCATATCACCCCAGACAAGTTGGATGGGTCCAACTATTCCTCGTGGTCCCAAAGTGTCCGCATCTACATCACTGGCAGAGGCAAATGGTCTTATGTCAGTGGAAAAAAGAAGGCACCAGCAGAAGCCGATGCATCGTATGCTATATGGGAGGAAGAGAATGCCATGGTTCAATCTTGGCTTCTCAACTCCATGACTAGAGATTTGCGGGCCATTTTTCTCCGACTCTCTACTGCAAAAGATGTTTGGGATGCTGTTACCCAAACTTACTCAATTGAAAAAGATGCATCAAAATTATATGAACTTCGCCGTCAAGCACTGGCGACTCGCCAGAATGGTGAGCCTTTATCTGCATATTATGGTAAACTCCAGCAAACATGGCAAGAAATAGATTTCTTACGTCCTGGAAAATTGAAATGTGCTGATGATGTTGCTGCTCGAGAGACAGAAATTTCAGAAGAAAGATTGTATGATTTTCTGGCTGGCCTTGATCCTCATTTAGATCATGTTCGCAGTCAAGTTTTGACTCAAACACCTTTGCCATCTGTTCGTGCTGCTTATGCTCTTGTGAATGCTGAAGCAAGTAGGCAAACCATTATGTTGGTTGGCCCACAAGTGGAAGGATCAGCCATGGTAGCTGCTCCGTCTCGATTTCCCCGTGGAGTCTCGAATTCTCGATCAGGTGGATCTAAAGTTACTGATACAAGGAAGTGTACTTATTGTGACAAGGATAAGCATACTAGAGACACTTGTTTTAAGTTGCATGGATATCCTGATTGGTGGGTTCAAAAGAAGGAAAATCAAAAGAAAAGCATTGTTGGATCACAAGCACACCTGTCTACACCAACGCCTTCCGTGCCTCGAGTAGATCAATCTGCTCACTCAGTTTCTCCTACTACTGCTTCCACTTCCTTAGTCGACGCAGGTAACTTTGGTTTTGCCTTGAACACCACATTTGGTGCTCCAAATAAACCTTGGATCATTGATTCGGGGGCTTCTGACCATATGACCAATAACTCTTCATGGTTTGCTTCTCACACTACTCCACCTTTAAATACCGTTAAAGTTGCTAATGGTATTTCCACTCCAGTGCTTGGAGCAGGCTCCATCTCATTAACACCATGCCTATCTCTCTCATCTGTTTTACATGTTCCTAATCTTTCTCACAATTTGCTTTCTATTGGTAAACTCACAAATCAACTAAACTGTCTTGCCATCTTTTCTCCTACTCATTGTTGGTTTCAGGATATTCGAACGAAAGCGTTGATTGGTCATGGTAGAGAGAGGGGAGGTCTATACTACTTGGACTTACCACCAGATTGTGAGAAGACAAGTTACAGTTGTCAAGTGGAAGCTAAACAATTTGAAGCTTCTGAAAAAATTTGGTTATGGCACAAAAGATTGGGACATCCTTCCTTTCAGTACCTGCAATATCTATTCCCTTCTTTATTTTCTAAAGTCAAGGTTTCTAATTTCCATTGTGAAACTTGCATCTTTTCTAAAAATCATCGTGTCTCATTTCCTTTAAGCTCCAATAAAAGTGATGTTCCTTTCTCTCTTATTCATTCTGATGTTTGGGGACCATTTCATATTCCTACTCATACTGGTGCTAAATACTTTGTCTCTTTCATTGATGACTGCACTCGAGTTTCTTGGGTATACTTACTAAAAAATAAGAGTGAGGTTATGTCTGTTTTTCCAATATTTCATCAAATGATTCAAACCCAATTTAATGCTAAAATTCAAGTTGTTCGATCTGACAATGGGAAAGAGTATTTGAATTATGGACTTGGAACATTTTTTCAACAAGAAGGTATCATTCATCAAACATCTTGTCCACATACTCCTCAACAGAACGGTATAGCAGAACGTAAAAATCGTCACCTCTTGGATGTGGCTAGATCTTTATGTTTTGCTATGCATGTTCCTAAACGTTTTTGGGGTGATGCCATTCACACAGCTGTTTTTCTTATCAATCGCATGCCATCACGTGTTCTCCAATTTCAAACACCTATCCAAACCCTTTCCCAGTATCATTCTCTTCCTTCACTCCTTCATATTCCTCCAAAAGTGTTTGGTTGTGTCTGCTATGTTCATGTCCACATGCAAAATCGTGATAAGTTGGATCCTCGAGCCATCAAATGTATGTTTATTGGCTATTCTGCTACTCAGAAAGGGTATCGATGTTACTATCCTCCCAATGGGAAATTTTTTGTCTCTATGGATGTTACCTTTCAGGAACAAGAGGCTTATTTTTCAGACGGAGATTCGGTCACTTCTCTTCAGGGGGAGATGGGGAGTAAGGAGGAAGAGCAGTGGCCACTTGACATTGGTGGTATGCATTTTTCGGATGAACACTTGTCTGATGCCGGTGATGGTCCAAATTTGCCTAATGATGAGGCAAAGAGTGGAAAAATATTGAAGGTATATGAGAGGACAAGAAAAAGGGGAGATAAAGGAAAAGAAAAAGAAAAAGTGGCTGATGAGATAGACCACCCACATATAGATCCCCTCATTGACCAACTCTCTGACCAATCAGCTGCTACTCATACGAATTATCCTGAGGTAACCACTCATTCTCCTTCTCTTCAGCCTACTATATTTGATGAGTCCAATCATGAGATTTCATTAAGTGCTGATCCAAATGAACCACATCATGAGTCTGGTTCTCGTTATCCTATTCGAGAAAATCGAGGGATACCCCCTGTTCGTTATGGTTATTCTTCCACAAAGGGTATTCAATATCCTATATCTAATTTTGTTTCATCTCATCGCTTGTCAGACTCTTATATAGCTTTTGCAAACCAATTGTCATCAGTCTCAATTCCTAATAAGTTACAGGATGCTCTTAAAAATCCAAAATGGAAAAAAGCTATGATTGAAGAGATGGAAGCTCTTCGAAAAAACTCCACTTGGGAACTGGTTAAACTTCCTGAAGGCAAGAAATCTGTTGGGTGTAGATGGGTGTTCACAGTAAAGCATAAAGCTGATGGTTCAGTGGAGAGGTACAAGGCCAGATTGGTAGCCAAAGGTTATACTCAAACCTATGGCATTGATTATCAAGAGACATTTGCGCCAGTAGCAAAGATCAACACTATTAGGGTTCTTATGTCATTGGCAGCAAATCTGGGGTGGCCTCTACGACAGTTTGATGTGAAAAACGCATTTCTACATGGAGACTTGGATGAAGAGGTATACATGGATCTTCCTCCTGGATTCACTACCACTTGTGATATTGGCAAAGTATGCAGGTTGAGAAAGTCCTTGTATGGATTGAAGCAATCACCAAGGGCATGGTTTGGCAGGTTCACTCAATCCATGAGAAGTTATGGGTTCAAGCAAACTCAGGCTGACCATACCCTATTTCTTAAGCATGATAAAGGTAAACTTACAGCCTTAATTGTTTATGTGGATGATATGGTGGTTACAGGTAATGACGTCGAGGGAATTCAAAAACTTCAAATGTATCTAGCCAAGGAATTTGAAATGAAGGACTTGGGTACTTTGAAATATTTCTTGGGTATTGAAGTTGCAAGATCAAAGCATGGCATTTTTCTTTCTCAAAAGAAATATGTTATAGACTTATTAACTGAGACTGGGATGTTAGCTTGTAAACCTGCAGACACACCAATTGAGCAAAATCATAGATTAGGAGACTATCCTGATCAAGTTTCGGCTAACAAGGAAAGATACCAAAGATTAGTTGGGAGGTTGATTTATTTGTCTCATACACGACCTGACATAGCCTATGCTGTAAGTGTGGTGAGTCAATTTATGCATAGGCCAAGTGAAGCCCACATGGATGCTGTACAACGCATTCTCAGGTATTTGAAGTCTGCTCCTGGAAAAGGCTTGATGTTTTCCAATCATGGACATCAAGAAGTTGAAGGATACACTGATGCAGATTGGGCTGGGTCAGTAACTGATCGCAGATCGACTTCTGGATACTTTACATTTGTTGGAGGAAATCTAGTTACTTGGCGCAGTAAGAAGCAACATGTAGTGGCTAGATCCAGTGCTGAAGCTGAATTTAGAGGTATGGCACACGGCGTGCAAGAATTGTTATGGCTCAATATGTTGTTGAGAGAATTGGGTTTCAATTCTACAAAGCCATCAAATCTTTATTGTGATAACAAAGCCGCCATTAGCATTGCTCATAATCCAGTTCAACATGATCGTACTAAACATGTTGAAGTGGATAGGCACTTTATTAAGGAAAGGTTGGTTGATGGTAGCATTAACTTGCCTTATGTGAAGAGTGATGACCAGCTAGCAGATATGTTAACAAAGGCAGTGTCAAGTAGGATTTTCCATCTTGCACTCAGCAAGTTGGGCATTCGAGATATTTATGCACCAACTTGAGGGGGAGTGTTAACTGAAGCAGCCAGCCATTGTGGACTTAAGCAGCCATAGCAGCCAGCCATTGTAGACTTAAGAATTAGGAAATTAGACATGAGTTCCATTGTAATTAATAAAGTAGTTGTAAACAGTAAAGTTAGGTATAGGCAGTAGTGTTTTTATGACTTCTTGTACTGGTTTCATACCTGATCATCATTGCTTGTATTCCTATATAAATCCTCCAATTGGGAGATGAATACATCAAGAAATTAACTCTATTTTGGCAAATCTTCTATGGCTTGACAAGGCCAGTAAAAATACGGGGAATTACAATCTACCCTCCTTAAAAGAAATTCCGCCATCGAAATTTACTAAACCTTCTGTTCAACTTATCTAATTGGATCCAGTCTCCCAAGGGTGTCTAGTCCCTGGAACAGTGTCCCAATGTTTCCGAGTTATTTGTACTTAAATTTATAACATCGACAGCTACATAAAAAGCACAGAGAAGCTAGCCATCAAAATTATCATCCTGCTCAGTACACAAACATACTCATTCAGTGCCAATTCCGGATTTACGATAAGTACCTGAATGACATCAGCATTACCCTTTGCAACACCAGAAGCTACAGTGCCAATTCCAGCTTCTGCCACAAGCTTTACTGACACCTTAGCATTAGGGTTCACCTATTCATTTAATGGATATTGGTATCTTGTATCAGCAATCTTGTGATATCTCAGTAAGAAATTAAGCACACCTAATTTGCATCAAGTATAACCTGATGAAGATCATAGATCAATTGGGCAAGATCCTCTATGGAATAAATGTCATGGTGTGGAGGTGGAGATATAAGTGGAACCCCTGGTTTAGAATTTCTCAACCTCGCAATATATGCACTGACTTTTTTACCAGGCAATTGGCCACCTTCACCGGGCTTCGCACCTTGTGCAATTTTAATTTCCAGCTGATCAGCGTTGACCAAGAAGGTTGGAGTGACACCAAAACGTCCTGAAGCAACCTGAATATATCAAAGCTTTCTGTGATTTATTGCTTATTGGAAATGCATAATCAACTACCATTTCAATAAACATTTAATAGAGGACACTGAAATATATTCCTATATATTTAAACAAGGTAGTAGAAGCCGTTTGCAGCTAGTGCCATAATGGATGTTTAAAATTATGCATTAGGGAGTCCATATTAAAGGAAATAAAATGTTCAATGTAATGACCTGCTTGATAGCACTTGTAGCAGTATCTCCATTTTGAAGACCTTTAAGATGTGGAAGGGTGGGAGAGTATCCATCAACGACATCTGTAAGTGGTTTCCAACGAATAGGATCCTGATAGATGGTCACACAATTTAGATTTTAAAATTAGAATCGTCACTGAAACAATGAACCAATGACTAAAATAATACATTAAACGAAAACTGTCCATGGAAAGTGTAACAAAGGTGGACGGTTTACCTCACCACCTTCTCCAGAATTGGACTTTCCACCTATTCTATTCATTGCAACGGCAATAGCCTCGTGAGTTTCTCTTGAAATAGCTCCAAGTGACATCCCACCAGTGCAGAACCGTTGAACAATGGATACAGCAGGTTCAACTTTTCCAACAGGAATTGGAGTACGATCACTTTTGAACTCAACAAGATCACGAAGAACCTAAAGGTTGAATTAACAAGGTAAAAGTCAATATCAAATGAATTTTCTATTTTCAGTTCAAACCTCTACAATGAATAAGTGAAAATGCACAAAAACAAATAAATGACTTGGGCACTCACATTTACAGGTCGGTTAGCTAAATGCTGTTGATAAACTGAAAAAGCACTTTCATTTTTTTGGCGGACAGCTTTGTGGAGCAATTTTGACATCTCTGGGTTGTTTCCATGATACTCCCCTTATAATAAAGAAATAAACATTGATAAGCTTAAGAACACAATTATTGCATCAAGCTATTACAGCAAGTGTTAAAGTGCTTTTAAAATATAGGAACACATACTTATACCATTGGCTAAGTTTGAAATAAGTTGCCTTTACACCTTTTTCTTAAAGATGAAAATTTATGTTTAAAAAAATTGAGTAAACTACACAATGTTTCAAACTCAGCCAACATTTTACACAATTAAAGCCAGAATATAGATTCTCCACTTCCACCTGGAGTTCTTGTTACCCAAATTTTTCACTTCTTTTATTAATAGTCTAGACACTAGTGAAGTAAGGTCACCAGTCACTGTCAAAACGTCTCCTTTGATAATAACAGTTACCTCCTGGCCTGAATTGTATAAATCCAAAATTTTCAAGTCTTTTAGCTGTATCCTCAGAGAAAGCCTTCACCCAGAAGGACAAAGTCTCCCTTGCAAGCTGTTCAAGAAAACAAAAATAATCATAAATAAATAAGTGGATATGTAGTTCAGAAGAGCATAATACTTTAAACACAGTATAGTTTCAACAGTCCCCTAGCAGCCTAAGATTGGTTGCCCACTCAGATTCAACTATCGTGTTCTTTATCTCTTCCATGTGGAGCAGGTTTAGGGTTTAGGATTCAATTATTGTGTGATCTTTATCTTCCCATTAAACTATATAGTAGGAAGCTATATTCCTACCACTGTCTGTAAAATCCTTTGGAAGGCAAGAAAGTGTATCTTAATAAGTAAAACTTATATACGTAACCCCTAACTTCTGATAGCACTTTTAAAGGGTCTCCTTGTTCTCAAGTTGAAGGAAAAATGATTTGTCTTAGAAATATAGCTGTAAATGCAACCTGTGTACATAAAGATAGTAACTGAGGTTTAAGATTATATTTATGCAACATTATTGTTCTTTCTACTTTTCTTGTTGCATTAATTCTCAATTACCAGAAGTATAAACATGCGGACAAGTCAGTACAGTGTGATCTGAAAAAACAAATATATATATATATATATATATATATACCATAAAAAGTGAAATAAATTATATATAGAATATAGATATAAATATTCATATGCATGATGGTAGCAATGTCCAATCTGCAACCATTTTCAAGTTTTCCATGACTCTTACCTCATCAAAAGTTAATCCACCAATACAAGATATACTTCCACAAAATGCAAGATCAACAACCTCCTTCCCCAATCCATAGATCTCAAATATCTGTGCACCACAATAACTATATCCGAGAAAAAGGTAAAATAGATTTGTCAATTAACGAGATAAAACGAGGAATGAGATAAGTTAACTAAAGATAAAATACTTAGAGAGTGAAATTTAAATCAGAATTCATACCATAGAAAGAAAGATACAAACATAGAAAAAAAAATAATAACAATAAACCAGTACCTTGAAAGCAACGAAATGCCCATTTTGGAAAGAATTTTAAGAAGACCAGCTTTAACAGCCTGAAACAGTAAGAAACAATCCGTTTCTCAGAATAGCATCCTCAACGTGTGCAATGGAAAAGAGGTATACCTTGTCCATCATTATAAATGTATTGATAAACGCAAATTCCAGGAACAAAAATCAATCATGCCTCATTTAACTAATTACATTTTCAACCGGGTGCTCCAGAAATACAACACTTAAGTGCTCTAGATCAGTTGTTGGATAATGCTTAGCATGTATAAAAGTCACCCCAAGAAAAAACATGTAAGAGAAAAATAAGCTACTTCCAAGACTTAACCAAGTATGGGTTGCAAAATTTATTACCTAATTATCCATTAAAAGGGAATCAAATTGCCAAAAGTAAACAAATCAAACTATACAAAGAATGCTTTCACTAGAATAAAAAAGATACCCACAAACTATACTTCTTATAAAGCTACTGTATTGTACTGACCTTGCAGAAATTCTTTTGAGCCTGTTCAATTGTTACAGTAGGCATCTTCCCATTACGCATTAAATTTACAGTTTTAGCACTCAGACGCCATTGCCGACACGTCTCTAATGCCAAGTATGGACAAATAGCACTGGAAAGACCATTCAAAATTGTTAAGAACTTTGAAATAGATAAAAGGTTAAGAAGCAAGACTATACATTTAGTCAAATTCATCCAATGAACACAACAAATGAATATGGAGATCCTTAAACTGCAGACACTACCTCCTCATGTAATGTTCATAATATAGAAGAGTCGTTAACATGGTTGATCAAAACATTCCCATATTTGTAAATGATCTGCTTTAATTTTAAGGTCAAACTTCTCTTAAAAGGAAATATGTAATGTAAAGATGATTACTATGGTAAACTACCAGGGTGGTGAACCAAAGGTGAAGCAAATGTTTCTGTATTAGAGACATAACTAAAGTACATACACCTATAACTATATTTAAAATTACTATTATATATATTTTTATTGACAAAAGGCAGGAAAAAAGAAAGATGCAAAAGGACCAGATAATTCTTTCAGAAAGAATTCTCATGAAGGAGAAATGACCTTGCACCATATCCAATCAGGCAGGCAAACTGGTGAGTGCTAAAACACTGAGCAGTGTCTACTATGATAGAAGCTGACATTCGCAAGCCATTTTGAATAAGATGCTGATGAACAGCACCAACAGCAAGAAGGATGGGAATTGCAGGTCTAGTTGCCTCCTGAAGAAAAAGTAGAAAAGGCATGAGTGAATTGTTAACAATCTATCATCAACAGAGAACAAGTCCAATCTGATTACAAAAAGGAAAAAAAGTCGTAAATCTTTTAACGTTGATTACCATGTTTTAGACGATAGATTAATTCATACTACTTGGTTACATTCAAGGCAAAACTTCCCAAATTATAGTAAGGTCAGTTTAAGAAAAAAGCTTCAAGTGAAATCATGACTCAACTTATTCCCATTGTATAGGGCAACGTCACATCAAGCTCAAAACTGGTGGAACAAAGAAAAACAAATTTTGCACGAATGCAGAAATAAGCTAAATTGATTCCTTACCAGCTCATCAGCCCGATCAGAAAGCACAAGCAGTTGGCAACCATTTTGAACAGCTTCATCAGCAGCTTCACAAAGCCTATATAGAGTCTTTTCCAAGGAACCATCAACCCCTTTATGGATATCAAAAAATGTAGGTAAAACTTGGGGTTTCAACTTCGCATCCTTTAGCAACAAATCAAGTTCTCCTTCATTCAGCACAGGACTAGACAAGATAACCTGATCCAGAACATAAAACAAATTTTAATTCACAAAAAATCTCCATTTCAACAACATTATAGTTGCCATAACATATAACTGAGGCAAAGTGATACATGCTAACAAACCTGCGATGCATTTTCAGGTCCAACCTCCAAAATATTTTGTCGCTTTCCGATGTTGATTTCAAGAGACATAACTAAACCTTCTCGAAGAGGATCAATGGCTGGATTTGTAACCTGCAAGGAAGGAAATGAAAAAAGAAAGAAATATGAAATTAACATTAGGAAAAAAATAAAAAATAAAAAAAAACTATTCTTGCAAAATAAAAAAATAACTATAACATCAAATACATAATTATTCATTATCCTCGATAAATTTACAGAAAGAACATACAGACCATAACATCATGAATCATTTGTATGACGTGGTTGAGAAATGATCCCTTTACATCTTTTCAGGACTTTTACAGTTTGAACTAATGAAGTTCCTCAAGCAATAGATGACAATATGACTAAAGGACTATCTTCAGTTCGACTAGGGTAAACCATTGCTTGAAACTGTAAGTGACAGACCTGTGCAAACCGTTGCTTGAAATAGTCATAAAGCATATGAGGCCTCTGAGATAATATTGCCAATGGAATATCGTCACCCATACAAAATGTTGGCTCCTTCCCTTGTGAAGCCATAGTCTCAATAACCATTTGTACATCCTCACTGGAGTAGCCAAATGCCCTGCAACAGAAGTGTCGAATGTTTAAGTCCCATTCATGAAAGTAATTATGTACTAATGATATTCAAAGTAAAACCTTGCCCACCGAAAATACTGGAGACGTCAATGAAATAGACCCAATAAAATCAAAAGTAATCAGTGAACAAATGGACACCAATAAGATGCTTCACAAAGAATCATTTAATCCATTCCGCTGCCATAAACTCAGTACCATCACTCGGTTCCTATTCTCTACTGCTCATAAAAACTAAACCTAAACATTTGCTCTGAGGTTTTAGCACAAATATTCAATTCAACAGAATAATCAAAATTCGATGTCTACATTTGTGCACCCTTCAGTATTAGTACTTTTTAAAAGGAAATACCTACAGCTAAGTAATTGCTCTACATCTTACAATGCAAAAAGATGACAAAACAGCTCCAAACCTTGACAAAAGGTCTACTTCTTGGAAAGAAGAAAGAAACCTACTTCTTGGAAAGAAGAAAGAAACCAAAGGAACAATATATTTACTGCTACATTCATTTGTTCTTGACTATTTCACAAGCAGAACACACCACCTCCACCCCCCCCCCCCCTCTCTTCCCACCCTGGTACCATGCAAGCATATGCTTGTAAAATAATAGAAATGTCCGCAGCGGAAGAGATAATATCTAACAGTATTGGAGAATGAGAATACATTGGTATGCTACAACCACAGTACATGATATCCCATAGAACAAGAATAAAACTATAAATTATATATACTACATATCAGTTACAGTTATCAGAAAAAAAGCGTGCACATGATAGAAATTAAGTATGAACATCAATCATGTACACTATGGCAGCATAAAATCATGGCAACAATACCAATGAGATTTCTACCATATCTGAATAGCCGGTGAAACAGAAGACTCACTGTTGCCGTCTTAGTATTGTATCATTTTCTGCAACTGTGGCTGAAAGGAAGTTCACAGCCTTCAACGATCGCATGTTTTCCTGTAGCCACTTTCCATATGGATTTGACAAAGCTACACGCTTTTTAACTTCTGTGTTCTCATAAACCTGCAATTTGAAGTGCTTAAGATTTAACATAAGCTCTAAAACAACTTAAGCATAGATAATGAGTGCCACAGCTGAAAAATAAAAGAAGATTAGAATTTGATAAATGTGAAACAGGAGTCATGCACTCCTAAGGTCCTCATTTTGAGGACCTATGAGAATCAAATGGATATTAGCCACAGGATTATAATAGTTTATATCCAAAGGCTTAAATTATTTGACACCTTAATGAAGCAAAATAAGAAAATGAGTTTTCTAATGGTTCATGGATTTTAAGTTGGTATTGCTTTATTAAGTGTCAAATACTTTAAGCCATTAGATCTAAACTAATATAATCTTGTGGCTAATACGCATTTGGTCCTCACAAGTCCTCTAAATGAGAACCATAGGAGAGCAGGACTCTGCGAAACAGATGCATCATACACTTTTGTGTTCTCATGACAAAAAATACGAAATGCTTAGGCCAAACACGAAAATAAAGAAACACATTGTACACAAGCCAGTCCTAATTTCATTTTCTTACTATTTGAAAGAAAGAATTGGAGTAGTTAAACCGATAAGTTGCAACTGCACATTTAACTGGGATCCCATAATGCATAATGGAAGCCATGACGCATAAGCTTTTTGGGAATAGAAATATAATAATAACAATTCCTAAAATTGTATAATAAAGACATAACTGACTAGGGCATTACTCGTCCTGTGCATCATTTATTCTGTAGAATAGCATTCTTTGAAGAATTTGCATACTTTTTAGACAATAATGATTATATCTAGGTCAATTCCTTTATTTGCTGTAGTTCAATTGGGATATGAAAACAAAAATTCATCACAGTTACTTCCAAAATCCATCTAATTACAGCACCAAGGAAAGACAAAACCAAATGTTGTACAAACTTGACCTATCACTAAATCCACATTACTACCATTTTAGAACTAAATGTTCATCACAGTTAAATACAAAACAGAAATCCTGTAGGAAAAACAAAGCAACAGAATCGAAAAGGAAAAAAAAGAACTTAGTGCTGCACAAAGTACAAACCTGCCCACTTATTAAATCAGCAGCTATCATCATTCCAGGACCTAGACGACCTTTCATTGTAATTTTAGAATCATCCACAGGTACAACACCAACCTGAACAAGATAATAACAGCTTCAGATGTTTATCACATCACATCAAACATATTGTTCATGCAGCCTTGGAACAAAAAGTATGTATTATTGTGCAACTATGGAGAATGAAGGACACAACTAGGTCTCTAGTCAAATGTTTTTTAAGTGAAGTAAATAATTTAATAATGCACCACTAAATAGTTCCCACCAACAACAGTTATTACACTGAAAAAAGGACAGTTAAGCACCAAGCAAATAAAAGAAAAACATTAGCCAAAAAGAACACTCTATTAAAAGAGATACCGGCTTCCCAATCCATGTTTACACTGAAGAAAGAACAGCCTTTGAATCCAGAAGTGAATGATGCCCAAAGAAATCCACCGCCTCCATATCTTTTTACTCTTAAAAAATGAAACTATTTCTTGAAGACCAAGCCACCAAAAATTTCCTTCCCCCAACACTAAAATTCAACCCATGTCCAGAAGCACAAAACCTTTCAAAAAAATGAAGAATGACAAGGGCATGCTACCACCCAACTCATATAGCCGCCTAAAATAATCTTAAACCACTGGACAATAAAGGAAAATGTGATTCATACTCTTAGCTGCTCCATTGCACATAGGGACAACCATTAAGGAGAAACAAAAACTGAAGGCTCTAACAAACATTCACTCCCCCATGAGCAAACACCAAACTCTTAGGTACTGAAACTGGACTCATTTTTCATCTACTCCCTAAGCGTTACTGCTCTAAACAGAATTAATAGCATCCTTTTTTTCCCGGTTAATTGGTTAGTATTTCTACACACTACTAATACTTCCTGGAGACTTTGAATTCAAACATTAACTACTATAAGTGAGTGACTCTTAGACTATCATTAGCAACTAGACAAAATTAACTTAGGCTATCTTTGTACTGTTCTTTTTAATGAGTAGTTATGTTTTGATTCCAAATAAAGGAATAAAGGTTTATCAATTATCCCAATCATTCTCAAAACCCAATTTAATCTCAATCCCCAGCATAAAGCCAGTGGCACGAGCCAAAGTTGTCCAAGCACACTGTCAAAAATCAAGAATTTCAAGCAACAAAGGAAACAGCGCGCACCTCAGATGCAACATATACAACATTATCAGATGTCCTCCAATACCTAGCCGGGCGAAGACCATTCCGGTCAAGACAGGCCCCAACTGTTTTTCCATCACTGTACCACATGAGTTAGAATAGCAACAATCAGAAAGAAAAACTGTTCATTAAAAGAAATAAAATTGCAATGCAAATGTGATTCAACATTAACAGTAAGATATTCTTCAGTCTTTCACAGTTCTTTTAACAAAGTGCATAGTGAAACGTTTATAAACACAAAGCAATATGGTCAGCAAATATCATTGATCCAGAGACTTGCATTTGTCACATAACTATACTACTGTACAAAGAAAGTTTTTCATCAAATCAGATTCTACAAAGCAATAGGAAAACAAAGAAAAGACCTACTTTCACCCCTCATTTATGGTAGTTTACTACCCAAGGATGAAAGTATTGGTGTCCATGGAAAACTGATCCAGATTCGCATAAATATTAATAATCCAGATTTATGTAATTATCAATGAAAACGTCTGTAAAAGTAATGAAAACAGCGAAAGTTTTCATATAAGCATGGAAAACATGAACAATAGTTTGAGATATACCAGACCAATCAACAATGAAAGAGTTAAACATGTAAAAATCATATAACAGTATCATCAATTATGTCATTATAAGCATATGAGATCTTGCTGCTGCCCATGTCATAATTCAGGAATTAGCTGCAGAGTTAACTGCTTCCTTCGAACAAAGCTGTTAAAGGAATTTGAACATAAAAAATGAATAAATAAAAAGTACCACTGGAATTTCAGTAAACCCTAGGAAAATGAGGTAGAAAGCCTCAATCTCTCCACCGAGACAGAAATTTCAACAAAATGGTGGAAGGATGTCAACTCTAGTTTCAAAGTTTGGTGATCTCAAAAAATAAAAAATAAATAACCCATAAATTGTCCCATATTTTCATTCTGGTAAGAATAGAATATACTTCTCAAACAAAAACTAAGACTAAAGAACCATGTGATCTCCTAGCCAATTTCTGATACCCTAAATCTCTCATCATTCACATCAATATGAAATTGATCATTGGCCACTAGTTGCAATCTAGAGGTATGTAATAAGAATTCTTGTACGATGAAGGAAAAGAAACACCACACTAGCTAACATGGATAGTGTTAAATTATTCTTATGCCACACAATGAAATAGCTTTTAATTAAACAATACAAAATGAGACAATGCTCCAATTTATCCATGCATTCTTTAACGTCAAATTTTCATATGCTTTTAGTTATGTAGAGCCTAACAAGGCATCTACCTGTTCTTTAATATGGTGTACACTGACTTTGGAAACTTTACCTGAATAACAGTAAAGCAGGTCCATCCCAAGCCTCCATCTGACCCTTGTAATAGTCATAAAAATCAATCACCTAAAAACAAAAACAAATTAAGTATAAATATAGCATAACCAGAAGGCAGGATAACTTCAGGATCCTACCGGTTTGGTTTGGGATGCAATTTGTTTAGCTGTTTTATTTTAGAAAGAAACTAAATTATTGCAATAAACAATAAAACAACAAAGGAAAAGTAGTCAAGCAGACCACTGAAGGAAAACGGAAAAGCAGAAGAGAAACAAACCCCTCCTAAAAACCGAAAAATGGATAGTTATAACGGATTAGAGTACCTAAACCTCATGTGGAATCTAAGGTTTAGTTCCACTATGGTTTCACTGAAAAGGTCAAACAAATGAACATGAAGATGATCAAATGTAACATAAAAATTAGCCACGAACCATAAGTAAGAAAAGAAAGAAAAACAGCAACGCAACATGCATTTTTATTCCCTTTAAACCAAATGGCGAACACCAACTTAGATTACCTCAGGATATTTTATCGACAAAGTTGGGTGATTTTTGTATCCCTCTGGGACAAGAATCATTAGAGCCTCCTCAGCACTGCGGCCACTTCTTAATAAGAACTAAGCACACGCATGAAAGAAAGAATGAAAGGCAATAAGTCAACTAGATAGAAAAAATAATTATTTAGAAATAAAATAAATGCATACAAGTCTAATTGGTCAAAAGATGATGTATGTTTCAAACAACACAAACACAAAAGAAGATGAGCAATTGAGCCTGAATCAGCTGAGGAACCAAGCTATAGAATATAATAATGAGGAGCAGACAGATTACCATAAATTTATATGGATAGTTCAAAAGTGAAATCAGGTTTTTATTTTACAAAAATAATACCATAAATAAATAGAACCAACACACATCCACAAACTGTTTTACTTGCTAGTAAATTTCAGAAGACATTTTTCGTACTATAGATTCCTTGATTATCTGGCAACCTGTAAGGTCAAGATTTTTAATAGCCTAAATACAAGAAATCCATTGAGACAGTAAAGTTTACGGTATTATTAAAAAACAATCAATAGTCCATTATTAAAAACCAAAAGAAAGGGAAGGATCAGTCTGAGTTGGAAGCTTATGTCGTGTACTCAATGAACTAAACATGATCATCAAAACTCACCAGCAAAAGCAAAAAGGATTCAGGCACGGCAACCCTTTAATAATGTAGGAACAACTAGAAACTAATTACATGTTTAGGTGTTAGATAAAAAAATGAAGAAAATATAATTGGGCTATGGGATTCTGCACCCAGACATCATACTCATAACACAAAAAAGATTCTCTGAACTCAACACATTACCTAGGTTTTATCCTTAAAAGAAGTGGGGCCAATCAATAAGCCACCAAAAAGCTATAATTCAACCATGATTGGTTCTACTTCATTTCTTAAGACATGCTCGGCAATATAATAGAAATATTGAACCCACTTATAGAAAGAGAACAAATAAAAAGGAAAAAATGGCCCATGTTACAAAATCCATTCCGAGATAGGTTAGTTTTATTTCTCATTGATTTATTTCCAGTAAGTCATCAAAAGAGAAAGCTGTAATTAGAAATAAGAGCTAGATATGTCAATTCCATACTTCAGCTGCACTGTCAAGATTGGCAGAGTCAGATGCCTTCGGATTGCCAAATGGGCGAATTTCATTTTCACGACCATTCCATACAGGTGATTTCAATGAGGCTTCACGAGATTGCATCCAGTTCAAGTTTCCCTGAACATAAACGAGGTGTCAACTTAAAAGAAAAGTATACTTATATAACCAATTTAGAAATTATTATCTAGAAATCTTATGATGTTAAAGAAATGAAAACCTGTATGGTATTAATCTCTCCATTGTGACCAAGTAACCTCATTGGTTGTGCAAGGGGCCACCTGGGAGTGGTATTTGTGCTATACCTCCGATGATAGATGGCAAAAGGGGATTTATACAGGTCACTTTGGAGGTCAGAATAAAATAAACCAAGAACTTCTGACCGGAGCATTCCCTTGTAAACTATTGTTTGATTGGACAAAGAACAGAAATAAAGCTCATTTCCCCAACTTTCTGAGCTTGCTGCTCTCTCGATCAACTTTCGGCATATGTACAGTTCCCTTTCAATGTCCTCAACATTTTCCTCTTTAACAACTTTAACAAATACCTGTTGTATGCTTGGCATTGTTTCTTTCGCATAGTAACCAACTAAAGAAGCATTCACGGGAACAGGTCTCCATCCAAGCACTTCAAGACCCTCTTGTCTAAAAATATTCACAACAACTACGAAGAAAATAGAATGTACAGTCAAACAACAGATAATCTGAACAAACTGAATTTATCTCAGAAATTATGGCAAAACGTAAATAACAGAAACTGATAGATAAATAGACAGATTATAAAAGATACAGGTAGGAAAGCTAGGCCTCGATAAAGATAAGTAGGTATGCTTCAAATTAAGTTAGTAGCACCATTGTAAGTAATAAGAACTCACTCATATAAACTTGTATTTCTTTCTTCTTTTTTGAGAAGAAACAATAAAAATTTATCAAAACAACAGAAGGAATTACAAGTGGATAAGAAATCCACCAACTAGCTTAAGACATTTCAAGTAGGACTACTTTAGAAAGCTGAACCAAACTCATTTTATGGTTGAGAACGCATCCATCACTATATAAGAAAGAGAATAATCCCTGAACTCATTCGAAGCTGAAGCCCAGTGAGCTGCCCAGTATCTTACTCTAGTAGTCAACAAAGCATATTTATAAGCATCGGTACGAATATATTTTAAGAAACGATGAGGACCTATTTCTTATCTCCATTGCTAAAGTTTTCCTACATTTTATTCCTAAATCTATATTGGTCAGTTGCTCAAAGAAATTACAATGGAAAAACAAAAAAAAAATAAAAAAAAAAGAAGAAGAGTTTCATATCTAATCAAATCAATTTTTTTGAAAATTCAGGCATGTGGAAATAAAACCTCAAAGGGCCTATGGAAATCATGAGTCGTATGACAGAACCTAGAGAATGCATCTGTACTCTATAAGCCTGAAACATTTCATCAAGCAAACTTTTGATAGACATGTGACCCAACAATTGCACCTTATAGAACCTAGAGAATACATCTGTACTTTATAAGCCTGAAAAGTTTCATCAACTATCAACCATGTTTTTGATAGACGTAGTATTTGTTAAACGATCAGTACAGTGTCTTCTTTTCTTTCTCCTCTTCTAGAAGATCAGTACATCATCTTCTTTTCCTACTCCTCTTGCTCGAAGATCAGTACAAAAGTTTGTTTCAGTTCTTCTGCAACATTTAAAGCAATGTAGAAGGATCCCAGATCACCCATCATGCTTATTCAATGTGAGGGTAGAAACCAGATACAAAATCCTGACCACATGCTGGATTAGCTAGCTTTGAAGCTAATAGACTATCCAAACTCGCTAAACCAGTGTATGGTTTGCAAAAGGCTGACAATAATAATGTGGACGACTGGTAATTGAATTTAAGAGGATGGTGTAGTAGTACCCACCAAATGTACAAATCTTTACCTGGATCACACAAACCTAAATACTTAATATATGATTCAAAGCAGGGTTAATCCCCATAGTGGAGCACTTTGTGTAAAACGGAGTAAGAACATGATGTTAATGTCTTCTAGCATTGCAATTTCACAAGGCAACATTAAGCCCAGTTGTTAGTTATGTTCAGAGTGGTGTGGGTTTGTCCTTGCCAGTAGAAAGATTCATGAATTTAAACCAACAAAAAGGCAGACTCATTGCATCGTACCTAAATCATAGATAATACCTAAATCATCGTGATACCAAAAGAAAAATTATCTTGATTGGGGCGGGAGCTTGACTTGCTTAAAAATAACTCATGCAGAACCTAACCACAATTCAAGAATGATACACATTCTTGTATCAGTGAAAACAAAAAGAAATTATTGCAACCCACTTAATTCAAGGATTACAAGAAATCACCTTTTTTGGCTTCTTTCATAAGGTTGTCATCTCGTGGTAGGAAAACCATTCCAACACCGGTGTGCAACTTGTCAAAGGAAGCAATTCCTTGCTTGTTAGCCCAATTGTCAAATAGATCCCAGGGGATTGAACTCATCAATCCCGAACCATCACCAGAGTCATTATCTGCTCCACAGCCCCCACGATGTTCCATGCAGCCAAGGGCTGTTAGAGCATCTTCAACAATGCCATGGGATGCTTTGTTTTCTAAATTGGCAATAAATCCAACTCCACAAGCTCCTCTTTCTGATATTATATCTTGCAAGTCTGCAACCTGTTGAACATGGAAGTTAGATTTCCTAGAAATAAGGGCTTCCAATAACTTACTCAGAATGCATAATAAAGAACTATCACACCTAAAAAAACATATGTGAAAACGAACAGAAGCTCCAAGTTTCTGACAACTTTCATGAAAGACAATAAACTGTCATGAGATCAGTCTCTCTTTCTTACTCAGTCCTCATGACAATAGAAAAGGACATTATCCTGCACCACCAATGACATAATTGAGGCCACAGGGGTCATGCCTCCCCCCTTCCTCCCAACCCAAGATTTCACAGCACCCTTGACACCATAACTATGGGATAATTGTATTTCACACAAATGCTACTCTTACAAAACTTACAGTACATAAATGAGGATGCATATAACCTTGTGACAACTTAATTTCTGGCATTATATATTAAAAGTGTGAGGTGTGGGCGATGTGTCCAAGGGATAGCCTGGCCTAGCGTGAGGCGAAGCCTCACAGGACCTAAATTTTTTAATATATACACTGAGCGTACACATATTATATTAAAAAAATGATTATTAATCAATAATCACCCTGAGCGCACACATATGTTATAAATATATATACACACATATATATACATATATTATATTTTATATATACTAGCATATGAGCACACACAAAGTGTGTGAGAAAATTTTTTATTTTTGTTTTTGAAATAGAACAAGAGAGGAAAGAGTGATAGAGAATGTGGGAGTGGGAAGTTTTTTTTTTTTTTCTCTTTTTTAATTAGAGATATGTTAGGATTACATGTAGGTGAGGCTTTGAAAAAAAAACAGTAAAATTTGCTTGTGTGATTACATTTCTGCCCCATATTTCTTATTCATATTTTGTTTTGATTAGAGGGTTAAACTGGTAATTTCATAGGGTTTTGGTTGACAATGAGTGTTTTATTAATTAGTAGATATATATATAAATAGAGGATGAAAAGCACAATGAGCACACAGCACACACATCATTATATAAAAAATAAAAATCAGAAGAAAAAAAAAAGGCAAAGAGACGATAGTGCAAGGAAGAGGTATGAGGCAATTAAAACCCTACCCAAAATTTGGGTTTGGGAGTTCAAAAAAAAAAAAAAAAAAAAAAAAAACCCCTGAGGCGCACCTTCCACCCACTCCCTCAAAACAGAGGCGGCAACCCTCATGGCCAGCCTCACAGGGCACCTAGGCGCGCCTTGAGGCGAGCCTTTTAAAACATTGTAATATCCTGTGAACTTCATATATGGATTACTTTCGGAATAAATATTTCGTACAACAATTGTACAGCTTCAATTAAACAAATATTTTCCCATGCATTTGAATGTACACAGAAACTAAATAACCACCCACTTGTGTATTAAAAACCCTACTATTGGAGTATCAAATATCAATGCTCACTTTTGTATCTTTCAACCAAAAAGCACACAGGTAACCACATTTATGTTTCATAGAAGTACAAAAAATATTATCACGAATTAATCAAATAAAAACACCAAAACTAGCAATGAAGGTATCACCTGAATAAAATCCAAAACTCTTTTACAATCCTTATCAACTATATTAAGTAAAGAAGCTACCCGTAATGTAAAAGGCAACCTAAAAACATAAATGAAAAGAATTTCTAGCCACCCCAAAGAATTAGTAAGAACAAAAGTCTCGCTTTATTATCAAAAAGTTAGTAGATCCTCCCTTTCAAAGAATCCTCTGCCGCCTAACCTCCCAAGTGATGTAACAATGGACCAAGCGTGCTCCCCAAATCTGACATCCGAAAGAACACTCAAAAACCAAAATTCAAATATGGCATCACCCAAGTCATGTCGAAGAAAGAGGATGATGCATGCACAGTTCCAAGTCCCCAAGGCACTATATAAGCAAATGATTAACTGATTCGCCCTCTTTCTTACTAATCAGTAATCATTTGAGTTTCCCAATAAACACCACTTTCTGAGATGTATTCATGTGTCATATTTTAGCCATATGATCATGATATAACCTATAAAAGAGCCCAATAGTTCTCTTTACATCAAATTTGCATCCTTCCCACTTTTATTTTATTTTTATTTTTATGAAAAAGAGAAGACGAAATTTAATTGCACAATTAATAAAAGTATATGAACAGACAAGATGTCCAAACTCCACAGAGGAAAATAAAACCTCGAAACTCAACAACTCTACATCTTTTTGAAACGCCCTGAAATTAACTAACAGCAGCTTTCCAGCTAAGCCAGATAGAAAAAGAAAAATCACTAAATTGACCACATAATCTCCACATCTATATTCTAACCTTTCTTGGTAGCCAAGACGAGTAACCTAATTGGTGTGAGTCAGAAAGAGACCTCTTGTAAGAAGAAGCTCCGATTTCAAGTGCCACTTCCTCGAATGTAGTTGATAAGCAAGCAAAAAAAATTTAATGATCACATTTCTTATGTCACATACAACACTATAAGGAAGTCAACAAAATCTATTCATCCAAAACTCCTTTAAAAGTTGGTCTCCTATCCAAAACAATCCCCATAACTTCCAAATTGGAATAAACAAGTGTATTATTAAGACACACATATAAAATACTTTTCAAATTGGCATCACCACACCGCACAGCTTGCCCAAAAAGTAGAAGCCTTCCAATACCTATAATGAATTGAAAAACATTCCAGAATACACAAACATTCATTTTATTGTTCTATCCTTTTCGTATACCATTCCATAACTTTCTACCATGTCACTCTATGAGATTTCTCTTACACCATGCACCATAATCATCTCCACACTTGTTATCCACCACTTTTTGTAAAGGCTATCATGTTGTGTGACATATCTCTATAAAACAAAAGAAGCCTTACTAGAATTATTGCTGATTGAAGATCCTTGTTTGATATTCCAATGGATTAGACTCAATGCTGAAACTTTAAGGACAATGAGGTTTATCCTTTATTTTGGATTAAATATTATCTCATGCTAACTTCTGATGTTATGGCACAAAGGCAGAAACACAATCTCGATGACTAAATTGTTATAATTTTTTTTATCAATGAAGATCTGTTCAACAATGAGAGCAAAAATACCACTAGACTAAGAGCTAGTTGGTGATTGAACTGTTATTAATTGATCAATAGCTAACAGACATGATGATGAAACTAACAGCTATTATAGTGAGACATATGCACTTGTTATTTGTTTATAGCATATAAATCAATAGTTATCTCTCACTTTAAGTTTCAATAACTGTGTTTACGGTTTACCCATGTTGGGGCATTCGTGATGATTAAAGTGATGGCAATTCTAATAATCAGCACTTGGAGACACAGAGAGAGTGGCGTATTTTATATGACATGGGGCTCTGTGTGGTGCAGCTGAAGACTGAAGTGCTATATTCATAATCTTCTCGGCATGCATGCAGTAGAGGCAGATATATTTGCAGAATATACAGAATGACTACACTCGTAAATGTAAATCGTGGCCAGACTGAAACTTTCGTCTCTTCGAGTAGTATGTTTGATGTACTTGACGAAAATAAGCTCTAATAATCAAAACTACTGCCTTTACTCATGAGCAAAACCATTTGATAATCATATTCAACTAGAAGACACGAGTTAAATAACCCGGTGCTTGGGTAACATCGAGAGCATTTTCTTTCTCACTAAAACACTAGCTTAATTATCCGCAAAATCAAAGACTTGTGACCTGTAAGTTTGTAACTGAAATCACACATTCCGCTTTTCGGGAAAGTCAGAAAAAACATGGACGCTTGAAAGCAATGAAAAATGGATACTATACTTCCATGAATGAAGCCAAACAAACACTACCTAGAAGGACCTTGAAGAACAACCTGATTGATAGATATTATATCAGATACAACAAGGTCACGAATACCAAACAGCATACTACTGACAACTAAAACAGACACACAAAACCCGTTTACAATATTCCCCGCAACCAAACAAACACTTCCTCCTCATCCTCCTCTCAATAAAAGTGAGTGTGAAAGCAAAGCAAGCATACCTTAGGTTTTAAATCAGGAGTCATCGGAGTTGATTGATCCGAGGCAGCGGCGTCGCTGCTGCGTCCGACGTCAAGAACGGCGTTGACCGAGTGGCAGTTCCTGGAGACGAAATGAGGGAAGGTGCGATGGTCGGAGGCGGCTCCGAATTTCCTGCGAGTCCGCTTCGATTTACCGCACAAGCCGGCGAAATCGACGACGAAGAGTCCGTTCCGGGGCGGCTGGGTGGCGGGGGAGCGGCCATTGCTGGAGCAGTGAAGAAGCTGAGCAATCGGCGTCACCGACTGCAGAGCCATTGTTGGAAGCAGGCGCAGAGAGAGAAAGCGATGAGAGAAAGAGAGGAGTGTGAGGGTGAGTTTTAGAGAGAGACGGCGTGATGAGAGAGAAGGAGGAGTTTGTGGAGAGTGAGAAGTGTGGTGGTGAAGTGGATGAGGAGGGGATGGGATAAATGGGCGGGGCTCGAAGCGAAACCAACCACCCGCGTCTCACTTCACCTCACCTAGCTCGCCCTCTCTGGTTTGATTGACTAGTTCCGTCGTTTTCCTTCTTTCGATGGGATCTGCTGTGTGCCGCTCCATGACTTGTACGGTGTTCCCTCGGCTCATTTGAGTTTGACTTTCCAGTGTTCCCAAATCCCACTTTTGGTTGGGGGACAACTGGGAGGGGCGCCTCTGACTTCTAAAGGACGTATTTTCCGCTAATTTTTATAAAATAGTAGGGATTTACGATTTAGTAGTATTTTTTTTATGAGTAAATGAAAAGTTGTAGGTTCAATTCTCACTTCAAATAAGATTTTGAACCACATTATTACTAATTCATTGTAAGACTTCGTCCACCTTTCCACTTTCTTAGTTCAGATAATATTGTTTGATATGAATATTTTAGGTTACGAGATTGAAACAAATTATCAAGAGGCATGACTAGGATAAGAAGTTGTAATGAACTTCCATTTCTACCAATTATCCTATTCATCATTATTTCATACTCACTGATATCCCTCTTTATTTCGGATTTGGATCCTCGCCGGATCCCTTCCCTGGGGATCCTACAGATCAAATCGTGTGGCCACAGTTTTTTCCTTTTTTATATTTTTCATGCAAAACGAGTCTATTTTACTTTTAAAAATATATAAAGCATTTAATTGTGGCCGCACGATTTTTTATCAACAGTCCACGTGTGTTGATCCCTAGGATCCCTAGGGAGGGGATCCGGCGAGGATCCAAATCCCTTTATTTCATCCTTGACCAATAGTAGGAGGGTTTGATGATGACTCGGTATCATGAAGGCTCCATCTTTTCCGATTGTAAAATTTATTCTCACTTTATTAAGGACTTCTCCCTTTAGTTGTACACATTGGGGATCTGCATCCTGAGCTTCTCAAACTCTATCAACAAGGACGGTCTAACCTGAAAATGAGCTAGTAAAGCTCCTTGATGGTCTACATCGAGGATTGCATATGTGCTTTTCAACTTTGTCAATAGTGGAATGTAAATTGTCCAACTACCCATATGATTTTTTACTAAGAGCGTCGCCCATTACATTAGCTCTGCCAAGATGATACTCGATGGTGCAGCTGTAATCACTGATTTGCCTCACATTAGCATAACATATTGGTTTACCTACAAAGACTGGTCTGCATCACACTAGCAGAACATAACGGTTTGTCTCATATGGCATGCAGCCTCCCCTTCTAGCTGCCTACGAGGGATCTCTCCTATAAATAGCAAAGTCCAACAGGGGAATTCGTAACCACCACTTACTACTCAGAATTCACTCTATTCTAGTTTCTCTCAAATTATTCTTTGACTTAGGCATCAGAGACTCTTCGGTGGATGCCCTCCCCATTTTTCTTGGTTGTTCGTCAATTAGGCTAACAGAGTTTCTTGTTTTGTAGGTGAAGTTTTGTCATTTCAACCTTGTACAAAATTTGTACCCACAAATCCAAACCGCTCGAGCCTTAGTTCTTTTATGATATGAGAAATTATTTGACGCTTGCACAGCCATCCAATTTCTGCATGAGTGTTATGGGAGCGCACAACTATTTTTACTAATATAAAGATTTCATGAATATAAAATCTGGTGGCTGGCATATATAGTATTATTTATCACTCATCCGAACTTTGTAGCTTACCAAGTCTTGTCAGCAATGCAGTACACCATCCAAGGTGTAAGGTTTTTGTAGAATTAAGGCTGAGACTTCGAGTTTTTTAGCGATATTGGGGCAGTGTGCTAAGAGTTTAGGGTTCATACCCTTCAGGTTATTCTAGTTTAATTTGATGCCTAGTTCGCTTGTGAACTAGAATTTCTTATTAATTGTTATTTTGCTAATTATTCAATATAATTTATGTATGAGTTCCTTGTACATTGTGTTTGGTATCAAAGCGTGACAAGAATAAATAACAAGAATTTTAGGAAAAGCTGAAGCCGTTGCCGAAGTGTGAAACGACACCATCCATGTCGTTAGTTGAGAGCTCATGGTGTTATGGTTCTAGCTTCGTCGTCCATGAGTTTTGGGATCAAATTCGTCGGTCATCAACGACATTCAATATAGTTATCATCATAGCATATCTGGATTAACATATTGATATTACCATACATGCAAGTTCCACGACATCACGGTGCTACCGTAAAGGTGGCAAATGAATACATTGAATTGTTAATGGATACCCCATTAAGACCTATTTGATTTGATTTCACCTTATACCATCATCATTACTACCAATCTCACATCTATATTACGTGATATTAAATGAAACAAGTTTTAACGAGTACCCGTTAATAACTCAATGAGTTTATTTGCCATCTCTTGTGCTCCGCTACTGCACTTGTCACAAAAAAAATTTCTCTCATTCCCCAACATAATATTAGTGTAATAGAAGAATAATAATTGTGTGGTGTGAGGATCTGTATTTTAAAATTATATATTTACTTACTATAATTATTAAAAAGATTTATTGTTTTCATGTATATCTATATATAAAACCAAGAGAAAGGTGAATAGTGATTTGGGTGTCACAAAGCTTCAACAAAAATATTTGGACAAAATGTTCCCAAGACAAAAAAAACTTCAAAGGCATCCCTAAATAATGCATCCAATAAGGCATGGGCATTTTCGTCATTTTAATAGTATTTTTTTAATAATTATTATTTTTTTAATTAGTACCTCACAATATGCCAGCAATAATGTGATTCAATTTCTTTATTTTAAACATGTTCAAAACATCTTAAGAGGCATATAATGTTGGTTATAAAAAAGGTCATTCGCACGCGGATAATAATGTGATTAAATTAGTTGTCAAATGATTTTTTTTTAACAAATGATATTATCTACACTAAGGGGGAGGGGTGAGCTTCACAATGGGCTAGCAATAATGTGATTCAATCAGTTGTTTATTAAATATTATTTTCTCTATTTTAAATACATTCAACAAAAAGATTTGGACAAAAATGTCCCCAAGACAAAAAACTTCAAATGCATCCCAAAATAATGCATCAAATAAGGTAGGTGCATTTTTGTCATTTTAACCGTATTTTTTTAATAATAATAATTATTATTTAATTAGTACCTCACAATATGCTAGCAATAATGTGATTCAATTTCTTTATTTTTAAACATGTTTAAAATATCTTAAGAGCGCGTGTAATGCCGATTATAAAAAAGGTCTTTCACACGCAGATAATAATGTGATTAAATTAGTTGTCAAATGATTTTTTTTAACAAACGATATTATATATGCTAAAGGGGAGGGGGTGTGCTTAACCTGCAATGGGTTAGCAATAATGTGATTCAATCAGCTGTTTATTAAATATTATTTTCTCTATTTTAAACATGTTCAAAACATTTTAAAATGCGTGTAATGCCAATTATAAAAAAAAAATCTTTTGCATGCATCCACACTAAGGGGGATGGACTTAGTCTCACAATAGGTTAGCAATAATGTGATTTAATCAGTTGTTTATTAAATACTATTTTCTCTATTTTTAAACACGTTCAAAACATCTTAAGAGGTGTAAGATCCCATATCTCCCAGGCGTGAGAATCTTGTAAGCTTTATATGTATATTTTCATTTCTACCTAGCACGAGGCCTTTTGGGAGCTCACTGGTTTTGGGTTTCGTAGGAACTCTGAAGTTAAGCGAGTTCGTGCGAGAGCAATCCCAGGATGGGTGATCCACTGGGAAGTTCTCGTGTAAGTTCCCAGAAACAAAACCGTGATGGCATGGTCGAGGCCCAAAACGTACAATATCGTACTACAGTGGAGTCGAGCCCAGGATGTGGTGGGGGTCTGGGCCCGAATGTAACAAGAGGCGTGTAATACCGGTTATAAAAAAGGTCTTTTGCACACGAATAATAATGTGATTAAATTAGTTGTCAAATGATTATTTTTTAACAAACGATATTATCTACACTAAGGGGGAATGGGTGGGCTTAACCTCATAATAGACTAACAATAATGTCACATCCCGCCCCGGGCCCCCATCACATCCCGAGCTCTACTCCACCATAGCACAATATTGTCCGCTTTGGGCCCCAACCACGCCATCACGGTTTTGTTTCTGGGAACTCACACGAGAACTTTCCAGTGTGTCACCCATCCTCGAATTGCTCTCGCGCGAACTCGCTTAACTTCGAAGTTCCTCTGAAACCCGAAGCTAGTGAGCTCCCAAAAGGCCTCGTGCTAGGTAGAGATGGAAATATACATATAAGGCTTACAAGATTCACTCCCTTAGGTGATGTGAGATGTTATAAATAATGTGATTCAATCAATTGTTTATTAAATATTATTTTCTCTATTCTTAATGTAAATTCTATAGAAGTTGATTTTATTATGTGAATTCAGCTGTTTTAATTGGTTTATGAGGGGTTTCTTTTAGCATGATCTAAGATTATTCATTTACTTCAAATATTTGACTTTCCTTTTGTCAATTTATACATATAAATACATTTAAAACGTGTAAGTCGCACGTAGCACACCGTAATTAAAAAAATGTCTTCTACACGTACGTGAGCACGCGTATGAAAACTAATTTATTATAATTGCGACGACCTTGTATATTATATATATTTCTTACTTTTCATGTATGTATGGGCCTATTAAATGACCAAGAGAATACTTGTACTAACAGATTGCCCAGAACTTTTAGTTATGGTTATTGGTATCAAAGTTCAAAAATTAAGATTTAATATTATGAATTTGTAAGGCATTTCGAGCTAGACGAGCTAAAATTGTGCTAGATGAGGGAGATAATAGTATTATTTTTTTTTTTTTTGGCATACTTGTAAGGCATTTCGAGCTATTTCAATAAGAGATATTTGTTATTTTTTTTCAATATTTTTTTTGCACCCAGGGCGGGATTACTATTTCACTAACCCTGAGTCCGTGGCATGACATATGGTATAATGAAATAATTGTCGATGATTTCATGGTACCAAACTTGCGAACGGAGCTCAAACGCCTAAAGATGCCAAGTAAGCAAAACACCAATTAAGGACAAAAAAGTTTTTCTTTTTCTCTCCAATTTCAGCTATATGAAGTGTTTATTTACAGGACAAGAATTGTCTGCCCTCCTACTTCCGGTGTCCTCCTGTTTGTGTGGTCACAGTTAAGCCACATTAACATTTTATATTACTATTCATTTTTGTCTTATTATCTCTATAAAAAAAATATATAAAATGTTGACGTGGCTTAACCGTGACCACATAAAACAGGAGGGCACGGGAAGACACCAGAAATGGGAAGGGAGACAATCCTTGTCCTTATTTATAACTTGGTACATAATGATGGAGGTCTCACTTGCAACATTCCTGAGAAAATTGGGTAAAATTGGATATTACTCCTCACCAAAAGAGACTATATGTAAATATTAGGGAATAAATCTCGGCCCCTAAAACATTGAACTTTTTTATAAAACCAAACCTTAGTAAACATAGAGAAAAGGTCCAAACAAGCTTTATACACAGCAAAATTAAGGAAAAGCAAACACTTCAAAGAAATTTGAAACTATGACTCAAAACGTTGTAGTGTGTCGATTCATCTATAAAATACAAAGAGATTTTCTAATAAGTACAATTCAGTAAGTGACCACAAAACAATCATGATAAAAACGCCAATTACATGCCACTTGTAAAATTAATTTCCTTTTACATGCTATTTATGAAAGCATTTCATCTGAGGACAATACACAATCCATCATGCAATCAATAAAAAATAAGGAAAAATAATGAAAATGACTTGAAAACTTTGAGTTTTAATGATAAGGACAAAATAAAGGATAAAGTGAATAGTACCAGGATTGATTTTTTAGTGTAAAAATATGGTTTTTCATTAAAGTGAACAGTACCGTGAGTTTTTCGTTAAAACTTCCTAAAAAATAGTTATCACCTTGTTATGCATTCTTTCATTCCACTTTCCTTCTTCATATTAGGGGAAAATGTGTACATTATTTTAACCTCTTTTACGTACATGTGGCAAATTAACTCATTAGATTGTTAATAGGTATCCGTTAAAACTCATTTAATTTGATATCATCATAATATAGAGATGAAATTGGTAATGGTAATGATGTTGTAAGGTGAAATCAAAGTAAACGGGTTTTAATAGGTACCTATTAACAACCTAATGGATTGATTTGCCACCTCTACGTAAATATCCATTTATACTTCATTCAACACAACCATAATCCAGTTACATGCACAACGATATATACAGTATAAATATGGAAAGAACCATTTAACAAGAAGTTAGGCAAGGAACATTAAAGTGAAAGAGTGCGATCCAACAGGAAAAGTTTTTTCATGATGCTAGCATTTCTATCTCTTCTCTTATCCGACATTACGACAATTCCCTGTCAAATTTTACTTAGTATCCGATAAAAAATTGTTTTTCTTGTTGTTTTTAAAAGCGCCACTAGTGGATAGTTTCGTAGTAGTGATTATTTTATCTTAAACGGTCGCTACAAAGAAAAACAATAACTACCTCTTTCTCTTTCTTCGAAAAAGGTCCCTCACTCCTTCCTCGACCCTCGGATGGGTGGTGGTTCTAGCTTTCCTTCATGCTCACTTTTCTCACGTTTTCTAGGGTATTTTAGATGGGGGAGAATCTGAAACAAGTTTGGCCTAAAAACCCCCTTTAAAACCTTCCATCTGCTGTTCGAAACTCCCAAAAATGTCCCCCTTCCCCAAATCTCTGATTTGGCTGTTAGCCCACGATCTTATTTTTCCACTCACGTTTTAAACATAAAAGCACTCTTTTTTCACCTACCAATATTTTAAAAATGTCCTTGCATTAATTCAACTATTTTTCAGAAATTAAAATAAATTAAGCTAGTACTACGGTCTAATAGTATTCCTTTTCACTTGTAAGTGAAAGGTCATAGGTTCGATTCTCGCCAAAGGCGAATTTGAACCATATTATTACTAGCCTATTGTGAGACTAAACCTACTCCCTCCCCCTTAGTGTAGATAATATCATTTGTTAAAAAAAATAAATAAATAAATTAAAGGGTAATACTAAGGAGACTAAATTTTTAAGCCAAATTTTGCAAACTAAATTATGTGGATGTTGATGATTGCATTATTACTTAAGTGTTGATTAACGTACTTATTTCTTATTGGTAACACATCATTTGATTTGCAAATTTGGTTTAAAAATTTTTCTTTGAAATTATCCTAAATTAAAAGTTGATTATTTTTATTAGTGAACCCATACAACCAAGAAATTTTTAATTGTGACAGGAACATGAATGATACATCACCTGTTTTTATATAAGTGGTATGAAATTTTACTTTTTAAGTTATTAACTTTTTAACACACATATCTCATAATTTACATAATAACACGTGATGTACCACTTCGTATTCCGATCACACTGAAAAATCTCTCCATCCAAAGTCACCAACACACAACAACCCTTTTCCCAAAAACCTTAGGCCTAAGACCACCTCCTAGATCCCAGCCGCTCCAACCTCCACCCCACCTAGAAATCCCAGTCGCAGAACCACATCCCAAAACCACCAGATCTGGATATAGACGCACACATTCACGAGGAAAATAGAGACTGGGAAAGAGATAACACAATGAATTTTGATGCCGTCCATCTAGCCGTGAGGGAGGCGTGTAGGTTGAGTTCTCAGTGTGGGGTGGGGTTTTTGTTATTAGTTTTATCTTTTTATTTGTGACATTTTTATTTTCCTAAATAAATGTCTCACAAAAATGATTGGTTAATATATAGGTTTTAGGGGTCACTAGAATAGAACCCGTGATGCGGTGGGTTTTAAAACTTTGTTTAACATGTGTAAATATAATTAAATCTAATTATATCCATATCAAAAAAATATTTATTTACATCCTCATATTGAATAAGGAAAAAAGGTAAGTATATGCAGGATATATCACATATTAAAATCTATCTACATCAATACGGAAGTCTATTTGCATCCTTATGTGTAATAATGAACAAAAGATAGGTATTTGAAGAATACATTACATAGAAACAGTTGTGGATTAAGTTGTTCATACAAATACAATCACATAAAAATATATTTATATTCGATGTCCAAATTGTTCACACTACCATTTAGTAGTTCACTCTTCTTTCTTCTTTGTTTTTCTGGAGATGAGGATGCACATTTTTCCTCAGGTAATCTGTTCAAGATAAATACATTGGTTAGGTTTCTGATCATGGGAGCCTTTAATTGGCTTGTAAAAATGCACATTTTTCATATGAGAAGAACAACCAGTTTAGAGTTTCGAAAGATAAATAAAAATTTCAATTCTCACCAAAAATAAAGAGCCAAAGAAATACAGTGGGGTTTGAAGTAAATCATGTTGTTCAATATTTGAGCTTCCAATTTAGTATGCTTACATCTTCAATCTCCAACAAAAAAAAAAAAAAAAAAAAAAAAAACTAAACTAAAAAAGGGAAAAAATCATTTAGCATGTCGCATCCCGGTCCGGGACGGATCACTTCCTGGGCCCGCACCACCACCGTAACACGATATTGTCCGTTTTGGGCTTACCATTCCCTCACGGTTTTGTTTTTGGGAACTCACGAGCAACTTCCCAGTGGGTCACCCATCATGGGATTGCTCTAGCCCCCTTCTCGCTTAACTTCAGAGTTCCGATAGAACCCGAAGCCAGTGAGCTCCCAAAAGGTCTCGTGCTAGGTAAGGATGAGAATATACATTTCAGGATCACTCCCCTGGGCAATGTGGGATGTCACAATCCACCCCCTTAGGGGCCTGACATCCTCGTCGGCACACCACGGCCAGGGTTAGACTCTGATACCAAATGTCATATCCTGGCCTGGGGTGGATCACTTCCCGGGTCCGCTTCACCACCGTAGCACGATATTGTCCGCTTTGGGCTTACCATTCCCTCACGGTTTTGTTTTTAGGAACTCAAGAGCAACTTCCCAGTGGGTCACCCATCATGGGATTGCTCTAGCCCAAACCTATGCTCTGATACCAATTGTCGCATCCCGGCCCGAGACGGATCACTTCCCGGGCCCTCTCCACCACCGTAGCACGATATTGTCTGCTTTGGGCTTACTATTCCTTCACGGTTTTTTTTTTGGGAACTCACGAGCAACTTCCCAGTGGGTCACCTATCATGGGATTGCTCACTGGCTTCGGGTTCTATCGGAACTCCGAAGTTAAGCGAGAAGGGGGCTAGAACAATCCCATGATGGGTGACCCACTGGGAAGTTGCTCGTGAGTTCCTAAAAACAAAACCGTGAGGGAATGGTAAGCCCAAAGCGGACAATATCGTGCTACGGTGGTGGAACGAGCCCGGGAAGTGATCCGCCCCGGATCGGGATGCGACATAGTATACTTCTCCCAACATGTTTAAAATGCACGAAACCAACCAAATTGCTTCATTGCTCACCTATATCCTCAGTGCTATAGATTCGAATAAAAACCAGTAAATAAAAATGGTTAAGTAAAACCCTCATTTCTGATTACATGTTGAAAATTCTTTAACCCCTAAACCTACACCCACTATATTATTTTTGTAGTGCATACACTACAAAAACGAAAAAGAAAATGTTGCAATGGAGAAATTAGAAAATCATACCCTTATCAAAAATTGCACGGAAGGCATGTGAGGAAGCAAGCAGGCAAGTTCTGTGAGCATAGAACCATCTACCTGCAATTGATCAGTAAACAATCAAAAGGTTAAAGAGGTTCTTTATGTTAACAATACAATCACACATGCTAATTGAATGCTCTGTAATTAAGAAAAAAAAAAAGGAACTCACGCTGTGCTTCTTGAAAACTGGCGAGAGAGAACTGGAACTGGGTTGGAAGAACGTACTGGAAGCAAATGGAACAGCCCAGCTTTTTCAGTCTCGTCATGTCATAATTTTAACAATTTGGTCAAGTATAAAACCATCTGCCAGTTATAGTTTTTGTAAATTATGTAGAAGCCAAAAATCTAATAAATAGTCTAACAATAATGGAAAACCTCACGAAAGATTAAGAATCTTTTTACCTTTGTCTGTAGACAATCTTTTTTACTCCTATGCAAGGCGGTTAGGATTCAGGAGTGTATCTGCCCCTCTGAGATGCAAAATATAAGAAGATGATGTAAAAAATGTCAAAAAAATAGAAGATCACATTTTTTTTTTTTTTTTGGTATCAAATGGAAGAAAAATTAAATCACCTATATAAAAATATTCAAACTCAGTAATGTACAGAAAACTTTCAAATTGCAAAACAGTAAAATTCAATACAAAACCAAAATAAAAAAGAGGTATATTAAGTAGGCAAAAGTATTTAAATTATAGGATTTGAGAAATTTTAAGCTATATGGGAAATTCAATAATATTATTGTATCCAATTAATACTATTCAAGTTTTTATTGTGACAGCCCGTCTCGAATTATTTGTACAGTAGGTGCGAAAAGACTAAAATGCCCTTGGATGTTAATTGGTGTTGTGGGGTGTTGTTTTGTTGTTTTTGGTGGTTGACTCTACAGGACACACACACACACACCCATACCACACTCCCGTGACCTTTCTTTCTCTCTTCTCTCTCAGACTTCTTCCATTTTCTTTACAAGGTGTACGGACCATTTCCAAGACAACTATCTACACACGGATCGAAGGTTTGAAGGTGGGTTTTGGACTCTTAGCAAGCTCAGGAACTCATCCATACCAATTGTTGGACGTGAAACCCTCAAAAACCCGAGAACCAGGGAATCTCGATTCTGTGCACTATTCATGCACACGTGATCGTGGGGGTTTTAGAAGCTTCTAAGGTCATAGGAAGCTTTAGATCACTCTCACGAAGCTCGGGGAAGAAAGTTGAAGCATTTTGGACGTCGGGAAGCCCAGCATCTGTGAGTTGCAGGTTTGGCCGGAATATCGTGGGTTTTTCCGACGAGATTCTGTTGGTTTTAGGGCTTCAAAGCAGTAAGGTTTCGTTCTACTCTTCGTATGCTTCATTTTGGTACCAATTTCATGGAATTTGGTTGAGAAATGAAGAAGATATGAAGTTTTGAAAATTTTCCAGTTTCTGGCGAGAATTCGAGTTGCAGACGGCGGTGGACGGCTGCGGCCGGCGAGACTCACCGGAACAGACGACGAATATTCCGTCAACTCTGATGGAATATTCCTAACGGTAGTTAACGGCGTCAGGTTAGTTTTAACGGAATATGCTTGCTTTTGGACAGAATATTCCCTAACGCCATTAGGGATTCCGTCTGTGTGCCAGGCACGTGCCTGCATGTGGCCAGCGCGTGAGTGGTCGAAAAATTATTTTAAAAATATGAGGATGTTCGTAAGGTTGAGTAGATCACGTTGATGTATTCACACACCCCATTTGAGCATTGTATGAGAAGTTATTACCTAGTTTTGGTTATGTGCTTTAAATTGACGTTTTTATAGTTGTTTCGCATATAGGTGAGACCTATCCCGAGGACGAGTGCAGTCACTCGAGGCGGGGGGGGGGGGGGTTACGACCCTTCCACATACCAATGAGTGGGCTTTTGGGTTTTCCATATATACCTATATACTTGTGGTTTTTCCCAGAAGATGATATGAAATGTTTATATGTTTTAAATGCCATGCATAGCATTTGCCTATTTATTTATGCATTAGCAGTTGCATATATGTATGTTTGGTGCTATGGACGCACAGGTAAGTGCTTGGTAAGTTATAGTTTATAGTTGTGACGCAAGGAACCTAAGTAGGCTAGCCCTTTTCTATGATGTTTTGATGATCAGATAAAGCATGGCTACTGATGGGTTTTTATGAGAAGCCTAAGTGGGCTACAAATATGATACGATAAGCCTAGATGGACTTTTATTAGGTTTGAAAAGTCTTGGAACAAATCTCACGGTTCAGTTTGAAGGATATGCCCTGGTTTCTGATGCGGATCAACTTTAGGAATTAGAGTTGCAATTAAACTCTACAACATTATATGACCGTGCAAAGCAAATATCAACCCTATAAATACAAGGCGCTGTGCAACGTAAAAGGGACCTCCAATTCAACACACAATTGCCCTGCGCAAACCTCTCAAACACCTTGAGATTTTTTTTTATTTTCTTTTTTCCGCCGACACATCTTTAGTTTGGATAAACAACACTATGAAAGCAACCGGCGAACTCCTTCAGTTTGGATAAGCAGCACTGTTGCTGTAGAATCAACCGACCGCAAAGCACCTTCAGTTTGGATAAACAGCACTGCGTCGAGGCCGACTGGTTATCTATCCAAGTCTCGGTTGAGAAGGATTTTCGAACTTATTGGCAGAGGTCATCTCATTAGCCTTCTCGGTGAAGTGAGATGTTACCAGGTTACTTCATTCGGCACCCTGAGAGCCGAATTTGATATTGAAATTCGCAGAACTAGCAGCCTTGTCTTCAGGCTCTAGAACACGAAGGCCAAGACGTGTTCCTTCCTCGGCCGCAGTCGCAAGGTTAAGAAGTTAGCAACGCAACATCAACAAATTTTACTCCTCGGCCGACGAGTTGGCACGCCCCGCATACAATTGAAGGACGTAGTTAGCTTATTAGTTACTCTGCTTGCGCGCCACGTAGGTTTTGTAATTTTTAGGGTCAACAGGTTACGAAGCAAAGTTTCAGATGGAACAATTATTACTTTATTTATAACAATAACTAAAATTTACTTTATGTAGAACAAAAATTAAAAACTAATTTAATCGGACAAAAAATAAGGGTTCCAATCTCATTCCTCACAAGCCATGTTGGTGTGAATGTGAAATCTTCAAAGCATAACTCACGAATTAGTGTCCAAGCAAAAATAAATAGAAAAGACTCTACGTAGGATTTTAACCTCCACCTTGTCAATTTGTTTTAACGTTTAAAATAATTTATGAATATTAACTTAAAAAGAAAATTTTTAAATGACACAAAAATTAAAAATCTAAAATTTGACTTTCCCACCCCGAAACTTATTATAACACATTCATATCGTATGAAGTATTAGTTAGAACAACAGTCATCTTATTATACCCCCAATCTAAAATGTGTTTGATACAATAGTTAGAACAACAATCATATTATTGTGTTTGATACAAATATGATTGTTTTTTTGGAAGGTCCTGACTCCAACTGTTTTGTATTCCGAAACTTTGGATTTTTGTAATCTAAATTACTTTGAAGCTTTCGAAACCAATACAATGTGGCTACTTGGATAACAAGATGAACCCTATCAAGAAGTTAAAAAAAGAGGGAGAACGAAAAGAAAATAAAGGGTGAAAAAAAAAAGAGAATGGTGAGAAATTGAACAAAAAAACTAATTTAATCAGACAAAAAGAATGGTTTAGAAATAACAAACATTATCGATAAACCAAAAATTCACTTTTCCAGTATCCAATTGGATACAAATGCAAATGCTACAAGTCCCTCCCATAAACCTCTCTATCTCTCAATATCAGAGATAGAGACGAAGAAATAGATTAAAAATCATCAGAAAAATCTGGATTCTGATACAGTTTTACGAGGGTGAATCAATGGACTATATACTGCACACCAATATCTATAATTTAGTGAAATATGTACGTACTCTCGTCGTGTTTACGAAATAAAACTTTGTTGTCGAAATTTGAACAGTTTTCTTGCTAGTCAAGAAATGAAGAGAGAATTCCTTAATTTCAAGTTTCAAGTGGTTTCTTCCGCAAAAACTTTGTAAATGAAATCACGAAAGCGCCTCGAATATTGCCTCGGATCAACAGCGGATATAGAAGTTGCGTCGTACTGGATGGACTTGTATGCATGCTCAAGCTTCTTGCTTATGTCGTAGTCTTGAAGAATGTCTATGATTCCAAAGAACATTATAACATCATAATACTCCCCAGTTGGATCTACCACAAGTTGAAATTCACAATCAGTTTTTCTCTCCGTCTTTTCAACTCTTGCTGGCATGTTCAAACCCAATTTAATACTAGCCCACCTGCATCTCAAAACCAAATCGCCATAAAAAGCTTCATACTAGTTTTGCATTTCTCGCAGCTTAAATTGATTTTAAGTTTTCATAATCTCCGTTGTTCTTTTTTCCGTAGATACTGAGGTTGATATATATATATATATATATATGTATGTATGTAAGTATGTATGTATGTATGTATGTTCACTTGTTTCAAGCACCAATCATGAGTGGTTTAAGTAGAGAGAGATTTGACCTGGATGGATCTAAAAGAAGTTGATCCATGTCTGCTCGAGAAAGACGGGGAGCTCCCTCGCTCTCTTGGTCACCTGAGGGAAAGAAAACATAGCAGCCTCTTGTATGATGGGCAAATTGTTAATGAAAAATGAAGAAAATATAGGACTTCATATAAAAAAAAGTAATACCAACCAGTAGGAGTGTGTGCTCCAGAAGGAATAAGATCCCCAGCAGCTGATATATTTCTGAAATGCAGTCCAACCAACAGGCTATAATCCATTATCCTCTCCTGTTCAAGAAACTCACAATCCCTATCAATTTGCCTGCAAAAACACAAACACGTTCATTTAAGTACGTATATTTAATAGTTGTTGTCGTGATAAACATTTTAGCGTCGCATGGCCACCACCACCAACAACATTATCGATAATGTCACCAACTTAACCACCTATTACTAGGTGTGAGTTTTGTTGCAAAAGGCCTTACTGATATCATAGTGAACCTCCCACCACATATATTATTTTGTTATATTTCCGATGTGGGACTGTATTCTTCAACATGTTGTTCCAGTATGTTAGCAAAACAATGGAGCCAAAGAAGAAAACAGTTCACCTGCAAAAATCTTGAAACCATGTCTTCTGAAGTCGAAATATAAAGTTAAGATCAAGATCTTTAAGAATAGTCATTTCATCAATCTCTGTCTCAGGCTTATCTGTTGTTCGACCGAGGGAAGATCCCTTCAAGTCGAAACGTCTGTGAATTGTATATTCAGAACAGAAAAGGTTCCCCATGATGATGAACCGCACCTGGATCATAAGAAAATTGTGAATGGTATACTCAAAACTAAAAGTATAAACTAGTTGTATATAGATCTACCAATACTTGGAAAGTACCTTCTTTTGAATAGGTTGGCCCATTAGCTTTACACAATGTAGACCATAAAATTTAGTGACCAGAGTGTTTTCGTATGCTCGAACATGGTTGTAGTAGGCTGAAAGCATCCTTATAAGCACCTAATTCGCCGTTAAACGGAAATTAACCAAGTACTCAGTTAAGACTAGTGTTGATTTGAGAGAAAAATATGAGGGGAGTTCAAATAGAACTTACTTTAACTTCTGCCTTCTTCATTGTTTTAATCATGTAGCGGTCGTCATTGGTCAAGTAAAAGAAGCTGCCACTTTTACCAGGAGAGGAGAGTTCCCGAAGCGCATCATTCCCGCAAATGGATAACATGTAGTCTGCTTGATCGACCTTGAACAACTTTCTAAGGGTCCTGAACAGGAAAAAACATTTGTACATGATAAACGGTTACATCTAGCGAAATTAAGTTACATTTTCCCCGCTTTGTGGAAACCAGCAACAGCAAGATATATGTATATTTGTTATGTACAAGGTCAGACCTGAAGACTAATGGACAGTAATCCTTCCATTTAAATTCACAGGACTGGTGTGGCGGAGTGTATTTGGAGCCTTCTGGAGGAAATCTAGTCCAATATTTTTCCCTGGGGTCGAAAGCCGAAGGCTTCAGATCAAGGGATCCAGATGGACCTGGTCTGCCAACAGAATGCCTGTACATGAAATCATTCCACATACATCAAATGACTCACATTAGACTACAGGAATCAAATCCACGACATCTTTACAAGCGAAAGATCTACAATGCGTATGATATATTAGTAGTTGAATCAAAATGATAAGATAGAAACAAGAAGGTGCAATAAAATCGTTTGAAGTTAATTAATAAAGCATTAAAACCTGATTCCTAGCTGCAAATTGAGCATGAGTTCATAGTTTTTGTGGCCCCTGCTGATTGTTTCCCCCTGCCTCCTTGCAGTCTTAGGTACCTTCATTGGGAGTCCCCTTTGATTCCCATCTTCAACATGCAGACCCATCATATCTTCATCCAGTTCTCCCCCGACAGTAGAAGCCCTATGATCACCGGCATTACATGGTGATTCACCGCCTTGGGCGCTACCATCCCACATTTGCATCCTATCAAATGGTTTATCCAGCCCAACGCTTACCCTTCCATCCACCGACATTCTTCTCGGCTTGACACTCTCACCCTTTGCTGATCTCCACACTGCAAGCTTCTTCTGGGATGGCAAAACCGAAACCTTATCCCCTGGACAAATTATACAATTCTTCAAATCAACATTGTACACATCTTCAGGATTCCATTCAAGATTGGCGTCCGATGATGACTGGGATGGATAATAAGTCCCGTTCTGCTCGCTCAGATCCTTACTCCAATTCCCTACGTAAAGACTCCCATCAGGCCATCGGAAAGTTCCATTCCCTTTAGGTACACAATCTTCCCAATTTCCATCATACCTATTCCCATTACTCCAAACAAATGCCCCTTTCCCACAAATCACTCCATTTTTCCATTCCCCTGTGTAATGGTTCCCATCCTTCCATTGATACCTGCCTTGACCTTCCTGCAACCCGCGTCGCCATTCCCCCTCGTACCAATCCCCATTCGAATAATTCTTAGTACCATGTCCATGTTTTAAATTCATAACCCATTGTCCCTTAAAAGTATCGCCATTAGACCCTGTGTATGTACCATTCCCATCCATGTATCCGCTTTTAAACTCGCCCTCATATGTAGCCCCAGAAGGCCAGCTGAACCTACCTTTCCCCATGGTTTTTCCTTTAAACCACTCTCCAACATACATACAGCCATCGGTCCACAAGTACTTTCCTTGGCCATGAGGGAAATTTTCGCACCAATGACCGGTGTAGTAGTCTCCATTGGGAAGAATCCTATCTGCATTATATATCATATCTTCGGGGCCACAATCACTTTCATCGCTACTATGGTCATGATCATCATCGTCTGCATGATCCACTGAAATCCCGAAAATGCTGTTAGCACGCTTCCTTGCAGCCTGCGTCTTGCGCACCGTGGCTTCCCATGCCTTATACACACTACTACCACTTTCTTTGCTCATTTCTGCACTAACTCTTTGCAATTTCACGTCTCCATGAATATATTCACTCTTTCACAGTAAAATTTTGCAAACTAAACAAGAACGACGATCAAATAATTCTTTTATGCAGAAATCATGAAGGAATGAATCAAAATACCAATGCAGCATCATGTAATGATGATAAAACAAAAATTATGAATCTTCCATTTGAAGAAAAACAAAATTATTTCGGTTATGGTATTCTTTGTTTTTACGAGGAAAGCGAAAAGAGCGATTGAAACAAAGAAGTGCCTTTTGTTTCTGAACCAGATGAAGAAATGTGTGTCTGTTGTCGAAATTCTGACAAGTGGATGAACTTGTTTCACTGAAATCAACATCAAAACCGGGCGGGGTTGTCGCAGGAGAATTAAGTAATTAAGACAACATGGCTGCTAAATGCATGGTTATGTGTATTTATGTTTGTTAATTTGTGAAAAAAAATTGGTAATGCCGTTTTTGTATTAATAATAATAATATTATTTTTCATCAGATAATAGTGTTTCCACAAAAAATAAAATAAAATAATGTTGTTTTATCAATTTTGTCTAAGACGTAATGCAAATTACGCACTTATTTCATTTCATATATGAATTATGAAGAGAAGAAAGAGATAAACTTGATTTGGTTGTGGTTGGTGGTTGCATGGGAGTTTCATGCAACGATGGGTGAGGAGTGCAACTGTTTTCCTACGTTTGTTCTTTGTGGTTGTGAGAAAGTGTCGTTCATCTCCTACAACCTCTAACAACCATAAAACATTTAGAGAGAGGGAGAGAGAGAGAGAGTGTGTGTGTGTGTGAGATGCTTACTTTCTAGTATTCTTGGAGTTTTCATTAACAAAATGTCGGGAATATTAAGGGGATTAACCCTCAGTGTAGCCTGAGCGAGGGAGAGTAATGTATTTGATGTACATTATATCACCAATTTGAACAGATTTATTATGGTTGGAATAAGTAGTCTACTTTATACGAGCGATATTCTACATTAAACTAATTTAAACTGCAGTGAAGGAGAGTTGAACTCGAGCTCATAGGAGGGAGAATCAAAACTAATCCCTCAGGTGCGGACTATGTAAGTTTCTTGTTCGTTGTTCGGATTGTAGCAGGTATAGTTCAAGTGGTAAAAGTGTGATTCGTCCTCCCACAACCAGGGTTGGGAGTTTACAATTTGCTGCAACAAATGTACGAAAAGTTCCTTTATTTTGGCTACAAGATATGTCCTACAAAAAAAACAGTTGTAGTACAGACACACACACAAAGATCGAATAAGATGCAATTTCTTCGAGTTAAGTCAACCACGCATTCCGAAACCATATATATGCAAGCCAAGCCACTCAAGTTTTTCTAGCATTGAAATTGATTACGTGTGCTTACAAGACCAAATGCAGAGACCCTTTAAGCTACAGAGGTCATATACAGATCAAAAAGGAACGGAGCAAGTATTTGTCATGTAAGAAAAATATTAATCTTCATCTGTACCCCATGCTTCATCTTTCAACTTTTGCCTCATGACTATGCGGCTCTTTCGATCATCTTCCTGTTTCTTTAAATCCTTTGACCCAAAGGCCGTGGAAGGTAGTTTCAGCCCCATTCCATGAGCAATGAGCCTCTGAGCAGTTCTAGCTGATGTCTGTGGCCTTTGCCGAGGAGGTTCCAGATCTAGTAACGAATAGTATTAATACAATGTATGAGGCAAACAATATTTGTAGATAAGGGGACAAAAATATAGTGGTCTCCTTTGTGTTGTAAGAGAATATTATTGTGTAACGGTAAAAAGTTCATGTTGCTTTTTTTACCTTTCGGTGAAATTGAGCTCAAAAGGAAATCATTCTCTTCAAGCACTCGCACTGTCATAGAACATCGAACGCAGCTAAGAGCTTCGAGTGCTGCATAAAAATTAAAATCATGAAATGATTAAAGTAACTGCAAAGCAGAAACTTAAACGCAGACAATGAATCACAATTGTGTGCTTAATAGGCGTAAAATGTAATGCTTCGTGGAGGTCCAATTGCTAAACAAGAAAGGGAGCTCCCAGTCTACACAACCTAGTAAAAGGATTGAAACATCTATTCCTCCATAATCTTCTTCCATTTAAGCCATCATCACATTTTGAAATCAACAAAAGAATGACAGAGACATTGGAGCAAAAGAACATACATTAAGCCATCACCATAGCTAACTGTTTCAATAATGTTTCACCATCTAAGCATATTTGTCATTGAAAATGAAAAAATTAAACAGCTTGAAAAAATGAAACAGCTCTATATACAATTTTCTTTTAAATCATTTTAAGATTACAAGGCAGAATAACATTTTAATCCAAGACACGGGATGTTGTCAAAATGTGAGATTGATTTGCAACTCAACTACCACCAAGTTAGAACACAAAAAGAAGGGATGATAGAAGTCTGGTCATTGGTAGTACAAAAACTTCTTGAAAATTAAAGAGAGATAAAATTTCGTTCAAAGAGAATCTTCAGTAATATAGTTAGATAGTATTTTACAAGTCTTATACAGCTTAACGCCCAGACTACACAAATAAGCATGAATTAGTGCATAAACTGCCCTCGAACTTGAATGAAAATAAAGGCACTAGACATTACAAATACTCTTTTCCTCTATATCCCTTTTGTTCTCTCTCTACATCCCTTTTGTTCCATCTACTTTCTATATTTCAGGATTGAACAGGAGTTTATCCACTCGTTTCGTTTCTGGAAAAATTGCAATCTCTTCTTTCTCATATTGCTAAAAACCAATTTTATTTTTACTGATTCTTATAACAGGGTATTTTCTATGACCAGCATACACCAGCCATGAACATCTTCAAATACTTGAGACCACACCTTAACTTGCATAACTTTATTGTGACTGATAAGTATTGTTGGTTTACCATTGCTTCCAAAACATATGCAGATAGAATGTTGGCCAACAATTGTTAGGCTCTCTTTAGCCTCTACAACTAGAAGGCCCATATAGAATTCAACTTGCATTGAGTGTTTGTATCTATGTCCTATTTTTTTTTTTTTTTTTCGATTATAATAAATTGTTAATGATTGTACCAGTTTTGTAACTGCACTTACTGCTCTATATCCTACTGTAGCTCAAATTTCAACATTATGAAGCATCTTGATCAATGTCTGAAGGATGCTACGTTTGTTTCCTTTGTACTTTTACCATGCATGAGGAGTCCCATGACTGCAGGTAGTACCGACTAATTATCATAGTCAACCCTCATTCTGCCCAAAAATGGAATCAAATCACACACAGAGCCATGTCTGAACGTTAAACACTCATTCCTAAATCTAGGGGTTTTTGAGTTCTTAATTGGAACAAAAGTGAAATTATCCATCATCGGTTTTGTACATTAAGTACAATGTACAACTGTTTTTGGTCAGCCATTTATATCATCATCATACAACATGAGCAGCATAAATAATGAACAACACTAGCAGACCCGATAAATCCACGTCTAAGTTTGTAATGCAAGAATCTCTAAAATTTAATCATAAACTCCAAATTTATGAAGTTGAAAAACTCAGTAATTGTGTAATTACCAATTGATGGTGTTTGGAAAACTGCAAGAGCAACTGTATCATTGACCCAGCGAATAACAACTCCAGGATCTCTAATATTCACAAAAAGCTTCTCCAACTCTATTGTCGTAGTGCTTGGTGGAAAGTCAGCCAGAACAAGAATATGTTGTGTTCCATATTTTGCTGAATTCACAAGAACAAACACTCAGCTCCTGCATGCCATCTGAGATAAAATTTAAACCTACAGGCTAGAACCCCTAGATGCTATTTGACAATGATTACAAACAAAAAGTAGCCAGAATTTTATAGGATTTATTAAATAATTTACTTGTGAAGTTCTTTCATGTTCAACCAACGTGCAGACTTTCATATGGCATCAACATTTTCTTTTCTGGGTCAGAATCATTAACAGGTTGGAAGCCAAGGAACATCACTATATAAAAGAGAACATAGCATATTGGTTCCATCCAAATGAAATATGGAAAACAAATAACTTACATTTTATTAATTTTGGATCCCCCTCCAAATTATGGGACACATTTTCATCGTCTGGTGTGTCTTTATCAACAATTAACTTATCAGATACTTGATCACTGTAAAGTTCATGTTTCTTATATGAAAATGTTCCTCTTCCACGTCGCTTAGGGGTCTGAACTTTGGTATCTTCCAAAGATAGTTTTGATACTTCAGGCAAAGATTGTGACGAGAGCAATTCATCAGGTGTGCGATCCGCAATAGATTCCCAATCTGCAGTCACAAAATTAACAAGGATTTCATAATTATCCTATAACAACTTGCAAATAGGAGGAACCAATATCCACCACATCAACAATCAACACTAGCTACTGATTGAAACTTGCCTTCTTCTACTGACGTGTCTGAATGCAGCGGCAGCTTCGTCTCGACATCTTTTGTTAGACCAGTTGCTTTACTTGAGGAATCACTCATGTTTCCTGCCATTACAAAGTATACATACGTTTTTAAATAATTAAAGCATCACATAAAAACAACTTTTCCCATATCCATTTATTGCTAATAGTACGACACAAATGCAGATAGCGTTATTAGTCAAAATGGTCGATGATAAATTTCTCAACATATAACATCATATGTGTTTTGAAATATTTGTGGACTTTTGTCAGTATGACTCCGCTATCCTGATTAAAAACTATTGAAATCACTCCAACATCGAAACAAGTACAACACTATGAAATCCACAAGTGCGTATATGTAGCTGCTTCCAAGAAGTATCCGAAAATGCATAATGAGTTAGCCACACCAAAAATTGATTTTTCTGAAATTAAGGAGACGGAGAAAAATAATTAACTGTCGACATCTTCCAACGTTTGCCAAGATTAGAACTGTTTGTTTATGAAATAATAGAAAAAGTATATATCAACAATGCCCTGACAAGCTGCCCCAAGGGCCCAACCCTTAAAGATTCAAAACAACTTGTAGCTTATGCTATAGAATCCATTAAGTGGCAACAGGAGGAAAACAAAAACAGTTGTTTTCGTTGCAATATAAGTTATATAACCAATATCACTATGTACTATTCCTGCAATGCAGCCACCTCGACTAAACATTAGAAACTAGATCCAACAGATGCATCGACCCAGACATAAAAGTGCATAAACCAGCATACCTTATAACGATCAACTAAACACAAAAAAATCAATGACCCGTGTAATCAAATGTTACGATGAACCTTTTTGAATCCGATAACAAGGAAAACACGCGGTGCTAGTAATTGGGTATTTTACTTACTATCCAAAAAAACAAATACTAATCAAACCAAACGCAACCTGCGCCTTCAACCAAGGCCGGAGAGACACAGACAAACCCACACCCAATTTACCAGAGCCTAAAAACACTTAAAAGCCCTTAGATTCCAAGAAGCTTCCGTCGAAATTACGAAAAAAATTTGAATATGCTTAAATCAAAGCCACAGAAAAACGAGAACGTGAAGAAAAAACACAACAAAGTAGCGAGAGCTTTGAGCAGAAAAGGTCTCCTGAGAATCTAAGCTTTGGCTTGAAACAAGACCCAAATAAACCCTCGATTCCTAGAAACTTCAGTCGAAATTATGGAGAAATAGAACAGACAATGCAATTGGATGAAGATGTAAAGCAGTAAGCGTAAATGTTGAGGACAGTGAAGCAGCAGAGCAAATTGAAGGCAGAAAATTTACCCTTTTAATGGATGGATGGAAGGAGGAAGGAGGAAGGAGGAAGCAAGTGTAGTGGAACAAACGAAAGAGGGGATCTTGCGGGCAATGGGGGATCGGATGGATGGCTGCACACTTTCTTTTTTGATTTTGTGGTCTCTTCGGTCGTTCTGATTATCTGCTTACGTCAATTACATTTTACCCCTAGATCTGTCATAGATTTTAGGGTATATTATCAATTTCCCCCCTGAACTTGTGACCATTAGCCAATTTCCCCCCTCAACTTTAATTTTGGCCAATTTCCCCCCTGAACTCTCATGATTAGTCAATTTCCCCCCTCAACTTTAATTTAGCCAATTTCCCCCCTCAACTCTTATAATTAGTCAATTTGCACCCTACTGTTAAATTTGTAATTTGATCATAATTAACCAAGTGTGTGTAAGAAACTAAATAAGATGTATGTTAATCATGTTCCTATATCTTTATCCTATTACAAATAGATTAAAATTTAGAATTTTACAATTTATCATAGATAGTATTATTAGTCATAATAAATCAGTATGGAGTAATTTTATTTGATTTTTTACTATACAAAATTGATAACAAAAAGGATTGATGTGTAAATTTTTGTATGTGAATACAATTTTCTTTATAAAAGTGAAAGCTAAGTTCAAGTAAATTGCGGAGAATCGAGCTTTAGTAAAAAAATGGCTAGTCTATTCATAATTTTCGACTCCTTATTAAGAATAACCCATTTTATTGAAATAGGTTTGATCCATGAGTTTAGGATTATTATTTCTTTTTGTTATTATTTCTTCTTCTACATGCTTTAAACCCGATTCATAACTTTTTCTTATAATCAACCCATGTCACATACTAACTGTATTATGTTTTTGTACATTTTACCCTATATTATGCAGGTGAGTTTATGTTAATTTTAGTACTTTGTTGGAAGCTATTAGAAAGATTGAAAATTAAGAAAAGAATAGATGGAAAATTAAAAAAAAAAAAAATTAACAGTAGGGTGCAAATTGACTAATTTTGAGAGTTGAGGGGGGAAATTGGCCAAATTAAAGTTCAGGGGGGGAATTGACTAATTATGAGAGTTGAGGGGGGAAATTGGCCAAAATTAAAGTTCAGGGGGGAAATTGGCCAATGGTCACAAGTTCAGGGGGGAAATTGATAATATACCCTAGATTTTAATTTGTTACAAAATTTTTAAAGTATTTTAATTTCATATATTTATTTATCATTTTATTTCAATTTCATATATCTGTTAGAAAATCTATTAAGTAAACCGTTCAGTAATGATGTGACACATATAGAATCCACATTTTTGCTTACATGGCTCACAAATTTATGCCACGTGGTAAAAAATAAATTTTTATGCATTTAAAATATAATAATATTTATCCTATTAAAAAAAATTAAAAAAAAAACTCAGAAACTCAAAATCCCTGACCCACCTCCCTTTCCTCCACTCTTTTCACCTCCCATCCCATCCAAAAACCCACCCCATCCCATCCCACCCCACCCCCACCTCTTCCCCCGCAACCCCCCCACCCTACCTCTACCTCCCACCCCACCCCACCCCACCCCACCTCTCCCACAACACCATAAAACAATCGCAAACAATCAAAACCCAATAAAATGCAAATCTGACAAAAAAAAAGGCAATCAAAAGATTCAAAAACCTCTTGAGAAAGAGGGCCGGAGGAAGCGAGCTCTTCAAGAACGAGATCTTCGATGGCGATGTGAGGAAAAAAGAGGATATTCGAGAGCCGGCTGGCGTATGTACCTTTTCCGACTACTGGCGAACCCAGGAAGACCCACTGCACCCTGCGGTCCTGGGGATCCTTGACGGCAAGATTGGGCGTGGACCTTAAGCTTGGGATCCTTGGTGGTAGATCGCAATTGCTGGGCGGAGGGAGAAGTTGAGCGAGCGTAGGGGGAAGTCGCTAGAAATAGGTGGGTGGGGTGGGGTGGGGTGGGGTGGGGTGATTGCGGTGAAGGTGGGGGTGGGGTGGGGTTTTGGATGGGAGGGTGGTGTGAAAATTAACTTGACACACAAATTAAACCCTAATGTTGACAATTGTAGTATATATGTAAGGAGTGATTGTTCTAGACCTGGGATTGACTAGGGATGCTAATCAACACAAATAAGACTTAAAAACACTAAATTAGACTCTATAGACTCAAAACTGACTCAAAACACTCAAAACATCAACAAACAATAAAAAAAACTCAATTCTAGACCTAACAAGTGATTTTTACGAAAATAAGACTTAACTTGACTCAAGAGACTAAAAGAAAACAGATTTTGACTCAAATAACAAGACTCAATGGAAGGGGGATTGTTTTTGACGAATTTAAAACTTAAAACAGAAACTTTGCATAAAACACTTCATAAAAACGAATTTGGTGAATTGAAAAGGGTGAAAGGCTAGTTATAGGGTCTTTCTCCACACATGACATATGCATACAAACCAATTTCCAGTTATTATTCCTTTAGACTATGAATGACAATGCCCTAAATTAACCGTGAAAAGCACAAATTAACTTTCAGATTTTCCTCAACTCATTGAATTAGATGGAATACGCATCGTAACCAAATTATCCTTATCAAGTTCCCTAACTATGAAAAACATGATAGAAAAACATATCAAAGGTCATTAAGTTCTTTGAAAACCATAAGCATTGACGAGGCATTCGTAACTATGAAAAGCATGATACTCATGCCAATAATTTACTTAACACAATCATGACTAGTGACTTCCACTACTTGTGAATATAAGTTCATAATGATTAGGTAAAACTCCCTTATACTCTAGCATCAAATTCATGCATGCAAATTAAGTGTCGATCTTCAATCAACATACATAAATAAGTTTTGATAACTCAGATAAGCAAATCACATTCAAAACTCAAGAAACAATAACTGGATGTAATCAATTGATATAAAACATAATCATGGCTTCGAATTCACCTCCAACTAAAAATAAATTAGTTCATCATGTTCATTATAATTGAAAACCAAATTAAAATAAATATCAAACTAAAACTAATGATAGAAAGAACCCAGAAACACTCCACACTCGAAAGTAGGCTTGCGGCACCCTTTGGATGGCAGATTGCATGACACTCTCATTCTCCTTCCTTGCTACAGCACTAGAGAGATTTAGGTGTACGTGGTGTGAATTATGGTGTGAGATGGCTGAATGAATGAATAAATGAATGAATGAGTGAATGGATAGGTGCGGCATAAACTTAAATATATATGTATGATGCATGGCAAACCCTCAGAATTAGGTCTAGGGTTTGGTAGAAATCAAGTGGGAAAAGGACTAGGGTGCACCAAAATCTAAAGGGAAAAGGATTGCTCAATCCCTTAAGGAAAATGATTACAGGTTCTAGAGCTTCTAGAAGAGGGAGAGGTGCCACCTTTCTAGGACCATATACCTAGGTGTTCTAATGTGAAATTAAGTCCTTTCTGCAGCTGGAATTAAGGTGGAACAAGATTAAGATAGGATAAGGTTTGGATAAGATAAGGTTGTTTGGATAATGTTCCATGTTTCTTGCTCTTTCCTTATCTTCTTTGTCTTGAACTTGTTTCTCTAGATTTGTAGCATGTTCCTAGCCTCTTTTGACCCAGCCCACAATTGCACTAAAATGCACCAAAATGCACTTTCTTGCCTCTTTTACCATTTAAACCTACAAACACACGAAAATAGCTTAAATCACTATAATAAATAGAAACTAACTATGTAAATGCAAGAAAACAAGCTAACTAAGTCGCATAAATATGCTCCTATCAATTTCCTCACACTTAGCTTTTGCTAGTCCCTGAGCAAAACAAAGAAAACAAAACATAACCTAGACCTTCCAACAATTGCCTTAGGGATTTCCAATGCAACATGACATATTAAAAATCACTACTCCCACATATTTTAGCTATCCCTACCCTCGGGTATATACTTAATCGCAGTCACCACTCACTAGCTCTCATTTAATCAATTAAAACACATTTTGAATGTAGTAACATGCCTTAGAGAATCTCTCAATTCCTCACCGGATATACTCTCTATTTTCACATAGATTTTCTGACTACATTCCCTACACTAGGTATATGTGAGAAGATTGATGTAAACATGTAGAATAACACTCACATATGTTATAACAAATAAGGCACTTTCTGGAATTATTAACATGTATATGATCTCATGAATGGAATGCCACTACTTAGATGCGAGAACTAGGGATACCATATGCTCGTACCAATTTTAAACTCCACATATTGAAACACATAACAATCAAGATCAAAGTCAAAGGGTTGTAATAGGGCTAAGGTATTGGCTAACAAAGAAAGGTTAGGATAAACAAAAGTTCTTAAAGCAATAGTAAGCAAAGTAATGAAATAAGCACTTAGAATTCACTTTTGAATGCAGAAATCAACTCTAAACACCCATGGGAGATTCACACATCAAATAGGGCCAAATTCAAACTTTTGGACCCTTTCTTCAACAACCAATACTTGTGAGTTCATTCTCACTTATTTTCAACTCCTTTTTCTTTCTTTTCTTCAACTTTTTCTTCTTCTTCTTCTTCTTTTCTTTCTTTATCACCTTTTTTTTTTCCGTGCTCAATTATTTCTTTGGCACACTAAACGTACAACCTCCTAGATTTCCAACAAAAATCCTTCCCCCACACTTGTTTTTCTGCAAATGGTAGATCAAAAGGAATTCCCTCTAAGTCATGCTCCACTATCCTTTAAGAACAAGGGTATGGATAGTCTTATTCTAGGCTAGGTAAGGATAATGTGATTAATAAAGAAAATAGGCTAACTAAGGCTCAAGGGGGTTAAACCTACAATACATATGCAAAGGGTAATGTTTTTGGCTCTGGTTTAACTAAACAACTTCATCTTATTGTATGTTATGCACTCAATTTTGTGCTTTGAATGAAACTGGCATGAGTTATAATATTTGGAACTATAGTGATGAAACGCATTCTAAGTAGGACCCAAGCAAAGAAATAATGAGATCATGCAACGACTTTAGAAAACAAAAACATCACAGATTAATAATCTCTCCGAACAAAGTATAGGCTTAAGTTTCTCAGGGTTGTAGCGTTAGTTTGAGTTCTTTCCTTCAAACATGTTACAAAAACTGATTTTTTTTCTTTTTGTGATTACATGTGAATTCGTAAATGACAACTACAACTAAGCATAAACCAAAGAGCATATCAAACTTCCATCCATGTTTGTAACTTTCTTTAACAGTCATGCAATTAAAAACCAAATCCTCATTATTGTGTTGGAAGGTACCCTAAAACACAAACAAACATAAAAACAAAAACGACTCTTTTTGGGCTTTTCAAACACTTTTTTTCGATCTTTTTTTCAAATTTTCGGATTTTCTGTTTAAGACACATTAAAATACCTCAAAACACACTAAAAACACTTAAAAAGAGAGAGTAACAACTTTAGAAGGGATAGGTGATAAAATTTGATGAGATTTAAAAAGAGAGAGTAACAACTTTAGAAGTGATAGGTGATAAAATCTAACGAAATTCAATGCAAAATCATTTGTTTACCCCCCTCCACACTTGAACCAAACATTGTCCTCAATGTTTCAAACAAAGTCTCATAAACAAACAATTATGGCAAAGTAAAAGCAATAAATAGAAGGGTTTAGGAACGCAAATCTGGTTGTGGAGCCGGAGATTCCTACGTCTTCTTCATTTGAATACATGGGTTGCCTCCCAAGAAGCGTTTGCTTTAAGTCTTCCAGCCGAACGATACCTCCTTTTAAGCTTCATTGGAGCCTATGACCTAGATGGGTATATCTTCCACGACATGCTCCTCAAAGTGCTCATAGTATGGCTTCAAACGATGTCCATTCACTTTGAAATCGTTTCCGATCTTTAAACTTTGAATTTGGACTACACCATAAGGAAGACATTAGTAACAACAAACGGGCTCATCCATTTAAAACGTAACTTACCTGGAAACAATCGAAGGTGGGAATTGAAGAGTAACACTTTCTGCCCTATGACAAACGTCTTGGTACGAATCATCTTGTCATGGAATGCCTTCGACTTTTCTTTGTACATAAGAGCGTTCTCATAAGCCTCATTCCTTATCTCCTCAAGCTCATTCAATTGAAGTTTCCTATGAATTCCAACAGCATCTATGTCCATATTGAATGATTTGACTGCCCAATGTGCTTTGTGCTCAAATTCAACAGGTAGATGACATGGTTTCCTATAGATGAGCCGAAATGAGGACATTTCAATTGGTGTTTTGTAGGCTGTACGACACGCCCACAATGAATCATTCAAACGTAAGCTCCAATCTTTTCGGTTTAGCCCAACGGTCTTCTCCAAAATCTATTTGATCTCCCGATTAGAAACTTCGACTTGCCTACTTGTTTAAGGATGATAAGGTGTTACCACCTTATGTGTGACATTATACTTCTTGACCAGCGCCATAATGGTTCGATTGCGAAAATGGGAACCCCCATCGCTTATAAGAACCCTTGGCATTCTAAATCTTGCAAATATGTTAGCTTTCACAAAATCTGCAACCACTTTGGAATCATTAATACGGGTGGCTTTTGCTTCCACCCATTTCGAAACATAATTAACCGCAAGTAAAATATAAACAAAACCATGAGATGAAGGGAAATGACCCATAAAATCAATACCCCAAACATCAAAAATTTCGACAACAAAGATGGGGGCCTGTGGCATTTGATCATTTGAACCAATGTTTCCGGTTCTTTGACAACGATCACATGTTATGCAAAAAGTTCTAGCATCCTTAAAGATAGTAGGCTAATAAAAACCGCATTCAAGTACTTTACATGCAGTCCTTTGAGTGACCTCCACATACATAAGTGTGACAAAAAGTTAAAATCGAATGAAATTCAGAATCATGCACACACCTTTGAATGATTTGATCAGCACAATATTTCCACAAATAAGTATCATCCTACACATAAAAACGAGCTTCTTTCTTAAGTTTATCACGTTGGTGCTTATTTAGAGTGCTTGGAAATTGTTTAGTGACCAAATAGTTAACTAAATCGGCATACCATAGCACATTTACCTCGATGGACAGCAACTGTTCATCTGGGAATGTCTCTGGGATAGGCACGACATCCTCTTCATGCACCATATGGCTCAAGTTGTCAGCCACCACGTTTTCACTTCCTTTCTTGTCCCTGATTTCATTATCGAACTCTTGGAGAAGAAGCATCCAACAAATAAGCCTTGGTTTGGCCTTCTTCTTCGTAAGTAAGTACTTCAACGCTGCATGATCAGAGTAGATTATAACTTTAGTACCGAGTAAATAAGAACGAAACTTATCTAAAGCAAAAACAACAACAAGAAGTTCTTTTTCCGTTGTGGAGTAATTCAATTGAGCATCATTTAAGGTCCGAGATGCATAATATATAACATGTGGCTGCTTGTTCTTCCTTTGGCCTAAAACAACTCCTAATGCATAATCTAAGACATCACACATAAGCTCAAAATGAAGACTCCAATCTGGTGGAACAATGATGAGGGCCGAAGTAAGCATCTCCTTGAGGTGTTTGAAGGCCTTCTCACATTCCTCATCGAACTTGAAAGGTACATCTTTCTGAAGGAAACGACAAAGGGGGTTAGAAATCTTTGAAAAATCCTTAATGAATCGCCTATAGAATCCTGCATGTCCAAGAAAAGAACGAACCTCTCTAACCAAAGTAGGAGAGGGTAAGTAGCGTACAAGATCTATTTTCGATTTATCAACCTCAATTCGCCTTTCTGAAACGATATGACCTAAAACTATACCTTGTTTTACCATAAAGTGACATTTCTCCCAATTTAAAACAAGGTTAGTTTCAACGCATAGTTTCAAGATTAATGTGAGATTATCCAAACAATTATCAAACGAATCACCAAATACACTAAAATCATCCACGAATACCTCAACAATCTTCTCAACGAATTCTGAAAAGATGTTTATGATACATCGTTGAAATGTGGCAGGTGCATTGCATAAACTGAATGACATGCAACGATAGGCAAAAGTACCAAAGGGGCACGTGAAAGTGGTCTTTTCTTGGTCATCCAGTGCTATGACAATCTGATTATATCCCGAATAACCATTAAGAAAACAATAAAAAGAATGACCGGCTAACTTTTCAAGCATTTGATCAATGAACGGCAAGGGGAAGTGATCATTCCTTGTGGTGACGTTGAGCTTCCTATAATCAATGCAAACCCTCCAACCTATTTGGATACGAGTTGGCACAAGCTCATTCTCGGCTTTCTTCACCACTGTAACTCCTGATTTATTTGGAACAACTTGAACCGGCGAAACCCAATGGCTATCTGAGATAGGATAAATCACTTCATTATCGAGAAGCTTGATAATTTCCTTCTTCACAACTTCTATCATTGGAGGGTTGAGTTGGTGTTGAGCCTCTCGAGTTGGTTTAGCCCCCTCCTCTAGAAGTATGCGATGCATGCAAGTTGTAGGGCTAATACCCCTGATGTCGGCCAAGGTCCATCCTATGGATGTTTTGTGATCTTTCAACACCCGAATCAATTTTTCTTCCTCTAATGCCGTGAGTGTTGAAGAAACTATGACCGACAACGTTTCTTTGTCTCCCAAATAGACGTACTTCAAATGACTTGGCAATGGTTTAAGTTCAAGAATCGGGGCCTGAATCACTAAAGGTAACAACTTATTAGTAGAAACGGGAATTGAAATTGGGATTGGAGACTTACTAGGATGTTATGGAAATGCTCCTAAGGCAGCCACCATCTCGTTAATTTCATCATTAGGCACGGCCAGATTGGGTTCTAGGCCCAATCCCTCGGCAATTGTTGTTTCAAGGGGATCTTTGTCCAACGAATCAAACACATCAATAGAAAAACAAGAATGATCATCTTTAGGATATTTAATAGCTTCAGAAATATTAAAATCTATAATCTTGCCATCAAATTCCATCGTTAAAGTCCCTTTGAACACATCGATCTTGGTGCGGGCTGTTTTCATGAAAGGTTTCCCAAGGAGGATCGGCAATGGGGTAGAGTGGGCTGAATCTTCCATGTCAAGCACGTAAAAGTCCATTGGAAATATCAAATTGTTAACCTGCACCAAAACATCTTCCAAAACTCATTTCGGATATGCATTAGAATGATCGGCCAATTGAATAATCACACCATCATTTTTAAGCTCTCTTAAGTTCATAGATGCATAAATTGAGTAAGGCATGACATTAATTGAAGCTCCTAAGTCTAACATAGCATGTTGAAACTTAGTATTGCCAATAACACAAGGAATTGTAAAACTACCCGGATCTTTGCATTTAGGTGGTAGTTTCCTTTGTAACACCACATAAACATTCTTACTTACCTGGACCACTTCCTTGTTCGAAATCCTCTTCCTTGTTGTGCAAAGCTCTTTCAGGAATTTGGCATACTTAGGAACTTGCTTGATTGCATCAAGGAGCAGAATATTGACTTGAACTTTCCTAAAAGTTTCCAGAATGTCTTTCTCATTCTCTTCTTTCTTTGATTGCCTAAACCTGCTAGGAAAGGGCGTATTTAGTGGAATAGAACTAGAAAAATTCAAATTTGGACTTACCTTGGTGGTTTGGGACGGTTTTGAGGCCTTAGGGGGCTGCGGCAAGGATTGGTTTTCCCTTGACGTAGCCCTTGCTTCCTGTTCTTCTTCTTGCAACAACTTTTTATCCTCGTTAAGGTCTTTTTGGATGGTTTTGGGTGATTTCCAAGCTCCATGCCACTTCTCAACATAATGGCCTTGGCGGTTTCAAAGCCTCCATTTGGATTCACAACCGTTGAACTAGAAAGTTTGCCTTGTTCTCGAAACTACCTAAGGAACACTCATCTCCTTGTCTTGGTTCGCTATTCTATTATTTTGATTTTGTAATTCCTGCTATACAGAAGTTAGTAATTGAATAGCTTGTTGTTGAAGTTATTGAGGGTCCCTCCACTTGAAATTTGATCTCTCCATCTCGGATTGTACGTATTTGAGTATGGATCATTCCTTTGCTGATTTTGGCCTTGATAACCTATGGCATTGACGTTTTCCCATTATCCATTCTCTATCAATTGAGGACATTGATCATTGAGGGGCTTTTGCATAGAGCACACGCCACACACACTTGGTGTAATTTCTTGCACTTTGCACCCTTTGGCAACCTGAGATACAAGCATAGTGAGGTTAGCTAATTGAGATTGAATTTCAGCTACTGAACTTACCTCATGGACTTGTTGCCGTGTGATGTCTCTTTGTCTAACACCTTTGTATTGTTGTGCATTCAAGGCTAGGTTTGCAATTAAGATCTTGGCAGTCACCGGTGTTTTGTCAACCAAAGACCTTCCGCTGAAGCATCTAGCATTTGTGTCTCAATTAGAAAGAGTCCTTGTAGAAACATTGAATTAAAAGCTCTTCCTTCATTTGATGTTGAGGGCATGATGCAACTAGAGTGTTGAAACGCTCATAATACACTGGAAATGATTCTCCTTGGCTTTGTTGAATGCCACTAATTCTCTTCCTCAAGAGAATGACTCTCGAAGTTGGGAAAAACTTCTCTAAGAATGCTCGCTTCATGCTTTCCCAAAAAGTGACGGTTCCAGATGCCAATTTGTATAACCAATCTTTAGCCTTTTCCAAAAGAGAGAATGGAAAGACTTTCATTTTCATAATGTTCCCATCGACATTGATGGGTGTCATGCTCGAACATACCACTTCAAACTCCTTAAGATGCTTGTTTGGATCTTCCATAGACAACCCATGATATTTGGGAATGTGATGCAACAAGCTAGACTTCAATTCGAACTCATCGATCTTGCCTTGAGCTGCCCTAGGATATTGAATGCATGAGGGCACGACATTGTCTAATCCCGAGGTTGAAAGTTCCTTAATTGTTTGATTATCTGCAGCCATGACTTGTTCTTCCTCTTCCACTTCTTCTTCTTCAGATTCGGCTTCAGAACTAGGTGGACTAGGTTCTAGATGCCTCCTCTATCTTCTCACCGTTCGTTCAAAATCGTCGTCAAACTCCAATACATGCTCATGAACAGGTTGAAAACTACAAGTCATAAGCTAGTACCTAAAACAAGCAAACAAAACAAAACAAAAATAGACATAAACAAAACACACGACACTAACTAGGGGAAGATTAGCAATTTTGCTAATCCCCGGTAACGGTGCCAAAATTTGATGTGAAAATTAACTTGACACACAAATTAAACCCTAATGTTGACAATTGTAGTATTTATGTAAGTAGGGATGGTTCTAGACCGGGGATTAACTAGGGACGCTAATCAACACAAATAAGACTTAAAAACACTAAATTAGACTCTATAGACTCAAAACTGACTCAAAACACTCAAAATAGCAACAAACAATAAAAAAGACTCAATTCTAGACCTAACAAGTGATTTTTACGAAAATAAGACTTAACTTGACTCAAGAGACTAAAAGAAAACATATTTTGACTCAAATAACAAGACTCAATGGAAGGGGGATTGTTTTTGACGAATTTAAAACTTAAAACAGAAACTTTGCATAAAACACTTCATAAAAACGAATTTGGTGAATTGAAAAGGGTGAAATGCTAGTTATAGGGTTTTTCTCCAAACATGACATATGCATACAAACCAATTTCCAGTTATTATTCCTTTTGAACATGAATGACAATGCCCCAAATTAACTGTGAAAAGCACAAATTAACTTTCAGATTTTCCTTAACTCATTGAATTGGATGCAATACGCATCGCAACCAAATTATCCTTATCAAGTTCCCTAACTATGAAAATCATGATAGAAAAACATATCAAAGGTCATTAAGTTCTTTGAAAACCATAAGCATTGACGAGGCATTCGTAACTATGAAAAGCATGATACTCATGCTAAGAATTTACTTAACACAATCATGACTAGTGACTTCCACTACTTGTGAATATAAGTTCATAACGATTAGGTGAAACTCCCTTATACTCTAGCATCAAATTCATGCATGCAAATTAAGTGTCGACCCTCAATCAACATACATAAACAAGTTTTGATAACTCAGATAAGCAAATCACATTCAAAACTCAAGAAACAATAACTGGACGTAATCAATTCATATAAAACATATAATCATGGCTTCGACTTCACCTCCAACTAAAAAGAAATTAGTTCCTCATGTTCATCATAATTGAAAACCAAATTAAAATAAACATCAAACTAAAACTAAGGATAGAAAGAACCCAGAAACACTTCACACTCCAAAGTAGGCTTGTGGCACCCTTTGGATGGCAGATTGCACGACACTCTTCTTCCCCTTCCTTCCTTGTTGCGGCACTAGAGAGATTTAGGTGTATGTGGTGTGAATTATGGTGTGAAATGGCTAAATGAATGAATGAATGAATGAATGAGTGAATGGATGGGTGTGGCACAAACTTAAATATATATGTATGATGCATGGAAAACCCTCAGAATTAAGTCTAGGGTTTGGTAGAAATCAGGTGGGAAAAGGACTAGGGTGCACCAAAATCTGAAGGGAAAAGGATTGCTTAATCTTCTAAGGAAAATGATTGCAAGTTCTAGAGCTTCTAAAAGAGGGAGAGGCGCCACCTTTCTAGGACCATATATCTAGGTGTTCTAATGTGAAATTAAGTCTTCTTTGCAGCTGGAATTAAGGTGGAACAAGATTAGGATAAGATAAGGTTGTTTGGATAATGTTCCATGTTTCTTGCTCTTTCCTTATCTTCTTTGTCTTGAACTTGTTTTGCTAGATTTGTAGCATGTTCCTAACCTCTTTTGACTTCAAATTCGTCCATCCACCTTGCTCCATATGCAAGTTATCCATTCCAGCCCACAATTGCACTAAAATGCACCAAAATGCACTTTCTTGCCTCTTTTGCCATTTAAACCTACCAACACACGAAAATAACTTAAATCACTATAATAAATAGAAACTAACTATGTAAATGCAAGAAAACAAGCTAACTAAGTCGCATAAATATGCTCTTATCAGAAGGGAGGTGAAGAGAGTGGAAGAGAGAGAGGTGGGTTGGAGGTTTCTGGGTTTTTGTGTTTGTTTGGCTTTTTTTATTTTGGTTTAATAGGGTAAATATTATTATATTTCAAATACATAATTTTTTTTGCCACGTGGTGCAAATTTGGTAGCCACGTCAGCACAATGTGGATCCCATATTTGCCACGTCATTACTTAATGATTTACTTAACAAATTTTCTAACGAATGTATGAAATTGAAATAAAATGATAAGTAAATGTATGAAATTGAAATGTTTTAAAGATGTTGTAAGGAATTGAAATCGACCTTAAACTTGAGGGGATAAAATGTAATTCACCCTATTATTATTTACCTGTTATGGCCTATAATTAACTAAGGGAAATAGGGGGCACGTCGTGGAGATATGGAGAACATGACATAAGTTCTTGTGCCTTTATTTATAGTAAATCAAGGAGGATTTTTTTTGCTTTGCAAGTAATTGTAGACATGTAAATTTCGTTGCATGCAAATGATGCATAAGAAAGCTCCACGTGGCATATGACTCATCACAAATGGACAAGTCATTAATAACATGTGGCACAAATCAAGCAAAGGAAGCTCAAAAGCATTCCTAAAATGTCGCAAAGGGGAAGAAATCTCCTTAAAATAGGCAACGGGCCCAAATTGCTCCCAAAACCCGAAAGAAAGATAAAGCATCCTCACAAAACAAGCAATAATTGAAGATTGCTTGCAAAATATGCAAGAAAGCCCTATAGATTTCGGCCAAGCAAGGGAAAATGGCTGAAATTAAGACACAAAACATGCCTAAATTCTCCCATGGACAAATCAAGACACAAATCAAAGCCAAATCCATCCAAATGCAAGCTTTGAGAAGTTTATAAATACAAGGTCCTCATACAAGCATAAAGGTAGACACTTTCTATATTCAAAGGCCGAAATTCTCACATTGAAAATAACCTCTGCCAAATCTTTGAAGACTAATATGCTGCCAAAGCTTTATTCGAAGAACATACAACTAAAGCCGAAACTTTCTTTCTACCAAAGCCGAAGCATTCCCTTGAAGAATCAATAAGCACTTGTGTTAATTCCTTCAAGACTTTGTTACAAATTCAAAACTTGTAACAATGTTCGATTCAAGATCAAGTTGCCAAGACCCTTGAATCAACAAGGTCCTACATCAACATCACCTTTGCCACAACCCTAAACCTGAGGTGAAGACCATCCACGCATTGTTTCAAGTTCAAAACTTGAAGCAATCGTTCAATCGTTCGTCCGAGATCAAGTCATGGTGACCCTTGGATCAACAACCTATGCATTTACATCAAATTTGAAGACTGAATCAGAGAAAAATTGTAAACAGAGATTGTAGCCTTACAAATTCATCAATACAAATCTACTTTGTACATGTGTTCTCATTTAATTTGTTACAAAATTTTCATGTTTACAAATTTGGCATACTCGGTGGGACTTCTTTGCCTTTCATCTCTCTTTTCAAATCCACAAGAAACACACATGGCATCAAGAAATGATCAAGCTATTCCTGCAACCAACACGAAGAATAAAAACATGATTGCCGCAAGTGGTGGCATTTTGGGTATCACAACCCAAAGCAAGGCAAAAGCTCTCTCTACTGTGCCTTCCACCCTTACATCAACTTTGCTAAAGGAGCAAGAACACCTGAGGCACTAGCCCGTGATCACCCTGGCCTTGTTAAGGGCGCCAAGGGAAGAAAGCTCGATCAGGTACTTCGAGTCGTTGACTTCTGATGCTGACTCAAGCAGCAGCTCGTATCCCGTAGCTATGCAAGTCATGACTACCGATACGACTTTAATCGAGGAGCAGCTGGCACAAATGAGTGAAGCAATCGCAAGGCTGACAAGGACCATGGAAGAAAATGACTTGTAGATTTGTACACTCGTCAATCATCTAGAGGCGCAACACGACGAGAAAGCTGACCCAAAGGTTGATCCATCAAAGAAAGAAACCGACGAAGAAAATGAGCTTCTGGTGGAGAAAGCCGAGGAGAAGCTGGAAGTGGACTGAGCTACCACGCTCATGAGATTTCTCTCTATCCAACAGCTGCAAGTAGGGCTAGGTTCGGTTCAAAACGGTTTGGTTTTTTGCCAAAACCGAAACCGAACCGAAATTTCGGTTTGGTTTTTTTCGGGTTCGGTTTTTTCCGGTTCAGTTTTGGTTTTTTCGGTTTTTTATTTTTATTTTTAAATGATGTAAATGGAAGGAACCTACCTATCAACCTCCTAGTTCTCATATATCAGAGAATTGAGAGCCTCAAAATCCTGAATATATTCAAGTAATTCAACTACTTGTGATCAAGCAGAACGAATTCAAATTTTCAAAAGTTAAGCAAATACATAAACATATATTCTTCAAGGAAATGTACATCTCCAGGATTCAAAATTCAAAAACTTTAAAATTTACAAAATCATGAAATAACTCAAAAATTAACTAATCGATGCAAATCGAAAAAAAAAAAAGCAATTGGGTTCTTCTAAATACCATAATTGGACTTCAATAGCGCATGCCCAGTGCCCACATTCAAATTCATACTCAAGTCCACAATAGATCTAGAAAATTCCAAAACATATTCAGAGAAAAATACAAACTTTTTCACCTTAAATTATTTCAAATGGGTAACCATACAATTAAAAACCTATGAACTGACAAATAAATAAAACCACAGCCTTTGTTACAGCGATATCGCCATGATCGTCGCAAGCTCTTTCAATTCCTTTTTTCGTCAAATCTCGAAAAGGGCGAGGGAAAATCATGGTTTGGAAGAAGGAATCCGCGAGGAGGACAGGAAAAGACTGGAGAGAGAGTGATTTGGAGGAAGAGAGGAAGGAGAGGGAGAGGGACGAAGAGAGAGAGAGAGGAAGCAAAGGTAAAGAGGAAGCAGCGGACGGAATAGAGAGGTGTTTGAGATCTGAAATGAAATGGGAGTGAGATGGTTAGGGTTTGTAAAGTTAAGAAATTTTATAAAGCATTAAACATAAGAAACCTATAAATAAATTACTGGTACAATTATAACAACACAAAGCCTACAGTCAAGTTGGCTTGTAACAACCAACCCCAACCCATAGGGATAGGGTTCAAACCCTGACGGCAACATGTATTTTTTAGTATTTATATATGATTTTTTTTTGGTTCGGTTTCCAAACCTCAAAAACCGAAACCGAACCAGCCAAATTCGGTTCGGTTCAGTTTGGTAGTTTCGGTTCGGGTTTTTTCGGCCTCGGTTCGGTTTGGTTTTCGATTTTTTTCGATTTTCGGTGATAGGAGCATATTTAGGCGACTTACTTTGCTTGTTCTCGTGCATTTACGTTGTGTTTCTTTAGTTATTTTAGTCCTTTATGCTTCTTTTGTGTGTTTTCAGGATAATAAGACGTGTTTGACGAAAGGATGCATTGTGGAGTGTTTTGGAGCACTATTGGGCTAAGGATGGATAGCTTATACTTGGAGCCCAAATGTTGGATGAAATTGAAGGCCTTGTATACACTTGAAGACACAAAACAATGGCCCTAACCCAATCACATAACACCTTGCCATGGGCTTAACACAAACACCATTCCTTGCCATGCAAGGATGAGCAATTTGGGTCCATTTCATGTACTTAAACTCTAGCCCAATCCACAATCACTTCAAAGCCATGCAAAACCTTTCAACACCCTTTAATCATCCCCCTTTAAGTTATGATTTTATTTCCTAACCCTACATGCATTATTTATTAGCATCTTCACATGCATTCACACACACTTTACACATTCAAACACTAGCCAAAACCGTGAGCTCCCATTCCCTTATGCCATTTTCAGATTTCCACCCACTAACCTAGTCATCAACACATGCATTCACTTCATCATTACACCACCATTCATTCTTTAATCCACATGCACATTCAATCATTCACTCAAGCACCCTTGTGCCATGTTTCCCCCTTTGTTCCCACCCATCACATGCATCATCATCAAACAAACAAGTCTATGCCGTGACCTTCCTAGCCATTTCCAGCTTTTCCCTTTACATTTCACATGCATTCCATACTTCTCCTAGCTGTTTTCCATCATTATTTCAGCCACCATTCACTCTTTAATCCACATGCATTCACACACACTTCACACAAACAACATTCACATGCAAACACAAGCTTTAACCAACAAACAAAACAGCCAACACATGCACCAAAACACTTTGCCGTGGGCACCATTCCACATTCCAGCTTTCCCTTTCATTTCCAGCTCTAACTCTTCATCATTGCAGCCACAAACACCTTAAACAAACAACCATATACATCTCCATTCCTCCTATAAATACCCTTGCATTCCCATCACCTAGGGAGATCTCATCTCATTCACAACACAACACACCACACAAATACACATCCATTGCCGTGCATATCCTTCCAATCTGTGCAATTTTTATCCTCCATTTCAGCCACTATCCAACCACTTCCCATCCCTCCAAAACACTTCACATAATCCCCAAAGCTCACCTTAGACCTTGTGCCACAACAACGAGGAAGAGAAGAGTGCCTAAACGTTCATACAATTCAAGTTTGAGTTGTTGGAATGTTTAGGTGTTTCTTTGATTTCAATGTTTGAATTCAATTTTGTTTGTTTTGTAATGGAAGAGAAGAGTGCCTAAACGTTCATACAATTCAAGTTTGAGTTGTTGGAATGTTTAGTTGTTTCTTTGATTTCAAGGTTATGAGGAACTAAACCCTCTTTAGCTAGGGGGTGATTCGAAACTATGTTTATATTTGCAATATGAATTGATTACTTTTGGTTGGAATTTCATAAGTTGTGGATTCAATTCGTTTAACTGTTTGATTGATAACTTATTTATGTATGTTCATTGAGATTGCAAGCTTAATTTTCATGCATGAATATGACGCTAGAATATAAGTGAGTTTCACCTAATCGTTATGAACTTATATTCACAAGTAGTGGAGGTTGCTTATAAACAATTGCGTTAAACGAATTCTTGGCATAAGTTTCATGCGTATTCCATAGTAACGAATGCCTCGTCAACACTTATAATTTTCATTGAACTTAATGATCTTTGTTGAATGTCTCTATCATGCGTATTCCATAGTTAGGGACTTTGATTAAGAATAATTTGGTTGTAATGCGTATTCCATTCAATCCAACGAATTTATGGAAATCTGAAAGTTAATTTAAGCGGACCTAATTAAATTGGAGCATTGAGTTTCACAACTTATTGAAAGACCAACTGAGAATCAATATTGTATGCAAGTGTAACATGTGTGGAGAAGAACCCCTTGGCTATTCCATCATCCATATTTTCATCACATTCATATTTACATTTTGCCTTTAATTATATTCTGTCCATTTAATTTAATATCGTCCAAACACATTTCCCCCATAATCATTCGTATTTGTTTTATTTTTGTATCTTTAAGCTTTTGGAGTCATAAACAGTTTCAAATTCGTCTAAATCAAGTTCTAGTTTCTATTTGAGTCAGTTTGATTGTTTTAGGCAGTTTGAGTTTTTCAAAGCCATTCTGAGTCATAGTAGTCTTGTTAAGAGTATTTACATTTAGTTTTTGTGTTTTAAAGTCAATTCAAATTAGATTAGCAACCCTAGTTAATCCCCGGTTAGAACGATCCCTACTTACATCATTACTACAATTGTCACAAATAGGGTTTAGTTTGTGTGCGTATAAAATAACGCATCATTCGGTTTTTTGAACCCACCCCTAGCTGCAAGAGATGATCACAAACACAATCAAGGAGTAGTATGAAGGGAGTTCACATGACTCCGTGCTATACCAAAAGCCCTACTTCAAGAAGATTGACGCCTTGAGGATGCCAAGGGTTATCAGCCACCCAAATTCATGCAATTTGATAGAAAATGCAATCCTAAGTAACATATTGCCCATTTCATTGAAACTTGCAACAATGCTAGGACGGAGGAAGACTACCTCGTCAAACAGTTCGTGCGCTTACTAAAAGGTAACACATTTGACTAGTACACCAACCTCGAGCCTGAGTCCATCAATAGCTAGGATCAGCTTGAAAAACAATTTCTCAACTGCTTCTACATCATCTGTCGCACAGTAAGTATGCTAGAGTCAACAAGTACAAAGTAGTGAAATGATGAACTTGTCGTCGACTACATCAATAGATGACGTTCATTAAGTTTGGATTGCAAAGATTGGCCTTCTGAAACCTCCACCATTGAGATGTGCGTTCAAGGCATGCACTGAGGGCTACATTACATCCTCCAAGGCATAAAACCAAGAACTTTTGAAGAATTGGCAACTCGATCCCATGACATGGAGTTGAGTATTGCCAATCATGGGAAGAAAGAGCCGATCACCGACTTAAAAAAGGATAGGGTGTTAACTTCAAAAGTAGACAAGACTGGGAAAAAGCCTGCCAATGAAGCCTTTGTCATCCATACTACCCTCATCAAGACCTTCACCGCGCTCGTCAAGATTTCATCCAAAAGCAAAACAAAGGAAATGAAAGGTGAGCCTTATCGCACCTAAGATAGGTACAAAAACACCTTAAGGGAACTGGAGCAAAAGACGCACCTTTTTCCTGACTCTGACGTGGCTGCAATGCTAGACAACTTGTTGGAAAAGAAGGTAATTAAGTTACCTAAATGCAAGCACCCCGAAAAGATGAATCGTATTAACGATCCTAGGTATTGCAAGTTTCATCGTATCGTGAGTTATCCTATTAACAAGTGCTTTGTCTTCAAGGAGCTTATGATGAAGCTAGCATAACAAGGGCAAATTGAACTTGACTTAAAAGATACGGCCGCAACACACACTACCATGATTGTGTTCGGATCCTTTGATCCCGTGTCTTTCTAAGTGATGCATGACCACTCTTGTCCATGCTCAAGCCACATAACACCTTCCGTACAACCATCACTGGGGGCAAGCGACCAAAATGCACCTACCAATGATGAAGAATGATGGACATTGGTGACCTACAAAAGAACAAGGAAGCCAAGACCACAAACCACAAGGTTAAAGGTGGAACAAGGGAGAAAACATCGCCGCCACATCAGTAGGAAGCCGAAAAGAAACATAAGAGTTGTTGAGCCAATGTACATTGGGGAACTTATGGAGCAAGAGCCACGTATTCCCGTCTCTTTGCATGAGTACTTCCCGAATGACTTCTTTTAATAGTGCACTACCGTTGCCTATCACATGGTTGAAGTAGAGGTAGAAGAACCCTCAAAAGGCAGGAAGAGAAGACCCTCACACCCAAAGAAGGCCTACCAACATACTTTAGCATCAAGGAAGCACTACTATTACCCAATGAGAGGTGCAAAGCACTAGTAGTAGTCTTGGCGAGTCCTGACGACCACGAAGTGCAAGAAAGCAAGGACAAAGGCTTGAAACTTTGGGCACATGAGTATGCCACATGTTATGCCACCCATATCGTAATTAACTTCACTGACGAAGACTTGCTGCTAGGATCAAAGCCTCACAACCATCATCTTTTCGTCTTTAGGTACGTAAGGGAGCACAAAGTTAACCGCAAGCTTGTGGATGGTGGATCGGCCATAAACATCATGCCAAAGTCAACAATGACGACAATTGGCATCAAGGTGGATGAACTATCCTGAAATTGCCTCCTAATCCAAGGTTTTAACCAATGAGGACAAAGAGTGATGGGCATGATCCGAGTGGAGATGACCATTGGCGAACTCAAATCAAGCATGTTATTCCATATGATTCATGTAAGCTCTTCCTATAACTTGCTCTTAGGAAGACATTGGATTCACTAGAATGGAGTGATGTCGTCCAGCCTTCATCAATGCTTGAAGTTCTATTGAGAATGAGTAAATGTGATATAAGGTGACACCAAGCCATTCACCGAAGCTGAATCACATTTTGTGGATGCCAAGTTCTACATAGATGAAGACATGGTACTCGAAACTCTTCAAAAAAAGATCAAATCCACAGACAAAGTCACACCTAAGAAATGAGAGTGCCGAATTGTGCCCAAGAAGCAAGAAAGGGAAGCCATGCCATCTTCAAACAAAGACGATGATAAGCCTGCCAAACCCACAACAACCAAAGGGAGTGTGACGCCCTTAAAATGACTAAACACACCAATATTCTGATACATCCTAGTATCAAGAAAAAAGAATGGGTAATCCCCGTTCGAAACTAGAATAAGCAAAGCCGACACATAGCTGCACAAGGACGATGTAAAGCTGCTCAAGATAAACACACTTTTACCTCTGACACAGCTAGGTGACGCTAAGGTTTCAAAACCACCGTAAGGTTTTGTAAAACCCCTGCCATAGGGGGAGAAACTGAGCATTTTTCCAACCAAGCGAACCAAATAAGGTTTCGACCTAAACGCCTACAAACTCATGTCAAAGGCTGTGTACGATTTCGCCTCCCCTTCAAATCTTGGAAGGAAGGTTTTAAACACCGTCAATGACAAAGAACGTGACCTCACCGAGACTCAAAATAGGTTGAAGGAGCATGGTTACGGAGTTGACAACAATAAAGCTCGACTTGGCTTTACACCAAATACACCCGTGAAGATTTCAAGTAAAACAAAAAATGTTAACGCTCAACACATCAGCGTGAGTGTTAAACAAGATCAAGATGAGCTTAAACCTACCCCTCAAACGTCAGTATTTGATGGGCTAACAACACTTGATCGCATTGGCAGTTAAGACTGAACTTCCGTCTTCAAACGACTCAACACACTAACAACTCAAAGCTGTGTTTTCGAAAGGTTGTCAAAACCAACCTCCTGAAGAAGGTAATCGACCGAACAAGAGAGACTGGCATGAAAGAATAAGCGAAGCACTCTGGGCATATAGGACGACACATAGAACTCCTACCCTAGCTACACCTTATTATCTCGTATATGGCGCAAAAGTTCTTCTGCCACTCGAAAGTTAAATCCCCTCCATATGGATGGTTATACAAGAAGGCTTGATTGAGGAGGAAAATGCAAAGCTACGACTTCAAGAGTTAGAAGCACTCGATGAAAGAAGGCTTGAAGCTTAACAACACTTGGAATGTTACCAAGCACGGCTATCTAAGGCATTCAACAAGAATGTCCACCCAAGGTCTTTCAAAACTGGAAATCTTGTCTTGGCATTACGAAGGCTTATCATCATAACTCATAAGACAAAAAACAGGTTCACATCAAAGTGGGATGGACCTTACGTAATACAAAAGGTCTACAATAACAGCGCCTAATTAATCATGGCGGAAAACGGCTTAAAAATCGGCCCCATCAATGGCTAATTCTTGAAGCGTTACTACCCCTACACCAAACAAGCAATGTTCATCGCCTGGATGAGCCTAAACTGCACACGGCACAAAATTGTTGGCCTACATGAGCCTAAACTGCACACGGCACAAAGCTCATCGCCTGCACGAGGCTAAACTACACACGGCAACAATGCTCTTTATTCACACGAGCTTAAAATGCGACGCCCAATGCTCCTTGTTTACACGAGCTTAAAAGTCGACACACAATGCTCCTGGCCCGCAGAGCATAAACTGTGTACGGCAAAACAAAACGAACAAAAATATCAAAATCATCATCAAAATCACCATCAAAACCATAAAAAACAATCCATCACTCTTTTGAACTATGTCATGACTTGATCCCTCCTCAACCGAGGGTACGTATGCAACTTGAAACTTCAAAACTTCAAGTACAGTCATATCACCAACAAAAAAAAAATGCAAACACTTTGAAGAATAAGGAGAAAATTCAAATTGTCAATACTTTATTTCTTTAAAGGAAAAGGTCGGCTCCAAAGCCTTATTAAAAAAAAAAAAAGGCTTAAAGTACAAAGAACGAAAGACACTACTTGAAAGCTATGTCCCTAAAACTACAGCGACGATCTTCAAGCAAACCTTTCAAAGTCTTCAAAGTCTCTACATCAGTGGGAGACAAGGTGGGCAACTCTATAGCCGTGCCTTTTTCTTGCTCTAGGGGTGAAATCTCTTGTTGATGTTAAGAAAGTGTAGCTTCCTACTTCGAGAGAACACCTTGAAGTCGTGATGCTTCGATTTCCAACTGCTCTCGCTCTCGCGCCAATGCTTTTAGACGTACAAAGAATGGAAGGATGACTATCATAACTAAACAAAGATGTGTACATGGCATGATAAAGGCCCACGTTGGTAAACACATCTTTAGATCAGCTCAAGACATCTTCAAGCCACTCCCAATAAAACTCAGCAAAGACAGCCTCTCCAGTAGTAGACAAGATGCCATTCTAAGTTATAGCTCCGTTACGGATGCGATCGCCAAGAAGCTCAAACGAAGCCGGTGGATTGTCATGAACATGGTGTGAAGGATTTAAGATAAGAATCCTCGATGTACACTCATTCTTCTTCGTATTTGGTTGACCAAAATCTGTTTCCTCCCAAGATACTTCAAAAGACCACGACCTGGTATGCATCGAGTTGTCTTTCGCAGGAAGAACAAGCGCCTTAGGGCCAGTCAACGGCACACAAAGCTTCAACGTCATTCCTCTATTTTACGAATCGCCTTCATTCGTAAGCATGGTGATGGTATTGCTCTTAAAGCACTTGAAAAATACTATGGCTGCAATAAAATAAACAAGGCAACATAAGCATAAGAGTAGGGCGGCAAGAAGAAAAAATTGCTTCACTAAAGCAAAAGACGTGCGAGACAAACCTCGTAAGCGTTGAAAAATGACGATGACAAAGTCACAATGACGAAAAGAAATTAGTCACAAAGCTTGAGCAGCACAGCAAAAAGGGCAACTATAAGACTGTGCTTCAAAGCACGCTATAGTAGCAAAGAAAACCAAAATGCTACACAATCACACTACACAACCCTGCAGTGATTACGCAAGCAATTTCTTGCATTGCATGACAACGTCACCATTGAGGAAACTGCGACCAAAAGGCACTACACAACGTAACCTCGTTGCAGTCTTTTGCACAGCACCACGCGGTAAAAAGTGACGCACTACAACAAGCTCCAAACACCAAAACTCACGGTAGCAGCAACAAAAAAAAAAAAAAAAAAAAAATCCCACGGCAGCAAGTAGAGTCAATGTGCACGGCAAGGTTTGTTGTGCCAAAAATACACACCTAATTGTCCTATAAATAAGGATTAATTGATTTCTAATGCTAGAGGGTGAATACATACCAAATAGCAAAAGGAAAATCAAAAGAATGAAGTACATTCCAACCAAAAGAAGGGAGCAAATTCCAAGCAAAAAATGGCAAGGTGATTTCGGCCACAAAGGGAAAAAAAAATGTTGTTTTTGCAACAAAATCAACAAAGAAAAGAAAAGGAAACAATAAATAAATAAATAAGGAAAAGGCTTCAAAATTTCCAAAACATTAAAGGAAAGTACCTTTCCTTGCCAAAATACAAAAGGTAATCCCTCCAAAGCAAGGACAAGTCTTCAAGTTTCCCAAACCAAGAGGGAAAACACTTCATTGGCCGAAAAAATGGCAAGGGAAAGGGAAAAAAAATGCAAATCCTACTTACCCAAGGCCAAGCATTAAATCCTTCCAAAACCTTGAAGGATATCACCCTCATTGCCGAAATTGAAGGAGGCTCCTACTAAGGAAGGAAAAAGCATTTTTCCTTCACCCACAAGGAAAAAATCCAAGCCTCAAACTACACCAAATGTATTTTGTCAAAAAATTATGGAAAATCAATACGCACAATAAGTATGTGCCAATTTACCCATTTTCAAAATTTTCATTCAAGATCAAGCCTCTACGGCCCTAGAAGAAAATTTCCATTTCATTCAAGATCAAGCATCTACGGCCCTTGAAGAAAATTTTCATTTCATTCAAGACCAAGCCTCAACGGCCCTTGAAGAAATGTTTCGTCTAAGAAATACGCCTCAACAGCCTGTGACGAAATTCATCATTTCAATCCAAGAAATATGCCTCAACGGCCCTTGAAGAAATGTTTTGTTCAAGAAATATGCCTATACGGCCCTTGAAGGAGCAAACTAATTCAAGATCAAGTCTTGAAGACCCTTAAGTTAGAACATTCACATTGCAAGACTTCAAAACATGCTTCCTACATTTGACAAACACATGCTTACAATGCGGCTTGAAGTGGGGGCATTTGTAGACATGTAAATTTCGTTGCATGCAAATGATGCATCACAAAGCTTCACGTGGCATATGACTCATCACAAATGGATAAGTCATCAATGACATGTGGCACAAATCAAGCAAAGGAAGCTCAAAAGCATTCCTAAAATGCGGCAAAGGGGAAGAAATCTCCTTAAAATCAGCAAAGGCCCAAATTGCTCCCAAAACTGGAAAAAAAGCTAAAGCATCTTCATAAAACAAGCAAGAATTGAAGATTGCTCGCAAAATAGGCAAGAAAGTCCTATAGATTTTGGCCAAGCAAGGGAAAGTGGCTAAAATCAAGACACAAAACATGCCTAAATTCTCCCATGGACAAATTAAGACACAAATCAAAGCCAAATCCATCTAAAGGCAAGCTTTGAGAAGTCTATAAATACAAGGTCCTTAGACAAGCATAGGTCGACAATTTTTAGATTCAAAGGCCGAAATTCTTACATTGAGAAGAACCTCTACCAAATCTTTGAAGACTAATATGCTACCAAAGCTCTCTTCAAAGAACATACAACCAAAGCTGAAGCTTTCTTTCGACCAAAGCCAAAGCATTCCCTCGAAGAATCAACAAGCACTTGTGCCGATTCCTTCAAGACTTTGTTACAAGCTCAAAACTTGTAACATTGTTTGATTCAAGATCAAGTCGCCAAGACCCTTGAATCAACAAAGTGCTACATCAACATCACCTTTGCTGCAGCCCTAAACCTGAGGTGAAGACTATCCACACATTGTTTCAAGCTCAAAACTTGAAGCAATCGTTCAATCGTTCATCCGAGATCAAGTCATGGTGACTCTTGGATCAACAACCTATGCATCTACATCAAATTTGAAGACTAAATTAGAGGAAAATTGTAAAAGGAGATTGTAACCCTACAAATTCATCAATACAAATCTACTTTGTACACATGTTCTCGTTTCATTCATTACAAAATTTTCATGTTTACAATAATATAATCATAAAGGGAAAAGATCTTATAGTATCCTAAATACAAATTATTCAAGCACCAAAGCAACAATACGCCTCCTTCTCTTCAATGGAATTTCATCGTCATCTTCAAGATCTCCGAATGTTGATAACTTAACTTTATTCGGATCATCCTTTCTCTGGCTCTGGAAAATCATGGTCCCACTACTACAATAAAAATTCGAAAGAGTATCAAGATCACTGTTCTACATATTCCCGCCTAGTGCAGCTAGGCCTCGCCTAGGTGTTAGATTACTGGCCACCGCCCCGATTAATGACTAGGCGTTTGAAAATTAAGAAAGGGTATCTAGACCTGCTAAGGCACCCGCCTAGACCGCCTAGCTCACTCAGACCCGTCTAGGCACCAGCCTACGTCGACTCACCTAGAAAAAAAGTAGATAACTTTCATTTTGTATTTTATTTTTTTCAATAAATTGTAAGAGACTTGTTGCATAGTTAAATAAACACACATTATATGCTTGTTCCCCATGTTTTTATAATGTTTCAATACTCCATAATATATATGTCATTCTATTTTGTAGTTTATGATTAAATTATATATATTTTAAGTATAAATAAACACTTATTTACATGAAATATAATAGATTTACTTAAATCCGCTTAGTTCGCCTATGCGCTAGGCCCTAACCCGCTGCCCGACTAGCGCCTAGGGTCTTTTAGAACCTTGATGAAGATTATCTGGCCAAAGGCGCATCATGCTAACTAAATGTAACCCCCTCATAGTCCTTTTTTTTTAGCCCAACTCATCAGTTGCAATAATTGGTTCAAATTCAAAATTTGAAAACATTCAAAAGTATTTAGGTGCTACGTTTGACCCATTTGGTTAGAGATAATATATAAGTATGGCCTAACATTGTTCATTTAAAAATAACTTTTTGAAGGGTTATAATTCTAGATGGGATTGTATTTAGCCCTTTCAGTTGGAGATGGTCTTATTGTTTAAGTCTAGTTTAATCTACATAGCATTGTTAAATTGGGTATTATATGTCTCGTGCATATGCCACATCAATACACAAACTTAAATTTTAACAGAATTTTAATAAAATGATGATTTTGATTTGCGACACTCATATCCAAAATGACATTAACCAACTTTTAATCGACGGATCATTTTGAGAAGGTGAGTCGATTTGATAATCATGTAATACTAGCCTCTCCACACGCACTCACATGTGTGCGAGAGGCATTTTCTTATTCACGGGCGCTGCACGTCCCTAAAGATGTTTTGCGTTAATTTTTTTTTCATTATAATTTTTAAGATATATTTTTAAAAAATATGGTCCAAGTATGGAGGTGAGGTTGAAATATGCAAGATAGCTTTTAGTGAGTGCGTGCGAGGTCTTTTGTTTATAACGGAGACATAGCGCCCTAAAGATGTCTTGCAGTAGTTGTTTTTCATTGTAATTGTCAATGTATATGTTTCAAAAAGTATGATACCAAGTATGGAGGTGAGGGTTGAAATCTGGAAGATGGCTGCACATAACTGCAAGCAATAAATTTGAAGTTGTTGACGTGGATACTCTTTCACACACAGCAGTGCCGATAATGGTGTTCTCTAGCATTACCTTTGCAAGCATGAAGCATGTACAATATAACTTATTTTTCTTTTGCTTGTATTTTAAAATCAATTAACTTGGGAATTTATTACTTCGAAAAGCTCATAATGTTTTCATTGGTCACTTCACTCAGGCTCGTCTTCGGCAAAGGATCATGATGATTTGAAGACCTCAATGTATTGTTGTAGAGCACAAAGCACATACTCATGAGTTATTGTCTTTGTTTGTTGAAGGACTACGTTAATAGGGGAAAATATTGTTTACCAAAATGTAGAACAAAGGTGAAATAGGGAGAGCAGTAAAATATGATGTTTGTGGTGCTTTTTGTACTTGGGGTCGGGGGTAAATTTTATTTTATGTTTTGTTTTGGTTTTTTTTTAATGCAAATTCGGATTTAGTGGTAACTGATGTTGTAGTTAATTTTTCAGTGGAGTTGTGTTGTGCATTGTGGGAAACAAAGACCATGATCAGAGTTTGGTTTGATGGGAACCAATTGGCAGGAAACATATATGAAGCATTTGGCGTCTATCCGAATTTTCAATACATAGATCTAAGCAACATAAATTATATGGTGAAGTCTCACGCAACTGGGGAGAAAATGAAACCGATTACAAACGTAAAATGAAGTCAACCTTCTTATAATTGAGATTTATAATATGAAGATTCACAACCCAAAATACACAAAATTATAATAATCATGTAAGAACAGATATTGAATAGAGGGCAAAAATTATAATAATCATGTAAGAACAGATATTGAATAGAGGGCAAAAATATTTTCTAAAATGGAAGTCCATCTCTTCCTCCTTTGTTTTCTTTTTCTGGCCATGTGTAACTGAAACGACCCAAGCAACTCTCTAATGCGTGGAATCGTTATCAGATTAATCTTTCTCTAGAGTAGCATCGGTTCCCCCCCTAAAGTGCATGTCGTCTTCTTCCTCCTCTTGATTTCTAGAGTCACACGAATGGTTTTACATTCTGAAAATGATGAGGAGAGAGCGACATGGGAGGAAAGAGTGAAGCGTCCTGGGAGAAAAGTGAACTGACTCTTCTTATCCTTATCCTTCTCCACATTCCAATCTTTATCTGTGCCTTTGCTTCCATTCAAGTCTTTATCCTTCTGCACATTCAAAGAAACAAAGAAAATGAAAAGACTGACTTATTTACCAGATTGCACCATTTATATATGAAAGGACAGCCCTGGTCATGGTATCACTTGTGAGGATCCCATGTTTTCTTATGATCAAATGATTAAGTGTGAAGTTAATCCACCAAGTACAGCTTATGCTCCTCCTCCTTCCACGCAACACCTTCCCATATCAAAAACCAATCAATGCAACAATTAGTCAAGTAAAAATAATTAATCCAAAATAAATGAACAAATCGAGATAATTTAATTCCATATCAGATATGTGAAAGGTAGGTGAGATATGGAAAGTAAAATTAACGACCTGAGAGTGAAGATGATTAATAAAACCAAGTGGCAACTACTAATTGCATTTTCAAATTTGAACGCCACTTTTTTTTTTTTTTCAACGTGTTTAAATTATAACTCCTCAGTTTTGGAGATAATTGTCTCTCTTTTTTCGCAAATAGGAGGATAATTAGCCAACTGTTCATCTTCAAATATTGTCCAATATTTTAGATTGAATTGTAGAGATAAAATTAAGAAATTGAAGAAATGTGGCATACCTGTAAAGAAGGTGGATGGATTAAGGTGCAAAACAGGCAATCCTCGTTTAGGTTTTCCTTCTGCAAATTTGTCAAAGCCTCCTCAAGCCAAAAACAGAATGCCAGTATCAATTACAAAGAAAACAAATTTCAGACCTCGTTACTTGTTTGTTCCACGATTAGTAAATTCCAGAGACTGATTTGTAAAAGAACTTCAATTTAATAATTATGTGAAAATGCATCAGAAGATTAATATTAAGGAATAAGGAGCACTATGATAGAGAGCAAAATACAAAAGTTTAATAATTGAGAACTATGGTGGAGGAATTAAACTCAATTGACCAAAAGAAAAAAAATATATAGTATCACCTACTTTATCGAATGACCAGTTCTTGTTGGTTTTTCACCAATTTCATCTTCTCCTCCGGGCTCCAGCAAAACAATTTCAATTTGTTCTTTTTAGGTTCTTTTATTTTGTGCATTATTTACATCTCCTTCCGCAAAACTACTTCCTCTCCCACGTTTGAATTTATTTTCATGCACGTTCGCGTTTATTTCTACAAAACTACTCCATTCACACGCTTCAAGTGTTCAAGTCCTGAATAGCAGTTCTAATTCTAAACATATTAGGGTTTTTTTTATTTCTATTTTTTTTATTCCGTTAGTTTTATAATAACGTGAGTCTGTAAACTGAAGGCAGTTTGAAAACTGCAGTCTCTCCCACGTTTCTTTCCTCAATTTTTTTTCAAAATTTTCTAATTCTAAACGTATTAGGTTTTTTTTTTCATTCCATCAAATTTTACAATAATGTGAGAGTCTATAAACTGAAAACTACAGTCTCTCTCCCACTTTTCTTTCCTCAATTTCCCAACATTTTTTTATTTTCGTTTTTTTTCTTCTTTTTTTTAACGGCATCTGTCTCTTTATGTTTTGTTAGCAATTTGTCCTTGTCTTTTGAATTTTTTGGGTTTTGATTGTGAAGGAAACAAATGAGCATTTTGGAAAGCTTCACCAAACAAGGGCTCTCACTTTATACATACATACATACATATATATATATATACAAATACCAATGTATTATCATCTACAACACAAGTTGAGAACCAAAATAGTAATTACATAATTAACAGAATGTATAAAATCATTGATAATTTGACAATGATTAAATAATCAAATGTAGATTTCAATCGATGATCCAATATGATGGTTTATACTTTGTTAAGTTTAGCGAGCACGAAGGCAGTAGCAGACGTGATGGCTGGAATGAAGAAAGCATTAGGAATTGCACGAGGCATGATTCGTTGCTTGATGAGGAAAGCGGTGAGTGGAACACCAAACATGTATATGAGTGTGTCTTTGGCTCCAACGCCGGTAAATCCTGTACCCACAAGTATTTCTTGTAAAATCTTTTGAAACTCTTCCCTTTTCAGAGAGCTTCCCTTGCCTTGGTGGTGTTGCTGCAGCATTTTTTTATTTTAGTACAACGATATATTTCTACAAGAGAAGGACTTTGGCTAAACAATACAATGACCAACCTAATTTGATATCGAATTCGCCATCCACTATATTCAAACCTAAGACCTCTCACTTACAAGTAAAGATAAATACTACCAGATCATAGTACTGAGCGGCTGCAACATATTTTAAAATGAATATTATTTTATCATATCATCGTGTATATATATATGCTTGTGACGTAATGTCTAGCATATCAAACTAATAAATTATCTAAAGTTTACGGTCGGCGACCTAATAGTCATTTACACCATATAATCAGATTATACTGGTATATTATTTCACTTGTTATAATGGAAGTGAACAATATAAAATGTCCAACCACTTTTAGGATTCATATTAATAAAAATAGATGAATTCACGTGTTATCATAATGTATTTCGGGTATATTAAAAAATTGCTTCATATTTGGATCATACTTTCTTACAAAACTAACGGCGTACTTAAACTCGAACATTTTGTGTGTGTGCGCGTGTGTAAAATATGACAAGCCCAATATTTATGGTACGTACGGTAGCAAAAATTAAGAACTTCAACAAGAATTGATGTACGGTAGCAAAAATTAAGAAATTCAACAAGAATTGATGCTTACTTCGTATGCTTTCTTGAGTTTGCTTTCCTCTGGGACGCAAAATTGGGTGCTACCGAGCTGTTTGTTGATTTTTCTGGCAAAAATAATTATGGAATTAAAGATTAATTACACCAATTATTAGTATCCTCTGTATAGTCGAGATATATACTCAATGGCAAGCATATGAATGCAACATATTTTCTCTCATGTGCATGGGGTTGTGTTTGCATGGGTTGCGCATGACACGGTTCAATCTAATGACACTATAACGACACTCTAGCAACAATAGTCTATGCAACAATCCAACGACACCATAACGACACCGTTATTGGTTGTGCACAATCCAATCTTATTGTTGTTGTTGCAGTGTCATTATAGGTGCCAGATTATTGTTATGACGTTAAATTGTTGTTGTTGTTGCAGTGTCGTTATGGCGTCAGTAGACCAAACCGTTCATGCGCGCCTGATGGCGCACAAAATCCATGCCCAGGAGAGAAAATCTGATGCATGCAGATAGTTTTCCAATATAAAAAATTAATGCGTAGAAGCTAAATGCAGAGATTCTGGATCATGCATGCATGGGCTAAAATGACAGCGAGTAATTGATTATAGGATGTATATATATACTCGACAGCTTCGCATACGGCTCTGTAGAATTCAGTTGCGGTTGGTTCCCCGGTGCCACTGCCAGCTGCAAAATGAGTGTCATAGAACTTCTCGATTATGGGACTAATTTCTTTAATCTTATTTTCCTCCGTTCCTGCACAATAAAAATGGTAGTTAAGGGGCTGTTAATCTGCAAAATATACATAAACTTAATAATTTGTGTTCCTGATGCTTCTATCAAATATAGTCAAAAGCGTTTTTTAGCGTTAGAAAACCATATTATAACTAGCTTGATACATAGAAGCAATCCTAAACACAAAGAGAGAGAGAGAGAGAGAGAGAGAGAGTACTAGGAGCCAATGTCTTGAGGGTTTGGCCCATTCTTTTATGTTTTGCAATGTTTTGTGCTGCTGATTAATACAGAGAGAGGAGCTATAAGCTTTGTATGTGTGTGTTTTAACATGCAAGAAGCGCATAAAGCATCAATGTGACTTGACTTGTGGGGTGGAAATAGCATATATGCATATTATGTTATGCACTCTTGCATTGCATGTAACACCATTGTTCAAGGCCTTAAGCAACGCATATTCCAAATTTCCAGCTGCATAGTTTGGGCCTCTGACATATGGCTCATCCTCAATTTTTTTTTTTTAGTACGATCAATGTTTTACACTAAGAGAATAAGAAGAATTTGAACTCACGATGTAATTAGTTTAAGAACAAGACCTTAATTACTAAGCAATCCATGACTTGCTTGTGTACTTCTGAAATGTTGTCATGTGGTGCAATCAATCAACTTTTATAACTACAAGTGATTGATCAGAAAATGGACCATATAAATTAATTAATGGATAATATTAGGAGGCTAAAAATTTTAAACTAAATTTGCAAATCAAATGATTTGGTTGTTGATAATTGGATTATTACTGAAGCGTTGATTAACATGCTTATTTCCTATTGGTGACACACACTGTTCTAAAAATCCTCGCTTAGCGCTGCCTAAGCCCCGCCTTGGTGACACATCATTTGGTTTGCAATTTTGGTTTAAAATTTTGATCTCCCTAGCGTTAGCCTTAATTAATTAATTCCTTCATCAACAATACTAAACTATTGTTCATATGTAAAATATGAATCTTTCCTTCCACAATAATTTATTTGAGCGAGCTCTCCTTTTGCACTTATGTGACATCCCACATTGTCCAGGGAAGTGATTCTTATATGTATATTCTTATCCCTACCTAGCACGAGGCCTTTTGGGAGCTCACTGGCTTCGGGTTCCATAGGAACTCCGAAGTGTTACGCAAGAAGGGGGCTAGTGCAATCCCATGATGGGTGACCCACTGGGAAGTTGTTTGTGAGTTCCCAAAAACAAAACTGTGAGGGAATGGTAAGCCCAAAGCGAACAATATCGTGCTACGGTGGTGGAGCGGACCAGGGAAGTGATCCTCCCCGGGCAAGAATGTGACACTTTGGTATCAGAGCCTAACCCTGGTTGTGGTGTGCCAACGAGGACGTCGGACCCCTAAGGGGGGTGGATTGTGACATCCCACATCGCCCAGGGGAGTGATCCTTATATGTATATTCCCATCCCTACCTAACACGAGACCTTTTGGGACCTCACTAGCTTTGGGTTCCGTAAGAACTCCGAAGTTAAGCGAGAAGGGGGCTAGAGCAATCTCATGATGGGTGACCCACTGGGAAGTTGCTGGTGAGTTCCCAAAAATAAAACCGTGAGGGAAGGATAAGCCCAAAGCGGACAATATCGTGCTATGGTGGTGGAGCGGACCCGGGAAGTGATCCGCCCCGGACCGGGATGTGACACTTAAGTTTGAATTTCTCTTTCCACAAATTAGATTAATTTAAAGTAAACTATTGTTCATATGAAAAATAACTATTGTTCCTATAAACTTCAAAATCCTTTTCTAGGTTGCCAAAAAGTTTAGAGGAATTTAGAAAAATAATGTCATAATCTTATGAATAATATGCACACTTGCCACTCAGATTGGTCTCTGCAAGATTATTGTGGCTTTCCCAGTCCTTCAAAAAGTTCTAAAAATTGGTCTCGTTCTGCCGCTGGTCGTGGGTCCCCAAATCAGCTAACAAGGTCGCGGATTGGTTAGCATCCTTCAAAATTTGGGAATAAGTGTTTTTACGTGGATCGATAAACTTCCATCTTCGATGGTCCACATTCTGAACAAGAATGGCTTACCATGTCCCCCTTGAGTTGTTTTGGTCAGGTGTTGGGAAGAGACGCTGCTAGTTGGTTGGTAGTGTCGTCTTACTTTTATCTTCCCAGCACTCTATTTTAGTTGTTGTTTTGTTTTGTACTGTTGTGTTGGTAGGCTTCCCCTTGTACTATGTTTTAGTAATGCTATTTCCAATTAATAAAAAAAAAAGAGTATGCTTTAATAAATTTAAATTTATTAAAAAAAATAAAATTGCTAAAGCATCCAAAATAACACAGGACACGTCATTGTTACATTTTTGGATATTTTTTTTTTCCCATGTGCTTCTGGTTTTGAATCTGGCAGTATATTTAATAAGGAAAACTAATAAAAAAAAGTTTGAAAACTTTGAGTTTTAACGAAATGACAAAATAAAGGGTAAAGTGAATATTACCAATATTGACTTTTTAGTATAAAAATATTTTTTTTTGTTAAAATGAATAATACCAGAAATTTTTCGTTAAAATTCTCTATTTAATATTCTCGAATATTAAAACTGTCATCGATCTGAAGCCACCTATAAAAACTCGACCACACAAATCCCACAAATATTACCAAATCACCGACTTAACCTCCAAAACTTTTACAATGCACTGGGGTATAAGATATCCCAAGCATTTTAGTTGTTAAATTTTAATTTGTCTATTTGATTGAAAATATAAACGCTAAAAAATCTTAAACATTTGATACTCCAGATTTCCTCAACTTCACAGGGGAAGGAAACTATCTCAGTTGGATATTGCGACGCTCTGTGAGAAAATAAAATTGTTATTCTTACCATTTATTTGTAGAAGTAGGATTTTCTTCCCTCCTATTCTCCTCATCTCCTCTCATAATTTCCATTTTGTTTCCCTCTATATATATATATATATATAATTAATATAAGATGCTGACATAACTTAATCGTGATCATACAAATAAGAGGAGAGTGAAGGGGAGAAAAAGAGAGAGGAGAGAATCCTACTCCATGTTTGTACCACTATTTAGATCATCTCTCTTATAGAAATGTGACGCACATATGTTAATAGTCTCTACTTCTATTAGAAACTAGCCTCTCCGCATGCGAGAGAGCTTTTTTATAATCACGGGTGCTACGCGTCCCTAAAAGTTTGTTGCTTTAGTTGATAATTTTTACTCACAAGCGCCACGCACCTCTAAATTTTATTTTATTTTTATTTGTAATTCTTGATAATAAACTGTAATACATACTAAACTTTTTTTTTTATATATAAATTTATTTTCAAAAGAAGATAATGTAATATAAGATTCACTCTTTTCCTAGGAATACATTGAAGAGATACATAAATTTAAACATAATTTTCAATGGACTCATGATTTTGCATCTTCATACAAACTACAAAGCCTTTTTTTTTCTTCATAAAAAGATAATAAATTTTTCTGTATTGGCTTTCTCTTCTCCACGAACCAATGAAGTGAAACATTGTTCTTATCTATTTTGAAATTTATTGATCTGCAATTGCAATATATGAAGAACCAATTTTATCAAAATCATGTTATTGCATTTCTTAACAGAAAAACCAACACAAAGTAAAGGGATTCCAAGGGGAAAAAGAATGTATCAACCAAGCTAAGTTGGAACATGTCGTTACAGCCATCATCTAACTCGTTGATCAGAAAGCATACATCAGTACTCTCACATCCCAAACCCAAGTAAATAAGCCATAGAAAGCAAACCTAATACTCTCACATAAAAATTGAAATTAGAAGACAAACAAAAATGAAAAAAATAAGAGACCTTGGGACTAAACAACACACACCTTGTGCAACTGTTACAGATAAAGGACTATTCTTTGAAGAAGTATGGTTCTTTCTCAAATTGTTCTAGAGCATCATGTGATCCTTCATTGCCTTAATCCTTCTTTGTAAATATGAGAAGGAAAAAAAAGTTGCATAACCATATTAGTGAAAACTAATTGCACTGTATGGGGTTAAAATTGTGTTCTTTGCTATATTTACAAATTGAATGAACTCACGCAGGTTCTGCACCAAGAAAGGAGAGAGAAATCAAAATCTTATTATAATATTGTGGCTTTTATTGTGATGGAAGGGATCATCACAGTAGCAAATCTGGCAGGATTACACACACACACATAGATAGTATTAACATAGAAAGGAAAATGTCGCAGTTCCTACCAAATTAAAGAAAAGAAGTAAGCTAATGATAATAAAAATGGATTAAAACATAAATCGAAAACACCTTTTTTGTTCAATGTGATAGTATTGATGCAATACAAAAAGGTTGAAAATTAAGTGATTAAGGTTGTCAAAATAAATAACACAAATAATTAGACTGAAATGAAGACAATGAACAATGTTATGAAGAGGGGGCATTTTAAAGGTTGATTGGCTAATTAGGGTTGTTTTAACTCTCTTCAAGAGGTTTCAACCTGCACTTGCTTTGCGAGGGCGAGATGCATGATCCATTAATCCTCACAGAGATTCGCAAATAAATGTGGCTTTATTATTTTGTCATCATCTCCACTATCTTCTTGAGGACTGCTTTTGCTGCTTCAAATGTCAGAAACACGAAATTCTTTTAACTCCTGTCAACAAAACTAAGGCATAACTTATAGAACTATCGGGAGGAAAGTCTGAGACATACCTGTAGGAATTACCCACCCACAGAGGGATTGCAATTCGTTTAGTTTCATCTTCCCTCGCGAATTGCTCGTTTCTTTTATGATGTTGTGTTTGAGAATAGTGTAGTATGAATGGGGAGAGAAGCAGTTTTTCAGTTCTCCATTGAAAATGTGTTTCATATTTTTGTGGTCTCATACTCCCGTTAAATGCCCTTAGTTGTGTTAATTTCTTTTTCTTTTTTTCTCTATTTTTAATTGCTTTGTTTTTATTAAAGTGCTCATTTTTGTTTTTATTAAAATGTTGTATTTTAGGGCCTTAAAAGAAAATCAGGAACTGGACGCACTTTTTTCTTTGTTTTACTTTTTAACCGCAAAACTGCTAAATAATTTTATAGGATAACTATACAACAGGATCCTTTCCGGATTCTCTTTGTGAGAATCCTGAGGATTGGTGAATTGTATCCGTTCATCGTACATCGTGCGGTTAGCTTTTGTCAAGTACTATTTGTGTTTAATTTTAAATAAACAAATTTAATATGATTTCTGACCGTACGATGTATGATGAACGAACACAATTGAAGAATCCCTGGGATCTGCACAAAAAGGATTCGGATTCAATAACTATAATGCTTTTGTTTTTTTGTTTTTTTTAATTTATTCTTTTCCAATACAGCTTTTTTTGTTCGGTTATGGTTATTTTTATTTTTATTTATTTATTTTTTTACACCAATTTGTCCTAGTTTTTTGAACTTTTGAAGGTTTGATTGTGAAGAAAACAAAGGAACTTTCTTGGCATTTTGAAATACTTCACCTATTTGATCTTCTCTCTTTATATATATAGAATAAATGATATAAATAAATGGTAACTGTATCACCACTCGTGAGAAAATCAAAGCATGTGGCATTGTGTTATTTGTTCGAGATGCTACGGTTCCGGATGTAGCTAGGTCCCTTTCTAGACCTACACATGGCATCTTGTTATTTGTTTGGAGTGCCAACTCACAGTGCCTGATTTAAACAATTTATTAACAAGGGTACAATTTCATTCATCCGCTCGGCTCTCTGCGTGTGGTGTCTGTTTTGGGTGACGAGTGACATTGCAGTCCCAACAATGGCTGAGAAGGGTAAGGAGAAAGAATCGGATCCATTTCTGTACGAGAGTGAAGACGAAGAAGATGACATTGAGGAGAACAAGAGCGAGAGTGGGAGCAGCTCCACCAGCAGCCATGGCGTCCGTCATGAGGTTTCCTCTCCTGTTAGTTTTTCTTCTCACAAATGGCCTCAGAGTTACAGGTATATATTATATGTTTATATATACATCTTCCTTTCATTGTTTTTCACTCAAGCCTTCATTCACCTGATTGATCTGCCATGTTCGCATTCTTAATTGGTTCCCTTCGATATCCTAGAAAATTTTCAAGAAAAGTTATGTTGATTCATGTTCTGCATAAAATTTAATTACCAAGATGTTCTATTTTTTGTGTGATGAGAGTATGAATCCCGACATCCGGGAGAGAATGGACCTTGCATGTGCTTATACAGAGTTAGGATACTTCCCCACATTGCCTATTGATTTTAGGGTGAAACCTCAACTTTCTTAATTGTGTGTGGAAAATTAAACGCAGAAGATACAGAAAACAAAAACATGGGTCAGCAAGTGACAGATTAATTAGTTAATTATGTGTTTGAGAAGGAGACACATTATAGCCTAACACTATTACCCATCATAGAAGCAACGGATTTTGTGTGCTCATAGACTGCAGTACCAATAAAGCAGCTGCTCCTTGTATTGTTTCATGGCTAAATCGGTCCACCGTTACTGTAATGGAGTAAGTATTGAACAACTGAGGTTACTAAAGATGATATATAGCTTACTACACATACATTCTCTCCATACAGTCGTCCTAGATCATAGGTGTCATTAAGTTCTCAATGAGGCATGCTAACTAAACTAATTAGACGCATTTTTAATTTGTTTTCGAAACTAACTGTTATGTAATATTTTATTAGACGTATTTTCTTTTGAAGTTTATATGCTTGACTGCTCGTTTTTTATCGTTATGTACTTTATGTTATTTTGGGCAGGGAGACAATCGATTCTTACTCAATTGCAGCATCACCCAATATTGCGAATCTCGGATTTGTTCCAAGTAATGCAAGCTTTACAAATTACTCGAAAAGCATTTTAGACCTGATTGGAAAGTCTCCATTCGTGTCTACCAACGAAGGTTTTCCTCAAAAGGGTGATTCGGAAAGGTTCTCAGTAAACCAATCATTATTATCAGAGAGATCGACACTGCATAAGCATCTGACCGGAGAAATACCTGTTGGTCATGGGTGTAGCTTCACTCAAACTGTCTTCAATGGTATGCTATTTGATTTAAATTTAAACATCTGGCCTGAGTTGTTCACTTCCCCCAATCCTCGCAAAGCGGGGAGTGGGGTCGCCCTTTTTCTTATCTTAGTTGTTCACTTCATGTATGATATAAGTTATTGATGTTGGTGAATTGGTGTTTCCTTTGATTGATATGATACTTTTCCTCCAATATAACAAAAATGTACGTGGGAGAAACTTTTTATGTACTTATTTATTTGCTTCAATTTATATGATTCTGCTCACTAATATACTATAATTAGAAAGCAAAGGTTGTATGTAATAGTAATGCATGGATCTATTTGGTTTCTGCATTCTGTAGGTTTAAACATACGTATCGTGGCTGTATTTGCTTGAATTCATTGTGTCACATCTTTCTGGACAGGAATTAATGTAATGGCAGGAGTTGGGCTTCTTTCAACACCTTCTACAATGAAAGAAGCTGGCTGGGCAGGTATCGTGGTGCTACTTCTTTTTGCAGTTGTGTGTTGTTACACGGCCATACTCATGAGATACTGCTTTGAGAGTAAAGAAGGCATCAAAACTTACCCGGACTTAGGAGAAGCTGCCTTTGGAAGATATGGGCGTCTTTTCATATCTGTAAGTTTAAACTTTTTGGCACTATATATGGTTTGACTGATCAGAAAATGAAACCAAGCTAGTTCTGTAAGTTGCAACTTCCATATCAGTTATTTGCAGTACTTTAACAGTCTAATTAGCATGTTTGGTTGCCAATTTGATGGTTTCACTCTTCGCATTTCCTGTCAGTCAATTCCTCATACCGGATGTTATGCATCTCTGAACTTTATTGATCTACAAATTCAATGTATTTTCTGGATGATTTTATTAAATCTTCCATGTCAGTTATTTTTTTTTTTTTTATACAGTATTCTCTAATATCTTTGGTCTTTTGATATCGGTGCAGATCATTTTGTACGCAGAACTATACGTAAGTGAAATATTGATTCTAGTTTTACATTGTACTTGAACTTTAAGTGGTTTATTCTCAAAAAGATTTCTTCTCCATATATGCAGTCTTATTGTGTAGAATTCATCATTTTGGAAGGAGATAATCTCAGCAGGCTATTCCCAGGAACATCTTTGAATTGGGCTGGTTTTCAGCTGGACTCCATGCACTTATTTGGAATAGTAACTGCCCTCATTGTTCTGCCAAGTGTTTGGTTGAAAGATCTTCGTCTTATTTCATTCCTTTCAGGTGTCGCAAACTTCTTCTTTTAAATGCCATGATGCTTCCATGTTTTGAAAATATGAAAGAGTTCATATGCAATGCAATCAACTGAATCCATTGTTGGTTCCTTTTGCAGCTGGTGGGGTCATTGTCACAGTTTTGATTGTTCTATGCGTGATTTTACTTGGTACAGCTGGTGGGGTTGGGTTCCATCACACCCCACCAACAGTGCACTGGAATGGAATTCCACTTGTAATTGGTGTGTATGGGTTTTGCTTTGCCGGGCATACTGTCTTTCCAAATATATACCAATCCATGGCAGACAGACGACAATTTAGCAAGGCGCTAATAATATGGTATAAATATGAATTCTTTTCAACTTTGTGCATTCACCTTCCTTGACCTTGATTCTTATGCCTTGCATTTTTCTCATGCAGCTTTATCTTGTGCGTTCTGTTATATGGGAGTGTTGCAATCATGGGATATCTCATGTTTGGTGAACGCACTCTGTCACAGATTACTTTGAATATGCCACCACATGCTTTTCTGTCCCAAGTTGCACTCTGGACAACAGTAAGTGTGAAATTGTGGATTCTCAATTAATAATGGGATATTTGTGTGTTTTACGGTTCACTGAGCTTGTTTTTGTCGCTTTTTAACAGGTTATCAACCCGTTGAGCAAATATCCTTTGAACAAATATGTGTGTGTATGAGTGTATGCATTACTTCTGAAAATTCTGTGGATATTCTGATCATTCTGTGGTTACTTCTTATATTTGCTTCTTTGCTTCCTTGACATTGAGCAAATATGCCCTATTGATGAACCCATTAGCAAGGAGTATTGAGGAGCTGCTGCCAGTTACAATTTCTAACAGTTCCTGGTGTTTCATTCTTTTAAGAACTGCACTCGTCATTTCTACTGTTGTTTCCGCCTTTCTTATCCCGTTCTTTGGTAAGTTTACGCTTCAAGCAGTTACTTTACTCCTTTAAGCTAGGTCACTGCAGAACTTACCACTCGAGCCCTATAATGAAATGGCTATAATCTTCAAAGCTTAGTAATTAACTTCCATAACGTAATTTTATCCACTATATATTTCACCGTGTCTTACAACATTTATGAGTTCAAGGAGTTTATCAGAAAGTTTGCCCATGATAACTAATAGAAAAGGAGAATAGGGCCTGATACTATTTAATGCATTTATAATTGGTACGCGCATATTCGTTAACTTCCTGTTAATCAGAATGTAAACCTAACCACCTCAGTTGCACTTTTCTTATTTCAGGTCTTGTGATGGCTTTGATAGGCTCTCTACTCAGTATTCTTGTGGTAAGATGACACCTCTATTCAGCAATTACATGGTTGTAGTTCATAAAATGGCACAATACATATAAGTAGTTAAAGTCGACAATGGCATTACTAATCATGAATCTAACCACCGAAGTACAACCGAGCTACCATATGTGTGTTTACGAGTGATCACCATGTGCATTACTGGTGTGCACCTAGAGCACCAATTTATGTGAATTACAATTTTGGCCGTCATAGGAAGCTTATTGAACACAATGAGATCCAGGATGCTGCATATTTTAGTGTCAAAAACCGAAACCAATTAGTGCAGTTAACGGGTTACACTTGCCAAAGGCCAATGATCTTTTACCACTCTAACTACGTTCAGGAATAAACCAAATCATGTAAGTAACATAGTTGATGATTGAAAGTTTTACCAGATGGCTCTTCTGAAACCTACTTTTCTCCAAGGAAAGATAAATTTATTGAATTTGCCGTAAATTACTGAGGATGAATGCGAGGAATTGTCGGGACTTACACAACTATTCCAGGCAGAAGATCTTTAGGCAATGGAGTTTGATAAGGCCATACTTGTCCTTTTTCTGTATGTGTAAATTGCATGGTCTGTGGTAGCCTGCAAACTGTGATATAAATCACTTGTGAGCGCTCAACATATGCGAACAGCTCTTATTGTCGTCCATTCTGTTTGTTCCTGTTCTTTTCTTTTCGTTTTTCTTTTCATGTTGATATAAAATAATTGCAAAGACATCAAAATTAATCAATTTGATTTGTGTGGTCTTGGTTGCAGTCAGTGATAGTTCCATCACTATGCTTTCTGAGAATAGCTGGAAGGAAAGCTACAAGGACACAGGTTAGGGAGTTCTCTGAATACCTTATACGATCTATTAACAACATTTTTGCATACGCAGCTGTAACAAAGAGCAGTATGTGACAAGTTTTGGTTCACTCTTCTTCTTATTCAGGTTGTTTCGAGTATCACGATTTCCACTTTGGGCATCATTGCTGCAGCCCTGGGTACATATTCTGCACTGTCAAAAATTGTGAATCACTATTGAAATATTCAAGGCATTCGTTCGACGGTTCAATAATACTGGTGCATCGCTGGTCCAGCGGCTTATGCATTCTTCCGTTAATCTTAGATTCATATTGTATGTGTAGAAATATAATTGGATGATTTCATTGATGTATAATAGTACATTTATATACACAATCATGACTAGGCATTTACAACAAAACCTATGCCCACAAGACACGCAAACCTAGCCTAATACATAGGAGAATCCGGATTCCAACATCCCCCCGCAAACTCGACCGGTCCGGGAGAGATGAGTTTGGAACGCAAGAGTAGAAAGCGTTGCTTGAAGAGGCCTTTGGTAAGAACATCAGCGGGCTGATCAACGGATGGAATGAAAAGAACCTTACGACTGCCAAGTTTGACACGCTTGCTGACAAATTGGTAGTCTAACTCAATGTGTTTGGTCCACGCATGAAATACAAGATTGGTTGCCAATGTAGGTAGTGCTCAGATTATCGCAATAAACAAATATGGGTGGTGATGCAAGATGGCGAAGTTCACACGAGACAGGAGCCAAATGGACTCGGCACATGCATGAGTACTTGGATTCGACACTAGAACGGGAGACAGTTGGCTGCTTAGCTAAGCTCCAAGAGATGAGATTAGGTTCATGAAAAAGCAGGTAGCTGGAAGTGGAACGATGAGTGTCCGGACAACGAGCCCACTCAACATCAGAATAATCAGAGAGTGACAGGTCTAAAGGAACGTCGAAACACAATACCAAGGTCTAGAGAGCCTTTGTTGTAGTGCAAAATACGTTTGGCAGCAATAAGATGTGCATTGGTAGGCCTTGACATAAACTGAGCAATATGATTAACAGCAAGGCGATGTTGGAACGTGTCATGGTGAGATACTGGAGTGCGCCAATTGAGTGCCGAAATTCAGTGGAAGCAATGGGAGTCGAGCAGGGTTTACAAAAACACATTCCATGGAGTGAGATGTCAATTTGTTAGTGGTGTAAGCCCTTAAATATGGGTAACAAGGAAAATCAAATGGACAGGAATAGGGACTAGACCAACCCAAGACCGAAGAAAGGGAAGATTAATAAGAAGGGTGGCTGTTAGGGCAGCCTCCATCCAAAGGGAGAGTGGAGCATTGGAGGCAATGAGGAAGAGACGGGTTATGGTGGAGATGTGGTGATGCTTACGATCGGCCAAACCATTCTGTTGGGTCTTATGGGGACACGAGACGCGATGAATAATGCCATTAGTGGCATAAAATGTTTGAAAGAGGTACTCAGTTCTACCATCGTTTTGGAAGAATTTAATAGTCATCATAAAAATATTTTTAATCTTGAGGCAAAAGGTGCGAAAGTGATGAAAAACTTCATTCTTGTGATGCATTGGAAAAATCCATGAATAACGACTATAGTCGTTAGTAAATAACATATAATATTTGAACCGAGACATAGATTCATTATAAGTTATCCATACATTAGAGTGTACTAAGTAAGTAAAAAGGAGAATGGTGCCACAACTTTATTCGAAGGAAAAAGGTAGCTTGTGCGGCTTAGCCTACACACATGCTTACAAATAGACGAACTAGATGAAGACTCGAACTTTAAAAGGGATAAGACATCAGCGGACGGATGGCCAATGCGCAAATGCCACAAATGGTAGGTGGCAGCAGAGAGAGCTATGGGCGAGGTGGTGGTAGAGGTGACAGAAGAAAGAGCATCCCTACAGTGGCCCTGAAACAGAGGCGACACGTTAAAATAAGTGGCAACACGTTAAAATATTAGATAGCAAGAATCTAGGGATTTTTTTTATATAGTGTTATTCATACACCTATTTTTACCTCTTACATAAATTTGTTAATTTTTGGTCATTGTTCTTCTTCAATTTATTCGGTTTGACAGCTGAAAATTAAAAAATGTGTTTGAGAAATAAAAAAGGAGCTTTAATGAAAAGGGCTTGGGCCAACAAATATTTAACCAAAAATCATCCCAAAATGTTATTTAACCAAAAGGACTCAAAGTTTAATAAAAAACCATCTAAAACTATTGTCTACGAGTCAAACTTACCAGTCCAACCCACTACAAATCTACATTTTCATAAATACCCCTAAATGATTTGATATTGTCTTAACTCTTCACCAACCTCAACCCAGCACGAAATCGCCATAATAACTCTATGTCTTCCTATCAAATCGAATTCCCTCATTTCAAAAATAACCAATTCAAAGTTCAAATCAAAGTTGAAAAATGAAGCATTCATCCGAATAAAGCCGCCGAAACAAGTTCAAAGAAGTTTAATAGCAGAAACCGACGAAAGTGTCTGGAAAAAAAAAAAAAAAGATCCAAAACATAAAATTGTTTCTGGAGAACCCAAAACATAACAATGTTTCTGGAAAAAAAAAATCAAATACAGTGTTTGTTTTGATTGTGCACAAACAAACATTGTATCTAAAACGAAACGAACCAAAATCTAGAAATAATGACTTAAATTCCAGAAACAATGACTTAAATTTTAGAAACAATGGCTTAGATTCCAGAAACAATGATTTAGATTCCAGAAACAATCTATGTTTTAACCTTTGACTGTTTCTTTTCTTTCATGCATCAGTTGATTATATTTAAGAAATATGGTGCTTATTTTGCTTTGAATTCAAATACAGTGAATTTCACTATTTATTTTCTAGCTTTCATTTAAGAAACAGTGTGTCTATTTCATTTGGATCCAGAAACAATGACTTAGATTCCAGAAACAATAACTTAGATTCCAGAAACAGTGATTTAGATTCTAGAAATAATGTTACTTAAAATCCAGAAAAAACTTATTTTTACAGTCTAGAAACGGTGACCCGTCGTTATTATTGAATGACATGCAGATCTCAAATTTATTTTCTGGAGAAACAAACGATGAACTACTCTGACGAAGAAAAATTGAAAAACAGTACCTCGAATACACTATGAATAATAACGACGATGACATTTCATCGAAATAATAGAAAATATAAATTAAATAGCATAAGGATCTATATTTTTGTTTCAAAGAAAAATAAGAAGGTCTGCAAAACAACGATGAACTCCATTAACGACGAAAATCTAGAACTCAACCTAAAAAAGTTAGGGGTAAAATCAACAAATCATAATTTATTATAGTTGGACCATTTTTAGTTAGACTACTTTAATATGGGCCTTGTACTAATTATTAAACAAAACTTATAACATGGTTTTTTTTTATTAAAACTAAAACTTTTCCAGCCGTTTCATTAGTTTTCCTAAATAAAAATAGGTGCGTGGATAGCATTACTCTTTTTATTTTATTTTATTTTTGTCGATGTGGGTATTATGTTGTTTTAATTAAATCTAGTGGTAAATCTTGTAATTTTGGTATTAGAAAAGGTGTTTGGTACTGTGCACATGGCACTAAGGGTTGTATTTTTGTGAGTCAACAAAAATAAGATGCATTCAATTCATTTATTTTAAAGGGATTTAAAAAACATGATTTTGATAGATTTTGAGTAATTTTTGGTCATAACAAATCTAACCTGTTCCAAAGATTTTGGTGGATTTCATGTAAGATTACAAAGAACTAACCACGATTAACCCAAGGTGCAGTTGGAATACCGGCCAAAAACTATCCGATGATCAAGTTAGTAAGCAATAAAAAAAAACTTAAGCATTGCTTAATGGGCAAGATGATAAGCAAAGAATGCGTTATGTGTGATAATTGTGTTAGCAGGATTATGCCATATTCATACTCTCGGAGCGTTAACTTTCTCTCTACTAGAGCTCTCCCTCACTCCCTCTGGTGCACCGTGAACAACCGCCATCTCCATCACAAATCCTGAAATAATCTAGTCCCTAAATCACAAATCTAGAATCCAGGAAGTCTGGGAAACACAATGGTATCGTTGCATGCTAGAATCGCTGTCTGGAAATGGCCAATCAAAGCTCCCATTCCCGGTCACATTTTCCGGCGAGTTGGGTTCGAATTCGACGAAATCGAAGCTAATCGACCTTGAGATTTCCACTACTGGATTTCAGGTATCGATCTCATACTACTCTGTATCTTAAATTTAAGCTTGGAATCGAGGTTTTCAACCTCTGTATACCAGTGCATGCATTCTTAGTTTTTCCGGCGACCAACTCCGGAAGAAATCCGTGAGTTCGAATCTTAATGGGTTGAACTAAAAAGAGTTTCCTGAGTTTTATGATGAAAATTTGTGGTAGAAATCTCCAGAAAACCCAACGCTTTAAATTTGACTTTACGTAATTCCCTGAACCTTTTCTGGTGTTTCTGGCGGGAATTGGGATGCTGATTCGCAGAAAATGTGACTGATTCGAATCTGTGTAATTTTTTGGAAAAAAAACACAGCAATTTCAGGGGAGCTCCGGCACGGCCAACGGCGGTTGCCGTTGAAGCTAACGGCGGCTACAGCGACGTCCGTCAGATTTATAGAATCTCCACGTATATTCCGTTAACTCTATCTGAATCCAGTGACCGGCGCGCGTGGGCACTGCGACGGCGACGACAACCTGTACTCACCGGCGACGGTGACGATAGCGGTGCATCCATGAGCACGTGACGGCATGTGCGGCGCCACGTGGAGGACTCGAGACCTACTCAAGATTGTTGGAGGTCCCGAATCGCGTGGTACTGTCCGTTTAGGCTAATTCAAAGTCGTTAATCACGTTTAGGTGTTGGAATTTATGAAATGTTAGAATATGCTTAGTAAAGCAAAGTGTTACTTTATAGGTGCAATTATGAAGGTTACAACTAAGGACAAGCACCTATTAAGGGCAAGGTTCTAAAAAACGTTAGGCGCCAGTCGGGCTGCAGGCTGTCGCTTAGTACATAGGTGGCTAGGCGGGATCTAGGCGGGCGTTTAGATGGATTTAGGTAAATTTCTTGTATATCTAGTAAATAAGTGCATATTGACACTTATAAAAATTAAACTTGTATGAAATCCATGGATAAGATAATAAAAGAATATTAAAGTACAAAAAAAAGTATCCAACAAGTTCAAAATTTAAAAACACATTAAGCATATATGTCATATAACCATAGTGAGGAGTATTGTAGGATGACACATGTATAATAAGTTCACAATTTAAAACCACATAAAATGCAAAATAGGAGGAAAATAAGGAAATATAGTAATGTAGATAGGATTTTTTTTTTTTCAAAAAAAAAAGAAAAAAGAAAAAAGAAAAAAGAAAAAAACCCCTCCTAGCATGTGTCCCCAAGTGGGTAGGTTGATGGTATTTCAAAAATATTTCACATCACAATTTCCTTACTCATAACTTCGTCATTAAATTGATGGTATTTCGTCACCTTTACGGTGGGTTTTATCATGAATTTAGTGATGGCCAACACATTTTCATGACAATACCTAATATCTTAGCTAATTGTGTCGTGTCAAACTTGTTAAAATGAACGGGTAATATGAACGACTCGCTACCCATTACCCGTTAAAGTAATTATATTTTACTTCAATAAATAATCAAATGAAAACATCATACCACATTAGTATCCTACATATCACATTGTCACATGAATATTACTTCAAAAATAGCAACCAATTTATTGAAAGTATTCTAAACAGAAGATTTGAGTTTTCACTTACCTAAATTGATTACTCTAGCTCTTTGATTACTCTAGCTCTTTTCTTTGTAAGACTCGTATTTGTAATGTCTATATTTTCACTTTAAAAATCTGGTTATGTTCCCATTATAGCTTCCACAAACTCCTCATCACTAAGGTTCACAAAATTTGCACCTCGTCACTAAGGTTCACAAAATTTGCATATGTAGCATCCATTGTTTCAAAAAATAAAAAATAAATAAAAAAAATAAGAAAAATAAAAAGAAAAAAGAGACATGACTAATGTATTAGTTGGTTAGATTTTTATATTAAAGCACCTATTAGGAAACAACTAGGAAAGAAGTAAATACAAAATTTCAAAATTGACAACCGAGTTATGAAATACTAAAGCCGTACAACACAGATAGTGTCAATTGACAACCCTAAATTCTAATCTGGAATTATACAATCCAGAAATCTACAGAACTCTAATTTCTTCTTATTGAATCGAAAAATATTACAATCAAATTAAAGAAAAATTAATTTGGAAGGATTGATGGTCAAATATGAATGTTAGCTGGGAATTCTATAGTGAAAAGTTCATATTTTGGTGAAGTTGAAGTGCGGTTGGTGGCACATCTAGCGATCGAAAGGAGGAAGAAGATGAGCTCTTTAATGGCATCAACATATTTCGTTAACGGCAGGTATATCTTGTTAGTTTTAACAGCAGGCGTTGGCGAGAGTGTAACATCGTTAGCACTGAGTACACCGCCGGTCGTGGCCCTTCTTGCACCTCTGACTACGGCGGTTATGGCGGCGATTGCACTACCATTGGTGGCGCTTTGCTGCCGACGATGGCGAAAACGCTTGCATGCTTCACTAACGGCGTGTGGCGGAACGTGAGTCCAGTTTTAAGTACTTTTCAGTCCTCGTTTTGAGCAAACAAATGGAATCACAAGTCTTTTTCCTAGTATTTACTAGTTTTAGGTAGAGTAATGATTAATTTAGTGGTTTTACATCTAGGAGAGACTTATGTCAAAGAGTTCAGAGGCCAGACACGGTTACGACTCGACGACATATCAGCGAGTGAGCTTTGTTTTCAAGTGAATATTTCATATATAGATTTCGTAACTGCTTCGATGAAGAGCTTTTAGCTCATGCTATGCTTTTTCTTGTAAATATAAATGTTATTTGTTGATGATGAGTTTATGAATTTATGATGGCATGATCACACGTATTTTATGTGCTAATCATGCATGCTTGCACCGATGTTTGTAATACTTGTCTAAACCAGGACCAGCTTCACGTGACATTGCACCGTTACGCTCACATTGGATTCATTGTAGGTGCCAGCCCATCTTAGTTTCTTTTACATCCAAGACTCGAATATGACTCGCTTAACGCCAACTTTACGTTTATGTAGTACTTCAGAGTAGATTATCACATCCAACCTATTTGTGTAACTACTTTCTGCATGGACATATGTATCTGCATTTTTTATGAGCATATTGTGTTATATTTGTTGAGATATTTGTGATTTACCTGTATCCTTAGCATGATTGATTTTATACTACTCGAGTTGGTTCTTCATACTTATTTGTAGTATGGTTTTGAAACTGTACGGTTTTACATTGAGGAATACTACGTTGGGATAACGAAAAATTTTCTAAATTCTTATTTTGCCCACTCACTTTTTGTTTTGGGTCCATCCAAAACTTAGTAGTTGGATTTTGTGGTGAGCAAGGCTTCATTGGCATATTATGACATCCACTTATAATAATTGAGGATTTTATATCATAGGGTATTTATCACATATGATCCTTGAAATTGACCCACTCAATCAAGATGATCCTTAAAATTGAACACTAATCAATGCAGTCTCTTAAAATAGGCTTCACAGATCAATATGGTCTTTCTGTTACAATTCCAGCAAAAAATATATATTATGTGCTAATGAGTAGGTCCCACAAGTGTAATTAAATATTGTTATGTCGTTTAAAATATAAAATAATGAAAAAAAAATATTTTTATATAATTATAAGCTTATAAAAAAAAGGGAAAAAAAAGAAGAAGATATTTATATATAAGCTTTTAATTAACTTCTTTATAAACTCGGGTCGTGCAAGTCAATAAACTCACCGGTGGACCCTCTCATCTTCTTTCTCTTCTTAGGTATTTCAATAATTTCACCGTTGGGTCTCGCTAGTGAAGTTGTGGGTATCTTTAGAGTGTTGCTGATTGAGACGACGATAGTGGGGATGGTGCTTGAGTTGGTAGCTTGGAGAACCCAGAAAAACCCCAAATGGAAAAACACAAAATAGATGAAAAATGAGGAAATTACAAAATGTAAGAGTGGGAAATTTCAAAAACATAAAAAATTAAATATTTCCTCTCACCCTTGGGGGAAGGGGGTGTAGTGGTCAAGTAGGAAGGGAAAAAGAAGATTGTGGAGCCAAAAATAATCAAGAGGTGACATGTGGATTTTTAGGTATAAAAGGACACAATTATCCTCAAGGCACACCTGAACTCCTACGCACATGCAGTGGACAATTATCCCTCAATCAAGTCAAAAGTGCCCAAATAGGTATTTATTTACAACCTATTTCATCCATCCTCATCATATCTTCTCCACAAGGTAACCCTCAAATCCTTCCTCTTTTATTATAATAATTAGCTAATTAATTAGGGAAGTGTTATTGACACTCCAAAAATCTCATTATACACTCCTCACAAGTGTATTTTTCTTTCCTAATATAGAAAGTTTAGAGTGTAGAATGAGATTTTTGGAGTGCTAATAACAATTCCCATTAATTAAATAATTATTCCATTAATTAGCTAATTAACCACAAATCAAGAACCCAACCCTAAACACAATCCAAATGGGAAGGTCCGCAGAGAAAAGCCTTCATCACTGTCCGCAGAGAAGGCTGAAAAAAGATAGATCCCATCTGGGAAGGTCCGTACAAGATTAGCATAGTAGGCGGCAATAGTAGCTACACCTCTGCCACCATGGATGACAAGAAGATTGAAAAGCAGTGGAATGCCTACAATCTAAGGAAGTACCATACATGACCTCCTACTACATCAAAGCCTGAAAACTCAAGCAGCTCGATGGGCAGTACCTCGCAAGCTGAGGACTATCTAGTTGTTATGCAGTTTCTACCTTATAGCTAAGTTCTCGTTCGTTTCACTCGTTTTTCAATAAGGAATTCAGAAGTAATTTATAGCTTGGCTTGGCTGCATGCTTACAACAATTGATCACTCTTGCACTACAAAGGAAGATCGTGCCCTTCTTAGGGACTTATTGCAGGAATTGTGCCCCCCCCCCCCGAGGGACCAACCATGCTCTCTAGTGCGAGAAGGTAAACCAAGTTCCCGACATCCATCTGGATCTGCTCTCCAGTGCGAGAGGATAAACTAATTGCTCTCCAGTGTGAAAGGGTAAACCAATTCCCCGACACCCACATAGGTTTTCTTTCTGAGGCGTGAAGATAAACTTACACTCCGAATATCCAGACGTGGATGAGTCGGGCTGCCTTAGTATAACTAAGTGCCCGATGGCTTGCGTCGGGATTCCTAGAAGTAGCCACAATGGGTTTTTTCAAGGCTTAGGTAACTGAAGCATTTTGGGTCTCTTGGCCTAATCCGTGAGAAACCGAGTCTCTAAGACGGAGGAGGCACATTACGCAGTACGTCTTATGGACAGTTGCCCTAAAACCCTAAAGCTGCTACCGAGTGCACTAAGGTAACCTACGATTTCTGGAAGACTACCTACGGCTTGCCCTTCGAGCAGTAAAGCCGCGCTAGACTTACACAACCGCACATTCTTGTGAAAGGTTAAACAAGTTAGCATACATATACGAAGATTTATCCACTGTCGACGTGCTATGTAGTCGATAAGCTTCACCTGTGCCAAGAGCGGAACGACTTACATTAAGTCCTAAAATGTTGTGATACTTGCTACACAACCTACGGAATTGGAGAAAGCCAAGGTTAACAGCCTAGTGCACAGACTTGTCTGCTTCTGTAAGTAAGGCATCCGGCTGCCAACCCTATGGCTAACAACTTTGCAAAGTTCTACACCAACACTTACGGCTGCATAGGCTACGCGGGCCTATCTTCTTATAGAAAAGTAACATGTTTGCCACTGGGCCATAAAGTATAAAGGTTAGGGCATGAATAAAAGAAGCGAAGATGAAGAAAAGTGAAGGAAACATGTTCATAAATGACTAGCAAAGGTCGAAGAAGTTCAAGCAAAACAAGAGCTACAAGGAAAACAAAGAAAATCCTAAAGGCTACCTAGAAAACTACAGTTCAACAGCTTGGACATCCCACGACTTCTCGGTCACCACACCTTTAGTAGCCGCAACGCTATTAACAGCGACATCATCCAGCGCTTCACCCCCCGGCTGCCCTAGCCTGGCACCAACTTTTCCAACTACTTCACCAATGGAAGCCTCAAAAATAAAAGCAAGCAAGTATTCCAAAGAAATAGAAAAGGTCTTTAAACCTCTAGCCCAGCCTTCTACCCTTCAGCCGCTCGTTCTCCTCGAGCAGAGTAACACGGACGCGCTGCAGCTCATCCATTTTCTTTTTCAGACTTTCATTGATCTTCAGTGCACCTTGAAGTTCCAACACTTGGGGTTCAAGCCTATTGACAATTCTCTTGAAGTGGATCACTTGATTATAAGCAGCAATAAACTCTTCATCCTTTGCATAAACAGTGAAACGAAGCTCAGAAACTGTAAACACAAGATCTTGAATCTGAGGTATATAACATCTAATCTCCTTCTTTGCACTTTCATACTTAACTTAGATCGCTTCAAGCTTAGTCTTTAAGTCAACTATCTCTTGGTAAGCAGTATCAAGCTGCAGAGAAGTGGGGGGAAGAAATATTAGACCCCTTGAAAGCAACGAGCTCAGAATCCAACCTCTTGATCTCATCGGCCGAGGAATAAGCTTCAGCTGCCATAGTCTTCGCCACCTTTTTGGCAGCCTTGCTATATATGCGTCATAGCAAGCAGATCAGTTTTTCTATATTGGGTCATATGCTTTGCAAAGGAACTTGGGCAAACAACCTTTCTAACGTCATCGACAAACTTGGCACAAACGTTTATGTCTTCAAGCAGATCTAGTTTCAAAAGCACACAGATCTCAGCAGCTTCCCTAAAAGTAGGCTTAGTGGATTTCTCACAACTGCCCACGCGGGCAATATTCTCATTCCCATCAGAGGAATCAGTCTCAGCAGCAGAGGGAGTAGGCCTTAGCACCACTTTAGTAGCAGAGTCCACCTTATCACTCTTCACGATAGTAAGCCTCTCTAAAGGTGAACCGAACTTAGCTCCCAATGGACGTCTTGGTACATACTTCGGCATTGGGGGCATGATAGGACCTTTACACTGAGCAATCTTATCAACACTTGTACTAGCCATTCTCGACATGGTAGGCACCATAGGCTCAGATCTAGTAGCCTCATTTTTCTTCCCATTAGAAGAAGTCATGTCAATCATGGGCCCATCAGCAGCAGGCGGACCCTTACGAGCAGCAGAGGAAGTCTTAAGTTTTTTTCTCAATTGGTATCTCTTGAGTAGGCGGGGAAGATTTCTTTTTTCCACCTTCATTCATAGTAGGCTTCACGACAACGTTCAAACAAGCCAATGCATCCGCCTTGATCCTCTTTACCTTATCGCTTGGAAGCAGCCCGTATTTCTCTCGGCGAAAAGAACTAAGCAGCCAACACCATTCACAATACTCAGCATGGGAGTTCAACCCATACTGGCTTTTTCCTCATTTTTTCTTTCGGACCAGCAGGCAGGAGGCTTGCATGCCCAACATTCCAGCAGCCCATAAGGTCCGCGACCTCCTCATTTCTCTCAACGCCGACATGGCCCGCATCATGTCTAAGATCCCAAAAGACATAAGCCATGCGACTCACCTAGCACTGCGCCCCAACGCCACAATCCGCGGCCCCAACCGCACAAGCTGCCTTTGGCTCTAGCCAAGCCATGTAGCCCAAGTAGTGGTCCCTGCCACAACACCTCCTAGGCTTATGCCGAGCTGACTCCTGACCCCTGCCAGCTGACATGCCGCACCACCCTAATAACTACCCCACGACAGCACTATCTAAGAAGAAGACGAGAAAATTTTAATTTTTCTTACCTCGATGCAGCATGGAGAAGAAGAATCAAGCAACGAAAGACGATCCTTTGCACGGGCAAGATGTAGAAGATTGCTAGATGAGGGGGAACAAATATCCTCTAAACTCTCTCTTTTGTAGGGTAGAATAAATCGCTCTCCAAAGTTGATTTAATAATCCACTTAAGGTGGACTTAAATAAGCTTTAAGAGAAATTTATTTCCCTTTCCTAGAAGGATCTAATTTCCAATTAAAGGGGGAATCTACATCAAAATAGGAAACAATCTTATGTTGCCTCAAGAAAGAAGATCTCTACACATGCTGTCATTTCCTGCGAGCAGCCCAGCAGGTGTGGGGGCATTTGTGGAGCCAAAAATAATCAAGAGGCGACAAGTGGATTTTTGGGTTAAAAGGACAAAATTACCCTCGAGGCACACTGGAAGTCCTATGTGCGAGCAGTGGACAATCTCAATCAAGTCAAAAGTGCCCAAATAGGTATTTATTTACAACCTATTTCATCCATCCTCATCATATTTTCTCCACAAGGTAACCCCCAAATCCTTCATCGTTTATTATAATAATTAGCTAATTAATTAGGGAAGTGTTATTGACACTCCAAAAATCTCATTCTACACTCCTCACAAGTGTATTTTTCTTTTCTAATATAGAAAGTTTAGAGTGTAGAATGAGATTTTTGGAGTGCTAATAACAATTCCCATTAATTAAATAATTACCCCATTAATTAGCTAATTAACCACAAAACCATCCAAGTGGCCGGCCCATCTCCTCCCAAGGTGGCAGGCCACATCCCTATATAAGCCCTCTCATTCTCTCCAAAACTCAATTCCAATTCTCTTAATAAATTCTCTAAATTTCCCAAACATTTTTCTCTCAAAATTCTAACTTTGATATCGGAGGTTCTTCGGCCAAAGCACCCCCCCATTCATCATGGACGCGTGAGGCTCTTGGCCTTGACCTAAGGTGTTATTTGTTTTGTAGGTGCATTTTGTCCAAAAACAAGGAGGAAGAAATTTGCATCCACAAAGATAAATCTATTTTTCCCTTTTTTTAAGTTTTTAATTATATAAAAATAAAAATTATTTTTTATTATTTAAATATTTTTAACTCACATGACAATATTTATTTAGACTTGTGTAACTCAATTATGTGTCACATTAGAACCAACATAATTTTTGACAGAATTGTAAAGGAGGGCTATATTAATTTGAGTGATGCTAACTAATTAAGCACACAAATTAAAACCCTCTTGTGACAATTGTAGTAAAGATGCAAGTAGGGATCGTTCTAGACCGGGGATTAGGAGGGATTACTAAATCACTTGGAAACTGACTCAAAAACGTAAAACAAACGTTAAAAACACTAAACTAGACTCAAAGAATGCAAAAATAAACAATAAAACACTAAAACAAATCAAAAGACTCAAAGAATACAAAGCACTTATAAACACAAACTAAGACACTATCTAACTAAATTAGACACTAAAGTAAAGGGGGATTGAGGTTTTGACGAAATTAAACTAAATACACAGATTGTAATTTAAAGGCAGAATGTAAAAATGAATGTGACGAAAATATGGATGGAATGCTAGCTAGAAGGTTCTTCTCCACACATGTCACACTTGCATACAAGATGATTTTCGGTTGGTCTTTCGATGAATTATGAAACTCAACACCCCGGGTTAATTAGGTCCGCTTAAATTAACCGTCAAGTTTTCCTTAAGTTAATGAATTGGATGGGTTAGCGCAACGCAATTCAAAACATTCTCCAAAAGTCCTTTACGTGAAAAGCACAATAAAGATACAATCAAAGATCATTAAGCATCATGAAAACTATAAGTGTCGACGAGGCATTCGTTACTATGATGAGCATGAAACTAGTGCCAAGAATTCATTTAGCGCGATTGTTTATAAGCAACCTCCACTACTTGTGAATATAAGTTCATAACTATTAGGTGAAACTCACTTATATTCTAGCGTCATATTCATGCATGAAAATTAAGCGTGCACTCTCAATAAACATACACAAATAAGTTATCGATCAAGTAGTTAAACAAATTGAATTCACCATTCATGAAATTCCAACCAAACGTAATCAAATCATATTGCAAGCATAAACATGGTTTCGAATCACCCCCTAGCTAAATAGGGGTTTAGCCTCTCATGTTCACAACAAGAAAAATAAAATTGAATTTAAACATAAAGAACAAAGGATGGATTACACCTAGAACGCCCAACGAATCCACTTGAATTTCTGCGCGTCTAAGTCCTCTTTCCTCTTCTCCTTGCTGCGGCAGTGAGGTTAAATGGATGATTTGGATGTTATTTTGGGTTGGGGATGGATTTAGGGAAGTGTGGTTGTGTAGGAAGGTGGTGGAGTGATGGAGGAAGGTTGGTATAATGGCTGGAAGGGTGGAGAAGGTTTGCGGCTGTTCAGTTTTTGGGTGGTGGGATGCGGCAGTTTTTTGTTTTGTGTGTGAATTTGTGATGGTTGACTGCGGATTGGTGTGGTGGCAGCACGGCCAAGGGAAAAATGGAGATGTTGCACGGTTTTTGGGAATTAGGTTAGAATGGTGAAAAGTGCGGCTGCATTTAGAATTAGGGTGAATGGTGTCTTGGGAGTTTTTGCGGCTGTTGGCAGAATAAGTCAATGCATGCCGCTGGAATGAATTAGGAAGTGATGCTGCGGCTGTTTGGTGGATAATTAGGGTGCAAAATTGATGGGGGGGGCCACGGCTTAGAAGAATGGGATGGTGGCTTTTGGGGAGTGACGGCTTAGGTGGTAGAAATTAGGGTTAACTTTGATAATTAGGGGGGGGCCACGGCCTTGTAAGGCTAATGGGATTTTTGTGGCTGTTTTGTTTTATTATAAAAATGAAAATAAAATGGAAAGCTACGGATTAAAGGGGAGGATATGGAAAGGTGCGGCTAAGTATGTAAAACCTAGAGTTTTTAAATATGTTTGGTTCCTAGCTTATTTTTATTAACGAAAGTAAATTCAAAGGCTTCTAGAATTTAGGAAATAAAATCAGAAATTAAAGAGGGAAAGATTAAAGGGTGCGGCTAGGGTTAGGTTAGGAGAGGGAAATAGGGTTTAATTACATAACATTAGACAAAAATGCCCCCCCCCTTGCACGGCAAGGAAAGGGAAGAAGGGTTAAGGCACGGCAAGGTTGTGTAATTGGGCTAGGGCCTTGGTTTTATGTCCTAAAGTGCTTACAAGGCCTTCAAAGTAGCTAGAAAATACGGACGTTTAAGTTTAGGAAAGGTTACCAAAACGGGAACTTAGGGTTAACTTTCCTACTTCAAATAGGAAACCTTGTTTGAGTAGGATTCCTCGTTTTGGTAAGAATTCATCGTTGGAGTAGGAATTCGTCGTTTCTTCAAATCTTCAACTCATTCATTCCTCTTTCGCTCCAAAATACTCCAATTTGCATCTTCTTGCACACTTTGGCCTTATAATCTGAAAATACACAAAAGTAGCCTTAAACACTAAAATAGCTAAGCAAACACAACATAAATGCACGAGAACAAGCTAATTAAGTCGCATGAATATGCTCCTATCATTGAGACACTCATTTTCAGGAACTACATTGATCGATTTTCAATTTCAATGACCATCTTGATGGAGCGGGTCTTTTCAAGGACTATATGTGATAAAACTCTATTTCCTATTAGTTGTGAATATTCTTCCTACCCAGTATTGGATACTCTTACACTACATGAATTTCTTGCATTGCGCACTCTCACTCCTAGATTAAATTAGTTCTAGACTTTGGTTTTAATTTATTCGTACTGTTTACACATCATTTTCATATTTTAGCTTCGTCCCTCTCTAGATATCGGCCATCATGCCTTGATTTTGATGTCCATTTGGATATTCGGCTCGAGCTATGTCATGACTAGCAAGTGTAGAACAAGACTATGCTAACCTTAATGCAATATACACTGACCTTTTCAGATTGTCATTGTCGAGTTGACTTTTTAAATTACTAGGAATTTTGTTGAAGGACAAAGCGACAATAGAATACAAGTCTCCCTGCTCTAATCTCAATTAAGGCATCGTTTCCATACATTCAGCCCTATGTATATTATCATATTATCTTGCACTAATCTCATTTAAGACAGTGCTTCCATACATTTAGTCCTATGTATATTATCTTAGTATTAAATTAATTAAAATGAAGTTGTTACACAATATCTAATATTACGAATTGGCTATAAGACACAAGTCCAACAGTTACCATACACAGATTATAAGTGTCAATATGTTAAAAGCTATAATGATTATTAACAATTAGGAGATTTGTTCATACTTTGTGCTTATGTGAAATTGTAACTAATAATCGTTTGCGACCATGATATTTTATTTAATTGAAACTTAATCCTAGTTGACTTGATGAATATTATGTTTCGAAAAATTTAATCTTTAGATCAAATTGGAATATAATAGATGTATGGATATTTAGAAAAACTAAAACTCTTGAAATGTTGAATGTTTTTTTAATTAATGTGTTTGGATAGGTTTAAACTGATTGAACCAAGCCGAACCAAACCAATCAACAAATTTTTGGTTTGATGTAGTTACAATAAGCCATTGAATTTTAATTAGTTCAGTTATATTTTATACGGCAAACCGAATCAAACAGAATCAATTCACCCTATTAAGAGAGAATTTATTGTATACGGTCAAAATATAGCATGCAAATAAAAAAAGTCAGTTTTTTGTAAAATAGTTCAAATGTAGCCAACATTTCACTTAAATAGACCTAATTACCCTTAAAATTTGCACCTAGTTTACACTTAAAAGTCAAAACCCTTTCAAATCATGTGTCATTGTTGATGAGGTTTTGGGGGTGGTAAACTGGACACGCTTGAATGTATGTTAGTTACATCCATGATTGAACAAGGAAGACACCATGAATGTACATCAGCTGCACCATGAAGGTAAATTGAGCATGCCTTTCATATAAGCAGAATGCCATGAGAATGCGTAATGGCAATTTCCATGAAAGTTTTTGCAAAATACCAATTGAATCTTACACAAGAACATACATAAATTGTATTTTTGTGTAATTTTCTGCATGGTCTTGGTTGTAAGTTTGTCAATTATGAATTGAATTTGAGAATAAAACTAGCTTAATTCCTCAGAACAGATATCATACCTCTTTCTATATTTTCGAATTACAATATAGAACCCTAAATTGAAAAGGAACCAAAAAAAAAAAAAAAACACAAAACAAAAAAAAAACAAAAAAAAAGGAACAAAAAAAACGCATCTCTTTGGTGTATGGTTTTTTAAATTAAGAGGGTATTTTGGTACGTTAATTAAGATTTTGGATAATTTTAAATTTTTTTTTTATAAAAATTGACATTTACAAATTTTAAAGTTAAATTTTAGGTATAAATGATAGATTAAGGGCTGGTTTGGTATTGCTGTGCTTTGAAAAAAAACTGCTTCTGCTGTGCTGTGAGAATAAGCAGCTGTGAAATAAAGCAGCAGAGTGTTTGGTAAACTTTTTTGTAAAAGTGCTTTTGAAAAAAAAAAGCAGTATTAGAGTGTTTGATAAACTTTTATGTAAAACAGATGTGAAAAAAAGCCGGTTTTTCAAAGCTAGGTTTTGCAGCTTCTTGTTTTTGGCTTTTTTTCATCCAAAACTGTGAAAAAAAGCTGAAGCTGAGTGTTTACCAAACACAAAAACAGCTCCCAGCTTTTTTTGATAGTAACTTTTTTCAGAATCACCTCAGTACCAAACCAGGTCTAAGAGTCATAATTCAAGGGTGCTCTCAATTATTAAGTGTAACTAACAGAGTTTTTACCATTTCATGAGAGTCAATTGTCAAAGAGTGCGACTGCAGACTTTACATACGTTGTACATGACGCGTAATGCGCTGTTACCAAAATCAAGGTGTTACACATTGCACACGTGCAGAAAGGAGCGAATAAGTTCTGCCTCTCTTTTGTTTCTCTGTCTCTTTCTAAATTTTATCTACAACAATACTGTACATCAAGCCAATATAAAATCATGTTTTACTAGTTTTTTTGTTTTCTTTAAAAAGGGATCAGCGGGTGGTATCGTCACGACAGTCCATTTTTTTGGGATTCGAAAAATTTACAGAGATGCATGCAATTCTTTTATTTTTTTAATAGAAACAACTTGTGGCAAGCTACGGTTATTCACTTATTTTGGGTCCGAAAATGCTATGAAGACTTTCACTTTGCCAGTGGCCACATTTTTTTTGTTTGCTAGGAATCGCAATGCGCGCCCTTATCACTGGATCACTTGTTGTGGTTAGAGAGGCATGCGATTCACCAATAATAAAAAATGAATTCCATGTCATGTAAACTACGAATTTAAAATTCGTCTCTTATCATTGAGTCATTCGGATGGTTATGCTACTTTTTCAAGGGGTGGGTGGTTGTTGAAAGGAAAAAAGTCTCTGACTTTTATGGTTCCTGCCCTTCCCTGGTCTTTGTTTACAACTTTAAAGATAGACACCATCCGTCCAGGGCCCGGTCTTAGACCCTACACATTCCCGATAATAAAAGATTGAATTCAGAATCTTACAGAAAAGAAGAAGAAATCCAACTTTGTATTATTCATCATCGTTCATTTTTTTCCATTTCCGAATATCTGATCATATATTTTGCATCAATAAATTGATACAGTTCAAGAAACGTTGGATTGTCTGTATATCGTACCAAATTCGTACCAGAAACCGATCGATTCAAAATCCCATCTCTCCCGATCGGTCTCGTATCTCTGTGATTCAATCCAGAGCCAAGTTGTTGGGTTTTGGGGCGCCCGCCGGCCATGGCGACCAACTCCGGGTCACTGAATTATTGGAGGGATTACTTTCGGACTGCAAACTCTGATATTTTTGATATAATCGACCATGCGATCATGGTGGCGGCTTCCGATTGCCCCACGGAGTTGAGATTGCGGCGGGATCGGATAGCAGAGCGGTTGTTTTCCAGCAGATTGACCCGGTGGTGTTCGGGTTGCGAAAAACAAGTCGAATTGGCCACCGTGCCTGGCGGCGATGGAGAAGAACATGACGACGAAGGCGGCAGCGACGATGTGCACAGAGGGTGTAAAAGTGGGTTTGACGGAGGTGGAGGGGAAGTCGAGGGCGGTGGCAGTAAAGAGAGCAAGGTGAATAGCAGCAGCAGAGATGATGAGGGCGGGCTTAGCAGCGACAGCTATGGATTGGCTGAGGCTTTGACAGATGAGATTGAGCAAGAGTCTCAAACTCTTGGGGAGGTCTTCAGGATTAGAGACATGTTTCTTGATTACGAACAAGAGGTAGTATTCATTGCAAAATTCTCTCTTGTTATCCATTAATTGTTGTTAATTTGATCTCGAGGTTGAGTTCGTAGTAAATTTCTCCATTTTTTTGTGATTGGTTTTCGAACTTGTTTAATAATGGCTATGCTTTTTGTGTTTTCGGTTTCTGATTTTCGTCTTGTGTCAATGTTCCGGCAGTCTGATACGGTATTGTTCGACTCTTTGAGGAAGCTTCAGTTGATGGCTCTGAATGTGGAGACTCTCGAGGTTCGCTTCTTATTTTTAACTGGTTAAGTTATTCGTTTACATTGCCATCTCGTCAATCGGTTGTTGATTTTCGCCATTGTATGTATGCAATGCACTAACAAGACTTGTTCTTTTCCAGGCAACTGAAATTGGAAAGGCGGTTAGTGGTCTCAAAAAGCATGGATCAAAGCAGATTCGTCATCTTGCTCGAGAGCTTGTCTCGTATGACTTTGTATACCCTAATTTGGCAATGGATTATTTGTTCTTTGTGTTTAGTCGGGGGACCATACCTGTATTTACCATATCTTCTAAAAGTTGCTCCATTGATAGTTTGATTTGCTTATTGCTTACCATCCCCTAGTCTGCTTTTAGGCATTGCATATTTGCTGCTTCTTAGTTGAAAGCGTCTTTTCACGCTAACTTGTTTAGTGTGCTGATAAGGAACCTTCTTGAGGGAATTCTTAGACAAAGAAACACCATGACTCATTTCAGCTTCATTGTGTGCATGAATCATTTAGATAAGGAAGCCCCTTATTTCTATACCCTGTAACTTAGTGCTATATGGGGCCATGACCACTTCGATTTTAACATTGTGTTCGTTATCTTAGATTTTGAAACCACTGTGCTTTAACATGATTTTGTGGACTGCAGAGGTTGGAAAGACATGGTAGATGAATGGGTCAATGCTACAGCAACTATTCCCAGTATGAATTCTTAAGTTTACGTTAGACATGTTTTTACCGTAATTTCAATTCTCCCCTGGTTCATGGAAATTGATTTTAATTTTTAACTTGTAGGCACAAAAACTATGTCAGATTCTGTTAATCCATCTTTTGATGATGAAGAAGGACTACCATCTCCTCCTCTTGATGAAGCTTTCCTAGCTAATCAAACCACCACAATAGAACTCTCTCAGGTATTAGTCCTCTTCCTTGCTTTCTTTCCTCTGGAGAGGAAAGTAATCTTTCTTCCAATATGATTGGCTGTAAACTAATTGGTTTCTTTTCTCTTGGATGTCCAACAACAACACTGTGAAGTTCTTTGACGGCATGGATGATGATGGAAGTGAGTTGAATTTGCAAAAATTTATGTTTTTGTTGGATAGCTTTGTGCTATTTGGTTCTTTATTTGAATTCCCCAATTATTGGATTCATAATTATGAACGGGGAATGTTGTTTCAGATCCTCGAAACAATGGGGAATTCACTGAGTACCGTCAAAATGGAAGAAAGCGAGAAGTGGAGAAAGAAAATACTATTAAGCAGAACCAACAATATTCAAATGAGGCAAATGTGCTTCCCAAGGGAAACAAGAATGAACAAGTGAAGAAACGAGAAGTTGTGAAGCCAAATAAGCCCTCAAACACTCACTATGGGCCTGGCAGACCTCCCAAAGTTAGTATGGGTCAAAAGGTCAACAGTGAAACAAAGATCGAGCAAAAAACAGATAAGGTTGCCATTCAAAAGAGGCAACACGCTGGTCAGCAAAATGTAGGTGCTAGTAACTAATAACTAATTACTTGTAGCTAGGAGCTAATTACTGGTTTTGTACCTTCAATATGTAGTTTTATTCTTGATCTGATTTCTGTTCTTGATCTACTAGAAATTCAAGGGTTCAGATGAAGTTGCAGTCCAAGTGAAACTCGAAGCCACAAAAAGGAAACTCCAAGAGCGTTATCAACAAGCTGAGAACGGTATGTCTTACTGACCAAGGTTATGATAATGGTGGTTTGAGGTTTTCTCCAAGGGCGTTTTTCATTTATTCTGTTCAAGTTTCAATCTGACTAATGTATTCCTACATAATCCTTCTTTGGCTCAACAGCCAAGAGACAAAGGACAGTACAGGTTATGGAGTTGCATGATCTCCCCAAGCAAGGGCTTGCCCGTAGGAATCCACATGGGAGACCTGGAAACCAAAATCGGCATTGGGCTCATGGACGGAGATAAGTCACTTGTGCAACGGAGACTGATATTTTTGAAGGTTCTGCCATTTTCAATTCAGTGGACGGGGGCAAACTCTCCGGCATGTCATGTCTTGACTCATTTTTGTGTCAAAACTGAGAAATTTATTCACCATTCTTGGCGGGGAGGGGATGTTTCAGATTCAGAAGCAAGAAACTATTGAAACTTGCCGTAAACTCAGTACAGTGAGGTTTATAGAGGCCCTTTAATTCATATTCGGAGGCGGATTATAACTTATGCAGTCTCCTTTTTACTTGGTTCTGAGCCATCCATAGAGAAGTTTGATTTTCGCTACTCATTTAACCGACTACCCTTGAACATATTCTTTTTCTCCCACAGTCCAAGACTTACGTAGCTCGAGTTATATAAAGTTGCTTACTTTCCTGTTATAACGAACATCTGTAAGCACCTTCATATTAACAATAAGATTACTTTCATGTGTCCTTACTTTTAGGTCTGCATTGCTATTATATTAGATTTACGGATGAAGTGATCGTTCGAAAGTTTCATTGCTTGTCACACAAGCATTCAATTCATTCACCTGATTGATCTGCAAGGGTAAAATGATGGGCTGTTATTTGTTTGTTCTATTTCTTTATCCTTGAAACTTTTTTATTCGTTTTGACATATTTTGTGGATTCACTTTGTGTTTAAATTCCGTTTTCTTTGTGTGGAAAACTAATGAAGAAGATAGAGAAACCAAAAACATGGTCCAAGTGGCAAATTAATTAGTTAATCATGTGTTTGAGGCAATGTTTTAAAAGGCGAAGGCGTTTTATGAATAATCTCTCCTAGAAGAAAGCCTTGTGGCATGGAGCGAAGTCTCAAGAAACCTAAAATTTATTATATATAGTTATATTTATAAAGTATAATACTTTGTAATTCAACTATAATTGTATCTAAATCAAATATAATAATTATATTATATTATTCACTCTTTAATATAGATGAGCTTGAAAACTGTGTCGTATTGTTGTAATTATTTATTTTATTGTAAGCAAATATAGGGAATTTTGAGAAATAAGGCTGAGTGGGCACATTTATAAAGAATTTTAAGGGAAATAACGCTTAATGGGTACAATATAGGGAACTTCAAGAGAAATAAGGCTCAGTGGGCCACATGGAATGCAGTTGGGCACCACACCACCTATTTCTTAATCAAAATGCTAGGTGGTGAAATCTAAATGGGCAACAATTAAATGGGAGTTGGAGAGAGAAACTCAGTTTCTTTCTTTCTTCTTCGTTGAAACCAAGAATGGCAAAGCTTTTTGCGTTCTCTTCTCATGGATTTTGAAAACGAACCTGGATTTTGAAAAGAAAAAGGCCAAAAAGGCCAAAAAAAAAAAAAAGAGCCCCTTCCTAGATACGCCCTGACAAAGTTTAGGAAAGTTTTTCACCAACTCCCAGAGCAGTTGGTTTATAAGGTTTCATTAGCCGCATTTTATTTTTAGAAATTGATATACTCGACTGCTCATTTTTCATCGCCTCGTATATTGTTGTTATTTTTTAGCATAGAGACAATCAATTATTACTCAATTGTAGCATCACCATATATTGCAAACCCTGGATTTCCAAGTAATACGAGCTTTTCTAGCCCATTGACATGATCATTGCTCATATCATGTCAATGGTTAGGATAAAACCTGTTAATTTTCAAATTATGTTGTATATTCATTCATGAGGAACCATTACAGGATGTACAAGATACATATATAGCAAGAGAACGTCATCACACACGATGACTCTTCCCTAAACCACGCCCCTTAACATCAAGCTTATCTAAACCCTAAAAGTGATGGCTCCTTGAATTAATGAGCTGACTAAATGTAATTGTGTTCTACAAGTAAATAGAAACACTGAACACAAGAAGCGATGACATGGGATGGGAAGCCTAGAAACCAAGCAATGATAATCTGAATGTCTAGTGGACTAGTACACGATAGTTGACCAAACTCTAAATATCCAAAAACCCTAATTACCTAGTGTGTTTAAGTGAACACCTTCCAACACTCCCCCTCAAGCTGGGTCCAGAAGATTGATGGGACCAAGCTTGGAAAGAAGTCTTTTGAAATGATTTGTGGCCAAGGGTTTGGTTAAGATGTCTACCAATTGATCACAACTTCTGATATAGTGAGTTTGAAGCGCTTGGGACTGAACTTAAGCACGAACATATAATGACAATCTACTTCGCTATGTTTTGTTCTTTCATGGAACACTCAATTTAATGCAATATGCATTGTTGTGATGTGATATATAATAGCACACAAATATCTTTTTGACAATTGTAGTATGGATAAGTAGGGATCGTTCTAGACCGGGGATTAGGAGGGATTGATAATCTACTCAAATTAGACTCAATTACACTAAACTAGACTCAAAAACAGAAAACTAGACTAATGACTCAAAACAAACTAGAATGACTCAAAACAGCACAAAACAAGCAAATTGACTCAAAACAGAAACTAAGGGTGATTTTGGACGAATTCTAACTTAACTTTGACTCAAAACACTAAAAGAAACAAAATTAAATAGGGTCTAACTAAGTAAACACAAAATATTTGTTTTGACGAATTTAAACTTAACAAACAAACTTGCAGAAACTAAGTAAATTGATATGAATTTGGGTGAATAGATGGGTGATATGCTAGCTAGAGGGTTCTTCTCCAACACATGACACATATGCATACGAATCGATTTCCAATTATTATTCCAATAAACCATGAATGACAATGCCCCAAGTCAATTGTGAACTGCACAACTTAACCATCAGATTTCCCTAATTTCATTAAATTGGACTCAACAACGCAATCAAATTATTCTTATCAAATTCCCTATATGAACAACATGATAGAGATACATATCAAAGATCATTAAGTTCTATGGAAATCATAAGCATTGACATGACATTCGTAACTATGAAAAATATGATACTCCTGCCAAGAATTCACTTAACATGATCGTGACTAGCGACCTTCACTACTTGCAAATATAAATTCATAACGATTAGGTGAGAATCCCTTATATTTTAGCATCAAATTCATGCACGCAAACTAAGTATGTATCCTTAATCAACATACAAGAATAAGTTATCAATCAAGCAATTAAGTATATCACATTCATGTCTTACGAAGCAATAATTGGATGAAATCAATTCATATCACATATATGTTCATGGCTTTGAATTCTCCTCTAGCCAAAATGAATTTAGCTCCTCATGTTCGCACTTAAACAAAGAAAACTTAAATTAAACATTGAAAACAAAAGATAGAATACACATAAGAACATTCCAACAATCCAAAACTTGAATGGTAGGCACGGCTCCAAGGGTCTTCTCTCATTTCTTCTTGAAAAGTTGCGGCACAAGGTGTTTGTGTATCAAAATTGGCTGGTGCGGAATTGTGTATGATGGATGGCTCAATGGTCTCCTTTGTGCAGCAGAAACATATGAAAATAAAGGGAAAAGGCAAGGCATTAATTACTTAATTTTGGGAAAGATTTGCTCTCCAAATCCTCAAGGAAAAAGGGTAAATAAATGTCAGAATCCAAGAGGAAAAGGGAAAAGGATATGCAGCAAGATCCTAGAGAGAAAGGGAAAGGCTTGCACGGCAAAGGAAAGGGTTTCTAGGATAGGTGCGGCAACCCTTTAGGAATAGGATTAGGCCTTCTAGAATCATATATTTAAGTGTCCTAAATTAATTAGGGACCCCCTTAACATCTGGAACTTAGGTAGTGAAGGATTAGGATTAACTAAGACAAAATAAGGTAACTTGGCTCTTATTTCCTTCTTTCTTTGTTGAGCTCCAAATCTTCTTTGCCTTGAATTAATTCTTCCATCTCTTTAGGATATTCTTAACCCTTTTTGAACTTCAATTTCGTCCATCCACCTTGCTCCATGCATGTGCTATCCATTCCAAGCCCAAAACTGCTATAAAATACTCATTTTCTTGCCACTTTAGCCAATTGAACCTACAAACACACAAAAATAGCTTAAATCACTATAATAAATAGAAACTAACTCACTAAATGCAAGGAATTAAACTAACGAAGTCGCATAAATATGCTCCTATCATGCTGCCTAATTATCACAGTAAGGGGACACATGATGACTTGTAAAGAACCCTAAATCACTCAAGAGACCTTTAAGCCATATTAACTCACATGTTGAAGCTATTACTCGGTACTAAGCTTCAACGATGGACCTTACAATTAAAGGTTTCTTTTTTACTCTTCAATATCACTATATTTCCTTAAACAAATGTGCAATATCTAGTAATGAATTTACGATCAATTGTATTCCCTGCTCATTCAACAACACAGTACCCTATCACTTAAGTACTTGCATTTTTTCCTAATAATAATTCTATGTCCAGCTGAACCCTTAAGGTATCGCAATATTCTTTTGACAAGATTGAAGTGCTCAAGTGTGGGAGAATAAATGAGTTGCCTGGCTATGCTAACAATAAAGGTTATATCAGGTCTAGTGATAGTAAGATTAACTTACCAACCAACCTTTGATAGTAACCAATGTTAAGGAATGGCTTGCCTTCCAACGTTGTTGTTAAGAGAAGTATTGGCAGGTAGAGTATCACTCATGACATATTCTTTGAGAAGATCCAAGACATACTTTCTTTGGTTTAGTAACAACTCTTTATTGAATGTTGTCATTTCTATCCCAGAAAGTATTTCAGCATTCCAAGGTCATTGATTGCAAATTTTCATTGAAGTGAATGTTTGAGATTGAAGATCTTTTCAGCACTGTCTCCAGTGATGATGAGACCATCCACACAAAAGAGTACTACCAGCTTACTAACAATTAATGTTCGAACAAACATGGATGAATCTACATTGCTCATTTTGAAACCAGACTCTTTAAGGACTAAGCTTAGCTTAGTGTACTAAGCTCTTAGGGATTGTTTTAGTCCATAGATAGACTTGTGTAGTTTACAAATCAAATTAGACTTGTGACTTGGTGGCAATTTCATATAAACCTTCTCTTGAGATTATCATGCAGAAATGCATTCTTCACATCCATTTGATACATGAACAATGCACTGTTCATCTTTGCAATTGGTAAAAAAGTTTCTTAGTAGTCTATTACATACGTTTGGGTGAAACCTCGAGCAACCAACCGAGCCTTGTGTCTTTCTATAAATCCATTCGAGTGAAACTTAACCTTGTAGATCCATTTGCTTCTAACTTCTTTCCTTTTGGAAGTTTGACAATGCTCCAAGTTTGGTGTTTGGCAAGAGCCTGAGCTCTTCCTTCATGGTTTATTTCCACATATCATGGGAGTTAGCTTTTTGGAAGTTGTGAGGCTCATTTTGACTACACATGGTACTCATGAAGGCAACATGAGATGGTGTGACATTTTGATATGACAAGCATTTAGAGATTGGATGTTTTGTAGTGTAAGTGACATAATCTTGAAGCCTTGAGGCAGGTTATCTAACATGAGTGGGATTTTGCTTGATTGTTGTGGTGAAATAGCATTTTTTATGTCATCATGTTCATCATTTTGAGTTTGAGGCAATTCATCACTCCTGGAAACCTCATCGTTACTTTTAGTAGATGATCACTTTCAACATGGGGAACAACTTGTATTACTTATGCTTTAAGTAATTGTTCTGCATTCCTGAGCAAAGGAAACAATTTAAGGAGAAACTCCCCCTGATTTGAAGCATCAGACTCATGAAACTTTACATCATTTGACACAACTAACCTTATCAATTCAAGGTTGCAACCCTTGTAAGTTTTTTGAAATGATGAATAACCAAGGAAAATGCACTTGCTAGCCCTAAGTCCAATCTATCCTTGTGATGAAACTAAACATGGAAAAAACATGGCAACTATATACCAGGAGGTGATCCAACTTAAATTTTCTTCCTTTAAAAACCTCTGTTGGTGACTTAAAAATCAAGACTTTATTAGGTAGCCTTAAGGTAGGTTGCAGTCAAGACACCTTGAGACCAAAATCTTTGGGAACATTCATTTGTATCATTAAGGCTCTAGTTTTTTCAAGTAAATCACGATGTTACCTCTCAGTTGTCCCACTTTGTTGTGGTGTGCCCACACAGCTTGTTTGATGCATGATTCAATAAGTGCTTGAGTATTGCATCATGCTATGGTGTTGAGTGCATAAAGTTATACTTTTACGCCCTCTTTTACTTAGGTTTTTTTACTTCAAATCTCTATGCATGACAAAGTATTTTGTTGTTTGTATTGTATTTCAAGATGAAAGGGCTTGAAGAAATCATCTTATTTTGAATATCTTAAGTGCCTAGAATGGACATTTTGAACCCCAACTCGCCCAAGACCAAACCATAGCCCACAAATGGCCCAAGATCCACCAGAAAATGCCCTTACAGAATAGCCAACTTGCAAGCTTTGCCACAAAATGCTCATAACGAATTAGAAAATGTGCCATATATGGTTGGAAAACCCTGGAAGTCTTCTTTCTGATGGTTTTACAGATTGTGATTCAAAGGAGCTGTTCAATTACAAATTTTAATAACAACTAGTTTTCAGTTACTCATATACTAAAGGCTGATTGTAATGAGCTATAAATGGCTAGAATCAGTTTTCTGTCTCAGTTGTTTCAAGCACATATTTTCAAGCTTAGCTACGTTGTTTGTGTTTGCTTTCTATTGAGAATGATAAGGATGACTGCCATATCTTATTTCATTCATTAGCAACATGTGGTTAGGTTCAGAACTAATCATGTAAACTGATTCCAAGAAAATCTAGGATAAATGCCATGTTCTAGGGTTCATGTGATGTTCATAATCCTCTTCGTTCTTAATGAGTTTCTAGGTGCTAAATCTGAGTATATGCCATGCTAGGTTGCACCTACAAATATAAGTTTTAATGTATATGCCATGCATCTCACATGCAAAGAAAGTGAGGATTCATACAATCTAGTTATATGCTATGCTAGATATGTGAACATCTTAGTTGTGCATTTGAAATGGATAAGTTAAAAGATCATCTCATTGATTTATGAATGTTTAGGGGAAGATAGATTTATGTCCTAAAAACGTTTCTAACCTATTTCATGTTTTAGGTTTATTTTTAGATAGTTCTAATTTTACCCTTTTCTTTATGTCTTTATTTCTTTTCCAAAATTACTTAAACCCCCCAATTTTAAATCATAAGAGTCAAAGGTTTTACTAAGTTGTTTATCAGTCCATGTGGTTCGACACCCTTACTTGTGCCACTATACTATCCTTATATTTGCACTCGAAGGGAACTTCAACATATGGTATATATATTCAGTGTCGTTAACCTTAATGGTTTTATTTTGGAGTCAAAAGTGGTTGTTAACAAGGTTGTGAAACTCTTTACACACTTGAATGACTTCACTCTTAAACTTCATGAGGTATCACCAAGTAACCCTTGAAAAATCATCAACAAAAGTTACAAAAGTAGTTATGTCATCAAATGATTCAAAAAATGGTCCCCATGCATCCGAGTGCAAAAGTTCAAACACTTTGCTAGTTCTAAAGGAGGATGAACAACAAGGAAGTCTAGCAAACTTAGACATGTGACAAGTGTCAAATTGAATAAACTCCCTACAAACATTTGGAAACAAACGTGACAAGATTGGTTATGATGGATGTGCTAGTCTTTGATGCCATAAGTGGGTATCTTGTGCTAGACTTGACTTGACTTGGAATCCTTTGGGAAGTTGAAAATCCTTTGCTAGGTAATAGAGTTCATCTAAATGAAAATCTCCACCAATCTTCTTCTTGGTGACATAATCTTGAAAAATGATATTGTGAGGAGAGAAAATGGCTAAACAATTTAGGGCATTTGTGAGTTTTCCCACAGAGAGAAGTTGAATAGGAAATGAGGGCACATATAAGGCGCTTGACTCAATCTTATTCGAGACTAGATTAATCTTTCCTTTTCCTAACACCTTAGCACCCTTGCTATTTGCAATAGACACATGGGAATGTTTGGAGAATTTTTCAAAATTATGAAGTTTAGAATATTGATTTGTCATGTGGTCTATGGTACCAGAATTCATGAAATATAAATCATGCAATTTATTCAAATTTAGGGTAGTTTGGAGAGCATTGATGATACTTTCCTAATAGTGCCTTTGAAATTTCCTTCACTTGAGTTGGAAGCTCCATCGCCATTATTTTTCCTTTGAATGTACGCAATAAATTCATTGATGAGTGTAGTTGGATTTGAAGTAAATTGCAGCAGTGAATTTGAAACCTCTGGTGGGAAGATGTAGCATCATATTCTCGTATCCTGAGTGTTGTGGCTTCTTTTAGACACCCTTATCATACTTCATGAACTTTGGTTTCAACTCTAGATGAAGGATCTAATAACAATCATTCACATGTCCAGTAACATTACAGTGTTGACATTTTAAATGAGGATTCTTACCCTCGTACTTTTTGTCATTGGATAAATAGGCTCTTGCTTTTGACACATTTGCCTTAATGCCTATATTCATGACTTGTCTTCTCACTTCTTGTCGTTGTTGATTGCACGCACTTGTAAAATAGGGGAGCTCTGGGTTCATGAGAATGTGAATGCGAAGATCCTTATATTCAGAACCTGAGCTAGACAAAAGTTGAAAGATCTTGTCTTCCTTAACCCTTTATAGCAACATTGAAGCTTCAGTGTTATGGGGTTGATACACTTCGAGTTCATTCCACATACCTTTCATGCTTCCAAGTAGCTAGACAAATGGTTTCCCATCAGGTTTCAAGTTTGAAATGTCTCTCTTTAGTTGGAAAACACAAGCAACATTGTTTTGGTTGCCATACATCTCTTTGATTGCAGCCCACAGTTGAGATAATGATTCTTAGATCTTTGCTAGCTTTCTCTCCACGGAATTAATGAGCCAAGACATGACCAGTTGATCTTTGCTGAGCCATGCTTCATAAGTTGGAGATGTAATCTCAAGGACTTCAACATTTCCATTGATGAAGCTCAGTTTTGATCTTCCACTTGGGGCAAGTGAAACAACCCTTGACCATGGCAAGTAGTTAAAAAAACCCACCTTAGATTGATTGGAGAATAGACATAAGAACTTTTAGCCTCAAACCCAAATGGATTATCTTCAGCAATTCTTGAGGAACTGAAGATGAATACACACTAGTAATGCAGAGACAGGTTATTCTTCTTGCTATGATACCATGTTGATTTTCAAATTTATGTTGTATATTCATTCATAAGGAACCATTACAGCATGTATAAGATATAAATAAAGCAATAGGAGATCATCACACACGATGACTTTTCCCTAAATCATGCCTTTTAACATCAGGCTTAATCTAAACCCTAAAAGTGACGGCTCCTTGAATTAAGGAGCTAACTAAATGTAATTGTGTTCTACAAGTAAACAGAACACACTAAACACAAGAAAGGTTGACAGGTGATGGGCAGCCTAGAAACCAAGCAATCATCGTTTGAATGTCCAAGCATCTTCCATTAAAGCCCCTCCCCCACTAGTAACGTCTACAGAAACTTAGGCCACATTCACTTAGTGGGATAAGACTTTGTTATTGTTGTCGTAATATACGCTTTACTTGCATTTTAGACCTGATTGCAAAGTCTCCCTTCGTGTCTACCAACGAAAGTGTTCCTCAAAAGGGTTATTCAGATAGGTTCTTAGTAATCCAATCATTATTCTTAGAAAGATCGACAGTGAGCTTAAAAAGCTTAACAGGGACCTTATGCGTTCATATATATAATTGAAAATTTTATTACATGAAGTAATTAAAAACACATTGGATATGGTACATATGAATGCAATTGATTCCCGTTAATTATACAAAGAGCACACAGACCTCACAGTCTCATTCCCTGCTTATATCACTCTGTCGCGAATGCTTAACTATGCAAGAATAGCGAGGAGTTGATAAAGATCCAGGCGACCCATTTCCGTTCACGTACTTGTGTCCGTAACCGTCCTCCCTCAACCGACATAAATACAATCAGTTGCCGCGGTCGTGTCGGTCGACCGTGGCGCATGACAGAGTAAAGTTGAGAGCAGCCACATCTCACACTCACAGCATCCGTCTTAAGAGTCATACAAACAGGGAAACAAAATACAGAAACACAAGAAGCAAGGCAGTCGTAGGTTGCATAGGAATCTCAGCCAACCCAATCCACAACAAGCAACGATTCAATTCACACTCCTCGTACACTCGTAGCCCACATACACACGAAAAGGCACCAAAACCCACAAAGAATCTGTGTGTTTTAGGCTGTCAAGGCTAATGTCCGACTTGGTGGCTCGCACCGGCCGCCACCAGCAGCGCTACGAGGCCGGCCACCGCCTCGTCGCCGGGTATGTATCTCTTCTCTTTATATCTCCTGACATATTTGTCAATTTTGTGAATATGGCTGCTCTTATATGCTCTCATTTATGTTTTATTGACTTGTATAAGTTAAATGCTTCAATTGGCAGCTTCATGATATTCGAGTTGTATAATTTGTTAGATGCATATGCTTTCTAGCCTTGGAAATAAGTCAAATTTGCTGATTTTCCCTACATTTTGGTCAAATTTGTTACCTATCAAACCAAATTTCACAACGGTGAGAGAGTGTGTGAAGCTGGGTTGTGGCTTAAATGAAGCTTTTCTGTTGCTCCTGGAAGTTATGCTGCTTGTTTTTAGGTTTCCTGAAATTTGAAATCTTCTTATTCGTTTACTTTTTTCGTTGTCAAGTTCTTATAAGTGAAGAAAAAGGGCACTCTTCCGAATTTAGGACAGGGGTCATGTAGATTTTTGACAAAATTCAACGACACTGGATCATTTTGATAAACTTTTTATTCGGCTCCATTGAGAGAACAACTTGACTTTTTGTTTTTGTTTGATTGAAGATATATAAGGAAGTGGGAAACTCCCAAATTCATGCCACAATTATAGTGTCATTCTTTTAGTAGCGGTATCCTCACTTGCTGGGCATCGGTGAACCCATTCTGTAGTTTTCGTAATTGTTACTGCAGATATCCATATTCATTCCTCGTCCTGGTTCCAGGGGATGCCGCAATAGAGATCTAGTTACAACATTATTTGCAAAAATGAGATCAAGTATGAAACAAATACGTTAGGCAGTCACAAATAGTGCAAAATTGGCTTGAAAAATGCAAAATATAATATGGACTTGATCAGGATGAAATGTTTTTTTTTTATTTTTATTTTTTTTAATAATGATTTGAATTCAGCAGCCTTAGTTTTAAATATACCAATGCAAGCAATGTTACTCATGTGACTGATCTTCCACAAAAAATTATCCTCTATAAACCTTACATCTTGTTGTCAGGTTTTTGCTGTCACTGTCTGTAAATAATTTGTTCAACACTACTCAAGTTAACTTAACTCAAATAAGCATAAAACAACTGACTTATTGGGTCAGTTATATCGTTCTTTTTCGTTCTATTGGCTCATTGGAATTTAAATATAAAGCAAAACAAAAAATCATCGGATTAATTATTATAATAAAATCTTGACATTTGTTGCTAACAAGTAGTTATTTGTGCATCAGCGTATTCCATAAATGTTCTACATCAGACTCTGCTACTATAAGAGATGACAAACTTATGTATCTGATCATTTTTTTTTTTTTAATAATATTTTACCCTGCCAAGCATATTATCACAAGTTTCATCGAGAGGGCATATATTTATTTTATTTCTGCATCTAATTTCAGTTGTGTACAGGTGTATTCCTTTCAAATATAGAAATACTGGAGAAAATAGTGATGGCGCATATGAGAAGGTTGTTGAGGTACTAATGATCAGCACAACAAGGGGACCTGGGCTTGTGTTTCCAAAGGTAGAATTTATTCCTTTTCATGTTTCTCATGTTCCTTCTTTTGTAAATACATTTTTCATGTTAATTCTTTTATAAGTAGGATTTGCATAAACATATTAATAACTCAAGAGGTGTCATTTTTTTTCTCATTTATACGGGTGTGCGTGCGTTTGTTATTTATGTGTTTTAAGAAATTTCTGAAAGTGGGTTTGAAATTGTTTTAATGGTCACTTTTGTATTGCCACTAAAGGCATTGAATTTCTTTCAAAGGAAGATTTCGTGAAAACTAGCTAGCGGAGAAGTATTACAACTTTGACGTAAATTTAACTGCTTATCTCAAAATTATTGTTAGCTCTTGAAATAACTTGTAAGTACACCTTAATTTTATCTGACATACACTTCGAGTTCTTTGAAGGAATATCTGACTTTTGCAAAGTCTTTCTATTATACAGATTCCAAACGATGCCTATCCTCTGCAAGCATGCAATCTTACTTTCGAGCTACTTTGCCCCATAAGGACTTATCTTCTACCTGCTGTTACCCTTTAATCTTGGAAAAGTTCCATTTAACCATGATCTAAAAAGAATCTCCCTTTCTCACCTACATAACCATTTATTATGCAACTTCTTGTAAAAATACAATGGCCAAAATGCATCCTTCTGTTCTTCTCCCAGTCGTAAGCCTTGGGGCTCATGATTTTATTATTTGCTGTTCTGCACGAAATCAGTTTTCTTATGTTTAACAATCTTCTAATGCTGCAGTGCACTTGTTATGTTCTTTTAAATTTTGTCACTGACATTACTAATGTATTTGAAGCCTGAAATCTGGATATCACTTTTGATACATCAGTGGTAATACTTGAATCAGAAATCATTTATATATGTCATACTTGTGTATGTGACTGTTCTTTATTAAATCATAGGGTGGATGGGAAAATGATGAAACCGTTCAGGAAGCAGCAATACGTGAAGCTGTGGAAGAGGCTGGAGTACAAGGGGATATAATGGTGAGAATTAACTGCTTGTTTTTCATATATGCTTGGTAAAGTTCCTCCTTGTGGATATTTGTTTGTTGGATGGTGAATAGTCTATGCATCTGAGTTAACGCTAGCATTGGTAGTGAAGGGCTAGTTTGGGATTGCTATGTTTTTTTACTTTCAAAATTGCTTCTGTTGTGCTGTGAGAATAAACAACTGTGAACAAAAAAGGAAGTGTTTGGTAAACAATAGAGGTAATAGTGCTTTTAGCAAAAAAAGAGGCGAGGTTAGGATTGTCAATAGGAAAGTTTCATTGATTGGTAATGTTCACCCACCTCCTATAAAAAGTGCTTTTTAAGAAGTATGGGTAGAGTTGCTACTGCTTTTTGCTGTTTTACACCCATGATTTTGAAAAAAGACACTTTTTTTCATTTACTGAACACAATTTTAGCCCCAATTTTTTTTTCTAAAAGCTGCTTTTGAAAAATACCATGGATATTTTTGCTATTAGTTTGTGATGTGCATTCACTTTCTTAATCAACGCTTAAATAATAATCTAATCATCAACAATCACACTATTTGTGGTTGACAAAATTTGGTCTAAATAGTTGGTCTTCCTAGCATTACCCGAAAGGAAATGTGAGGAGTTATGGTATACATTGCAATACGACCAGGTAATCAATGAAGAAATGATCATGGATAGAATTATGTGCTCGATGCAGGAGCCAAGTTCAAACTTTAATAAATTAGAGTCTTTCTAGTTTCTTATAACAAATCCAACATGAGAAATGCTAAGGAGACTCTCTCATAGTGTTGACTCTCCATGGACTCTCCACCACCTCACAGTTTTGGCGCAATATTTCGCATTCAACATTATTGTCACTTATATGAATGTTAAACAACAAAGACTTATCAGAAGTATACCATTACTGCACAGAGAGAGACTTATGAATCATTTAAGTTATTAACTGCGTGAAATTATTTACAAAGATCAGTTTAGGTTTTTAAGATGATTTGAGAGGCCCGTTCTCCTAAACCGCATTGGTCCAATAAAATTGTGGTCATCCACTGTTCGAACTTAATCCAACATGGCGGAGGAAATACAAATGATGGCCTACCGTTGGATTAAGGTTGAATGGTGGTTGACCAAAATTTCATTGGGCCATGGGGTCCAGGAGAACGGGATTGAATGATTTGATATATGAAACAACAGGGAATATTTTTGGTCATCAACCTCAAGCGATGGTGATGCTCACCACCCTATTTATCATCGTTGGATGAGTTTAAATTTCAAAATTTGTGAAGTGAATATGCACAAATCTTGAAATTTAAACTCATCCAATGGTAATAAATAGGGTGGTGAGCAAAAATGCAGCCAAAACAAGAGAGGTACAGAGTCCAAGTTTTTAAATTCCTACATTTATAAGGGATTCTAATCCATACATAAAAAGGAGAAAATATTTTAACAAAAGTTTAAGGTTCATTGTGAGAATTGCAATGACCATGTAAAGATAAATATAAGGATCTTCGTGAAATGTTGAGAAATTATATAAATACATGCAGAGTCAGAAACCCAATTGTGGCTGTTATACAAAGAGTAGCGAAGAGTTGGAATGGATATAATTGAAACTGAAATAAAGAAGTTATAGATAAATTCCTTATTTCTAGAGGGTTGGGAAGAAAAAGATTGAGTTAGTAAATGGAATACGGGCTTCTTGATTTGCTCAAGTTTCATTGGAGGCTCCGTTGTAAAATTCAGATCCAGTAGCTAGATTTGAATTCCCTTCCTCTTCTTGCCCAAAGTGGAGTGGTGAAGTCCAGTCTTGAGTATCACTTCCTGCTTTTCTGTTCATTGAAAGCATTATTCTGGAGTTCTTCATGCATCAATTTCTCGTAAGTATCGGCAACACATTGTGCGGGATAAGATCTATGCCAAATAATTTTCTTCTTTCTGTATATGGATATAGCAAAAAGATTATGTGATATTGATTGCCATCCGTTTCCAAGTCCAAAACTGCGTCTGGAATTCGTATAATTATTGCCTGTTCTGGAATTCGTATAATTATTGCCTGCTGAGAAAACCTTATGCCTTATAGTTAGAGAATTACTTTTTCATGACAGCAGTTAACTTTCAACCTTACCTATTTGTGCGTTTCAGGATTGTTTGGGGCACTATTTTTTTAAGAGCAAGACCCTGCAAGATGAACTTAGTCCCGAGGGATTGAGCAAAGCTGCCATGTTTCCTTTGCTTGTGAAGGAAGAGCTCGAGTTTTGGCCAGAACAAAACAATCGTCGGCGAAGTTGGCATTCCATCCCTGAAGCTACAGAACTTTGCCGGCATCAATGGATGAAAGCGGCCCTTGAAGAAGGCTTCTCAAGTTGGTTTGCGGAACAGATGATAAGCAATCAAAGAAAGAGAACCACTTAATTTCACCTGATTCATCTGCAGACCAGGAATAATTACCAGACTGGAACTGATTTCAGCGCATAATTAGCCAAGATTTGAACTAATTAGCCAAGATGGTTCTATCAAACGCTATAAAGCTCACTTGGCAGCATAGGAAAAATCCAAGAGTAACGACTATAATCATCCGAAAATAAGACATAATAACGAAAACCGGAGGTTGACGAAATAGACGACTTCCAAACATCGGAATGAATTAAATAAAACAGAAATAGAGCAATAATTTTATTTGAATGAAAACAAAGTTTGTGCGACTTAGAAAGCGCACAGGCTTACAAAACTGTTTATTTAAAGTAGACATAGAACCTAAAGATAATTTAGACAAAACTTTGAAGGATGGAAGACCAAGACGAGAGTGCCACAAGAAGGAGGAGACTGCATGGAATGCAAATGGACGAGACAGAGACACGGCATAAAGATGATCCTTATAGCGGCCTTGAAACAATGGAGGACTAGTGTAAAAGTCAGAAATAACTTGACTAAAAGGATGAGTAGTAACAACCACGGAATTGTCTTTAGTAAACTGAGAAACAAACAAAAGATTTTTCCTAATAGAGGGAACATGTAAGACATTATTTATTTGGAATTGATGAGAACCCAAGTGAAAGGGAAGAGAGTCGATGTGAGCAATAGGAAGTGAAGCCTCGTTACCAACAAGAACATATGCGTTACCAAGATATGGAGAGATGTCTTGAAAAGCAACCTCGTTATTAGTCATGTGGTGAGTGACTCCTGTATCAAAGTACCAAGTAGGATCATGAGTTATGCCAAGTGGAAAAGCATGACAGCCCACAAAGGGAGATGGAGGGCAATGAATGTAAGCAAGAATATGATAACCTGGAGTGTTGCATAAAATTACACCAAAATCAATGAGGGGCACCGAGAACACCTTGTTGTTGATTAGGATGAAAAGCTCATTGATTTGATTGTCAACCACCACGACCATCGCAGCCACAAGGGTGTTGGTTGGAAGGACCACAACATGGAGGAGGCCTGTTGTTATTTCTTCTGCGCTGGGCCTGCTATGCAGGTTAGGAAAAGGGATGCGATGCTCGGCCTTGGGCCTGGTACGTAACAGGTTGCTGCTACAGTGGGAAAACCTGATGTGGTAGTAGCTGTTGTAGATTCTGAGGCAGGCCAATATGTTGATTGTGGGCCACAGCTGGTTATGGAAATTAGGCCAGAGGTTGTGGTTGGGCCTGCACAGGAGCCAATCCACTTGGAGTGGCAGCAAACATAACATAGACAGCAGGGTCAACATGGGTTTGGAACTCAAATTGCAAGAAATGAGATCAAAGGTTGAGGAATTCTGGCAAGAGAAGAGAATTAATTATGAGGGTCAAAACATCAAGTAGTCAGGACTAATGCCTTTGAGAACAAAACTCACCAAATTAGTATTAGAGATAGGTTGATTAATAGTAGCAAGAGAGTCAGCAATAAACTTAGCTTGTTGAAAATATTCCGAGATGGAACGGGAGCCCTTTGTAAGTGCCAGGAGTTGAAAACGATTGGTGGCATTGGCAAGGGAAGCATAAGAAAAGTGTGCATAAAGGCACTCCCAAAACGCCTGAAGTGGTTTTGCCAATACTGAGTGACAAAATAGGTTCGGAAAGAGTATAAGTCAAATAGCTAATGACCGGTTGAATTATAACTCGTTTAAGTAAATCAAATCAATAGGCTTTTCATCCTAACCAACAACAAGGTGTTCTCGGTGCTTGAGTAAACTACCTTGAGAAGACCGATTTCTACCCGCTACGTTGGGGCATGAGACAAGGGAGTGGGGTGTGTTAAGGTTTCCCTTTTTTAGCCAAACCTTTTCCTTTTTCCACACCTAAGTCGTCCCCTCTAAACATTTTCTTCATCATTGTCGTGCTTATTCCCTGTAATTCACCAATGGCCACTCAACCCTCTTCATCATTGAAATTGGTACCAGCTGGAATACCCTACAATAAAAACTTAGAAGCAACTATACTAACTAGCCAAATGTACTAGTCAACTGAGTATAGATTGTTAGAATCCCACAAGCATATAAATCAAACAAATTTAAAAGGTTAAAACATAACAAAGTGAAGTTCAGTTAAGTTTAAGTCTTAGTACTTGAGTTAAGTTCACTTGATTAATAAAGTGTCAATACTAGCAAACTCTATAATATTTAATTCCAACAAAGTTATAAACAAGGCTTTGTAAAGTAATGAACACAAGGAAGTTTTTGGTCGGAAAAACCCACCTTTGGTTAAAAACCAGGGACTTTCCACTAAGTCTAATCCACTAGTGTAAACAAAGGTTCATACAAAGATCCACACAAAGTTCAATTTTTGGAACCCTATCTAAGGAGCAGCTTTACCCTTGTGCAACTCTGCCTTACACGAGACGGACTCCTTCGGTCTTCACGAAGTAGCAGCTCCTCCTAAGCTCATCACCTTGTGGCACTAGGATCAACATGATCAATGATATGATATGATTTTATGATATGCACAACATATTTGGATCTAACTAACTAGTTAGGTTCTTCAGTCAAACAGTTGAAGAAGAACCTAACATGAATCCGAGAGATTGATCTATGAAGGATATGAAAAATTTAGGTTTAGACCAAAAACTTAATGCAAAACCATTAAAACAATGCAACCCTAATATGCAATGATTGGGTGTTTGTGCATGAGATGGTTGTGTGGCTAGGGTTTCGATTTAGAAGCGTAAGAGGTAGCTCTAGGCTAAATGCATTCTTTTTTCTAAAAATCTAAAAATCCTAACCAATGAACAAATGAATCCTTGAGAACCCTTTTAATGGGAGAGATGAATATTTCAGACAAGGGGAATAAGGAGACACGTGTCACAAGCTAAAGAGACCTTTCCAGATCAAGGGTGAGAGATCCACACATAAGAAAGGGTGTCAGTTGGCCTATGTGGGCTTTCTTAATTTGCATGCCTAGACAGCTGGACAACAGACAAAATTTCTAACTAGACAACCGCACTAAACAAAAGGAATCTAGAAAAATAAGTTTGATATGCAAATGCAAATGTATGATTCAAACCTTTTGTAGTGTAGAAGGCTGATGTTTTGACAAGTTCAATCCCAGTAGAAATCCATATCAGCATTGTACCCTAACTCTAAATTATGAGCATGTGTGGTATGTTGAGTGCATAATTAAAGTTATATTTATATGCCCTCTTTTACTTAGGTTTTTGACTTAAAATCTCTATGCATCATAAGGTATTTTGTTGTTTGTATTGTATTTCAGGATGAAAGTAAGGGCTTGAAGAAATCATCTTATTTTGAATATTGTAACAAGTGGCCCAAGATCCGCCATAAAAGGCCCTTGCAGAATTGCCAACTTGCGAGCTTTGCCCCGAAGTGCTTAAAACGAATTAGAAAATGGGCCATATATAGTTAGAAAGCCCTGGACGTCTTCTTTGTGATGGTCTTTACAGCTTGTGATTTGGAGGTTTCGACAAGAAGTTATAACAGAATAAATAGGAGCTACTTAGTTACAAATTCTGATAACAGCTAGTTTTCAGTTACTCCAATACTAAAAGTTGGTTGTTATGAGCTATAAATGAAAGTCAATTCAAGGATGTAAATGTGTTAGATGTTAGATAAGTTCTAAGCCTTTTAATAAGAGATGAATACTCAACAGAAGGAGGAGAATCTAGAGAAAAAGAGCAGGAGTCTTCAGCCTTGAGCAATTTCTAGGTTCTAGCTTTTCTGACTTTTTATGGATACTTAGGGCTGCTTTGAAGCCCTAGACATGATTGAATTAATGTTATGATGCAATTTTAGTTTATCAATTTCATTCGCAAGCTAGAATCAGTTTTCTGTTTCAATCATTTCAAGCATATATTTTCCAGCTTAACTACCTTGTTTATGTTTGCTTTCTATTGAGAATGATAAGGATGACTGCCATATCTTCTTTCATTCATTAGCAACAAGTGGTTAGGTTCAAAACTAATCATGTAAATTGATTCCATGAAGTTCTAGGATAAATGTCATGTTCTAGGGTTCATGTGATGTTCATAATCCTCTTCATTCTTAATGAGTTTCTAGGTGCTAAATTTGAGTATATGCCATGCTAAGTTGCACCTACAAATATAAGTTTTATGTATATGTCATGCATCTAACATGCAAAGTAAGAGATGATTCATACAATCTAGTTATATGCCATGCTAGATATGTGAACATCTTAGTTGTGCATTTGAAAGAGATAAGCTAAAAGATCATCACTGATTCAGGAATATTTAGAGGAAGACTTGTGTTCATTTGAAATCAGATTTATGTCCTAAAAACGTTTCTAACCTATTACATGTCTTAGGTTTGTTTTTAGATACTTCTAATTTATCCCTTTTCTTTCTGTCTTTATTTCTTTTCCAAAATTACTCAAACCCCCCATTTTAAGTCATAGAAGTCTTCAACTAATGCTAATTTGTAAGAGTTAAAGGTTTTACTAAGTTGCTTCTCAGTCTTTGTGGTTCAACACCTTTACTTGTGCCGCTATACTATCTTTATATTTACACTCGAAAGGAACTTCAACAGTAGCATTTACAAATTTTGACAAGGGAAGCCAAACAAGAAACCCAGTACTTAACATTCATCTGCCACCTCTGGACCCTCTCTTTCTGGTCCTAACGTTGCTCACTTTCTTAAACTTACTGATTCCAACTACCTTATCTGGATTAGTTAGATGAAGCCATTTCTTTTAGGTTATAATTCATTAGCTTTGTGGATGGTATAATTCAGGCTCATTCTGTTACTCTTCTTGTTGCTAACAAGGCACTAGTTTAAGCCAATCTGGCTTTTGCTACATGGTTTCAAACTAATCAACTGGTTGTCAGTTATTTGACTTCCACACTATATGAACCTATTTCATCTTTCACTATTGCCAAAAGCTCATCTTAAGCGATTTTGGAGTGTTTTCATGAGCATTTTTCTTAGGCTTCTCTTGCCAATGCCACCAACCTTCGGCTTCAGCTTATGTCACTTATGAAGGGTTTTAATTCCTTCTCGGACTATCTTCAACAGGGTAAGTTTATCTCTGACTCTCTTGCTGCTATTAATTAACATGTCTCTAATACTGATTTGGTGAGTTTTGTTCTCAAAGACCTTGGCCTTGATTACTCGATGTTTGTGATCACCATAATTCATTCTCTTACCTTGCTCGAATTCCTTGATCTTTGGTCCCAACTTTTACAATTTGAGAATCAAACTCGTGTGGAACCCATGACTCAGGCCATGCTTGCTGTTGTGCCTCCCCAAGCTGCTCAAAGTGGCTTCAGCCCAGGCCCAGCAAGCTTTGCCTCCCCAAACGCAGCAACTTGTCCATCCACTCATCTCTTATCAGCATCAGCAGGTCGTGCCCCATACGTTTCCTTAACAACAATTGTAGCTGCATGCTGCATAATAAACCCAAGGCCTTAAACAACTTCCTCAACACCCTCAGCACTGTAAGAATCATCAGCCCCGATGTGGCTTTAATGGCAATAAAAATTAGCCTTGTGGATAAGGCAAAGGTAGACGTGGTGGTTTTTGCCGCAGTGGCTGCAGTGGTTAGCAGCCCAACCAATGGGGTTTTAATCCTCCTCCTTAACAAAGTATTCTAGGTGTTCCCCCTAGTTTTTAGTGTAACTTTTGTAACTCGCAAGGCTATCACGTTTCTACATGCCCGCACCGTCTTGTTTCTCCTTTTGCGGGTTATCACGCATTTTCACCTAGTGTTGCTAATGTTGCTGCTTGGTACGTTGATACCAATGCCACTCACCACATGACCCACAATTGAGCTGCTTTCGATGACCCCACTCTTTATCATGGTAAAAAATATGTTCTTGTTGGTAACGGGGCTTCTCTCCCTATCACTCAAACTGGTTCTCTCCCTCTTACTTTCTTGTTAGTTTAAATTAAATCATGTTCTTCATGTTTCTTCTCTTAAGAAAAATCTTCTTTCTGCCTCTTAATTTACTAAACATAATTTTGTTCTGTTACTATTCATCCTTTTGGTCAAGTAATTTTTGACTTTTACACTGGTTCTCCATTATTTCAAGGTCTTTGTAAGGGTCATCTTTATCCTGTATCTCCATCCCATTCGTCCCCCTTTCATGCCGCTACCTATTCCTTGTAGTACTCTCGTCTTGGTCATCCATCTTCCAATGTTTTATCTAAATTGTCTTTAGGTTCTATGTCTCAATTAAATAAGGGGTTTTGTAAATCCTGTGCACTTTCTAAGTCGCACAAATTATCTTTTACATCTATTAAAGTTAGGGAACTGTCATTGGCACTCCAAAAATCTCATTATACACTCTTCACAAGTGTATTTTTTTTTTCTAATTATAAAATGTTTGGAGTGCCAAATGAGATTTTTAGAGTGCTAATAATAATTCCCTACAGTTATTGCTTTGTTTCCGTTTTACTTAATTCACTTTGATGTCTGGATGTCTTCTACTCTGTCTAATTTCGGTTTTTTCTATTATGTTTTATTTAAGGATGATTACAATTGTTATTCTTGGATTTTTCCTATACGGGCCAAATCCAAAGTTTTCTTACACTTTGAATCACTTTACAACATGGTGAATAATATCTTTAATTCATCTGTTAAGTTTCTCCAAACAAATGGTGATACGGAATATTTTATTCATTCGTTTAAAACCTTCTGTCACAGCCATGGAATGGTCCATCGTGTCTCATGTCCCCACACAAATATATTATTCATTCATTTAAAACCTTATTTTCATCGTGGTACGACTCATCTTATCTTATTAGTTTAAGTGGACGATATTATTTTAACTGGGAATAATTATATGGCTCTTCAGCATTTTATAGATCTTTTAGGAGATGAATTTGAGATTAAGGGTCTTGGTACTCCTTACTATGTGGGTATTGAAGCTCATCATACGACAGTTGGTTTTCATCTATCTCAAACCAAGCATGTTCTTGACTTAATGATAGGGACACATATGACTGATTGTAAGCCGTGTAGCACGTTTATTGTTTCTCGTGCCCAGCTATTCAATCATGATGGCACACCCATGTCCAATCCCACTGAATTCCGTCATCTGTTAAGTTCTCTTTAGTATCTCACCTTGACTTGTTCGAATATTGCCTATGTTATGAATCATGTCTCTTAGTTCATGTCTCGTCCTACTCAGACTCATTTTATTGCTGCTAAATGCATTCTCAAGGGGAACTCTTAACCATGGGATTTCCTTTCATCGCTTTTTTGATCCTCCTTTTTTTCGTCGTTATTTGGATGCTGATTGGGCTGGCTATCCAAACACTCGTCGTTCTACTTAGGGTTTTCTTATTTTTCATGGGCCTAATTTAGTTTCTTTGAGCTCAACCAAGCAACCGACTGTCTCTCGGTTTAGCGTGGAATTTGATACATAGTTTTGGCTCATGCTTATGCCGAATTTATTTGGCTTTCTTATGTGTTTTGTGAGCTTCAATTTCCAGTTCCTTCCCCCACCTTTTTATATTGTAATAATTTGAGTGCCACATACATGGCTACAAACCCGGTGTTTCATGCTCAAACAAAGCATATTGAGCTTGACTATCATTTTGTTCATGAACGCGTCAAGCAAGGATCTCATAAAGTTCAGTTCATCCCTTCGATTGATCAACCAGCTGATGTTCTCACCAAAAGCCTTTCCAAACCATGCCTTGAAGTTTATGTTCCAAACTTGTCACTTCGAGACCGCCAAATTTGCGGGGGGCTATTAGTGTAGGATGATTATTATGGGCTAGGTTTTATAACTCCTATGGGCCTAGGTTAGCTTGTACTCCAAGTCAATTAACTTGTATATATTTGTATTCTTGTGAATCAATGAAATTAAGGAATTATAATTCTTCATGGTATCATAGCAGGTTGTCCTACGTGTGAAGCCCAATACCCACACGCGCTACACATCATCCTGTTTGTGTTGTCCATGTTTTAGGCCTAAATATTCGTCACACGTGAAGGGGCGTGTTAAGAATAAAACCCACATTGATAAGAGGATGGGCCTTGCATATGTTTATAAGCAAGTTAGGCTATTCTCCATATTGTCAATTGATTTTATGGTGAAACCTCAACTTTCTTCATACAGTTTACTTCTAGATTTCACAAGCTAGTAAACCCTAAATTAAATGTGATAACTTTTTAAGTTCTATTTTCTAGACTAATTAGATTTGAAATTTTTTTGGAACATTATAGACAAGAAGTATAATTTCACAATTACAAATGCAATAGAGAGACAATACAAAATAAACCATCAGCCACATAAAATACATCCAATTGAAAGATAATGCTCATTTATTAGGGCATAATTAACCTTCTTGTTGATTAAATAAATTAGTTGAATTTTGTTTTAATTAAATATATGGGTAAATTACACAAAACTACCTCAACTATGTGTCGAACTACAATCTCATACCTCATGTTTAAAACATGACAATGTCATACCTCAACTTATGATTTTGTTGTAATGTCATACATCTGTTAACTTTTCTATTAATTTTTCTGTTAAATGCTGACGTGGCATGAGCAGGGCCCATTATTTTGATAATTAGAATAAAATTTTAATTAATTAATAATAAATTATTTGTTATTTATTTAACAATTAAAAATTAATCAAAACAAACAAACATTTCTCTTCCTTTTTTTCCCCAGAAATCGTGTTTTCTCCCTAGCGCCCCTTCATCCTCCTCCGCCCCCTTCTTCCTCCTCCGTCCTCTTCAACCTCCTCTTTAAACACAGGTTTCGGATCTTTTCTGGCCCGCTTCGACTGACCTAGAGAACGGCCATATTTTCCCTCAAACTCTCCCTTCTCTCCCAATGCTCACCATCTTTTTTTCCCTATGTTCACAAAGACGCCAAGCCCCAGAGAAAGGCCATCACCAGACCACCACCACAACCGTGTCACTCTCTCTTCTTTTCTCCCTCAACGCTCAACTCCTCAGTTTCTCTAACCTCTCATCTTCTCTGTACAGCAACATAGATGGAAACCCTAAACCACCTCACAGTTTTCAGATGAAAATTAGTCAATTCCTAGTCAGATTGGACGAGACTTGGACCACGGATCACTTCCCCTTCATCCTGAGGTTTGGATTCGAGCATGGGAGACTTGAATCTACCTCGATTTCTCGAGAAACCAAAAGCCTAGTTTTGGGTTGACAACCTCAGGCCGTTCTCAAGCCATTATCCAGCCACGACTTGGTGTAAAAAGGGTATATTTCTACTCTTTGATTTGTGATCTTCCTTTTGAGATAAATTTCGTGTGTTTTGGTAGAGATTTTAGGATGAACGGAGCAGAAATTTTTTCGGCTGGCTGGTGCCCGTTTTCTAGGGCGCGTTGGGAGAGAATGGAGAGTTTGAAGGAGAGAGATTCGGATGAGGGGGCCCAAAAATTATTTGTTTATAATGAATATTAATTGTTATATAAATAAAAATTAATTAATTAATAATTAATTAATTTTTTATTCTAATTAGCAAAATAGTAGGTCCACCTCATGCCACGTCAGCATTTAACAGAAAAATTAACAGAAAAGTTAACAGAGGTATGACATTGCAACGAAATATAAGTTGAGGTATGACATTGTCATGTTTTAAACATGAGGTATGAGCTTGTAGTTCGACTCATAGTTGAGGTAGTTTTGTGTAATTTTCCCTAAATATATCAATCTTCGTCACTTAGTATTATAGTATAGTGATATTCATCTTCATTTATAAATGAGAGGTTTTAAGTTCGTTTCTTGTCATAGACGAATTTGAAATACATTATTATTAACGGATTGTAAGACTTAATCCACATCTCAACTTCTTTAGCGTAAAGAATACCATTTGTTCAAAAAAAAAAAAAAAAAAAAATCCAGTTGTCCTTTTTGCTGTTTAGAGGTATACGCATCGCTGTGCTCGTCGGTGCATCATTATACTAGGTCAGTTTCTCTCCTCATGCTTTTGATTAATTGTGGACGACAATAAACATCGGCTCAGCCAGCCAAAAGCAGAAAATGAACAAATATGCAAAGGACAACTACTGTAAACTCATATATATTTAGCACATATTTTAATATTTAGAAAAATGATAAATACACACTACTATTAGTCTCATACACGCTCTTAATTAAAGTTTGATTATACTGTTTTGATTTATTTAATTTGATAGTCAGGAACTAAAAAACAAAAAGTGCTAAGAAGCTAAAAAAATTGAAAATAATCTCCCAAAGATCGTATGAGAGAACTATTAGTTAACAGGGATAGTTAACCAGTTAAGTAAAAGTAACACACAAGAATTAACAGAGTTGACTTTGTTTACAAGCTTATTTATCAATTCATAATTTAAAAATAAACGAAGAATCTTGCTCAAAATTACATTCGCATACTAATTGTTGGCTTAAGTTTAAGCACAGTACACATAATCAACATTAATTAATTAAAAATAGTAGTTAATAATTAAGAGGAAGATCCATACATGACAGTGGAAGGCAACAAACCCCCTAAGTTGTCAACCATTTCAGGCACAAAAAGATCATCATACAGCTCAATCTCGTGTTGATTTTTGCTGTCATTTGAGTTTGAACTCCCGGCTGCCTGCTCTTGGTAACTAGTAGGACTGGAAGCAACCTCTAGATCTAATGCATAATCTTGAAGATGTTCATGATGATGATGATGATTCTGCACTGTCGAATCCGGAAGCGCCTCACCGATGAAACTGCTGTTCGGAGGCGAAGAGTACACGGCCGAAAACCTAGCGGGGTCGTCCGGGAACGTGGAGTCTTGGCCGGTGAGCTCCTGAACCAAAGCCCTGAACTGTGAGGCACTCGTACTCACCTTCATTGGGTTGGAGATGTACACAACTTTGATACCGCCTTGCTTTTTCTTGCTACTGTAACTACTTTTGGTAGTCTTTCTATTTTTGGCTTTGTTAGTTTTACTACTTTGTTGGTTAGGGTTAGGGTTAGGGTTATTCATTGCTGGTAGTGGATAAAAGAACTTGAGGAGCTCCAAGGGGTATGTTAATTGGTTAATTTTCTTGCACTTTCCCGGAAAAAAGAGTGTTTGGGAATTGGGAAAGATGAAGAGAGAAAATGATGTGGGAAAAAAAGAATACACCAAGAAGTTGTTTTGATGCATAAATCCGAAACTAAACAAGAAATCATATGGGTCCAAAACTGGTGCTAATCCCACTCGCTAAATGCGCGAGTGTGATATAGTTTCAGAATATAGATCGCACATTTGAAGCGAGTGTTTTAGAACACGTTACGATGCGCGTGGAGTGGTGCTTGGCTTTTAGTATTGCCAATAATTCTAACACGTGGAATCATACAAATCCAGGTTTGATGTCCTGACGTCATCAGCTACGAGAAGGATCACGTCATATGAGTTAAAGGTTGTACTCAGCTGGCTTAGCCGAGTTGGCTCGAGGTAGTGGTGCAGCCTACTGAACCGTTCAAACTGGCCGAGCCGGCGCGAAATCATCCTTTGTGGTCTGATTTTTACAATAAAAATGTAGAGTATTTTGAAAAGAAAAATGTTAAGAAGATTATGTATTTTAATTATATTTTATAGAATATATGGTGTGATGGTTGATGATTTTTAAATTTTTTAAAGTTTTAAAGAAAGAAACTAATTATCAACTGCTAGATCATATGATTTACATTATATAATTCAAGTAGATAGTCTCTATAACATCATTTATTTGATTTATTTTGAATTTGTCAATTTGGAAACCATTTGATGAACTTTGTTTTCTTGGCAATTGGGATTTCCATATTATTTTTAATTAAGCTATTAAATATCTCTTTAAACCGTAATTTACTATTTAAATCATCTTTACAAACCTAATTATATATGTAAATTTATCTTTATGCTCATTTAAAAAAGAAACCCAAAATCAAAGTGTATGTTCTCTCCTTTAATGTTCTAACATTCCAACAGGTCCGTCATCCTTCCTTATAATTCTTCATTAATAAAAATTAAAATCAAAATTAATAAGAATTGGTGAGAAATAATTTATCATTCAGGGTTTAGGATTGCATGAAGCCATCCTTTATGTGATTACCATGCTATAAAAGGCTTGATTTTTTTAGGCTAAGTTCTATAAAGGAGTAGACGATTATGTTCGAAAAGCTTGATAACACCCTTTTGTCCTCTTTTTGATGCTTTTATGAGAAATTTGGGGCACAAGAAATTCATAGATGTGGAACGAGAAGATTGAGCAACCTAACATGGTCGATTCATACTTTAGTTAAAGGATTCAAAATTTCAAAGTCATAATTCATCCGTCAAAATGAGCTTGCTTTTTTCTATGAGGAAGTCTTAGGTTTTTAGCCAAGTAGAATGTTAGAGAAAGATTGCGTGATGATTAGGGTTTGATTATTGAGTGTGAGTTTATTGACAAATTTTAATTTTATTGTTAATTTTATTTTGTTCTTGATGATAATTATATAATAGAATAAAGGTAACAATTCATATTTAAATTTGGGTAAAGTACAAAAAACTACCTCAACTATTGGCGTCACGACACTTTCATACCTCATCTTTTAAAATTGACAATGTCATACCTCATCTTACGAATTTGTGTCAATGTCATACATTCCGTTAGCTTGGCCGTTTATTTTTCAGTTAAGTGCTGATGTATCTTAATCCGGGACCCATTTTTTATTAAAAAATTATTAAAAACTAAAAAAATCATTTAATATTTTTTAAATATTAAAATAATAAAAAAAAAAAGTTATTTGAGAAAAAAAAAAAAAAAAAAAAAACCAACATCACAACATTAGTCGTCCCCTTCCCCCCTTCTCTGTCTTCTCCCCATCTTCATCTTCTTCTCCCTTTCTGCAATTGCAACCCAGAAAAAAAGAAGAGAGAAAAAAAGAAAAAATCAATTTGTTTTCCCTGTTCCCCACCCCCGCTTCTCCCCGCACCCACTCTCCGCACCCACCCTTTGCACCCAACCTCAAACCCATTACCTGCAACCTCTCCTTCTTTTTATTATTTTAATATTTAAATAATATTAAATGATTTTTTTTGTTTTTAATAATATTTTATTAGTTTTTTTAATAAAAATGAGTCCTGGATCAAGCCACGTTATCATTTAACTGAAAAATAAACAGTCAAACTAACGGAAGGTATAACATTGACACAATTTCTAAAGATGAGGTATGACATTGTCAATTTTAAAAGATGAGGTATGAAAGTGTCGTGACACCAATAGTTGAGGTAATTTTTTGTACTTTACCCTTTAAATTTTAAGTTAGGTATAAAATGAAGTTATACATGCTTAAATAAAAATTCTCCTGAATGAACAAAGAAGGATGGATGAAATGATGGTGAAATGAATGTCAAATAATGTAAATATCATGAGACCAAACATGATAATTATAATCTAAATGATGTATATGTCACTTTCAGTTTTTATTTTCTTATATCCTTTATCATTTATTATCCCCCTCTCCTACCATTTTCATCTATTTTTCTCTATCCTCAATTTTTTATATATTCAACCACTATCTCTAACATAAGAAACAAAAATTAAAAACAAAAAATGAAATAGTTATTAAACCGACTATAGGCTACTATGAAGACGAAAACATAATGTTATTTGTGAAATTAAAACCAATTTTTTTACTATTCTTGCATTGGTGTCTTTTTTATTTTATTTTTTATTTAAATTCATGTAACCTTTTTTTAAACTCAACTTAAATTTTAAATGTTAATTGTCTTTTTTACCCAATTGCATAATTACCATCAAATACAATATGAAATTAATAATAAAACTAAAATTTATCAATAAACCCACACACTATAATTAAACCCTACCATCGCTCCTTGTTTATCCTTTATTCATTCCAGCTAAAACCTTAATAGCTCTTAGAGATTTAAAAAAAAAAAAAAAAAAAAAACAAGTTTTTCTATCGATGGATGGTGATTTTGAAATTTTAATTCTTTCAACTAAAGTATGACTCGATTTATGGAGATTTTTTATTCGTTTGATTTCAATTTTTTAGAGTTTAAATGATGAGTATTTGAGTTTCAATTTTTTTCGTCAATCTCAAGCTGCACATAGTTTGTTAAATTTTATGCAACAGCCATAGTGAAAAATATTAATAAATTGTTGCATACACCAAATTTCTGGGATACATATGAAACCCTTTCTATGAAAAGTAGAAGTACTAATAATTTGTTTGACATATTAGAAAACAAAGTTGTTGCCGGCCTAGTTTGTTCTCCCACATTGGTTGGGCGGTGGGCCTGTGCATGTTAGAGGAGTGCAGGTTAGATGAATTTCTTTCCTCAAATAAAATTAAATAATTGCAGCAGAAGCACACACACACAAATACTAAAACACAAACAAATAAAACACAGCAGCCATGGAAAATGCTATGGTGTTGTACGCAGCTCCAGGTGGAAATTTGAAACTTCACCAAAAAGATCAAAAAGATGCAGTGAAGCAATTGACAGAAAAATCCAAAGAATAATTTATAAAACAAAAAGCTATGTTTCCAAAGAGCCAAAAGCTAAGAGGAGACGATGAAATAAAAGCTCTGTTTCTAAAAAGCTCAAGGTGGGAGGGGGACAAATGACCTAGAATGCTTTATGACTTTCTAATTATTTTTTTTTTTAACAAACGATATTATCTACACTAAACAGGAAGGGGATTAGTTTTAGCCTCATAATAAACTACTAATAATGTGGTTCAAATTTACCTTTAATAAGAATCAAACCTAAAATCTCATTTACAAGTAAAGAGTAGTACCACTACCATAAGTGGCTTTCGAGTTTTTTTTTTTTTTTTTTTTTTTTTTTTTTTAACAAAGCTATTCAATTTGAGATTTTATTTTATAAATGGGTGTAAAAGTAACTTTACATTTTGAATTGGATTTAGGAGGGTAGCTTAGGTAATAAATTTTGATTTAACGAGATATTAATTCTTTAATTAAAAATTGACACACCCCGACCCTGAATGTCCACCTGGGCTCCAAATCGAGCTATGCTAGCCGACATCAGGAAGGTAACGAAGCCATAAAGTGTAAAGTACAGCAAAAGTAAGATGAGAATTATACCATTGAAGGTAATCTCCTAAACCAAGATTTGCCAAGAATCCTGGTCGACACGCAAACATTGCCACTAAAACATGCAGGGCGAAAAACAAGGGTGAAACAAGTATAGTTTTGTAAAAACCTATTCGAAAACATAATAACCCATCGTTGTAAAACAAGTATAGTTTCCAAAATATACATACTGCGTATAGTATGAAAATACTTACCGTAGCCTACAATATCTCAAGAACAATACGTCACAAAATTCATAAATAAGCATGTAACTTCTAGTGATCACAATATCTCGTAGAAATAAACATATCACATTGAGTGCTCTTCGACACATGCTGGCACACGAGTTCATGCAGAGGTATTCTGATATGAACAGGACTGGGTGTAATAATGATTTACGCTGTAGTACTATAATCATGTGAAAACTGGCGCTATGCACATCACACACGAGTCCTAATTGCCTATAGCAATCTAGGACAGAACTGGCACCTACAATGAATCCAAAGTGAGCGTACGGTGAGTGAACATACACGTGAAGCCTGGCCCTGGCCTGGGCAAGTAGTGACACCAATGTAGCACACGATGAATAGATAACGTAAATATAGTCATGCCCCAGTAATTTGATAATTCTAATCAATACAATGTTATTCATGATCGTAAATCCAATTAAGGCATCAATAATACATCGCATACCTGTGCATCCCATAAAACGTAGCATAATTTCATAAATTTTGTTAATACGCTAATTTTTATAAACATTAATCTAATCTAAGCGTAATATGGAAAATTATTTACCAAATATATAAATGGAAACTGAACAAATATATATACCATATAAAAGAAAAGACTCACTCATAGATACTTGTGAAGTCGTAGTCGTTTGAACAAGGAAAGCTGAAGTCTCCGCTAGTAATCGCACCTAAGCATAATATTTGGATCCATTAATAAAACTCAACTAAAACGATTAAAATAGGATGGTTTTCGAAAAAAATTTCAAAAAGGTCAACACAAGGACTATTCTAAGAATATTCCAAATCCATTTAGGAAATGGACCGGGCCGGATCCCGATTCGGATTTGGATTCGGATCGCGGATCTAGGCTTCTTCTTTTTCTTTTTTTTTCCTCTCGAGTCAGGTTAACCTGGTCCTAGTCATGGGCAGAAGAGAAGGTTAGAATAAATTCCGACTCCGATCAAGGTCAAAACTCAACCATTTTCAGCGTATAAATAGTCAAATTGAAGCTAGGGAGATAAGGAGTAAGATTATACCATCGTGGTCTTTCATCGTGGCCAAACTTGGCTGGAAAAAGGTCTGAAACTTGTGGACTTCGCCAAAATCTGGGAAATAGTTTCCCTAAGCTATTTTCTATCATAAAACCAGTCCAAAACACCATAATCGAACCACGAAGACAAAAGTATAAGATTTAGAGTATTCCCGAGGCTTACCAAGGCCGTGAACGGTGGAGGTTCGTCGGGAAAATCATGGTCTTATAGGGAAAATATGGAAATCGAGTTCTGGGGTTCGAGTTCGTAACCTTGGTTCTAGTTATGGGCTAGAACATTGATAACCTTCATCAACGTGGTGAGATTTGGTGGTGGCTTAAAGGTTTGGCTCGCCGGAGACAACGAGTGGTGGTGGTTCAAGGTAATTGCACCCTCTTGGTTCTTGCCGAGGAAGAAGGGAGAGAGAGTTGAGAGTTTGAGTGAGGTGAGGTGGCAGAAAATGAGAGGTCTAAAAGAATGCGGGGACACGAGATAGGTGGAGTGTGTTGGATTTATTCCGATGTAAATCAACCTTAAGTAGTCTACAAAATATAATAGGAATGTAATATTGAAGATTAATGTAGATATTGTGATTTGATTTCCTAAAGATATCAATCTTATATTAGGTGTCTTGTAATACAAGTAAGATTGATGGAGTCCTTGATTTTATGTGATTATGATACCTAACTGATAGGCTAAAAAAGTGGGATTTGGGATGCCTTTATGGACGGAACCTTAATACCTTAGCTAGTATAAATACTAAGATCCCTACAAACCGTAGATACACAACAAACGCTTCCCATAAAGTAGTTGTATCCGGCTAGGTGCTTCGTAGAAGACTTTGGTGTTGCCGCATCCTACATCATTCTGCTTGGTATCCATGGCTATTGCTTCACGATTAGGTCAAGCAACTCCTTGATTGTGTTTTAATTATATAACCACATAAAGTTTACAGAGTGGGGATCCCACGTGGGTGAGTTCCCACCAGACAGAAAAGAAGAAAAAAATTTCCCCTGAAAATATTCAAATAATCATGTCCTCGATAATCGCTATTTCGTAAAATCTTCATCGCAGCTCCGAATTAAGTTCAGCTTGCGCCCACACATTTGTATCATTGAGTATTACAAGGACGCATTAAAAGAGTGGGTACAACCCTTTGACTTCGATCTTGATTGTTATGTGCTTCAATATGTGGAGTTTAAAATTGGTACAAGCATATGGTATCCCTGGTTCTCACGTCTAAGCAGTGGCATTCCATTCTTGAGATCATATATATACATGTTAATAATTCCATAAAGTGCCTTCTTTGATTATACATATGTGAGTATTAGTCTACATGTTTATATCAATCTTCTTACATATACTTAGTGTAGGGAGTATAGTCAGAAAATCTGTGTGAAAATAAAGAGTATATCCAGTGAGGAATTGAGGGATTCTCTAAGGCATGTTACTACATTCAAAATGTTGTTTTAATTGATTAAATGCGAGCTAGTAAGTGGTGACTACGGTTAAGTGTATGCTCAAGAGTAAGGATAGCTAAAATCTATGTGAGTAGTGATTTTTAACATGTCATGTTGCATTGGAAATCCCTGAGGTAAATATTGGAAGGTCTAGGTTGTGTTTTGTTTGTTTTTTTTTGCTCGGGGACTAGCAAAAGCCAAGTGCAGGGGAATTTGATAGGAGCATATTTATACGACTTAGTTAGCTTGTTTTCTTGCATTTACATAGCTAGTTTCTACTTGTTAGAGTGTTTTAAGCCATTTTCATGTGTTTTCAAGTTCAATTGACAAAGTTGGCAAGAAAGTGCAATTTGGAGCATTTTAGAGCAGTTTTGGGCTTAGAATGGATTGCACATGCATAGAGCAAGGTGGATGGACAAATTTGAAGATCAAGAGAGGCTAGGAATGTGATTAACATCTGGAAGAATTAAATTGAAGACTTGGAAGATAAGGAATTAGCTACAAAGAAGGAACATTATCCAAATTTCCTTATCTTGTCCAAACCTTATCCAACCTTATCTTATCTTATCATATTCTAATCTTTTCCTACCTTATTTCCAGCTTCAAAGAGGACTCATTTTCACATTAAATCACCTAAATATCATGTTCTAGAAGCCCTATTTTCGTGCCTTAAGTTTATGCTACATGTAACCCTTCTAGAAGTTCTAGAATCTGCCACAAGGACCATTCTGAAGGAAAATTTGTGAAAAACAAGTTCATTTGAGCAACATCAACAACATGCAATTAACAATTAAAAGGCGAAATCATGTTTATATGCACTCAAAAACAAAACTTAACCCATGAACTTCAAAGCCTAGTAGATAGGTGAACCAAGACTCAACTCAAAACAAAGTGAGTTGAGAAATCAATACCTTTGTAGATTCCTCTTTGCATAAGCAAAGGCTAATCACCCAAAGAGAGGGCCTTCATTCCTTGCATCTTAGATCCATGGATTTGGATGGATGAAAAGGTTTCTCCAAGTTCCCAAAATTGAAAACCTCTAAGTCTCCACACCAAGGCATATTGTAGAAGAAATGAGTGACCTTGGAGGAGTTTGATTGCTAGATGATCCCTCCAAGGTGGCTGAAATTTTAGAGAGAAATGAGAGCTTGTGTTCTCATCCTTTCCCCAAAAATTACCCTTAATGAATTTTGGCTATAAAGTCATACTTATTCCTTAATTCATTTGAGTGGCAAACTTGTAAATAAGTCCAAAACCAATCCTTCTTTAACATGGGATTTATTGGGCTATTTGGGCCTTTGTGAATCATTATTCATTAAGTTGTCACACAACTTAAGTCAATGGACTTGACGTTCGAAGCCCATTGGGCCTTAAGGTCCAAAACTATCCCGAGGTCTTTTAACGAACTTATTCGTTTGATTAATAATCATATTAATTAATCATTGCCATAAATAATTAAACCATTTAATTATTCTTACTCATCTCCGTTGAATCTTCAATCTCTACCTTACACGGTGTACGATCCATTAGGTTCATTTTAGCGAGGCAGTGGGCGATTCAAACTCTTTCAAATCGATTGTGAATTGGAACTTACTTTCAATTCTCCCGTTAGTGATAATACACTTTTAGGGCTTCCACAAACCATGGTTGACGCCTAGCAGCATGTCATGGTTACCCAAGCTAATCAGAAGAGGTGGAGAACCTATTCAGTTTTAGGATTACAAATGCAATACGATCTTTCTCTAATACAATACTCTTGACCACATTGTTTGGTTTGATAGTTTATTCATGTCTACTATCCAATGTGAGTCTTGTGCTTATATGATTACCTTGAATGTGATTTGGAACACATTCCTAAATCTCATTCATACTTTGGCCAAAGATTCTTAATCATATCATAGAGTATTCTCCCTCAAACAGTTTGAAGGTTAGAGATCCCTTGTTGCGCATTCACTTGCCTCCATGGCTAAGTGGCTTAACCCCAACGATGTCGTGGACACCCTCCTGATGGAGTGACTTTGACATAATCAAAGATTAAGGACCTAACCACAAGACAACTGTGATGCCTCAGGTCAAAAGACTAATTTGCATTATCCCAACCATGAGTTCTCATGTGACATGAATATGAGAACTCTTCGTTGATCGTGTTCAGTGAACTCATTCTCTATTGAGCACCTACGTACTTGTCTTGATGTCACACACACCAATGACTCGAGACTAGTCACTCTCCCTGAGAGAAGACATAGCACGTATTGATCTTAACGGACTATCAATGCCCAATTGACAATCCTATGATCAGGAACGTTTAGGATGTGTCAACGAAAGAATGGTCTCATGAATCTAATTTCTTTAGATCGCATTCTTCCAATCACATATTCCTTGGACTTATCATTTAAGCATATAACATTTATATGAGACGGCTCAAACAATAATGTTTGCCCTTAATATTAAACTAGATTAGTTTAACATGTGAAATGTCCATAAAGTATCATCATATGATTGGTTTTAGGGCACATTTCCAACACATTCCTTGTCCTCCTTGGAATCTGATTGAAAGTGTCCTTGTTCGTTGATGATTTGGAGTCCTAATTCTTCTTCTTTTCAACCCAATTTCGTGCTTTCCCTTCACCCTATAAATACATGATGTCGCAACACTCATAAACCATGACCCTCTACCCCAAATTCACACCACACCATTCACCACACCTCAAGAGCCTAAATTCACACAAATCCCCATTGTGCGCAGCAAGGAAGGAAGGAGAAGCCACCTAGAGTGTTTCTAGGTGTATTCTATCTTTGTTTTTAATGTTTAAGTTTAATTATCTTTGTTTTGCGAACATGAGGAGCTAAACTTGTTTTAGCTAGAGGAGACTTTGAAACCATGATTATATTTGCAATATGAATTGATTACTTTCAGTTGTGATTTCATAAATCGTGAATACAATTTACTTAACTGTTTGATTAAGAACTTATTCTTGTGTGTTGATTAAGAGGGCCCGCTTAGTTTGCATGCATGAATTTGATGCTAGAATATAAGGGAGTTTCACCTAATCGTTATGAACTTATATTCATAAGTAGTGGAGGTTGCTAGTTACAATTGTGTTAAGTAAATTCTTGGCAGGAGTATCATGTTGTTCATAGTTACGAATGCCTTGTCAATGCTTATGATTTTCACAAAGCTTAATGATATTTGATTGTATCTCTATTATGCTGTTCATGTAGGGAACTATTGAAGAATAATTTGGTTGCCGATGCGTATTCCATCCAATTCAATGACTTAAGGAAAATCTAAGGGTTAATTAGTGCTGTTCACGGTTAATCTGGGGTGTTGAGGTTCATGGTTTATTGAAAAAACAACTAGAAATCAATTTGTATGTAAGTGTGTCATGTGTGGAGAATGACCCTCTAGCTAGTTTATCACCCATATTTTTCCCTAATTTCGTCCAAAGTTATTTAAGTCTTTAAATCTGTTTGTTTTTACTTTAATTTCGTCCAAAATCCAATCCCCCTTTACTTGGTTGTGTCTTTTAGTTAGAATTTGTCCAAACTTGTGTTTTTAAGTGTTTTGAGTCAAGTTAAAAGTAATTGTCGTCCAAATCATCCTTTAGTGTCTAGTTTAAGTCTATTTGATTATTTTGTGCTGTTTTTAGTCTTTTTAGTTTGTTTTGAGTTGTTAGAATCTAGTTTTCTGTTTTTTAGTCTAGTTTAGTATTTTAGAGTTTAATTTGAGTAAATTAGCATCCCTTCTAATCCCCGACCTGGAACGATCCCTACTTACACATACTACAATCATAGGATTTTAATTTGAGTGTTACAATATTTCACATCATTTTTCTTCTCTCTTCTCCTTCATTTTTCCAGAAACCATTTCAATTTCACATTAAAAAAATCCGGCTCTTTCTTTCCTCTTTCTACATTGCAATCGTGACTCGACCGTCTCCATCTTTGCGTGATAGGCTAAGCGAAGATCTTCGATCATAACTATTTTTTTTTTCCTTTTTCTCCCTCCTTGGGTTTAATGAGGTTTCATGTTAAATCTAACAAATTTCTTCTTTCTCCCTGCAATTTATTGCTTGGCTGTTCGGAAATTTTAATTTCTGGGAACATATCACATATTAAAAAAATTTATTCTTGGTTTATAGGTGTTTTTGGTTAGGTGAACAAAATAAGTTTGGAGAAATTGGGATGGAGGACGAGGGTAAAGATTGGATTTTTGGGTGTTTAATTTTATTGGATTGATTGATTTTTTGTTTGAGATCAACAACAAAGATGGCTGTGTTGAAAATCTAAGATGCAGGAGGCGACGGCGATGTGAAAGCTGAAATGCTGAGATGCAGAATGGGATGGATGAGAGAAAGATGTCACTATTTCTAAAACTAAACCATTAGATGGAACCTAATTATGAAACTGGACTATACACTATTTATAAAACTGAGCCAAGAATTAGACACTATTTATGAAACATGACCAATAACTAGGCACTATTTATGAAACCGGACCAAGGAAGAGACATTGTTTATGAAACTATACCAACTACTATACATTATTTATGAAACTGACCCAATAACTAAGCACTATTTATGAAACATGATAAAAAACTATGCACTATTTCTAAAAGTCGACCAAGAACTAAGCACTATTTATAAAACTGTACTAATAAATAGTGTAGTACAGTTTCATAAATAGCGTCTGTGATGGACCCATAGATCCCGCGTGTCAGTTTTTTTTTTAATTTTTTTTAAATTGTGTCATTTTTCATTAAAATTTAAGTTCTTTTGTCATTTTTATTAAAATTTAAGGGTTTTTCATTAATATTTAATTCTTTTTCATTAAATAAAGTTATAGCATGACTTTTGGTTAAAATAAAAGGAAAACTAATAAAAATGGCTTGAAAACTTTGAGTTTTAATGATAAGGACAAAATAAAGGGTAAATTGAATATTATCAAGATTGACTTTTTAGTGTAAAAATGTGGTTTTTCGTTAAAGTGAACAGTACGGAGAGCTTTTCGTTAAAGTTCTCTAAATAAACTTAGCACAAGCTCTTCTCATGAAAGTTCCCAAAATAATAAGTTGAAAGTAGAAAAATGTTACCTGGGTTCAAATAAAATTTCCTTTTTATGAACTTGCACCCAAATTCTATCGTTTGAAGTAAAACGAAAACTTAGGTGATTGAATAGGAGGGTTCATCGTATGTAATAACACATATTTAGGGCCAGTATTAAGGGACACATGCTTTTTTTAACACATTTTCTTAGAGCCCACTCGCTAACTTATTTCAATGATTCGAATCGTCTATATTTTAAATTATTGCTCTTAGATTATTCTTGCAAAAAATTAGGCAAATCTAAAATTATTAAGATATTCATTTATAGTGAAGAAAATAGACAGATACGACTCTTACAGAGAAACATGAAAATGAAAATCATTTAATCTACCAATCATATGATTTTCGGATTTGGCTAATATTAAGCAGAGATGATCTTTGAGGCAAATATTAAAAGATAAATAGTTAGGATTATTGAAATATATTTCAGAGCAGATTCTATTAAAATTTGTCAAAATATGTTCCTCAATCCCGACTATTTTTTCAATTTCAACAATACAAGTGGTCAATAGTCACATTAGTTGTCAATTTCTACAATACAAGTGGCAAAAATTAAAAGATAAATAGTTAGGATTATTGAACTGTCACAGTAGTTGTTAATAAGTAGGTACAACTTCTCCCTAGCTAATTTCATTCTCCATATTTTTCTTTGTAACTTGTATTGATCTTTCAATTCTGGCTCTGAAGCCAAGTGAATCTACACACAAACTAGCAAAGCCGCCGGTCTACAGAAAAAAGATATCATCTGCCGTATAGTGGAAGCAATTAATACTATGAAAGCATGGGGATAAGAAGAGTGAGGAGGGGGAGATCTACCAAAAAGAAAATATTATTGTGAAAAGACGTAGAGGAAAAAGACACTTCTTACGCGAGAAAGTCAAAACACATAAAATGAAGTTATTTGAGTTGCAAAATATTATAGCAGCATATCAAATATATAAGTAAGACGTTTGCCAATTGTGATGGTTTTTCATCAACAATGATGCTCAAAAGAGCTAGCTAATTAGGTTGCCTTTATTGTATGAAAAAGGCAACCTCGCCCTCAGTTGAAAGTAATTTTACACGCAGTTTATTTTTTGGAAGAATCTTATGCTTATATATACAATGTGATGAACTCGATTACTATAGTGATACGAGAAATTCAACTTCGGTTGAACTTGGATCACAAAATTTCTTGTGTTTTTGTGCTTTAATGCGATTTACAATTTAATCCCATAAGGACTCCCTCCTCTTCCTCCTCCAAGACCATCATTAAAGCTGTCGGTCAGAGCTTTTTAAAAAGCGATCTTCTGACGCGTTGCAAAAGCTTCAGCAACCTCATATTAGGTTGCCTCCATAGTAGATGGGGCAGATATTTATTACCTATATTAATGGTAAACTTCACAATGGGCTGACCATGATAATTTTATTCAAATTCATATTTGACGAGAACCAAATATAAGATCTATTCCGTATTACTAAGTGGCAAAATACATGTTTATGTTTTATTGAAGAAAAGTTAAGGGAAGGGGAGGCTACCACATTCCACGGGCAGGACATACAACAAGCCTATTTGAGAACATACAGAGGGAGTCTTAATCATTTTTTTTTTTGTTTTTTCAGATTGCCCACGAATAAAGATTGTCGACAGCAAGACTCAAATTTATGCTTTGATTCAACAAAAAGAACGACCCTTATGAACTCAACCGACTCTCATCAATGGTATTAACTAAGCGAGAACCAAAAATATTTTTTTGTAAACAAAGCTGTGAGGTCTAATGTGCTACCTACTTGGGTGAGTAGACAAAATTTACCATGGAGCAAAGTTTTGTTTAAATAGCTAATTAAGCAAAGTTTTTTATGGTACTTCGGAATATAGAATATTCTAATCAAATTAGTTATTAGATCTATGTTCAAAAATACAAAATCAGAATTTAACAATTAAAACTCGGAGAATATAAGATACTCTAGAGCACCGTATAATTTTGATATATGAATATGAATTGTAGAAAAGGTTAAAACCATGAGTTTGGGGAGTTTCCAATTTTGTACCTCTTCCAGTATAAAGCCAAACAAGTTCGAGTTTCCCTATCTTCAACTGCAGTTTCCTAGCCTACCACTTTGCTCGGCGTGCACCACTTGGTATTGGTGCATGGTCCTGAGTCCTGACTCATCCAGTAAGGATTTGGATTCCATCCGATTTCTTTTTGTGAAAATTCCTATAACTTTTATATCTTATTCATTAATTATACATCGTATGGTTAAAAATTATTTTAAATTTTTTATTTAAAGTTAAATACTAATAATTTCTAATCATATAATGTACGATGCATGAATAAAATGTAAAAGTCCTTAAAACCTTCACAAAAAAAATCCGAAAAGGATGTTCATCCATCCCATAATACATTCATTAACTACCAAGCGAGGGTACCATCACAGAAAGTGACCTCATAAATATTATCAGCCTCAAATAAAATTCAAATAGCTGTATACCTACTCTTGGAGATGTAGTTTTAAAAACATTTTCAAAATTTTAATTACTTTTTAATATTAATTTGCACACACGATAACGATGTGGCAATTACATGAATAATACTTGTGTATGCCACCTCATAGTCATATGATTTAATGAACTTTTTGACAGAATTAACAAAAATGAGAACATGCGAACACGAAAAAATCACTTCTAAAGTATTAAATGCCGAAGTTTGAGTTTTAAATAAAAAATAAGATTAAAATCGAATGTTAGCGAATATTGCAAAACATAAATCCTTTTTTTCATAGCACTGAAAAATTCGAACTATTTAGGGAGCTAGCAATTCAGTAAAACTTATGGAAGTTAGCAATTCTGAACCGTTTATCACATTTTTCATACCATATTTATAGTATCTTTCCAATAGAGATAAAACCCACAAACATATGTGAATCCTATTTGTATGAAAAAGATAATACAAATATGTTATGAAAAACGTGATAAGAGTTACATTTTTGAAAAGATAATCACTTTTAGGTGGCAGTGGCGCGATTGTCTTTACAAATTAACAATTTAAAGGGAACTGTTATTGGCACTCCAAAAATCTCATTTGGTACTCCAAACTTTCTATAATTAGAAATAAAAATACACTTATAGATGTAAATTGAGATTTTTGAAGTATGAAGAACAGTTCCCAATTTAAATTGCAATGTTTACATTGTCAACTTTCAGTGTGGCTGAGTTATTGATGGGGTCCTGTCATTATTCAGTCTTCGAATTGGCAATGTGGTTTTTTTTACCAAAACCAAAAGTTACTCTGACCAATGTCAGATAGACAATTTATAGCATTTGAAGTCATCTTTTATGTTTGAGTTTATATCACAAATCATTCTTGAAATTGATCCATACTATTAAAATAGTTTCTAAAATTGAAAATTTATCAATGTAATCCTTGAAAATAGGTGTCACAAATCAATGTGGTTCTTCCATCACAATTTTGTCAAAAATTATGTTATGTGCTAATGTAAGAGTTTTTATCACAAATGGTCCCTGAAATTAACCCACATGACCAAGATGGTCCCTGAAATTGAAAATTAATCAACGTTGTTCCTGAAAATATGTGTTGCAAATCAATGTGGTCATTCCATCAAAACTCTATCAAAAATTATGTTAAGTGCTGATGTGGATTTAATAATTATTAAAAAAGTCGTCAAAACACCTTTTTGCACAACGAGATGATCTCAAGCTAGAGTTTTCCATTCTCCGTGTCACCAAGATCATCAAAAGAACGCCCAACAAGCTCTCCAAGATTAGAGTTGTGAGGCTGTCAATCGCCCAAATGTTGACGATGGAGTCATAAAAGTCGTCACCAATACAAGCCGTCACCAAAGGTGGTCTCAATCCGAATCAAATTCGATGAAGGGCGTCGAAGAATGTAAAGATGAGTGTCTTGAGAATATTTTTTCAGAGAAGAGACGATGTAAGCTACCATAGATGGAGGTAAAGGAGTATGGTTTTGGATCGAAGGTGATTGGGGGACCGAGTTTCTGAGTTGACAACTTTTTAAATTAATTATTAAATTATCAGGCCTATTTCTTATTTATTTTTTATTTACTTAGACTTGTGGGTTCATTTATGTGCCATAACAGTACATAACAAACATTTTGACAAAATTACAACGGAATGATTGTTTTTATTTGAGACATTTATTTTAGGACTACATTGATTGCTTTTCAATCTATGGAACCATCTCGATGGTATGGATCAATTTCAAAGACCATTTGTGATATTTAAAAATAAAATAAAAAAAAGACTTGTGGGATCCATTTATGTGCCACATCAGCATATAACAAAAATTTTTGATAGCATTGTGACAGAAGAACTACATTAATTTGTGACACCTATTTTTAGGGACTACATTAATTGATTTTCAATTTCAAGGACTATCTTGATAGTGTGAGTCAATTTCAAGGATCATTGGTGATATAAACCCTTTATATTTATCAAATGGAGATCGAAAACCAATTTTACATCATACAAGAGTTTTTTTATTTTTATTTTTTGGACAAACGATATTATCTACGCTAAGGGAGAGGGGGTAGGCTAAGCCTCACAATGGGCTAGCAATAATGTGATTCAAATTCGCCTTTGACGAGAATTGAACCTAATACCTCATTTACAAGTGAAGAGAAATACTACTAGACTATAGTACTAAGTGGCACATCGTACAAGAGTTTGGTACGCATGGGAGAAAATTTCATAGACACACTACACATCTTATTTAATCCTGTCAACTATTTTCGTTTTATTAATTCAATTTAATGACCTTAAACAAAAAAGAATACATGAAAAAGGGTAGAATTTTCTTCCCTCTAAATTTCCCTCCTCTCTAGGCCCTTCATATTGAACAATCACGATTAAATCTTGTGTTGACATCGTTTTAAAGAGGGAAAGACATAGGAAAGTGAGGGAGGAGGAGAGAGGTGGGAAGAGAATCTTGCTCCCTGTCAAAAAGGAAATTTGGACCCCATATAGAATTATAGCCACTACTTTATATTTATGATAATTATAACCAAAACTTGATGTGAAAATACTAATATACCCTTAAATGAGGCTTTACAGGGAAAAAAAAAAGAGCAAAATTTGATGAGAACAATGTCGCTTTGATTCACAATGACTTTCCTTACTAGGAAGGTGGGAAGGATTGTCTTACTCAGATGCCAAAATTCTGATTGATGATTAATTAGCTGTATTTAACATGCCCTAATCCAAATCATGATTGAAGCAAAGCACATGTCCGTTAATGGTAAGCACAAGTTACACAACCAATAAAGAATGCTTGGAACGTATCAATATGTTTCAGTTGCTACACTACAGAATCAAGGGTCTCCATCTTCACAAACTCAATTTGCACACTCGAAAAATAAGGAGAAACAAGAAAAACGAAAATCTGTTTCGTTCGAAACACTCACAAGCTCAGAAAAAAGCTAAACTATTCATTACTCAGATGCCAAGGTTTTCCCATATTTCGAGGTGATTTTTTGAATTTTTTTTTTTATCACTTTCTTGTTGTAAGAATTCGGAATTCTGTGAGTTGAAGCGGTATGTCTGGTTGCAGCTGAGGAGCGGGGGCTCGAAGGAGAATGGAGAAGGTTTTGGAAGAGGCAGAGAGAAAGAGGAACGCTCCTGCGGAGATTGGCATTAATGGTGGAAATGGCGTTAAGGATGTCTATTTATTAAGCTCTGCTGCTCTGATATCCAAGATCAAAATCACACAACGTCAAATGGATATAGTACAGAAAGGAACACAATTTCACTTCTTTATGGGCGTTTCAGCGAAAACATAGAAATAAAGAATCAGGATCGAAAGAACCTAACTATCATACAGACAATCGAATTAGGATCCAATTCGAGATGGAAAGAGGACGACTTTGTTTCCTTTTCAGGAAGAAATAACATACCAGACAATATTTCTTGATATTTCTTCTGTTCTCTGGCCCCTCTCTATTTGTTCCCATCCAAATGGACTTAAACCAACCAATCAATCCAATGAATGAATTGAAGATATGAAGCTGTAAGACCAAACAATTCTGTGTAGCAGCTTTTTAAGCTCTAATCGACAATTAGAAGATCGTCACACTTAGTGAGTACTATGCAATCATAAATTTTCGGTAAGTAAGAAGTCATGTGCAACCATTCAATTTTTCGGGAACAAAAGCAATAAACCACATAAAAAGATGGGTGTAAGGTGCGCGACTCATGTACATAATGGTATATTCCTACAGAAAATGTAAACCCCTATCATAGATAGAAATAAGAATGAAAAGAAAACAAATCAGTGTGGAATCAAGTAGAGTAGAATTTCAGTAATACTTAGGGCCACTTCGATAACTATTTCGTGCTTAGGTTTTGGTTTTCACTTTTTGTGCTTGAGATACGGAAAAGTACGTGGAAAAACGGAGATGAAGAAGGGTGATGGAGAGAGGGGAAGAAATAAGGAAGAATGAATGAAAACAAAATCTTGAAAGTGAAACCAACTTAAAATATATTTTAGTTTTTAGTTTTCATGTTGTGTTCCTTTCCCTGAACATTTCTTCTACATCTCTCCCACCTTCCTTCATCCGTTCTTCTGTCATCCTTCATTTCCCCTACATATTTCCTCACTATCACGAAAACAAGAATTTAAAACCAACAAAAGAACGAAATGGTTATCGAAAGGAAACGGCATTGGAATTGAAAGCAGTGCAGGGTGCAGGGACACACACACACACATTTATGAACTGAAAGCAAACAATGAAACAAACCTGCGAGTGATGCAGGTGCTTAAATTAACCGCAGTGAAGGAGGGAACCGTGCATACATGAACTTGTGCTTACAACAAATTTTCTGCCATCATTTTCCCTCAAATTGAAAGCCAAGTTCCTGAAGACTTAATTTCCCTCGAAAGATATCCAAAAGTTGAGCCAAGCTTCCTTGATAGCGAGTCACAAACTTACTTATAAAGCAACTATCAATGGTAATCAACAATGATGATATGGAATACTTTTTCTTCAGCAAGCCCTTCACCAACAGGACTCTAATGACAGAACACCTTGGAATGATCCTCCGCTCCAGACTAAGTGATAGAAAGTCGGGATATCTGGCGAGATATGCAGGCTGCCAACCCATCTTGTGTACAAGAAAATCCATTTTACTTCTTATATTCTTCTCTGACAGACACATACAAGTGGGTTTTTTTCTAAAAGCCAACAGGATCTCCTCTTCAGTCCAGCCACAGCTCTTGTAAACCTCCAATTTGTGCACCCATGTCGATTTGGTGATTGTCGCAATCACGTGGAGTCCATTGACAAATGTTAACGTCTTAGGCGTGAATCCCATACCGACGACCTTCTCCACATCTTTGTTAAAGTCATCAGGTTTTTGACACACGACTCCGGGGTGACAGCTCAGTAATACAGAGATAGAGGGTTGCGGCACTTCAAGTGCTCTCAGAACTGAGAGATTTTGAGCAATATTACTTTGCACCCTATCACTCAAAACTCCCCACGAGCGTGTCATAAGGTTCACAACTTTTTCATCACTGAGGAGTTCTTTTTTGAAGAGATTAAAACCAGGAACTAGAGCATTCTTCAAGCTGGCAGTCAAGAAAATAGGATTCCCACAGATGGCGAGAGCAATGCTCGTGCCTGAAAGGCCTAGAGAACGCAAAAACTCAAGTTTCGGTGAAAGGATCTTCTCAGGGTCGGCTAAAAGCAGCCTTGGGACTTTACTAACAAGTTTGGAGATTTCGGAATCAGCGAATCCATGGTCTCTGAGAAGACCAAGGACAGAATCTGGTCTCTCTGTGGTTTCGAAGCTTACTTTCTTAGACAATGTAAGAGCCTTTTCTGCGGAAAATCCACATGAATTAACGAGATACGACACTGTAATAGAGCCTTCACATTCTTGTGCTTCATCTAATCCAGATTCTAACAACGGTTCTGATGATAATGATCTGCTAAAATGTGGTGGACTGAAAAGAAAAACAAACAACAACACCAAAAGGGTAATTCAGAATTCACACATTTCTGCAATTTAAGACGACGAATTCTAGGGTTTTACATTAGAAACCAAGCAATCAATTATTCAATCAAACAATCATAACCGCAGGAAGCAATGAAAAGCAAAAGCTGCGGTGGGAATTGAAACTTACTGGAGAGAAGCAGCATAGCGAAGCAACTGCCAAGCTCATACAAAATTTGAAGCTTCTGAAGCTGCAGCTGCAATTTTATTCATTCTTCAGTACTTCCCAACGACAGTCTCCTCACCGTTACTCCTACTACATCTTCATTAGGGTGTTTACGCAGGTCACCGCAGTCACTACACCGGTACACCCGGTACAAAACGCACCGTTTCGTCTTCTTTTGGTTCTTTTAAGGAGACTAAGGAGGAATTCACCTGGTTGTAATTATCATCAGCTGTCGTTATGTTACCCCGTTGTGTGGTAGTTTTACAATCAATGTCATTGTTATTATAAAATGATGACAAACAAATGTCAAATAAATTATCATTCATGCTAATTCTCCTTTTTTAAGTGAAATTTTTTAGCCACTTATTATTACGATCAAACGGTATTTTTCTTCAATTGTAAGTGAAAGATCTTAGGTTCGATTCTCGCTAATGGTGAATTTAAACCACATTATTGCTAACTCACTCCTCTCCTCCTGAGTGTAGATAATATTGTTTGTTCAAAACAAAAACAAAAAAAATTGAAAATTTTTAAATATACTATCAGCTCATGTACTTTCTCAATGTCGGATTTGGCTACGGTACAAGCATTAACTTAATGCATTCACCATACGATAATGAACTATTAATTTATTTGATACATTAGAATGACTAAATGGTCTCCGTTTCGAATTTGTAAGGATGATCTTGAAATAGAGATTAAGAAATAAAACAGTTCAACTACGAAATTTTTACACTGAAGATACGTTATTTGCAAGTAGAAGAATGAGCTCGTCGTCTAAGGTATGAAAGGATTATTAAAAAATAATGCTAATTCTTACAAGTTTCTTAAGAAATTCAACAATTCAATTCAATTCAATTAATTCTTACATGCTCATTCCGACTTGTTTCTTGCACCCCCAACCTCTCTTTGTTGTCTGTCCTTGTTGGCAGTGTTGCTCGTGGACTACCATGAGCTTCTTTCACTTGGTTGCAGGTTCTCAGGTATCTATAGCTGGGCTTGGAGTGAAGCTTGGAATTGGCTGCTGGTATCGATGAGGCGGGCTTTGTTTGGGGAGTGAATTTGGCTTAATCGACATGCACGGCTGTTGTTTTGGTGGTTGCAGCGGTGTTTATGGCGAAAGACGCAGCAACTCGGGTTGTTTCTTTGTTTTCTTTGTTTTGGTCTCAACTTTTGGTTGGGCCTCTGTTGTTTGTTTGTGTTTTTTGTTGTTGGGCCTCTGTGTTGTAATGTTTGTTGTTGGTAATGCATGTTACCTTTGCTCCAATAAAAAAAAGAAGCAAACTAAATTTACCCAAAAGACGGCAAAGTAAAGCAGAAGTGGAATTTTTTACCTTATTACTATACTAATCATATTATCAACCGTATCCAAGGTTCTAAAAGACATTAAACGCTAGTCAAACAATAGACTAAAGCCTAGCGCCTAAACGGACTAGGCAGATTTAAGTATATTTATCATTTATCATATAATAAATGACACACCCCGACCGAGATCGGAGCGTGCTGGCCGTCACACGAAGGTGACGTAGCCATGTGCACGTGCGGAAGCTAACAAGGTAGTAGTATGAAAGTACGAATAATTAAAAACTAGCATATAAGGTACCAATACAAGTGCTAGTAAGTGTTATACAAATTCAGAGCAGGTCTAAAACAGTCCAAACGAAAACAACAACAGCAGTACGCCCGAAGGCGGCCCTACAATGGTGAGTGTCTGTCAGAACACCGGAAAGCCCTCAAGGGAAACCACCGCAACGGCTAAGCAACTAGAACCTGGAGGGGCGCAAAACAAAAGCGTGAGTGGGCAAAAACAAATCTTTTCTAAAACCATTTAGTAAAACACAAACTAACCCCTCGCCGTAAAACCTGTATACTTCCCAGAAAAATAACATATAATACGTATGCCAAATATTCTCAAAGGTATATCAATCATGCTCGATAATATGCCATGCCGAAATCTCATAACGATATGCAAGTGCCCAGGTATAAACATATCAATATCATGTAATCTGGCAGCCGGAGTCACCTAACGTGACCTGTACGGCTGCATCTAGAGCTCAAATCTCAATCTCAATATCTAAACCTGCCCACGAGTCGGAACCACCTAAAGTAGTCTGTACGACAGGCCTGGGTGTAAACAAGTGCTACGATCACGTGAAGACTGGGCGAATAATCGCGGGTCACCTACGAGTCGGAACCACCTAATGTGGTCTGTACGACAGGCCTATGCACCTAACTTGGATCCAAGCTGAGCGTGTGGTGCGGGAGGTGAACATCACGTGAAGGACTGTGCCCTACTCTGAGCGGGAGCACTAACACCGGGGGTGCAGGTTATGAGCTCTCTAGGCATCTCAACCACTACTGAAACATAAACGTGAATATCACTTACCTGGCACTTACCTTTGCGTCCACAGCACCCAATATGCATATGTATGTATGCCACTACTAATGCGTGCAATGATGCATAAACGATAATAATAACATGCATGGCATAAGGTAAATAACCCTTTTTAATTCAATTTCTGGGAATATAAATGTATATAGGTATATACGGAAAACAAAAGCTCACTCACTGGTATGTAGAAGGGTCGTAGCCCCCCTGTCTCGCGTGTGCACGCTCGTCCTCGGGGTACGTGTCACCTAAATGCGAAACAACTATAAAAACGTTAACTTTAAAGCACATAACCCGTTTCTCGTAATAACTTCTCATAAATAGCTCAAAATGGATAAATGAATATACCAACGTGCTCTACACAACCTCAGGATCACAACCATATTTTTAAAATAATTTTCCTCCGCCGCACGCTCCCCCACGCGCCGACCAAGGCACGGCCACACGCGCCGGCCACGCGCAGGCACGTGTGGCGCACACTGACGGCGTCAACTGACGCCGTTAGGAATATTCCGTCTGTTTTGACAGATTCCGTTAACGGCGTCAGGAATATTCCGTCAGACTTGACGGAATATTCCGTCATCTTCTCCGGCGAACCACCGGCGCCGTAGCCGGCGCCGGAAAACTGGAAAAACTTCCAACCGTGTTTTCTCACTCGTTTTTCAACCATTTTTCGTGATTTTTGCACCAAAATGAAGCTTAGGACTAGTATAACACATCTAGACAAGTTTTAAGGGCTAAAAATCACGCAATCATACCTGTCCACACAACCAAGAATCGGCCAACTTCGAACCAAGCTATCCCGACGTCCAAACTCGTCCAACGAAGTACTCCGACGCTCCTTAGGACCTCACTAAGACACCTACGAGCTCAGAAATCCCAAAAACTCAATGTATAATTTTTGCATGAACAGTACTCAAAACGGACATCGTCGAATCGACGTGAAAACGATGTGTTTCTCACCTGAAAATGCTATGGTTGTGTTCCCCTCGACCTCACGAGCTTAAATGTGTCCTTGGTTTCCTCGATCTGCTACGGTTTGAGGGTATATGTGTTGGTCCGTACGTTTTAGGAATTTGAAGAAGGATAGAGGACTCGGGGGAGGGGGAGAAGACAGAATGAGAGAGAGAAGGATAGTGTCTGTGTGTGTGTGGGAGTGTGTGAGGTTCTAAACACATGCCACAACACACCAAACAACCAAAAGATGACGAAAGCACACTAGGGGTAAAATTGTAATTTCATGCATACGTTTCGATATTTCCGGGACGGGATGTCACAACCTTCCCACCTTAAAAGAATTTCGTCCCGAAATTCAAAACAACAAGGCAGCAGCCCCTAGTAGTCAAAGAACAATCGAGGGTACAAATCCCTCATCCGGTCTTCTGTCTCCCACGTAGCTTCTTCAACGGAATGGTTTCTCCACAGAACCTTCACTAAATTCACTGTCTTGTTCCTCAGGACCTTCACCTTCCAATCTAGTATCGTCACCGGCTCCTCGTCGTACGTCAAATCTGGATGAATCTCTAACGGTTGAGGAGGTATCACGTGAGATGGATCAACAACATAGTGTCGGAGCATAGACACGTGAAAAACGTTATGCACTCTAGCCAACTCTGGAGGCAACTCCAACCTGTAAGCTACTTCACCAACTCGTTCTGTGACTACATATGGTCCGATGTACCTGGGACTCAACTTCCCCTTCTTTCCGAACCGCACAACACCTCTCCACGGTGAAAGCTTCAGAAATACCCAATCTCCGACCTCATATGTTCGGTCCGTAGCATGCCGATCCGCTAGACTCTTCTGCCTGTCCTGAGCTGTTTTCAGGTTAGACTTGATCACCTGAACATTCTGAGTAGTCTCTTCAACAATCTCTGGACCTACTAAGACTCTCTCGCCAACCTCCGACCAACACAACGGTGTGCGACAAGCTCTACCATACAAGGCCTCAAATGGCGCCATGCCAATGCTCGAATGAAAACTGTTGTTGTAAGCAAATTCCATCAAATCTAACCGCTGGTGCCAAGCATCACCAAACTGCAGCACCGAAGCTCGCAGCATATCCTCCAAAGTCTGAATAGTTCTCTCTGACTGTCCGTCTGTCTGTGGATGATATGCCGTACTGTAAAGTAATCTCGTGCCCAAAGCTTCCTGAAAAGCCACCTAAAACTTCGATGTAAATCGTGGATCACGATCCGAGACAATACTCACAGGGACACCATGATACTTCACAACCTTCGAGATGAATAACTCCGTTAAACGGCTCAAAGAATACTTCTCTCTCACGGGAATAAAATGAGCCGACTTAGTGAGTCGATCAACGATCACCCAAATGCCGTCAAAGCCATTTTGTGTACGCGGTAACTTATACACAAAATCCATGGTGATATTTTCCCATTTCCACTCTAGAACGGGAAGCGGCTGCAACAACCCAAACGGCTTTTTCCTTTCTGCTTTAACCTGCTGACACACAGCACATCTGCTCACATACTCGGCTATCTCCCTCTTCATACCCGGCCAATAATAAAATGGTCGAATGGTATGATACATTTTAGTAGCTCCTGGATGCATGGCATAAGCCGAGATATGTGCTTCATCGAGAATTTCTTTCTTCAACTCCACACTATTAGGCACGAACATTCTACCCTCTAGCATCAACATGCCATCTGAATCCCGAACTCTGAGGTCTCGCCTCCTTCCTTGATCTCGAGCTTGAATAAGTTCTTGAGTCTCCTGATCAGCTACTTGGGCTTCAAGAACCCGATCAACAAGTATCGGCCTAACTTGGAAATTAGCAAGTAGCGCCACATCTCGATCTTCGGCTTCTAGCCTTACTCCCGTAGCACGCAAGTCCACCAAAAGAGGAGCACGACTAGCGTACAACGCATTAATACGGCCCTGTGACTTCCTGCTAAGTGCATCAGCCACTACGTTCGCACGACCAAGATGATAATCAATCGTGCAATCGTAATCGCTGAGCAACTCCAACCACCTCCGCTGACGAAGATTAAGTTCCTTCTGAGTAAAGAGATACTGGAGACTCTTGTGATCTGTAAAGATCCTGCACTTCTCTCCGTAAAGATAGTGCCTCCACAACTTCAACGCAAAGATGATAGCAGCCAACTCCAAATCATGTGTAGGGTAATTCGACTCATGAGGTTTCAACTGCCGCGAAGCATAAGCAATCACCCTACCATGCTGCATCAATACACATCCCAGACCATTCAAGGAAGCATCGCTATAAACCTCGAAATCACCACTGTCGTCCGGGAGTGCCAAAACAGGTGCATGAGTGAGACAGTGCTTCAACCGTTGGAAGCTCTGCTCACACCTATCATCCCACTCAAATTTAACATCCTTCCTCGTTAACCTCGTCATCGGCAAGGCAATCACCGAAAAATCCTTAACGAATCTCCGATAATACCCCGCCAAACCAAGGAAACTTCTCACCTCGGTGACGGTTCGCGGTTGCTCCCAACTCTCTACCGCTGCAACCTTCTGAGGGTCAACCAAAATACCCTGAGCAGAAATGACGTGCCCCAAGAACGCCACTTGGTCTAACCAGAACTGGCACTTGCTAAACTTAGCATATAGTTGGTGTTCCCTCAACCTCTTCAACACCAAGGTAAGATGTCGAACATGCTCCGCTTTCGACTTAGAATACACCAGAATATCGTCAATGAAGACAATGACAAATCTATCCAAGTAAGGCTGGAATACTCGGTTCATCAAATCCATAAAGGCGGCTGGTGCATTTGTTAACCCAAATGGCATAACCAGAAACTCGTAATGACCATAACGAGTCCTGAACGCCGTCTTAGGGACATCATCCCTACTGATCTTCAGCTGATAGTAACCAGACCTCAAGTCTATCTTAGAAAACACACAAGCACCTCTCAGCTGATCGAACAAATCATCGATACGAGGCAATGGATAACGGTTTTTAATCGTCACCCGATTCAATTGCCTATAGTCGATGCACAGCCTCAAAGTTCCATCCTTCTTCCTCACAAACAACACTGGAGCGCCCCAAGGCGAAGTACTAGGCTGGATAAATCCCTTATCCACTAACTCCTGTAGCTGAACTTTCAATTCTCTTAACTCCGCGGGAGCCATACGATAAGGAGTTAAAGAAATGGGATTGGTACCTGGAAGTAATTCAATAGTAAACTCTACGTCTCGATCTGGGGGTAAACCAGGTAAATCCTCGGGAAAAACATCAGGGAAGTGTCTGACCACTCTCACATCATCCACTCTGCTAGTAACAGCCTCATCTAGCACCACATGAGCCAGATACCCCTGACAACCTTTAGATAACAACTTTTTCGCTCGCAGCGCCGAAATAACACCATGTCTCACCCCACTCTGCTCACCCACGAAAGTAACCACAGGTAGTCCAGGTCGGTGAAACGTAACTACTTTCCCGTAACAGTCAATGTTGGCACGATAGAAGTGCAACCAATCCGTGCCCAGAATTACATCAAAGTCCACAATATCTAACGGAATAAGATCGGCTGACAGAGCAACACCCTCTACGATCACTGGACACCCTGGGTACACACAATCTACGACACAACTCTCTCCTCTAGGCATGACAACCTCTAAATCATACCCTAGAGGTGTGGGGCGAGGTTGCGTCACTTGAGCAAACGTATGTGAAATTACGGAATGTGTAGCTCCACAATCAATTAAGACTCTAGCGAAACAACCAAGAATGTTCAACGTACCCATAATCAAGTCTGGGTTGTTCTGAGCGTCCTGCAGAGAAATATTGTGAAGACGCCCCTGTCCCTGCTGACGCCCGCCGCGGCCTCTGTTCGCCTGAACGCCGCGTCCCTGAGCACCACGTCCCTGACTGGGCTGGCCTGACTGTCTCGAAGATCCTGCACTGCTAGTGGCAATCTCCCCCTGCTGATACTGTCCTCTCTGGTACCACTGAGAGCCACCCGCTGGAGCTGGAGGATACGGCATATAGCTGCCTGAATACTGAGGATAGCCACCCTGGGAATAGGGATCCTGAGGGTACTGATACTGCCCCGGAGCATAAGGAACAACATCACCCTGATAGTGGTAAGCACCACCTCGACCCGTCTGGCCGTAGTTACTAGGACCCTGGATCTGCTGAAGTGGTGCAGGTGGTGGCATAAAGGTCTGCTGTGGTTTCTGCTGCTGCTGACCCTGGGGACAATTCGCCGCTCTATGTCCCACCTGTCCACATATGAAGCAACCACTGCTACCACGTCTACACTCGCCGAAATGCCGGTTGTTACACCTACGGCAAACTGGGGCTCTGCCTCGCCCACCATCGCCCTGCCTCTGGCCTCTAGCGCCACCAGAAAATCTACCTCCACGACCCTGTCCAGTGGCACTGAAGCCACCACTCGAAGAACTAGAACTAGCTCCACCTCTCTTGAAGTTCTGAGTCTGACGGGGCCCGAGCGATGCCTGACCTTTGCCTTTGTCATCCTTCTTCTGATTGCTGTCCTTCTCTTCATCAGTGTCGCTCGACATATTCTCAGAATCCTCGATCCTCAGCAGTATCTCATAGAAGTCCCGGTAAGTCTCGCTGTGGACCGTAGACGCCATAGAACGCCACTTCTTCCTGGTGCCCAAACGGAAAAGACGGAGCATCTCTGCCGGATTACCAGCAACATCAGGGTGATAACGAGACAAGTCCGTAAACTTGCGATAATACTCATTCGCTGACATCTTCCGCTGTTTCAGTTCGGAAAACTCCTGCTTCTTTCGGTCAATGTACTCAGGGGGCACATACCTTCTCCTAAACAACTCCGTAAAAACATTCCAATCAGTCATCTGATCCGGAGTCAACCTACGAAGCTCCTGCTCCCACCAAGCTGCCGACTCCGTATCCAGAAACCAAGCGGTCGTCTCGACCCACCTCTTCATAGGCAAGTTCCCCTGATTATGCAGCACACGAAAAGTCTTCTCTATGTGTTCTAGCCAGCGCTCTGCGCCCTCGTGCCCCTCACTGCCCTTAAACTTATCCAACTTCAAATTGTACATAGTCTCCAGAGGAGTCCTCTGGGGAGGGCGCATCACTGACTGAAGGGCTGCAGCAAAAGCTTCCCCCAACTGAGTAATATTGGGGAAATTAGGCTCTGAAGAGCGACGGGGTTCCCGACGAGGCGGCATAGTTCTGACAGAAGACACCAAAATCATTAGAATACTCACAAGGACACAGGACTGCCAAACCTATGCTCTGATACCAAACTGACACACCCCGACCGAGATCGGAGCGTGCTGGCCGTCACACGAAGGTGACGTAGCCATGTGCACGTGCGGAAGCTAACAAGGTAGTAGTATGAAAGTACGAATAATTAAAAACTAGCATATAAGGTACCAATACAAGTGCTAGTAAGTGTTATACAAATTCAGAGCAGGTCTAAAATAGTCCAAACGAAAACGACAACAGCAGTACGCCCGAAGGCGGCCCTACAATGGTGAGTGTCTGTCAGAACACCGGAAAGCCCTCAAGGGAAACCACCGCAACGGCTAAGCAACTAGAACCTGGAGGGGCGCAAAACAAAAGCGTGAGTGGGCAAAAACAAATCTTTTCTAAAACCATTTAGTAAAACACAAACTAACCCCTCGCCGTAAAACCTGTATACTTCCCAGAAAAATAACATATAATACGTATGCCAAATATTCTCAAATGTATATCAATCATGCTCGATAATATGCCATGCCGAAATCTCATAACGATATGCAAGTGCCCAGGTATAAACATATCAATATCATGTAATCTGGCAGCCGGAGTCACCTAACGTGACCTGTACGGCTGCATCTAGAGCTCAAATCTCAATCTCAATATCTAAACCTGCCCACGAGTCGGAACCACCTAAAGTAGTCTGTACGACAGGCCTGGGTGTAAACAAGTGCTACGATCACGTGAAGACTGGGCGAATAATCGCGGGTCACCTACGAGTCGGAACCACCTAATGTGGTCTGTACGACAGGCCTATGCACCTAACTTGGATCCAAGCTGAGCGTGTGGTGCGGGAGGTGAACATCACGTGAAGGACTGTGCCCTACTCTGAGCGGGAGCACTAACACCGGGGGTGCAGGTTATGAGCTCTCTAGGCATCTCAACCACTACTGAAACATAAACGTGAATATCACTTACCTGGCACTTACCTTTGCGTCCACAGCACCCAATATGCATATGTATGTATGCCACTACTAATGCGTGCAATGATGCATAAACGATAATAATAACATGCATGGCATAAGGTAAATAACCCTTTTTAATTCAATTTCTGGGAATATAAATGTATATAGGTATATACGGAAAACAAAAGCCCACTCACTGGTATGTAGAAGGGTCGTAGCCCCCCTGTCTCGCGTGTGCACGCTCGTCCTCGGGGTACGTGTCACCTAAATGCGAAACAACTATAAAAACGTTAACTTTAAAACACATAACCCGTTTCTCGTAATAACTTCTCATACATAGCTCAAAATGGATAAATGAATATACCAACGTGCTCTACACAACCTCAGGATCACAACCATATTTTTAAAATAATTTTCCTCCGCCGCACGCGCCCCCACGCGCCGGCCACGCGCAGGCACGTGTGGCGCACACTGACGGCGTCAACTGACGCCGTTAGGAATATTCCGTCTGTTTTGACAGATTCCGTTAACGGCGTCAGGAATATTCCGTCAGACTTGACGGAATATTCCGTCATCTTCTCCGGCGAACCACCGGCGCCGTCGCCGGCGCCGGAAAACTGGAAAAACTTCCAACCGTGTTTTCTCACTCGTTTTTCAACCATTTTTCGTGATTTTTGCACCAAAATGAAGCTTATGACTAGTAGAACACATCTAGACAAGTTTTAAGGGCTAAAAATCACGCAATCATACCTGTCCACACAACCAAGAATCGGCCAACTTCGAACCAAGCTATCCCGACGTCCAAACTCGTCCAACGAAGTACTCCGACGCTCCTTAGGACCTCACTAAGACACCTACGAGCTCAGAAATCCCAAAAACTCAATGTATAATTTTTGCATGAACAGTACTCAAAACGGACATCGTCGAATCGACGTGAAAACGATGTGTTTCTCACCTGAAAATGCTATGGTTGTGTTCCCCTCGACCTCACGAGCTCAAATGTGTCCTTGGTTTCCTCGATCTGCTACGGTTTGAGGGTATATGTGTTGGTCCGTACGTTTTAGGAATTTGAAGAAGGATAGAGGACTCGGGGGAGGGGGAGAAGACAGAAGGAGAGAGAGAAGGATAGTGTATGTGTGTGTGTGGGAGTGTGTGAGGTTCTAAACACATGCCACAACACACCAAACAACCAAAACATGACGAAAGCACACTAGGGGTAAAATTGTAATTTCATGCATACGTTTCGATATTTCCGGGACGGGATGTCACAATAAATGTCTATTAGCATTTAAAATATGAATATCCGTGTAAAAAATTTGAATTCTATGTTGGTTTTGTAACAATTTAAAAGCCGACAAAGTTTAACATACAATTATAACAAATTTTGAATTAAAAAAAAATTTTAAAATAGAAAGTTGGCCCTTATACGCTAGCTTTAAAAAAAATGGAGTTTTAACAAAACACTTTTGGTACTGTTCATTTTTAACGAAATATCACATTTTTACCTTTTTCTGGTACTATTCACTACACCTTTATTTGTCATTTTTCATTAAAACTAAAATTTTTTGGACTTTTCATTAGTTTTCTTTAATAAAAAAGGGTGTCACCATCTTAAACAAAAAACCTGAAGGAAACAGCGAAACCCAAGAGACGCAGCAGGTAGGCCGGGCGCGAGATGCAAAGAAGTTTCTTTCTCTATGAGTCACGATTGTCGCGACAAGTTTTTTCCCATGCCTTCAAGGCCACCTAGCCCGCCTAGATGGGTGCCTAGCCTTTCCAAACGGGTGCCTAATGCCACCCAATAGTCTTTTGGATTTAGTAAACGATTTTAGGCTAATCCAGGTGGACCATCGCCGCCAAGACCGTTTTTAGAACATTTACTGTACCTTACCAATTTTGTGCCAACTTTTTGTATCAACCGGCAATGGTCCTATACTTGTACTGTACCAAATATAATTTGTATAGTAATGGTATCCAAAACCAATAGCATACGGTACCAAAATGATTATATATTTGTAAAATAAAACTATTTTTAAGCCTTTAGATTACATGACATCCTTATTTATTAAATGGCATGAATGCTCATGTGGATTTTTACTAATATTAAAAATAAAATAAAACTAAAAAAAAAAACCGTAAAATCTGAAAGGAAATTAAATATATAATTAAAAGGGAAGAAACATTATAAGCGTGGAAACCAGAAAGAAGTAAAACTCCATTAATTCATAGCCTCCACCTTCCTCTTTGCCAATGAGGTGTGCAACTTCCTTGCCTTGGATTGATACAAAATTATGATGCCCTCTACAACGAATCAAGCTATTAGTCTTTTAAGTCCTTATTAGGTTAGCAAAGCAAAACCCTAAACCCTATATTACAGTTCATATCTGTAAATTTAGTTTTGCAAAATCTTGGTAGTTGTGTCAGTTCAGTTTTCGAATCAAACAAACTATCTTAATCCTCGTTTACGCAAGGTATTACCTATGCCTGATATCTTTTTTCTTTTAATAAAAATTATGTTGTTTTGTTATTATTAGGTTTTATTTTATAAAATGAAAGAAGAGATTTCATCCATGCATTGTAGATGTCATCAGCAAAGAAGAGATACGATATTTTTTTTTTATTAGGGTTCAATGTCTGATTATTTGTTTTCACGACAGCTAGGGTGTGAATCCAAATCTTGATCGAAATGGAAATGGAAGCACTAATTTTCAGTTTTAAATTATCTTCTTTTTTTAATTTTCTAAATTTTATGTTTTTTCAGTTTTATTTTATCTTTAATATTAGCTAAACTCCACATAAACATCTATGTCATTTAATGAACCTTTGGATGTCATGTAATCTAAGGGCTTAAAATTAATGTAAAAGTATATGTAAAAATATTTGTCCCTTGATCCTATTTCATATATATAAGGACCCTTATTGTGTATATAAATTTGGATAAATTACAGAAAACTACCTTAATTATAGATCGAATTACAATCTTATACCTCATGTTTTAAAAATTACAATGGCATACCTCATCTTACGAATTTGTTGCAATATCAGACCATCATCAGTTTTTTAATCAATTTCTCTGTTAAATGCTGATGTGACTTGAGATGAGGCATACTCCCTAGTCCAACTAGATTAAAATTTTAATTAAATATTAAAAATTAAAAATTAAAAATTAAACCATTTAATTATTTTTATTTAAAAAACGTGGGTCCTACCCCCCAAAACCCATCATTCTTCCCCAGTACATCGACGACATCCCATTTCCGGGCACCCAACCTCCACCTCGACCTCCTCTGCCACTCCTTCGACTCCCCCTCCCTCTATTGGTCTCCTCCCCTTCGTTCCACCTCCACATCAACCCTTTCTCTTCTGGAAGAAACACGGCTCCAAGAACTCTCCCCTAATGAAGATAGTGGGTTTCTGTGGTTTTCTCAGTAGCCAAACAGAGTTCGAGGCAAAATTGGAAAATGGGTTTTAATCCAGGAAGGCGACATCAAATTGACCCGATCGACGGCAATGGTAGTGATGACTTGGTGGACAGTGTCGACGTCCTGGTAGAAGCCGGGGATGGAGACCTTGCCCAATGAAATCTCGAGGTACATGATAGTGAACCTGGACTTGCGGTACTTGATCCCGACCTTGTTGGGGTTAGCAGCTAAGAAGAGTATGTAAATGCTGAGGGAGGGGGAGGCAGAGGTATGATGACGAGCACGAGGGTGTGCTAGGAATGAGAAGAGTAAGAAGAGGCGGCAATAACAGCCTTGAAGGAAGCGGAAAAAGAGGAGGAGTATGATGACGTCATTGGGTAGTACTGGTGGTGGTTGCTGCTGTTCTGGGGGTTTGAGGAGGAGGACGACGGCGGCAGGACGCAGGCGTACTGGGAAAGCAGGGTGCCCAGAGATGGGGGGAGTCGAAGGACTGGCGGAGGAGGCAGGTGGTGAGGTTGGGTGCCTGAAGATGGGATGCCGTCGGTGTAATGGGGAAGAATGATGGGTTTGTGGGGCTGGGTCTTACCTTTTTTTTAAATAAAAATATTTAAATGATTTAATTTTTAATTAATTTTTTAATCTAGTTGGGTCAGGAAATAGCCCTGTCTCAAGTCATATCAGCATTTAATAGAAAAATTTACAGAAAAACTGACAGAGATCTGATATTGCAACAAATTCGTAAGATGATATATGATATTATAATTTTTTAAACATGAGGTATAAGATTGTAGTTTGATCCATAGTTGGGTAGTTTTGTATAACTTATCCTATAAATTTATATACAATTAATTACATATGTATAATGTACTCGTTGCCTTAAGGTATGGTCTTCTTTTAATAATTTTAATCTAACAAATTTGGATTAATAACTAAAAAAGTTTGACATAATATATAATTGAAGGAGAAAAGAAGGTCAATTTATATGTAATCTTGTGGCATTATCAATTGGACTAAAAAGAAAAATTAGATTTTGGTTTTAAAAAAAAAATGGTCAATTACCAAAGTGGTATACCATACCATACCAACCAAATCATTTTTCATATTACAATTTGGTATATCAAAGGTTTGGCACAACAATGATAATAGATTTTGAGATACCAAAAGTTTGGTAATGATAATTGGTACAAATATTTTGATACTGTAATCGTATCAAACTCAATCCTAAATTATAGAGGACAAAGAGCCTCACAAACACTCCTATTGAGTGTGATCTCAAGCCCAACCAACAAAACTTGTATCCATCAAAACCAAAAATCACTCGTTGAGCCTAAATGAGCACTACTCGCACCTATACAGCACAACCGTCAAATCCACCACATCTAGCCGTGGAAAAAATTCTGAAGATGGGAGGAGCTAGTGTAAGAGAACTCATTCTCCATCAATCTAACTATGCAGACGTGGAGATGAGCTAGGTGAAATTCATTTTCCATCGATCTAATTGTTGGAATTGTGCCCTAAAAGTCAATCATGAGACGATACTTTACGGACATTTCACATAAGAGTGATTTGCTCTCGAGTCATTGGTGCAAAAGACAACAAGGCAAGTAAGTAGGTGCTCAATAGAGAGTAAGTTCACCGAACACAATCAATCAGGAGTTATCATACTCATGTCATATAAGAACTCACTAGTTAGATAAAGTATTTCTTTGACTTGAGACACCACAGTTGTCTTGTGGATATGTCTTTGATCATTTGATGATGCGTCATAACTTCATGATTTGCTTAGCCTATTGTTGGGATCATTGATTTTTCATAGAGGCAATATGAGCGCACAACAAGGAATCTCTAACCTTCAAACTATTGATGGAGAATATTCATGATATGATTCAAGAGTCTCTGGCTAGTAATCATAAAAACTAGAGAATCACATTGGATAGATGACATGGATAAATTATTAACCAAACAATGTGATTAAGAGTATTGATATAGAGAAGGATCGTATTGCATTGTAATTTCAAACTGAATTGGTTCTCCATCTCTTCTGCTTAGCTTGTGTTACATCTCACATCGCCCAGGGGAGTGGATCTGGTAAGCCTTATATGTATATTCCTATCTTTACCTAGTACGAGGCCTTTTGGGAGCTCACTAGCTTTGGGTTCCATCAGAATTCCGAAGTTAAGCGAGTTCGTACGAGAGCAATCCTAGGATGGGTGACCCATTAGGAAGTTCTTGTGTGAGTTCCCAAAAACAAAATCGTGAGGGCATAGTCGGGGCCCAAAGCAGAAAATATCGTGCTACGGTGGTGGAGGGGGCCTGGGATGTGATGGACCTCGGGCCAGGATGTGACAGCTTGGGTAGTCATGACATACTGGTAAGAGTCACTCATGGCTTGTGGAATTCGTAAAGATTAGCAATCACTAATCTTCATTATATGAGAGTTGAAAGATAGTTTCAATTTACAATCAATTAGTAAAAGTTTATTGTGTAAGGTAGAGAGTGAAAAAATAACGGAGTTGAGTAAGAACAACAAATCATTTAATTTTTTTGTGGCTAGGCTTTAGTAAAAGGTAATTAATCATATGAATAAGTTTGAATTGAGCCTTAAGTGTGTAACTGCCCGTATTTTAGAATATATGTATACACACGCATGCTATATATATGTGTGTACGTGTGTATGTATACGTATGATTACTATTTCTATGTTAAGAAAATTTTGTCATATTTTTTCATTAATGTATCCTATGTATTTGTATTTCTCTATTTTGTCATGGTTTTGGAAACAAGTATTTGTGCCTACTAGTATTCTTGTGAGTTAATTTTTTTTATTTAGAGTAAACTCGTTATTGTCATCTTTGTATTATATATTTATCTAAACAAGTTGCTAGAAAGGGGACCAAGAAGATTGTAAGCACTCTATTATGATAAGGACATAATAGCAGTGATATTTCTTTTTTTTTTTTTTTTTTTTTGAGAGAGACGTGGAGCTCTTACCAACTACCATTTGGCTAGCCTATTGCTTTGTAGACTTACCACTATGTTTTGATCCAGGAAGAAAACTTAAGCTAAATTTCAATATGACCTTAGACCATGCATTCATTTTGCATTATATTTTTTTTGTTCATGATTAGCTTAATACATGTTGCTTCGTCATCGTAACACATATCATTGTTAATGATTTCTGATAATTTGCACAATATTTGGTGTCTTTCCATTGGCACACTTGGGAGCTTTTATCCTTAAAGCTAGATCGCACATGTTGTGGGAAGGAAGATGGCATGCAAGCCCTATAAAATAAGGGCAAGAACCAGCGGAAGGAAAACAGGAAGGGAAACAACTCCAACCAGAGCCATTCTTCCCTTAAGATTACTTTCTTATATTTCTCTTACATGTTGTTAAAGCTCCTTAGCCATTACAATGTATAATGTAAATCCTCCGTATATAGTGTAATAGAAATACAACACCATCTTAGTGGATGTAACCGATTTGGCGAACCACTTAAATCTTGTGTTTATGCGTTTACATTTTAAGATCATTGCCATGAAAAAAACCCTCCTACTCAACCATTGAAAATCTTCCTTTACTTTCTCTGAGAATCCTAAAAAAGAAATCACAAGAAAAAAAAACCAGAAAACGTATTCAAGCTTACACAATAATATCTCCACAAAACTCACGATCATTTTTATCTAGTTATCAAAACAAAGATACACAAAATCTAGAAATCGTCATACATGTTCAAAGCACCAAATCTCCATTATCTGCAACTTAGATCAAAATACTTCCTTCATGAAAGTTGTTCATCTGGTGAACACCTATAACATGTTAGACCTTTAGGAAGATCCAACGGTGTGATTGTTCCAAATGTTTGAAACTCTAACCCAATTTCCAATTCCGCATAAAATCAGACAGCCATGTTTGGAGCTTCAAACCTCCAAATTTCTGTGCTCAAACAGATACACTTCATAAAAGTTGTTCCTTATCATCCCTTCTATAACTTATCCAAAAATCACGACAACCCAATCTATATGCTGACTTGTACGTCAATTTAAATAGTTGATGTACGATTGAGCTAGCCTTTTCGGGCAGCCTCTTTGTATGGCCAACATGTCTAGTTTATGCTACTCACCTTCATGAAAGAGAGTGAGGTGTGAAAGGTAAGTAAAAAGGGAAAGAATTCAAAAGAAAGAAAGAAACAAGGAAAGAGGGGAGGGGTTGTAGAAAATAATGAGAACGAAAGTTTCCAAAGAAAGAGAGTAGTGGTGGTGGTTCTTTGGGGGGAAACTGTATGAAAAGAAGCAAAAGTCACGGGTTGGAACAAATAAGTTGAGTGTTAAGTGGCCAGTTGGTGGACGAGATGAGTGGTGAGGTAAAAAGGAAGTAATAATGAATGGAAGAGCTCAAAGGTAAGAAATAAAATATATAATGTTGCTATCAACCTTCGTTAATCTCCCTTACTATTATTTATTCATTCTATTTGTGTGTGCATGTGCTTGGTTGTTTATAAATTTATTATATAGCATGTAATTATTGACGTTGATGTTGCAATACATATGCATAAACATTGTAAAGCAAGAAAAACAATGTTGTGTTCAAGTGCTTTGTTGTGTTGAGTTGTCTAAAGTGTGGAGTTGAGTATGTATTCAAGGGTTGACGAATGCCTTGAATATAAAATAATAACATTTTGTATGTGTTAGACCTCAAGAAAAGGGTTTGAGTATAAATCGGATGTCGGGGGAAGTGCCTATATAATAGTGGAAATTGAAAATTTATTATAAAAATTGGGTTTAAGGGATGAACGGGTGTTAACTCATACTCTAAGACATTCGGAGCCAAGTGGTATAAGGATGGTATGAGACATGGAGGCTTGAGTGTCTTAGGTATGTATTGGTGGGATTAAAAGTGAGTACATTCATGCATCTCATTTTATGTGGCAATAGGCGCATGATTTGGTAATACGCCAATTTGTCCACTATTAGTAGATAAAATAATTTCTTTCACTTTCAAATCCCAAATAATTGATTCAGAGTCAGTACACAAAGATTTAAGGTCATTTCTTCAATTTACTCTCCATTTCTAAGTTCCTAAGGTTGTAGCTTTAGTAGTAACTTCATCGATGTTACCTACCAAATAAAAGGCCTGCTCAAGAAGGCTGTCTAATTCTCCAGAAAGGATCAATTTAAACCCTCTAATTGTTTCTGCTAGACCAACGTATTTTCCTAGGGAACCTGTAAATACTTCTGCTACAAAAAAAAAAAAAGGTTGTGATAAGAAACGCTCAATTTTTCGTGCTCTTGTTACGGTTAAGCGATCCTCTTCGGATAATTTGTCCAACCCAAAGATAGCTATAATGTCTTGAAGTTCTTTGTAACGTTGTAAGGTTTCTTTAACCCTTTGCGCAATTTCATAATGTTCTTCACCAACAATACGAGGTTGGAGCATAGTTGATGTTGAATCTAAAGGATCTACTGCTGGATAGATACATTTGGCAACTTATCCTCTTAATAGTTTGGTAGTAGCATCTAAATGTGCAAATGTCTGGCTGGAGCAGGATCGGTCAAATCGTCCGCAGGTACATAAACTACTGGAATAGATGTTATAGACCCCTCTTTGCTAGAAGTAATTCTTTTTGTAAAGTACCCATTTCAGTAGTAAGGATGGGTTTACATTTCAATTATTATTATGTTGGTACTTTTAGTTGTGAAGTAATTTGTGCACTAATTTCATTGCATTGTTTCAATAAATTTTATATAGTAAACTCAAGTGTTTATTATGTAAAGTTATTAACCAATGTTGTATGGGTGTAATCGTTACAAATTATTATATTTTATTTTTCCTCACCATGTCTTGATTATAAAATTTACTTCTATAGCTAAGGCATGGCTCACATCCTAGCTCGTGAGTAGTCTTTATTCGTAAGGTCAGGGTGTGACATTAAGTTAGTTACGAGTTTCAAGGGCCAACAGGTTAAACAGTTCAACAACTTAAATTTTTATTTTTTTTTAACAAACGATATTATCTACACTAAGGGGGAGGGGTAGGCTAAGCCTCACAAGGGGTTAGCAATAATGTAGTTCAAATTCACTTTTTTCAAGAATCAAACATAAGACCTCTCACTTGCAAGTAAAGAGGAATACCGCTAGATTGTAGTACTAAGTGGCAACAACTTAAAATTAAAAAGCCCAAAATGCTCATAGCCTAGTGTAGCCAGCTGTATAGAGAAAGTGTGAGGCTTTCTCATTAAGTCACAAAACGAAGAGACTATGTTGAAAATTGAAATAGAAAAGGAACGAAGTTACCCGAAAAATGTAGAAGCCTTGAGTGGTGAATGATTCTTGGGATGAGTCGCGGACTAAGTCGCTCTCTTTAAAACGTTTCACGACTCTGCCCAAAGTGTGCAAGCAATTCACAAACACCACGTCGTCCCTAGGATAAAACAACCCATAACTTTCTTCTTCTGATAAAGTTCTTCCTTGCACAGGGGAAGAACCTTCGAACTCACACTTTCTCAATATGTTACTTTTTAAATCAATATTTGTAAAACTTTTTTTCTCTTAACCTTTTTTATTTTTTATTTTTTTATTTTTTTATTTTTTTTAATGTGCCATCTACCTATATATATAAGTAGACGTTGTGGGGTTTACGAACGTAAGAAATCAAGGGAGTTAATGGGGATTTATGGGGTGCAAAACTGTCTGCAATCAAATGCAAAACTGTAGGGAATCAAATGCAAAATTATCTGCAATCAAAGGTTGATAACAATTTATGTTTTATATTTAATGTTTTTAATAAACCAAAATATAAATATATTTAAAATATTTAAATAAAAACATAACTGCTCCAACAATCCCCCACTTGTTTTTATTTAAAAATATATATATATCAAGCAACATATCATAAAGCTATGCATAAGTAAAGGTGTTTCTCAACTTGAACCTGTACTTAGTGTTAGTGATCCATATTATACTAGAGTAACTTATAGTTTTGAACTCTATCTCTGACAACACCACACACATAACTTTATTAAGGTGAAGTTCAAAAAGCCAGCACATTACGGCCATGTGCTTGTATCCCAGTATAGTGAACGCTCTAGAAACTTGCCCAAGATTTCATAGGAAACGGCCTCACTTCCACATTCACATAGGTAAGACTATCAAGGATATTCATGTAGCTAGATATCCCACTCAACATAGAGTATAGACCTTACTAAGAGAAAAAAAAAACTCAACCTTAAACCGCTTCAGGATGTCATGCTTCTTAAGGATGGACACGGAATAATATTCCAAATTAAAATTAGCAAGACTTCACTCATATCACTTGTGACTTGTTATTACCCTTTGAACCTATTTCTTAGGATCTCCAGTCTATAGGTTGTGACACACCCCGACCGAGACCGGAGCGTGCTGGCCATCACACGAAGGTGACGTAGCCATGTGCACGTGCGGAAGCTAATAAAGTAGTAATATAAAAAGTACGAATAATAAAAAACTAGCATACAAAGTCCTAGAACAAGTGCTAGCGAAAGTGAAACACAATTCAGAGCAGGTCTACAGCAGTCCAAAAGAAGATTTCGACAATAGTACACCCGAAGGTGACCCTACAATGGTGAGTGTCTGTCAGAAACGCCGGAAAAGCCCTCTGGGAAACCACCGAAACAGCTAAGCAACTAGAACCTGGAGGGGCGCAAAACAAAAGCGTGAGTGGGCAAAAACAAATCTTTTCTAAAACCATTTAGCAAAATACATTCTAACCCTCGCCGTAAAACCTGTATACTTCCCAGAAAAATAACATATATACGTATGTATAGATATGCCAACATGCTCAAGGGTATGCCAATCATGCTCAAGATATGCCATGTCAAAACCTCATAATGAAATGCAAGTGCTCAGGTATATCTCATAACGATAACATATAATCTGGCAGCCGGAGTCACCTAACGTGACCTGTACGGCTGCATATAGAGCTCAAATCTCAAACTCAATAATTGAACCTGCCCACGAGTTGGAACCACCTAAAGTGGTCTGTACGACAGGCCTGGGTGTAATACATATATACGCTCTAGTGCTACGATCACGTGAAGGCTGTGCGAATAGTCGCGGGTCACCTACGAGTCGGAACCACCTAAAGTGGTCTGTACGACAGGACTGTGCACCTAACTTGGATCTAAGCTGAGCGTGTGGTGCGGGAGGTGAACATCACGTGAAGGACTGTGCCATACTCTGGGCGGGAGCACTAACACCGGGGGTGCAGGTTATGAGCTCTCTCTAAGCATCTCAAACTACTGCTGAATGTAAATATGAATACCACTTACCTGGCACTTACCTGTGCGTCCACCGCACCCAATATGCATATGTATATGTATGCCACTACTAATGCATGCAATGATGCATAAACGATAATAATAACATGCATGGCATAAGACAAATAACCCTTTTTAAACAATTTCTGGGAAAATAAATGTATATAGGTATATACGGAAAACAAAAGCCCACTCACTAGTATGTGGAAGGGTCGTAGCCCCCCCTGCCTCGAGTGACCACGCTCGTCCTCGGGATAGGTATCACCTATATGCGAAACAACTATAAAAACGTCAATTTAAAAGCACATAACCAACTTCTCGTAATAACTTCTCATACATTGCTCAAATTGGACAAATGAATATACCAACGTGCTCTACACAACCTCAGGATCACAACCAAATTTTTAGAAAAATTTTCCTCCGCCGCACGCGCCCCCACGCGCCGGCCACGCGCAGGCACGTGCGGCGCACACGGACGGTGTGAACTGACGCCGTGAGGAATATTCTGTTAGTTCTAACAGATTCCGTCAACGGCGTCAGGAATATTCCGTCTCCTTCTCCGGCGAGCCTCCGGCGACATCGCCGGCGCCGGAAAACTGGAAAATCTTAAAACCGTGCTTTCTCACTCAATTCTCAACCATTTTTCATGATTCTTGAACCAAATTGAAGCTTAGGACTAGTAGAATCACGTTACACTACTTTTAAAGCCTAAAAGTCACGGGATCATACCTGTCTCCAAACTCGAAAACCGGCCAACTTCGAACCAGGCTATCCCGACGTACAAATTCGTCCAACGAAGTACTCCTAGGCTCCTCGTGACACCACCAAGCTACCTACGAGCTTAGAAATCCCAAAAACTCAATGAATAATTTTTGCATGAACAATACTCAAATCGGACCACCTCGAATCGACGTGAAAACGAAGGATTTCTCACCTGAAAATGGTATGGTTGCACTCGCACGAGCTTCACGAGTTCGAAGGTGTCCCTAGTTTCCTCGATCCGTGATGATTTGGTATGGTTGTGTGTGTGTCCGTACGTTGAAGGAAGAAGAAGAAGAATAGAGGACTCGGGGGAGAGAGAGAGAGAGAGAGAGATAGGGAAAATGACAGAGGGAGAGGGAGAGTGTGACAGTGTGTGTGTGACCCAACACATGCCAACACCACACAAAACACCACTAAACGTGACGAAAACGAACTAGGGGCAAATTTGTCATTTCACATGTACGTTTTGATATTTCCGGGACGGGATGTCACAGGTTGGGTTGCTATCACAAATGACTCAATTTTCTAAGGGCTTTAGTCCCATCCCTTTCGAGGTTTCCAAACCTTTTCTTGTGCTAGTCCTTTCGTCAAAGGATCAGCTAAGTTTTCTTCAGACCATATATGATCCACTCTTACAGCTCTATAAGAGATTACGATGTGCTATCACAATGGATCAAAACTGCTGGAATCGGTTTCTCCCATAAAGGGGTATCTGACAGTAGGTTTCTCAACCATCCTGCTTCTTTTCCCATAAAGGGATATCTGACAGTAGGTTCATAAATTTTAGACGAATTAGAAACCCCACTATTTCGAAGATTAAAAGGAAATTTATTCTCATAAAAATCAGCATCAAGTGACTCAATTATGACATGGTTTTTCAAATCATAAAATCTATATACTTTGTTATTACATGCATAACCAATAAAAAAACATTCATATGCTCTACTTATCACATCCCGGCTCGGGGCGGATCACTTCCCAGGTCCGCTCCACCACCGTGGCACGATATTGTCCGCTTTGGGTTTACCATTCCCTCACGGTTTTTTTTTTGGGAACTCACGAGCAACTTCCCAGTGGGTCACCCATCATGGGATTGCTCAAGCTCCATTCTCGCTTAACTTCAGAGTTCCAATGGAACCCGAAGCTAGTGAGCTCCCAAAAGGCCTCGTGCTAGGTAAAGATGGGAATATACATATAAGGATCACTCCCTTGGGCAATGTGGGATGTCACAATCCACCCCCCTTAGGGCTCGATGTCCTTGTCGGCATACATGCGACCAGGGTTAGGCTCTGATACCTATTATCACATCCTGGCCCGGGGCGGATCACTTCCCAGGCCTGCTCCACCACCGTAGCACGATATTGTCCGTTTGGGCTTACCATTCCCTCATGATTTTGTTTTTGGGAACTCACGAGCAACTTCCCAATGGGTCACCCATCATGGGATTACTCAAGCCCCCTTCTCGCTTAACTTCGGAATTCCAATAGAACCCGAAGCCAGTGAGCTCCCAAAAGGCCTCGTGCTAGGTAAGGATGAGAATATACATATAAGGATCACTCCCTTGGGCGATGTGGGATGTCACACTACTAACCAATTTCGATCTTTTTGGATCAGGTTTACGAACATAAGCTAAACAACCCCAAGTTATGAAATACAACACATTTGGTTTCTTATTTTTCCAAATTTCATAAGGAGAAATATTCGTTTTGAGTTAGGAATTCTATTTAACACATAACATACAGTCAACACAATTTCATTGCAGATTGATAGTCTTAAAATTGTTGAAAACTGAAATAGAAAAGGAACGAAGTTACCCGAAAAATGTAGAAGCCTTGAGTGGTGAATGATTCTTGGGATGAGTTGCGGACTAAGTCGCTCTCTTTAAGATGTTTCGCGGCTCTGCCCAAAGTGTGCAAGCAGTTCACAAACACCACGTCGTCCCTAGGATAAAACAACCCATGATGCGAACTAATTAAGCACACAAATTAAAACCCTCTTTTGACAATTGTAGTAAAGATGCAAGTAGTAGGGATCGTTCTAGACCGGGGATTAGGAGGGATTACTAAATCACTTGGAAACTGACTCAAAAACGTAAAACAAACATTAAAAACACTAAACTAGACTCAACGAAAGCAAAACTAAACAATAAAACACTAAAACAAATCAAAAGACTCAAGAATTACAAAACACTTATAAACACAAACTAAGACACTTTCTAACTAAATTAGACACTAAGGTAAAGGGGGATTGAGGTTTTGACGAAATTAAACTAAATACACAGATTGTAATTTAAAGACAGAATGTAAATATGAATGTGATGAAAATATGGATGAATGCTAGCTAGAAGGTTCTTCTCCACACATGTTACACTTGCATACAATTTGATTTTCAGTTGGTCTTTCGATGAATTATGAAACTCAACACCCCAGGTTAATTAGGTCCGCTTAAATTAACCGTCAAGTTTTCCTTAAGTTAATGAATTGGTTGGGTTAGCGCAACGCAATTCAAAACATTCTCCAAAAGTCCTTTACGTGAAAAGCACAATAAAGATACAATCAAAGATCATTAAGCATCATGAAAACTATAAGTGTCGACGAGGCATTCGTTACTATGATGAGCATGAAACTAGTGCCAAGAATTCATTTAACGCGATTGTTTATAAGCAACCTCCACTACTTGTGAATATAAGTTCATAACTATTAGGTGAAATTCACTTATATTCTAGCGTCATATTCATGCATGAAAATTAAGCGTGCACTCTCAATCAACATACATAAATAAGTTATCGATCAAGCAGTTAAACAAATTGAATTCACCATTCATGAAATTCCAACCAAAAGTAATCAATTCATATTGCAAGCATAAACATGGTTTCGAATCACCCCCTAGCTAATTAGGAATTTAGCCTCTCATGTTCACAACAAGAAAAATAAAATTGAATTTAAACATAAAGCACAAAGGATTGATTACACCTAGAACGCCCAACGAATCCACTTGAATTTCTGCGCGTCTAAGTCCCTCTTTCTTCTTCTCCTTGCTGCGGCAGTGAGGTTTAGGGAATTTCTGGATGTTATTTTGGGTTGGGGATGGATTTAGGGAAGTGTGGTGGTGCGGCAAGGTGGTGGAGTGATGGAGGAAGGTTTGTATGGTGGCTGGAAGGGTGGAGAAGGGTGCGGACAGGTTGGAAAGTTGCTGGAATGGCAGGGAGAAGTGCGGCTGTTGGGAGAATTTTTAATGGGAAAAGGCACGGCTGGAAGAATAAATAAAATAGGAAAAAATGGTGGCTGCCTCGGTTTTTAGGTGTTTTAGGGTGAATAAATGGTTTTGGGCTGGATGCTGCGGCTGTTTGGTGGATAATTAGGGTGCAAAAGTGTGGGGGGGCCACGGCTTAGAAGAATGGGATGGTGGCTTTTGGGGAGTGACGGCTTAGGTGGTAGAAATTAGGGTTAACTTTGATAAATGGGGGGGGGCACGGCCTTGTAAGGCTAATGGGATTTTTGTGGCTGTTTTGTTTTATTATCAAAATGAAAATAAAATGGAAAGCTACGGATTAAAGGGGAGGATATGGAAAGGTGCGGCTAAATATGTAAAACCTAGAGTTTTAAATATGTTTGGTTCCTAGCTTATTTTTATTAACGAAAGTAAATTCAAAGGCTTCTAGAATTTAGGAAATAAAATCAGAAATTAAAGAGGGAAAGATTAAAGGGTGCGGCTAGGTTGTGTAATTGGGCTAGGGCCTTGGTTTTGTGTCCTAAAGTGCTTACAAGGCCTTCAAAGTAGCTAGAAAATACGGATGTTTAAGTTTAGGAAAGGTTACCAAAACGGGAAACTTAGGGTTAACTTTCCTACTTCAAGTAGGAAACCTTGTTTGAGTAGGATTCCTCGTTTTGGTAAGAATTCATCGTTGGAGTAGGAATTCGTCGTTTCTTCAAATCTTCAACTCATTCATTCCTCTTTCGCTCCAAAATACTCCAATTTGCATCTTCTTGCACACTTTGGCCTTATATTCTGAAAATACACAAAAGTAGCCTTAAACACTAAAATAGCTAAGTAAACACAACATAAATGCACGAGACAAGCTAATTAAGTCGCATGAATATGCTCCTATCAACCCATAACTTTCTTCTTCTAATAAAGTTCTTCCTTGCACAGTGGAAGAACCTTCAAACTCACACCGTCTCAATATGTTGCTTTTTAAATCAATATTTGTAAAACTTTTTTTTCTCTCAACTTTATTTTTTATTTTTTTATTTTTATGTGCCATCTACCTATATATATATAAGTAGACGTTGTAGGGTTTACAAACGTAAGAAATCAAGGGAGTTAACGGGGATTTATGAGGTGCAAAACTATTTGCAATCAAATGCAAAATCGTAGGGAATCAAATGCAAAACTGTCTGCAATCAAAGGTTGATAACAATTTATGTTTTATATTTAATGTTTGTAATAAACCAAAATATAAATATATTTAAAATATTTAAATAAAAACATAACTGCTCCAACAGACTATATATGGGATTATAAGCCTAACGTGATTAGGGTTTTGTTAGGAGGAATTGAGGAAACATTTCTCTCCCATTCTTTCTACAAGGCCAACCCCTATGAGGAGATTCACCAACTCAATCTTCCTCCTAGCTCACTCATCTTCTTCATCAAATCTCTCTTTGGTGTGGAGAAATTAAAGGTTCATTCCTTTGTGAACTTTGGAGATTCCAATTCCACCAAATCCAAGAAGCCAAAGTCCAAAGGCTCAAAGGAGTGTGAAGGACAACAAAGGAACGAAGACCCTCACTTTAGGTAAATAGCTTTTAAATGCAAAGAGGATCTACAAATGTATAACAAATTCTCAACTCTCTCTTTGAATTTGAGTTGAGTCATGGTTCAACACACTACTAAGCTTGGAAGTTCATAGTTAAGATTTTTTTTTGTGCATTTGATTTAGTTTCTGCTGTTTAGTTGTTAGATGATATTTGTATGTTGCTTAATAATCTTAGTTTTGACAATTTTTCCTTCACTAACTATGCATAACAATGAAAGAAGGCCCCGATCAAAAAACTATTTAGTAGATTGCAATAAACTTGTTCATTTTCAATTTTATTTTTTTGGGTCCCGTTCTCCTTCACCAACGTCACATAACATGCATTGCACTCGAGTCCCAAACACACAATAACTAATTCTTTTTGACCTAGACCTACCCGCTAGTTTTTTGCTGTCAATATTTTGGAGGCAAATTCTCTGCTTCCTGTGCCCTTCTGTTTTGTGTGGTCACGGTTAAGCCACGTCAACAATTTATATTGTTTTTATTTATTTATAAAGATAGTAAGACAAAAAGGAATAGTAATATAAAACATTAACGTAACTTAACCATGACTACACAAACAGAAAGGTACGGAAGAACACGGAAAGTGGGAGGACACAGAATCTGCCTCCCATTATTTTACTCAATATGAACCCTAGGACCCTCAATACTACCAACCCATAATCCACCAAATAGCTACCCAAAAATGTTGCCTACTCTTTATCATACACCATTTTCTTTTATGACCTCAGTTACACAATTTGACTCCTAGGAAAATTTCATTCAGAGTTCCCACGAACCAAAAATGTAAAACTCAATTCAGTTACAAAAACATTTCCAACATTTTTCAAAACGAAAACTAAAAGTTGTTACTGAATAAGTTTCATTTTTTTATTTATCTTTAAAATGAAAAATTAAAAGGGTTATCTAAAGACCCACAGTAGTCCCCCATTTAGGGACACCTTCTGTGTGTTTTAATATGTAGTGAGTAAGGTGTTGGATTTTCACTATGCATCCTAGATTCGAAATTCCCACATCTCTTGAATTATTGTACTAGTTTCGAACTCTCCCCTTGCTTAATAATACATTCCATAAGCAAAAGTTGTGTACTTTTAACATCCAACAAAAAATTGTAGTGAAAAAAATAGACGAATATGATTATTCAAAGAAACAGTAAGATGACTATCATTTAATATAACGGTCAAATAGTTTAGAATTTGGGTGATTTTGATATAGATAATCTTTGAGAGAAGACCTAAAATATGAAAATAACATCTTAAAAAGAAGAAATCATTGATGATTTTGTTTTTCTTGCAAGTGACAATGACAACCTAAGCCGAACATATACATACACTATCTAACAATGGAACCTGAGTCTAAATGCACTTTTATGCACGGTTTAGTATCCGAATAAAGATGTTGGGTTTTCACTTTACATTCCATGTTCAAACTTCCACATCATTTAAAATATTGTAATTATTTCGGATCACTCTCCTTCTTAATAATAATAATAATATTTAAAAAAACAAAAAAAAAAACCTTTAATAGTGTGAACAAGTATTTATTTATTTATTTAATTTTTTGGAAACCGAACAAGTATTTATTTGAGTCCAAGATAACAATATTGACTTTGCTCCCAAACGCTAAAAGGGTAGAGAGGTCATTGCACACGGTAAATCAAAGTTCTCGGATCTTCTAAACGGGCGGCGTGGGAATTCAAGGCTGCTACAATTTGACGTCACATTTTTAATACCAATCAGAAGTACCCCCGAACTTACCCAAAACTACGAAAACGCCATCCCCAGCCATTTGCAGCATATTTCTCTGCATCTAGACAGTGGCAATCTCGTAATAACAGACATAAAGGACTTGTTTTGGAGAGCACGGCGCTCTACTTTCCCCCTTAATTTCTGGGGCAGCCACTGAAGTTTTTAAAATCTTACTAGTTCCCAAGTATTTCATTCAAATTAGCGCTGTACTCCGTAGACGGCCAGTTCTCTTGTCCCTCACGGCCTTACCTAATCTTGTAGAACAGAAGAAGCTAATAGTTGACTTGCTTGTGGTGAGTAGTCATCCGTTCACATTTACAATCTCATCCTTAGAGACCTAGAGCCACCAACTATATTTAAATACCACTTATCTTAGTTTATATAGGATACTGTTTTTCACATGTTCATTTTCACTTGTTACACATCTTTGTATAATTTTTGTCAATTGATCTCTTCAATTTATTTGACTTGACGGCCTGAAATTGAGAGAGATGTATGAGAAGTAAAAATGAGTGTGTAGATAACATCTCCCTTTATATATATGCACAACTATAAATTCTACAAATTTTAGTAAGTGATATTGACCTTACTAAAAGGATAAATTATTTGGAGTGTAGAATGCGATTTTCAGAGTGCTAATAACAATTCCCATAGTAAATACTGAAATTTAGAACTTCTGCTACCATGGTGACAAGTTTAATACCAAATTATTGTTGACTTATTGGGTGCTTTAGCGTAATCCTCAGCTTAAAATTGTAATAGAAAAAGTAACCTTACTCTCTCTTCGCATTAAAAAAAACAAAAGTGAATTGATTGTTTAGAAGGAGATAAAAGTTTAGGGTGGTGTTGTTCACATCTTTTTTTAATAAGAGATGTATGAAAAGTAAAGAAATATGTGTGGATAGTACTACTTAAGTTTAAAGAGGTATTCATCAATTTCCCCCCTGAACTCCCAATTTCCCCCCTCAACTCTCATAATTAGTCAATTTCCCCCCTCAACTTTAATTTAGCCAATTTCCCCCCTCAACTCTTATAATTAGTCAATTTGCACCCTACTGTTAATTTTTTAATTTGATCATAATTAAACAAGTGTGTGTAAGAAAATGTTAATCATGTTCCTATATCTTTATCCTATTACAAATAGATTAAAATTTAGAATTTTACAATTTATCATAGATAGTATTATTAGTCTGAATAAATCAGTATGGAGTAATTTTATTTAATTTTTGACTATACAAAATTGATAACGAAAAGGATTGATGTGTAAATTTTTGTATGTGAATACAATTTTCTTTATAAAAGTGAAAGCTAAGTTCAAGTAAATTGCGGAGAATTGAGCTTTAGTGAAAAAATGGCTAGTCTATTCATAATTTTCGACTCCTTATTAAGAATAACCCATTTTATTGAAATAGGTCTGATCCATGAGTTTAGGATTATTATTTCTTTTTGTTCTTATTTCTTCTTCTACATGCTTTAAACCCGATTCATAACTTTTTCTTATAATAAACCCATATCACATACTAACTATATTATGTTTTTGTACATTTTACCCTATATTATGTAGGTGAGTTTATGTTAATTTTAGTACTTTGTTGGAAGTTATTAGAAAGATTGAAAATTAAGAAAAGAATAGATGGAAAATTAAAAAAAAAAAAATAATTAACAGTAAGGTGCAAATTGACTAATTTTGAGAGTTGAGGGGGGAAATTGGCCAAATTAAAGTTGAGGGGGGAAATTGACTAATTATGAGAGTTGAGGGGGGAAATTGGCCAATGGTCACAAGTTCAGGGGGGAAATTGATGAATACCTCAAGTTTAAAAGGAAATGGGGGCAGTATGACATTGTTAAAAACAAGAAGGGAAAATTCTCATATTAACATAAAATTAGGGAAAAGAAAGGCCTCCCAAAGCGGTAAAATAAGACAAAAAAATGAAGGTGAGGTTTTGAAAGAAGGAAAATGTTTCAGCAGAAAAGGGCGTATGGAGAGGAGATTGGTCTGAACAGGACGTCACGCTTCTTCTACTCTTCTACTCTCTCTCTCTCTCTCTCTCTCTCTCTCTCTCTCTAAACCTCTTGAGGAAAATTAGAAAAGTTAAAATATTTTTGCTCAGAATTCATGGTGGGCCTGTTAGTTGAATTTTCCAGCCATTTGATGGCATATATAATATAATACTCATATTTAGGCGGAAAAGGTCAAAGGGGAACTTGGTATTTATCCTCAAAAAGCTTCACGGGTTAGGGTTTTGTTTGAGCTTTGCTTCCAATTTCAGCTTCTGGGTTTTGCTTAATTTCTGGAAATTCACTGCCTTTGAGCTCCGATTCTTCATCTTCCTGGACTTCAAACTCTAGGGTTTGTTTCTTCATGCAGTTTCTGCTATTGGTATGTAAGCTATCTTGTGTTTTTGCTTCTGGGGTTTGTGATGTTTCATTTTTCCGTTCAGTAGGTGCCTTTTGATTGGATTTTGTTTTTTTTTTTCTGTGTGTTTCTATGTAAAGTTTTGATCTTTCTGGTAGTTGCATAGCTAGGAGTGTGAACTTTGGTTTGAAAAGTTTGTGTTTTTTGAAAGCTTCTGAGCTTTTGGGTTTTTCTTTTTTTTTTTTTGTTTTTTTTTGTTTTGTTATTTCAGTGGAGGGGTTGTTGAAAGTGGGTTTCTTTGGTTCTGGGATTGGCGGCGGTGATGATGATGTTGATCCATGGGCAGTAGAAGAGTGAAAGTTGGTGCAAATGATGGTAATAAAGTCGTGACCGAGATGCCGAGCTTTGTTCCTCCAGTACCCACTCCCAATCCCAGGTAGGTATTTGCTTACCCTTCTATTAAGTTCTAATTTCCTACATATTTATTGAATTATGACTGTTCTTATCTTTTAAGTTTAATTGGCAGTAGGAGTGTAGCTCCGTGGCTTTTGAATATGATTCCTTGGCCCTTCAGTTAGTTTGGAAGCTGTGATCCGTTAGCGGCCTCTGTGCTACTAGAACATGAATATAAGTTTTTATGTGGTAGCATTGTTACTGCCATATGCTGCTGAGATTAGAATCTCCTGCTTGTCCGGGTGTTGGACTGTATCATCGAAAGGAACATAAATTGGGACTTAGAACCTTAAATTCTGACATCATACACAGGTCAAATGGAATCACAACTACATAAATTGACTAGGTATTTGTCCTAGTGAATTCTTTTTATATTGTAACTCCAGCAGCACAAAAATGTGTATCTGAAGTTTATTCTTTCCACATGTTTACTACTAAATAGAGTCCTAAGTTACAAGTAACCTTTGGGAATTTATCCGAATGATGCATCAACAGCTCAAATTTGTGTAAATAGTATGGAGATTTTTATGGCATAATGTCTCTTCACGGTATTAACAATGATTTTCCAATGATTTGAGGAAAGGGAGTTGCACCTGTGATTTTTCAGTTTTTTCATGACAGAAATGATAACAAAAAATAGAGCCAACAAACAGGACAAAAAAAAAAAAGAAAAAAACAAGCAACTGGAGTCTATTGTTCTGTTATGGGCCATGTCTAGTAGCGTTGGCTTGTAACTAAGCAGGGCATTAAAGTGATTGGTTGTATATGGTGGTTAAGTTTGGCCCTAAGCCGACAGGGCAAAACCCTATCCACCATGGCTAGGTAGCAAACAACAATTGATTTGTTGAGGTATTGTTCTCTTACGGAGGAATTGTTGTTCCCAATTTAATTTGAAATTATGCGACTGTTCGTTGAAGCAAACAGAGTAGCAGTATTATTATTTTATCTAGTATTAATTACTAAAGTCTGTTCCCTTTAGTTTATTTTCATACAAGAATGTGATAGTGGTGATCCTAAAATTAGGGAACAGGACTGATGCTACTTGAAATGTTTCCATGACCTTTAATTTGGTAACCATTCGATACTGAAATGAAGTGTCAAAGTTATTGTTGATTTTGAGACTATACAAGTTTTTTCATCTGTTTACATCATGATGAAGAAGCTTCTTAACATGTTTACGTTTGACTCTGAGGGGTAATTGAATTATGATTTCTGTTTGGCCTTATCAATCTGGCCAATGATTATGGATTTAGTTTCTTTTTTCTTGATTGTATCCGTCAATTTCGATAGTCATGATTATGACAATTTTTTTTCTCAGCGTCACAGAGGGGAGCTCCATTCGTTCATCTCAAGTTTCAGATTTTGGAATTCTTGAGCAAACTCTTGGATTTCGCATAGAGGATGCTGTTGACATTGGGAGAAGTATGTAACTTTCTTGGTGTTTATCAGAAGTTAAATTCAATACTAGCAATTTTCTTCTTATTTCTTTCAGTTGATACTAGGCCAGTTTTGAATTTTACCGTGGTTGAACCTGTGAATTGTCTTTTAATTTTCGTACTCGGTAAATGAGCTTATGAATAAGGTTTTCTTAGTGTTCTAGTCAGCTTCCATGTTTAGTTTCCTAGTGCCTGATTGTAGGTGTTTACTCGAATGACCTATCAGCTGGGAGTGTATATCCACTGCTCTAGTCCTGTTGTTCAATTCTTACCTTAAAATAGATTCTATTCATCATTGACTTTCTGAAGTGTGACTTCAGAAGCACGAGTAATTTCTGGCAATGTTGGAATATGATGAAGAGAATGTGATTCTGATTCTGTTTTTTGGTAAAAGGAGGCATATGTAATATGTTTATATGCACGTACAGTTTCAGATAATATTTCACTTTTGTTGTACTATGGTATCTCTTTGATTGGGACTCCTAATCACTTCATCATTGTTGATTTATAGGCCCAATGTTTAATCAAAACAAGTTAAGTAGTCCGGCAGTGGGAAGTAGTGATGCCCAATTTGGTGCTTTAAACAAGGTAATTATTTTTCTTCCCCCTCACAAAACAACGAGAACAATGAAAAATGAAAATGAAAACAGGACCAAAAAAAATTGTAACTTATGCGCGTTCTGGAATTCAGTCCCTTGCATCTTCAGACAAACTTTTTGGTTTTTTTGTGGGATCTCAGCTTATTCCACTGCAAAAAGAGCCACAACCCCTCTCTGTATCTCGTAGCAATCACGAGAACTGGGGGGAATCCAATATGGCAGATGGAAGCCCCAGGACTGATACTTCAACAGATGACACGGAAGATAAAAATCAGAGGGTAACATCTCCTGCTTCCACTTTTGCTACTTACTTTTTCATTCCTGTATCCAAGATTCAAAGTGATATCCCTCATTTTGCCATACAAAATTATTTTGCATCTGAGAATATTCATTCTTTATTTGATTTTGGCTGCTTCTTTTGTGGTGAATTTAAATTCAGTGTTCCTGTGCAGATTGAAGGGAATCAAATCACTGGTCTTCTAGCTTCTGATTCCAGTGACAGGTCAAAAGAAAAACCTGGGGATCAAAAGGTTTGGTAACTTCAACTAAATATGCTATTAAATAGTCATCTTGCATGATTATTGGATACCTTTTACCATGCAATCAATCTCTGCAGACATTGCGAAGACTTGCTCAAAATCGTGAAGCTGCCAGGAAAAGTAGATTACGGAAAAAAGTAGGTTACTATTTAAGTATTTATTATGAGTATATTAGTTTCCCCTTTATTCGTTGTTAGTGTTCCCCGTCTAGTAAGAGTCATGCTTACTGTTCTGTATGGAGAAGTAATGTTATGTTTCTTCTCTCAGGCATATGTACAACAACTTGAGAGTAGTCGGCTGAAATTAACCCAGCTTGAGCAAGAGCTTCAGCGAGCCCGCCAGCAGGTTGGATTTTGTTGTCCCTGAATATACGTACATATATCATATATCATCTATTTTTCATTCCTGGAAGGGCATGGATGTTGTATCATATTAGTGGTTTTATTTTGGCAGGGAATATTCATTTCAAGCTCCGGAGATCAATCCCATTCAATGAGTGGAAATGGTATTTGAACCTCTTAATTTCATGTTCCGATTGGTTATATTTCCTGGACTTGAAAATGATCACAGAAGTGTAATTCCTGCTGCATTGATATGCATATTTATGTTATAGAAATTTGGTAAAGATGGGGTTAGGTGTTCTCTGCATTAGATTTGTGTAGTAAGTCGATTATTTTGGGTGGAGACTTCTACAGCTTCTCTTTCCTGGATTGTTCTGTAATTTTGGCATCCTCAGTCTTCTGCAATTGGGTCCGAGCATGCCCTGAAATTTTACATAGTGGGTTTGTTTTTCATATTAATAATGGTGTTGTTGCCGGCATGTTGCATTACATTATTTCTTGTGTTGTGTGATAAAAGGCAATATTCTATTCCCAGACAGTTTGGAAACAAAAAATTCGTATGCTGTTAGATTAAGAATCTGGACCACACATTTAGGCAAGAATTAACCTTATCAGTGATTCTGGCAACATGGCATTATGTTGCTGAACTGTTAATGTTTTCCCACTTAACTGATATTTGATGGTAAAATATTCTTGTTTTATTTGTATTTTTATTTCATAGGTGCTTTGGCATTTGATGTGGAATATACAAGGTGGCTAGAGGAGCACAACAGGCAAATAAATGAGTTGAGGGCTGCCGTTAATTCACATGCAGGCGACACTGAACTCCGTACCGTTATTGACAATGTCATTGCGCACTACGATGACATTTTTAGAATAAAAGGAACTGCTGCAAAAGCTGATGTTTTCCACATCTTGTCAGGAATGTGGAAAACACCAGCTGAAAGGTGTTTCATGTGGATTGGTGGCTTCCGCTCATCTGAGCTCCTTAAGGTGAAAATTTGTGCTCCCTACTCTTGATACAGTTGGAATCCCCCTTAAGTTTTTGTTAAATTGCAACCACATACATCATCTGCTAAACATTACAATCTCGTACATAAACTTACGATTTCATTGCAATTTCATACATTTGTTAGCAATTCTGTTAAGTTGACTGTTAAGTGATGATGTGGGATAAAGAATCAATTAAAAATAGTCAAGATGAAAATCAATTTAGAAATTAAAAGTAACATCTTTTTGTGCAAAAAATCAGAAAAGTACATGTGGACCCCACCCCTTCCATCTTACCATTCTACCAAGCCAACCCCTGCGTCCTCTCCCTCCAAACCCCGTGCCTCCACCTACCATACTGTATCCTTCCTTCAAACCCTAATTCACAACCTACAATGCAATGAAATTGTAAGTTTGTGCAAGAGATTGTAATGTTTTGAAAATGATGTATGATGTTGCAATTGAACACAAAATTGAGGGGGCAAACTGTAATTTACCACAAAAATTATACCATTTTAGTTTCTGCACAATTCCATCTCCTAGTGGAAGTGTTGGATATACGGCTTCAATCCTACGGCTTCTAGTGTATGAATCCCCCACACCAAACATGGCTGTGGCTGTGTCATATAGGTTCACGAACCATGTCCATGGAAACGAGTATTTCTATGGTTAGCAATGGAAATTTGTAGTGCCCGTCTTTGAACTTAATTTGTCAGCAAAATTGATGTTTTTTTTTTCTCCTTAAAAAGAGTAATTAGTGAGCTGCCCAAAATTCTTTTCAAATGTTCTCTAATTGTTTTAGTTCTCTGCGTCCCGTTGATCTGTTTTGACATTGGTGCAGCTTCTGGTGAATCAATTGGAACCATTAACGGAGCAGCAATTGTTGGGTATTTACAACCTGCAGCAATCATCTCAGCAGGCTGAAGATGCTCTGTCACAAGGGATGGAGGCATTGCAGCAGTCCCTGGCTGAGACCTTGGCCAGTGGCTCACCTGCGCCATCAGGGTCATCTGGGAATGTTGCAAACTATATGGGTCAAATGGCCATGGCCATGGGAAAGCTAGGAACTCTTGAAGGTTTCCTCCACCAGGTGAACTCCCTTAATAGTTAATTCCACTAGCTTGCTTTTCCACTGAATCATGAAAAGGCTGGTATCACTGAGTGATGCATCTGGCGAAGTGACTGCGCTTCATTGTTGGAACCTGTAGTTTGAATGGAACCAAATTGTTTCTAGTACCTACATGTCTTTGTTCTTCATTTAGTTTTGTCGGCCCTAAATTTCATACAATATATAGTCCTTATTTATTGTTTTCAAATGCTAAATGGACTGTCGTCTTTTGAGACGTAAACCTCGTGGTTATCTTTTTAAACGCAGTTATACCATCTTTTTTTGTACAAGAAGTTTGTTGCATGGAAGACATGTTTAACAAGAATTATAAACGAACTCGGTGATTTGGCTATAGATGGATTGCAATGTCCATCTCAAAGTACTTTTCATAGTCTTGCCTAAAACATTTGTAACGTTACTTTGTTATTTTTGTTTCTTTATGTATGTAATTAATACCTTAATTGCCAGTAGTCAATATACCTATGCCTTACTTTTTCATTCTCATTTTGTCAATTGCCAGGCTGATAATCTTCGACAACAAACATTACAACAAATGCATCGTATACTGACTACTCGACAGTCAGCTCGTGCGCTTCTTGCAATACATGATTATTTTTCGCGTCTTCGAGCCCTCAGTTCTCTTTGGCTTGCCAGGCCTAGGGAGTGACGTGCATTAGATTACTCTCCCTGAAGTTCATCCGTAAAGCTAGCTAGTCCCGGAACATAAATTAGCACCATGAAGCCGAGGGCCATACTATATAGATGGACTTCAGCTGTTTGGACATCAATATCCTTCAAGGACGTGATTAAGGTGCGTGAAGTCAGATTAACGTTCATAGTCACCATCAAAGTTGTAGGTTATTGTCACTTATGTTTGCCAAGATGTTGTATTCTATGTTCAGAACTGTAGTATGAATAATCTGATGATGTTAGCGATGTAATAGAAGCGAGGGAATAGAATAGTGCTATTGTCGTAGGTTACAGATGTCGATTTATACACCAAAAGTCAGATGATATCGGAGTGAAAAAGGTTTGCATTTTGTTTTTCTTTGACATGTACATATGATGTCTCTCAATGTTATTGGCCTATATTGTTGCACTGGTTTTGCCATTCTGGATTGTGTAATATTCGCTGGAACAGATTCGGTCACGCGAGGGAATTCGCCCAAATTTACTGTTCTTGGCAGTTGGAGATGTGATGAATTGCGGCCTTCGGTGCCTGTTTTTCGTGTGCTTGTAAAAATCGAGTTTTGAAGTAAGGGAGCGATTTTTGCACACCCTTTTTCGACTTCTACACTCGCCTTAATTGAGCGAGGAATTTCAAGTCCCTAGTGATTTAAAGCCGTATAGTTATTTTCTAATTCCCAAGGGAGTTGGACTTGGAAGGTAGTAGCGGCGGCGACGATGAAAAGGCAACGTTTGCCAATCAGTTCAACGGCGGATATGGCAACACTCGCCTTACTTTTGACACGGCAAAGATGCTCCTTACCCTAACCTGTGCCCCGACAGTGGAAATGTGTGCTTTGTCATAGGTTCCGACGAATGGCAACTTTACGTAAGGCAGAGTTTGGTTTTTTGGGAGTGATAATGGATCCCTGAATGGAGTGGCCCGGGAATCACTGATCAGAAAGCAGAGTTTGGAGAGATTAAACGAATCCCGAAGATGTAGACCATCGGTGAGTTGTTCAGTAAATAAACCCCCACAAATCACTTGAGTTTGTTCCGTAAAGCAGACAGTCGGGAGGTAGCCACCGAACCCACTCAAAAACAGCGAGCGAGCGGTGTTCGAGGAGGCCGAGAATTGCCATCTCCTTTGACATCCAAAGTCGTACCAAGAGCGCCAAACTGCAAGAGCTATCGACGATCCATATTCTACAACTGCGGCTAATTACGCATGTTGACGCTCCTGCTGCAGCGTCATATGGAAATCCATGCTGGTTACGGAAATTATATCACGTATACGAGGAACTCAAAATTATGCATTTAATTGTAGCAGTTAAAATACATAGATCAACGAAACTCCCTGTCGATATATATGCTTATGGTGCTCCTGGCTACGGGGGTACTTGTTACGACTCCAATTACGAATTAGTGAACACGCCAAGCTAGCCAGCATATCCAGTCCCATGCATCATGACTGAGACTTCTAACAGATGGAAAGACCAAATTTCACCTCATCAGTAGCCAGTTACAACCGTATTAACAGTGAACCTGACGATCTGCCCGCCCTCCCCCAAAACAAAACAAAAAAACACGACTAATTCAGAGTACAGCCGCAGACTCAGAGGACCAATTCAAAACTCTCTAACAAGTAATATTTTCACAAACTGGGAACTCCACACACCAAAACAGAAAAGATGCTAGAAATCATTGTTCATTTCCGGTCCCCAAAATGCACTGCGAAAGATGAGTCAAATATGGTTCTGCTTTGGAACTGCTGTTCAATATCGGTCCCAGGCTCTGAAGCTCTGCATTGAACTCCCTCTCGAATTTCCTGCAAAATACATGGGTCAGAGAGAGACAGAGAGAGACAGATAGAGAGGTGTGCACGTGTGTAATCATTTATCCCACAGCCACTTCAAACTTACAGAATAGAGTCAGCAACAGTTTTGTTGCTGGAGCTTAATTTTAGTGCCTGAGAGGGGGTCCGCAATTTTGATGGTTTCGGGTTTTCTGGCACAAGTGAACCATCAAAATCGACAAGGCTAGGAACATCAATGGAAGATGATATTAACCACTGAGTTGCTGCAGCATATTGTAAGCAAAGCAATTTCAGCCTCTCCACCTTCTGCATTCATACAACTCAGTATTAACTATTAAGGTAAAGAACAAAGACAAATCAAGAATTCCGAAACTCTAGTTCTGGACATATGATTCCAAAGAGATATGATCCCCATCTCAACATGTCTTGATCCCCTCTGCCAATTATTACATTGTGGGTTTTTGCATATCCTAATTTTGAATTTTGGACCTTTGGTTCCAAATTATCCTTGGTGGAGATAAAAGACAGATCTGTGCTTGGATTCACGGTAACTACAGTACTGAGAAACCTGAAGCATTGGCAAAGCTTTGAAATTTGGTCAGTGTTCAAAATTATTTGAAAGTAAAGTTAAAAGTGGGCCCGGCCCCCAGGCATTTTCCAGCTGGTCCAAGGCTCCCTTCTGAAATGTACAAAAACTAGTTGTGGAAAGAAATACAAGAAATTTGTGGATTTCTTTGATTAGGAGTTCTCTACGTCGCATGATCAGTTTATAGGTCTCATGAATAGAGTCTTACAGCAGTTTATTAATTTGGTTCTTTTCACTAAAACGTGTACCAAGGAGTCTATGAAAGAAGCTACTTTATACACTTTGAAAAGTTAACAGTTAAAGAAATTAAGTTCTTATGCTCATGCATGACGCATGAGTTGACTTGCAGAGTCCAAGACATTTGATGTCGAAGGCTCCTGATGCCTAAAAATTTCATTATCTTAATAAGGCCCTACATTAAACATGGAGGCTATGATCAACTTTGCGCAAACAATCTCCACTATATTATCTCCTTGGCCTCAAACATATCCGACCTGTTGCATTTCCTTCCATGTCCCTGTTACCTTATTAGAGCTTTCCTCTCTTCCAGTTGAAGAGATTCTTTTCCAACCTTTTCTATATATATATATATAGATATATATATGCGTGCACATACACATATATCCTTGTTTCTACTAATGCAAGTAAGCTTGAATGTATTAAGAACAAACCTTGAGAAATTCCGGCAAAAGAAGCAAGCACCCCCTCAAACACTTGTCAAGGAAGAAGTCATGGTGTTGGATAACCTGTAACAGGAAGAACCTTGTAAGACAAATATGAGCTTCCTCTTAATAAAGAGTACTGCTACATCTATCAGAATGACCTAAACCGAATTCTCCTTTTTCAGCCAAAAGATTTCATTTTTTTTTTTTTTTTTTTTTTTTTTTTTTTTTTAAGAAGATGAGAGTTTCTATAAGAGGAAGAACAGACCTCATCTATGCTCTTTGCAGTCTGAAGTCTTTTATGCATCACATGGCAATTGGGCTCAATAACCTGTAAACAAGAAGAACTGCTCTGAGAAAACATAAACCTAATAATTTCCTCATCATTGCTGGGAAAATATATTTCAGAAGTGTCTGATAGAAAAATGCAACGTGATTTACAGATGTACATTGCAGTCTTAAGTCGACTATGCATCTATGCTCTTTGCAGTCTGATGTCTATATGCAGATGCACATCATCTCTCAAATAGAAGAAAACATTATATAGAATGCAATGTGATTTGCAAAGCAAAGATATGCAACAAGGATCACACATCAAATGAGGAACAAAAGAAGTATGAAATGTATATATAAGCCTACGCTACATACAATGCTTCGTTGTAGCGGTAATAGCCAAAAACAAAAAGAATACCATTAAAAATCAAAACCGATGGATAAAAAACAAGGTGCTTAAATATAGGGAAAAAGCAACACAAAACATCTATAGCATGGAAAAATCTTCCACGGAAAAAGCAAATTGTAAGATAAAACCTACCTCAAATGTTAGATAGTGTAGAAGGCTATTAATAAATTTAAGCATGCTACGACACAGCAGTGATGATCTGGAGATAGCAGTTCCACGCATGTTAAGGGCACGAACTCCCTGCAATACATATTTCCACTAAATCAAGCAAAGAAATGAGGCTAAATGACCTGGCTACAAGTAAATCAAATCAAGCCCATACTTGATGTGCTTGCCATGCCCCACAAAGCTGGCGATCCACGTGCTTACAGTGGAAAAGAAAGCGGAAAATTAACTGGTACTTTGTCAGGGAATTTTTAGAGATAACAATAGACAACGGCCACCGAATCTGAAAAAGAACCAAACAGTCATAACAAACCAAAGACAAATGGTTTGATCATAGAGGAGGATGAGATCTAAATGGCATTTCATGAAAACTTTCAAGATCTAGATCCATTTAAACTCTGGTATAATTAGCATACTTCGGGGGTCACTTCAAACTGTTTTTGTGATTTTTTTGGGGATGGGGCTGAGTAAAGATATAAATGACTAAATAAAATAAAAACAAGTCATTAACAAACCTTATAATTTAAAGAGAACGTCTCAAGGCCAGTTATGCTCACTGGCTCCTCCAGATCATTATCATCAGGGGCAGGCCTGCTCTTTTCACGATCTTTAAGTGTCCCCAGCTTTTTAAGCAAAGAAGATGTTTCCTGAAGCAAAACAGCAAGAATATTGAATTAATGGGAAATCAATACATAAATTTGTCATATATGAGTAAAATGATAGAGCTGTTTACCACGCAACATGTTAAGTCCTCATGGCAAGGATCTGCTGCAGCTGCTGTGGTGCGCAAAGCAAGGTCTAGAAGAGACTATTTAGCCAACAAAAGTTAAAACATCTCAATCATTTTGAATTGAGAAAGCAGAAAGAAAAATTTGCCAGCTAAGGAACTTGATGAAGAAAGAAGACTAAACCTGGAGCTTCTCCACAGAAATCTCATCAAGCTTTTTTGTGAGCTCGTCTCGAGCGATATCCATAAAATGAACCAAAAAATCACCCTGTATAAACACCATCAGTTCTCCATCCACTTGATTTTGAATAGCATGATTTTTGTAATAAACTTAACAAAAAGAAAGCTTATTTCCATGTAAAGTCGATTCATCTTTCCTTAATCAGATCCACAACATAGTGCAATTATTCAACAAACACCAAGTCCTTGATGCATCATAAATTAAGATTGCATAAATACAATCCTTTTCTTCATTCTCCAAAAAACTATGTTTACCTCACAAAAACTATATAAATAAATATGGCAATTCTTCTTGTAATTGAAATTAAAAAAGTTAACCATGGATGATATAAACCATGGACATCGCACGTTCTATGCACCTTCTTTTAAGGAGTTTTTCCTTTTTCATGTAATAGCAGTATGCGGAATTCTTGAATTTTGGGACCTATACAAATTGAAACATATCCCTGCAATGATTTGAGTTCCTATTTCGAAAAGGAGAATTTCGGAGTTTATCAAATACTCACTTTTATATCTTCCCTATATGAAATTTCAAAATACAAAGTAAACCAAATTCTTAAATATGCATGTAAAAGCTTGCAGAAGAGATATTATTACAAACACCTCATCAAAAAGTCCTCTATTTTCAGTGTCTTACAGGCAGCCATCTATTTTCATCCTTTAAGCTATCTATCTTCACTTTTATATTCAGTGTTTAATAACACACATAAATGTTGGAAAATCCCCAGGTACTTCAAGAGTTACAAGACCTAAACCTGAAGATCAAGCTTGCTCCTTAGTAGGGTTTAAGAAAATTAATGCCAGCTAATATACATTTAGATTTACACACTTGATGAGGCAAAATGACCTAGGAAGACTTCGACAGAGACTCTAAGAAAAGACTTGGACTACTTGAATCTAACAGAAGACATGGCACAAAACCAAGCGCAATGGCGTTCTAGGATTCATATACCCGACCCCACTTAGTGGGGTAAGGCTTTGTTGTTGTTGTTGTTGTTGTTGTTTGTTCAAATCCCTCCACCCAAAAATCAGAAGCATAGTAACTTCAGACAGAAAGATGTGTGTTATCAAACACTATGTCCAAAGTATTATAAGGGATAGATGAGGTAGAATAACCTAACCTTTACCTAGAATCCCACCTGATCTACAAGGTTCAAAACTTTTTAGTTACGATTTCATACGAAACATGGTATCTATCTACATATTAGTGTATAATATACGTGATCTATTTCCAAGTTCATTGGTCATAAAACAATATACCTGATCAAGAAGAAGATAGTGCTTTATAGATCGCAGCTTTCCCATCAGATCATACTACACAAGAAAGGATGGAAGATTAGCCAACAACATAAACAAATTGCATTAAAGGTGGCAGCAAAGACCAGAGAGAGCCAAAGAATATTCAGGGGAAAAACATTTCCTACAAACTAAACCTCACCTTTGCCTTGATGAGATTTAAGAGCTCACTGCTGGCAAAGTCATACGCAGACTTTATACACTCAAGATAACGGTGATTAGAGCCAAAGGTCATCAATTTCGAATTTTCTGATAGAGGGACCTATTTATCCAATAAAGTCAATGACATGTATTAACACAAACACATTGAGGGAAAGAATTTTCCTCATTTCTTGTGTTCTAAAAGAGAAATAAAACATTGTAAATGGATAATTATAACCCGAACCTGAACATGATGTCCACATTCCCTCATGACATTTAAATATTTTCCTGTGGTCAAAATTGTCCCGGAAATATTTGCTAGGAAGCTAGGAATTCCGTCTTTAAGGCTGTAACGTTGTCTCCAATACTTGGCATCATAATCTTGAGTGAGGCTTTCCTGTACAGTTTAACAAACTGTAACGTAATAAGCCTAAAATTGTTCCACTCAAAATTTTGAAATCAGATGACATACCTTTTGAAGAGATTTGTTTTCAGCAATGAAAAATTCACCATAAGGATCATCAATGACTCCTTCATAAACCCACCTAAAAGTAAATTTCATTCCCATGCCCAGGGATCAACCAAATTAGCACTAAAGTGTTGTGCAAATGATACTCAAAGCCATTACTGCCAAAAGAAAATAAACAAAACAACCTAATCTCTCTTTCCACATTCAAATAGACTTAAATAAGAAATTCATGTCAAAACTATTTAAGGAATGAATATATAGAAACAAGGGATATGGTACTACTCCAAGAAAATGAGCATGAATACACAAACGCTTTTGTATACATGAATTATAACCTAGAGAAGCCAGCACAACAAATAGCGCGTTAAGCAGGGTTGTAAGGCACCCGGCATATAATCTTTAAAATGGCCAGTACCCTTGGGTCGGTCTAAAATATGTCCTAATTTCTAATCCCTCTCAAGACACCCAAGTGTCAATTATGTCCCCCATGGGTGATCTTGGGTCTACAACACATCTTAGTCCAACACAATTTCCCAAATACGGCAGTTGGCTGGGCTCATAAATTTTTTTTGAAACTAAAACCAGCTCCTCCACACCACCCCCACCCCCACCCCACCCAACCCCCCCCCCCCCCCCCCCCCCCCCCTCCTCCTCTTCTCCTCCTCCCCAAGATAAACAAAGTAAAACAAAGATAGTCAAGGAGCAAAAGAACATTTTATAGCGTTCTACAAGAAAATGGAAGAACTTAGTTGATGGGAAGAATAGTCTCTGAAGCATATTATGCTTATGTAACTAGTCAGTCATGTTAACAAGAGATGTATAACAAGTTGGCAGGCAAAGTTTCACGCACAAGTATAATTACCTCTCCAATATTCCAAGGTATGAATTGCAAGCACATTCTGTCATCTTTTCTAGTAATGACCTTACACCACTATCACCAGCCATGGCCTTGGCCTATTTATTGCAAAGACCCACAGTATGCACCAATAGCAGCAAGATAAGAATGAGAAACAAGTGGTGGAAACAGTTATTACTTCTAAAGGGAGCAACAAAATTTTATGTAACTCAGACATAAGAGTACCTGGCTCTGCAAGAGGTTAAGAACTGCAGAACCTGCAAAATTATTAGCAGAAGCCCTCTGTATTACATTGGATAGTGCTTGCATGGACCCCATCATTGGCTGCAACACAGATTAGAGAACTCGGTCAGACTCAAAAGGAAAAAAAATCCCTAAATATAGTTTAAAAAAAAATAAAAAAAAATCTCAGAGAAGCTTAAACCTGACAGTAAAACCACAAGCCTTGTAGGGACAGTCTTCCCAGTCGAAACTGGTGTTCTAGCTGTGCCACCATGGCCTGGTAATCCTAATACAGAAAAATTGGAAGGTGTTCAGTGGACAAGATCACTTATGCATCATTTTCTTTATCCATATTTATTCTTTCCCTTCACGATGAGCTTTAGGTCAAATGGCAAAGAAGTGAAATGGTTATTGAGTCAACTTAAAATAGTGAGGAGAAATAACCCTACTAGAAGGAGCGCCCTCAGCGCAGCAGCAAACGCATGATTGACTAAGCCATTCTTGAATTGGGATCTTGATTCAACAAACTGGTTAATAAGCATAAAGTTCTCACACAGAGGGAATACCCGTTTGGCTAATTCCTGAAGCATTTCAGTACCCAAAGAAAAATGAGAAATATTAAAAGGCCTGACTATAAAACAACAAAGAGATTCAACCGATTCGTACCTGAAGAGCTAAATCCATGGATGCATCAACTTGAAAGGTGTACTTGTCCTCATTTCCGTGCGCCCTCTTGATTGAAACGTAGCGTCCTTGGATCCCAACCATTGCAGACAAAATGTCATCGATGACAACAAGTTCCTATTTGTGCTACAACCATCATAAGCACCACTTCCACTAACCCGAAATTTTGAAATTCCAAATTCAAATTCAAACTCACCTGAACAGCAGCATTGTAACAACCAATGGCCTTTTCGAATCCCAAGCTGCAAATTTCAAAATTGGGGTTTTCTTTATCAATTAAAAACGACAGAAAGAAGAAATGTATGAACACAAATGTAAATGGATGAGGATGTGATATCATGCTTACGAAAGAGAACCAACGGAATAGCCATCCGTATCTGCAAATCGCGACGTCGATTTGGTTTCCTGAAACAGAAAATGTCAAATTCCAAGCGGCATTTCGATTCGCAAACTTCACAGAGCAAAATTGAAGTGGAGTGAAGAAGATTAAAGGGAAAAGTAGGAACCTGGTGAAAGCGGCCGGTGAGGAAAGGGCGCTCGGAGTTCCAACGAGGAGTTGAGGGGCATGAAATTGTTGAAGTATTATTCTCCATCGGAATTCAGAACAGCACAAGTAACCCTCTTACTCTTACTAACTATCTGAAGCCACCTAGGGCACAAATTCGACGGCCACGATGCTTTGTTTCGTGGGAAGTCGTGATAGAGAGGACGTTCAAATTTGAAATCCCTAGAAAATGTGGATAACCAAGAGAGGTAGTCCAATTGCAGAATCTGGAGAGGAAGATGGTGGCAGGGGAGGGGACCCGCTTGGGGGATGGTCGTGGGGAAAGAGAGAGAGCTGGTAGTGTTATGTGGGTGGGTCTTGGCTGTGGGTAGTGGTGGTAGCTTGGGTGGGCTAGGGTGGGCTAGGGTGGCGGGAACAAGGGGAAACGGGAGCTTCCCTTTTTTTTTTTTTTTTAAACAAGCAATATTAAAAAATAAACAATGTCAGACTATATTTATATACTATCTTCAATCGAAATGGCCAAGTACAGTCATATCAAGAATTATAGCGTTGTAAAAAGTTATGTTCAAATGAACAGTATCAGACTATATTTATATACCATTTTTAACCGAAAGGGGGTAAACATAGCCTGTTAATAATTTTATTATTTTTAAGTTTATTCTTTAACTTATTGGTTAATTCAATTAAATTATCATATTAAAATAAGGTTATCCAAACATATTTTGAGTGTCACTTGTCTCTAAATGAATAAGCCTCCGAATTTTTTATCTTTATATAATCTCAATAATTTTTTCGGTTAGGATTTCAATTGACACGTGTCGCTAAATGAGTAACTCTCCATAGTTCTTATCTTTATGTAACATTATAATTTTCCGGACAGGATTTTTGAGTGACACGTGTCGAGATATAATTGGTTATGCAAATTTTAGATAGGATTCTTATCTATGTGGCACTTCTTAACTTCAGCATCTAATGTTAATAAATTGGTTGAATATTAGGTAGAATTCTCACACCTTCATCTTCCCCCTCTCCAATATCTGTTATTATTGTCTAAAATTTGTCATTTCAATTCTAGTTTGCAATGAATTCTAACTTTGGATCCTCTTCGCATTCAGTTGGGGTCCTCATCCAATTCCAAATTGGAAGATAAATGGGCGGAGTGGAACGAGAAGAGGAGGAGTCCGATGAAGAAGATGACCAAAATTAATAATATTGTACAATATAACCAAAATTAATATTTAATAACAAGAAAGCAATTGACAAGAATATGTGGAATTAGTGAATAAATTACAATTAATGCTAAGATCAATAGTAAAAAGTTCTATTGGTTTTATAATCAAAGATGCATATATTATGTAAACAGAGGATATATCATTAATGTTTTGAGATAAACAATGATGATTTGAAGAACCATTTAAAGCATTTTGGTAATCAACATACTTAAATTTAAATGTGATATATCATTAATGTCTTGAGTATAATTTACATCATATATCTTTTGTAGTACATGGAGCTATGCAAAAAAAACTCTAATTAATGATTATAAGGATTTTGTTTTATATCAAATATTGCAAGAGAAGCCACAGTTTAAAGAGTTCATGCTACACAGAAAGATGATGAAATGGCACTCACTGAAGCCATCATTACTCATCTGGAGGCAGAGCTTAAGCTTGCTGCAAGATGTATACATTTGTTCTGCAATATGAGGTATAGAGTGTTCAATATGTATTTGGTTTCTATATTGTTAATGGTTATATCAAATCGTTTATTTACATGAATTAATAATTATAACGAGTTAATTTTTTTTTTTTTTATACTTCTGGATGTATATTGATTTTTTAGGTAACCAAGTGTAGGACGACAACAGAGCACTTGATCGGCTTACTAAATCCAAAGAGGCTACTTTGCTAGAGGTTGAGAAAACTGTTCAGATTGCTTGGGCAAAAGCATCCTTGGTTGATGATTTGCAAAACAAAAATCAAGAGCTAATGAAATAGATTGAAAGGTTTGTATGCTATTCAGAGTTTTCCTATTGCATGCAAGTGTGATAGAGGGAATTTACTAGGGGCTCATACTAGCGTTGGCCACCATTTTACATAATATGAAATAAAGCATGGGAATCATTTATGTCGTACATAGGCTGTTAATATAGTTAGTATAATTTAGATGCAAACTGATGAATGTGAACAAAATGATTGATGATGTTTTAAAGACGTACAAAAGAATGCATGAGATGATAATTCAGCCCACTGAGCAAACGTATTATTCTCTGGGAATGTTTTATGCTATGACAATCTTGTTTTAAAGAATTCGCCTCGGGGAGCGCCCTAGGGCACCCTTGGGGCTGGGCGGTGAGGCAAATGCCTTTGTTTTGCTGAAGTAAGTGAAATGCTTCGCCGAAGACGTTGAGGCGGCGAAGGTGCGCCTCAAGGCGTCTAGACGCCTTGTTTGCCCTTTTTTTTTATTTTTTATTTTAAAAAAACCATCCAAACCCAAAACGATGTCGTTTGGGTAAGGATTTTCAGTTTTAAACATCCTCTTCATACCATACCTTCGATCACCTTTGTTCGCCTCTACCTTTTTCGCCTTCTTGTTTCTTCTCCCTCGCACCAGAAGCTTAGAACAGAGAACACAGCCGCTGTTTGGAGCAGCACCGGTCGCCACGCCAAAGCTTGGAGCAGCACCGTTAGCCCAGTGCCGTTAGCAAGATCCCAAAGGTTAGGGTTTCTAAAATTCTGAAAAAGTTAGGGATTTAGTTTTCTGGGGAAGAACTCTGTCTCTGCATGGCCTTGTTTGTAGAAATGTTTGAATAGTTAGTATTAGATAGAAAATAGAAAGTGCAGATAAGGGGATAATAATGGAAGATGCTAGTAGGTCAGAAAGTGTAGAGGGGTTAATAGACAGAAAAGTATATCCAGCTCCTTAGTTTAAACTAAAGCCACAATAAACTTATAGGTTGGGGTTTGTCTTTTTACACATTGACCACAAATATAAATTGCGGACAAGCCTCTGCATACTAGTTATAGATTGTGGTTTGTCACAATAATGTTAATTAATTGAATGCTTTGCTCCACTACTTGCATAAACCGTTTATTAACCGTTTGTGTGCGGTTTTGGAAATTGTTAGTATATAAATTAATAAATTGTTGGTTCATTAACTGTATGCATGCATCAAATGTTTACTGTGTAGGGCATTAAAGAATATGGCTTCTTCTAAGAAAGATTTTTCTTGGCAATGGACAAAAGATTTGGATCTTGTCACCAAGCACTTCTATTGTGTTTTTTGTAACCACAAATGCACGGGTTCAATTTCTAGATTCAAACATCATTTGGGTGGTGTAAGTTGGGAGGAATGATAAGTTGTAAAAAAGTCCCACCCAATGTGAAGGAAGAATGCTTTGCTAATGTTATGGGAACTAAAAAAAAGAGAAAAGCTAGCCATGAGTTGTGTCATGGTGGTGGAGAAGAAAGTGAAAGTGTCGATATATGTAAGTAATGGGAGTGGAAGTGTGAGTGCCACACATTCACAACAAATTGGTTCTTTTCTACCATCTAGGTCTAGGGGACCACTTGATAGGTATGTTACATTGGAAACTTGCCGAGCCACATTGAATATACCTTTCAAAAAAGAGGAAAGAAGACAAGCATCCCGAGCATTTGCACAATGGTTTTACACTAGTGTCATTCCATTCAATGCGGTAAACAATGAACATTATGTTAATGCAATGAAATCGGTATCCAATTTTGGTCCCGGCTGTAATGCTCCTGCAAGTCATGAATATAGAACTTGGATGCTCAAAGAAGAAGTTGAGGATGTACAAACTATGATGAAAGAACATCAAAAGGCTTGGAAAAGATATGGATGCATTATTATGTTGGATGGATGGTCGGATGGCAAAAAATAGGTGTTTAATCAACTTTCTTATCAATAACCCGCAAGGTACTTGGTTCTTGAACTCGATCGATGCATCAGTCTCTATTAAGAATGGAGATTTGTTGTATGGTTATTTGGATGATGTTATTCAAAAAATTGGTGAAGAGATTGTGGTTCAAGTTATATTCGACAATGCTTCAAACTACAAGAATGCTGGGGAAAAACTTATAGAGAAGAAAGAGAAGATGTGGTGGACTCCATGTGCGGCTCATTGCATTGATTTGATGCTAGAAGATATTTCTAAGATGGCATGGTTTGATGACACACTCAAATGTGCTAGGTGGATTTCAAAGTATCTATATGGGCATCAATGGGTACTAGCTTTGATGAGAAAGTACACCAACAATTCGGAAATTCTTCATCCGGCGATCATTAGGTTTGCCACTTCTTTCCTTACACTACAAAGCTTAAAAAAGCAAAAGGAAAATCTTGTTGCTTTGTTTGCCTCTCAAGAATTGTCGGAAAGTACCTATGCAAAATCCCGTGAAGCAAAGTTGGCTAAGCATCATGTGTTACATGATCGTGAGTTTTGGGGTCGATTTTCCTTTTGCATTAAGGGTGTTCTTCCTCTTGTTTGTGTTTTGAGAGAGGTTGATTCGGAGGAGAGACCTCCCATAGGTTTTATATATGAGTTGATGGATGCTGCAAAAGAGAAAATTGCAAGCAATCTTAACAAAGTGGAGAAAAAATAAATGCCTATTTGGAGAAAGATAGATCGTAGATGGGACAATCAACTTCATCAACCCCTATATGCGGCGAGCTATTACTTAAACCCACAATTTCAATATAAGGATAATTTCTCAGATACTGATGAAGTGCAAAATAGGTTGTTTGCTTGCATGGATAAGATGCCTGGGAAAGGGAAAGCACGTGAAGAGGCTGATTGTCAATTGGATTTATTTACTGATAAGCGTGGTCTATTTGCGGATTCTATGGCTATGCAAACTAGGAAAAAGCGAACACCAAGTAAGATTTAATTAGTCAATTGTTAATATCTTTTTATCATTAACCCTTAAATTACTTACCTTACTAATATTGTTTTTTTAGCGGCTTGGTGAGAGCGCTTTGGGCATAAAACACCCGAGTTAAGGAAGTTTGTTGTCCAAGTTCTAAGCCTTACTTGTAGTGCGTCGGGATGTGAGAGGAATTGCAGCGCATTTTCAATGGTAATTAAATATATTATTAATTTATTAGTATCTTAGGTGTTATTTTTGCTTAAGACGATTAGACTTGAGTAATAGAATTGATTTATTTGTAGATTCATACAAAAAGAAGGAATATACTTGAACACAAGGCTTAATGCTTTAGCCTATGTCAAGTATAATTTGGCTTTACAACAGAGAAGTAAGAAAATTAGGGAGAAGTATGATCCTATTGTTGTGGAAGAAATTGCCTCCGATGATGAATGGATAACGGAGATAGAAGATCCCGTTCTTCACGAAGATCCTACATGGCTTGAGGATGAGTTATTGTATAATGTTGAGGCCATAAGGAATGTGCCACCCCCGGTTTATAAAGGTGGCCTATACATTCGAGAACCTAGAGAGTCTTCTCTTCCTCCTCCTCGTGAGCCTACTCCTCCTCCTCCTCGCGAGCTTACTCAACCTCGAGGTCCTATTACATACAAAAGAAAACGAGGTGATGAAGAATCCTCAAGTTGAAGAAATATGGAGTATGATTCGGAAGAATCTTTTGATGAATTGATGACATACCCTACAAGGTCATCTAGAGTTGGCAATGAAAAGGATGATGCCTTTTATTTAGAATTAGATGATGAGGATTTGGATGATTGATTGATATCTTTGTTTGTATTTTGATTTCTATGAAGAAGATTTGGATGAATGATTGTTTTCTTTGTTTGTATTACCTTTTGAATGATGAATTTGGATGATATTACCTTTGAATGATGAATTTAGATGATATTATCTTTTGAATGACTATGGATTTGAATGAAAAATTGAGAATGAATGTTTATTTTACATGGTATTATTTTTATACAATTAAATGTATAATATATAAAACATATATATATATATATATATAATTAAATCCCATAAGGCTTCGCCTCACGCCTAGGCCGAGCTTTGCCTCGAACGCCTCGCCCACGCCTCACTCTTTTAATACATTGGTACTTGCTGATGAACTTTATTCGTGGTGGTTACTTTGAGAGAGTGATGGAGATCATTGACTATATGAAGAAACGTGATATGTACACTGACAAATGTGGTATGTTCCAAGAGAAGTTTAATATGACCTGAGACTATTTACTGCAACATTCTTGCTGCTTGCCTTTGAAGACTAATATCAAATTGGTAGGAACTTAATTTGGATGTTGCAAGTAAATATAGGAGACTTAGAAGTCAAATATGAGGGTAAATTTGATTCACTATCATATCTGTTGAATTGCCATTTTTCAGTCATACTTGAGCATCGAGCAGTTCGTTCTATATCTGTTGGTATGATGGAGCTCAGATTATTCTCTTTGTTTTTCCCCTTTGGAGAGTTGTAGGTTAATCTACTGTTACCAATAAATAGGTTATGTAACCAAACCTTTGTTAAAGATGTGTTTTTTTCTTCTTCTTATTAGCTCATTTCTATCTTCTTTTGCGCCCTCTTATTCGTTTTTATACCTCCTGGAAGCAGAGCGGTTCTTCACTGTTGGAGGTTTGATTTGAATTGTTTGTCCTTCAACTTTAAGTGCTGGGATGCACGAGGAGATAGAAGACTAGCAAAACGTTGATTTTTCAAGGCAGTTACCAGTTACTATAAAGAAGATGAAGAGAGTCAAGGAGAACGAGGTTGATAGGGTAGGCTCCCTTGTAGAATTTTTTTTAGTGGGTAGTAATTTTCACACTCTAGTATTCTCCTCTTGCACTCTTTTTGTTTCTGTCATTTGAGTCTCCCTTGATTCATTCAATCGAAGGTCTAGGGAAAAAGGGAACAAATTGCAGGAGGAGAAAAGTGGAATGTGGAAATACCTTTCCCTTTTTCAACTATTGTTTTCATTTTGATTGTATGAATTAGATAAAGCATAGAACTGAGTGGTTGTTAACATTCTATGTAATGTGTTAGTGTGTAGATCATCTGCAAAACGCCTTTTGATGCCTAATTTTTTGTTGTTCAATATAATCACAAACAGCTAGTAAGGTGAACAAGGGCAGAAGTCTTTGCAATTGCATTACTACAATGATTGTGCCACTTGCTTCTTGCAGGTCAACATTACGTTCTTGAGTCTCATCTTACTGCACGGGTTTAATGCACCTTAATTGAGTTTTATTGCAACCACTTTAGCTGATGTTCCTTGAATGTTCATGAACAATACATTATTGACTTTCACACCCGATACCTATATATTGAAGCACAATAGACGAAAATGTGTAAATAGATGTTAACTAGTAAAGTCGTTAATTGAATCAAGCATATACCTGACCAAGGTAGTTAAGGTTGTGTGGGCAGTAATGAGATTAATTGGACACCTTGAACAAACCCTTGGCTTGGCCTTGCCCAAGACTTGATCCTCAAACTGTCTTGCCCGCCCTTGAAAATCGCATCCTTGGCGGTCATATTTTGAACTCCTTCCTTTTCTAAGTCTTTGGGCAAACTCCATATGCTGCAATTGGCACACCTTTATATGCATTAGCAAAAACTATATTCCACGTGTTACAATATTAGTGAATATTTATTGGATACTGTGATGTAAACTTCGTATAGATAAGCAAATGCAGTACAGGAACTACAAAATTTAACCTAATGCCATAACTTGGTCGACACGATATGTGCTCAATCCACAAGTCCTTGGTGCTGGGGCCAATTGAGACGCATTCATCTCCCGTTTTGATGGTTCTTGATAATTGAACATAGATGCCTGATAGGGGCATATTTATGCACCTTAGTTTAGCTTGTCTTGTGCATTTAAAGTGTTTTTCCTTAGTAAAGTAGTCTTTTAAGCTAGTTTTATGTATTTTCAGGATTTAAGGGCAAAGTATGCAAAAGGATGCATTTTGGAGCCTTTTGGAGCAAATTAGAGATTGGAATGGATATCATATGCTTGGAGCCAAGAGGATGGACGAAATTGAAGACTTGAAGTAGGAAAGTTAAATCCTAAAAGACCTCATGTTTGAGCAACATTGAAGACTCCTATCCATTCTAAGTCACAAAACAAAGTCTCTTGCATCATCAAAGTCCTTGCCGTGTATCCCCTTTGTGTTTGCATTCCTTGCCGTGCAAGGGAGGGCATTCTTTCCTATTCTAAAGCATTCAAACACATTCCTTTTTCATATCAAACTCAACCATAATTCACATATCCTTTTCTATTTCAAAGTCCTTGCCTAATTTCAGAAATAAATGACATTCTCCTTCTCACAAGTGAATGCCGCAAGTTACTTCCTTTTCCCTTTAAATTCTGACTTTGTGTTTCCTATTCTTAAAGAATTTGGAGTTAATTCTTTTCCTAAACTAAGTAATAAAACTCTAGGGATTCTTTCTTTCAAATAAATACCAAGGCCGTACCTTTCATTCACCCTAATCACTCACATACACAACCTGCCATCATTCCAGAAAATCCTCACTTTGCCGTGCATTTCATATCCACTTTCCAGCATTCCATTTCATTATTGCAGCCACCATTCACTCTTTAATCCACATGCATTCATCATCATTCACCCTAGCTTTAATTCACATGCATTTTCAGCACCAAAAAAGCCATTGCCGTGCATAACCCATCCCATTTCCAGCTTTTCCCCTACCAATTCCAGCACATCCATTCACTCTTCATGATGGCAGCCACATTCTCTCCTAGCTGTCATATTCCCTCTTTTAATCATTCATCTACCTATAAATAAGCATCCATTGCAGCCACAAAACATTCATTCCCATTCATACACAATTCACCACAGAAATTCTATCAAAATCTCCCTTTGCCGTGCACCCCACTTCCAATTCCAGCATCTTCCCTTCCATTTCCACAACTCCCCACTCCATTCCACATACAAATACCCTCCAAAACACTATCCTTAGACCTCGTGCCGCAACAAAGAGGAAGAGAAGAGGGTCTAAACGTTCATACAATTCAAGTTAGAGTTGTTGGAATGTTTAGGTGTTTCTTTTCCTTTGATTTCAATGTTTAATTTCAATTCTCTTTGTTTTGTACGTATGAGGAACTAAACCCCCTTTAGCTAGGGGGTGATTCGAAACCATGTTTATGCTTGCAATATGAATTGATTACCTTTGGTTGGAATTTCATAAGTTGTGGATTCAATTTGTTTAACCGTTTGATTGATAACTTATTTATGTATGTTTATTGAGAGTGCACGCTTAATTTTCATGCATGAATATGACGCTAGAATATAAGTGAGTTTCACCTAATAGTTATGAACTTATATTCACAAGTAGTGGAGGTTGCTTATAAACAATTGCGTTAAATGAATTCTTGGCACTAGTTTCATGCTCATCATAGTAACGAAGGCCTCGTCAACACTTATAGTTTTCATGATGCTTAATGATCTTTGATTGTATCTTTATTGTGCTTTTCATGTAAAGGACTTTTGGAGAATGTTGTGAATTGCGTTGCGCAAACCCATCAAATTCATTAACTTAAGGAGAACTTGACGATTAATTTAAGCGGACCTAATTAACCCGGGGTGTTGAGTTTCATAATTTATCGAAAGACCAATTAAAAATCATCTTGTATGCAAGTGTAACATGTGTGGAGAAGAACCTCTTAGCTATTCCATCATCCATTGATTCATCACAGTTTGTTTTACAATCTGTTTTAATTATAATCTGTCCATTTAATTTAATCTCGTCCAAACACAATCCCCCCATATTTTGTTGAGTCTTAGTCATTCAAATCTGTTTATTTTGTGTTCTTAAGCATTTGGAGTCATAAACACTTTCAAATTCGTCCAAATTAAGTTCTAGTTTCTGTTTGAGTCAATTTGATTGTTTTAGGCAGTTTGAGTGTTTCAAATATGTTTTGAGTCATAGTAGTCTTGTTAAGAGTCTTTAAGTTTAATTTTTGTGTTTTTAAGTCAATTCAAATTAGATTAGCACCCTTAGTTAATCCCCGGTTAGAACGATCCCTACTTACATCATTACTACAATTGTCACAAATAGGGTTTAATTTGTGTGTCACATAAGTTTCGCATCAATGCCATCAATGTTGGATCTATTGCCAGAGGCAATGATTTTGACCTCTTGAATGTTAACATCTTGGCACCTGTTTTTCACAATATGGAGCATCGGTTGTTCGACGCATTAGCTCGTTGATCCTAGTTTAGTTAAGCCCAATGCATGATATTATAACCGTTGCAAGCTGGGGCAATAAGTGCTTCCGACTGACTTGCACGCCTGCAAGGAATTATCATAGCGGAATCACGTAGAGGCACAAGGTGCACTTCATGCATCTATAAAAGTTTGAGTTGAATCAGTTATAACATTCGGCTTAGCTCTAAAGCGCAAAACGTAAGTTAAGGTAGTACTCCCAGCAACAAAATGATTTGTGTAAGATAAAGAGAGATGAGTTTTTTTTTCTTCCTTTTTTGTGATGAAACCAGGATGAGGCAAGCAGAGAATAAAACTGAAACCAATGGGAGAGAGAAGATGAAAAGAGAGAGACCTCTATTCGGGGGTTTGGATTTAGGAGGGAAGATGGAAAGATTATGCGTTCCTAGCTGCACGATTCTATTGAACGCCACAATTTTGGGATCTCGAGGCTTTGGACAGAAAGATTTGAATGGAATTTTAATCTAATAAGTATGAGGTTCAAGTGGTGGATTGTTCTAGTGGTTATGACCTTCATCTTCAACCCCTGTGTTTCAAGTTTAAACTCTCCACAATCCACCTAAAAAATGACATAAGGATAAAAAACAGTGTGTTGAATTTTTTTGTACATTTACCTAAATATAATTTGTAGCCACATCACCACTTAGTACTACGGTCTAGTAATATTCCTTTTCACTTGTAAGTAAATGTCTTAGGTTTGATTCTCGCCAAAGGTAAATTTAAACCACATTATAACCGCCCATTGTGAGGCTTAGCCAACTCCCCCACTCCCTTAGTGTAGATAATATCGTTTGTTAAAAAAAATAAAGAATTTTTAGCCACGTCTATTTCTTTTTTTGTGGTCAAACTAGAATCTTTCATTAATTAAATAAACTATTACATAAAATAGAAAGCGCTAAGGCAGTCCATAAACAAACATAATCTAAAAGGAAATACAACATATGGCCCAAAAAGAGCAAGCTCACAATAACAAAAACCTAGATTTGGAAGATTGCTACCTTCACCACAAAGCTGCGCCACTATCGCAATCCGCCATGACAACAAAAGGAAGAACCCACGAACAAGCTAGATGAATGGAAAATGGGGGTGAGCGAGCCACCCGTGTAAAAAGTGCTCCCATAATCCTACCAAATAGTGGTAAAAGCACTTTAACAACTACTCAACAACAAAGTGAGTCGCATATAAGAGACGCGATATGCCGAGTTGCAAAAGGTCGGCAGTAGAGGACTGATAATAGGGAGAAGCAACGGAGGAAGAAAGAGGCATAAAAGCCCAAATCTCAAACAAGCTCAAAGAAACTAGACATTAAGGAGGAATATTGGAAAAGCTGAAGAGAGGGGAAGGAATGAGTGGGGCTGAGAAGAAATAATTAGGAAATGGCATATAAACGTTCCCAAGTTAAAGACTAAGTGCTCGATTTAAGTCTTTAATAGTTTAGACTTTCTAGCAATCATACTTTAATATTAACCATTCATTTCTCATACTACTGAGTAGTCTAGACTATGAGGAGAAATTGCACGTTCGAGCCTTGATGCCTTTAACTGTTGAATATTTTAGGGAGCATTAATGAAAAGAGCTTGGGCTAACTTCAATTTAACCAAAAACCATATAATAACTTTATTCAATAAAAATGACATGAATTTTAATGAAAAATGACAAAAACTATAAGAAAACAAACCTAACTAAATAGCCCACGAGCTGGAAGCAAGCCCAAAGTGCAAAATATATTTTTTTTCCAATCCATGCCCCTGACTAAACACCACTTTCGTCAACCCAACCCGTTTAGAATTTTTATCATTTGCTTAATTTGTCTTATTGTCTTGCAATTGCATGTAATTTGTCTTATTGTATTGCAATTGCATGTGCAATTAGGCATGGGGTTATCAATATTTCATACATCAAATTATATTTCTTCTGCCATTATTGCTATTGTCGTCCTACTCACTTTCTTAATTATTTTTTTCAACTAAATTACTCAACCATCCACTATAGGATAGTTTTCTGATTAAATTTATCTTTTTATAGACAACTAGTTATGTAAACTGCCATCAAATTAAAATTACATAATAGTAATATCCCATTAAATTTTGATAGACAATAACGAATTAATTGTCTTGGATTGCAGCTTTACAAGTAGCCTTGTTATGTACTAGCATCAACCTGAAACAAATGAACCAAAAATGCATCAAAATCGTACTAAAAATTTAATATTTCTTGATTCTTCGAGTAAAAAAAGAATTTTTAATGAAAAGGGATTAGGCTAATTTTAATTTAACTAAAAACTACCTTAAACTATTTTTTAACCAAAATGGCCTAAAATTTAACCATAAGGACACATGCTGAATAAAAGAAATAGGTTGAATTAAAAGCCCAACACGTACTAAATATTTTTTTCCTTGCTTGCCCCTAATGGAACTTAACCTAAGCCCGTTACCAACTTCACGGTATTTACCATTCTACCAACATCCTCTCACCAACTGCCATTAATACAAAAAACAACTCACTGACACGATAACTTCCATGGTTATCTACCCACGTCTTATTTCGCAAACACAAATCCTCTTTCAAACAAGCAACAACACCAGAAAATTAAAAATAAACTTCAATTTCAACTTCCATTCCTGTTTCAAAAAGATACATTTGTAGACACAACCAAGAACCGATCCGCAGAAGAAACAGAGAATTTAGCAAAACTGTAAAATAGAGGTACTAATCTCATTTCCTTGTTATTTCTTACTTTCAAATTATGTTTGCATGTTTGTGATCCAAAAACTGAGCAATGTTTCTATAAGAAAACTGTAAAACGATGGATTTTGTTTTTAATGCACTATGATTACTACTAGTTTTTTTTTTCTTTTTTCTTTTTTCTTCAAATCAAGAACTAGTTCAAGTCTAGAAATAGTGTATTTTGCACTACTCTTCAAAAAAAAATTAAAAAAAAAAGAAAAAAAAACTGGTTTGTTAACTGTGTGTTTTCTTCCCTTTCAGAAATAGTGTTAGTTATTTTGGTTCAATCATAAATTGTGTGTAATTTTGCGGTAGTTCTAGAAATAGTGTGCATTATTTTTGGTTCAATTTTGCAGATCGTGTATGTTATATTGTTGTATTTCTTGAAATAGTGTTTATTTTGTTCCTTTCAAAAAATAGTGTGGGTTATTTTGGTTCAGTTTTTGAAATAATGTGGGTTATTTTGCTGTTATTTCATAAATAGTTTTTATTTTGTTCTATTCCCTAAATAGTGTGAGTTATATTGGCTCAATTTTCAGAACTGGTGTCGGTAATTTTGCTATAGTTCCAACAATAGTGTGGGTTATTTTGGTTCAGTTTCAGAAATAAGGTTTGTTATTTTGCTGTAATAGACACTATTTATGAAACTAGACCCATAAGTGGATACTATTTAAGAAACGAAACCAAGAATTAGACACTATTTTTAAAACTAAACCAATAGGTGAAAACTATTTATGAAATTGGACTATACATTATTTAAGAAACTAGACCAATAACTAAACACTATTTATGAAATTGGACCTATAAGTAAACACTATTTATGAAATGAAACCAAGACTTGGGCACTATTTCTAAAACCGATAGAGGATAAATGAGCATTAGAAAGCAATGTGAGAGAGATTTGTCAATCCTTGCATGCACTGTGTTTAAATCCATCTTACAAATCTTTGTAATGCTCACATAATGCACTTCTAATCCTTCATATCTAACGTTTGGTGATCTAATCCCTTTACCCACTTGACATCAAAATTTTGGGATTTGGAAGTTTTAACATTTTTCATGTTATAATTTGACATTTACATGTAAGATATAGCTGCATCACAGACACGCGACCGATAATCTAAACAAATTCAATACCCTTTTTCCCATATGGTGCTAATTTTTAAGAAATTTATCACCTTCCCCAACAAATTTATTCATGAAATAATTCAAAACATAAATTAATTTTCACCAAAAAATTCTCAGAATTATTTCCTACCTACCACCTGACACACCCCGACGGAAATCAAGGTGTGATGGGCGTCACGCGAGGGTGATGTAGCCATGTGCACAGTGCGGAAGGAAAAATAATAATAAAAATGCGAATAAATAAAAACCAACTACTAGCAGTACTAGCTAAGATAACATGCTAGTGTGAGATTAAGTGTGATAACACAATCAAAGCATAAGTAGCCTAAGTGCAGTCCAGCAGGACAAATACTAATTATACGACACCCAAAGGTGACCATACAATGGTGATAATTTGTCAAAGCTACCGTAGATTCCTCGCAAGCCACCAAAAAGCACTCTTAACTAGAACCTGGAGGGGCGCAAAACTAAAAGTGTGAGTAGGCAAAACAAAGCTTTTCAAAATCATTTCATTTCTCAAAAAGTTCTAACCTCTCACCATAAAACTTGTATAATTTCCCAGAAAATAGAATATATATATATACCACAACCAGATAATTTCCCAGAAAATAGAATATATATATATGTCAAACATCTCAACATAAAATATATGTAAGTCAGGTGATATAAATCAATGCAAATGATATATCAGCCGAAGTCACCTAACGTGTCATATCCCGCCCCGGGACGGATCACTTCCCGGGCCCGCTCCACCACCGTAGCACGATATTGTCCGCTTTGGGCTTACCATTCCCTCACGGTTTTGTTTTTGGGAACTCACAAGCAACTTCCAAGTGGGTCACCCATCATGGGATTGCTCTAGCCTCCTTCTCGCTTAACTTCGGAGTTCCTACGGAACTTGAAACCAGTGACCTCTCAAAAGGCCTCGTGCCAGGTAAGGATGAGAATATACATATAAGGATCACTTCCATGGGCGATGTGGGATGTCACAATCCACCCCCTCTAGGGGCCCGACGTCCTCGTTGGCACACCATGGCCAGGGTTAGGCTCTGATACCAAATGTCACATCCCAGCCCGGGGCGGATCACTTCCCGGGCCCACTCCACCACCATAGCACGATATTGTCCGCTTTGGGCTTACCATTCCCTCACGGTTTTCTTTTTGGGAACTCACGAGCAACTTCCCAGTGGGCCACCCATCATGGGATTCCTCTAGCCCCCTTCTCGCTTAACTTCGGAGTTCCTACGGAACCCGAAGCCAGTGAGCTCCCAAAAGGCCTCGTGTTGGGTAAGGATGGGAATATACATATAAGGATCACTTCCCTGGGCGATGTGGGATGTCATATAACATGACCTATACGGCTCAAATCCACATCTCAGGAAATATACCTGCACACGAGTCAAAATCACCTAAAGTGGTCTATACGACAAGACTGGGTGTAAATAAATACGCTCAAATGCTACGATCACATGAAGACTATGCGAGTAATCGTGGGTCACCTACAAGTCGGAACCACCTATAGTGGTCTGTACGACAGGACTGTGCACCTAACTTGGATCCAAGATGAGCGCATGGTGTGGGAGGTGAACATCACGTGAAGGATTGTGCCCTAACTTTGTACGGGAGCACCAACACCGGGGTGCAAGTTTATGAGTTCTCAACACATCGCACATAATTATCAATCTCACAACCATAATCTATAAACTTACCTGGCTACCTATGCGTCCGTAGCACCAATCATAAATATATGCAACTACTAATGCATGAGTAAAATAGGCAGATACTTTGCATGGCATTTCAAGACGTATAATCATTCAAATTCATTTTCTGGGAAAAATACCAAGTATATAGGTATATACTGAAAACCAAAAGCCCACTCACTGGTATGTGGAAGGGTTGTAGCCCCCGAGCCTGGATTGACTGCGCTCGTTCTGAGGATATGTCTCACCTATATGCGAAACAACTATATAAACGTTAATTTAAAGCACATAAACAAAACTAGCTAATAACTTCTCATACATCGCTCAAATGAGGTGTTTGAATATATCAACGTGATCTACCCAACACCATGAACATCCCCATATTTTAAGAAAAATTTTCCGCCCACCCACGTGCCACCATGCGCCGGCCACGCGCAGGCACGTGCCTGGCACACGTACGAAAACCCTAACGGCGTTAAGGAATATTCCTTCCAAAAATGGAATATAATGTTATATATACCTGACGCCGTTAGTATATTCCATCAAAGTTGATGGAATATTCTCCTTCTCCTTCCTTGGTTCGTCGAAGTTCGATGCCAGTTGCTGCTCATCTCCGGTTTTTGGAAAAACTTCAAAGCTTGATAACTGACTCATTTCTTAACAAAAAAACCATGAAATTTGTACCAAAATGAAGCTAACAACGAGTAGAACAAAACCTTACCACTTTTAGGACTTAACTACAATGGAATCTTGCCGAAAAAACCCACGATAATCTGGTTAAACTTGAAACTCACCAAACTCAACTTCCCAACGTCCAAAACACTTCGTTTTTTCTTCTCCGAGCTTCGTGAAGACTTTCTACAGCTCCTTAGAAGCTTAAAAACGTCCAAAAACTTCACGATCACGATTGCATGAACAGTACCCAAATCGGAGTTCACGAGAAACTAGGGTTTTTGAAGGTTTCACGTCCAACCAAAGGTATGGATCGACTCCTGAGCTTGAAAGGAGTCCAAAAACACCAAGAATGATCTCAATCTACGATTGGAAGGGTTGGTTTGAGGTTTGTCCGTACAATTGTACGGAAATGGAAGAAAATCCGACAGAGAAGAGAAAGAGTACATGGGTTGAGGGTGTGTGTGTGTGTAGTCCTCGTTGGGTCACCAACCAAAACAAAACCTTAAGTCTTTTAGTTCTAATTGGGTCCAAATAAGTTGGACTAAACTTATTTGGTCCACAACCAAAGTGCATGTCACACAACGCCATTTAACATTCAAGGGTAAAATAATCATTCCACGCTAGCAAGGATAAAATAATATATCCATTCGGGATGGGCTCATTTGCTTATGATTCGAAAAAATGGTGGATTCGAATGGAAATGAAAATGAAAACAGAGATTAGGTGGAGAGATCAATTCAATTACAAAAATGGAGGAATTGTTTATGTGCAAAGGAAAGATCGTGATTAGGCGGAGGGCTTGAGAAATGGAGATCGAGAAATAGAGATTAGGGGGGGTAAGGATCGAGAAAGGGAGAGAGGATTAAACGGAAAAAAGATTGTCGTTAGGGTAGCCATTAAATAAACTTAGGTCATCTCCAACTGAAGGGTCCAAAGGGCCAAAGGGTCGAAAATAACCTGAAAATCATCTCCAACCGAGAGTTAGGCCAGAGGGCTATGGAATCTGAGAGGGCCCCACGGAATCAGAGAGAGCTAGAGGGCTGGCTGCATGGGTGGCCAAAAAATAGAGCATTCTTGTTGGTTATAACCGACAAGATTGCTTAAAAAAAAATTTGAATACAACGGCTAGTCAGCTAGCCGTTGAATTCAATTTTTATTTTGGTTTTTTGGGCCAATTTTTTGTTTTGTTTTTTTGTTTTTTTTTTTTTTTTGTTAAGATTTAAAGTTTTGAAATCCTTTTAGCGCTCGTTTGCATGTGTTTTTAAAATTCTAATCTTTTTTTTCCTATAAATATCTAAACCATTCATTAAATTTAAGTTCTAATTTTTTTGGTTTTTTGGGCTAGTTATCGTTGTAGTTTTTAAATTTAAGTTGTTGGATTTGAATTTAAGTTATTGTAGTTTTTAAATTTAAATAATAAATTATGTTTGACCCTCGGTTGGAGACGGTTTTTTGTGACAGGGCTAAAACGAGCCATCTGGCCAGCCATCGGTTGGAGATGGCCTTATTATCTAGTTGTTTTTTTTTTTTTTTTTGGTTAAGATTCAAAGTTTTGAAATCCTTGTAGCGCTCGTTTGCATGCGCTTTTAAAATGACTGAAAGTAGTTTTGGTAAAATTTTTTTTAGAATCTATCTTTAGTAAAAATACAAGTAAATCTTGAAAAACACTTAAAGTGCGTCCTGGAAGAAGCACTTAAAGTGCGTCCTGGAAGAAGCACTTAAAGTGCGTCCTGGAAGAAGCACTTAAAGTGCGTCCTGGAAGAAGCACTTAAAGTGCGTCCTGGAAGAAGCACATACAGAAGCACCAATTATGTGCGTTTGGAATCTAAAAACATTTTCTCTAAAAACACTTTCAATTATTTTAAAAGTACATCTAAACAAGCCCTCAGTTAGTTTTCTTTATTTTTTATAAAAATATTTTAGTCGTCTAGATTACAATGGCTCCAGAACTCCGCCAACCAACTCAAAAACCTTTCGAACAAATAAATCAGTCGAACAAAGCGACGGTGCTGGTCTTTCCACGTTACCATGCAGCTCATCGTGCTTTCGATTATGGACACGTGGAAAGCCAGTCGTTCATCGTACACAAACCTCGCACGTGCAGAATCTGTACACTAACAGGCTGCATCAGTTAGTCGCACGTACGAAACGCTTCCGACTATAAATTTGGAAGGCAGAAGCTGGTCCGCTGAAAAGAGAAAGAGCAAAGCTCCCCTCCGGCGAATTCCGGATAGAAATTATCGTCATTTTCAGTTAGATTCTTGATTTATAGCTTGATTAATTTTGTTTTGTTATCATCATTTTCAGTAATCCAATAGAAGTTATCGTTTTTCCGGCGAATTCCGTTTCCAAGCCGACCCAGAAATCAGCCGAATAGCGTAGAGAAAGGGGGGAATCTCATTTTCGTTATGCCAACTTGGGTTAAGGAGAATCCCATTATTTATTAGTGGTCATGCCGTACCGTGTTCGTGAAAATCTGTTCATCGGCAACATCAGTGATGCAGCAGAGATTCTCCAAAATGGTAGCACAGAGAACACGCATATTCTATCGCTTCTTACTTCAGCGTCGATATCGTTTTTCTTCGAATGGAAGGGTTTAACAATTCCCACAGAGGAAATTAAGAAGGTGTATGCTGGCGGGTCTGGTGGTGCCTCGGCTTCCGAGGATGATTCCGGTGACGGGAAAAAAAGTTGTTCAGCGTCCGATAAGCTTTTGTACTTGTTGGAATATGCAGGCAAGGATTTGAAGCTGGTGAGAATGGGGGTTCCACTGAGAGATATGGAGAATGAAGATTTGTTGGATCATTTGGACGTGTGTTTGGATTTTATTGATAAGAGTAGAAAAGAGGGGTCTGTTTTGGTCCATTGCTTTGCTGGCGTGTCTAGAAGGTACTCATCATTTTGACCCTTTATCATTTTTCTGTTTAGTTTTATTCTGGTTCTTGCTAATACCTTCACTCGGCTTGATTACCACAAGTGAACGTACTGCGTGTCTTTTAATACTATTTTTGCTTGTTGTGACTGATAGTATCCTCTTCGCTTTTGGGTTTTATTTTTCTTAAACCTGCAAGTTTTGTTAGAAAAGTTAACAATTAGAGCTGCGGACAATTCTACAAACATATATCGGAAATTGTCAAAAGGCCCACATGCTCTTAGTTTTTCCAGTTTTCTGAATCCAAATTTATAGCGTTTTCAACCTTCTTTGCATGTGTCCATTGCAGTGCAGCTATCATTACGGCATATCTGATGAGAACAGAACATCTATCACAAGAAGGTGTGACAAATCCATTTTAAGTATTGCTAGTCTTCATATATAGCTGATTGCTGCTGTTGTATTTTTTTTGAAATCCAAATGGTTCTTCTCAGTTTGAGATAAAAATAGTTTTGACAAGCGTGTATAACTTGAAAGGGTATAAAAATGTCTAAGTAATTGAATTGGGCAAAAAATACAGCCAATTAATGCTTAACTGCTCAGACTTTAACCCCTTTCTTCCCTCATACGTATTCCTACAGATGCACTAAAATCCCTGCGGCAAATCTGTAAGTCTGTTTGCCCCAATGATGGTTTTCTTGATCAGGTGATGCAAACACTTAATGACATTACATTCTGATATACTCATTTGCAATTAGCCCATAATGAATTGTACTCTTCTATTTGATCCTCGCAGCTAAAAATGTATGAGAATATGGGCTTCAAGGTGGATCATGCCAGCCCCATATATAGGTCTTTTCACCTGAAAGTATTAGGTACACTTTCCTTTCTTTTTTCTTTTCTCCACCTTCTCTCCCTTCCCCTCCACCTCTTTCCTTATGTCCCACATGATCTGTCTTAATGAAGGGATGATTGATACATCATGTTTTCATGTTTTAATTTTTTAAAATTTTGATGTGGGAGCTGATAAAAGAGTTCCATAGAGACTAGGCTATAATTCTTGTGCTCTAAGTGGCAAGTTATCATATTTCTGCTTTGCTTGAGTGTCATGTCATACTCATTATAAAACTTATTGTCAGAAAGATAGTAAGGAACATTGCCTTACCTATTTGGATGTGCACCATTATAGGCTGGCAATGGATCAAGCCATGTGTTTTGACCAGTTGAAAGCAATACATTTCACAAGCCCAACTATATAGAACCATGGGGTAATTCATTGCAATTTAAGCTTTATCCGTCATAGGTCAAAAGAATTTTTTTTAGAGAGAAGTGGATCAAGTGTTTTTTGTTTTCCAATATCAAAACTGCAACCTGTCTCCCCCCTGCGGATGTTGAATCAACTTTTGGGTGGTTATTGCCCAATGAATGTCTTTTGAGAAGTTTGAGGGATGGTGTTTTCGATGGAGTCAATGGCGAATTATTGCTCAACGGATGTCTTTGGGACCATGTGTTTCATTTTGATGCAGTCAGGTCAAATTTTTGATATATTTCGGCGTGCAAATAGGAGCATACTTTGGTGGATGTCGTAGTCCAACTTTGTAGCAAACAGAGAAAGTCTGTCTTGGATGGTAAATGGAAGAAACTCTGAAAAGAACTCCACAACAACAACAACAAAGCCTTTTCCCACTAAGTGGGGTCGGCTGTATAAATCCTAGATTGCCATTGCGCTCGGTTATGTGCCATGTCTTCCATTAGTTGCAAGTACTCTTAAGTCTTTTCTTAGAGTCTCTTCCAAAGTTTTCCTAGGTCTTCCTCTACCCCTTCGGCCCTAAACCTCTGTCCCGTAATCGCATCTTCTAACCGGAGCGTCAGTAGGCCTTCGTATCATATCTCCAAACCACTGTAACCGATTTTCTCTCATCTTTCCTTCAATTTCAGCTACTCCTATTTTACCTCGGATATCCTCATTCCTAATCTTATCCTTTCTCGTGTGCCCACACATCCAACGAAGCATCCTCATCTCCGCTAATGGAGATGAGTTATAACCCTTAAACTAACCGTAATCTTAACCATATAAATGCTTAGGAGTACTAACATTAAAACAGCTAAAATGCTGCTACAGTACCCATGAACTCTAGCTGAAAATGTCTTGTCCCCTCATCTACCACCTAACCTTCTACCACCTAACCTATTAACAGAAGAAAAGAAATGTTTAGTGGAACAGCAGTGACAATTTTGGAAGGAATAGGAAGGCAGTTTTCTTTATGTTCATTTACTATGTGCATCGTTTGGGTCAGCACAGGATATGCCATAACCTACTCATTTTTGGTGGAGTTTTCAAATTTATTGGTAAATGTGAATTTCTGTTTCACTGCTATAATTGAAATACACCCCATCATTTCAGGTGAATCTTATCATCGTGGGAATAGAATAGACAGTTCTATATTTAGAGCCGATCCTGGTGTGGCTACTGAAGTTGCCTCTGGAGTGGAAGCAACTTCAAATGAAGGAAAAACTGTTAAACCAGCTTTCCGCTGCAAGAAATGTCGAAGAGTTGTTGCATTGCAGGACAATGTTGTGGATCACATTCCAGGTGAGGGAGAGCAATCCTTCGGTTGGCACAAGCGAAAAAGTAGCAACTCATATAATAAGTCTGAGGATTCTGAATCTGTATGTTCATCCATTTTTGTTGAGCCTCTAAAGTGGATGGCAGCAGGTAAATTTACATCTCTCAATTCCTTTTTTTGTAGGCTCATGTCCTTGTGACCTGCTTTGATTAATTTGAATGCTGTAGAATTGGATGAGCACTCTTCCATTTTTGTGCCCGTATGACCTGCCTTTTCCATTGCCACAATAGTTAATCAAGCAAGTAGCGGACTGTTGTTGAATGGGATTTACTTGGTTTTGTTTAATTTGATTGTTATGACATAATGACATAAATATTACAGTTGTTCAACTTGGATGTTATATAATCAATTTGTAGCTTAAGATTCAATTAATTGTGAATTTATTAATTGCTGGTGGCATCTTCTCCATTACACAGTCGAAGAAGGTGCAATGGAGGGAAAGTTGTCCTGTGTGCATTGCGAGGCTCGCTTGGGTTACTTCAATTGGGCAGGCACCCAATGCAGTTGTGGAAGCTGGATCACCCCTGCCTTCCAGCTCCACAAAAGCCGAGTTGACATCAGCACCATCTAATATCTGTCAAAAAAAAAGGAGAAAGGGTCCAATACCTCTCCAAGGAATATTTAGAACTTCAGTAGTGCCAGAATACCGTTTAACAAGGTATAAAATTTCGGAGACAATCAGCTATCCACAGAGGAAAAGGAGTCTTGTTTATCAAGTTTTTCATACTGTGTACTGAGGTTTCATGATGTTTGGTTAAAATGGTCCATTTGAGACATTCAACAGAACATGTCAAGTTGAGAGATTATCTAACAAAACGTTAAGAGCAAAGGCGGTTGAGATTAACAAAATGTTTTATGTTTTTATCGCAAGGGACTCTTTACCACAGTAATGGAAATAAGTTGTGCCCTGCATTTCGGCATGGGTTTGAATCTCATCGGCTCCTAATTTAACGTTTAATCTAACGAAATTTATCGTTTGTATCAAATAGAAAATGACGTCTAATTCGTGTCAATTAGATTTTGTTTCTGTAGTTTTGATTTGAAAACAAGTCAGTTGGGCCTAATGGCGTAATGAGATTCAAACTTTTAGTAAAATGTTTGGGTAATTTTATTTACATCAATTTAATATCTCTTTACACCCAACTTACTTTTTATACTAATTTTATTTTTAATTAAACTATCAATAGTTCTTTAAATCCAAATTTATTATTTAAACTACCCTCATAAACTCAATTTAATATGTAAATTTATCCTTACACCCATTTGAAAATAAAAAACCAAAAAAATAAAAGTATTCTCTCCTCTAACGTTCGCTCCTTCTAACAGTTGATTTTGATGGAATCTCCATCACCCTCTATATCGTTACTCTCTCAACTTAGTTTCGTATTTATTGAGACTTGATAGTATTGGTCAATTTTCTCATTAGATTTGTTGAGAGGAAGTCCTTGAATTGCTGCTTAATCATTCATTGCACTGTAAGAGCCAATTTTTAATATGATTGCATCACAATGCATGTTCTTATTTGACTTTAATGACTAAACTTGTTTAAGATGTTTTTGAAATTAGGCTCACGTGCCTCATATGTTGCCATGTTTACAATTTAAAAATATTTCTTAAGATCATTTCTTAATTTCTTTTTAATTAAGGTTAAAAAACTTGTTTGGTATAAAATTTAAAATTGTTTTTTAACAATTAAAAAGAAAACCCTCCCTTCACCCTCAACCTCCCCTTCCCCTACCCTCCCTTTCTCTCTTTATTCAGTCGTCCTGATCTCCATGACCAAACCTGGCAAGCACTTCACAAAAATACCCAAAATTAACAAGAAATTCTAAGAAAATCGCTTGCAGATGCAGTTCTCTGGAATTTCAACGACAAGTTTGTACATCGACTGGTTGAGTGGCATTTTGATACTGAATAAGACAAATATGGAGAAACCAATCTCGACGGCGAAGTTGAGGATCCGCTAGAGGAAAGCGTCGACAACCAATCAAACGAAGAAAGGTTTTAGTTTGGCTTGAAGTCGGGTTTCATGAGGTTTGTGGCGAGGGCGAAGAGGAAGCAGAGATCAAAGCTTGTCGACGCTTTGAATGTTAGTTGCGACATCGAGAGGAAAGAGATTGCAAAGATGAAAGAAAAATTCTAAAGACTCACTTTATTTGTTTTTAAGTAATAAGCTAAAGTTTTGAGGTATAATTGAATTTGGTTTTCAAGAACAGGCTTGCCAAACGCAAACTTTTGGTTTGGATCTCAAAAAATGTTTTTGAGTTTAAAATAATGAATCCGAGTCCAATACTAAATGGGCCACTTAGTACTATAGTATAGTAGTATTTATTTTTACTTGTAAGTCTTAGGTTTGTTTCTCGCAAAATGTGAGTTTTTATTATTGCTAACCCATTATGATGTTTTAAGTCCACTCTCTCTTCTTAGTGTAGATAATATCGTTTGTTAAATAAAAAAAGTCAAGTTTTGGAGGCAGTAGTCTCAGAGTAGATGCGTAGTCCAAGTTTGCAAACCTACAATTTTTTTTGGAGTCTTAATGAAACATTCCTAATACTATTTACAAGTTTTTCAGGAAATGACTCTAATTTAGAATTGTGGTTAATGAATATTTATCAAGATAGTCAAACTCTAATAGTAAGACTGGGATAACTTCTACTACATTATGCTTCTTCTGATGCTTATAATTAAAATGTGATGGTCTAAAATCTCTTATGTTAATTCTGGCCACAACCATACTAACATCTGGTTTACAAATACAACTTTATGTATTATCACAAAAATATGGTGGATATATCTTTGTAATAATATTCATCCCTGGTTTGGATCAAAGATGGACTGATACAAAACACATTATAATTGTAATTGTAACTCTTTCATGGATTGATATTCTGCTCATGATCTCATTTTGCATGTCTAGTGGCATTATTCTTAATTTTTCTTTTGAAATTTCTTCTAATAAGATATCATCTATTTTTAATTCTAATGGTATATTTCTACAAAATCTTTCATATCTTGCTTGTTTTTCTTTATCAGATGCTGATGCTACTCATTTATTTGATGTTACTGCATTTCAATATCTTCTTCTAAGAGCTTAATCTTAATCTCTCTCTTTATGGGCTCATTAGCCTTTTATTCTATGGGTTCGGTAACTTCTTTTTCTTTATTCTTATACTGATAAGTTTCTATGCCTTTTTTTAATTCTTTTTTCAGAGTATTACTTGCTTTTTGTTGCATTATAAGAGATTGGAGTTCTTGGTTCATTTTGGTGAACTGATTAAGCAATGCCTCATGGTCTCTAGAAAGGGCTTGGAGGCTGTTTTCAAGAGAATGAATATGATGCTAGTTTTGATGAAGATTAAAAATAAAACTATCAAACTCTTGTTCTAAAGCTCTAATTAAGTTTTCATGACCTAACATCATGCTTGACTGCTTGATTTGAACATTTCAAAAATTATCTAAAAGAACCTGCTACCTATCAGTGAGTTTTGGTACCCTTGGCCTATACCTCAAAGTTGGATTTTTTATTCCTTCAATTATAGTGCCATTAAAGTTAAAGGTAAGTATTGATGGTGATATTGGTCTGTTATTGCTATTTTGAAATCCACTATATGGAGGTCCATGCTAGTCTTCTGCCTTGTGGTCTTGTGTTATTTGACAATGATGGTCCACGATATTCCATTCGTGTTCAATGAATTAGTCTTAATAAAATATTAGCTAATGTATTATCACTACCTTTAATATGTTCAAAAATTGGTTTAAAACCATTTCCTGTAATTGAATCAACAAAATTGACCCATCTTGTTTATTAGTATGTATCTTATTGTAATGAGAATATATATATTTTGACACTCAGTTCTTATTGTAAATACTTCACTACGTAAAAATAAAGAAAATGTTTCAAGTAAGTTAATTATTCCTAAAATTTCTATATCTGTTACTAGTAATCTTGACTGTACATCATATTTTCCTGATGAATATTTACAAACTTGTTCATCAGACTTTGGTATTTCCTTATGCTTTTTCTGATATGGTATTCATGCCCATCCTAGTGATGATGCAAACGTTTCAACTATCTCGTAACTATCATCTAATGACAATGTTAATGACTTAAGCTTCGTAATTTCTTCTTTTATATTTTGAGCTAGTTTAATATTTTCAATATTAAAATACTTTTTGTCCTGCTTTGCTAATTTTACTATGTAATACCGCTATTTTTCTTCCTAAATTAAGGATAAAATTTCTTGCATAATTTAACAATATTAATATTGTCATGTTTTGCTAGTTTTACTATGTAATACTGCTAATTGAAGTATTATAGCTTTTACTTGTCCAAAATGACATTTTGAGTGGCTTGTTATGTCATTAGGCCTTAAAAATGCCCCGTCGATCTTTCAAAGAAAGATGGATCAAATTTTCAAAAAATATGATAATTTTTGTAGCAGTTATGTAGATGATATTTTAGTACATAGTAAAAATAAAAATAAACATAAAAAAACATATACAGATAGTTTTACAAGAATTTATTGATAAGGGATTTGTAATTAGCAAAAATAAAATTAGAAAAGCAAGATATAGAATTTTTAGGAAGTATATTAAGTCAGGTACAATACATTTACAAGATCATATGGCCAAAAAAGTTTTAGAATTTTCAGATAAGTTAGAAGATAAAAAACAACAGTATTACATAATAAAAATAGCAAAACAGGATTATATTAATACTGTAGTACTATCGACTTGAAGTATCTCATATAGAATTTTTACTATGTAATATTATCTAATTGAAGTATCTTTATACATGCTTCCTCTTCTAAGATTGGATATTCATTGTAACATCCCACATCGTCCAGGGAAGTGGATCTTGTAAGCTTTATATGTATATTCTCATCTCTACCTAGTACGAGGCCTTTTGGGAGCTCACTGGCTTCGGAGTTCATCAGAACTTCAAAGTTAAGTGAGTTCACGCGAGAGCAATCCCAGGATAAGTGATGATGCGGGAATTTTACGCACACAAATTAAACCCTCTTTTTGTCAAATTGTAGTAAGTATGTAAGTAGGGATCGTTCTGGACCGGGGATTAGGAGGGATTGTTAATCACTTGGATTTGACTCAAAAACGTAAAAACAATATAAAACACTATACTAGACTCAAAGAATGCAAAACTAAACTTTAAAACACTAAGACAAACCAAAGACTCAAAATGCTTTAAAAACACAAACTAAACAGATTCTAAGCACTAAATTGAACAATAAAGTAAAGGGGGGGGGGTTTTGATTTGACGAGAATTGAAATAACAAAACAAGTTAATAACTAAGCAGATTGTAAAACGAAATTGGATTTAATGAATGATGAGAAACTAGTTAGAGGGTTCCTTATCCACACATGAACATATGCATATAATTTGATTCCCAGTTATGACTTCAACAAACGATGAATGACAATGCTCCAAGTTAATTAGGTCCGCTTAAATTAACTTTCAGATTTCCCTAGATTCATTGGATTGAATGGAATACGCATTACAACTAAATTATTCCTAATCAAAGTCCCTAACTATGGAATACGCATGATAGAGACATTCAACAAAGATCATTAAGTTCAACGGAAATCATAAACATCGACTAGGCATTCATAACTATGGAATACGCATGATAATCCAGCCTAGGGTTTACTAAACACAATCGTGACTAGCGATTTTTACTACTCATGAATATAAGTTCATAACGATTAGGTGAAATTCCCTTATATCCTAGCATCAAGTTTAGGCATGCAAATTAAGTGTCGACCCTCAACCCATATACATAAACAAGTTCTTAATCAAAACAGAAAAGTAAACCACATCTAAAGTTCATGAATTCATAACTGGAGTAAATCAAATCATAATCAACATATGTCCATGGCTTCAAATTCGCCTCTAACTAAAAAGAAATTAGTTCCACATGTTTAACATAATTGAACAACAAGTTAAATTAAACATGAAAACAGAAACAAAAGAAGAAAGAACTCCAAAAGTTGTAGATTGTAAAGATGAAATTGATGGAATTGAATGGATGGGAAGTTAGCTAAGGGGTTCATCTCCACACATGTTACACTTGCATATAAAACGATTTCCAATTGCTTTTCAATAAACCATGAATTCTCAACACCCCAAGTTAACCGTGATGCACTAATTAACCTTCAAATCTTCCTTATGTCAATGAATTGGATGATGTATGCGATAATTCAAATCATTCTCCAACGGTCCTCAACATGAATGCATAGAAGAGGTACAGTGAGAGATCATTATGCTCTATGAAAACTATAAATGTTGACGAGGCAATTGTAACTATGAATGCATGAAACTCTTGCCAAGAATTCATTTAACGCGATTGTTTATAAGCAACCTCCACTACTTGTGAATATAAGTTTGTAACGATTAGGTGAAACTCACTTATATTCTAGCGTCATATTCATGCATGAAAATTAAGCGTGCACTCTCAATAAACATACATAAATAAGTTATCAATCAAACAGTTAAACAAATTGAATTCACAACTTATGAAACGCAATTAGAAGTAATCAAATCATAATGCAAGCATAAACATATATTTCGAATCCCCCCCTAGCCAAGGGGGATTTAGTTCCTCATGATTACAAAACAAAGAGAATTGAAATTAAACATTGAATTCAAAGGAAAAGAAACACCTAAACATTCCAACAACTCAAACTTGAATTGTATGAACGTTTAGGCCCTCTTCTCTTCCTCTTTGTTGCGCACAAGGTCTAAGGATATTGTTTTGGAGGGTATTTGTATGTGGAATGGAGTGGGGAGTGGTGGAAATGTATATGAATGGATGGAATGGTTGAGGAAGGCACGGCAACAAGGGGTTTGTTGCTGGAATGAATGTGCACGGCAATGGGCTGTTTTTGTGATGTGAAGTGTTTGAATGGATGAATGAATTTCTGAATTGAATCCCCCCCTTGTGGCTGCAATGGATGTTTATTTATAGGTGAAAAAGAGGGAATATGACAGCTAGGAACTTGGTGGAAAGCTGGAAATGCAAAGGGGAATGCATGTGGCTGCAAGGTGTGAATGATTATGGGTGCATGTGGCTGATTTATTTGAAGGGAATGCATGTGCAAACAGCTAGGAAAAGTTGTGGAATGGCTGGAATGAATGGTTATGCACGGCAAGGGATGTTTGGTGCTGGAAATGAATGTGAAAGCATGTGCAATGACAGCTAGGTTGGTTGTGGAAAGCTGGAATTGCACAAGGGAAATGCATGTGCACGGTTTTGGTGTGGAGAAAGGGGTGAATGTGCATGTGGAATGAATATGTGGCTGCATGTGGATTAAAGGGGGAATGCTAGGTTGGAAATGCATGTGGATTAAAGGGGGAATGCATGTGGCTTGGCTGGAATGCAAAGGGGGAAGTCACGGCAATGGTTGTTGTTGTGATAAGTGATAAGTGTATGGTTATGGTTATGATAAGTGATAAGTGTATGGTTATGATAAGTGATAAGAAATGTGGTTTTAAGTAGTTAGAATAGGAAACAAAGCCCTTCCTTGCACGACAAGGAAGGGAAACATAAGGGGACACACGGCATGGCTTAAGGTTGCATGTTTTGTGACCTAGAATAGGTAGGATCCTTTGATATTAGGTCTTCAATTTCGTCCATTCCTTTTGCTCCAAACATAAGCTATCCATTCCAAGTCCAATTTTGCTCCAAAATGCTCCAAAATGCATCTTTTTGCTTCCTTAGCCATATGAATCTAAAAACACACGAAAATGGCTTAAACTACTAAAACAACTATGAATTAACAATATAAATGCACGAAAACAAGCTAAGTAAGTCGCCTAAATATGCTTCTATCAAGTGACCCATTGGGGAGTTCTCGTGTGAATTCCCAGAAACAAAACCGTGAGGGCGTGGTTAGGACCCAAAGTGGACAATATTGTGCTACGGTAGAGTCGAACTCGGGATGTGGTGGGGGCTCGGGCCGGGTGTGACAATTTGGTATCAGAGCCAATCCTTGGTCGGAAGTGTGCCGACGAGGACGTCGGGCCCCTAAAGGGGGTGGATTGTAATATCCCACATCGCCCAGGGGAGTGGATCTTGTAAGCTTTATATGTATATTTTTATCTTTACCTAGCACGAGACCTTTTGGGAGCTTACTGGCTTCAGAGTTCATCGGAACTCTGAAGTTAAGTGAGTTCGCGCGAGAGCAATCCCAGAATGGGTGACCCACTGGGAAGTTCTTGTGTAAGTTCCCAAAAACAAAACTGTGAGGGTGTGGTTGGGGCCTAAAGTGGACAATATCGTTCTACGGTAGAGTCGAGCTCGGGATGTGACATTCATGTTCATATATTTATTCATTAAATTCTTTTATATTATTATGTTCATCATTTTCTTTTGAGTTTTCTAAATAATAATTATCTTGACTGCTAGATTCTTTTATACTTATGCTTTTATATGCTTCTAAAGTATTACTTTGATCAGTAATGATTATTGCCCTACTGAAAAATGTTATATTAGGATTTATAAATAAAAAACATTATAAATTGTTCAAAAAGTTTAAGCCTAAAATAAATGGATATGATCCTACTTGTGAAACAAATGTTAATGGTAAATTAAATTTTTGTTTTTCTACTTTAAGAGACTCATTATTAATACATTGTGTTAAGTAAACTGGTCTCTCATCAAACTATGTTATTCTAATTGGTTTTGCTAATTTTTGTCTATATTTTTTTGGTACTAATTCTTTTCTTATGACACTCTTTGTGACTTTGGTATCTATCTTAAATGTTGTTTGTATTTTATAATCTTTTGCTATTTTTATTTCACAATTTATGGTAATTAAATAACTATTTTTTGGTTTCTCTATATTATGCACAACATTTCCTAATATTTCAGTACTCTTAACTAACTCTGCCGAATTAACTTCTAATAACCTATTATTATAACATTTTTCACACAGTATTAAATATGTATTATAATATTTATTTGCAACTAATTTACTACACTTATAACATCTTTTTGGCCAACCTAAATTAATATATTTATAATCCTCTTTATATCGTTCTTCTATGAATGCACTCATCACTATTTGAACTACTTGAATATTCAAAGTTTGAATCTTTCATATTTATACCCTCTATACTATAAATAATTTTATTATCACTTAAATAATCTAAACTATATATTAACTATATATTCTCATCTTCTTCTAATTTGAATAACTCCATTAAATGTACTTTATCTCTCGGCTGTTTACCTAATTTTGGACACTTAGGTCTAATATGTCTAATCTCTCCACATAAATAACATTTACAACTAGTTTTATCTTTTGGTGCTTTATATTTTCTTATCCAAGGTCTACTACTTCTTTTCCTAAATTGTTTTGGAATATATTTTATCTTCCTATATGATCTTGAAGGTTCTATATTGAAATTCTTATGTTGTTTATAGGGTTTGTATGACTTGTACTTCTTTTTATATAATTTGTTATGCTTATTTTTTTTTGTGACAAACATACTATTGTGGTAAATTTATATTTATACAACTAATATAAAATTGTTTTCTAATTTGTCTTTGAGCTTTTTGGCTACACTCTTATCTAAGTATATCGTATACATGTTGAATTCTAAGTCTTATTGCAATATTATTTTTGTTTGGATGCTTTTTCCAATCATTACAAATTTTTCTCCTATTGGTCCTTTTATTTTTGTCATATAAGTATCTAATAACCTAATATCACTAATTATACCTTTTCTTCCTAAATATTTAAAGAAATCTGAAGTATACTCAGCTATGTATTGTAAATCACAAATTTGTAATTGTTCTAAATTTCTAATAGCTCTTATTTGTTCTTGTTCACTTCTGTCATCTAGTCTATTATGATCTAAAAATTCATGTTTATTAAGGTAAAAAAACCATCTATATTAAGATGTGCTTTAGTTACCTGATGCTAATCTAGATTTTCAACTTTCCATGCTTGAAAATAATAAAAAACTAAATCATTTAAAGTATGCTCAAAATAATCTAACATACTTTGTGAATTACTAAAATCTAACATTAATACTGCATGTCCGCAACATTTTCCCCATCTTTCAATTGTTTTCTCTCAATTATGTGGATCTACTGTCACATCCCGCCCCGGGCCCCCACCACATCCTGGACTCGACTCCACTGTATCAGGATATTGTCCGCTTTGGGCCCCAACCACGCCCTTACAGTTTTGTTTCTGGGAACTCACACGAGAACTTCCTAATGGGTCACCCATCATGTGAGTGCTCTCGCGAGCTACTCGCTTAACTTCGAAGTTCCGATGAAACCCGAAGTCAGTGAGCTCCCAAAAGGCCTTGTGCTAGGTAGAGATGAGAATATACATATAAGGCATAGATGATCTACTCTCCTGGACGATTTGGGATGTTACATCTACATTGTCTAAATTTAATATATTATCTGCTATATTAATTTGTCATAATCTTCTCAAATATATAATCCTATTTTTTTCTAGATGGTCTCATCACTTTTTCATCTATATATTCTACTCTTGGCTTATTCATAATATTGTTCATTTGTTTGTCTTAAAAATTGTTGATCAGTTCTAGCTGTGTATTCTAGATTATTGTCTACTCCTACTATACTACTTTCTTCTACTGAATTACATTCTACTTTTACTTCTAATAAATTATTGTATTCTTTTGTTCCTAAAATATGTTATACTCCTATGTCTAAAATTAATTATTTTCATTTCATCATTTGAAATTCTATGTAGTCCTAAATCATATGTTTTATATTTTTCTAAATATTGTTCATTATCTAAATTATCAATATCTTCTATGAGTTTATTTATAATATGATCAAATTTTGCTCAACTAAATTAATATCTAAATTATTAAAAGCCATATGAATACTCTCATTTTTAATTTCACTCTCATCATCATCTATATTTTCTATATGAATTTAACTAAAATATGATTTTCTTAAGTGAGTAATTGCTTATTTGCTAAGTATATTAAGTGTAACTTCTTTATTAATACAGCTAATTTCATGTTGACTGATTATACTTACAATTCTACTTCTATTTTCAAATAAACCTAATTGATACAAATTATATTTATTTTTCTGTGTTCTTTCAAAACTTCTTCTAATAAATTCTTGTGCTTCTTCTTCATTTGGATAAATATTTTCAGCTCTAACTACTTATTTTCATTTTCTTATAAAAAGTTCCATTCTCTATTATCAAAAGAATTTATCTTAGGTCTTCTAATTTGATTATTTGTACTTAAAGTTAAATTTTCTAATTTTTGTAACAAAGATGATGGAAGTGATGAAGATGTGTTATGTAAAACTTGATCTAATTTTTCAGCTAAATTTAAAACTAATTGGATAATTAAATTATTTTGTCTAATAGGGATATTACCACTAGCTATTGGTGCTGAAAAATCTATTTAACCTACTGGTTTTTTATCTAACTCACTAATTTCTTTCAAAGCTTGGATATATTTTCTTTCTAGAACCAGTCATTAAACTGATAATCTATCTTTTTTTTTAATGTAACTTATCTACTTATTCACTCAAATCTTTTTCCACTAATTGGATTTTTTGTACTTCTAATTTTAATTGCTCAACTATTTCTAATGATCTAAGTTATACTTGCTTAGACTTACCATCTATAAGGTCAATAAGCTCTTTATCTCTCTTTTGCTAGGAAACCTTTAAATATTTTTATTATTATCTTCTAACTGAGATGTAATAAAATCTAGATTTTGCCTAATAGCTTTTATGAAATTTTTCTGAAAATATTCAAACAACTGATTTAATAAATAATTATGCTTATTATTTTCTAGTGTATATTTTTTGCTTGACTAATAATAAGATTTAAAATACTATTGGCTTGTGGATTTTCTTCACCATGTAAAATATGATTATGCTTTCTTAATGGGAAAATAACAAACTAAACTATTTTGTTCTAAAGTAATTTTTGTTTTTTGTGGTTCAGTAATTAAATTAAGATAATCTATCATAAACTACAATCTTTCTTTCTCTAAGATTATGGCTAATTGTTTCTTAAAAACTTTCTTTCTTCTCTCATAGTCTCTAAAGTATGATCTATTGCTCTTTTTGCTTCGAATACGTTATGCTGCACTTCTATGTTTTTATATTTACTAATAAATAAAAAGTGTTCAAGATAACCAAGATAAAACTTCAGTTTCTTCAAAGTCTTGCTAATTCTATTAGAATATATGCTAATTTTATTTCTATGCTAGTTATAGTTGGCTATCTAAGACAATAAATACCTGGTGGTTGTTGTTGATATGGTTTACAAGGACAATAATAGCTAGTGTTCATACAAAATTAAACAAGTGTGTGATATTAGTTGTGTTTATAATTTCCGCCCTTAAGGTACTTTACTATTATAATTGTACTATTAAAATGCTAAACTTAGCTTTGATACTAAATTCGAAAAGCAAAGGCCCGGTTAAATAGTCAGATGACCAGTATAACAACTAGACGTAAAACCTTGCACATGGAACTTGACATGTTTCAGCATGACGACCACTCACAATGTAGGTATAAGGCTTTAAAGGCTGAACTCAGAGGTACCTTGGTTAATGTCCAGTTATTTGTATGGCAAACATTTAGCTATAAAAAAGTGTTCGGACAAAGTATGATCATCAGTTTAGTAGGTTAATAATATAACTACAATAATGTTTCCTTGTTTTGGACTGGAAGTATAATTAAACAAATACACTAAACAAAGAAAGAAAACTTACTTAATACTTAAGACTTGGAGATCACTTGAATATATACACTTGAATTTTTATTGATGTATAAAATGTTTACAAAGAGAAGTGTTTACAAAGAAGTAAGCAAAGGGAGCAAGAAGGCCAAGAGAGCTAAAGGCTTTGTCTGTAGGTATGGTAGTCATGTTGGTGTGATGTGGTATGTAGGTGTGGTGTATTTACAATGAGAGAAAGCTTCTCTTTTATACAAGCATCTCTTTGGATGCTCGTCAACTTTTTCTTCATTTGTCACTTTGCTTCCACTGTTTCTGAATCTATTGAAATTGTCGGCACAATTTTTGAAACGTGGACTGAATTATTTGTCTTCTTTTTGCTTTGTCTCCTTTTGCTTTTGTTTTGATAATGGCCATGTGAACTTGCTGCATGTCTTGTCTCCGTGGAGCCCATACTTGTTATTTTTTCTTTATGCCCATTTTATCTATTATAACAATCTTTTGTCCTGATGAATAAACACAGTTTTTAGGGGCCCTTTATTAGTTTTCCAATTTTTTTATGCTAGTTTGTAGGGGTTACGATTTGGGTGTGTGTGTGTGTGTCTATATATATTACTTCTTCAAAGACGTTTAATTCCATATATATTACTTCTTCAAAGACGTTTAATTCCATATAGCTTTCTTGTATTATACATATTTGTTCAAAGATGGTGTAAATTCTATGTAGGAGAGCAGCAAGCTGTGCTTCCATGGGGACATCAAACCAATAGCCACCTCTGCAGAAGTGGCCAATACAAAACAAGTCGGCCCTTCACAAAATGCGCTGGAAACTCCCTCAAAGACGGCCAACGACGGTGGCTGTATCGCCCCTTGGAACGTAATTTTAGAACCAAATGTTTGTATAAGAACCCTGATTTGAGCAATTAGCTGCCATTTTATAACGATACGCCATTATGTATTTATTTCCATAACCGTTGCCGTAATGTCCCTATAATTTCATGTGTGGTTTCCGCAAGTTCACACAAATCCGATGAGTTATTTGTCTTTAGGCTCCTCAATCCATGTTACTGGATTTATGTCTCAAATTCTTCAGGTTATGAGATTTACAAAGGCATTCACATTTAAGACAAGTTAGGCACGAGAGTTGCCGCGGGAATGGCCAACAGGAAAAAGAAAGAAACAAAGCACAAAAGTGTGTTTAAAACAGTCCGAACGCAATATACTGCAACTGTACATGTCTGGTTTCCTTTTTAAGACATATGCACCCTTCCAATATGATGCAGACAATTCTATGTCCTACTCTTGCGTATACGGTATAATAATACATACTCCGCGCGCAATAGCTACAATATAAAATAAAAAAGAAAATAAACAAAACAGACATCCTTCTGACAGCGTATTATTTCCGGTCCTCGGTAAATTTGTTTGCCACCCTGAGATATGGATGAAATTTCCAACCTCAAGAGTGAAAAATTTGGATCCGTCTTCACAGAACAATAATTAGGGAATTACGGGGCCTGTGCTTCTAGAAGGATGTTTGTTGCTACATTGACGTCATTTCTAGCCTGCACTAGTGCCTGTCTGGCAGAGCTCCTATCAAAGCCCATAGAAACCAGAGTACCAATGGAGTCCTCTGTTGGCTCTGTTGCAGACAGCATGGAAGAGGGATAATTTCTCTGAAAACAAACGAGGAAATTGATGACGTGCATGGAAATATGAAATCAGAACATAACTTAATCCAAACGCTTATATATTAAATAACTTGTGCTGCATAAGCTTAAATGGCTAGCTTCAAGAATATATGTAAGCACTCCTCTATATTCATTTGAAAATTAAAAACTTAATTTGCACACCGATATATTCCAACACCAAATGACATGCATCATATTTAGATTTGCCTCAGTCTACCATTCTGCACATTTATTTTCTTTCTTAGAAAACAAAAGGAACATATGCAAACAAAGAAAAGGAACCTCAGAAACCAAACATAAATTTACCAAAAACAACTTGGCCTTGACTTCAGCCAGAAGGACAAAATAAACATATCAAAACAGAATTTGAATATATCATTTTCCAAATTACTTGGGGGTCATAATGTTATTTCTTTTGTTTCTGTCATTCATACTTATTCTGGATCAAGTTACTCTTCTGCATTTAGCGCAGTACAAAATTGGAACCATCGCAAATAAGTCCTCTCATCGTCTCTTTTATTAATGCCACACTCACCACATCAGGAGCAAACTCTTTTATCCCTAATTCTTACGACTGCGAGTCCATCTTAAACATACATGCCTTGCACAACATTCCATATAATAGGGTCCACAAAAGTTGCCCTACCAAGTTTTATATAGGGAGGTGATTTCCACACACCCTTTTTAGCGGGTTCATAAAACTTGCCCTATTTTCCTTTATATATACCTCTACTCATGAACTGTAATCTAACTCACTCCTGGGCAACAACCTGGTCCCTATCCCAGTTTGACTAAACCTGCATTCTATTTTGATCAGCTTTAGTCCTGTGCATTGTGGTGCCACTTTTAGCAAACATGTTCCCGCAAAAGTATTTTATGATTAGAAAGCCTTTGTCTTTCATGGAAAATAGACTCTTTCTTTAGATAAACTGAGAATATATATTATGTCCCCTTCTAACATGTATCTACAATATTGAAAACAGAAGAATGCTTGCCTCTACTTGCCGAGCTGTGAATGGTGGTGCATTTCCCACAACATTTCTAGATGGTGCTGCTGGTGGAGTCCCCATTGATGGCCAAGAAATCCTTGAAAAGAAAGAGGCAATGACTTCTGGGAACTGTGAAATGAGAAGACATGCACATGAATAAATACAAATGTGTTTTGCAAAATAAGCAACTATTGACCTGATAACCGTTGAAGTGTTCATGTATGTAAATGTAAGAGAGAAATAAGAAGGCAAAAGTACATGCATGACCAAATTCATATCCCTCAGAATGGTGTGATCAACATGCGTTCATACAGACACATGTACACGTGCAGGAACACATGTAGACACAAATCCACCATTGATTGTAACACAATGGAAACTCAAAAATAAATAAATAAATAAACAAAAATGTAAACAATGCACAATAAAAGCAATACACTGCAATGAAATTGTTGAAACAAACTGATTCTGTCCGAAAGTATAGCAAAATTTGTTACTGATTAAAATCAAGAGTCAAGTATGTCCAATTACTGAAAAGCCGCCATAGTTCACACTGAAAAATCGAAGCTTTAAAAGCCACATTGAGAACATGATTTATCGAACCCCCTAAATTCAGGAAAATTTATTTTAAATAGCAGTTCACAAAAGTCAGGCTTTTCTTTTCCATTTCCAAGGCCTAATCTACGATTATATATCTCAGGGTTCAGAGAGAAAAAACATTAATTACCGTCTGAACAGAATACAAACCCAAACTATTGGCCACATCTTGAAATACAACGCAGAAAAAAAAATGCATGGTTTCCTTTACTTTTTTCTTTGGTAAGATCATAAGTGAACCTCAAAAGTCGGACTGAAATATAACCTTTGCTTTGCGGATAGAGAAGACATTTAGATGATATAAGGAACCACAAACGACTCCAAATATCCCCGGTATGATTGATCGTTTCCAGGATGATAAAAGAAGCTGCAAGAGAGAACAAAATCTAGATTTAGTGCCAAGGGAAAGAAAGAAAGAACAACTTAGGCGCACGTTCTGCAACATATATGGTTAAATGGAGTACTTTGATTGCACATATTTTACCTGTAGACCGGCTAGATATATGAAAGACTTATCTGAGAAGCGAACACCAAATACACGAAAGCGTGTTGAAACTGGAATATCAAAGAAAAAGGGTACAAAAGATGCAAATATAAGACCATAAGGTCCTGAAGTAAATAGGTTGACTGCTGGATCTGCAAAAGACAGGAATTTGACGCCAAACTTTATCAGTGTAATGCACAGAAAAAAGCAAAACAATGCAGAAAACAGGAAATGAAACAATCTGCAATAATATTCCATCTATAAAGGGTTTTCTTCAAATTCCTTACTAATTTGAGTAACCTCAATCTATGTGCTGTCTACATTGTAAAATTGAAAATTGGCACAAGTAGAAGGGCCAGTGAGCTAATCAACCAGCAGCAGGATATGATTATGATTTCATCAAGCACTGATGCTGCCACAACCCATATCAAGAAGCCATGATATCCAGGGTTGCACTAACTATTGTTGTAGAAAGGAAGATGACAACTACCTATTCATCCAAAATATCACTGTAAAATATCATAGATTCCTGTTTTCCAATTGGCGAATTTGGAATTGAGAAACTCAGGTTTGGAAACGCAACAAACATGGCATAGAGGTATCCATGGCCCACTACAAGACAGATTTGCATTAGAAGGGTTCAGATTACACAAACCTCAATGAACATCATAAAAACAACTGCTCTAATGCTCTTATAGAAAGAAAGATGTTTTAAAATAGATCTTGCCATAGTCAATTTTTCACTAATGATTTCTAAGAGGCTTGAGATTTTCCAAAATAGACAAAGTACTGTCCTGTACAAATAGACAACTGCATGCAAGAAAACAAGGTAACAAAGGACCAACGGCATGAAGTCGGGAAAATAAATAAAAGGCAAAATAATGACATAAAACTTAATTTACAAACAAAAAGAATGTAAAAAAGAAAAAACTATCCACACCTTTAAGGATTGCTAGAGCAAGAATCTCAAATAGTAAAGATACCGTCACAGAGTACAATATGAACACCTGCAGAATCAAGGTATACTGATTATTACAGTAAAATCAACATATAATAGCAAAAAAACAAAAATCAATTGCATTCTGCATTGTATTTTATATTGTCAAAAGGTGGAAGTGAGACAACATTATCAATTAACAAACAAGTCATACATTGATTATTTACTTGAAGTACTTTTCATTTTGTGTGTGGTCGGGGGAGTGGACATGGCCCACTTGAGTTATATAAGATAGCCTGTAATATATCATGTTATTAATGCACCTCAGTACACCCGCCACACACAACTATGTATCTAGGCCATCCCATATTAGTTTGGGTTCAGATTAAATTTTCTCCTCCATTCACTGGAACTAGTGGTAAAACAAGTGTCCAATGTCCCAGCCACCAAACCCTTAACATATTTGGTTCACTAAAGAATGTGATTGTATGCGGCTGCATTTTTGTGATGGTACAAATGGCAACCATGAACAATGACATAACAATGGAAGTAAAGGTGGCAATGAGGTGTATGGTGGTTATGGTATGACCACTACCAACAACAGACACATACATAGACTATTACAATGTTGTTGGGCAGAAATCAAAATAACTGAAGCTGTGCTCTCGTAAACATTGAATGATCTTGATTGTCTTAGTGGAATCTAAGATGTTAGGAAGTGGTGTAGCAGCTGTGATGGAGTATGGAAGCCATATCCCTGTTGTGGCAATAATATATAAACTGTCAAGTCACAACTCAATTCTTGGAATCTCCCTTCCTTTCATTGGTTCATAAGACTATATTGAAAGTGATGCACTTGGCTTGATGCTCCCCTTTGCTTTTGCTGTTTCTTAAAAGCTTCCTTTATTTTGCTGGTAATGTAAAATATGAAGGGGTTTAACTTGGCTATTCCCAGTCACCTACAAGCATTCTTTGTAAAAATACTTGTCTTTTGGTGGTGGAATGCAAGAATATTTTGGAATTGTACTGTGATAACTAATTTTGGGTATTTTGGATAAAGAGAAATAGAAGAACTTTTAATATTTATGGAAGGGATGTAGTCTAAAAGGTGAGTTTATGGGCATCCTTACAGGTTCTTTTTTGCCTCCTTTAAGGGATCTTTCACTTCTGTAATTTAGTAGATTGGCAGAGCTGCTGTTGGATAGTTTTTCATTACCATTGTATTACAATGTAAAGATGTATTTTGGATTGTTTTTAGGTTTGTACCATTCTGTAGGTGGATCTCTGGTCCACATGTTGTGTATTGTGATTTTAATCTCTTCAACGAAGTATTTTTTTAGGTTTGTACCATTCTAGTTCCTTCACAAAATCCAATCAAACCCTTCATAGTTTTTTATAAGTTATAACTCATCCAAACTAGCAAACTTCTGAGAGATGTGTAATACAAATTACAAACCATGGAACCAGATTAATCTTTTATTTAGGCGAAAGATATCAATAATATAACATCTGACACAGGTATTCTGAAAAAAGTATGAACAGAGATGTCAGTGAATATTTTATGCTAACAGATTACTCACTGAGTACTTATTGGAACCTATCTGTCTCTCAAAGACCCTGAAGTAGTATAGCAGATACAGCCCAAACATCAGTTCTGGTGTAGATGAAAAGGCAAACACTGACACAATTAACTTCCAAAGGCGAAACTTCCCGAATATGTCCTGACAAAAAAAGACAAAAATAATTTGGTCAGAATTACCAATTCATTCAAGAGTTCCTAGCGCCTTTCACAACAACAACAACAACAACAAAGCCTTATCCCACTAAGTGGGGTCGGCATCCTAGCACCTTTCACTAACTAAAAAAATTAGGATTGGGGATTTTTATTCTACACAATCAACCAAGCTGAATAACAGTAGTTTGGTTTCATCTACTAATCCAAATGCTTTGTGGATTTTCAACTCGAGATGTAATCACCCTCAAGAAGTTAGATCACAAACAGAAACAGGTTATTAGGAGGATATTTGGTAATATTAAGGAACCAAAAGAAACTATGTTGCTGGTCCAGACATTGACTAAAATAACGAAGTCTAAGGCCAATTTCTCCTTGGGAGAAAAAATTGTGTAGACTAATTTCATTTTAGAATCCAGACACACAACATAAAAATCTCTCTATTTTATAGCTAGGGTGGAGTTAATTGACCAGTTTCGAAATTTCTCTCACCTTGATAGACCAATCCCAACCAAACACTGGTTTTTCAGTCTTGTTCTACTAATCTATGGGTTATATATGTTTAGTAGGGGTTACAGGAGAACTGAACATTAGGGTGGGTTCTTTGTTGAGGCCAGGCAATATTAAATCCAACGAGTAGCACCCACCTCTAACGTACAAGAAGACCTGCATGATAGGAGAGTTAAAATGCCATAACTCAGTAGCGATCTCCATAATCTCCCGAATCCTCAAACTGTAGTATTTTCCAATCTCTAGGAAGAAGGGAGAGTTCATCCAAAACTAAAGTTGCGTACGCAACCCCAATTCAATTCATCCTCAAACATCTAGACAAATTCTGGTTTCATGATACCTTGATATTATATAAGACAAAATTATTAAGTAGCTTAGCATCACAATAGAGTTCAAGCCCAATGTCCAATCCCCATTGTTTCTTCAAACTAATCCAGAAATAGCAGGGCAAGACACATTTTGGGTTTGCAACCTCATATTGAGTTGTCCAGACAGAAGAGTGAAAATCAACATCCAAATCTGACTGTCAAGTGAACCCAAACTAAAAGTAAGCACACGGAAATTAGAAAAATCAGTTAACCAGACAACAATCAATTCCAGTCTGAGGTATCTCCATACCAACCACAGCGAACCACCGAAAATCAACATCTAGCTGACTAGATGTCTAATACTGATTAATAACTAAAGTGTGCTACACACATGCACACTCACACACACACAGGGATTTAACTACACAATGACGAGCCGCCGAAAAACTATAATGATGACCATAACATGCTGAAGAATGATGCTGATGAAATAGCAACAATGACTTACACAGGAAACAAAACCCAAATTCAACAAAACATTTAACATCAAAGTAAATTAAAACTAAAAAAGAAACAATTTTGGCACAAAACCCACCTGCAATTACATCTTAAAATGCAGTAATTCGTCAATACTTAACATCAATAACAAAAAAAATCGTAGCAAAAACCTTAAAAATTATTAAAAAGTGGAGAAAAAGAGCACCAGATAAGACAATCCAAGCTTGCTCGAACGGCCCTGGATCCCAAAGAAGACGGTGAAGAGACCGCTGGCAACGACGAAGGCTCTGGTAATAGGAGCATTGTCTGCGATGAATAAACAAGAAAGCTTCTGGGTCATTCAACACAAAGAGAATCGAGAGTAGAAGGATACATAACATATGAAGATGGTTCAAAGCAATTTGGGGAAGTGAATGTACGCACGGAAACCAGATGGACCGCCGTTCATCTTCTCAGTGAAGGACGAAGAAGCAACAACGACCTTCACAGTTGACAATCACAATCTCTGTTTTTGTGATTTCTCAGCCCTCTCTGTCTTTTTTTTCTTCCGTTTTTCTTGGTTTTATTTTTTATTTTTGAGAAAAAGTGACGGGGCAAATTTCTTAGCAATCAGTTAACGCCACGTAAAAATGGCACAAAAATAATAGATCATGTTTATATATATATATATATATATATTATTTTTTTTAATATTTTTCACACTTCTATAATTAAAAAAACTATTAAAATAACCTTACTTAAATAATAGCCGTAGGTTTAATCTCACTTACGTAAGTGAGATTAAATCGTTACCGTTAGGTCCAATACCTCTTTCCTTGGTGATTGATAGAAATTTAAGGGTCGTATTGTTAAAAAAAAAAAAAAAAGGGTGCAAAGTTCCTCAACCTTGAAACATAACTCCTTTCATTTTGAATATTTGATATTTTGTAGTAATGTACTAATATTTTTTTTCATTAGGCTCTTATTGTGACGACCCGTCCCAAATTACAATATATTTTATCCTCGAGTGCGCTGAAAGGACTATTTTGCCCTTGTGGGCCGTGTGATGTGGATGTAATTATATAGTCTTCAATCATTTTTCCATCGACGTGAGAAGTGGTATTCGATGTTACAAATGTGGATGCAAATTAGGGCCGAGTCGAGTATGTAGTGTAGATGTTGTAAAGGAATTGGGTTGGGTTTAATTGCTTTAACCCAAAGCATGCAGCCCAATTAGGGCTTGAGACCATTTTAATATGGCCAACCCGTGGCCACACATACATGCACATGTGCAACCTGCATCCTCTCCCTCTTTTTTGAATTTTCTTCCCCGTTCGTACAACCGAGAGCATTCACCCTCAAACTAAACCAAAACACTACGGATCGAACTTGGTGTTTCCAAATTCTTACTCTTCTCAAACCCTAGAACACGGGGATACGTTATGTTAGGTGGTTTGACTTCGAAAACTCGAGACTCCATAAGCTCCGGCGAGGGGTGTAATTTTCTCCAACATGATCGCAAAAGGTTTTAGCTAGTTTTGGGACTTAATAAGGTACTATTCTTGCTCCACTAGCACTTTGGAACAATTTTAGAGCAGTTTTGATGTTGGGACACTCGGGTTTGTTAAGTTGCAGTTTTGGCCGGACTATCGAAGAATTTTCCGACCATATACCGTTAGTTTTAGGACTCTAAACAAGTAAGGACATGTTCTATTCAGTTAGAGCTTCATTTTGGTATAATTTTCATGAAATTTGGTTGAAAAACGAAGAAGATATTAAGGTTTAAGAATTTTCCAGTTTTTCGGCGATGCAGACGGTAGCCGGCGACAAAATCCAATGAACCACCGGAGAAGACAGAGCATATTCCGTCAAATTTGACGGAATATTCTTAACGGTGTCAGGTATATTTAACGGAATATTCTATTTTTTTAACGGAATATTATTCTATTCTTAACGGCGTTAGGGTTACCGTCAGCGTGCTAGGCACGTGCCTGCGCGTGGCCGGCGCGTGAGGGCGCGTGGGACGTCGGAAAATTATTGTAAAAATATGGGGATGCTCGGGTTGTTGAGTAAGCCACAATAGTATATTCAAACACCCTAATTAAGCAACGTATCAGCAGTTATTTCATAGTGATGGTTATGTGCTTTAAAATAACATTAAAATAGTTGTTTCACATATAGGTGAGACGTTTCCGGAGGATCAGCACAGCCAGGTAAGACTTGGGGGTTACGACCCGGCAACATACCAGTGAGTGGGCTTTTGATATATATATATATATATATATATATATATATATATGCCTTATGTTTCCCAGAAACTGTTTAAATGGTTTTTACGTTTTAAATGCCATGTCGTATGCATTACATATTAGAATTACTACTCGACGCTGAGGTAAGCTTCAGGTGAGTATATAGTGATGGTTGTGATGGTAGTGTGTATGATTATGATGAGTTGTTTTCAATGATTTATATCCTGCACCCCGATGTTAGTGCTCCAACCGAGGGTAGGGCCTAACCTTCACGTGATCGTTTACCTCCCGCACCATACGTTCACCTTGGATCCAAGGCAGGTGCCAACCTGTCGTACATACCACATTAGGTGGTTCCAACTCGTAGGTGACTTGCGATACTTCGCACAGCCTTCACGTGATCGTAGCACTTGAGTGTACTTATGTACACCTAGCCTGTCGTACATACCATGTAGGTGGTTCCGACTCTTGTGCAAGATTTGATTTGATTGTTGAGTTATTGATTCAGCCGTACAGGTCACGTTAGGTGACTCCGGCTGATATGTCACTTTATATTAGTGCAATTCACCTGGCTTACTTATTCGTGATTGAGATAATTGTCATGGCATACACATGGTTTGGTTATTCTCGAGTATAGGTTTCATATATATTTACAGTATTATTTTATGAGAAACTTATACGGGTTTTATAGTGAGGGGTTATTACATTTGAAAAGATCAATGGTTTTGAAAGTTTTGTTTTTGCCCACTCACACTTTCTGTTTTGCACCCCTCCAGGTTCTAGATAGAAGTTCGTGTCAGTGGCTCACGAGGACTTCATGGCAGTTTTGACAGACATCCACCAGTGTAGGGTTTCTTTTATGATTTGTATAATTATTACTTAGTCTTCTGGACTGCACTTTGATACCTATGCTCTGGTTGTGTGTGTCTTTACTCTAATCACTTTCACTCGTACTTATAGGCTAGTCTAAGGTAAGATAACAAGTGGTTTTTATTTATTCGCATTTTCATATCATTACCACTTCCGCACAGTGCACATGGTTACGTCACCCTCACGTGATGACCAGCATGCCTTGATTGAGGTCGGGGTGTGTCACTTATTTTAAGGTATGTAATACTTGAAAGACAAAAGTATTTTTATGTTTTAAAGTAATATTTATGTGACAATGTGGTTTGTATATACTAATTTAGTATTATGTTTTTCATTTGATTATTTATTGATTTAAAATATATTTTCTGTAATGGGTAACAGGTCGGGTCATATTACTCGTTAATATTAATGGGTCAATTTCGGGTCTGGTCATATTACCTGTTTATTTTAACGGATGTTACACGACATGACTCACTAAGATATTGGGTATGTCACGAAAACAATAAGAACACGAGAAACACGGCACAAATGCCAAGTATAAGAAATAGTGAATAAATTCTTAAATAGGAGGCATGTAGGAATTAGAAGCGTTAAAGATCCGATTCAATTTGCCAAACCGACATATTCAATCATTTACTTTGATTCAAATTTGATCGGTTTTGATATTTTACCAATTGGATTGGATCATTGAATTGCAATTCAACATGATTAGAGTGAAAGACGAATTTGCTTGTTATTATTATTTTTCTTTTGACTAGTGACGAATCAAGATCATCTTCAGAGCAATTACATCCAGATCCTCGGGATCAACGAATCTTGACCGTCGGTAATAGATCGTATGGCCAGAAACAAATCTCTCTTCAACCGTCTACTTCTTCCTTTTCCTCTCTACCCTGCAATCCCCAACCTCCTCCTTTGTGCTTCAATTTGATCCTAATCCTGGGGATAGAGACAACACATTATACATTGAAATTAGAAAAGAAGAGTTTTCCTCCATCACCACCCAAATTGAACTCGCGGTGACCTGATTCCCATCCGACGATAGACACTTGATTCCCGTCCGACAACGGTGACACGTCAACAGTCGTGTCGGTCAACCTCTTGAACTTATCTCTCTTCCCGTCCTCCTATAGTTCTGCTTCTCTCCCACCTTCCATGAGTAGAAGCCAGATTAGGAGCGACTGTAATCGTCTGGAATCGCCAGAGTTCGGCTTCGATACAACTTGAAGAATGAGGTTGGTGATTGCAAAGGAGAAGGGAAGGGGAAAGTTTACTTTTAACCGCACGATCTATTACAGACGGTCAGGATTCGTTGATCCCGAGGATCGGGATGCAATTGCTCCGGAAATGATCCTAATCCATAAGTGACATCATTAGTAGGTTAAATATTTAGTTGTTAGGGGAGAAGAGTCAGCGGACTCGAACCCAAATCAAAGTGCATAGACATAAAATCATGGGTAAATTACATTTTACCCCCTCAAGTATGGGGTCAATTACAATCTCATGCAACATCTTTAAAACATTTCAATTTCATATATTTAGTTATATTTCTTTTCAATTTCATACATCCGTTAAAAATCTGTTAAGTTAACCGTTAAGTAATGACGTGGCAAATGTAGGGTCCATATTTGTGCTGACATGGCTGTTAACTTTGCACCATGTGAATAAAAAAATAATAAAAACATGATTATTTAATAAAAAATCAATTTATATTATAATTAAAAAACTAAAAAAAATTGAAAAAAGCATATGGGCAAAGCTTAGCCCAATAACCCTATCTCTTCATCGACTCCATCCTATCTCCTTTGTGCTTGTCTGCAATCAATAATCCCATAGGGGTTTAGGAAGCTTTTTCCACCACCAATTGCTCCATCTGTGCTTGGCCCAATAATCCCATCAGGGTTTGGGAAGCTTTTTCCACTGCCGCTTCCTTCTCGATTCGAGTCCATCCCCATATGCTTGTTCGTCTCCAACAAGTCCATCAATGACATCCTCACCGGCTCGACCTCACTCGTCTCTCCTGACAATGCGTTATTTCATGTTTCTTTTCCCTCCTTGTCGACTTCTTTCGTCGCAGACGATGCCGTCACGGCAGCCTCTTACGTCGCTACAATTTCCAACACTAACAACGATCCTTCCTCGTTCAGCGTCGCTGTCAATCACCATCTTGGCCAGTCTTTCTCAACCTCATCGATAGTGAACCACACGGAGCTTCAGCATGAGAACATTAAGGTGCGGGGGTTGTTCACATCCGCCTTGTTAGACGAAATCGAGGTGTTGGGGAAGAACCGGGTGGAGCCCCACCACCAAATCTGCCTCTCACCCTACTAAGTCATTTTGAGATTGAACTCGAGAGTGACAGAACGGACCGAGCTACGAGCGAGTTGTGAGATCGTGGGTGGTGATTGGAAACATATAAGAGTGTGAACTGATGTAGAGGATAAGTTATTGGGGACGATTGCAAAAAAAAAAAAAAAAAAAAAAAAAAAAAAATCCTTCACCAAGTTGACCAGTTCCTCTTTTTAATTTTTTTAATTTTTAATTTATTAAAAATTGATTTTTATTAAATAATCCTTTTTTAATTATTTTTTATTCACATGGTGCAAAGTTGATTGCCATGTCAACACAAATGTGGACTCTACATTTGTCACATCATCACTTAACGGTTAACTTAACAGATTTTTTAACGGATGTATGAAACTGAAAAGAAATATAACTAAATGTATGAAATTGAAATATTTTAAAGATGTATGAGGTTGCAATCGATCCCATACTTGAGGGGGTAAAATGTAATTTACCCTAAAACCATTATCAATCCTCATAATCTAATGAAATTCAATTCGACCTAAACTGTTTTTACACATTTTTTATTTTGCAATTTAAGTCGTGTTACTTTCTCGAATAAACGTATTAGATTTAAAAAAAAAGAACTGTTATTAGCACTTTAAAAATCTCATTCTACACTCATCACAAATGTATTTTTATTTCTAATTATAAAAAGTTTGGAGTGCCAAATAAGATTTTTGAAATGCTAATAACAATTCTTTTAAAAAATAGTCAATTGTTAACAGTACATTACATGTTGTCCAAAAGGCTTTACTAACTTATCTCATCGTAAAAGGACAATAGTTTTCTCATTACAACTCTTTTGCGCTTATGCACATTAATAAAACTTTTCTCCGTTGCCCAGAACCTCGAACTTCTACATTAGTCGTACAATGCGCAAAAAACTATATTGTCGACAATCAATTTGGTTGGCAGTATTTGTGGTGCAACAACAATTTCCGCTGGTTTGTATAAGTGCAAAAACGAATAATGTCAATGTTAGCCAATGCAACAACAATTTCGGTGGTCCGTACGAAAATAATATCGGGTGTGATTGCAAACATAATTGTGAATAGTCCGTCATGTTTAATCATCATGGGGTGGTTCAATAGTTAGAAATGAATTTTACGCTCGTATTCGACACGTTTTGGGTTCGATTTCTCGCGTTAGTGAATCGCACGATGGTGACTAAAGGAAAGCTGAAATATTTGTGTGAGTCTCTTCTACCCTAAAAAAAATGCAATATCATGGCGAAACCATCAACAGATCCATTTTTTTTCAAAAAACAAAAAAAAAAAAAGAAAAAGGAAAAAAAAAAGTCGGTCATTCTTGTAGGGAATGCAACAACAATTATCAGAGTCAAGCCTGAACTTTTAAAGGCTCGAGGCAACACCAAAAAGAAGTTCCTAGTATACCTTTACATGTAAAAGTTAATTATATCATATTATCATATATGTGCATATTACTACCTATTAAAAAAGGTTTTGCAGCTATAAATTAATAAAAACTTTACTATTAGCTATATATCAATGGATTAATTTTTATTTTGGACTATTTATATTAATTAAGTTTAGATCAATAAAACATGTTACATTTGTTGCATGCCCATATAAATACATCTTAATTTTACATTTACACCCAAGTTAAACTCCAACAACCCCTTATTCAAATTACACAAAATAAAACAAAATGAGATTACATGGGCTCGCTGCTGCTCTACGATGCGAGCCTAGGCTTGCTGCTGCTCTGCGGTGTGGGCCTGGGCTTACTGTTGCTCTGTTTAGCATGGGTCTAGGGTCTGCCCTGGTGCCTCAGCTGCATTTGCAAATTCTTGGACTGGGCTCTAATCTTGCTGGACTAGTTTGTGTGCCTTTTGTGTGTGGGTTGGGGCTGCTGCAGGGCCAACTGCAATGGCTGATGTCGTTGTTGTCATGGACATGGTGGTGCTCGGTGGTGGCAAGGTTGCTATGGCAGCCATGTTAAGCCACGTTGGGCGGCAACTTAGGGTCACATCACGGTCTCCATCCTACGATTTCTATCCTTGAACGTAGGGTATTCCATTCGTCATGGTTTCAGAATTTCTCACCGTCGTCACTCTTCTCCAAGGCTATTTAAAGAACTTAAAAAAAAAAAAAAATTATATAAGTAGGAATGTGTAAGAAAATTTACGTAATGGAAAAACCTAAAAAATGAATGCGAGAGCCTTTTTCGAGATATTAAATGGAGCTCTCAATGAAAGTACCAATTTTTGGTACCAAATTTTCGACGTCTTCAATCTTGAGAAAATTGTACCTACAAAACAAATAAACACCTTTGACCAAGGTAAAAGCATCATGTGCCATGAGGTGGGGTGTTGGCCAATGAACCTTTGATACCTAAGTCAGTTTCTCTAAAAAGAGAGAGTTTAGGGCTTAAGTGTGTAGCAAGAGCTTACCAGAAATTGGTGGAGACGGGGCATTTATAGAGCTAGGGCCTGCTACATGTGTAGGATTTTGCCTGATATGTGGCAGCATTCGATTTGCCAAGATAATTCATCCGTAGGATGGATGAGAAAAAAATAATTCCAAAGATATTCATTATTAAATGATATCTTGGAAGTATCACTGATTTGATATACTTATGATTCCTCACTTGCTTGAGTTGATATTCAATTAGAAGATATTAAAGATAGGATCAATTACTTGTATCCTTAATGCCTTTGACTTTTCTCCTTATCATGGTCATGGGAGCTTGATGATGTTGTAGTCAGCTGCTCCAGCCTCCACGGATGTTGGACTGTGCGTGGGAGTCTTTGTGGACCCCACCCATTTAATGAAGGTATTCTTGTCTTATTCGGAAAAAGTCCACGTGTGGTCTTTATGATTTTTCGTATTTTCTTTGGCTCCACAGTCTAGCCATGGGGTTGCTCATCCAGCTAGTTTCTCTCTGGTTGGGGTCATGACTGGTCCAGTTTGTTGATTTGTTCTTGAATTTTGGTTTTAGTGGATCACTAAGTAAGGTAGTTCAGCTTGACTTTTGGTCGAATCCTTAATCTTGTTGCTAATTTTCTACTGACTTAAAGGAACTTATGCTAATTTTCCACTGACTAAAGGGAGAAGATAAAATGAAGATGGGTGTTTAATCTCCGGTGAGGCCGAGGTCTTTTGAGGTTGAGGATCATCGAGGAGGGTGGCAGGGAGGGTGCTTGTGAGGAGCTTCTAGGTAAGCAGAAGGGAAGGAAGAGGAGGATATGGGCCCACCTTTTCATTATTTTAGTTTTTATTTTTTATTTTTTAAAATTTGAATGCCAGCCCATATGTCAACCAACATAGGAGCCGAAGTGGGCCTGCAGCCACCATGTCAATAGTCAACGGGCAAATGACCAACCAAGCCATAAACCTCTTCTTTGTGTAGGCTTTTCGTTCCCTTGAGATCAATGGTGGTTAAATTTGAAATGTGTTTTTTTTTTTTTTGGGTTTTACAAGGGCAATGAAACGTAAATGCAATGAACTTAAAGAAACAACAAAATAATTAAAGACAAGAATCTAAATTATTTTCAGTTTCTTCAATTTCAAATGTTATACTCGTTGTGCTTTCAATAAGTTATTATTACTAAGTTATAACGTTGTTTGGTCTGAAAATATTCCAACGCCTAAATTCATAACTTCCATATGAGCTATTTATCTCCTATATAAATATCTCAATATCCTCCTCTCCTATGAGGAGTTTCACATAGTCTCCATGACACACCCCGACCAAAATCAAGGCGTTCTGGCCGTCACGTGAGGGTGACGTAGTCATGTGCACAGTGCGGAAGCAAAAATAATAATAAAAGTACGAATAAATAAAAACCAAACTACTAAAGAAGCTAGTTAAAGTACTACACAAGTGTAAGTGTGATAAACAATAATCAGAGCACAGAAAGTCTAAGTGCAGTCCAGTAGGACGAATACTAATTACACAACACCCAAAGGTGATCCTACATTTGTGATGTTCTGTTAGACCCACTGTCAAGTCCTTATGAGCCACCAAAGCGTTTCTAACTAGAACCTGGAGAGGCGCAAAACAGAAAGTGTGAGTGGGCAAAAACAAAGCTTTTCAAAATCATTTCATTCTCAAAAGTTCTAACCCCTCTTCGTAAAACCTGTATTATTTCCCTGAAAATAGAATATATAAATATATCACAACTATGCTCAGAGTAGCAACATTCACAAATATGTATGTATGTATGCAAGCCATGTCAACTAACTCAGCATATGATGTAAGTAACCCAGGTAATGTCAATCAATGCAGAATATATTCAGTCAGAGTCACTTAACGTGACCTATACGACTGAATCTAGAGCTCAAATCCACATCTTAACAACTATACTTGCACACGAGTGCTATGATCACGTGAAGACTATGAAGACTGTTCGAATAATCGCGGGTTACCTACAAGTCAGAACCACCTAAAGTGGTATGTATGACAGGACTGTGCACCTAACTTAGATCCAAGATGAGCGTGTGGTGCGGGAGGTGAACATCACGTGAAGGACTGTGCCCTACTCTGGGCAGGAGCATTAACACTGGGGTGCAGGTTTATGAGCTCCCAATGCATCTCACATAACTACTAATTCACAACCATAAACTATAAACTTATCTGGCACTTACCTGTGCGTCCGCATCACCAATCATAAATATATGCAACTACTAATGCATAATTAAAATAGGCAAAGACTATGCATGGCATTTTGAAACATATAAATGCTCAATTTCATTTTCTGGGAAAAACCACAAGTATATAGGTATATACGGAAAACCAAAAGCCCACTCATTGGTATGTGGAAGGATCGTAGCCCCCAAGCCTCGAGTGATTGCGCTCGTCCTCAGGATAGGTCTCACCTATATGTGAAACAACTATAAAAATGTCAATTTAAAGTACATAACCAAAACTAGGTAATAACTTATCATACAATGCTCAAATGGGGTGTTTGAATACACCAATGTGATCTACTCAACCTCACGAACATCCCCATATTTTTAAAATAATTTTCTGACCTCCCACGCGCCGCCATGCGCCGGCCAAGGCACGGCCAGACGCGCTGGCCACGCGCTGGCACGTGCTTGGCACACGTGTGGTAACCCTAATTACGTTAGGGAATATTCCATCCAAAAATGGAATATACCATTATATATACCTGACGCTGTTAGTAACGCCGTTAGTATATTCCGTCAAAGTTGACGGAATATTCCTTGTCTTTTCCTATGAGTCTCGCTGGTCACCGCTGTCCAACGTCATCAGTGCCACCGTTTGCAACTCGAATTCTCGTCGGAAACTGGAAAATTTTCAAAACTTCATATCTTCTTCATTTCTCAACCAAATTCCATGAAATTGGTACCAAAATGAAGCTTACAATGAGCAGAACAAAACTTTACCACTTTGAAGCCCCAAAAATGACAGAATCTCTCTGGAGAACCCTCGATATTTCTGGCCAAACTTGCAACTCAGTGAACCTGGGCTCCCCGACGTCCAAAACACCTCATTTTTCTTCTCCAAGCTTCGTGAGAGTGATCTAAAGCCTCATATGATCTTCAAAACTCCTAAAAACTTCACGATCACGTGTGCATGAACAATGTATGAAATCTGGGGTTAGAGTTCTCGAGGTTTTCGAAGGTTTCAAGTCTCACAAATGGTATATATGAACTTAGAAACTTGCAAGGAGTTCGAATCTTACCTTTTAGACGTCGATTCGTGCGTGAAAGGTTGGTTTTGAAGTTCGTCCGTACACTTGCAAGGGAAATGGAAGAAAATCCGAGAGAAAGAAGAGAGAGAAAAGGTCACAGAAGCGTATGGTATGGGTGTGTGTGTGTCCTGTAGAGTCAACCACAAAAAACAACTAAACAACACACCAAAATGGCAAATACCTACCACGGGCAAAATCGTTTTTTCACACTAACGGTATAATTAAATCGGGACGGGCTGTCACATCTACCCACCTTAAAAAAATTTCATCCCCAAAATTACACAACAAAACAAACCACTAGTAACCATAGAACAAACGAGGATACAAATCTCTAATCTAGTCTTCCGTCTCCCAAGTAGCCTTCTCTGCTGAGTGATTCCTCCACAAAACTTTCATTAAACTCACAGTCTTGTTCCTCATAACCTTTTCCTTCCAATCCAGAATCGTTACTGGTTCCTCGTCATATGTCAAATCCGGATTTATTTCCAATGGTTAAGGAGGTATCACATGCGACATATCCGCAACGTAATGACAAAGCATGGACACATGAAAAACATTGTGCACTTTAGCCAGCTTAGAAGGCAACTCAAGCCTATAAGCAAATTCACCAACTCGCTTGGTGATCAGATATCGTCTGATATACCTGGGACTTAGCTTGCCTTTCTTTCCAAACCGTACAACACCTCTCCACGGTGAAAGCTTCAGAAACACCCAATCACCAACTTTATACACCCTGTCAGTGGCATGCCTGTTCGCTAAGCTCTTTTGTCGATCCTGGGCCGCTTTCAGGTTAGACTTAATTACCTGAACATTTTGAGTAGTGTCATCTACAATCTCGGGGCCCACCAAAACTCTTTCTCCGACCTCTAACCAACACAAGGGTGTACAACAAGATTTACCATACAGTGCCTCAAATGGTGACATGCTTATACTCGAATGAAAGCTGTTGTTGTACGCAAATTCCATTAAATCCAACCGCTTGTGCCAAGCGTCACCAAACTGCAACACCGAAGATCTCAACATATCCTCCAATGTTTGAATGGTCCTATCTGATTTGTCCATCTGTCTGAGGATGATATGCCATACTGTAGAGTAATCTCGTACCCAAAACTTCCTGAAAAGCCACCCAAAATTTAGAAGTAAATCAAGGGTCACGATCCGAGACAATACTCACTCGAACACCATGGTACTTCACAATCTTCGATATGAATAGTTCAACTAATCGGCTTAAAGAATACTTTTCCCTCACTGGAATAAAATGAGCTGACTTAGTAAGCCGATCAACTATTACCCAAATGCCGTCAAAACCATTATGTGTACACGGAAGCTTGTACACAAAATCCATAGTAATATTTTCCCATTTCCATTCTAGAACGGGAAGTGGCTGCAACGACCCAAACGAATTCTTCCTTTCAGCTTTAACCTGTTGACAAATGGCACACCTACTCACATACTTAGCTATCTCTCTTTTCATACCCGGCCAATAATAAAATGGTCGAATGGTATGATACATTTTAGTACCTCCTGGATGCATTGCATAAGCTGAGATATGCGCTTCATTAAGAATTGCTTTATTTAATTCCAAATTATTCGGCACATACATTCTACTCTCCTGCATAAGCATACCATCCAATTCTCGAACTCTGAAGTCTTTCTTTTTCCGCTAATTCCTTGCTTGAATTATTTCCTGGGTCTTTTCATCAACCATCTGGGCTTCAAGTACACGATCAATTAAAATTAGCCTAACTTGAAAATTAGCAAGTAAGGCTTCCTCTCGATCTTTTACCTTTAACCTCACTCCAATTGATCTCAAGTCTGTCAGAAGAGGAATATGACTAGAGTACAACGTGTTAATACGGCCTTAAGATTTCCTGCTAAGTGCATCAGCTACCACATTTGCACGACCTGGGTGATAATCAATCGTGCAATCATAATCATTAAGCAGTTCCAACCATCTCCGTTGACGAAGATTAAGATCCCTCTGAGTGAAAAGATATTGAAGCTCTTATGATCTGTAAAGATCTTACATTTTTCTCCATAAAGATAATGTCTCCACATCTTCAGGGCAAAGATAATGGCCGCTAACTCTAAATCATGAGTAGGGTAATTCATCTCATGAAGCTTTAATTGTCATGAAGATAAGCAATCACTCTACCATGTTGCATCAGCACACATCCCAGACCATTCATGGAAGCATCACTGAAGACTTCGAAATTACCACTATCATCTAGGAGTGCCAAAATAGGTGCATGAGTGAGACAATACTTCAATTGCTGGAAACTCTACTCATAATTATCATCCTACTCAAACTTAACATCCTTCCTAGTTAACCTTGTCAGTGGTAAAGCAATCATGGAAAAATCCTTTACAAACCGTTGGTAATATCCTGCTAAGCCAAGAAAACTCCTCACCTCAATGACGGTTCGTGGCTACTCCTAATTCTCCACTGCTGCTACTTTTTGAGGATCCACCAAAATACCTTGAGCATATATGACTTGTCCCAAAAATGCCACTTGATCTAACCAAAATTGGCACTTGCTAAACTTAGCATATAGTTGGTGTTCCCTCAATCTTTTCAACACCAAAGTAAGATGTCGAACATGCTTAGATTTAGACTTAGAGTATACCAGGATATCGTCAATGAAGACAATGACAAACCTATCCAAATACGACTGGAATACTCGGTTCATCAAATCCATAAAAGCTGCTGGTGCATTCGTTAATCCAAATGGCATTACCAGAAACTCGTAATGATCATAACGAGTCCTGAAAGCTGTCTTAGGGACATCCTCACTACTGATCTTCAATTGGTAATAACCAAACCTCAAATCAATCTTAGAAAATACGCAGTTGCCTCGAAGCTGATCAAACAAATCATCTATACCAGCAATGGATAACAGTTTTTAATTGTTACCCGATTCAATTGCCGGTAATCAATGCATAACCTCAAAGTCTCGTCTTTCTTCCTCACAAACAACATTGGAGCTCTCCAGGGTGAAGTACTAGGCTGATATCCACTAATTCCTGCAATTGGATTTTCAATTCCCTCAGCTCAGCATGAGCCATTCAATAAGGAGTTAAGGATATAGGATTAGTACCTGGAAGCAAATCAATGGTGAACTCCACATTTCGGTCTGGCGGTAATCCAGGTAAATCATTAGGGAAAACATCAGGAAAATGCCTGATTACCCTTACATCCTCCACGCTACTAGGAGCAACATCATTCAACACAACATGAGCTAAGTATCCCTGGCAACCTTTTGGTAACAACCTTTTTGCTCTCATAGCAGAAATAACGCCATGTCTCACCCCACTCTACTCACCCACAAAAGTAAACACATGTACTCTAGGACGATAGAAGGTAACTGTTTTCCCGTAACAATCTATATTGGCAAGATTAAAATGCAACCAATATGTGCCCAAAATCACATCAAAATCAATAATATTTAATGGGATAAGGTTAGCTGGCATAACTACATCCTCCACCATCACTGGACATCCTGGATACACACAATCGACATAACATCTCTCCCCTTTAGGCATAGCAAACTCTAAATCACACCTTAGAGGTGTAGGGTGAGGTTGTGTCACTTGAACAAATGTATGAGAAATAACAGAATGTGTAGCACCACAATCAATCAATACACTAGCAAAATAATCAAGGATATTTAACGTACCCATAATCAAGTCAGGATTATTCTGAGCATCATGCAGAAAAATATTGTGGATGCGCCCCTGGGTTTGCTGTCGTCCACCGCGACCTCTGCTAGTTTGACCACCTCAACCCTGCACATTACGCCCCTGACTAGGCTGACCAGACTGCCTTGAAGATCCCGCACTACTAGTAGCAATCTCTCTCTGTTGAGGCTGTTCTCCCTGGTACCACTGAGATCCACCTGCTGGAATAGGAGGATACGACATATAACCTCCGGAGTACTAAGGATACCCACTCTGAGAATAAGGATATTGAGGATACGGATACTGTCCTAGAACATAAGGAACAACATCACCCTGATAATGGTAAGCACCACCACGACCCATCTGACCATAACTACCAGGCCTTGGAACTTACTGGATCGGCGCTGGTGGTGGTAAGAAAGACTGCTGGGGCCTCTGCTGATTCTGAGGACAATTTACATCTCTATGTCCCACTTGACCACAAGTAAAATATCCACTGCTGCCTCTCCTACACTCTCCAAAATGCCTGTTGTTACACCTACAGCACAACAGAGTTCTTCCTCTACTAGTATCGCCTTGTCTCTGGCCTCTAGGACCCCTAGAAAATCTACCACCTCTTCCTTGACCAGTGGCACTAAAACCTCCGCTGGAAGAACTGGAACTGGCTACACTTCACTTAAAACTCTGAGTCTTGCGAGGTCATTGAGATGCTTGAACTTTGCCTTTATCGTCTTTCCTTTAATTGCCATTATTTTCTTCTTCTTCACTTTCGCTAGGCATATTCTCAAAATCCTTAATCCTTAACAAAATCTCATAGAACTCCTGATAAGTATCGCAAGGAATAGTGGTCGCCATAGAACACCAGTTCTTCTTAGTACCTAATCTGAAACGACGAAGCATCTTAACTGGATTAGCAGCAACCTCCAGATGATAACGAGACAAATAAGTGAATCTCCGGTAATACTCATTCGCCGTCAACTTCCCCTGCTTCAATTCAGTAAATTCTTGCTTCTTGCGATCAATATACTCAGGGGGAACAAACCTTTTTCGAAACACCTGTTTAAATACTTCCCAGTCAGCCACTTCCTCTGGGGTCAAATGACGAACCTCTTGTCCCCACCAGGATGCTGATTCTTTACCTAAAAACCAAGAAGTCGTCTCTACCCACCTTTCAGAAGGAAGATTCCCTTGACTCTGTAACACTCGAAAAGTCTTTTCAATATGCTCAAGCCACCGCTCTGCACCCTCATCTCCTTCATGAGCCTCAAACTTATCCATCTTTAGATTATACATGGTCTCCAGAGGAGTCCTCTGAGGAGGGTGAAGAGTAGACTAAATAGCAGTAGCAATAGCTTCCCTTAACTGAGTTATATCGGGGAAACTAGGCTCAGCTGAGCGACGTGGTTCCCTACGAGGCGGCATAGTTTTGACAGAAGACACTAAAACAATTAGAACACTCACAAAATATGCAGGACTGCCAAACCTATGCTCTAATACCAAACCAACACACCCCGACCGAAATCAAGGTGTGCTGGCCGTCACGTGAGGGTGACGTAACCATGTGCATAGTGCAAAAGCAAAAATAATAATAAAAGTACGAATAAATAAAAACCAAACTACTAAAGAAGCTAGTTAAAGTAATACACTAGTGTCAGACTAAGTGTGATAAACAATAATCAAAGCACAAAAAGCCTAAGTGCAGTCCAATAGGACGAATACTAATTACACAACACCCAAAGGTGATCCTACATTAGTGATGTTCTGTCAGAACCACCGTTAAGTTCTCGTGAGCCACCAAAGTGCTTCTAACTAGAACTGGAGGGGTGCGAAACAGAAAATGTGAGTGGGCAAAAACAAAGTTTTTCAAAATCATTTCATTCTCAAAAGTTCTAACCCCTCTTCATAAAACCTGTATAATTTCCCAGAAAATAGAATATATAAATATGTCACAACTATGCTCAGAGTAGTAACATTCACAAATATGTATGTATGTATGCAAGCCATGTCAACTAACTCAGCATATGATGTAAGTAACCCAGGTAATGTCAATCAATACAGAATATATGTCAGTCGGAGTTACCTAACAAGACTTGTACGGCTGAATCTAGAGCTCAAATCCACATCTTAACAACTATACCTGCACACTAGTCGGAACCACCTAAAGTGGTCTGTACGACAGAATTGGGTGTAAATAAATACGCTTAAGTGCTACGATCACATGAAGACTGTGCAAATAATCGTGGGTCACCTATGAGTTGGAACCACCTAAAGTGGTATGTACGACAGGACTATGCACTTAACTTGGATCCAAGATAAGCGTGTGGTGTGGGAGGTGAACATCACGTGAAGGAACGTGCCCTACTCTGGGCGGGAGCACTAACACTGAGGTGCAGGTTTATGAGCTCTCAATGCATCTCACATAACTACTAATTCACAACCATAAACTATAAACTTACCTAGCACTTACCTGTGCGTCCGCAGCACCAATCATAAATATATGCAACTACTAATGCATAATTAAAATAGGCAAAGACTATGCATGGCATTTTGAAACATATAAACGCTTAATTTCATTTTCTGGGAAAAATCACAAGTATATAGGTATATACGGAAAACCAAAAGCCCACTCACTAGTATATGGAAGGGTTGTAGCCCCAAGCCTTGAGTGACTGCGCTCGTCCTCAGGATAGGTCTCACCTATATGCGAAACAACTATAAAAACGTCAATTTAAAGCACATAACCAAAACTAGGTAATAACTTCTCATACAATGCTCAAATGGGGTGTTTGAATACACTAATGTGATCTACTCAACCTCACGAACATCCCCATATTTTTAAAATAATTTTCTGACCTCCCACGTGCTGTCACGCGCTGGCCAAGGCACGGCCAGACGCGCCGGCCACGCGCAGGCACGTGCCTGGCACTTGTGTGGTAACCCTAACGGCGTTAGGGAATATTTTTTCCAAAAATGGAATATACCGTTATATATACCTGACGCCGTTAGTATATTCCGTCAAAGTTAACAGAATATTCCTTGTCTTCTTCGGTGAGTCTTGCCAGTCGTTGTCATCCGCCACTGTCAGCGCCGCCGTCTATAACTCGAATTCTCGCTGGAAACTGAAAAATTTTCAAAACTTCATATCTTATTCATTTCTCAACCAAATTCCATGAAATTGGGACCAAAATGAAGCTTAAAATGAGTAGAACAAAATCTTACCACTTTGAAGCCCTAAAAATGCTGGAATCTCGCTGGAGAATCCTCGATATTTCCGGCCAAACTTGCAACTCATTGAACCTGGGCTTCCCGACGTCCAAAACACCTCGTTTTTCTTCTCTAAGCTTCGTGAGAGTGATCTAAAGCCTCCTATGACCTTAAAAACTCCTAAAATGGTATATATGAACTTAGAAGGTTTCAAGTCTCACAAATGGTATATATGAACTCTGAAGGTTTCACGTGTGCATGAACAGTGCATGAAATCTGGGGTTAGAGTTCTCGAGGTTTTCGAAGGTTGGTCTCACAATTGGTATATATGAACTCAGAAATTTGCAAGGAGTTCGAATCTTACCTTCTAGACATCGATCCGTATGTGAAAGGTTGGTTTTGAAGTTCGTTCGTACACTTGCAAGGGAAATGGAAGAAAATCCAATAGAAAGTAGAGACAGAAAGCTCACGGGAGTGTATGGTATGGGTGTGTGTGTGTACTATAGAGTCAACCACCAAAAACAACTAAACAACACACCAAAATGGCAAATACCCACCAAGGGTAAAATCGTCTTTTCACACTAAACGGTACAATTAAATGGGGACGGGCTATCACACTCCAAACATTGTTTGAGTTTTATTTGTTCTTTTCTCTTTATCAAAGGAAAGGATCGAGTTGTTCAGCCAACCAAAGTATTTACAAGAGTCACACCAAAACATTGTCTTCGACAAGCGAAATTTATTTTTAAGGATATATAGTGATTACACCTCCAAAACAAAAATCTTGTTTCTACTAAAACATCCATGAAGGCCTACTTGTTTGCCCTAAAAGATGAGTATTTCAATGTATTTTTATTTATTTATTTTATTGTATAGTTATTTCTATTAAATTATTATTTACTAATATTTGTAGATTTTTATTGCTACTTAGACCCCAAGTATTAAAAAATTGGAGCAAACGTATGTATCATTTTGCTAATATTACATAACTTCACTTTCAACAATTTGCAGGTTTTAAAGGTGGCCTCAAATTTTATCCTTCTGTATAATGTGAATCCAGTTCTAAAAGGTGGAAGCGCATTTGGAGTAATCTCTTTGGGGGCATAGAGCTTATATTTGATTGCCCATAAGAATGGTCTGTTAAGTTCCGCGCGTTTTTGGTCATTTTTCCTGATTTAATGACTGAATATGTTTTTAATGCTTCGAATTTTTTTTTTTTGGTAATCCTATGTTTCCAAGTATTTTGTCATTTTAAGGGAAAAACAATCATAATAGATTGATGTTATGATTTGTCATCCACTATATGAATGTTTAGGGTAGTCAGAATAGAATAACATGACAGTTATTTGCATCATCTTGATCATTTGGATGCCTGGTTCATGAAAATATTATATATTGTACATGTGTGTATTCGATTATATATGCATGGGTGAATGCGTGTTTCTCTGTCTCTGTCAATTTGTATTGGTTTTCTGTTTTAGGTTGGTTTAGTTAATGGGGTTTGTTTTAGGTTGATTTAGTTAATGGGGTGTATCCGATTATATATTGTTTTTGTTTTTGTTTTAGGTTGATTTTATATAGTTGCTTCTTTGCCATGTTAAAACAACTTGGTTCAAATGATCGGAGTCTTAACTTTCAATTTGGTTCCAGTTCATGAATAATATTGTATCTGGTTTATAATTCTCTGCTTACCATTATGTTTATCTACCATTTATGTAATCTTGGAGCAACTAGGTTATAAGTGAATGGGCTCAAAGGGGATTTCCTAGTGAATGTGTTGGAAAGAAAAGGGTTTGGTGATAGGCGGAGAAAATGGATATTGGGCTGCTTGAAATCTACCAACTTTCCATTATAATAAATGGCCGACCAAGGGGTAAGTTTGGAGCGTCAAGAGGACTTAGACAAGGTTATTCTCTTTTGTCTTTATTGTTTAATCATGTCTACAACCTGATTGGTGCATTTTATGCAAGAAAAGTTCAAAGTCTGTTGACCATTTGTTTGTTCACTTTCCGGTGGCTTTAACTCTCTAGTTGAATTGTTTAAGGAGTTCGGTATCAGTTGGGTTTTACCCAGGCATTGTTATTCTATTATGGTAGAGGAACATAAATTATTAGGAAAGGGGAAGAAAATCAAGGTCTTATGGGGATGTATAGTTTTAGTTATTTTTTGGGTCATTTGGATGGAAAGAAACAAGCAGATTTTTTAGGACAACGAAGGTAGTAGAAGGGAGGATATGTGGGATAATGTTTGGTTATGGTCATCTTTGTGGGCTTCGGTTACTACAGAATTTAGAGATTTGTCTTTTTTAAAAATTTGGCGTGACTAGAATGCGGCTATTACTTAGTTTTGTGTTGTTTTCATGGTTTCTAAATGTCTGGGTGATCATGCTATTTATCTTGTTTTGTTTGTGCCTTTGCGGACTTCTTGTCTGCTTTTGTATTTTGATTGTTTCTTCTTCAAAAAAGGTTATAAGTAAAACTTCCTTGCAGTGATTTGGGTTATTATTGTATCTTGGCCATCTTGCCTCACTCTCTCCTTCTCTCCCAGGCTAAAGTACAAATTAATGGCTGCTTCCCACCCCCCACAGGAGGCGGCGTTGCTGAAGGCTGCCCAAAGGTATGCTTATTGGTTTTCTATTTTTTATTTATTTATTTATTTATATTATATGTATGGGTACCGTATTTAATTTTAATCGTCTTTGTCCAGATGAAACAACATGAAGAGTATGCTAGGGCTGAGGTCCTTTGTCTTCAGAGCAAGGTTTGCACCTTCCCTCCCTCCCTCTGGTTTTTATTAACTTCAGCATGATCATTTTGTTCATAATTACAAACTCTCTGTCAGGACCCATATTAAGGGCATACTGACAGTCTTCAACCTCTTTTTTAGGCTGCAGAGCTTCACGCAAAGAAAAGCAAGGTGAAGATATGGACGAACTACACACCCACTCCTACATATCCAAAAACAATTGATAACAAGAATTTGGCTGGAAAGGTAAAGCAACATTCTTGTTTTTTCTTTTTCCAGATTTGGGAGGAGTGGAGGTTACCATTAGCATACATTTTTGTTTTCCTTTAATCCCCTTCATCCCTTCCCCATTTTTTTAAAAAAAAAAAAGAAGAAGAAAGAATTCGATCTTCTGGGTTGTAGGCTTGGACCGTCACAGTGGGAAGTCTGAAGCCCAACTTTGCGAATCACGTGGATTGGGGGTCTTTAATGCCACCGTGAAGTATCAGGAAATACCAACTTATGTTGGGCGTACTCGACAGCGACGTGTGCAGAGGCCCTATACTTCATGGAGATCGGAGAGCGCATATCAGTGGACATTACTAGCATGATCGAGAGTGCCAAGGACAACATGTTACCAGATGGCACGAATTTGCCTGAGAATGGCTTCCAAGTCATGGCAAAGGGTGCCCTTTGTCAGCAGGGCTGGCCCTTCAAGGTAAATCTATTTGCATATTCTTCATAAAATAAATTATTAAATTTTAGATTTTGAATGTCGATAATAACTTGGTTTTGTTTCCAGGGTAAGGAAGTGCTATTTTTCTTGGGTGAAGTTAAGAAATTGTTGGCCGAACAAGAGATGAAACAAGCACTTGATTTTGGCCCAATTTGTGCCATTTTGGATTGTCATCCATGCATGTTATCCTTTGCGAAGGTATTGTCTTGTTACTCTCACTCTTTTTTGAATATTACGAGTGTAAAACTTTAACTTATATATGGGAAGGCTCTGACAAAAGTTTAGAGATTTGGGTTTTTGTATATATTCAAGGTTGTTGTGGATTTTCTAGGAGTTGGATGATAAAAAAGGGCAAGGCTTTGGGAATAGCTGAGCTATATTGTGTTGTGCCTTGTGCCTTGTCTTTGGTTTAAGAGTGTACGGTGAAATTTGTGAGGGCTAAGTAATAGAAATGCGTGAATAAATGAGAGGTGAGAGAGGTGAGAGACATGGTAAAGTGAGCTACAGACATGTCTCTAGAGATTTCAAAGTCGAGCAAAAGGTCATCATTTTGAAGATGTGGATGCCATTTGTCTTACAATGCACTTGGTGTTGAAATAATTATGATAGAATTCTCTCTTTTAAACAGTTTTAGGAGACCATTGTTACCCCCGAAAAAAAAAAGCCTTATGGGATTGCATTACGCACTTAATACGTGTGCGAGAATGAAGGGAAGGTTGTGATCAAGCGGTGTCACTTGTGTGGCTATGGACACAACTTGCATCAGGTCTGCAGAGCAGGTTATGGCAGCAGCTCTACAGGGAAAAAGTACTGGATAGTGCATGACAATGCCTTTGGGAAGATTAGGGTGGAGAGGGGCAGAACGCTTTTGGCATTGGGGGTGTTGGGCATGCCTAATGATGAAGTGCGGGCATTTTTGCGCCTTAGTAGGGGAGCATTGGCCTTTGGCCATCACTAGGCCACTCCCTTCTGGCAAGAAGGGGAGACATTTCCTGCAAGGGTGAAGAAAGAAGAGCATCAAAAGATTGTAAAGAGGAGCTGGTTTGAGGGAAGACTTGAGGACGAATGAATGATCCAACAATTGATACTAACAATACTTGACACAATTACAGGAGAGGGATGGGAAGTGAGCAAATTCAAACTCTGGTAATCAAATAGCTTCTTAATTTTGAATAGTATCATATGCGTGACCGAATTACATGAGATGGATGGCAACAGAAGCAAATTCAAACTCTAGTGACCAAATAGCTTCTTAATTTTGAATTGTGTCACATACTTGTTCCAATTACATAAGAAGCTATTTGGTCACTAGAGTTTGAATTTGCTCCCATTGCCATCCATCTCATGTAATTCGGTCATGCATGTGGCACTATTCAAAATTAAGAAGCTATTTGATTACCAGAGTTTAAATTTGCTCACTTTCCATCCCTCTCTCGTAATTGTGTCAAGTATTGTTAATATCAATTGTTGGATCATTAATTCATCCTTAGGTCGTCCTTTGGACCAACTCCTTTCTACAATCTTCTGATGCTCTTCTCTCTTCACCTTTGTAGGAAATGTCTCCCACTTCTTGCCAGGAGGGAGTGGCCTAGTGATGGCCAGAGGCCAATGCTCCCCTGCTATGGTGCAAAATGCCTGCAATTCATCATTAGGCATGCTCGACACCCCAATGCCAAAAGCATTCTGCCCCTTTCCACCCTAATCTTCCCAACGACACTGTCATGCACTATCCAATACTTTTTCCCTGTAGAGCTACTGCCATAACCTGCTATGCATACCTGATGCAAGCTATGTCCATAGCCACACAAGTGACACCGCTTGATCACATCCTTCCCTTCATTCTCGCACACATATTCAGTGCATAACGCAATCCTATAAGGCTTTTGTTTAGGGAGGGGGTTAACAATGGTCTCCTAAAACTGTTTAAAAGAGAGAATTCTATCAGAATTATTTCAACACCAAGCGCATTGTAAGACAAATGGCATCCGCATCTTCAAAATGATGCCCTTTTGCTCGACTTTGAAATCTCTAAAGACATGTTTGTAGCTCACTTTACCATGTCTCTCACCTCTCCCACCTCTCATTTATTCACGCATTTCTATTACCTAGCCCTCACGAAATTCACGGAACACTCTTAAACCAAAGACAAGGCACAACACAATATAGCTCAACTATTCCCAAAGCCTTGCCCTTTTTTATCATCCAACTCCTAGAAAATCCACAACCACCTTGAATATATACCAAAACTCAAATCTCTAAACTTTTACCAGAGCCTACCCATATATAAGTTAAAAGTTTTACACTCATAATATTCAAAAAAGAGTGAGAGTAACAAGACAATACATTCGCAAAGGATAATATGCATGGATGACAATCCAAAATGGCACAAATTGAGCCAAAATCAAGTGCTTGTTTCATCTCTTGTTCGCCCAACAATTTCTTAATTTTACAAGACAATACCTTCGCAAAGGATAACATGCATGAATACTAATGCCCTCTTCAAGCATTATTATCTTTTTTTTTCCCCTTCATTTTATGAGAAAATGAATGTGATCTTCCCCTCCCACCACAAACTACGTATAGATACAAGTCTTTCGTTCACAAACCATTGATTTGTAATTTGGTATTATTTCCATGTATTCATATAACATCAGATGGGTTCAAAGATTTGTTAGCAAATATATTAAAATAAACAGTTAAATGGGTACCCGTTTATAACCGCGGGTAATACACATAACCACCTATTTAAATTTCACGAGTAACGATTACCCATAATTGTAACCGTGAGTTTGAAATGGGCGGGTAACCGCAGTTACCCATACCCGTGGGTATTTTGCCCATCCCTATGTAACAATCAACATATAGATGCATCCCATTCTAACCCACTCAACTTTATAAATAAACCAAAAAATATTTTAATTTGACTCCTTGATTAGGAAAAGAGACTTTGCAAATGAGCACCTATTGTCATGTGGGGAGCTATCATCTCAAATTTTGCTCAAACTAGTTGTCCTCATGAGTCATGGAATCTGTTCAACGACTATGTATTAGAATATGGCTTTTGTGGACTCTGCCATAATATTGGCTGTTCTGCGAGCCTGTTCTTCCTTTAGCTGTTACGCCTAGAGGTATGCAAATCCATGGGCTAATGCAGATGAATTCCGATTGTGATTTCCGTTCTTTCTAGCATGATAACGAAGTTGGATCAAGTTGGCCAAAGAGAACCGTGCTAGGAAGATTAAGAAATCACTGAAGTTCATGCCTGCATTAAAAAGAAAAAATTAGCAAGCAGATTGGGATTTTTCCTTTTTCCACCCCCATTTAAACAAAGCTTTAGGTTATTGCAGGTTCATCTGCTAGAATATTAGGATACGGTACACTGTCATCTACTGAGTTTAAGCTTTCTTCAAAAGTTTGCACTTTAGCTGTATTAGCGGCAAGGTTCCGTTGGCAGAGACCTTACATCCTTGATGTCTTCTATGTACTCCATAGCCTTGTAGTAGTAGTCTCTCTAAAGAAAATCCCACTATAATTTAATAGATATAAATTAGTGCCACTAGAACACTAGCATCATTAGTTTTACATGGAATGGTTAAAATTTAATACACGAGAGACTCTGGCAGTAGTGTTCCACTTACCACCCAACAAATCTTATAAGCTTTGAACCAGTTGTGGTTTATGGAAATTGCATCTTCCTGAAAGTATTATGAACACAAATAAGATGAAAAAAAATCCGTTCATTGATAGGAGCATATTTATGCTACTTAGTTATGTTATTTCCTTACATTTAGTGAGCTAATAACTACTTATTAGAGTGTTTTAAGCTATTTTCGTTTGTTTGTAGGTCCTAATGACAAAATTGGCAAGAAAAGGCAATTTTGAGCCTTTTAGAGCAGTTTTGGGCTTATTTTGGATAGCTTGTATATGAAGCAAGGTGGATGGACGAATTTGGAGCAAAAGAGGTTAGAAACATGCTACAAATCAGAAAAGGAAAGTTCATGACAAAGAAGATAAGGAAAGTGCAAGAAAAGAGGAAACATTATCCAAAACCTTATCCAACCTTATCTTATCCTAACCTAATCTTGTTCTACCTTAATCCTAGCTGCAAGTGGACCTAAAAACCTAACTTCTAGAAGCCCTATCTGACCCTAAAAGGGTGCCACACCTTCCCCCTCTTTTATGCCTTCTAGAACACCCAAAATCAGCCATAAAACACTTAGTTTCTAGACGGCCCAATTTTGGACGAAAATTCTTAAACCTTTTTCTGATTGGATTTTGATTTTATTTGGCCCTTTTTCTCTTGGATTTGGATTGTATAAGTCCATATCTGAGATTAATTGGGCTAAGACTTAATTCCCAAATCCTTGCCGCAACTTAGGGGCCCTAAACACTTATATCAGCTAGGTTTAACCCTAAATCTGATTGCTAGGGTTTCGGCCATGCTATATATATATATATGTCTATTATTGTGCTGCACCCGCTTGGACACCCTAGGCAGCCATTCATCATTCAAATCATTCATTCATTCAACCCATTCACCATCCATTCAGAAATACACTTTGTGCCGCAAGTCCTAGGGAGAAGGAGTGCCGTGGCTTCCATAGGAGAAAGACCATCTTGTGCTGCAAGAAATCTGCATCCATTGGAGACTTTCAGAGTTCTTTCTTCCCTTGTTTCGTTTCCATGTTTATTTTAATTTGCTTTTCAATTGTTATGAACATGTGTAACTAAGTTTTTCTTAGTTAGAGGTGAATTCAAAGCCATGGGCATATGTTTTATATGAATTGTGGATGTGATTTACTTAATTGATTTATTGAGAACTTGTTCTTGTGTGTTGATTAAGGATGCATACTTAGTTTTCATACATGAATTTGATGCTAGGATATAAGGGAATTTCACCTAATCGTTATGACCTTATATTCATAAGTAGTAGAAATCACTAGTCATGATTGTATTAAGTAAATTCTAGGCAAGAGTATCATGCAATTCATAGTTACAAATGCCTAGTCAATGCTTAGGGTTTTCAAAAAGCTTAATGATCTTTGATTTTATCTCTATTATATGCAGTTCATGTAGGGAATTTGATAAGAATAATTTGATTGTCGATGAGTATTCCATCCAATTCAATGAAACTAGGAAAATCTGAAAGTTAATTTGTGCTTTTCACAATTAATTTGGGGCATTGTCATTCATGGTTTAAAGGGATAAAATCTGGAAATCAATTTGTGTTACATATGTGCATGTGTGGAGAAGGATCCTCTAACTAGTCTTTTTCCCATTCAATTCACCTAATTTAGTGCCTAATTTGTTTAGTTTACAATCTGTCCATTTTAATTAATTTCGTCCAAATCAATTCCCCATTTTATTAAGTGTGTTAGATTAGTTAGAAAAGAGTTTGAATCTGTCCAAATTAGTGTCTTGAGTCTAAGTTAGTTAAATTTCGTCCAAATCACCCTTTAGAGTCTAGTTTGAGTCTATTTATGTGTTTTGGGCTGTTTTGAGTCTTTTTAAGTTGTTTTGAGTCATATAGGTCTAGGTTAGTGTTTTAAAGTTTAATTTTGTGTTTTTAAGTCAGTTTAGAGTAGATTAGCATCCCTAGTTAATCCCCGGTTAGAACGATCCCTACTTGAATTTATACTACAATTGTCACAAATAGGGTTTAATTTGTGTGTCAATATAATTTTCACATCATTCATCAAGCATGAAGACAGTTTTTTATTTTGATTGAAAAGAAAGGGTTGCAAGAGGCTGAAATGACAACTTGATTTACACTACATGAAGCTTTGAGATAAAACAAGATCCTGGATATTGAGATCAAGAAACAAGCAGGGCCAAGTCCGTTTCAATCAGCCAAAGGCAAATGTAAAATGCTAAACAGAAGGCACATACTGCTATAAGTTTTCTGTTATAGTGGCTATAAAGGTCACACTGCAAATGGAGAGTGATTTACTTGGAAAACCTCTTATAATCATTGCATGCTTTCATACTTCTACTTTATGATAGGGCGAAACAAACTTGAAGAAGTAGAAGAAATACCAAATTATGATACCATCCGCTAGGCACAAAGATAATCTCATTTGGTTCTTGAATGCACTCCAACCAGACAGCCTGCTCAATAGATTAACATATGGTTTCAACACAAAAAAAAAGATGCAAAGCCGGGAACATTTGTTTCACCAACATCATCAAAGATATTATATACACAGCTTTTCATATTCCTGAAGTTCAAGCGAGGGAAAGAAAGAGATAGAGTTCTATAATATGCTTCATTTATCAAAGCAATACACAATCCAGTGTCCCAGACTCCCAACACAGATGTCTCTGAATACTGTTAGTGCAGGAAATTGTAAACTTTCCTGCCAAACACAAGATGACTTTGAGAAGGAGAGACGAAAAGCCACCGTTTTTTGCCACACACATTCGCTGACCAGCTATATGACCTGGAACATCAGCATGAAGAGGAGTCCAAGTGCCTGCATAAACCACAGAAAGGGAGCTAAATCTCCTTGAAAATTTTGACTTAGATCATACCTATGACTAGAAAGTGAGAGAGACCGAATGAATGTATCACAAATATTCCCAAACCTTCTGCTCCCATGTAAACAAAACGATAATCTGAGCAACTTGCTTCGTTATTTTCTGAGTAAATGTTGGGATCCTTATGCATGTGATAATTGTCAAGATACATGTTGGGCCAATCATCACAAAAGAGCACCAGAGTTGTGTATGCTTGGTATTCTGGGTACTCCTGGAGATCAGAATACCAAGGGATGATAGAACAAGTCAGGGGACTAAGCTAGAAATCTGAGATGTTACCTTATACTAGACACACTGATAGTCTGATACGGGCAAAGTGATAGACTCTCAGAGCTGAATGTCCCAAGTACATGTGCAAAGCCCACATACACCCGAGGCAGACAGTAACAAGGATATCAAAGCATAAAATCACCAGGAAACTAACTCCTCAACTGCCCCAAAATTCCCCGCAAATAAAGGGTGAATTCAAAGCTTCTAACTAGCACCTTAACAAAATGCCAGTCCTTCAAATACAGCAACTCCTTGCTCGTAGCTTCATGACTTGAAGCATAACTATGCTCCTGAATGGGGTCCCCGAGCCATTGCTCAACAAAGTGTGCAACGGTCATTTCCATTCTCTTCTGATGTGTGAATTCTCTAGTACCACAATCTGCACCCTATAAGTGACAAAATATCACCACAGAAAAAACAAAACAAAATAAAAGGGGTGGTGGGATTAATTAGGATTAATTTAGGATTAATTCCTCTAACATACTTCTTAATCATGACAATCATACATCACCTAAAAACTACTTAGCACTGAAATATTACACCAAAAATACCAAGCTTGAATCTTTAACTACAGAAAACAAAACAGGGCTGATAGATTAGCTAATATCTAATTACCACATAATCAATCTTCTTAATTATGATTAATTCCTTCTAAACACACTTCGTAATTCATATTTAATTTCACTAAATCGGATTTCTGCAAGAAATTTAGTACCTGAACTTTGGATTTTCCGAAATGGGTAGCGAAAAATTGAAGATTTGGCTGGCCGTTGTCGGTGACCCAATCTGCAAGCTCCCCAATCGTCCATGAGACCTGTGAGCACCACAGGCTGGTTTTTCTCCAGGTACCTCCCCACGAACTCGTTGTACCCCAGTTTTTTCCCGCTCCCCTTCTCTATTTGCCCCCCAATTTGAATACCCACGTTTTCTTCTCCCAGCTTATTCTACTTCAGCGAGTTAATTCGGATTTCCAACGTTCGGTTTCTCTGCGCGCCCTCTTTGATTTCGGGAAGACGACTTGAGTTGGGCCAGGCCGGGCCGGGGAGGTCCAAAGTGATTTTAAAGGGCCCAAATTTGGCCGAAGTTTTATTTTTTATTTTTTATCAAAACAAAATTCATTAAGGAGAAAAACCACGAGAACACCTGTTTCCAATACTGTCAAAATTAAAAGCATTAAGAGCAATAGAGGGTAAGCAATTATCCCATATGTGAGGAGTCTCAACCGAAAGACCCAGGTAAGCTAAGGCATCCGCGACAAATTTGCCTCCCTGGTAGATATGGTTCCACACCACTTGACTAAATGAGCAAGCAATACAACGTGCATCCTCAATGATAGTTCTAATCTTCCAAGGAACCTCCTAATTTCCTTGAACTGCCTCAATACAAGCTTGGAGTCTTCCTCTTATCATTACCTTTTGGAAGCCCTTGGATCGAGCAAACTTGAGTCCTTCTTTTAAGCACATCGCTTCAGCAAACGAAATAGTGATCCCATTAAGATTGAAGGCACCCGCATCCACAACTTGGCCATCATAATTTCTGATAGTGTGGAAAAATGAGTTTTGATATATTTCCAAAATAATATGTGTTTACAACAAGAGCACAATATAAAGCAGCAAACAAAACACAAGGGAGAAGGGACATGCCACATTCTCCTTGATTTAAGGACTAAACAAATGGATTTTGACTAATTGCAAGGCACTCCTTGATTTAAGGAGATTTACATCAAAAAGTCACCTAAAAACCCTAGTTTCTAGGAGCAGCAACATGTTGCTGCAGGAAGTATGATGCTCTCAAGAAGGAGCAGCGATAAGACTTGCTGCTACTGAAAACTAGGGTGGCTGCAGGTTTCCCTTGCTGTGGCTTTTCGTTCAAGACTCCCCTTCAAGCTGGATCCATAAGATTAATGGAGATAAACTTGCCAAGAAGGTGCTGAAAATGTGTAGTTGGCAATGCCTTGGTAAACAAATCAGCCAATTGATCATGGCTACGAGTAAAGAGAGTTTGAATAACTTTGGACTGAACTTGAGCTCGCACATAATGACAATCCACCTCAATATGCTTGTTACGTTCATGGAAGATCGGATTGGATGCAATGTGCATCGCAGCTTGGTTGTCGCACATGAGGGGCATTGGTGCATTGCTAGGGAACCCCAAATAAAAAAGAAGACTCTTGAGCCATATAAGTTCACACACAGTGGAAGCCATTGCCCGATATTCTACCTTAGCATAAGAGCGAGCAATGACATTCTATTTTTTGCTTTTCCAAGTGACCAAATTACCACCTACGAAAGTATAATAACCCGTGGTTGACTTTCCATTGAGAGCATTGCCCGCCCAATCTGCATGCGTATAGCCTTGTATTTGGGTTGAACCATTATTTCTCATGAGACTACCATGCCTAATGGACCCTTTGAGATACCGTAGTATCCTTTTAACAACATGAAGATGTGTAACAGTGGGAACATGTATAAACTGGCTAATAAGACTCACGACATAAGTAATATCAGGTCGTGTAATAGTAAGATAAATGAGTTTACCAACTAATCGTTGATAGTAACTTACGTGAGTAAGAAGTTCCCCAACCATGTCCAACTTGAGCTTGTAATCCAAGGAGTAGTGACTGGTTTACAATCAAGCATACCGACCTCTTAAAGACGATCCAACACATACTTTCTTTGGTTAAAAAACAGTCCATTATGGGAAGTTGCCATCTCAATGCCAAGAAAGTAGTTTAGCTTACCAAGATCTTTGATAACAAACTTTTGATGAAGAAACCATTTGAGGATCACAATCTCGTCCATATTGTCGCTAGTTATGATAAGATCATCGACGTAAATTAACACCACCAATTTACCCAATGAACCTATGCGAATAAACAAGGATGAATCTGCATTACTCTTAGAGATTCCTACCTCTTCCAAAACCAAGCTTAACTTAGCGTACCATGCTTGAGGAGACTGTTTTAACGCATAAATGGCTTTGTGAAGTTTATAAACAAGGCCATTTTTGGAGGCTTGTGGATGTCCAGGAGGTAGTTGCATATATACTTATTTTTCAAGTTCCCCATGCAAGAATGCATTTTTCATGTCCATTTCCATAAATGGCTTTGTGAAGTTTATAAACAAGGCCATTTTTGGAGGCTTGAGGATGTCTGGGAGGTAGTTGCATATATACTTCTTTTTCAAGTTTCCCATGCAAGAATGCGTTTTTCACATCCATTTGGAATAAGAACTAACCTTGGTTAACTGCCACAAAAAGAAGAACCCGAACTGTATTCATCTTGGTCACAAGCGCAAAAGTCTCCTTGTAGTCCACCCCATATGTTTGAGTAAAGCCCCGAGCCACTAATCGTGCTTTATAACGCTCAATAGAACCATCAGAATGGAATTTGAGCTTGTAGACCCACTTACTGCCCACGACTTTCTTGCCACAAGGGAGGTGGACACCCCAAGTGTGGTTGTCGTTAAGGGCTCATAATTCCCTGGGTTCATGGTGGTTTGAGATAACACTGAGAAAAGCTGCATGGGAAGGTGAATAGCGATGATATGCAAGAGTGATTGGATGCCGTGTTGCATAGGTAACATAGTCCAGCAGTTTAGGTGGAAGTTGGCATGCTCATGGAGGATTTCTTCTAACTGGAAGTGGGTCAACCTCTTGACGGCTGGGAGATGTTGTTATGGCCTCGCCATGAGAATGTGGCACATGGCAAGTTCTTGAAGAATTAGGAGAATGAGAGGCATCGGAAGCAGGAGCATGAGCGACATCAACTTGAAGATAGTCTAAGTTAATATCCCCACTAGGATTAGGCAGTGGAATCAAATCCTCCCAAGTCTCCCCTTTACTTGACTATGCGGTTCCTTTGTGAAAATAAGGAATGGAGTCCTCAAATTTTACATCTTGAGACACCACAATCTTGTTAGTAACATGATTAAAGCATTTATACTCTTTCTGAGTTGAAGAGTAGCCCAAAAACACACACTTAATAGATCAGGGATCCAACTTATCACGATGAGATGCTTGAACATGCACAAAACATGCACATCCAAACACTTTTAAATGTGACAAATCTATGGGCCGATTTTTAAGAACTTTATAGGGTGATTTAAACCCCAAAATTCGACTTGGAAGCCTGTTTATCAAATATGTGGCAGTGAGCATGCCTTGTGACCAAAAATTCTTAAGAATGTTTATGTGAAGCATCAGAGAACGTGTCTTCTCTAGGAGGTCTCTATTTTTCCTCTCGGCCACCCCATTTTGTTGAGGTGTCCCAACACAACTTGTTTGATGAAATATGCCATGCATGCTCAAACATTGTGTCATGTTGTTAGACATGTATTTGGTGCCATTATCCGACCTTAATATTTGAAGATTGGACTCAAAACGAGTAGTAACAAGGTTGTGAAAGTCTTTGAACATAGTAAACACTTCACTTTTGAATTTCAAGAGATATAACCAAGTGATTCTTGTGAAATCGTCAACAAATGTCACAAAATATTTGTAGCCATCAAATGATTCATTAATTGGACCCAAAATGTTTGAGTGTACAATTTCAAAAGGCTTACTAGCTCTAGACAAGGAAGAATTAAAATGTAGTCTAGCGAATTTGGAGAAATTACAAGTGTCACACTTGATAAGAGTTTGATACATAGTAGGAAATAACTTAGACAAAATAGGTGTGGATGGATGTGTTAGACGTTGGTGCCATAAATGTGGATCTTGGGGCTATTTTGAACTTGAGGCTGCACTAACTTGGAGGCCTTTGGACAGTGAGCAATTTCTTGGCAAATAGTAAAGAACATTGAGAAAGAAACCTTCACCAATCGCCTTCCCGGTGACTAGGTCCTGAAAAATCACATTTTTTGGTGAGAAAATTGCAAGACAGTTTAAAGTTTTGGTAATTTTTTCCAATGGAAAGAAGTTGAAAAGGGAAGGCAAGGACATATAGGGTAGTGGACTCAACTTGGTTCAAAATTAACATAATTTTTCCTCTACCCATAACGAAGACTCCTTTTCCGTTAGCAACAGACACTTGAGATGACATATTTTGAAATTCATGCAAGTTTGTTCTTTGGTTTGTCATGTGATCAGTGGCACCCGAATCAATGATCCAACAATCATGCACACAACTATTATTTAGAGCAGTAGAAAAAGCATGGAAAATACTTGGGATAGCTTCATGTGGTACACCTTCAGCCTCTGCTAAAAACCCCGCAAACTTGCCAAGCTAAACAAAATGCTTCTCGGATTCAGTCACCACTGCCTCATCAACCTTTCCATTCTCTTTCTTGTGTTGAAGAAATGAAGCAAATTCATTTATTAGAGCAACATGACTTGAAGTAAAATCCAATAGCCCATCAGTAGTGACATTATTTGAAGTAGACTCAACGAAGTTTGCCATAAGACTGACTTTGTATGGTGAACTAGTAGCAACTTTGTATGGTCTCTTGATGTCCTTGTTGACCTTTGGTTTCAGCTCGGGATGAAGTATCCAACACCGATCCTTGGTGTGACCAATCCCGTGATAGCCAATTCTAAGACAATGATCACACTTCAAGTCGGGGTGTTTAGCTTTGTAAACCTTCACCTCAGGTGATTGGTAATTCGAGGCATACGCTCGAGATTCTCGCGTGAGAACTTTGGTGTCCAATCTTATGACCTGTCTTCTGACTTCTTCATGTTAAATGGTGGCACACACGCTCGAGAAAGACAGAAGCTCTGAAGTCATCAAAATGTGACTTCTTAAGTCTTCATACTCCGAGCTCAAGCTTGCTAGTAGTTGAAAATTTTTGTCCTCCTCGGCTCTTTTTAACAACACGGTCGCATCTGTGATGTGAGGTTGATAGACATCTAGCTCATTCCACATAAGGGTAAGGTTGCCAAGATGTTGCATGAAGAACTTGTTTTCTTGTTGAAGAGCTGCAACGTCTTTCTTGAGTTGAAAGACACTGGTCGAGTTATTTTGATTGCCATACATTTCTTTCACTTGGTCCTATAGATGTTGTGAGGAATTAGAATAGCTGAAAATTTCAACAATTTTCCTCTCCTTAGAATTTAGCAACCATGACATAACTAACTGATCTTTGCACAACCATGCTTCATAATTTGGAGCTGAATTTTCTGATGCTTGAATGACTCCATTGATGAAGCCGAGCTTGGCCCTTCCACTAAGAGCCAAAGTAACTGCCTTTGACCAAGGAAGATAATCAAACTCATTCAGCAAAAATGAACTGAGTCTTTGATTTGGGTTGATATCAACCTCAGAGAAATTTGTAGCCGATGAGGCAAGAGAGCTCTTAGCTTCTTGATTGACTGAATTTTCTTCTGCCATATTGTTGGCTGAGAAGAATTAGGCCTAAGAAGGACACTGCTCTGATACCATGTGGAAAAATGAATTTTGATATATTTCCAATAATAATATGTGTTTACAACAAGAGCATAATGTAAAACAGCAAACAAAACACAAGGGAGAAGGGACACGCCTCCTTCTCCTTGATTTAAGGACTAAATAAATGGATTTTGACTAATTACAAGTCACTCCTTGATTTAAGGAGATTTACATCAAAAAGTCACCTAAAAACCCTAGTTTCTAGGAGCAGTAGCATGGTACTGCAGGAAGTATGATACTCGTAGGAAGATTGCAGGAAGGAGCAGTGATAAGACTTACTGCTATTGAAAATTAGGGTGGTTGCAGGTTTCCCTTGCTGTGGCTTTTCGTTCAAGAGATAGCAAAAGTCGTTGCAGCCTGATCCTTAGACACCGAACTATTAATGTTCAATTTGACCATGTCTTTCTCTGCCGAGGGAAGCCACTTGATGGTTCAAACATGAGGATTGGTACCTAACTTAGCCCCCAAGAAAGCTTTCCCGGTTCCAGCAGCTATGGAAACCCCACGAGTGGGGATGGGAGAGATTCCCCGGAAAACCAAGTTATTTATCTTTGATGTTGGTCTCTTGCTTATGAATTTGGTTATAGAATTTTCTGGTGGACATTATAGGACCTGCATAGGCGTGTTTGCTCGTGCTTGGTTTCGAATGAGGAACTAGGCAAAACATACCAAAGTTTGAGGTTTGTAAAGTTTTGAGTTACGCCTAAATATGTTGCATTTCTATGCTGCTTGTATTATTAACAAGTATAAAAACATGAGTATTTGAAGGAAAGAAAAAAACCGTACAAGTGCTTGTTATTGTGCACTCACTAATTATGGTTTAATACTAAGTTTTAAATTTATTCAATTGTGAAAACTTACTATTATGGATCGACTGTATGATCTACATAACATCAGTAACGTCAATACTTCGCTCATAATCGAAACATCTTGTTTTAGACCAGTTGTTATTAATCCTAAGTAAAATAAGAAGTTGTGCGTGTGGTTTTTTTTTTTTTTGGGGGGGGGGGGGTGGCTTTTATGAACTTGAAGTTTGTCATAATCTTTGTTATTAGTGGCGAGGGGAGGGGGGGTAACTTGGTGGGTGCTTTTATGAATTTATTAGTGATTGATTCTAACTTATTGCAACTTAAGTGATGTTCATAGTCACGTTAAACAGGTAATTAAAACATTATTAGGCTCCAATGCAGTTAGAAAATGTATTTTTTAAGATACAAATAAGTTTTCATAAAAATGATTTTGTTTCATTGTGGGGCATGAGGGGAGAGAGACAAGGAACAAGGTTACATCACTTCGATGGAAGTTCAGTTGAAAGCTTTGAAACCATTGGAAAAGATATTCACCAAATCTAGGATTCTCTAAGATTATATAGGAAAAGATTTGTATTTAATTTGTAATTCATTTTTTATTGTGAGTCTTATTGGATTAGAGATTTATTAGGAGAATGCTCCTTTATATATTGTACTATTCAGATCAATGAAATCATTCGTTCGAGACAGTTCTTTATCATAATATTCTTTCTTCACATGGTATACAGAGCAGGTTTAAAACCCTAGCTTTTTTTTTTCTTCTCCGCTACAATCTCTTTTTGCTGCACCCTAAGTTTTCTCGTGTTGCAAACTTCGAAGAACAACCCGCCATCTTCCATGGGTGACAAAGAAGATTCAAACCCTTATTTTCTTCATCACTCTGATCATCTGGGGGTTGATGTTCATTCCAAAGTCTGTGAGTGGGGATAATTATGCGACATGCATGGCGTAGCACCATGACATTTTCTCTGAATGCCAAAAATAAATTGGGTTCCATTAATGGAACTCTCAAAGCTCATTCAGCGAATTCTGGTGAATACCCGACTTGGTAGCGTTGCAACGACATGGTTGTTGCTTAGATCGTTAACACTCTTGAAAGGCGAGATTGGAGACAAAGTTCTTTATTATACGACGACTTGTGCGATATAGGAAGATCTCTGAGAACGATTCTCTCAAAGCAATGCTCCCCGCATCTTTCAACTTCAACGGGAGATTGCATATTTGACTCAAGAACAGTTGTCTATGGCTACTTATTATATGAAGTTGAAAGCCTTATGGGATGAATTGACCTTTTATATTGAGTCATCTACATGTGATGCACACAATGATTGAAACAAACTCATGCAATGTTTGTCGAGTTTTAATGAGTTTTACAGTGTAATCCGAGGACCAATTCTTCTAATGAATCCACTTCCATCAGTTCATGAAGCATATGCATCAGTTTTTCAATAGGAGAAACACTGCAATATTGGTGTGACCAAGGCCATGACAGAAGTTGCTGCCATGGCTGTTCGATCAGGCAGTCCTAATTATAGTTTCTCCAAGGGAGATCGACAAGATTTTTGCAACAAAAAAGATAGACAAACAGGTTTTTCTTGTAATCGTCCACATTGCTCTTACTATGATCAACTTGATCATGTTAAGGATACTTATTGGCAATTCCATGGGTATCTACCAGGTCATAAGCTTCACAAGCTGAATCAAACTCATGGCAGTGACCATCATCCAAAGGCAGATGGCATGAACCCATTATAAACACAAAAATTTTGCAGCGAATGAAACGAGAACACATTAAAAAGTAAATATGTATTAATGAATTTGTAGGGTTACAATCTCTGTTTACAACTTTCCTCTGATCTAGTCTTCAAATTTGATGTAGATGCGTAAGTTGTTGATCCAAGGGTCGCGATAACTTGATCTCGGATGAATGATGCGTGGGTAGTCTTCACCATAGGTTTTAGGTTGCGACAAAGGTAGTGTTGATGTTGGATTTTGTTGATTCATGAGTCTTGGTGACTTAATCTTGAATCAAACGTCGTTACAAGTTTTGAGCTTGTAACAAAGTCTTGAAGAAATTAGCACAAGTGCTTGTTGATTCTTCAAGGGAATGCTTCGGCTTTGGTTGAAAGAAAGCTTCGACTTTGGTCGCACGTTCTTTGAAGAAAGCTTTGGTGGTGTATTAGTCTTCAAAGATTTATGCAGAGCTTTTTCTGGATGTAAGAATTTTTGGCCCTTATGCTTGTCTAGGGACCTTGTATTTATAGACTTCGAAAGCCATGCCTTTGGATGGATTTGGCCTTGATTTATATCTTGATTCGTCCATGAAAGAATCAAGGCATGTTTTTTTGTCTTGTTTCAACCACTTTCCCTTACTTTGGCCGAATTATAGGGTTTTGTTGCCCATTTTGTGAGCAATCTTTAATTCTTGCTTGTTTTATGAAGATGTTTTAGTTTTCTTTCCAGTTTTGGGAGTAATTTGGACCCATTGCTGATTTTAAGAGAGATTTTTTCCCTTTTGCTGAATTTTGGGAATGTTTTGTACTTCCTTTGCTTGATTTGTGCCACATGTCATTGATGACTTGTTTATTTGTGATAGGTCATGTGCCACATAGAGCTTTGTGATGCATCATTTGTATGCAACGAAATTTATGTCACATCCCGGCCCCAGCAGGACCACTTCCCGGGCCCTACTCCACCATAGCACGATATTGTCCGCTTTGGGCCCCCAGCACACCCTCACGGTTTTGTTTCTGGGAACTCACACGAGAACTTCCCAGTGGGTCACCCATCATGGTAGTGCTCTCGCGCGTTACTTGCTTAACTTCGGAGTTCCAACGGAACCCGAAGCCAGTGAGTTCCCAAAAAGCCTTGTGCTAGGTAAAGATGGGAATATACATATAAGGATCACTCCCCTGGGCGATGTGGGATGTCACAATCCACCCCCCTTAGGGGCCCGACGTCCTTGTCGGCACACCACGACCAGGGTTAGGCTCTGATACCAAATTGTGACATCCCAGCCCCGGGGGGGACCACTTCCCGGGCCCGCTCCACCACCGTAGCACGATATTGTCTGCTTTGGGCCTCACGGTTTTATTTTTGGGAACTCACACGAGAACTTCCTGATGGGTCACCTATCATGGGAATGCTCTCGCGCGTTACTCGCTTAACTTCGGAGTTCCAACGGAACCCGAAGCCAGTGAGCTCCCAAAAGGCCTCGTGCTAGGTAGAGATGAGAATATACATATAAGGATCACTCCCCTGGGCGATGTGGGATGTCACAATTTACATGTCTACAAATGCCCCTACTTCAAGACGTGTTGTAGGCATATGCTTGTCCCATGCAGGAAACGTGTTTTGAAGTCTCGCAATGTGAATGTTCTAACTCAAGGGTCGTTGAGACTTGATCTTGAATTAGTTTTCTTCTTCAAGGGCCGTAAGGGCGTATTTCTTGAATTGAAACGATGCATTTCGTCAAGGGCCGTAGAGGGGTATTTCTTGAATTGAAATGATGAATTTCGTCAAGGACTGTTGAGGCATCTTTCTTGAACGAAATATTTCTTCAAGGGCCATTGAGGCTTGGTCTTGAATGAAATGAAAATTTTCTTCAAGGGCCATAGAGGCTTGATCTTGAATGAAAATTTTGAAAATGGACAAATCGGCACATATTTTTTGTGCGTATTGATTTTCCATAATTTTTGGGAAAATACATTTGGTGCATTTTGAGACTTGGATTTTTCCTTGTGGTTGTGGTAAAAATGCTTTTCCTTCCTTAAGTAGGAACCTCCTTTAATTTTGGTAATGAGGGTGATTTCCTTCAAGGTGTTGGAAAGCTTTAATGCTTGTCCTTGGGTGAGTAGGATTTGCATTTTTTTTTTCTTTCCCTTTTATTTTTCCATGGCAAAGAGAGTGTTTGCCCTATTGGTTTGGGAAGCTTGAAGACTTGTCCTTGCTTTGGACGGATTTCCTCTTGTATCTTGGCAAGGAAAGGTACTTTCCCTTGATGTTTGGGAAATTTTGAAGCCTTTTCCTTATTTCTTTGTTTCCTTTTCTTTTCTTTGTTGATATTTGTTCCAAAAACAACATGTTTCTCTCCTTGTGGCCGAAAATATGTTGCCTTTTTTGCTTGGAATTTGCTTCCAACTTGCAGCTGGAATGTGCTTCATTCTTTTGATTTTCCTTTTGCTATTTGGTATGTATTCCCTTTATAGCATTAGGAAGTAATTGACCCTTATTTATAGGGCAATTAAGTGTGTGCCTTTTGGTCTCAGTTTCCTCGGTGGTGACGTTGCCATACAGTGCAAGAAACTATTTGTGTAGTCCTGCTGCCGGGTTGTGTAGTGCGATTGCGTAACACTTTGGTTTTCTTTGCTACTGTAATGTGCTTTGAAGGACTGTCTTGTAACTACCCTATTTGCCGTGCTACTCAAGCTTTTGTCCCTGATTTCTTTTCATCGTTGCGACTTGATCATTGTCATCCTTCAACGCTCATAAGGTTTGTTTCGCATGTCTTTTGTTTTAGTGAAGCAATTTTGTTTCTTGCCTCCCCACTTTTATGCTTATGTTGTCTTGTTTATTTTGTTGCAGCCATGGTATTTTTCAAATGCTTTAAGAGTAATACCATCACCATTCTTGAGAAAGAAGGTGATTCGCAAGATAGGGGAATGACGTTGAAACTTTGTGCACCGTTAACTAAGCCTAAGATGCTTGTTCTTCCTGTGAAAGATAACTCTATGCATATCAAGTCATGGTCTTCTGAAGTATCTTAGGAAGTGACAGATTTTGGTCGTTAGAATACGAAGACGAAGACGTGTACGTTGAGTATTCTTATTTTAAATCTTTTGCACCTTGTTCGTGATAATTCACCAGCTTTGTTTGAGCTTCTTGGTGATCGCATCCGTAATGGAAATATGACTTAGAATGGCATCTTGTCGACTACTGGAGAAGCCGTCTTTGCTGAGTTTTATTGGGAGTGGCTTAAAGATGTCTTGAGCCGATCCAAAGATATGCTTACCAACATGGGCCTTTATCACGCTGTGTACTCATCTTTGTTTAGTTATGATCGCTATCCTTCCATCCTTCGTGCATTCTTTGAGCATTGGTGTTCAATGACTAACACACTTCACATAGCCCAAGGGGAGATGTCGATTTCACTTTATGATCTTCACAAGATAGGAGGCTTACCGATTCATGGTAAGTTTTACGACGATGTTGTTCTTAGCATGAAGGAATTTTCTCATCGCAATAGCCGAGGTTTACCTATTAGTTGCTGTTATCTATTTTTGGCATATCATAAGCTTTCCCATGAGGCTTAGGGTAAGTCAGGTGTGAAGATGTCTTCATGGATCCGATTTTGGTATTGGGGTGCCATGAAGTACAAGAAGCCCTTGAAGAAAAACGGCCGCAACAAGACACCCAGGCCAAAGGGAGACTCATATCCGTCAGGTGTTATTGGTTCAACTGGGTGCCGTTCCCCTACAGAGTTGAAAGTGTTCGAGGAACTTGGCGTAGCGTCAGAGCACGTGGAATAATCTTACTTAGCCGTTTTCTTAGCTTGTTAGCTTTGTAAGTTTGTTTTCCCCATAAATGACGTCAACTTTATCCAACCTGGAGTCTTCAAAGTGGCTAGCAAGGTGGCTGCAGGTGGAGTCTTCAAAATTAGCCCAAAATAACTGAATTTGAAGCATCCTGAACACTTCTCCAGAAGGCCACGAACCCATCTGAATCATCTTGGGCTAAATTGCATTTAAGCCCAAAAACGTTACTTTTCAATAACCCGCACTGCTCCTTTATTGAATTACCAGAAAATAACCGTTTGGTAGAAATTTCTGAAATTTTGACACGAACATGCCAAGCGACACATGAATGTCCTCCAATTTGATTGTATCCAGAGGAGCTGTCCATGAATGATAGAACTTCATGGCCAGTGGTTGTATCCACCATGATTTCAATGATTGGCAAGGGAAAGTCATCCTTTAGGCAAACATCATTGAGATCTCGAAAGTCTACACAAACACGTATTTATCTAGATTTTTTAAGGACAATGATGATGTTGGAGATCCATTTAAAGTATTGCACTTCTCGAATGAAGCTTGCTTTGATTAGCTTGTCAATCTCGGCCTCAATTTGTGGGATGAGCTTGGATCGATAATATCCTTGAGTTTGCTTTATTGGCCGCATTCCAGGTTTGACTGCAAGGTGATGCACGACAATGGTAGGATCAAGGCCATGCATTTCTTTATAGGTCCAAGCAAAGACGTCTTTGTACTTCATTAGTAGTTGGTAATACTCTTCGATCTTGTTCGCACTTAGTAGTGCACTTATGAAGATACGCTTTGGCTCTTTGCTTGTGCCTAGGTTAAGCTTATTGAGATCATCAACCATGGCTTGCCCCTCATCCTCGAGCTATGGTGGCACTGTAGTGACGTCTTCCTCGGGGATTTCGTCTTCTTTGTCTTCTTAAATCATGATGTGGAAGACATCTTGGACCTCCTCTTCAGTGCCATCTTCTTGGCTTGTTGGCTTGAAGATTGGCCAATGTGGATGATGGTGCACCTCCTTATCTTCAATTGTCCTTCTATGTTAACCTCCAAGGTTGCTTGGCACTTCATCCTTAAAGGAATCAACTTTGAACGTCGTCATTTTCTTCTAGAGCGTCAAGTTTTTCTTCCACTGGCATTGTCTTCCTCTTTCTAGAAGGTTTCTTGGTTTCTTCAAGTCTTTCCAAGGCCGACTGTTGTAGAAGAGAGCTAGCCGTGTTTCTTTGTTCCTTAGGTTTTGATAAACTTTAAAAAACAAAGCTTTGGGGTGTTGGCGTGTTAAGCCATTAAAAGACGAAAGTTTGTTCTTGATTACTAATGCGATCAAGTGCCGAAATTCTGGGTTTTGAATGATTCAACCTATCGAAGGTTGACGTTCCAAGTGTAGGTTTAGGTTCCTCTTACTCTTGTTCAACGCTCACGCTGATGTGTTGAGCGTTAATGTTCTTCGCCTTGCTTGAAATCTTCATGGGTTTATTCGATGTGAAGCCAAGTCCATCTTTATTGTTGTCAACTTTGTAACAATGCTCCTTTAACTTCTTCTCAGTCTTGGTGAGGTCACGTTCTTTGTCGTTGACGGTGTTTGCATTCTTCTTTCCAAGATTTAAAGGGGAGGCAAAATCATACCCAGCCTTTGATATGAGTTTGTAGGCATTTGGGTCGAAACCTTCTTCGGTCTTCTTGGTTGGAAAAGAGCTTAATTCCTCCCCCTTTGGTAGAGGTTTAAGGAAACCTTGTGATGGTTTTGAAACTTTAGCCTCACCTAGCTATGTCAGAGGTAAAACTGCATTTGTCTTAAGTAGCTTTACACCGTCCTTGTGCAGTTGTGTGTCGATTTTGCTTGTTCCAGCTTCGAATGAGGATTGTCCATTCTTTCTTCTCGACATTGGTATGTATTAGAAGACGGGTGTGTTTGGTCCTTTTAAGGGCATCACACTCCTTTTGGTTATTGCGGGCTTAGCAGGCTCATAATCGTTTTTCTTTGAAGATGGCATGACTTCCCTTTCTTGCTTCTTGGGCATGGTTTGCCATTCCTGCTTAGGTGAGGTTTTGCCTGTGGATTTGATCTCTTTTGGAAGAACTTCAGGCATCATGTCTTCATCCATGTAGAACTTGGCATCCGCAAAGTGTGATTCGGCTTCGGTGAATGGCTTGGTGTCGCCTTGTATCACATTCACTCATTCTCGGTAAAACTTTAAGCATTGGTGAAGGGTGGAAGGCACTACTCCATTTTCGTGGATCCAAGGCCTTCCTAAGAATAAGTTGTAAGAGGTTCTCACATCAATTACATGGAATATCATGCTTGATTTGAGTTCACCAATGGTCATCTCCACGCAAATCATGCCCATCACTCTTTGTCTTCATTGGTTGAAACCTTGGATTAGAAGGCGGCTTTAGGATAGTTCATCCACCTTGATGCCGATTGTAGTCATTGTTGACTTTGGCATGATGTTTATGGCCGATCCACCATACACAAGTATGCGGTTGACTTTGCGCTCCCTCACGTACCTAGAGATGAAGAGAGGGCGGTTATGAGGCTTTGATCCCAGCAGCAACTTTTCGTCGGTGAAGTTGATTGCATTATGGGAGGCCTAATATGTGGCATATTTATGTGGCAGAAGTTTCAAGCCTTCATCCCTATTATCTTGAACTTCATTGTTGTTGGGACTCACCAAGATCTCTACTAGTGCTTCTCACATCTCTTTGGGTAGCCGTAGTGCTTCCTCGATGCTAAAGTGTGCAGGCAGGCCATCTTTGGGCGTGAGGGTCTTCTATTCCTTGACGACGATAGCTTTGCCCTTTGAGGATTCTTCTATCTCCACTTCAACCATGTGGCAAGCAGCGGTAGTGCATTGTTGGAAGAAATCATTTGGGAAGTACTCGTGTAAGGTTACAGGAATGCGTGACTCTTGCTCCATAGGTTCCCCTACGTATGTTGGCTTAGCAGCTTTTACGCTTATTTTGGTCTTCCTATTGTTGTGATGGTGGTGTTTTCTCATCTGTTCCACCTTTGGCCGTGTGGCTTGTGGTCTTGTCTTCCTTGTTTTTTTATAGGTCACCAATGTCCACCCTTCTTTATTGTTGATAGGTGCTTTGCGGCCATGTTTTCAAGGTCAAGTTCAATTTTCCATTGTTATGCAAGCTTCATGATGAGCTACTTGAGAACTAAGCACTTGCTAATGGTATTTGCAGTACCTAGGATCGTTAACGCGATTCATCTCTTTGGGGTGCTTGCATTTGGGTAGCTCGATCACCTTTTTTTTTCAGCAAGTCATCTAACATTGCAGCCATGTCAGAGTCGGGAAAAGGGTACGTCTTAAGCTCCAGCTTCCTCAAGGTGTTTTTATACCTGTCTTGGTTGTGAAAAGGCTTACCTCTCTTCATCTCCTTCACTTTGTTCTTGGAGGAGATCTTTATGGGCGCATAGGAGGTCTTGATAAAGGTAGTGTTGACGGTAAAAGTTTCCTTGGCGGGCTTCTTGCTACTCTTGTCCACCTTCGGAGCAAACAACTTATCCTTCTTGAAGTCGGTGATTGGCTCATTTTTCCCATGATTGGTGATACTTAGCTCCATGTTATGGGATCGAGTTGCCAACTCCTCAAATGTTCTTGGCTTTATGCCTTGAAGGATGTAATGTAACCCAATGCATGCCTTTGTAAACACGAAAATTCTGTAATGAATAAAACGAGAACACATGTACAAAGTAGATTTGTATTGATGACTTTCTAGGGTTACAATCTCTGTTTACAATTTTCCTCTGATTCAGTTCTCAAATTTGATGTAGATGGTTGATTGTTAATCCAAGGATCCTAATGACTTAATCTTGGACGAACGATTGAACGATTGCCTTAAGTTTTGAGCCTGAAACAATGCGTGGATAGTTTTTACCTTTAGGTTTGTGTATGACTTATGGCAAAGGTGATGTTAAGGGGGCATTGGTATGAAAATTGAACCAAATTGTGAAACTGAGCCAAAATAACCCACACTATTTTTGAAACTACGACAAAATTATACACTATTTCTGAAAACTGAACCAAAATAACTCACAACGTTTCTGGAAGGGAACTAAAAAACACTTTTTTTTTTTTTTTTTTTCTGGAACTACAATAAATTTCCACACTATTTGTGAATCTGAACCAAAATAATCTACACTATTTCTAGAATTACTGTAAAATAACCACACTGTAAAATAGTAGCCTAGTTCTTTGGTCTACTTTCATAGATAGTGGACTAGTTCTTGGTCCACTTTAATAAATAATAGCCTAGTTCTTCATTCAGTTTTTATAAATAGTGCCTAGTTCTTGGTCAAGTTTTATAAATAGTGTATAACAATTTGTACAGTTTCATAAATAGTGTATAACAATTTGTACAGTTTCATAAATAATGTCTCTTTTGTGGTCTAATTTCATAAATAATTTTTTTTCTTGATCTAGTTTCATAAATAGTTTCCACTTATGGGGATTTTGTTGATTCAAGGGTCTTGGCGACTTGATCTTGAATCGAACATCGTTACAAGTTCTAAGCTTGCAACAAAGTCTTGAAGGAGTCGGCATAAGTGCTCGTTGATTTTTTAAGGGAGCGCTTCGGCTTTGGTCGAATGAAAGCTTCGATTTTGGTTGTGCGTTTTTCGAATAGAGCTTTGGCAGCATATTAGTCAAAGATTTATGCAGAGGTTCTTCTGAATGTAGAATTTTTGGCCCTTATATGTGTCTTGGGACCTTGTATTTATAGACTTCCAAAGCCATGCCTTTGGGTGGATTTGGCCTTGATTTGTGTCTTGATTCATCCATGGGGGAATTTAGGCATGTTTTATGTCTTAATTTCAGCCACCTTCCTCATATTGGCCGAAATTTATAGGCCTTGTTTCCTATTTTGTGAGCAATCTTTAATTCTTGCTTGTTTTGTGAAGATGCTTTGGCTTTCTTTCAGGTTTTGAGAGATTTTGGACCCCTTGCCGATTTTAAGGGGGATTTTCTCCCTTTTGCCGAATTTTGGGAATGTTTTACACTTCCTTTATTTGATTTTGCCACATGTCATTGATGACTTGTCCATTTGTGATGAGTCATATGCCACGTGGAGCTTTATGATGCATCATTTGTATGAAACAAAATTTACATGTCTACAAATGCCCCCACTTCAAGGCGCATTGTAGGCATGTGCTTATCACATGTAGAAAACGTGTTTTGAAGTGCCGCAATGTGAAGGCTCTAACTCTCATTGAGACTTGATCTTGAATTAGTTTGCTTCTTCAAGGGCCGTGGAGACGTGTTTTTGAAACAAAACATTTCTTCAAGGGCTGTTGATGCGTATTTCTTGAACTGAGATGATTAATTTCGTCAATGGTTGTTGAGGCGTATTTCTTGAATGAAACATTTCTTCAAGGGCCGTAGAGGCTTGATCTTGAAAGAAATGAAATTTTGAAAATGGATAAATCGGCACATACTTATCGTGCATATTGATTTTTCATAATTTTGACAAAATACATTTCGTGTATTTTGAATTTTTTTTCCTTTGTCGTCGTAGGAAAAAATGTTTTTCTTTCCTTAGGTAGGAACCTCATTCAATTTTAGTAATGAGGGTGATTTCCTTCAAAGTGTTAGAAAGCTTTGGTAAATTCCTTCAAGGTTTTGGAAAGATTTAATGCTTGTCCTTGGGCTAGTAGGATTTGCATTGTTTTTTCTTTCCTCTTTTCTTTTTTTCGGCCAAGGGGTATTTTTCTTTCCCCTTCCTTTGTTTTTTTTTCACAGCAAGGAGGGTATTTTTCTCCTTGCTTTGGGAAACTTGAAGATTTGTCCTTGGTTTGGGAAACATGTCATCTGATTTGCATGCCAAATTTGAGGTTAATTTCTCTTCTAGAAAATTCTGTAAAAATATGGAAAACGTAGCTTTATCTCTTATGTTTTCAGGCATATAGCGCACACCACTAGGAAAAATCAGGAAAGCCTTCAACTTGTCATGTGCCCACAGCTGCGCAATTCTGACGGGAAAACAACTTCCGTGGGAATAACTTTATGAACTGGAATGTTTGGTTTTAGGGAAAATTATGAAATTTGGATACAATGATCATCAGCCTCTTAGCTTCCTTCTCCAATTGGCCTTGCACCAAGACACCTTTGGAAAGTTGAATTATCACCAAAAACATCCTGCTTGCGCAGATTGGCTGAAACTTGCCATTTTTTGCTTGGAATATGCTTCATTCTTTTGGTTGGAACGTACTTCCTTCTTTTGATTTTCCTTTTGCTATTTGGTATGTACTCTCCCTATAGCATTAGGAAGCAATTGACCCCTATTTATAGGACAATTGGGTGTGTATTTTCTTCATAATTTATTGTCGTGCATTGTCTTTGCTCCTATTCCGTGTGTGCTGCTGTTGTTGCTGCCATGAGCTGATTGCTTGGAGCTTGTTGCAATGCGTCACTTTTTACCGTGTGGTGCTATGCAAAAGACTGCAGTGGGGTTATGCCTTTTGGTCACAGTTTTCCCTCGGTGGTGACGTTGCCGTGCAAGCAAGAAACTGCTTACGTAATCGCTGTGAGGTTGCGTAGTGCAATTGCATAGCACTTTGGTTTTCTTTGCTATTGTAGCATGCTTTGAAGGACCGTCTTATAGCTGCCCTCTTTGCTATGCTACTCAAGCTTTGTAGGTGATTTATTTTGTTCGTTGTGACTTTGTCATCGTCATCCTTCAACGCTCACGAGGTTTGTCTCGCATGTCTATGCTTTAGTGAAGCAATTTTTTTTTTCTTGTCGTCCCACCTTGTGCTTATGTTGTTTTTTTTTTTAATTTTAATTTTTTAATTTTTTAATTAATTTTTTAATTTTTTTTTTTTCCGTTGTAGCCATGATATTTTTCAAATGCTTTAAGAGTGATACCATCACCATTCTTGCGAAGTAAGGCGATTTGCAAGATAGGGGAACGATGTTGAAGCTTTGTGCGCCATTGACTAGCCTTAAGGCACTTATTCTTCCTGCGAAAGACAACTCGATGCATATCGTTGTGGTCTTCTGAAGTACTTGGGAGGTGGCAAATTTTGGTCAACCAAATACGAAGAAGAAAGTGTGTATATCGATAATTCTTATCTTGAATCCTTCGCACCATGTTCTTGACAATTCACCGGCTTCGTTTGAGCTTCTTGGTGATCATATCCGTAATAGAGCTGTAACTTGGAATATCACTTTGTCGACTACTGGAGAAGCTGTCTTTGTTGAGTTTTATTGGGAGTGGCTTGAAGATGTCTTGTGCTGATCCAAAGATTTTCTTACCAATATGGGCTTTTATCATGCTGTGTATGCATCTTTGTTTAGTTATGATCGCCATCTTTCCATCCTTCGTGCATTCTTTAAGCATTGGTGTTCAGCGACCAACACACTTCACATGTCACAATGAGAGATGTCGATTTCTCTTTGGGATTTTCACAAAATAGGAGGTTTGCCAATCTAGGGTAAGCTTTAAGATGAGGTTGTTCCTGCATAGAGGAATTTTCTTATCGCAATAGTCGAGGTTTGCCTGCGAGTTGTCACTATTTGTTTTGGGCATATCACAAGCTTTCATAGGAGGCTCAGGGTAAGTCAGGCGTGAAGATATCTTCATGGATCCGATTTTGGTATTGGGATGCCATGAAGTACAAGAGGCCTTTAAAGAAAAGTGGCCACAAGAAGACCACTAAGCCAAAGGGAGACTCAGACCCGTCAAGTGCCATTGGTTCACCTAGGTACCGTACCCCCGTTGAGTTGAAAGCGTTTGAGGATCTTTGCGTAGTGTCAAAAAATGTAGAAGAATCTTACCTACCTGTTTTTTTTTTTTGCTTGTTGGCTTTGTAAGTTTGTTTTCCCCAAAGACGTCAACTTTATCATCCCCAGAGTCTTCAAAGTGGCTAGCAAGATAGCTGCATGTGAATATTTCAGCCTCGCTATTCCAGTCCTAGCCAATATTTATGATGGCTTGAGTGTTGCTTCGAACTTGGTGAGCATCGAAGATTGTGTTGCAATACTTCTTTACCACTATGTGTACGGTTGGTTGGGTGTGTACTTTGGCACTCATTTTTCTTCATCAACGTTGGACAAGTCAGGGTCTTCTTCACCAACTTCAGTCAAGATGGGGCCTTTGATGACAACGTATTGTGGTGTGCTTTCTGCAAAGAGCCTTAATGATTTGCAAGCGCAAACGGTGTTTCGAAGCCGTGAAGGTTTGAGGATGGATCATCTGGCCAGGTTGGCTCTACATAGCGAGTCCTCGTAGATGATTCACAACTTCGTTTTTCAGACTTGTCTTATTTTACGAGTCTTAATTCAGGGTACGTTTCGTTGCGGCAAAAAGACCGATGTATCATTTAGCCGCATAGTCCGCACCGTTTCAGTAGGCAGTTTGGTTTTGTCCAACATGTGCCAGACAAGCTAAAAGAAAATACACAGTTGGAATCCTTGCAAGCCTTGTATATGCATTGGGAGCGTTGTACATGTGCATTCACAAATGCTTTTATCACCCAGCCAGCCAAAGATGAGTTTAAAAGTAACCTAATGACCTGTGCCTACGTAGGTTGGTGGTCAAAGGTACATCGTGAAGACTTGGGGATGGTAAATGACACCAATTCTTCTCGTTCACGCAATAATGCACCAAGAGAGGGTTATTCTGCGGTTCCTATGCAGCTGGCACCTTTTGATTGTGTGAGTGCAACTCATTTGCAAGATAGACCTGCGACTTTAGCTCTTCAACACCAATGCTTGTCTTTTCATCATTCGGATGCTTCTAAAGAGGTGGGTGACGAAGTTGATTCGCATCAAGATGAACTTGTTTTGCGGTAGCGTCAACAAGCTTTGAACAAGCGACCGCTTGAAGGTGCTCAGGATGACAGTGATGTCAATTTTTGTCATAAGAAGAAGAAAGTGTTCAAGCCTCCCCAGTTTGATGGTCGTGTGTCACTTGAGAAAGATGTATGTATTTCCTTCTTTCTTGTGATTTGTTATACTTTCCTTGGTTTAGCTTGCTTTTTTTTTTTTTTTTTTTTTTTTTTTTAATTTTTTAATTTTTTAATTTTTTTAATTTTTAATTTTAACACCTTTCTTTGTCTTCTTTAGGTTGGGCCTTCTTGTTCCATTGATTTGGCCAACATGGGTGTTCATTACTTTACGGAGATGCTATTTGGAGATAATCTACCCATAGACGAAGAGATTGGGGATCTGCTTGGAGCAGAGCTTGTTCCAAACTCGCCAAGTTGCCCAAGTTTTCCGTGTGTAGGTGAAGGTTTGCAAGAGCCCGTTATGCGTCCAACACCTTTGCCAGTTAGCTCCGAGATCTCTCTCAGAGGGCCGAACCTTAGTGGCACTGAGCAGCTCATCCATTGCATCAACCTTTGTGTGGTTGTAGATATTAAGAGCCATATTGAGAAGAGGATTGCGAAGTGCCCACTAGAGGACCTTGCGTTGCTCAAGGAGGACTTGTTGAAGCTTGTTTCTGCGATTGACAACCTTAACGTGGATTCCTCGCTCTTGAGAGTCAAGATTGTCGAACTGATGGTCGCCGCAACTGAGTATTCTTCTTTGCTTGCTATTTCCTCTAAGAAGTTGAGTCTAGAGGTTAGAGCTCAACAACTTGCGGTAATAGACTTATCAATTGCCTAACTTCGGTCTTCTCAGCAAGTTGCATCAAAAGGTTTTCAAGTCACAAGGACTTCTTTAGCTTTTGTTCAGGCACGTCTAGAAGCATTGGCACATGAACGAGAGCAGTTGGAAACGGAAGCATCACAACTTCAAGGTGTTCTCTTGGAGCAAGAAGCTACACTTTCTCAGCATCAAGGGGAGATTTCATGCCTAGAGTAAGAGAAAGGCACAGCCATGGAAGTTCCCACCTTGTCTCCCACTGATGTAGAGACTTTGAAGACTTTGGAAGGCTTACTTGAAGATCGTCGCTGTAGTTTTAAGACCATAGCTTTCAAGTAGTGTCTTCCATTTTTGTACTTGAAGCCTTCTTTGTTTTTGCTCATTTTGTAATAAGGCTTTGTAACCAAATTCTTCCTTTAAAGAAATAAAGTATTTATATTCTTGAATTTGCTCTTTATTCTTCAAAGTGTTTATGTTTTTGTTGATGATGTGACTGTACTTGAAGTTTTGAAGTTTCAAGTTGCCTACGTACCTTCGGTTGAGAAGGGATCAAGTCATGACGTAGTTCGAAGGAATGATGGTGATTTTGATGATGATTTTGGTTTTGTTTTACTGTATATAGTTTATGCTTTTATGGGCCAGGAGCATTGGGTGTCACATTTTAAGCTCGTGCGAACAAAGAGCGTTGTGCCTTGTCTCATGCAGACGATGAGCTTTGTGCCATGTCAATTTAGGCTCATACAGGTGAAGAGAGTGACTTGTTTGGTTTAGGGGCAGTAGTACTTTAAGAATCTGTCGTTGATGTGGCTAATCTTTTAGCTGTTTTCCACCATGATTAGGTAGGCGCCGCTGGTGTAGACATCTTTTATTACGGAAGGTCCATCCCACTTTGATGTGAACTTGCTTTTTGTCTTATAAGTTGTGATGATGGACCTTCGTAATGCCAAGACAAGATCTCCAGTTTGGCAAGACCTTGGGCGGACCTTCTTGTTGAATGCCTTGGATAGCTGTGCTTGGTAGCATTCCAAGTATTGTTGAGCTTTGAGCCTCCTTTCGTCAAGTGCTTCTAACTCTTGAAGCCGTAGCTTTGCATTTTCCTCTTCAGTCAAGCCTTCTTGTATAGCCATCCTCAATGAGAGGATTTAACTTTTGAGTGGCAGAACAACTTCAACGCCATCTATGACAGAATAAGGCGTAGCTTGGGTATGAGTTCTATGTGTCGTCCTATATGCTCAAAGTGCTTCACTTATTCTTTTGTGCCAGTCTTTCTTTGTTCGGCTGATTACCTTCTTTAGGAGGTAGCACAACATTTTGTTAAATGCTTCTATAAGACCATTGGCCGGAACATGATACATAGAAGACTTATGTTGCTTGAACTTGTATTTCTCGCAGAGCTCGTCCATAAGTTGGTTGGAGAACTATTTTTCGTTGTCAGTGATGATGTAGCAAGGCACACCATATCAGTGGATGATATGCTACTTGATGAAACGAACGACAGTTTCCTTCTTGACTTCCCTTAAGGGTATAGCTTCAGCTTACTTGGAGAAGTAGTCCGTTATGGCTAGGATTTAGGTTTCTTCGGCAGATGACTTTGGTGTGATTGGTCCTCCGACGTCCAATCCCTTTGCAACAAACGGCCATGAAACAATTGTAGGGTTTAATGGTTCAGGCGGTTGATGTATGAAGTTGGTATGGAATTAGCAGTCTTCGCACATTTTGGCGTGTTATAGGCAATCCTTAACCAAGCTTGGCCAATAGTAACCCATTCTTTTGAGCTAGAAATGTAGCATTGGTCCAGATTGATGTACTCCGCATATGCCTAAGTATGCTACTTCTATGGCTTGATTGGCTTCTTCCTCACCTAGACATCTTAGATGTACCAATTCAAAAAAGCATCGGTAGGGTGTTTCTTTGTAGTAAAGGAAGCGAGGTGCTCGTCGACGTATTTCAGAGTGGTGTCTAGGATCGTCCGGAAGCTTTCCATTCTCCAAGTAAACAATCAGCGGCTGTCTCCATTCTTCAACGTCGACTGGAAGTACTAAGATGACATTTGTATCATCTAGTAGCATTTCAGTGACGAGTAGGATTACCTATCTTTGGTGAACTGGCACGTTCAGAGCTTTGTCTTTTCCTAGTGCCATACATAAGTCTAGGTTAGCGAGAGTGTCTGCCATTTGATTTTCTTTTCTTGGCACATGTTATAACGTCCTGACCTCAAATTTTTGTAGCAGTTGGGTTGCTAGCCGAAAGTGTGGGACAAGATCATTTTTCCTCACTTCATATTTAGTCAAAAGTTGATTGATTATAAGCTTGAAGTCACCATACACTTCTAGGGTTATGACTTCTATGTCAATCGCCATTTGGAGTCCAATGATCAACGCTTGGTACTCAGCGACGTTGTTGGAGCATAGCTCACTTAGTTGGAAGGAATAGGGTAATACTTGTCTTTGTGGTAAAATGAATACTATTTTTTCCCCCACTCTGTCCATTAGTGTGGATCCGTCAAAGAACATTGTCCATGTCAGGAAGATGTCAATGTAGAACACCTCTTCGTTTGGTAAATCGTCTGAGATTTTCCAATCGTTTGGGAATGGATGGTCGGCAAGGAAATTTGCTAGGGCTTGTCCTTTGACAGCTTTAGCTGGGACATAGATGATCTCATACTAATTGAGAAGCAAATGCTCATTTAGCTAGTCGCCCTGTCAAAACTGGTTTAGACATAACGTATTTGACTGGGTCAACTTTAGCAACCAAGTGGATGGTGTAAGTATACATGTAGTGTCTTAGCTTTTGGACGACAAAGACTAGGGCAAGGCTCATCTTCTCGATCGGTGAGCAGTTGAGCTCGGCACGAGTAAGAGTTCTACTTAGGTAGTAGAATTCTCTTTCCTCTGGGTCTTCATTTTCTTGTGCCAAGAGTGCTCCAATGGAACTTTTTTGTGCAACAATGTATAGGATGAGCGGCTTTCTAGGCATGGGTGCTCCTAGGATAGGTGGGCTTTTCAGTTACTGTTTGATGTTTGATGCGAGAATTATACGCACACAAATTAAACCCTCTTTTTGTCAATTGTAGTATAAGTATAAGTAGGGATCGTTCTTAATCGGGGATTAGGAGGGATTGCAAATCACTTGGAAACTGACTAAAAAACGTAAAATAAAGTTAAAAACGTTCACAAAGACTCAAAGGACTCAAAACAAGTTCAAAAGACTCAAAACTGCCTAAAAACACTAACTAGGCAGTTTCTGACCTTAACCCCAATGTTGGACGAATTTAGTATTATGGCTTGATTCAAACGTAAAATAACAATATAAAACACTATACTAGACTCAAAGAATGCAAAACTAAACTTTAAAACACTAAAACAAACCAAAAGACTCAAACATCACCCAAAACACTCAAAACAGCCTTAAAATCACTTTCTGGGCAGTTTTGAGCACTTTGGTGAATTTGGACGAATTTTGGGAAATAAATTGAATCAAAACACTTTAAAACATAAACTAAACAAAGTCTAAACACTAAAGAACAAGAAAGTAAAGGGGGGGTTAGGTTTTGACGAATTTAAACTAAAAGAACAGATTGTAAGTAAAAGCAAAATGTAAATGTGAATGTGTGATAGAATTGAATGGAATGAAGGCTAGCTAAGGGGTTCATCTCCATACATGTTATACTTGCATAATAAAATGATTTCCAATTGCATTTCAATAAACTATGATACTCAACACCCCAAGTTAACCGTGATGCACTAATTAACCTTCAAATCTTCCTAACGTTATTGAATTGGATGATGCATGCGACAATTCAAAACATTCCCCACAAGTCCTCAACATGAATGCATAGAAGAGGTACAAGCAAGAATCATTACGCTCTATGAAAATTATAAGTGTTGACGAGGCATTTGTTACTATGATTGCATGAAACTTATGCCAAGAATTTGTTTAACGCGATTGTTTATAAGCAACCTCCACTACTTGTGAATATAAGTTCGTAACTATTAGGTGAAACTCACTTATATTCTAGCGTCATATTCATGCATGAAAATTAAGCGCGCATTCTCAATAAACATACATAAATAAGTTATCAATCAAACGGTTAAACAAATTGAATCCACAACTTATGAAACGCAATTAGAAGTAATCAAATCAAAATGCAAGCATAAACATATATTTCGAATTCCCCCCTAGCCAAGGGGGGTTTAGTTGAATTTAAACATTGGAATCAAAGAAACACCTAAACATTCCAACAACTCAAACTTGAATTGTATGAACGTTTAGGCACTCTTCTCTTCCATTCCTCATACGTACAAAACAAAGAGTATTGAAATTAAACATTGAAATCAAAGAAACACCTAAACATTCCAACAACTCAAACTTGAATTGTATGAACGTTTAGGCACTCTTCTCTTCCTCTTCGTTGTAGCACAAGGTCTAAGGATAGTTTGATGGTGTGAATGGTTTGGGGAGTGGTTGGAGTGGCTGCAATGGAGGAGAAAAGTGTTTTGGTGGCTGCAATGAGGGTGTGGAGAGGTTTTGACGAATTTCTGGAATATGGAAGAGTGTATGTGTGTGAATGAGTGTGAATGGTTTTTATAGGGAGATGGATGGATGGGAGAGGGAACATGACAGCTAGGTTGCATGTGCAAATGCTAGGATGGCTGAAATTGTAAGGGGAATGCATGTGCAATGTTGGAAATCTGATGGGAGAAAGGTGGATGCATGTGTTGGCTGATTTAAAGAATGTGAGGGAATGATGAAAGGGGAAACATGACAGCTAGGATGAATGCATGTGGAGTGCATGTGCAATGTTTTAAAGGATGGAATGCATGTGAATATGCTAGAAATCTGATGGGAATGAATGATTAAATGTGAATGGCTGATTAGAATCTAGGGTGCATGTGGGTTAGAAATGCATGTGGGTGAATGTTTGAATGATTAAAGGGGAAACATGACAGCTAGGTTGGTTGGTGGCTGCCATGGAGGTGTGGAATGATGGAATTTCACAAGGGGAATGCATGTGCACGGTTTTGGTGTGGAGAAATGATTATGGATGCATGTGTTGAATGATTCTTGGTGAGGGATGTGGAGTGGCTGGAATGATGAATGAATAAAGGGTGCATGTGGGTTAATTAATTAAAGGGAGTGCATGTGCAATGTTGTTGTTGGTGCAATGATGGAGGAACAAGTGCATGTGGCTGAAATGTGGAAGGTGTGTGGCTACTTCAAGTAGGAATCCTTGTGACATCAACTCTTCAATTTCGTCCATTCCTTTTGCTCCAAGTATAAGTTATCCCTTCCAAGTCCAATTTTGCTCCAAAATGCTCCAAAATGCATCTTTTTGCTTCCTTAGCCACATGAACCTAAAAACACACGAAAATGGCTTAAACGCCAAAAACAACTATGAATTAACAATATAAATGCACGAAAACAAGCTAAGTAAGTTGCCTAAATATGCTCCTATCAAATACCCCCACACTTAGCTTTTGCTAGTCCTCGAGCAAAACAAAACAAAAGAAACCAAAAACAAAACAAAACGAACAAAACACAACCTACACCTTCCAACAATCGTCTCAGGGATTTCCAATGCACATGACATGTTAAAAATCATTATTCCCACAGATTTTGGTTATCTTTACACTTAAGTACATACTTAATCATAGTCACCACATACTAATTCACAATTAAGCATTTAAAACTATATTTTGAATGTAGTAACATGCCTTAGAGAATTTGCTCAATTCCTTACAAGATATGCACTCAATTTTCACTCAGATTTTCTGACTACACTCCCTACACTAGGTATATGTGAGAAGATTGATGTAAACATGTAGACGAACACTCACATATGTTATAACAAGGAAAGCATTTTCTGGAATTATTAACATGTATATATAAGATCTCATGAATGGAATGCCACTACTTAGATGCGAGAACCAGTGACACCATATGCTCATACCAAGTTCAAACTCCACAAATTGAAACACATAACACTCAAGATAGAAGTCACGGGTTGTAATGGGGCTTGGGGTGTGTGGCTAACAAAGAAGGGATATGGAAAACAAAGGTTCTTAAAGAAATAGCGAGCAAAGCATTTGAATCATCTTAGAATTCACTTTTGAATGAAAACTCAACTTTTGATCAAAAAGGGATAACAAGCTCTTTCTTTTCTTTTCTGTTTTTCTTTCTCATATGTTTTTCACAGTTTTTTTCTTTTCTTTTTCTTTTTCTTTTTCTTTTGAATCTCAAAACATACATATAAACGTAAGAACAAACTTTTACTCCCCCACACTCATTTTCTTGCATAATGTAACTCAAAAGGAATTCATTTAAGTCATGCTCACTATACTTTAAGAACAAGGGTATAGGAAAGTCCTACTCTAGGCTAGGTAAGGGGTGATGTGGTTAGCAAAGAAAATAGGCTAAACGAGGCTCAACAGGGTTAAAACTAATATATACGAAATATGGGAAGTAAGGCTATTTGGCTGTGGTGGCAACTACACAACTTCATCTTGATATATGTTATGCAATTCAATGTCATGCTTTGAATGAAACGGATATAAGTTCTAGTATTTAGTTCTATCATGATACAATTGCATTCTAAGTAGCAACCAAGCAAGGAATAATGAGATCATGCAACAACTTTAGAAAACAAAGAATCACAGAAAATAACTCTCCAAGAAGGTAATGGCTCGAGTTTCACAGGGTTGTAGTGTTTGTTTGAGTTCCTTCCTTCAAGCATGTTACAAAAACGAATTTTTCTTTTATGATTGCATGTGAAGTCATACATTATAACCATAACCAAGCATATACCAAGAGTAAATCAAACTTTTCTCTATGTTCATAACTCTTTTTAACAGTCATGCAATTTCAAACCAAATCCTTATCATTTTGTTGGAAGGTACCCTAAGACACAAACACACAAAAATGACTCAAAACACTCTTTTTAGGCTTTTTAAAACATGTTTTTCAAATTTTTATGTGATTTTCGGAGTTATAAAACAAAACACACTAAAAACACTCTAAAACAACTTAAAAACACCTTAAAACAGCAAGGAACAACATTTGAAGTAATGGGTGATAAAATCCCACGAATTTGCATTAAATATACTTAGTTACCCCCCCACACTTAAATCAAACATTGTCCTCAATGTTTTAAGCATAGATTCACACAAAACATAAGTAAACACACAAAAAAAAAAAAACAATTTAAACATACTAAACATGGCAGAATGTAATTAACAAAGAGAAGAGTTTTAGGGACGCAAATCTGGTTATGGAGTGTAAATTCCCTCTTCTCCTTGGTAATTGCATTGAGGCTTTGATCATAGTGACTCCACAGGCATACTCTTGAACTGGGCTGCATGATTCTTTTGGTCTCCTCCACTTGTTGATTTTCCTTTGTGCTACTGGGCTGGAGGATTCTTTTGGTCTTCCCCGAAGGTCTGAGCTTACCCCTTTGGTCTGTTTCTTTGTTCAATCTTTCCAATTCGTATTGAAAAGGGTTGGAGGATAACTCAGCCTATGTTTGTCTCCACATGCTTCAATGTATCATTTTCACTTGCCTTACTCGCTCCCCTTTGCAGAAGTGGTCCCTTCTCTGGAAGTGTATCAACCGTTGAAGATGACTACTCGAGAGCAACGCTAGGTAAGCAATCAGGAATAGATTCCAGGCAGTTGGCTCCAGATCGGAAGATTGACTCCAAGTGCCGGCTGATTGCTTCTTTTACTTTGCCATGCGAGTAAGAACAAGGACAAAGAAAAAGACAGGGAAAGAGCATGATATGAGATACTTTTGCTTTTGACCTTTATGATATGAGATACCTTTGCTTTTGAAGAAGCGGTGAATGAATCAGCACATGTATTTGTTGTGCTGTTTCCTCCTGGGTCATATGTACTCCAGGCATCTGGTATCATCTTTGGGGAAGAAGAAAGAATTGAGTCTTTCGAAAGGCTTTGCTGGGAGTGCGCCCTCAGAGGTGAGGGAGAGTTGGGCATTTTTCTTCAGGTTTGCCTTGCCATAAAAGACGAAGGTCGACATATATAGAGATAATATCAAGTGGTGGTATTGTTCTTTTACCCTTGTCGACAAACGTTTTGATCCCGCAAATCCGGCTTTTTGAAATAGTGGCGCCTCTTCGATTTCTGAATGACGCCTCTTCGATTTCTGAGCAGGCGCCCCTTTGCTTTCTGAACGACACGTAGTAGTGCGGATGCGGCTCCTTTTGACAAAGCTGCACGCGTTTTCTGAAAAGCAGCGAAAGTGTCGCCGAACTTTGCGCTTGTCGGCTAAAGATGTGTAGTTGCGGTGATGGCCTCCACGTGTTGTCTGAAAAGAAGAAATCTTTTGACAAAGTTGAACGCGTCTTCTGAAAAGCCGAGAAAGCGTTGCCTAAATTACGCCGGAAATTCCGGCTTTTTGAATCGGTGGACGCGTCGCTTTGGCTTTTTTATTGAGCTATCGATCACCACAACAAACACACTCTGAAGATTTCCCATTCTTGAAAATCGACTCCGGCCCTTTGAAATTTAACTCCATCCCTTCTCTTTGAACACTTTTGAAAAATGGCAAACTCATCGAACCTTAGCTTGGAATTGAGCCTTAGCAGTGATACGGGCGCGCCGCGTCAAGGTAACGTATGGCGCCCTTCTTTTTTATCTTCTAACGGTCTTCTTACAGGTGAAGACTCCGTGATGCAGGACGCCACAACAGCTACAATAGTAGCTAAGTACCTCCTCACTCCAAAAGATAGTAGGTTGCTGTCAGGACGGTCCGATGAGTTGGCCGTTCAAGAGTCCCTCGCACTTAGTGTTCAGTGTGCGAGTTCTGTGTCCAACATGGGCCAACGCCTGCTTGCCCGCTCCCGTCAGGTGGAATCATTGATGGTAGAGGTGGAAAGTCTCAAGCAGGAGATCCAGCAGCTTAAGTACGAGAATAGAAGTTTGCACGTGCTTGCAAACAACTATTCGACGGGCATGAAGAGGAAGCTTGATGAGCTGCAAGAGTCTGAAGGTCGGATTCACAGTGACCGTCAACGGTTTTCGTCTTTCCTCCAGAGGCACCTTTTCCCTGGCTCATCCAGTGCTTGGCCAAGTATTGAGGCCTGGAATGCTCTAGCTCCGATGCCTCCCGCTCCGATGCCTTCCGTTCCGATGCCTCCCGCTCCGATGTCTTCCGCTCCGATGCCTTCCGCTTCCAAGCCTTCCGCTTCGAGGCCTCGTAGTGGGGCTTCACGTAAACAACCTTTGTGAAGCACCACCTTTCTCCATGTTTAGTATTTTATTTAATATATGAAATTTTTTTTTTTTTTTTTTTTTTTGCATTGGGTTGCCTCCCAAGTAGCGCTTTCTTTTACGTCTTGCAGCCGGACGAAGAACCCAATCACTCCAGGATATGTTCACGAATCGGATGAGAACTCCGAGTCATGAACTAGTACCTAAAACAAGAACAAAACAAGATTAAGAATCTGGAATAAAATAAAAACAAACGAAAATAAAACAATCCAAGTGATTAGCAAATTTTCTAATCCCCGGCAACGGCGCCAAAATGTGATGCGAGAATTATACGCACACAAATTAAACCCTCTTTTTGTCAATTGTAGTATAAGTATAAGTAGGGATCGTTCTTAATCGGGGATTAGGAGGGATTGCAAATCACTTGGAAACTGACTAAAAAACGTAAAATAAAGTTAAAAACGTTCACAAAGACTCAAAGGACTCAAAACAAGTTCAAAAGACTCAAAACTGCCTAAAAACACTAACTAGGCAGTTTCTGACCTTAACCCCAATGTTGGACGAATTTAGTATTATGGCTTGATTCAAACGTAAAATAACAATATAAAACACTATACTAGACTCAAAGAATGCAAAACTAAACTTTAAAACACTAAAACAAACCAAAAGACTCAAACATCACCCAAAACACTCAAAACAGCCTTAAAATCACTTTCTGGGCAGTTTTGAGCACTTTGGTGAATTTGGACGAATTTTGGGAAATAAATTGAATCAAAACACTTTAAAACATAAACTAAACAAAGTCTAAACACTAAAGAACAAGAAAGTAAAGGGGGGGTTAGGTTTTGACGAATTTAAACTAAAAGAACAGATTGTAAGTAAAAGCAAAATGTAAATGTGAATGTGTGATAGAATTGAATGGAATGAAGGCTAGCTAAGGGGTTCATCTCCATACATGTTATACTTGCATAATAAAATGATTTCCAATTGCATTTCAATAAACTATGATACTCAACACCCCAAGTTAACCGTGATGCACTAATTAACCTTCAAATCTTCCTAACGTTATTGAATTGGATGATGCATGCGACAATTCAAAACATTCCCCACAAGTCCTCAACATGAATGCATAGAAGAGGTACAAGCAAGAATCATTACGCTCTATGAAAATTATAAGTGTTGACGAGGCATTTGTTACTATGATTGCATGAAACTTATGCCAAGAATTTGTTTAACGCGATTGTTTATAAGCAACCTCCACTACTTGTGAATATAAGTTCGTAACTATTAGGTGAAACTCACTTATATTCTAGCGTCATATTCATGCATGAAAATTAAGCGCGCATTCTCAATAAACATACATAAATAAGTTATCAATCAAACGGTTAAACAAATTGAATCCACAACTTATGAAACGCAATTAGAAGTAATCAAATCAAAATGCAAGCATAAACATATATTTCGAATTCCCCCCTAGCCAAGGGGGGTTTAGTTGAATTTAAACATTGGAATCAAAGAAACACCTAAACATTCCAACAACTCAAACTTGAATTGTATGAACGTTTAGGCACTCTTCTCTTCCATTCCTCATACGTACAAAACAAAGAGTATTGAAATTAAACATTGAAATCAAAGAAACACCTAAACATTCCAACAACTCAAACTTGAATTGTATGAACGTTTAGGCACTCTTCTCTTCCTCTTCGTTGTAGCACAAGGTCTAAGGATAGTTTGATGGTGTGAATGGTTTGGGGAGTGGTTGGAGTGGCTGCAATGGAGGAGAAAAGTGTTTTGGTGGCTGCAATGAGGGTGTGGAGAGGTTTTGACGAATTTCTGGAATATGGAAGAGTGTATGTGTGTGAATGAGTGTGAATGGTTTTTATAGGGAGATGGATGGATGGGAGAGGGAACATGACAGCTAGGTTGCATGTGCAAATGCTAGGATGGCTGAAATTGTAAGGGGAATGCATGTGCAATGTTGGAAATCTGATGGGAGAAAGGTGGATGCATGTGTTGGCTGATTTAAAGAATGTGAGGGAATGATGAAAGGGGAAACATGACAGCTAGGATGAATGCATGTGGAGTGCATGTGCAATGTTTTAAAGGATGGAATGCATGTGAATATGCTAGAAATCTGATGGGAATGAATGATTAAATGTGAATGGCTGATTAGAATCTAGGGTGCATGTGGGTTAGAAATGCATGTGGGTGAATGTTTGAATGATTAAAGGGGAAACATGACAGCTAGGTTGGTTGGTGGCTGCCATGGAGGTGTGGAATGATGGAATTTCACAAGGGGAATGCATGTGCACGGTTTTGGTGTGGAGAAATGATTATGGATGCATGTGTTGAATGATTCTTGGTGAGGGATGTGGAGTGGCTGGAATGATGAATGAATAAAGGGTGCATGTGGGTTAATTAATTAAAGGGAGTGCATGTGCAATGTTGTTGTTGGTGCAATGATGGAGGAACAAGTGCATGTGGCTGAAATGTGGAAGGTGTGTGGCTACTTCAAGTAGGAATCCTTGTGACATCAACTCTTCAATTTCGTCCATTCCTTTTGCTCCAAGTATAAGTTATCCCTTCCAAGTCCAATTTTGCTCCAAAATGCTCCAAAATGCATCTTTTTGCTTCCTTAGCCACATGAACCTAAAAACACACGAAAATGGCTTAAACGCCAAAAACAACTATGAATTAACAATATAAATGCACGAAAACAAGCTAAGTAAGTTGCCTAAATATGCTCCTATCAATGTTCTCGAAGGCATTGTGACAAGCGTTATCCCATATGAGTGGAGCGTCATTCTTTATGAGTCAACTGAAAGGTTGACAGTGTCCAGGAAGGTTAGAGATGAAACGCCTAATGAAGGCTAGCCGTCTTTGCAGACTTTTTAGTTTGTGTAGATTTCTTGGCTCGGGCATGCTTTGAATGGCCTTAATCTTCGAGTGGTCTACTTCAATGACAAATGAACGACAATGAAGCCGAGGTACTTCCTAAAGGTGACGCCAAATGCATACTTCAACTGGTTAATCTGGAGGTTGCAGTGTCGTAGTTTGTCTAACACTATTTGTAAATCCTTCAAGTGATCGAATTTCTTATTGGTCTTGACAACTACATCATTTACGTAACATTTTACGTTTTTGTGTAACATGTCATTGAAGATTTTCTGCATTGCACATTGATATGTAGCCCCAGCGTTCTTTAAGCCAAAGGGCATTACTTTGTAGTAGTAGATACCTTTTAGAGTGCGAAAGGCTGTTAGTTCTATGTCTTCGAGAGCCATGCGGATTTGATTGTACCCAGAGGAACCCTCCATGAATGAGAGCACCTTATGGCCAGTGGTCGCGTCCACCATGATTTCGATGATTGGCAAGGGAAAGCCATCTTTCGGGCAAGCATCATTGAGGTCTCAGAAGTTTACGCAAACACGTATTTGTCTAAATTTCTTAATGACAATGACGATGTTGGAGATCCACTTAGGGTATTACACCTCTTGAATGAAGCCTGCTTCAATTAGCTTGTTAATCGTGATCTCAATTTGTGGGATGAGCTCGGATCGATAGCTTCTTTGAGTTTGCTTTATCTGTCGCATTCGAGGTTTGACTGCAAGGCGATGCATGCCAATGGTAGAGTCAAGGCCAGACATTTCTTTGTAGGTCCAAGCAAAAACGTTTTTGTACTCCATTAGCAGTTAGTAGTACTCATCGATCTCGTCCGTACTTATTAGCACATTGACAAAGATAGGCTTTAGCCCCTCGCTTGTGCCTAAGTTGAGCTCCTTGAGATCATCAACCGTTGCTTGCCCCCTATCCTCAAGTTGTGGTGGCACAACAATGACGTCCTCATCGGGGATTTCGTCTTCTTTGTCTTCTTGGTTCATGATATGGAAAACATCATGGACCTCTTCTTCAGTGTCGTCCCCTTGGGCTTGTTGGCATGGAGATTGGCCAGTGTAAATGATAGTGCGCTTATTTACCCTTAGTTGTCCTTTTGTGTCGACTTCCAAGGTTGCTCGGCACTTCATCCTTAAAGTAATCGAGCTTCGAACGTCGTCTTTTTTTGCTAGATTGTCAAGTTTTCTTCCTTAGGTGTTGTATTCCTTTTTCTAGAAGGCTTCTTAGCATCTTCAAGTCTTTCCAAGGCCGACCATGATGGAAGAGAGGTAGCCGTGTTGCTTTGTTTCTTGGGTTTTGACAACCTTTCAAAAATAAAGTTTTGGGGTGTTAGCCTGTTAAGCCTTTTGAAGACGGACGTTCGATCTTAACCACTAATGTGATCAAGTGCCAAAATTCTGAGTTTTGAACGGTTTAGCCTATCGAAGACTGATGTTCGAGGGGAAAGTTTAGGCTCATCTTGACTTTGTTCAACACTCACGCTAATGTGTTGAGCGCTAGCGTTTTTCGCTTTTCTTGAAATCTTCACGGTCGTATTTGGTGTGAAGCCAAGTCTAGCTTTGTTGTTGTCAACTTCGTAACCATACTCATTAAACTTTTTTTGAGTCTCACTGAGGTCACGTTCTTTGTTGTTGACAGTGTTTGAAACCTTCTTTCTAAGATTTGAAGGGGAGGCGAATCGTACCCAGCCTTTGACATGAGTTTGTAGTTGTTTGGGTAGAAACCTTCTTCGGTCTTCTTGGTTCCGCCCCCTTTGGCAGGGGTTTTATGAAACCTTGCGGTGGTTTTGAAGCTTTAGCGTCGCCTAGCCATGTCAGAGGTAAAACTGCATTTGTCTTGAGCAGCTTTACATCTTCCTTGTGCAGCTGTGTGTCAGCTTTGCTTATTCCAGTTTCAAGAGGGATTGCCCATTCCTTCTTCTCGACATCAGGATGTATCAGAAGACGGGTGTGTTCGGTCCTTTTGAAAGTGTTACACTCCCTTTGGTTGTTGCGGGCTTAGTAGACTCATCGTCATTTTTGCTTAAAGATGGCACAGCTTCCCCTTCTTGTTTCTTGGGCACGGCTTGCCACTTCTGCTTTTAGGTGCGGCTTTGCCTATGGATTTAATTTATTTTGGAAGAGCTTCAGGCACCATGTCTTCATCCATATAAAACTTGGGGTTTACGAAGTATGATTCAGCTTCGGTAAATGGCTTGGTGTTGCTTTGTATCACTTTCACTCATTTTCGGTAGAATTTTAGGCATTGGTGAAAGGTGGACGACAACACACCATTCTCATGGATCTAAGGCATTCCTAAAAGCAAGCTATAGGAAGTTCTTGCATTAATCACATGGGATATTGTGCTTGATTTGAGTTCACCAATGACCATCTCCACTCGGATTATGCCCATTGCTAATTGTCCTCCTTATTTAAAACCTTGGATCAGGAGATGGCTTATAGATAGTTCATCCACCTTGATGCTGACTGTGGTCATTGTTGACTTTGGCATGATGTTTATGGCCGATCCATCATCCACAAGCATGCGGTTAACCTTGTGCTCCCTTATGTACCCAGAGACGAAAAGATGATGGTTGTGAGGCCTTGACCCTAGCAACAATTCTTCATCAGTGAAGTTAACTACGTCATGGGAGGCACAACATGTGGCATATTCATGTGGCCGAAGCTTTAAGCCTTCATCCTTGCTTTCTTGCACTTCGTGGTCGTCAAGACTTGCCAAGACCGCTACTAATGCTTTCTGCATCTCCTTGGGCAACCATAGTGCTTCCTTGATGCTAAAGTGTGCCAGCGAGCATTCTTTAGGCGTGAGGGTCTTCTTTTCCTTGATGGCGATAACTTTTCCTTTTAAGGGCTCTTCTATCTCCACTTCAACCATGTGAAAGGCAACGGTAACGTGTTGTTGGAAGAAGTCATTCGGGAAGTACTCGTGCAAAGAGACAGGAATGCGTGTAGCTCTTACGTATGTTGGCTTAGTAGCTCTTACGTTTCTTTTGGGCTTCCTATTATTGCGGTGATAGTGCTTTGTCCCTAACTCCACCTTTGGCCATGTGGCTTGTGGTCTTCGCTTTTTTGTCTTTTTGTAGGTCACCAACGTCCACCCTTCTTCATCGTCGGTAGGTGCATCTTGGTCGTTTGGCCTAAGTGATGGTTGTGCAAAAAGTGCCGTGCAACTTGAGCATAGACGGGAATGGGCATGCGTCACTTGGAGAAACATGAGATCGAAGGATCTAAACACAATCATGGTAGTGTAAGTTGCAACCGTGTCTTCAAGGTTGAGCTCAATTTGCCCTTGTTGTGCCATGAACTCATTGAGGACGAAACACTTACTGACATGATAACTTACGATACGATGGTATTTGCAATACCTAGGATTAAATGTGATTCATCTTTTCAGGGCATTCGCATTCGTGTAGCTCGTTCACCTTCTTTTCCAGGAAGTCATCTAACATTGCAGCCACGTTAGAGTCAGGAAAAGGGTATGTCTTCTGCTCTAGTTCTTTTAAGGTGCTTTCGTACCTGTCATAGGTGCGAGAAGGCTCACCTCTCTTTATCTAGTTCATTTTTTTCTTGGAGGAGATCTTGATAGGCGCAGAGGAAGTTTTGAAGGGGGTAGTGTTGACGGTAAAAGGTTCCTTGGCGGGCTTTTTCCCAGTCTTGTCCATCTTCAGAGAAAACACCTTGTCCTTCTTGAAGTCGATGGTTGGCTCTTTTTTCCCATGATTGGTGATACTCAGCTCCATGTTGTGGGATCGAGTTGCCAACTCCTCAAACGTTCTTAGTTTTATGCCTTATTTGATGTAATGTAACCCCCAGTGCATGCCTTGAACAAAAATCTCAATGGCAGAGGTTTCAGAAAGTCGATCTTTGCAATCTATACTTAATGAACATCATCTATTGATGTAGTCGACGATAGGTTCATCCTTCCATTGCTTCATGCTTGTCAGCTCGAACATGCTTACCATGTGGTGGGTGTTGTAGAAGCGGTTAAGGAATTCCTTTTCAAGGTGATCCCAACTGTTAATAGTCTCATGCTCAATGTTGGTGTACTAATCAAAAGCGTTACCTTTTAGCAAGCTCACGAAATGGGCAATATGTTGTTTAGGATTTCCCTTTCCATCGAATTGCATGAATTTAGGTGGCTAATAATCCTTTGGCATCCTTAAGGGGTCAATCCTTTAGAGTATGGCTTTGATTACAACACGGAATCATGTGAGCTTCCTCCATATTGCACCTTGATCATGCTTGTGATCATCTTTTGCAGCGGTTAGATAGAGAGAGATCCCATGAGCATTATAGCTTGATCCACATGTAGCTTCTCCTTAGCTTTGTCCATCAAAGGCTCATCCTTTTCATCAGTTTCCTCTTTTGGTGGATTAACCTTCGGGTCAGCTTTCTCGTCGTGATGTGCCTTCAGATGGTTGACGAGTGTAGCAACTTGCAAGTCATTTTCCTCCATCGTCTTTATCAGCCTTGCGATTGCTTCGCTCATTTGTGCCAGTTGCTATTCAATTGAAGTCATACCAGTAGTCATGACTTGCATGACTATGGGATACGAGCTGCTACGTGAGTCAGCATCAGAAGTCAACGACTCGGAGTACTTCCTTAGGCTTTCTTCCCTTGGCGCCCTTAGCGAGGCCAGGGTGATCACGGGCTCCTGCCTCGGGTGCTCTTGCTCATTCGGCAAAGTTGATGTAAGGGTGGAAGGCACAGCAGAGAGAGATCTTGCCTTGCTTTGGGTTATGACGCCCAAAGTGCCCCTACTTGCAGCAAGGATGTTCTTGTTCTTCGTGTTAGTTGCGGGAATAGCTTGATCATTTCTTGATGACTTATGCGTTTCTTATGGATTTGAAGACAAAGATGAGAGGCACAGATATCCCACTAGGCATGCTAAATTTGTAACCACGAAAATTTTGTAACGAATGAAACGAGAACACGTGTACAAAGTAGATTTGTATTGATGACTTTGTAGGGTTACAATCTCTGTTTACAATTTTCCTTTGATTCAGTCTTCAAATTTGATATAGATGGTTGATTGTTAATCCAAGGGTTGCGATAACTTGATCTCGAATGAACGATCGAACGATTGAACGATTGCCTTAAGTTTTGAGCTTCAAACAATGTGTGGATAGTCTTCACCTCTAGGTTTGTGTATGACCTGCGGCAAAGGTGATGTCGATGTGGGTTTGGTTGTGCGTTCTTCGAAAAGAGCTTTGGCAGTGTATTAGTCTTCAAAGATTTGTATAGAGGTTCTTCTAAATGTAGAATTTTCGGCCCTTATGTGTGTCTTAGGACCACATATTTATATACTTCTAAAACCCTGCCTTTGGGTGGATTTGGCCTTGATTTGTATTTTGATTCATCCATGGGAAAATTTAGGCATGTTTTGTGTCTTAATTTTAGCCACCTTCCTCATATTAGCCGAAATTTATAGGCTTTGTTGCCTATTTTGTGAGAAATCTTCAATTCTTGCTTGTTTTGTTAAGATACTTTGGCTTTCTTTCTGATTTTGAGAGATTTTGGACCCCTTGATAATTTTTAGGAATGTTTTACACTTCCTTTGTTTGATTTGTGCCACATATCATTGATGACTTGTCCATTTGTGATGAGTCATATTCCATATGTAGCTTTGTGATGTATCATTTATATGTGTTTGTACCATGCTTGACTATTCACAAAACTATTGAGCACTGGTCAATGTTATACCATCAAGGAGCTACAAGAGTTTTCCTCCAACCAGGAAGCCAATCACAACGTGACACATGTCAATGTCAGAGGCCAATCACAGCGCGACATGTGTCAATGCCATAATAAAGCTAGAGACTCACTTCTTCTATAAAAGGAGATTATTCTCCTACAATGAATCCCTAATGTCATTTATACTAAACTACTCATTAGAACTCACTTATGAGGAGCTTGAACTTATGTATTTGTGTAAACCCTTCACTATTGATGAGAACTCATGTACTTCATGGACGTAGCCAATCTCGGTGAACAATGTACATCTTGTGTTTGCTTCCCTGTCTTTATCTCTTTACATACTTATGCTTACTAGTGATTGGAGCAATCGAGCGAAGGTCACAAACTTGACACTTTACGTTGTTACAAAGTCTTCACCGATTTTGTGCATCAACATCTGGCGTTGTCTGTGGGAAGCACACTTATTCCTACTCTATTCAGCTTTGTCAAGCTAGTTTCCATCGTTCGTACACTCTCATTCGATCAGGCATCCCTCTCCAACATAGAGAGCGAATGAAGCCACAACACATAGAATGACACTCCCCTTATGCTTATTATGAGGCAGCGAAGGCAAGAATGAAAGAAGTTTGCTCTTTAAGCTAAAGTCAAGGAGCTAAAGGCTCAAAACAACAAAATTTGATGTGAAAATTATGTTGACACACAAATTAAACCCTATTTGTGACAATTGTAGTAATGAAGTAAGTAGGGATCGTTCTAACCGGGGATTAACTAGGGGTGCTAATCTAATTTGAATTGACTCAAACAGAAACTAGAACTTAATTGGGACGAATTTGAAAGTGTTATGACTCCAATTGCTTAAAAACACAAAATAAAACAAATACGAATGACTACGACTCAACAAAATATGGGGGGATTGTGGTTGGACGAATTTAAGCTAAATGGGCAGATTGTAAAGAAAACAGATTTTTAAGACAAAATTGTGATGAATCAATGGATGATGGGATAGCTAAGGGGTTCTTCTCCACACATGAAATATATGCAACGTAAACCCATTTCCAATTATCAATCCAATAAGTTATGAACCTCGACACTCCAAGTTAATTAGGTCCGCTTAAATTAACCTTCAGATTTCCCTAGAATCATTGAATTGGATGAATATGCATCGCAAACAAATTATTCCTAACAAATTCTCTATATGAACAGCATGATAAAGATATAAGTTAGAATCATTACGTTCTTTGGAAATCATAAGCATCGACAAGGCATTTGTAACTATGAAAAGCATGATACGCTTGCCAGGAATCTACTTAACATGATCGTGACTAGCAACCTTCACTACTTGTGAATATAAATTCATAACGATTAGGTGAAACAAACTTATATCCTAGCATCAAATTCAAGCATGCAAATTAAGCGTGCACTCTCAATCAACATACAAGAATAAGTTCTAAATCAAACGGTTAAGCAAATTGTATTCAAAACTTATGCAACGATAATTGGAAGTAATCAACTTATTTCACATATATAATCATGGTTTCGAATCACCCCCTAGCTAACTAGGGGGTTTAGCCTCTCATGTTCACAAAAAGAGAAATACAATTGAATTTAAACATAAAGCACAAAGGATTGATTACACCTAGAACGCCCAACGAATCCACTTGAATTTCGGCGCGTCCAAGCTCCTCTTTCCTCTTCTCCTTGCTGCGGCAGAGATGTTGTGTGGGTTTATTTGGATGTTATTTTGGGTTGGGGATGGATTTAGGGAAGAAAGGTGGTGCGGCAATGGTGTGGGGTGATGTAGGAAGGTGTGTAAGGTGGCTGTAATGGTGGCGAAAGGGTAGAGTGGCTGCACGGTTTTGGGAGGAAAATAGGAAAGAATCTGTGATGGTGGCTGCGGATGGATGAATGGTGTGTTAGGGTCAATGAATTATCATTTAGGGTTAGTCAAAAGGTGAAAATCTGAATGGTTTTATCAATTGAATGAATGGCAGCGGATTGAATGAATCGGAGAATGAGAGTGACGGCTGAATAATAATGAAAATAATGGGGGGTCACGGCTTAGGGATTTTTAGGGTGAATAATGGTTTTGGGACTCCAGTGCGGCTGTTTAGAATAATAGGAATATATTAGGGTCAAAAATAAATGGGGGCCACGGCTTATAAAAATAATGGGAGATGTTGCTGCGGCAAAGGGTTGTGATTTAGGTTTTTAAGTGGCTGATGGGAGTCACGGCTTAGGGGAAATTAGGGTCTGATAGGAGCATATTCATGCGACTTAAATGGCTTGTTCTCGTACATTTACGTTATGTTTCTTTAGTTATTTTAGTTCTTTATGCTTCTTTTGTGTGTTTTCAGGTTCTAAGGGCTTAGGGAGCAAGAAAGTGCATTTTGAGGCCATTTGGAGCATTTTTGGGCATGGATTGGATAGCTTATCCATGGAGCCAAAGTTTGGACGAATTTGAAGGCCTTATTTTCACTTTGGACATAAAACAAAGGGCCTAGCCCATTCTCTCTTATTCTATCCCTTATAGCCATGCAAAGAACCATCCATTCCATCAAAAACAATCCATCAATTCACATGCAAAACCACCATTAACATACATGCACCCAAACAAAGCCAACCTAGCTAACCCTACATGCATTATTTATTAGCATCTTTACAAGACATTATCATTGCATAACATTCCACTTCCACCTCTTTCCAACCTAATTCACATGCATATCAACCCTACATACATTAATTAGTCATTCTTTTCATATTACACTCAAATGCATTCACATGCATTTCAAGAAGCAAAACAACATTGTGCCGTGAGCTTCCCTTGCATTTTCAGCTTTCCTCCTTGCATTCACATGCATAACCAACCTAGTGTCACTCCCATTCATTCCCTTTAATTATTTAGCCATTATCATACATTTATTCTCCCATAAACAACCCAACAATGCCGTGAGTTCCCACTCCCATTTCCAACTTTCCATAACTTTTCCTAGTTGTTTTATTACATACATTCCCCCTTCATTATTCCAAACACATGCACCCATAATCATTCATCCCCTCCTAGCTGCAATATTCCCTCTTTTGTTCCCCCATTTCACCTATAAATAAGCATCCAACACTCCTCAAAATTCATTCACTATTCCATACACATTTTCAGTTACAAACACTTCCATTTTCTGTGCAGTTTTTCTCCTTCATTGCAGCCACTATCCAACCACTTCCCATCCCTCCAAAACACTTCACATAATCCCCAAAGCTCACCTTAGACCTTGTGCTACAACAACGAGGAAGAAAAGAGTGCTTAAACGTTCATACAATTCAAGTTTGAGTTGTTGGAATGTTTAGGTGTTTCTTTGATTTCAAAGTTTAAATTTAATTCTCTTTGTTTTGTACGTATGAGAAGGGAAGAGAAGAGTGCCTAAACGTTCATACAATTCACGTTTGAGTTGTTGGAATGTTTAGGTGTTTCTTTGATTTCAAAGTTATGAGGAACTAAACCCCCTTTAGCTAGGGGGTGATTCGAAACTATGTTTATATTTGCATTTTGAATTGATTACGTTTGGTTGGAATTTCATAAGTTGTGGATTCAATTCGTTTAACTGTTTGATTGATAACTTATTTATGTATGTTCATTGAGATTGCAAGCTTAATTTTCATGCATAAATATGACGCTAGAATATAAGTGAATTTCACCTAATCGTTATGAACTTATATTCACAAGTAGTAGAGGTTGCTTATAAACAATCGCGTTAAACGAATTCTTGGCATAAGTTTCATGCGTATTCCATAGTAACGAATGCCTCGTCGATGTTTATGATTTCCGTTGAACTTAATGATCTTGGTTAAATGTCTCTATCATGCGTATTCCATAGTTAGGGACTTTGATTAAGAATAATTTGGTTGTAATGCGTATTCCATTCAATCCAACGAATTTAGGGAAATCTGAAAGTTAATCTAAGTGGATCTAATTAACTTGGAGCATTGAGTTTCACAACTTATCGAAAGACCAACTGAGAATCAATTTTGTTTGCAAGTGTAACATGTGTGGAGAAGAACCCCTTGGCTATTCCATCATCCATATTTTTATCACATTCATATTTACATTTTGCCTTTAATTATATTCTGTCTTTTTAATTTAATATCGTCCAACCACAATTCCCCCCCTATTTTGTTAAGTCTTAATCATTCGTATTTGTTTTATTTTTGTATCTTTAAGCTTTTGGAGTCATAAACAATTGCAAATTCGTCTAAATCAAGTTCTAGCTTCTATTTGAGTCAATTTGATTGTTTTAGACAATTTGAGTTTTTCAAAGCCATTCTGAGTCATAGTAGTCTTGTTAAGAGTATTTTAATTTAGTTTTTATGTTTTTAAGTCAATTTAGAAGGTTTTAGCAAGCCCTCCTAATCCCCGGTCTAGAACGATCCCTCACTTATCCATTCTACTACAATTGTCAAACGAGGGTTTAATTTGAGTGTCAAGTAATTCTCGCATCAAATTTTGGCGCCGTTGCCGGGGATTAGCAACTTTGCTAATCCTTTGTCTTTATTTTTATATTTTGTTTTTCGTGCATTCTTATTTCAGATTCTTAGTTTGTTTGTTTCCTTGTTTTTTAGGTACTGTGTATGACTCGTAGCTCTCGGCCTATTATAGAGAACATCTCCGACTTTGACGGTGATTTTGAACGCACTTTGAGGAGAACGAGGAGTCAACAAGAGCCACCACAACCTCCACCACAACCTGGGCTTGAAGAAGAAGAAGTAGGTGTAGAAGAAAAGCCCACGGATCAGATTTTTGAAGAAGAACAAGCCATGGCAGCAGATAATAGAACCATCAAGGAGCTTTCGGCCTCGGGTTTGGATAATGCATTGCCTCTTTGTATCCAATACCCCACGGCTGCAGAGGGGAAGACTGAGGAATTTGAACTCAAGTCCAGTTTGTTACACCATATTCCGAAGTTCCATGGCTTGTCTATGGAAGACCCCAACAAACACTTGAAGGAGTTCGAGGTGGTTTGTTCGAGCATGACCCCCGTCAATGTGGATGGGAGTATATTGAAGATGAAGGCCTTTCCATTTTCACTTATGGACAAGGCCAAAGATTGGCTCTACGAACTAGCCCCGGGAACTGTGACTTCGTGGGAGAGTATGAAGCGTGCTTTCTTGGAGAAATTCTTCCCTACTTCGAGAGTGATTCTCCTACGGAAGAAAATTAGTGGTATTCAACAGAATCATGGTGAGACATTCCCGGCTTATTATGAGCGCTTCAAGGGCCTTGTAGCTTCATGTCCTCAACATCAAATGAAGGAGGAACTTCTCCTTCAATATTTCTATGAGGGCCTCCTTCCTATCGAACGTCAAATGCTTGATGCATCAGCGGGAGGAGCATTGGTGGACAAAACACCAAGGGATGCCAAGATTCTCATAGCCAACCGAGCGCTCAACGCTCAACAATATGAAGGAGTGGGCCAAAGGGAAGCCCCACGGCAACAAAGTATAAATGAGGTGAGTGCTATTTCTGAAATTCAATCACAACTTGCTAATCTTAATTCTCTTGTTTCTCAGGTTGTGATTGGTCCAAAAGCACAAGAACACCAAGTTTGTGGCGTGTGCTCAATTCAAGGGCATCCATCCGACAAGTGCCCTCAACTAATCGAGAATGGTGGTTGGGAATCTGCCAATGCAATTGGTTTCCAAGGACAAAATCAAAACAACCCATACTCGAACACTTACAATGCCGGATGGAGGGACCATCCAAACTTCAAATGGAGGGAGCCACAACAAGCTGCCCAACAAGGAGGCTTTAGGCCAAACCCCCCTGGTTTTTATTCCAAGCCGTATGCACCCCAACAATCCCAACAACCTTCGGCATCATCTCATTCAGGTACGTCTTTGGAAAGTAATCAAGCTATGCAATTACTAACCTCTATTTCGCAGGGGTTGCAAAATCAAAACAACCGGATAGAAAATAACGAGAAGGAGATGATGGATATGAAGAAACAAATAGGGCAGATTTCTGAGTTCCTTGGACAGATTAGAGAGCAAGGAAAGCTTCCTAGCTCAACCACAGTCAATCCAAAGGGAGGATTCGAATCCGCCAAGGCCATCACCCTAAGGGGTGGAAAAGAAGTTGGGACCGAGCCAAACAATCCCACATCTGCCCAGAAAGTAGATGAAGAGAAGACACAACCTGAGGCAGATCACCCTAACTCGGCCAAATCAGGTAATTTAAGTTCAAATTCATGTACTTCACGTCCTAATCTGCCCAATGTACCTTTTCCTCGTAGGTTCATGCAAGAAAAAAAGGAAGAAAGCGAGAAGGACATTCTTGAAACGTTCCGGAAGGTGCAAGTGAACATACCACTTCTCGATGCAATCAAACAGGTTCCAAAGTATGCTAAATTCCTCAAGGACCTATGCAATACAAAGAGAAGAAGGGCAAACAAAGAGGTAGTGAAGGTAAGCGAGAATGTGTCCGCTGTTTTGCAACGTAAACTGCCTACCAAATGCAAAGACCCCGGTAGTTTCACGATTCCTTGTGTGATTGGACATAATCGTTTTGAACATGCCATGCTTGATTTAGGTGCATCCATAAATGTCATGCCTTATTCGATTTATACATCTATGAATTTGGGTGAATTAAAACAAGATGGTGTAATTATACAATTGGCCGATCGTTCTAACGCGTATCCAAAAGGAGTTTTGGAAGATGTGCTTGTGCAGGTGAACCATTTAATTTTTCCGGCTGATTTCTACGTCCTAGACATGGAGGATTCAGCCCATTCTACATCTTTGCCGATTCTCCTTGGTAGGCCATTCATGAAGACGGCCCGAACGAAGATTGATGTATACAAAGGCACCTTGACAATGGAATTCGATGGGGAAGTGATTGATTTTAATATTTCTGAAACTATGAGATATCCCGTTGATGACCATTCTTGTTTTTCCATTGATGTTATCGATTCTTTGGCGCAGGTATACCTTGAAGAATTGAACGAGGACGCCCTGGAAACAACCATCACTAAGGCCATAGAGCGCAAAAATGAAGGATTTGGGCCAATGCAAGGCCACGGCAAGGAGGAGGAATTTTTTGCAATGGGTTCTAGTGAAGAAATAATTGAGGTTGTGGCAGCCCTTGAGTCATTGCCACAACAATATGGTAAGGTTCCACTCTCACTTTCAAATTCAGTTTCCACTAAGATGCTACCTTCTGTTGTTCAGGCACCATCGCTTGAACTTAAGCCGTTGCCGGACCATTTGAAGTATGTGTTTTTGGGAGAAGGCGAAACATTGCCCGTCATCATTTCATCAAGTCTCACGGCAATGGAGGAGGAGAAGCTTGTGAGGGTGCTGCGAGAGCACAAAACGGCCATAGGGTGGACTTTGGCCGACATTAAAGGAATAAGCCCTACCACATGCATGCACCGTATACTTCTTGAGGAGGGGACTAAGCCATCCCGAGAGGCTCAACGCCGTCTCAACCCTCCGATGATGGAAGTGGTGAAGAAGGAAATAATCAAGCTTTTGGATTGCGGAGTGATCTACCCTATCTCCGATAGCCGTTGGGTCTCTCCAGTTCAAGTCGTTCCCAAGAAGTCCGGAGTAACTGTTATCAAGAATGATGAGAATGAGCTCGTGCCTACACGCATTCAGACTGGATGGCGAGTATGTATCGATTACCGGAAGCTAAATGCCATGACTAGGAAAGATCACTTTCCTTTGCCATTCATCGACCAGATGCTCGAAAGGTTAGCCGGTCATGCCTTTTACTGTTTTCTTGATGGATACTCTGGATATAACCAAATTGTGATAGCCCCGGATGATCAAGAGAAGACCACATTCACATGTCCCTTTGGAACATTTGCTTATCGTCGCATGCCATTTGGCTTATGCAACGCACCGGCCACTTTCCAAAGGTGTATGGTAAGTATATTTTCCGATTTTGTTGAAAAGATCATTGAGGTTTTCATGGATGATTTCAGTGTATTTGGGAGTTCATTTGATAATTGCTTGGATAATCTGACCTTAATTTTGAAACGATGTGTTGAAACTAACCTTGTCTTGAATTGGGAGAAATGTCACTTTATGGTGAAACAAGGTATAGTTTTAGGACATATTGTTTCAGAAAAAGGAATTGCAGTAGATAAATCGAAAATAGACCTTGTACGTCACTTACCCTCTCCTACTTCGGTTAGAGAGGTACGTTCGTTTCTTGGCCATGCAGGGTTCTATAGGCGTTTTATCAAAGACTTCTCCAAGATGTCCAACCCTCTTTGCCGATTGCTTCAAAAAGATGTGCCATTCAAGTTTGATGAAGAGTGTAATTCGGCATTTAACCAACTCAAGGAGAAGCTAGTCTCGGCCCCCATTATTGTACCTCCAGATTGGAGCCTTCCGTTCGAGCTCATGTGCGATGCATCCGACTATGCATTAGGAGCTGTTCTAGGACAAAGAAGAGACAAGCGGCCGCATGTCATATACTATGCCTCTCGGACTCTCAATGATGCCCAATTGAACTACTCCACGACGGAAAAAGAACTTCTAGCTGTGGTTTTTGCTTTAGATAAATTCCGTTCATATTTAATTGGTACTAAAGTAATCGTTTATTCTGATCATGCAGCTTTGAGGTACTTGCTCACAAAAAAAGAAGCAAAGCCGAGGCTTATCCGTTGGATTCTTCTTCTTCAAGAATTTGATATTGAAATCCGGGATAAGAAAGGAAGCGAGAATGTAGTGGCTGACCATTTAAGCCGAATGATCCACGAGGAGCATGAACATGTCGTGCCTATCCCTGAAACTTTTCCCGATGAGCAGCTGCTATCCATTGAGGTAAGTGAACCATGGTATGCAGATTTAGTGAATTACTTGGTGGCTAAACAAATTCCAAATGAACTAAACAAGCACCAACGTGATAAGCTTAAAAATGATGCACGTTTCTATGTTTGGGATGACCCTTATTTGTGGAAGTATTGCTCAGATCAAATTGTACGTAGATGTGTGCATGATTCTGAATTTCACTCTATTCTAAACTTTTGTCACACATATGCATGTGGTGGTCATTTTGGCACACAACGCACTGCCCTCAAGGTTCTAGAGTGTGGTTTTTATTGGCCGACTATATTTGGGGATGCTAGAACCTTTTGTATGTCTTGTGATCGTTGCCAACGAATGGGTAACATAGGTACCAAGGACCAAATGATGCAAACCCCTGTCTTTAATGTTGAAATTTTTGATGTTTGGGGCATTGATTTCATGGGGCCTTTTCCTCCATCTTATGGTTTCACTTATATCTTGCTAGCCGTTGATTATGTTTCAAAATGGGTGGAAGCAAAAGCCACCCGTACTAACAATTCTAAGGTGGTTGCAGATTTCGTGAAAACTAACATTTTTGCTAGGTTTGGAATGCCGAGAGTAATCATAAGTGATGGAGGGTCTCACTTTTGCAATCGGACCATTGAGGCGTTGCTAAGAAAGTACCATGTCAACCATAAGGTCTCCACACCTTACCATCCTCAAACAAATGGCCAAGCCGAGGTGTCTAACCGAGAAATCAAACAAATTTTGGAGAAGACCGTTGGACCAACAAGGAGGGATTGGAGCTTACGTTTAGATGATGCACTGTGGGCATATCGTACGGCATACAAAACACCCATTGGGATGTCACCTTTTCGGCTCGTCTATGGTAAGCCATGTCATTTGCCCGTAGAGTTAGAGCACAAGGCACATTGGGCCGTGAAGATTTTCAACATGGACATAGATGCAGCGGGAGTTCATAGGAAGCTCCAATTGAATGAACTTGAGGAGATTCGGAATGAAGCCTATGAGAATGCCCGGATGTACAAAACCAAGACCAAAGCATTCCATGATAAAATGATTCGAACCAAGACCTTCACAGTTGGGCAGAAAGTGTTACTTTTCAACTCTCGCCTACGGTTGTTTCCTGGTAAGTTGCGTTCTAAATGGATTGGCCCGTTTGTTGTTACTAATGTTTTCCCTCATGGTGCAGTGCAAATCAAAAGTTCAAGGACGCAGCAAGAATTCAAAGTGAATGGGCATCGATTGAAGCCCTATTACGAGATGTTTGAGGAGCATGTCGTGGAGGAGGTACCCCTCCATGCCGTGGAACCTAGTCAAGCTTAAACGGAGGTACCGTCCGGCTGCAAGACGTAAAAGAAAGCGCTACTTGGGAGGCAACCCATGCATCCGAATAGAGAAGAACTTGGAAAACCCCTTTAAGAGACTTATTTTTATTCCTTTCTTTTTCTTTACTGCCTTACTTTGCTTTCTTTCTCGTATTTGTTTATTTGCTTGCTCTGTTGTGACTTTCTGCTTAAAACATTGAGGACAAGGTTTGATTTAAGTGTGGGGGGGTAAACAATTTGTATTTGCATGAATTTCGTGGGATTTATTCACCTATCACTTAGAATGTTGTTTCTTGCTGTTTTAAGCGTTTTTAGAGTGTTTTATAGTGTCTTGGTATAAAACTTCGAAAATTTGATAAAAATAAAAAAAAAATAAAAAAAAATAAAAAAAAAAAAAAGATCTTTTGAAAAACCCAAAAATATGTGTTTTTAGAGTCATTTGAGTCATTTTGGTGTTTGTTTGTGTCTTAGCGCTACTTAGGTTGTTTAGTTGTTATTGTTTGTTTGTTTATTTGAGTCTATGATTGTAACATTGAGAAAATGTTTGATTTATTGATAGGCACTGCTAAACAAAGAAAGATGGTGCTTCACAAAGGGTGTTTGCTTGAGGCCCCACTACGTGGCTTTACTCTTGAAGCGGAAGGCGTAGGAGCAGAAGGCATCGGAGCGGAAGGCGTAGGAACAGAAGGCGTTGGAACAGAAGGCATAGGAGCAGAAGGCATCGAAGATAGAGCATTCCAGGCCTCAATACTTGGCCAAGCGCTGGATGAGCCAGGAAAAAGTTGCCTCTGGAGGAAAGACGAGAACCTTTGACGGTCACTGTGAATCCGACCTTCAGACTCTTGCAGCTCATCAAGCTTCCTCTTCATGCCCGTCGAATAGTTGTTTGCAAGCACGTGCAAACTTCTATTCTCATACTTCAGCTGCTGGATCTCCTGCTTGAGACTTTCTACCTCTGCCATCAATGATTCCACCTGACGGGAGCGGGCAAGCAGGCGTTGGCCCATGTTGGACACAGAACTCGCACACTGAACACTAAGTGCGAGGGACTCTTGAACGGCCAGCTCATCGGACCGTCCTGACAGCAGCCTACTATCTTTCGGAGTGAGGAGGTTCCTAGCTACTATTGTAGCTGTTGTGGCGTCCTGCATCACGGAGTCTTCACCTGTGAGAGGACCGTTAGAAGAAAAGAAAGAAGGGCGCCATACGTTACCTTGACGCGGCGCGCCCGTATCACTGCTAAGGCTCAATTCCAAGCTAAGGTTCGATGAGTTTGCCATTTTTCAAAAGTGTTCAGAAAGAAGGGGTGGTTGGAGTTAATTCTCAAAGGGCCGGAGTCGATTTTTCAAGAATGGGATTTCTTCAGAGTGTATTTGTTGGGGTGATCGATAGCTCCATAAAAAGCCATGGCGACGCGTCCACCGATTCAGAGATCCGGATTTTCCTCCGCAAATTTCGACGACGCTTTCGCGGTTTTTCAGAAAACGCGTTCAGCTTTGTCAAAAGATATCTGACAAAGCTGATAACACGTGGAGGCCATCATCTCAATTACACGTCTTTAGCCGACAAGCGCAAAGTTCGGCGACACTTTCTCAGCTTTTCAGAAGACGCGTGCAGCTTTGTCAAAAGGAGCCGCATCTGCACTACCACGTGTCGTTCAGCAATCGAAGGGGCGCCTGCTCAGAAATCGAAGAGGCGTGTTCAGAGATCGAAGAGGCGCCATTATTTCAAAAAGCCGGATTTGCGGGATCAAAACGTTTGTCGACGAAGGTAAAAAGTACCACCACTTGATATTATCTCTATATATGTCGACCTTCGTCTTTTATGGCAGGGTAAACCTGAAGAAAAATGCCCAACTCTCTCTCACCTCTGAGGGCGCACTCCCAGCAAAGCCTTTTGAATTACTCAAAATTTTCTTCTTCCCCAAAGATGATACCAGATACCTGGAGTACATATGACCCAGGAGGAAATACATGCGCTGATTCCTTCACCGCTTCTTCAAAAGCAAAGGTATCTCATATCATCAAGGTCAAAAGCAAAAGTATCTCATATCATGCTCTCTCCCTGTCTTTTTCTTTGTCCTTGTTCTTACTTGCATGGCAAAGTGAAAGAAGCAATCAGCCGGCACTTGGAGTCAGTCTTCCGATCTGGAGCCAACTGCCTGGAACCTATTCCTGATTGCTTACCTAGCGTTGCTCTCGAGTAGTCATCTTCAACGGTTGATACACTTCCAGAGAAGGGACCACTCCTGCACAGATTGAACAAAGAAACAGACAAAAGGGATAAGCTCAGACCTTCGGGGAAGACCAAAAGAATCCTCCAGCCCAGTAGCACAAAGGAAAATCAATGATGGGCGGAAACCAGTTCGAGAGTAAGCCTGTGGATCATCAAGATCAAGCCTCATTGCAATCAACAAAGAGAAGATGGAATTTACACTCCATAACCAGATTTGCGTCCCTAAACTCTTCTCTTTGTTAATTACATTTTGCCATGTTTAGTATGTTTAAGTGCTTTTTGTGTATTTACTTATGCTTTGTGTGAATCTATGCTTAAAACATTGAGGACAATGTTTGATTTAAGTGTGGGGGGGTAACTAAGTATATTTGATGCAAATTCGTTGGATTTTATCACCTATCACTTCACATGTTGTTTCTCACTGTTTTAAAACTATTTTAGTGTGTGTTGTTTTATAACTCCGAAAAGCACATAAAAATTTGAAAAATTGTTTTGAAAAGCCTAAAAAGAGTGTTTTGAGTCGTTTTTGTGAGTTTGTGTCTTAGGATACCTTCCAACACAATGTTAAGGATTTGGTTTATAATTGCATGACGGTTAGAAAGAGTTATAAACATAGAGAAAAGTTTGATTTACTCTTGGTTTATGCTTAGTTATGGTTATAATATATGACTTCACATGCAATCATAAAAGAAAAATTCGTTTTTGTAACATGCTTGAAGGAAGGAACTCAAACAAACGCTACAACCCTGTGAGACTCGAGCCATTACCTTCTTTGGAGAGTTATTTTCTGTGATTCTTTGTTTTCTAAAGTTGTTGCATGATCTCATTATTCCTTGCTTGGTTACTACTTAGAATGCAATTGTATCATGATAGAACTAAATGCTAGAACTTATATCCGTTTCATTCAAAGCATGACATTGAATTGCATAACATATATCAAGATGAAGTTGTGTAGTTGCCACCATAACCAAATAGCCTTACTTCCCATATTTCGTATTTATTGTAAGTTTTAACCCCGTTGAGCCTCGTTTAGCCTTTATTCTTTGTTAACCCACATCACCCCTTACCTAGCCTAGAGTAGGACTTTCCTATACCCTTGTTCTTAAAGGATAGTGAGCATGACTTAATTGAATTCCTTTTTATTAATATGTTGCAGAAAATAAGTGTGGGGGAAGGGATTTTTGTGTGTATGTATGTGCCTAAGTCTTAAAGGAGGCACGGGAAAAAGAAAAAAAAAAAAAAAAAAAAAAAAAAAAAAAAAAGAAAGAAAAGAAAAGAAAAGAAAAGAAAAGAAAAAGAGTGAAAATAAGTGAGAATGGACTCACAAGTGTGATTGTTGATGAAAGGGCCCAAAAAGTTTGAATATGGCCCTAAGTGTTGTGACTTCCCCTTGGGTGTTCAAAGTTAACTTCTGCGTTCTAAAGGGAATTCTAAGTGCCTAATTCAATACTTTGCTCACTATTGCTTTAAGAACGTTTGTGTACTCTACCTTTCTTTGTTAAACCATTACCCTTAGCCCCGTTACCTCCCTCAACTTCTATCTTGAGTGTTATGTGTTTCAATTTGCGGAGTTTGAAATTGATATGAGCTTATGGAATCACTGGTTCTCATTCTAAGTAGTAGCATTCCATTCATGAGATCATACCTAAACATGCTTATTAACTCCAGAAATTGCTCTCTTTATGATACATATATGTGAGTGTTCGTTTTCATGTTTACATCAATCTTCTCACATATGACTAGATTATGGTGTGTAGTTAGAAATTCTGAGTGAAAATCGAGTGCATATCTTGTAAGGAATTGAGCAAATTCTCTAAGGCATGTTACTACATTCAAAACATGGTTTTAAATGCTTAATTGTGAACTAGTATATGGTGACTATGATTAAGAATGTACTTAAGTGTGAAGATGACTAAAAATCTGTGAGAATGATGATTTTTAACATGTCATGTGCATTGGAAATCCCTAAGACGGTTGTTGGAAGGTTTAGGTTGTGTTTTACGTGTTTAGTGTCGTTTTGTTTATTTGTTTTTATTCTGTTTTGCTCGAGGACTAGCAAAAGCTAAGTGTGGGGGTATTTGATAGGAGCATATTCATGCGACTTAAATGGCTTGTTCTCGTACATTTACGTTATGTTTCTTTAGTTATTTTAGTTCTTTATGCTTCTTTTGTGTGTTTTCAGGTTCTAAGGGCTTAGGGAGCAAGAAAGTGCATTTTGAGGCCATTTGGAGCATTTTTGGGCATGGATTGGATAGCTTATCCATGGAGCCAAAGTTTGGACGAATTTGAAGGCCTTATTTTCACTTTGGACATAAAACAAAGGGCCTAGCCCATTCTCTCTTATTCTATCCCTTATAGCCATGCAAAGAACCATCCATTCCATCAAAAACAATCCATCAATTCACATGCAAAACCACCATTAACATACATGCACCCAAACAAAGCCAACCTAGCTAACCCTACATGCATTATTTATTAGCATCTTTACAAGACATTATCATTGCATAACATTCCACTTCCACCTCTTTCCAACCTAATTCACATGCATATCAACCCTACATACATTAATTAGTCATTCTTTTCATATTACACTCAAATGCATTCACATGCATTTCAAGAAGCAAAACAACATTGTGCCGTGAGCTTCCCTTGCATTTTCAGCTTTCCTCCTTGCATTCACATGCATAACCAACCTAGTGTCACTCCCATTCATTCCCTTTAATTATTTAGCCATTATCATACATTTATTCTCCCATAAACAACCCAACAATGCCGTGAGTTCCCACTCCCATTTCCAACTTTCCATAACTTTTCCTAGTTGTTTTATTACATACATTCCCCCTTCATTATTCCAAACACATGCACCCATAATCATTCATCCCCTCCTAGCTGCAATATTCCCTCTTTTGTTCCCCCATTTCACCTATAAATAAGCATCCAACACTCCTCAAAATTCATTCACTCTTCCATACACATTTTCAGTTACAAACACTTCCATTTTCTGTGCAGTTTTTCTCCTTCATTGCAGCCACTATCCAACCACTTCCCATCCCTCCAAAACACTTCACATAATCCCCAAAGCTCACCTTAGACCTTGTGCTACAACAACGAGGAAGAAAAGAGTGCTTAAACGTTCATACAATTCAAGTTTGAGTTGTTGGAATGTTTAGGTGTTTCTTTGATTTCAAAGTTTAAATTTAATTCTCTTTGTTTTGTACGTATGAGAAGGGAAGAGAAGAGTGCCTAAACGTTCATACAATTCACGTTTGAGTTGTTGGAATGTTTAGGTGTTTCTTTGATTTCAAAGTTATGAGGAACTAAACCCCCTTTAGCTAGGGGGTGATTCGAAACTATGTTTATATTTGCATTTTGAATTGATTACGTTTGGTTGGAATTTCATAAGTTGTGGATTCAATTCGTTTAACTGTTTGATTGATAACTTATTTATGTATGTTCATTGAGATTGCAAGCTTAATTTTCATGCATAAATATGACGCTAGAATATAAGTGAATTTCACCTAATCGTTATGAACTTATATTCACAAGTAGTAGAGGTTGCTTATAAACAATCGCGTTAAACGAATTCTTGGCATAAGTTTCATGCGTATTCCATAGTAACGAATGCCTCGTCGATGTTTATGATTTCCGTTGAACTTAATGATCTTGGTTAAATGTCTCTATCATGCGTATTCCATAGTTAGGGACTTTGATTAAGAATAATTTGGTTGTAATGCGTATTCCATTCAATCCAACGAATTTAGGGAAATCTGAAAGTTAATCTAAGCGGATCTAATTAACTTGGAGCATTGAGTTTCACAACTTATCGAAAGACCAACTGAGAATCAATTTTGTTTGCAAGTGTAACATGTGTGGAGAAGAACCCCTTGGCTATTCCATCATCCATATTTTTATCACATTCATATTTACATTTTGCCTTTAATTATATTCTGTCTTTTTAATTTAATATCGTCCAACCACAATTCCCCCCCTATTTTGTTAAGTCTTAATCATTCGTATTTGTTTTATTTTTGTATCTTTAAGCTTTTGGAGTCATAAACAATTGCAAATTCGTCTAAATCAAGTTCTAGCTTCTATTTGAGTCAATTTGATTGTTTTAGACAATTTGAGTTTTTCAAAGCCATTCTGAGTCATAGTAGTCTTGTTAAGAGTATTTTAATTTAGTTTTTATGTTTTTAAGTCAATTTAGAAGGTTTTAGCAAGCCCTCCTAATCCCCGGTCTAGAACGATCCCTCACTTATCCATTCTACTACAATTGTCAAACGAGGGTTTAATTTGAGTGTCAAGTAATTCTCGCATCAGGGTCCATGATTAATATGAATGAAAAGTTGCGGATTGAATGGAGAAAAATGGTATGGTGGCTGCGGCGTATTGGAAAAATGTGTGAATGTTAAAGTCCATGAATATGGTGCGGCTACATGGGGAAAATAGGGTGATTAGGGTGAATGATTGATTTAAATTTGAATGAATGGAATGAATTAGGTCGGCTAGGGTTAAACTAAAAGGGTACGGCTTGGGCTATAAAGTGGGCTAGGGCCTTGGTTTTGTGTCCTAAAGTGCATACAAGGCCTACAAAGTGGCTAGAAAATACGGACGTTTAGATTAGGAAAGGTTACCAAAACGGGAAACCTAGGGTTAACTTTCCTACTTCAAATAGGAAACCTTGTTTGAGTAGGAATTCTCGTTTTGGTAAGAATTCATCGTTTCTTCAAGTCTTCAACTCATTCATTCCTCTTTCGCTCCAAAAGACTCCAATTTGCATCTTCTTGCACACTTTGGCCTTATAATCTGAAAATACACAAAAGTAGCCTTAAACACTAAAATAGCTAAGTAAACACAACATAAATGCACAAGAACAAGCTAATTAAGTCGCATGAATATGCTCCTATCAAAGCACACTTATTCCTACTCTATTCAGCTTTGTCAAGCTAGTTTCCATCGTTCGTACACTCTCATTCGATCAGGCATCCCTCTCCAACATAGAGAGCGAAGGAAGCCACAACACATAGAATGACACTCCCCTTATGCTTATTATGAGGCAGCGAAGGCAAGAATGAAAGAAGTTTGCTCTTTAAGCTAAAGTCAAGGAGCTAAGGGCTCAAAACAACAAAATAGTACTGAAGAATGAGATCCTTCAAGAGTAGTATAAGAAGCTCTTCGAGATGCGCCACTAGGCTAAGCATACTTGATCACACGAGCTCATTGCCCTTGTAGATGTCAACCATCACCTGGGTGCCCCCCAACACGGAGGGTCACCGGTCTTCAACATGGATATTCCTAATGAGGAGTAAGCTACTCATCAATGTGTTAATCAACATGAGACTTCTTTTAACCCAACTGCTTCGACCCAAAACAGGAAAAGTGAAGGAAGACACCTCATTGCAGAATGAGTGGAATGATAGAAAGCTGTTTATCGTGACTGTTGAGACTTCCTAAGGCAACGTCAAAAGAACCTCATCCACATAAGCTCAAAGATCAATGACCCAAGGGTTTCTAAAAACCTTTGTCCTCTACCACGGCCCAGGCCAGTTACCAACCTAAGGAATGAGCAATAGGTCCTAGAGGAACATGAGGGTATAAGGGACTCAGAGGTCTTTCGACAAACATGCCTTAAAAGCCAATACAATGAGTCCAAGGAAAAACCACATGCCTTTGATCAAACTTCCCTACTTCTAAGAGGCGATGGAAACTCACAGAAGAATGCTCCAATAGTACATGACTCCACTCAGGACCCCCTTGTCCTATAGCTTCTTAAGGAAGTAAGCAAGTTGAATGCCGAATGTCAGGCCAAGATATCTTACTGGAATCAACCCAGGCCCAGCCTTCTTACAAGGAGAATCCTTGACATACCTCTCTATGCAAAGACCAGAAGCTCGGCTTACAACTATATATTGGAATGGAGGATCCGATTGAACACCTTAACCTCTTTGAGTCCATCATGGCATACCGGATGTATACTGATGAAGAACGATGTCTTCTCTTCCCCTCCACCCTTTCTGGCGAAGCTCTAAACTGGTTGGTTTAGAGTATTCCCCATCCATCCTTAGAGTATTCCCCCTTCACCATGGAAGGTTAGAGATCCCTTATTGTGCATTCATACGCCTACATGACTAGATAGCTTGACCCCAACAATGACATGGACACTCTCGATGGAATGCCTTTGACATGATCAAAGATTAAGGACCTAACCATTAGACATCTATGATGCCTCAGGTCAAATGACTACTTTGCATATTACAACTTACGAGTTCTTACATGACATATATGTTTGAACTTTCTTTTGATCGTAGTTCAGTGTACTTGATTACCTTTTTGAGCACCTATGTGTTTGTCTCAGTGTCTAACACTAAATGACTTGAGACTAGTCATACTCACGCTTGAGTTAACATAACACATACTAACCTTAGTGGATTGTCAATGCCCAATTGACAATCCTATGGCTAGGAACGTTTTAGGAATGAGCATAAGAGAAAGGTCTCATTAATCTAACTTACTTAGATCACTTTTTTCTTAGATTAAATACATTCCTTGGATTTCCTTATTACTTAAACATATAATACAATAAATAGTGATTAACAATAAGTTTTGCCCTTTATTAAACATATAATAGTTTAACACAATAAGTATTCCAAAAGCTATCACATCAAATGAGTGGCTTTGTGGGCATACTTCCAACACATGCATCCGCCAAAGCAAGGACATATCAAGGGAAACCCCTACAACTATTCCTTATCAACAAGTGGGAAGTGAGAGCCAGATCTAACCAAGTAAGAAGACCCCAACCTTCCAAACAGTTGTTGCATCTCCCTATACCTTACCTAACGTTTCACTAGGACAACAGACATATCAATCTCAAGGCAAGAAAAAGGATTTATATCCTTAACAGTCTCATTTTAGTAAGAAAAGTAAGGGACATTATCGTGATAACTAGGGGTATCACTATGATAACGCCCATCCTTAAGCAGTCAATGCAGTAGGCTAAACGCAGGTCAACACAGGCCCTACCCCAAGGTATGAGACATACACACCTTTGAATGCCTCATGCGCAGACATTTACCCCAGTATAGCTCACTTGATACCAAAGCCAATGTCGAGGTAGCTAGATTATAAGTCCACGAAGAACACGGGCATGTTTTGCTGCTACCACGAGTATAACAGCCATAACAACGAGAAATGTATCACCCTCTATTACCATATCGAAGCTTTGGCATGCGAAGGGAAAATTAGTTAATTCCTTCTTCATCCTCCACAGGATAACCGTAACCAACACGAATTGAACATGATATATTCTATTAGCAGTGGCATACCCCTATCTGAATCTTCCAACAGGGCCATGAAAAACAGTGAACAAACTTTGAGGTTTGGCAGCCAAGTGTTTCATGTAGGAGACATCAGGGGAGCTAAGTATTAAAAGCCTAACTGGGATTCGATATGTTTTTACCATGAGGAGGAAAGAGGCATCATCTACCCTCACAACGACCCACTGATCGTGGAGGCTCACATAGCCAACTTTGATGTGTGACGGATCCTTGTAGACACAAGGGCTTCGATCAAATATCATGTTCGCTGAAGCTTTCAGGGCACTTAATGTAGCTGAACTCTTGCTTGATCACTCGATTTCTCTTCTGATAAGCTTTTTCAGTGATATCATGCAACCTTTAGGGAGCATACACTTACCACTCACCATTGGTACAAGCCCTTACATGACTACTATTACCATTGACTTCCTAGTAGTCAACTGCCCAACGACATACAATGTCATCTTTGGGTGCACATGCATCAATGATCTCAAGGCAATGGTATCCACACATATGTTGTTGATGAAGTTTCCAACCCCTTATGGTAATGGTTACATCAGAGGAGATCAACTTAGTGCACGACTATGTTACAACACTTTTTTGTGCCCAAGGAAACCCTCTTTATACATGACCAAGTCATAAAGACCAACCCGGACGAAGCCAACTTGGATCTTCATAATGGCAACAGTCAACCCAACGATCCTCGAGATGACTTTTTCACCCAGCAAGCACAACCCGTTGAAGAGTTAGAGAAGTTTTCTATCTCCAAAGACTATCCAGATCACATGGTGAAGATTGTCACCACCTTGTCACCACCCATTCGGTTGGCATTGATCTTCTTTTTTTGCAGAAGAACGCCGAGGTCTTCACCTGGTTTTACAAGGACATGTCAGGCATCTCTCCCGATATCATCTATCATTGCTTGAGTATTGACCCTAAAACCAAGCCGGTGAGACAAAAGCGAAGGTCTTATAACGTCGAAAGATACGAGGCAATGAAGGCAGAAGTTGAAAAACTCAAAGACATAGACTTTATCCATAAAGTCAATTATCCAACGTGGGTAGCAAATGTTGTCCTTGTTAAGAAAAATCTAACCAAGGAAAGCCTCATGTTTCAAAAGATCTTGTGGACAACGTGTGTCGATTGCACTGACCTCAACAAAGGATGCCCAAATGATAGCTTTCCTCTCCCTCTCATTGATAGACTTATCAACTCAACGGCAAGGTGTGAACATTTGAGCTTCATGGATGCTTACTCAGGGTATAACCAAATCCTCACGTATCATCCGAACCGAGAGCACACAACCTTCACTACTGACAGAGGACTATATTGCTATAAAGTTATGCCCTTTGACCTCAAGAATGCAGGCGCGACTTATCAAAGATTAGTCAATTTAATGTTTGGCAAATAGATTGGAAAGAGCATGGAAGTTTATGTTGATGATATGTTGATCAAGAGTAAACATGCTAACCTACATATCACCAACCTAGCTCAAACCTTCATCATCCTGATGAGGTACCAAATAAGGTTGAACCTTAACAAAAGTGCTTTTGGTGTGGGCTCTAGCAAATTCTTGGGCTTCATGATTAGCTAACGAGGCATTGAAGCTAACCCTAAGAAGATCAAGGCAATCCTTGACATGAAAGGACCAGCAACTTCAAAAGACATCCAAAGCCTTACTGGCAATGTAGCAGCCTTGACCAGGTTCATCTCTAAGGCCATAAGCAGATGTGCTCATTTCTTCAAAGCACTTAAGGGAAGTAAGAATTGCATTAAATGGACTGGTGAATGTGTCGAGGCATTCAAGAACCTCAAGGAGTACATAAATAAAGCCTCCCTACTCTCTGAACCTGAGGTTGGTGACACTCTCATTATCTATTTATGTGTTTCAGCTTCAGCAGTCAACTCTATTCTCATTTGAATGGATGGTAGTGCCAAACAGCCCGTCTACTACGTTAGCAATGCCTTACAGTACGCAGAGACACGATACTCTAACATTAAGAAATTAGCTCTAGCGTTAGTCATGTCTGCTTGAAAACTTCACCCTTACTTCCAAACACACTCCATCATCGTGTTTACCAATCACCCCCTTCGACAGATACTCCAGAGTCATGACACTTCGGGATGAATGATTAAATGGGCAATAGCATTGGGTGAGTCTGACATTTCTTACCAACTAAAGCCAGCTAAGAAGCATTAAGCAGTTGTAGATTTCATCGCCGAATTCACATATCCCATTGACATTTCTCCTACACCTGAGGCATTGGCTTCGTTACCCTCAGAAGCTCAGAAAATACAACCAACCTTCCCAGTATGGACTTTATATGTTGATGGATCATCCAACTAACAAGGTTATGAAGTAGGACTAGTCCTTACTGCGCCCGACAAAGTGGCAATGGACTATGCTCTTCGCTTCAAATTCAAGGCGTCAAACAATGAGGCCGAGTATGAGGCCTTCCTAGCAGGCTTACATTTGGCCAAACACCTTGGAGTCAAACAACTTGATATCTTCAGTGACTCTCATTTGGTAGTTAACCAAGTCATGAACAACTTTGATGCTAATGATAGCTCCATGGCAGCATATCTTGCGTAAACACAACTTTTGCTTAAGCACTTCCACTACCAAATCACCCAAGTTCCTCGAGTGGCAAACAGTCATGCATACGCCTTGGCTCGCCTCGCCTCAACAGTGAAAGATGAGATTAGAAGAAACATTCATGTCGAGTTGTTGGTAGCACCAAGCACTATGTCCATGGAAATGTGCAACTTACAACAGGGGGATAGTTGGATCACCCCGATTTATAAATTCCTTGCTCATGGCACCCTCCCAAATGATAAATTCCAAGCTAAGCAAATTCAATACAAGCCTACCCGTTACCTGATCATTAATGACCAACTCTACAAGCAAGGTTTTACCTTGCCATACTTGAGGTGTCTTACGCTTGTTGAGGGGGAAATTGTCCTTCGAGAGATACATAAGAGAGTTTGCAGAGATCATGCTAGATCTTGGTCCCTAGCACACAAAGCTTTTCGGCAAGGGTATTACTAACCAACACTTCACCAAGATGCCATCAAAATATCTCACTCATGTGACAAGTGTCAACACTATGGAACTATTCCTCATTCCCCACCTGAAGCTTTTACTCCTATGATGAGCCCTTGGCCCTTGGCCCAGTGGGGACTTGGTTTAATCGGCCCAATGTCTGCGGGGAAGGGCAAGGTCCGTTATGCAATCGTTGCAGTTGATTACTTCACAAAATGGGCCAAAGTAAAACCATTGGCAACCATTATTGAGGCCAAGATAGAAGACTCCGTATAGAAAAGCATCATTTGAAAATTTGGCATTCCCAATGCAATAATCACTGACAATAAATGATAGTTTAACAACAAGAAGTTCAGGATTTTTTGCTTTAAGTTCAACATCAACTTATGTTTCGGCTCCTTAGCTCATCTTCAGGCTAACAGACATATTGAGGCCATCAACAAGATAATCAAGCGCACTTTGAAGACCAGCTTGGACAAGGCTAAAAGTTGTTGGCCAGAACTTGTTCCCCAGGTTCTTTGGTCATACCGCACTTCATATCGGACTTTAACAGGAGAAACTTCATTCTTACTTGCCTTTAGTACAGAGGTAGTTATCCCAGTTGAGTTTAAGCAAGCAACATACCAAGTCAAGAACTACATGCAAAGTGAAAATGAAAAACAACTCACCTTCAACTTGGATCTAGCCGAGGAACACAGAGATAAGGCTCACTTAAGGAACGTCGCTTACAATCAACGCATATCCAACTACTATGACTTTAGGGTCAAACCTTGCTCTTTCAAAGTGGGGACTGGGTATTAAAGAAAAAAACTACTCTACGACAGAGTCCCGAGTGAATGTAACTTAGTCCAAACTGGGATTGACCATTTGAAGTTGTTCACATCAGTCGCCCTGGCTCCTACAAACTCAGAAGCTTCGATGGCAAGACCCTTGACCATCCATGGAATGCTGATTACTTGAAGTACTATTACAAGTAGACTCATATTGTACAAGTGTTAAGCTATAACTATTTGACATCCTTTGTAATGAAGGCCATTTGGCACGAACTCAATAAAGAGGTGATTCAAACAAACTTGGTCCTAAATTTTTTACATTTCTAGCAATGGAACACTTAGTCTCACCCTGACCTAATAAAATCCTAACTCAAAACCTCAACTTAAATACTCGGGTTCGAAGCTTCAACATGAATGCTTCCAACATAAAATAAAGTCTAAGTATATGTCAATAAGACTATGCAAATAAACAAATAACTTCAAAGTGTATTCATTCAATTATACCCAAGCATAGATTCTTCGTCTTCGAAGAATAGCTCCAAAGCTTAGATTCCTTCATGCATAACAAAACATTTATAAGCATCACTCATGTTAATCAACATAAAATACATTTCAACACATTCATACATAAGCCAATTGAGCTTCGAAAGAGGCCAACATACTATTTTATTCGACAATTGCAACAATGTGCCTCGACACCTTGCCCTTATTCTCACTAACCATGTGATAAAGGAACTCACCTTCATATCACCAACCAGGTGACGAAAGGTACAACCCGTCCTCTAATATCATTTGGCAACTTGCCACTCTTATCACTAACTAGGTGATGAAGGAACTCATCTTCGTATCACCAACCAGGCGATGAGGAGTACAACTAGTATTATTAATAAATATTTTTGCCTCAGCAACTCACCGTTCTTTCCACCACCTAGGTGATAAGTGGTAGAACTTGTACTTGTGAACTCTTAGCATTCACAAATAATCAAAACCCTCAAGCCTTACAAGTCAACTGGGGGAGCACTTATGCCCAACAAGGGTTATAGTCACCAACGAAGTCTTATTGCAAGCCAACAAAGGCTTCAGTGCATGATATACAAAGATCAAGCTCTTCAACCCTCTTGCATCTACTCCAGACATTTCCCCTTTGTAACAATGCAAACACTATAACTCGTAGAAAGCTTCACACACTCTTGATCAAGACTATGTGAAGCAAATTTCAATTTATATGGTTCCTCCGAACCTTCAACTACTACAATGTGTGGCTTGCCTCGCACTCTGTTGCTCAAGAGTGTGGAAGCAAAATATGTATATGATGTCTCTTTCACATTTTCTTGTCCCTAGTTAAAAAAATAAAAATAAAATAAAAAATAAAAAAAATCCAAAAAAAAAAGAAAGGGAACCCAGTAACACAAATGTCAAAAGCTTCACACACTCTTGATCAAGATAGTGTGAAGCAAAACCAATTCATGGTGCCAAATATAAAAGCTTCACCTACAAAACTTCACCAACAAAGCTTCAACCCCAAAGCTTCACCTACAAAGCTTCAACCTAAAAGTTACTACAAAGCTTCACCTATAAATCTTCAACACTAAAACATGTAAAAGCTTCACACACTCTTGATCAAGATAGTGTGAAGCAAAATCAATTTGTGGTGTCCTAATAATAGCTTTAACTATTTAAGCTATGTACCCAAACAAAAACTTACAACCAAAAACCTACAATCAATAAACCTTACCTATTAAACTATTTTCCAAACACAAAACTTTGCTACAAATAATAAAAATAATAAAAAAGAAAATTGTTCACAAAACTCAAGATTTTTGGCAATCTATGCAACAACAATAGTACAAACAAAACAACTTTAAACATCAACTTTCTCATCCTTTTTCTCCATTCACAACGTCCTTGTTACATATTATATGACTACTTATATCCTTCTCTACATTTTATGGTGACTAATCAGCTCCTATCTATGCCAATAACCTGTTCCACCCAACAGGTTAAGCAAATATTCAGTCAGAAACATGAAAAACCCCCACCTTACCCACGGGCCCTAGCCCCAAAACAGCGGCAGCAAGCTTCAAGTTGCAGCACCTTCTCTGCACTTTCATACCTTCATCCACCAGCTACAACCTTCAACGTAACCTTGGCAAGTGGGTGAAGTTGAAGAAGTGTGGGACGGCACGTTTTGAAGGGACAGCTTTGGGCTTAATTTCTGGAATGGCTAAGGGAAATGGGGAAAAAGGCACGGGTGGGGCAAGGACAAAAGGCTAGGTTTCGAGCAGGCCTCGGGCCGATTTCAACAAAGGCCGGGTTGGCATAGGCTTCACATAAAAGGGGAGATCGGCCGGACCTAGCAAACAAAAAAAAAACACACACACACACACAATAGCCCAACAAGGGGCGCTTGGGCTTCACATTCTTCGAGCATGTTGATAGTTAGGGGACAGTAGATCGATTTTTCAAAGCAGACATTGTTGGTTGTTTTGATAACATTGATCACACTCTTCTAAATAGAAGAATTGGTTTAGATATGGTTGAGAGCAGTGAGGGCTTTTGTAACTCAAATTTTCAACTTTCTAAACAGTTACATACTTCTGTTGAGGTTTCTACTTGAGAACACGTCGAGTATTATTTTGATCTTCATTCACATCTCAACAGCAAAAAGAGAGGGGGAAGGGGAGCTTAATTATTTACAGAATGGATAGGAGTAATAGTAGAAGGTTTATTCCAGAACTTGGCTCGGCCATAAACGCTTCCACCTTGCAATTTCCTCATCGTTGTAAAGCTTTCGGATTCCTCCATAGAAGCCGTCTGCTTCATTGCCTTCTTCTCGATGGTCCTTCCTGTTTATCGTCATTTGTCTCCACCGGGATCCAGGAGTGTAATGATGGAACTCCAGCACTACTATATCTGTAATTAGAGAGTACTTGTTTGTCAGATACTTATATACAGTAATGGTAGTAAATAAAATAGTCGTAGAATCCTAGCCCCGGAAGGAATAAAATACTATGTAAACTCCGCTTCCTTCGGATAGCCTAAGGGTCACAAGTGATTAGAAGAAACAAAAGAATGCATGAAACAGATGGTTTACATATGAGAAATATGAATTCAGCAAGACTAGCACGTAGGTTTTCCTTTTCATTTTTAGTCAAGCGTCTCTTCTTTCGTTTATAAAACAATGATCAAAATGCAAGGGATGGGAAAACCGCTATCCTCTAAGAACAAACAATTATGTTGAGGGAAATAAAACATATTCGACACCAAAACATGGATAAGACATCAGATTTGGTCATGACAAACAACCGTAGCAGGGACACATTCCTCAAACGTAAGCAACAGAGAAGGACGTTTCAGCATCAAGTTATCTTTATGTCTAGGTTTAGAGTTTTCTGCTGTCTAAATTAATGCAGGACATGGATTCCCATGCTGAAAGTGCTTGAATGCCCAACTATTCAGGGGAAGAAATATCCTAAACTCCATAGATTTCTATATGAAGACTTTAGTACCAAAGAAAGTAGAGGTTCCACCATAAAACCAATTGGCAATACGAGGAGTAGACCAATCTCTTACACATGCAAGGTCCCTTCTCTCATTAATGTGAGATTCATTCTCAACAAGTACAGCATCTCATGCATGATATTTATCGACTGACATAGGAAGGAATTCTGTCTTTTGTAACAGGAAAAAAATAAAAACAAAAAAGCAAGAAAGAAGTACGTATCTCCCAGTAATGAAAAAAACAAAGAAAGCAGAATTGCAGAAACTGAAATGTCGTTCTCACCATTGTAGTGACAACGGCAGTGATTCACATTCCCATTGCACAACTCTAAGTGACCAATGACACCATACCACCAACCTAAAATACATAAGAATCCAAATTATTGCCAAATTCCTTCCAAAGTAATGGAAAATATAGAGACATTTGAAGGTGGGATTTAGAAACACACCATAAGGAAATTCATTGTTTCTTCTCCACTGGATCTCAATATGATCACCGGGTTTTAAGTCATGTAAACAATCAGAAACATGAAGTTTGTAAGGAGGAGTATCAACTGGAGCCGCTCTTAATCTATCCCATGGTATATTTTCCTCTACTACCCTCCGCCCATGAGGTGAATACCTGCAATGTACATTTTTGAATTCAAGAGAGGACCATTCAGAAATAAGCCTTTCCAGAATTGAACTTTATATATGAATACGCGCATATAAAGAAGACTGCTACTCTACCGTGCTTGAAATGTGTTTGTCCACGAATCATAGCGCAGTTGTGCATCATAACAAGACAGCAGAAACCCTAGAGTACCATGCTGCAGGAAAAGACACATATATATAGATATATATATAAGGTGTTCATTGAATTGTCAAGCAAGAAAACAACGAACAAACAAACAAAAAAATTGTACAAACTATAAATTAGCAGAGATAGATACTACTGATAATATTTGCGGCAATACCTCGCGGTTGTAGACCTGAGCCGGGAACCAGAACTTGCCACTTTCGAGAGAGAGATACAGAGACATGATCGAATGGACTGGTAAACTACGACTGCTAGCCTTCACCTTACAATTACACACACAAGTTACTGATTGTGGCAGAGTAGTCCATGTGGAAGGCAAAATGATAGCCGCAAGGGACTCCATTAGACCTTTTTTCTTGGTCTTGAGACAGTAATGTCTGATTCTATTTCTTGAGGCCACATGCAGTTGCCATTGTCTGTAAGCAGCAGGCCCAATAAGTGTACCCCATTTGTGCTTCATATGGTTGTCCCACAAGTGATCACTTCTGCAGCTCTCCCTTAGAGAAGAACAAACTGCTGCCATGGAGCACAACCCAGATGGGGGAAGCTTCTCAAGAATGCAGCCCAAGGCCAAGTCGGGCAAATCCAGGAGAGAGAGACTAGTTTCTCTCTCCTCTCTCTGCCCCTCCACATTTGAACCAGAAGTCACCATCTTTTTTAATTTGGAGGTGATGGGTTGGAGTGAAATCCAGTTTTTCTGGAGAAAACTTGAAGATCCACTCCAAAACTTGAGTGAGATTAATCTGATGTTATCCTCCCATGTCTGTAACATTGGCTTGTGGTGAGTGAAGGACTTGGAAAGGAGGATGAAAGAGACAAAAGAAATAAGGAGGTAAAGCATTGGATGGCGTGAGTGAGTGAAACTTCAAATTTTAAAGTGATTGACTGGAGTTTGGCAAGCCTTGAGTGAATGCAAATATATAATGTATGAGATGAGAGGAGATGAGAGGGGGAAAATGAAAGCTATTAATTTACTTTGTTTTTCATTTTATTTGACACAGAAAGATGAACCAATGGCAGTTTAAATATTGAGAATGTAATAGGAGAAATGCTAAAGAGACTCTTTCAAAATGAGACTTTTCATGGACTTTATATTACCTCACAGTTTAACGTCAATTCCTGTACCAATATTATAAAATCTTGTGTAAAAAATATGAGGTTGCAGAGAGTCCGTGGAAGTAGATAGATCGATCAAGGACCAGAGTCTTCAATCTTCAGAAAATCCCATGTGCAAATTTCTCAATGTTAACAATAACATGTTATTGAGAGAGAGAGAGAGAGAGAGAGAGAGAGAGAGAGAGAGAGAGAGAGAGGTCATAATCTTTGAAATTAGGTGAATTAACACAAAGCCTAACAATGATAATGGTAGGTGTAGGTACTACTAGATACGAATTAGGTGAATTAACACCAAGCTTACCCCTAAAACCGGCAACTAATAAACAAGAGACATATCAAAGTTTGTACCAAATGATTTGATGATTCATCAACATGCGATCGTACCACTCTTATTTTCTTTTGTACATCTCTGTTTACTTCTCTTTTTGAATTCTTATTTTTTTTTATTTATTTAAAAGCCACAAATAAGCAAGGGCAAACAAATAAAAAAAGAAAAATTAATGAAAATAGCTTGGAAACTTTAAGTTTTAACGATAAGGACAAAATAAAGGATAAAGTGAATAGTACTAGGATTGACTTTTTAGTGTAAAAATATGGTTTTTCGTTAAAGTAAATAATATCGTAGACTTTTCGTTAAAACTCCCTAAAAAAAGGGTATGCATAGATCACTCGAAATCCCTTCAAGAAGTAAATAAATCTTACTCAAGCATTGTACTAACCTCCCTCGAGTGATAGAAGTTATATGTATAAAAAAATTAGGAATAAAAGGAGTATTAAGTCTTAGAAAAATGTCCAAATTAACTACTTTTCGACCAAATGATATACTGTCTTGATGGTTAATTAGGACTTTTTCTTTCAAGTTATTGTGTTCAAATATCGTTCCTTCTTTAATGTAGATTAGTTTAAAATATCGCTTGTAATATTATTAGTTTTCGAAATTTAGCGTTGGGGTTAAAACTTGGAAGCAATTTGGTGGCACTTTTTGGTGGGTGTCAAAGTGAATGTCACAAGACAAAACAATAAGAAGCTCCCAATCCCCACCACCACCAGATCATCTGCCTAACTCCCGCCCAACTCCAACACCTCCGGACCACAATAACATGCACGCAGCATAAATGTTGCCGAAATCCTCCCTCTTCCCCCCAAAATAAAGAAAGGGGACGTGACGTTTTATGACTTTGTTAAATTCTTATTTGTGAATATATAATTCACCATATAGATATAAACGCATGGGATTATCAGTATGCCTTGTCCTTCTTGTTGGCTCTGATGCTTCCAATATCTCTCTCTCCCTCTCTCTCCTTTCTTTATATTCATGCTATGACTACAACAGAACAGAATTTTTGCCGGATTCTCTTTGTGAGGATCCTAGGAATTAATTCATCTTAGTTGTTCATAGTATATCGTGAGGTCAGATTTTATTAGGTACTGTTTATGGTTAATTTTAAATAAAAATTTCAAAATGATTTATGAGCGCAGAATAACTGATAAACTGATCCCTATAATCCTAAAAAAGAGAATCCAGACAAGATCCTATTCTAAATACAACTACACTTCCCCCTCTTTTTCTCCATTTATTTTGTATGTATTGATAAAGGCCATATTGATACCCTATGATGTTTACTAGGTAACTTAAGATACATCATATATGCTCAAATTCCTAACGTCTTAAAATATGTTTTCTAAGGTACAAGCCCCTTTTGATTTATTCACTTTAAACGGTCATTTTTATGCTAATTTGCTTCCTATTTTGTCCACTACTTAGAAGGATTATTCTATTATTTTATTTGCAATTGTACCTAGACGTTACGTCTATCAAAAATTAACTTTGTCGCACTGTAATCTTTCAAACAAGCAGGAGCCATGTCTTTTACCAAACAACTTAACAATTCAAAACTTTTTAATAAAGCAAAAGGGGGAGAAATTTCATATCAATTAGATGTTCTACATATTACTGTTTGACCACTGATTTGTTTGCAAAGGAAATATCCGTTGATACGCCTATATTTTAACTTCCACGGAAATATTTGTTTTTAAGTTCTTCGTTTGTAAATAAGAGGTATTAGGTTCAATTCTCGTTAAAGATGAATTTGAACCATATTATTGCTAGTCCATTGTGAGGCTAAACCCAACCCCCCCTTTTAGTGTAGATAATATCGTTTGTTCAAAAAATAAAAAATAAAAGTCTTCATAAATGGTGTGAAAGATATGTCGTTAATATTCGCTAGGTGCTAACCAAGCGATGAGCATGAGCTTAGCATCCAAGGTTTTAAAAAGCGCTAGGGGCTAGTCAAGCAGCAGGGCCGGCCCAGGCAGTTTTCTTAATTTTAATCAAATTTGTTATATAACATATAAATAATCATCTACTTATACTTAAAAATACATAGTTGTATTGAGATAAAAAATTACAAAATAGAATAATATATAGATTATAAAGTATTAGAACATATTGAAAACATAGAAAATAAGCATATAATAAGTGTTCATTCAAATATTCAACAAATCTCTTACAATTTATTAAAAAATAAATTCAAAATGAAAGTTATATATTTTCTATTTAAGTGAGAAGCGCGACCTAAGCGAGGGTCCGCCTATGTAAGTTTAGACGCTATTTTTTTATTTTCAAACACCTAAAATTTAATCTGGATGGTAACCTGTCGCCTAACCTAAGCGGGGGTACATGATTTATTTGATGATTGGTGATTTATTCCTATCGTCACCTCCCTCTCGATTTCTAATTTTTCACTAATGTCGGGGTATTATTTTATTATTGTTACGGTTTTGTAATAAGATACTTTAGGAATGTAACTTCTACCTGTGGGATTTTCAGAATGATTTTTTATTAAGAAATTACTTGATTTTCTCTGTCTTCTTGGATTTAATGTTTTTTTCTCTATTGTTTGTTTTTCATACTTACGATGTAGTATGATTTCGAATATTATAATGCGTTTTTACAACAAGGGATTAAGACTACAAAAAGCAGAGGTTTTATTAAATCTATATTTTTGTTCACTTGTACCTTTTATTTTGCGCCTCTCTTGGATTTAGTAGGGTTTGAAGTTTTTGATGTAGAGTTGTGATGGCATAATACTCCCTCATCAGTGTAGGGACTTCTCTTAGTAATCTTGTAACTAACATTTTTGGATGTATTACATTAGTTCACTTCCGCTTTAGATATTTAGATGCTCTGATGTCACCCATCCATATCCACCACGACCCGACACCTTGAACCAAGCTCCATCAACATTCACTTTAATTGTACGAAATGATGGGCGTACCCAACATTTATGAAGAGGATTACTAACCTGGGCAATCTCCTGCCGCTGCACCCCATCTACACATGGTACCCTTGTTCCAATTCCTCAAACTTAATTAAACATGGTTTCTTCAGTAGCATTATGGACTCCATTGGCTCCACATGATGTGTTGCCTTGTTGCAAACACGAGGAGTGAGAATAAATTCTTCTGACTTCAATTATTGTTTCAAACACTAAACATCAAAGAGGATCCCTTCAATCACAACATCAGGTTGAGTTTTCCCTTTAAGCATTTCCACTAGACATTTGGAGTTCGACTCTATTTGAACCACCTTAAAGCCCTTACCAATACAAGCCAACATTGTCGCTCATATCTCTTCCGTCTCCGCCTCCGCCATTAAACTAGATTCATATCATAGGTCTCCACTCCCGCCTACCCCCTGAAAGATACCCACATAATCTCGTGCCACCCATCCATATCCACCACTACCCAAAGCCTTGAACCAATCTCCATCAACATTCACTTTAATTGTGCGAAATGATAGGCGTACCCAACATTTATGAAGAGGATTACTATCCTGGGCAATCTCCTACCACTGCACCCAATCTACACATGGTACCCTCGTTCCAATTCCTCAAACTTACACATTGTTTCTTCAGTAGCATTATGGACTCCATTGGCTCCACATGATGCGTTGCCTTGTTGTAAATACGAAGAGTGAGAATAAATTCTACTGACTTCAATTATTGTTTCAAACACTGAGCATCAAAGAGGATCCCTTCAATCACAACATCAGGTTGAGTTTTTCCTTTAAGCATTTCCACTAGACATTTGGAGTCCAACTCTATTTGAACCACCTCAAAGCCCTTACCAATACAAGGCAACATTGTCGCTCATATCTCTTCTGTCTCCGCCTCCGCCATTAAACTAGATTCATATCACAGGTCTCCACCACCACCTACCCCCTGAAAGATACCCGCATAATCTCATGCCACCCATCCATATCCACCATGGCCCAATGCCTTGAACCAATCTCCATCAACATTCACTTTAATTGTAAGAAATGATGGGCGTACCCAACATTTATGAAGAGGATTACTAACCTGGGCAATCTCCTACTGCTGCACCCCATCTGCACATGGTACCCTCGTTACAATTCCTCAAACTTACACATTGTTTCTTCAGTAGCATTATGGACTCCATTGGCTCCACAATTTTCTTTTCAAATACTAAGCAATTCTGAGACATCCAAATTCTCCACCAACCGAATACCACCCACTTCAGATAGCTCTTCAGATCTTCTTCTTTCATATAATGGTTTATGAGCCACTCCCAACATTCGAAGAAATCACCTCCATGTACTAAGGTAGAATCTAATTGAATAGGTGTCCCAAATCAAAAGATCTGTGCTAAAGGGCATTGAAAGAAACATTTATTTAATGGTTCGTCACTCTGTTCTATGCACACTCTACTCTCTTTTATTTACTTCATACTTTTACTTCAACTCATTCTCATACTTTTTTTACTATCACTTCACATTATGGCAACAAATTTCGATTCGGGTGTTCACCTTGGATATCCAGGTTGGGATGTGTCATAGAACATATTGAAAACATGCGCAACAAGCATATAATAAATGTTCATCTAAGTATCTAACAAGTCTCCTAAAATTTAATGCAAAAAATAGAATGCAAAATGAAAGTTATCTATTTTCTGTCTAAGTAAGAGTTGCGACCAAGACGATCTAGGTGTTCTTTCTTATTTTTTAAACTCGTAAGCTTTAATTGTGCCAATGGTCAGCCACCACAACTAATATCGTTGAATACATTAATAATTTCACGTTAAGATGTAACGATTACACTAAAAAACCAAATGCAACTCATTTTTTTCAAAGTTAAATTGAATTCTCGCTTCCTATTCATCTAAACTACATATTAACATAACCCTCTTTGTCAACCAAAAGAGGGTGAAAAGACTATTCTGTCACATCCCGGGGCCACTCCACCACCGTAGCACGATATTGTTCGCTTTAGGCCCCGACTACGCCCTCAAGGTTTTGTTTCTGGGAACTCACACGAGAACTTCCCAATGGGTCACCCATCATGGGAGTGCTCTCACACGCTAATCGCTTAACGTCGGAGTTCCAATGGAACCCGAAACTAGTAAGCTCCCAAAATACCTCGTGCTAGATAGAGATGGGAATATACATATAAGGCTTACAGGATCCACTCCCATGGGCGATGTGGGATGTTACAATCCACCCCCCTTAGGGGCCCGACCCACCACAACCAGGGTTAGGCTATGATACCATTTTGTCACATCCCGGCCTAGGGTCCACCACATGCCGGGCTCGCTCCACCACCGTAGCATAATATTGTCCGCTTTGGGCCCCAACTACGCCCTCATGGTTTTGTTTCTGGGAACTCACACGAGAACTTCCCAGTGGGTCACCCAGAGTGAGAGAGATTTATTTTATATTTTATATTTACTTTTGAAATTTTTTTAAAATTGAAGATGTTAAAGTCACTTGTAAGCGAGGTTTAAACAAAAAATAGTAAAATTTTGTTTTGTGAAATTATGTTACCACCCTTAATTTTGTTGTTGTTGTGATAGAAGACTAAATTGTAACATCCCACATCGCTCAGGGGAGTGGATCCTGTAAACCTTATATGTATATTCTCATCTCTACCTAGCACGAGATTTTTTGGGAACTCACACAAGAACTTACTAGTGGGTCACCCATTGTTTATTAACTTGAAGGTATTTTTGTCATTTGATCCTTATTCAACACAATTTTAGAAATTACCAAAATAATTGATGATGGCCAAACTCAGGAACCACTTCTATTAGTTTCAAATCTCAGGAACCAAAGTAATGAGTTATGCAAATCTCATAAACTATTTTAGCTAAAGAGCCAAAAAAAATACTCCCCATCCCTCGTTTCCAACTTACCTACGTTTAAGCAATAGCTGGTTACCCACCACACCACACCAAGCGACCTCAACAACTTGGTACTTTTCATTGCACCTAAAATTACCAAGCGACCTCAACCACTTGTACTTTTCCTTGCCTCTGGTACAAAATCATGCCCCTTGAACATGAGTTCGCAAACCATGTCACACACAAGCATATTTGTGAGACAGAACGGAGAAACAGCGAGTGTGAAACTGTATTTGTTGTACTCACAGGTGGTATTGGTACGATTACCGTATCAAATTCTTCGTATCAATTACTATATCAAACTTTTGTTATGGAAAAATTTATTATCATTACAATACTAAACTTTTGGTATACCGAATATTGGCATGTCAAATAGTACTGCTGGCATAGTATAACAATGGTAATTACCACTTTGTTTTGGGCCACTCTTTTGGGCTAAAATTTGATTTTTTTTTCCAACCCAATTCAAGGCCCAAACGTGTTTTTGGCCACTCTCTCAGGTTTCTAAAACGTTTTTATTTAACTACATAGAATTTATAGAGATTCATTTAAGAAAAAGGAGTAAATAGATGGAAGAATTGTTGAAAGAACCCAACATCCAGAAAAAAAAATAGGAGTACAAAGATTACTAGACTCCATCTCTACATTCTTTAAACTTGTACAAAAAATTAACTTGATAGACGAAGCCGAGGAGAAAGACAACCCAATCTGATGAAGGAAAAGATGAGATGGACTACAAAGAGAGAGAGTTGCCAGAACGAGAGAAACGAAGATGAAGTCGACGACAAAATGAGAGAAAAGTTGAAGTCGCGATGGCAAGAAGCTTAGGTTTTATTATCGGGAAAGTAAGTGTCAGAGGGTGAGATGATGGTTTTGGATAAATGACTAGGAAAAAAATATAGTGCATAATATAATAATAATAATAGTACAAATACCTAATTATATATATAAATGAATAAATAAATATGGGTGTTTTGATATAAGTGCCTTAGTTTTCAACTCTATAGACTAAACATTTGTTGGTTTTAGAGATTTAATATCTATCATAACTATCCTTTATTTGTACCAAAATTACAGATCTTACCACTGCCTAAATTCTTCACGTTAGGAAAAAAATTGCAGAGATATTGAAACAAATTTCCTACAATCTAGCTCCTTTGATTCCTTCTAAAGATAATTATACAAAAAAAAAAATGATTACATAAAATTTATTAAGGAATAAAATACCCTGTTGTTTGATTTTTTTTATTTTTTTCCTTTCAATGAAGAAATAAAATACCATTTAAGATATTTGTAGTAATCCATATATAAATTTTTGTAGTAATTCATATAAGAAAATAACATCAAGAATAATACAAACATACCAATAAAAAATATATGTATGAAAACAAACCTACTAAAACCGGAAATAAACATACTAGTAAACAACGTTGAAGAACAAAAGTAAATGTACCGATCAATAATATGTATAATATTAATCGTACCCATATGATACTAATTAAATGGTACAATCCATAATATATACAAAAACAATCGTAACAAAATCGTGAAAAAAACCTATCAATCAACGAGAACAAAACTAAATGTACCGGAAGCTACTACTAAATGTACCAAAAGCTAAAACTAAACGTACCAATCAATGATGTGTACACCCAAAAATTAAAAATAAACGTACCAATCAATACAAAACCAATATATGATAACCAACAATAAACGTACCATTATCACTAATCAACAATATGTACAAATTCAAATGTATACAAAATAATTATCTAACAAAAAGTATATACTAAATAATAAACAAACAAAAAAAAATCTAAGCATCCATCATTTCAGTTATTTTTTTCAATTTTAGGATAAAAAAAATATTTTGAACGATAACAAAAATTAAAAGATATAATTGGATAAATATGTTGAGCGAAAAAACCAAAGTACAAATTTAGAAATCAATATGTAAAATTTTAATTTAAAAATTAAAATTATTATTTTTAATTTAAAAAATAAGAAATACTGATGTGGCCTAATGTACCGAAGCACCTAGATCAAAATTCTAAAAGACATGGATGTTTAATAAAAGAAACTCAAATTTTGAGTGTTTAAATCTAATTAACTCAAATAAATAATACCACATTAATAATATTGGTACAGTATGGTATACCACTAGTAATGGTTTTGAATACCATTACCGTACCAAAAATATATGGTACGGTACAATTTTTTGACACAACTTTAATATGATACAATTGGTAATTCGATTGCTATGGTAGTTTAGCAAAACATTCCACCCCAAGTTGTACCAAGCTTTTGGAGAGTATTAGTTGGCATGCGTGAAGCGTACAAGATATGTTAGACCTAATTAAAGTGCGCCAAACAACCGATCCAGTATTATTAATCGTATCCCGTGTGCTAAAAAGAGGTCTTATGCCCAAGAGCTTTTGCTCGAGAACAGTGAAAGATGTGAGCCGTAAGGGTCCAAGTCCTAGGTAGAAATCTCCATTTGACTAGCGTCTGGGAAACTTGCTGCCAAAGTAGTTAGACCTGGCATTCGTGTCGTGTTTCTTGTGTTCGTGTCGTTTTCGTGTCATACCCGATAGCTTAACGGGTCGTGTCGTGTAATACCCGTTAAAGTAAACGGGTAATATGACCCGACCCAAAATCAACCCGTTAATATTTTCAGGTAATATGACCCGACCCGTTACCCGTTAAGAAAAATATATTTTAAATCAATAAAAATGAAAATGAAAAACATAATTTGACCCAAAAAAATGTAAAACATAATACTAAATCAGTATATGCATACTAAATTTCGGAGTTGACCCCTTAATGAAAGTTGTAAAGATTTTTATTACGAGTGATTACATTTTTCACACTTCTACAATAATTATTATTAATTTTATTAATTTTTCACTAAAATAAATAACATTGTTCATGAGATTTGGAGGGTTTTAAAAATCTAAACGACCATGTAACCTTGCCAATGGAATTCAAAGCTTACATGTTATTCCTTTTACAAAATCCTCAATTTTCATAGATCATCATGACATAAGATTTTGTGGTATATATCCACTTCTGTAAATATTTTAAATTGACGATCAAATTAGTTCATTGTATTCATATAGGATCAAGGAGTGTAGCTGTAAAAAATCATCAAAATCAGAGTTAAAATAACTGTTAAATCGTGATTTTTCGTTTATAACCGTCGAAATATTTTGTCTCGTTACTTGATCTCTGAATGTTTGTTTTTTGCAATTTCTGGCGTATGCGATCTCGAAGCATATATAAACACGTTTGATGGTTGGATCATTGAAATTAATTTCATATGATGCGTATCCCATCAAAACGATACATTAACTAACACTTAGAGTTTATTTATATTTTCATTAAGTATAACATAAGATTTTGTGGTATCCACTAATGTAAAAATTTTAAATTGAAGATCGAATTCATTCATTGTATTCATATAGGGTCAAGGAGTGTAGCTATAAAAAATCATCAAAATCATAGTTAAAATAACCGTTAAATCGTGATTTTTCATTTATAACCGTCGAAAAGTTTTGTCTCATTACTTGATCTCTGAATATTTGTTTTTTTCAATTTTTGGCGTATGCGATCTCGAAGCATATATAAATAAGTTTGACGGTTGGATCGTTGAAATTAGTTTTGTAGGATGCGTATCCCATCAAAACGATAAATTTACTAACATTTAAGAGTTTATTTATACTTTCATCAAGTATAACATAAGATTTTGTGGTATCCACTAGTGTAAATATTTCAAATTGAAGATCGAATTCATTCATTGTATTCATATAGGGTCAAGAAGTGTAGCTGTAAAAAATCATCAAAATCGAAGTTAAAATAACCGTTAAATCGTGATTTTTCGTTTATAACCGTTGAAAAGTTGTCTCTTTACTTGATCTTTGAATGTTTGTTTTTTGCAATTTTTGGCGTATGCGATCTCGAAGCATATATAAACAAATTTGATGGTTGGATCATTGAAATTAGTTTCGTAGGATTCGTATCCCATCAAAACAATAGATTCACTAACACTTAAGAGTTTATTTATACTTTCATCAAGTATAACATAAGATATTGTGGTATCCACTAATGTAAATATTTTAAATTGAAGATCGAATTCATTCATTGTATTCATATAGGGTCAAGGAGTGTAGCTATAAAAAATCATCAAAATCGGAGTTAAAATAACCGTTAAATCGTGATTTTTCATTTATAACCGTCGAAAAGTTTTGTCTCATTACTTGATCTCTGAATGTTTGTTTTTTTCAATTTTTGGTGTATGCGATCTTGAAGCATATATAAACAAGTTTGACGGTTGGATCGTTGACATTAGTTTCGTAGGAAGCGTATCCCATCAAAACGATAGATTCACTAACACTTGAGAGTTTATTTATATTTTCATCAAGTATAACATTCCACTAGTGTAAATATTTTAAATTGAAGATCGAATTCATTCATTGTATTCATATAGGGTCAAGGAGTGTAGCTGTAAAAAACCATCAAAATTAGAGTTAAAATAACCGTTAAATCATGATTTTTCGTTTATAACCGTTGAAAATTTTTGTCTCGTTACTTGATCTCTAAATGTTTGTTTTTTGCAATTTTTGGCGTATGTGATCTCGAAGCATATATAAACAAGTTTGACGGTTAGATCGTTGAAATTAGTTTCGTAGGATGCGTATCCCATCAAAACGATAGATTCACTAACACTCAAGAGTTTATTTATACATTCATTAAGTATAACATAAGATTTTGTGGTGTCCACTAGTATAAATATTTTAAATTGAAGATCGAATTCATTCATTGTATTCATACAGGGTCAAGGAGTGTAGCTGTAAAAAATCATCAAAATCGGAGTTAAAATAACCGTTAAATCGTGATTTTTCGTTTATAACCGTCAAAATTTTTTGTCTTGTTACTTGATCTCTGAATGTTTGTTTTTTGCAATTTTTGGTGTATGGGATATCGAAGCATATATAAACAAGTTTGACGGTTAGATCGTTGAAATTAGTTTTGTAAGATGCGTATCCCATCAAAATGATAAATTCACTAATACTTGAGAGTTTATTTATATTTTTATCAAGTATAACATAAGATTTTGTGGTATCCACCAATGTAAATATTTTAAATTGAAGATCGAATTCATTCATTATATTCATATAGGGTCAAAGAGTATAGTTGTAAAAAATCATCAAAATCAGAGTTAAAACAACCGTTAAATCGTGATTTTTCGTTTATAACCGTTGAAAAGTTTTGTCTCGTTTCTTGATCTCTGAATATTTTTTTTTTGCAAATTTTGGCGTATGCGATCTCGAAGCATATATAAACAAGTTTGACGGTTGGATCATTGAAATTTGTTTCATAGGATGCGTATCCCATCAAAACGATACATTAACTAACACTAGAGTTTCTTTGGGTTAAATATTAGGCGGGAAATGGATGGATATAGGCTGCAAAATTTCCCAAACATTAGGCGGGAAATGGATGAAACTCTTGAAATATTAGGTGGGAAATTAATTATTATAATTTTTTTTATGTGTTTGGTATTTTTATATTACTTGATATTTTTATTTTTAATGTGTTTTATGATTTTTAATCTCAATCTTTGCCTATAATATACTATAAAAATAAATAAATAAATAAAACTTAAAATTTAAAGTTTATATAGAATAATAATTAATAAACAATATATACATATTCATTATATCTATTGCATTTTATAGTAAGTTTTTTTTAGTAGTTTAAAAAATTAAAATCATCAAAATAGCATTTTTCTTATCGTGTCGAAACAGGTTACCTGCGTGTCACTCTCGTGTAAACCTGTTAAGGACCCGTTATTAACAGGTTATTATCGTGTGACCCGATAATGACCCGATTAGTTATCGTGTTGACCCGAAACCCGTTATTTTCGTGTTGTTTACATGTCGTGTTAACGGGTCGTGTAAGAAATTGCCAGGTCTAAAAGTAATAATTTTGGGCGCTATAATGTCCCGTGTGCAATTGTTGACCGTTGATGCATATGGGTCTGCTACTAGCACACGTGCACCTAGGTTTTAATTTACTCGTGCACACGTGCACCTAGGTTTTAATTTACTCGTGCACACGTGCAACTGACCGTGGAAAACGAGTAAAGCACAATATAAATTCATAAGGTGGGAAGACGGTAGGGAAAAGAAGCTTACGTTCATACCAAGCATATAGCAATCGAATTTTCTAACTTTACACACTGTTAAATTGCCACGTGTGACCATTTCCCGGCCAAGCTCTAAAACTCCGAGTACGAAAAGTACATTACCTCTCACATGCGCCAGTATAGAATCATAAGCAGCATGACTCTTGTACAAGAGTACAACACAATATCCCGGTGTCTTCGTAGTAGTTAAAAATGTGAGGACGCTTAGAGACCTAATCCAACGGTACGGCCATCCCTCCTTCGCAATCCAGCAGTGTACTGCTTCTCCAAATCCAGTTGGAGTTCCTTCTGCTTCTGATCTTCGGTTTCGGGTTTGTTTTCCACCTTTACTTCGCCCTTCACACCCTACAATTGGCCATAGGCACCAAGGCAACCTCAGACTCTAAAATTGTGTTAGTAGGCAAATAAACTCTAATATTGTGTAAGCCACTCAATCAGGAACAAGAAAAGAAAGGGTTTCAATAATATTAATTTATTGACACAAAAAGAAAAAGAATAAAAGTAAAAAGAGATTTACCATGAGTTTGTTGAACTTTTCTTGTCTTTCCCGGTCAGAAAACAATGCTGTATCCCAGCGGTGACCAGCCTGTAAAAATGTAAAAAGGGCAACTAACAAATTACACAAAGAGAAGCTAAATCCAACAGCTATATAAACCAAAATCCGTTAAAGGTCTACACTTGTAAGAAACTTTTAATGTCAATGGCAGTTTTTCTCAATGAGGACTTCAAATACTTTTCCTGTTGTTGATGCTTCATTAATTACCCTATTATTGCACTAACCTACCTTCGTATGGATACGTTTCACATGCAAAACACATTGAAATGGTTATTGATACGAATAAGCTTGAATGCTGGAACTTAAACTTTGGAAATGTTATTCGGGGACACTGAAAATAATAGACCATAGGAGGTACCTCTTCTGCAGTCGTGTTCTTTTTGTTTCCCCACAACAGCTTTTTCTTCTGGTCAGCAGTCATGCATCCCGCAGGACCAACACCGACAAGGTTCCTATTAACTGTAGAATGTAGCAAACAGATTTTTAAACAATTAGCCAGAGAGGTTGAAGTCGTAGAATATATATTACTTTTAACAATTAGCATCCAGATTTCCAACTATTCAGAAAGTCAAGTCAATACAGATGTATGATACACGAGAAGATTTCTAATCAATCAAGATGGACCAGCTTGGATTTCTAGCTAGACGCTACATCAAATATCTACGAACCCATTCCACATTACAAATTTTACCAGATTTGCAAGCACGTGAACAATATGAGCTTCCATTTCACTATGAGTAGGATAGGTGCATACAAAATTCAGCTTACCCTCACGTGTTTTGTTTCATGACTGGATAATATCAAACAGCTGACTTGAGAGAAATAATTATCAATGAGTATAAGACAAGTCTGTATCCTACATATTGGTTCAGTTTCAATGCACATTACTGAACCAAGATCTGATACTCTGATACTTAAATACTTCAAGTCTAATCCACTGACTTATTAACAAGATTGACTTTTGAATACTATTAGCCACACAATCGACATGCATATCATATCCATCCTAAAGGGAACGTAATGATTATTTGAATTTCATTTAATGAAGGTGGGATTGCTGTTATTTAGTGTAATTGCATCGAATACTTCAAGTCTGTATCCACTGGCTTATTAACAAGCTTGACTTTTGAATACTCTTAGCCACACAATCGACATCCATATCCATCCTAAAGGGAACGTAATGATTATTTGAATTTCTTTTAATGAAGGTGGGGTTGCTGTTATTTAGAGGAATTGCATCCCAATTGTCAAAGCAATATGTGGTGGGTAAAAACGGATGAGAATGCATCTCAACAGTTCCTATCCAATCTACTTTCTGAAATTCAAGACCTCAACTTAAGCCCTCATTAACACTCTATGGCCACGTTTTGCACGCCGTATTAGTACACTTATGTACTAAATTGTTGCCGTTATATTGTAACATGTGGACAGAGGCAACTTAAGCACCTAGACCACAAGTGTAATACCATGAGTATCAAAATAGCCACACAAAAAAACTCAATTTAACAGCCTCTGCTATTATTCCCAAATACAGTAGAATACATCATGTTGGGATGTTGATTATTATATGTAATAAAATTTGGAATTGACGACTTAAATAGAGATTTTTTTCCCCTTTTATTATGCAAATGATTGATAAACAAATAAGATGCTATAATTTCTCTAAAATTACAGTCTGAAGACCTCTTATATGATACAGCACCAAACACAGTATATAATAATGTCTTTAGTCCGGTGCATCAAATGCCGGACAATATAGTCAAAACTATCCAAGCGCTAATTAGTCTATCTGAATGAATTAGTCAGTTCAGTCCAACGTAGCCAAACGAGTCGTGTATATATTATCGGTGCTTGTAAGGAGTTTAAAAAAGATAATGAAATAAGTACACAGTCTACAAGATTAAACAGTTTCACTTTTAAGTGCTTAATTCTATTTTAAAAGAGATCTAACACCCTAAGATTAACCACTTATGCTAGCTCCTTTAAGAACATACTAAAACCCCTATGCTCTGTGTGGGTGTGTGAATATAATATATTTTGGTATCAGTATATAGAATAGAACAATCATATGAATGAGGATCCTCTCTGGATCCTCTTTGTGAGGATCCTGGGGATCCTCCAATCACGTCCGTTCATCGTACATCGTGTGGTCAAAAATCATTGTAAATTTTTTTTATTTAAGATTGAATATAAACAATACCTGACGAAAAATGACCACACAATGTACGATGAACGGACGTGATTGGAGGATCCTCATTCCAATCATACCGCCAATATACAGTTTCATGCCAAAAGTTATCCTGTGGATGCAATATTTAAGAAAGGTACATACCTACTTCAGCAGCTTTCATTGCAGCAGATTTGGCGACATTTATATCATTAGCAGCTTCTGCATCACTGGACATGGTTTTCCCAATACCTTCTTGACTTGGTTTAGAATTTGATGTCCCCTTTCCATCAGCTGTAGTTGTGAACTTTGAAACTAATCAAAAAGTAAATTTATTAGAGAATATACTTAAAAACATTTTAAGGAATACAATTAAACATAGAAACATTAAATAAACCATTACCATCTTTTTGGCCATCAGTGTTCTTCTCAGAGCTGAATAACTTTGGTCTTTTTGCAGTAGATTCTTGATTTTCACTCCTTGAAATATCATCTGCAGACCGCTCTGATGGTTCTCTAGTATTTCGGCTCCTCAATTTATTATCCCTATCATCATATCTCTTCCTTTGCTCTCTGGAAAGGTTTTCATCATCCATTTCCTTTAATTCACTCTTGTAACCTTCTTTCACACGATGTTTACCTTCATCTCTCCTGGAAATTGAGTCACTTCTTTGCCCCTTGGACTCTTCATAGGAGAAAATCCGTTCACTTCTATAATCTCCAGAACTCCTACGGCATTCCCTGTTTTCATCCGGAGCTTTTCTGTCCAATGTATGCCTACCCCGTTCCTTGTCCATCCCTTCAAAATATCCATGTCTCCTGCCATATCCAGCTTTCACAGATGATGAGTCCTTATCTTTATATTTCTGATGAGGAAACGAAGATTCTCTATCTTTATCCTTGGTCCTATATACTGAACCATCATATTTATCATAAGAAGATTTGTCCAAAGGACGCGAATAGTCTTGTGACCTAGTATGATCAGAATGAGCACTGCCCCTTGTCTCCCTATGAAGACGAGGAGTTATCTTCTGATAATTTCTTTCTTCTTCGTCACCATGTTTGTCATGTTTGATGTAGTCATCATGCCTATGGTAACCATGTGAAGTTTTGGATGATTGTGTATCAGAATTCCTGTAGGAATCACTGCTTTTTCCATAACAGCTCCTGTTTGAATCCCTCTCAAATTCCCTTTCATCTTCATTCCTTCTTGTTCGATATTCAGAAACTTTTACAGGATCTTCCCGTGAAATTTTTGGGCTAGAACTATGCTCATGCACAGGACTCCCTGAAAAATAAAATAAAATATAAAACTTTGCAAAAGGCCAGCAAGTATAATGGAAATTTGGTTAACAAGACATCACATACAGATCTCTTGCCATGATTTTGACCACAAAAAAGGAAAAAACACACAACTTAAAATCATTCCACCTCTGATACACCAGAATACCTCACTGTGCATAAACTTCGTCAAACATAAGAACAAGAAATAAATAAATCAATTGATACGCCCCCACTACATAAAACATCCCAGATTACTAACCCAATTAATAACTATTTGGTTTGTCTGTTTTTCAGTTTTCATTTTGCATTCATGTTTAGTTTTCATTCATGTAGGGCAAATACATGAGACATATGAGGGATGTAGAAGAGTGGAGGACTGATGATGGTGGGAGGGATGTAGAAGAAATGTACAAGGAAAGGTGATGTAGGATAGTAGGAATAGAAAGAAATGTAAGAAGATATCCAAACTCAATGCAATATTTGGCATCACACCAAAGGTGTATTGGAATCACAACAATAGAGCATTTAGAAAAATTCCGGCATCACACCGGCTTTCAGCCTCAGATTGAAGGTGCCTTGGATTCACTCCAAGGTTTCTGTGCCTCATGCACAAGCAGAAAATCCAGAATTTCATTTCACGAAAGCTTAATTCAAAAGCTTACAAAGTAGCCCTTTTTATAGGCTAAATGGTACATGAATCTGAAAAGTTCCAACATGAAGAGACTCAAAGACAATAAACTTGCGGACTACATGTGAAACTGCATTTATTACATAAAAAACTGATTTATTGAACTTTTAACTTGGCTCCTCCTTCAAAAGGTACCCAAAATGAAAACTAAAAACCAACCAAAACTATTTTATATTGTTTTCATGTTCAAGATTTTGTTTTCATCCCTCATATTCCCCATATATCAATCACTAAAAGTGAAAACTCAAAACTAAAAATGAAATGGTTATCAAACATGCATGTAGGTTTCCTTTTCTAGTTTTTATTTTCGAATATTCTCCTTCATTTCTCCCTCCTCCTCCTCCTCCCACCACGCTCCCTCCTCGATTTTTATTACTCAATTCCCCCAAGTAATTTCCATATACCTTCCCCAATATCTCTAATAAACAGGGAAAACAAATACCAAAAAATCAAATGATATAAAATGAGCCCTATGCTTGTGACATGAATTGTAAGTCAAATTGTCAATTCTACTGAACCTTCTTAAAAGATAAGAACGCCTGTGACTGCTGAACTTTGTGAAAATGAACCAACAATTGGAAAACTAACCATTAGAGGGAGATGAGCCGCTAAGCGGAGAACGGCGGCGATACTTCCGGTTGGCTGTATCAGTTGAAGGCTTGCGAAATGCTGTATTTGCATCACCAATATCTAAGTTTGAATCCATGATGAATACCACCTGACAGCACCAACATCAGTTAAGTAAAGCAATTTATAGGCACCCCAAACCCTAACCCTAACATTAACCCTAACCCTAATCCGAACCCTATTCCTCTCCCGACAAAAATTGAAAAAGGGCTAGGGTTTTGTTTATTTTTCAAATTTTTGATTCGATTTAGGGGAATGAAAACAAATGGAAAAACGATGGATGATTGGACTCACCAACGTTTTTGTTGTGCTTGCGCGTCACGGCAATCCTGCTCTGCTCTCTGCTATCGGAACTGTCTCTGTTTCGAATTCTGGATCGACGACGGTTCCTTGGTTTTCGGCTTCGCGAATGGGGTTTTATGTCCCGTTTGGGCTTTTATATCCGTTCGGGCTAACATTTGTTTTCATGCATTCTTTGGGCTCTCATTTTATTGTCCGATTACGTTTAACAAAGCCCTTTTTGAAGAACTGTTTTCTAAAACCAAAATGACAAATAGGATTTTACATTTTCATTGGTGTCAGAATGTATCTGTTAGTTTAATCAGAGAATAATCTTTTAGAATGAGAATGTTAAAATCGCGTCTGGTATTAATATCTTAAAATATTAAGTAATTAAATTAGTGTTTGATAATAATGGTGGTAGTACCAATGGTAGAGATGGTGGTTGAGACGAGAGTGATGTTGGTAGCAACGGTGATTAGGATTTCTGCGTAGTAAAAAAAATTTTGAATTTGGGACATCCAATTCTCAAGTTTAAATATTATGTAAATAGGTGTTATTTTCAAATTTTTATGAGCGAGAGTTGAAAAATAAAGAATACAAAAACTCAATCATGAGTGACCACCACCACCCATCATCACTATCACGGCAGCCGCCACCACCACATACCATTGTGGCCCCAGCCACTGACGTTGCCATCACCTATCGCCACCACTCACCATCACTACTGTCGTCGCCACCACCACTACTAGCTCATTTTCTAACTACTATCTCTCATTTATATATTAATGATGCCATAGACACATTACATTCCGTATTCAATTTTTATTGTTCTTTTAAATTAACCAAACAAGAAAAATTCACAATTCTAGAAAATAAAATTATATCATTTTCTCATTCAAACACAGGGTAAGTTTTTATCACTATTTGTATATTTTTTATTTTTCATTGCTTACTATTTACCTCTTGGGCTTGTACAATTTTTTATGATTCTTTCTATTGTGCAGTGTTTTAACAAACTAGCCTCCGAGCACAACTAGACGGCCTTGGAGGCGGGACGGCAGCTGAGTTTTCGCCTCTGTTTTGTGGGGGTTGACGTAAGGCGGCGTCAGGGAATGCCTAGGTGGCTGAGGCCGCCCAGGCATTCACTTGGGCCTTTTTTTCTTTAAAATCCAAGTATGTTTCTACCGTTCTAGTTTCAACGAAGAAGAAAGAGAGAATTTCTCTCTCCAAATCATATTGGCAAAGTCTAAGCCTAAATCTTTTTTTTTTTATTAATTATTGCCCATTCAGATTCTGCCACCTAGCATTTGGATTAGTAAAGATTTATTTTCTCTTGAAATTCCCTATAAATGCTCCACTCAACCTTTATTTTCCTTTAAATTTCCTATAATAGTTGCTCCACTTAGCCTTTATTTCATTTAAATTCCTTATAATTGCTCCACTTAGCCTTTATTTCCTTTTGAATTGCCTATAACTGTGAGATTCAGCCTTTATTTCTCTTGAAACTTCCTATAATTGTGGCCACTCAGCCTTTTTTCTCTTGAAGTTCACTATAATTACTTACAATAAAATAAATAATTACAACATTTTAAGACTATATGACATAGTTTCCAAGTACAACTAGACTTAGTAATGAAGAAGAAGATATTATCTTTGATTTAGTTATAATTATATTTGTTTTACAAAGTATTATAGTTTATAAATATAAATAAATATATATAATATATATTAAAACTTTAGGCCCCATGAGGCTTCTCCTCATGCCTCAAGGCTTTCACCTAGGCAAGGCTATCCATGAAGCACCTCGCCTATGCCTTCGCTTTTTAAAACATTGCTATTGAGTTAAGGTAACTTGCGTAGAGGAAAGTCTTGTTTTGTTTATTTTTGCATACATTGAGTAAGAGTTTTTTATGACGATGACAAAATTATTATGCCGCAATTGAAAAGTTAAAAAATATTAAAACTCGTCTAAATTCAAATTTAATAAATACTAAAACTCAAAACTAACTGATTCACCACAAACATTACAACACAAGCATAGTGTTGCCTTTGTTCCAAAAAAAAAAAAAAAAAATTGATTCACTGTTCATAAGCATAGTGTGCTTCCTGTTTTGTCCCTGTTAAGTTTGTGTTATTACTTCTCTGCCACTATCTCGATTTAAGAGTTCCATAAGCCCAGCTTGAGGTGTTGTTTCGATGAAGATTTGAGTTTTTTTTTCATCCAATTTCAGGCCTTTCTGACCTTTTTTGGGTCCAGAGAAGGTAATATTTTTACCATCCAATTTCTTTACAAATACCACTTTTCTCAATTCTTTTCTTGGTTTCTTGATTTTTGCATACCCCTTTTGTCAACTGAACCGAAGCATTTTTCCTATTTTGGGATGGTGTTTGTGTACCGTTGCAGGTGATTACCAAAGAATCTCTTCTAACTGCACAAGTATGGAAATAATAGTCCTGACATCGCTGATATAAATCCTCACTAATTTGTTGTCACGGTTAAGTTAATGTTTCAATTGAGTTGTGTTTTTTGCATAAGAAGGGATTTCCGGGAGGAAATTGGATGTTAGGAGCAAAACTATTTTTCATTGGAGTCAACAATGTCGAATGCTATCATTTTTCATATGTTGTCATTGTCTTCATTACCTCGGTTTAGGAATGGAAGTACAAGAGAGAATAGGGTTGATTTCTGTTAATTAGCAATTCTTTCATCCAAACACAGTGTTAATCTTTTGTCACACTTCGACCCGCGAATAAAGATCATTCACGAGATAAGATGTGAGCCATATCTTAACTATAGAAATAAATTTTACAACCAAGATATGGTGGAAAAATACAATTATATTATAACGATTACACCATACATCATATAACAAACCTTACATAATAAAAGCTTGAGTTTACTACATGAGATTTATTGAATACGCAGCGGAAATAAAATATTAGTATACAAAATTAATTCATAACAAAAGTACCAACTAAAATAATAATTGAAATGAGTAGCTCTTGCAAATACATAAAATGTAAGCAATGAGATGCATGAATGTACTCACTCTCTTCTAATCCCATCAACACATAACTAAGGCACCCAAGCCTGCACGTCCCATACCATGCTTATATCACTTGGCTCCGAATACCTTAGAATATGAGTTAACTCCCGTTCATTCCTTAAACCTAATTTTTGTAATTAAATTCTCAGTTTTCACTTTATTACACAGGCACTTCTCCCGACGCCCAATTGTATATTCAAGCCCTTCCCTGGACGCTTGACGTATACAAGGTTCATTATTTCATATTCAAGGCAAATTTCACCCTTGAATATTCTCACAACTCAAACACTTACACTTACACAAGTGAGCACTTGACACAACACTCTTTTTCTTGCTTTGCAATGTATATGTATGTGTCATGTTCGCATATATATCAACAATCACATTTTCTTTAACAAGCCTGTAAGCTTCAACATAAATCCAATTAATTAGTAACAATAGTAATATAATCATAATATTAACAACAAAGTAATAATCTTTAACATCAACATAAACGATAAACAATACGTTACCATTTCCTCATTTATTTTTTTTATTGTTTCAATTTCATTTCCTCCCTCTTGTTCTCTTTCTTCCTTCGCCACTTCCCCTTCCTCATCTTTAATATAGCTGAAATTCTACATGTGTAATAGGAGTTGGATTGCTGAAAAACTACCATGAAAGTGAGCAAAAGAAACCAGAGATGTTGGCCATGCAAAGAGGTTGGCAGAGAAGGCTAGCTCAACCGAACATCAGTTATTCGAACTGGGGTACAAGTTAGCACATAGATTGGATTGTCATAGTTTTTTTATGTTATAGAAGAGATGATAAGGAACAATTTTGTGAAGGAAGTATTTCGATTGAAGATACGAAAAATGGGGTTTTGGTACTCATAACATGGCTGTCCAATTTTCTACGGGATTAGAGACTGAGTTGGTATTTCAAAAATATTGGACGATCGCACCATTGGATTTTCTTGAAATTTGGATATATCATGGTAGAGAGACAGACGAATAGCTCTCATGAAGAAAGTACTATGGTTTAATCTATGGATGTTGGTGTTTTGGTCTGTTAAATAGTCGGGACGAATTTGTAGTTTTTGGATATCTTTCTTTTGAAAGATGAAAATGACGATGAGTTTGGTGGAGAGATTTGTTGGGTAAGATCTCATGTATTTTTCATGGATTTGTCTCACACTTTTTGTACATCATTCTCAAGGGAAATAAATGGAGATTTTCGATGGTTTGGTGGAAGTGCTTCTCATGGCAATGATCTCAAAATGTAAATGCATAAACAACACAAAATTTAAGTGGTTCACCAAATTGACTACATCTACTGGGGTTTGCTTTCATTGTATTTCACTATATATGAGAGACTTACAAATGCAATGAAAGATGGCTTAAAGCCTTAACAATATGTAAAAGAAAGATAAGAGGTAATATGAAAGGGAGAGTGGTTTTTTTGTTGGGTTCTCTTTTTCTTTCTTTTTTTCTTCTTCTTCCTCTCTCTTTTCTCCATGTCCCTTCCGTTGGCTCTTGCTCCTTCCTTTATAAGGATTGAATAACCTCTTCATTCCCATCTAGTTCAAGGAGAAAGCTTCCAAGTGTGCCAATAGAAAGAAACCAAGTATTGTGCTAATCATTACCATGAAATGTGTTCCAATAACAAGGCAACAAGTGTTATCCTAATCATTAAGAATGATAGGTGTTCCAATGGAAAAACAACAAGTGTTAAGTTAATCATGAACTAATGAATATCATGCAAGATGTTCCTTGCATCAAAGGCCACGTGAAATGTTCTAACCACAATAAGTTGTCATCTTCCTCTCCAAAAACCTCTACAAGTGTGCCAATAGAAAGAAAACAAATGTTAAGCTAATCATGAGCCGTAATATGTGTTCCAATAGAAGCACACCAAATGTGAAGTTAATTATTGACAATAGGATGTGTTCATATGACAAAGCAACATGTGTTAAGTTAGTCATAAACAAAAATTATCATGCAAAGTAGACAAATACCCAAAGGCCACATCCATAATCTATAAGATATAGAATCCCACCTCAACCTATCTAGAGTAGTGACTAACCCCTCCTCTTTATTCTCTAATGGTTGGCAAAACACTACTTAGCCTTTGTGAGAAAAAGAAAGCCAAACTCATCATAATCCCCTTCTCCAGTTCAAACTAAAAATATCTCTAATTACACATGAAATAATACTACTTAGTTTTTGAAATAATCTTGTAACAAAAATGAACTTACGTTGACACTAGTATACATATCAAAAGTATAAGTTCTTGTACACATAGCGTATAAAAAGAAACCCAATAAAATTATTACATAAAAATAACTTCGCACATACAAACAAACATATATAATCATTTTTTAAAATACGGGGTATTACATCTTTCTTTTTCAATTGTTTGAGTTTTAGTCCAACTATACCTAGAGCTTGAGGCTCATAGTAATAGACTTTGTCTTTTGTATTTACCACCCTACGCACCATATGCTAAAACTAATTTGAATGATTTGTTCAAGTTTCTGTCCACTCCCAATTAATCCATAACACTTATATTTTTTTACAATTTATTTCTTTGAAATGTAGTTCAGCTGAAGATTTTCTTGGAATGATCTCATGACATGAAAACATAAATATTGACGAGAATTGCGCGTATGAAAATTTGGCCATTTGTATGGAATTTGAAATGTGTGATTGAAAATTTATTGTATTTTGTTTAATTTCCAGGTTCGAATTCACAGAAACAGGTAGTTGTCATCATTAAAATTCAATTTCAAATTGTAGTTCTAAGCCCATTGTTTCGTCGTGGTCAAGTATGGCTCAAGATAATAGTAATATCAGTTTTTAAATAACCCCTTTTGTTCAATTTGAATATCTGCATATTTGATTTTGGTATTGTATAAATTTAGGATTTTTAATTTTAGTCTTGAGTAGGACTTTGATTGATTGTGCATTATGGATGAAATGTAGATTGAAGGTATCTGCTTACTGTGTAAAAATCACGTTAACTTTTCGACATTTGAAGCAGAATACTTTAGGAAAACAACAGGTTTATGAAAAGGGCAACAAATTAAAACATGCAAGTCTATCATTAGTAATGCTTTTATGGTTTTCTTTTATGTTGAGAAAATTGGGATTCCTTTTAACAAACTTTATTGCTCATATGATTAGAGAGTACTCACAAAAACTACAGCAAAGCTGGTAGCTTCGCTTTCTTTATCAGTCACTAGAATAATAGTGGAAGCAGATGAATTTATGAGGGCTAGCCTATAGATGGATGGCCTCCTAATATGTATGACTATCATGTTTACTGTTACTATTCGGGTTCGTCCAAAACTTGCTCAAAGAGCAGACTATCAATTATTTAAGCTAGTTGTAAATAGCATCATCTCTTTGTAAATAACACTTTAAAATCATCTCTCTCAATGTAAACATATTATATGTAAAATAATATCGCCCTAAACGGTCTTAAAACCTGCGACATTGCATGGGAGGCTCAATTGCTAGTGGGATCATATTTCTGAGAAATCTCATATGAACAACGTTGGTCAGCACCCCTACACAAGTTTTTTTTTCAAGAAGAGCACAACAAAGGTGAACAAAACTTTATCTCGATATTCACCTTTTGCATTATAAGCATAGGGAATCTCATCTGGGACTCCAAACTTCCTATAATTAGAAAGAAAAATACATGCGCAAGAAGTGTACAATGAGATTTTTGTAGTGCCAATAATAGTTCTCGAAGCATATTCGCAAACGCTTCATTTACTCTATAAAGGTTAATAAATTCTACCCCAAGCAAAGCCCGTTAATAAATTCTGTAGATTTTGCACCATTTTGCACTAGAATTCATCAACACTAACAAGGGAATTTCAAAATTTCTTAGCAACAGTGTCCTCATTCACTTCACCATCTGAGATGAGAAGGGCAAAGGAGAGTAAAGGTCATTCCATCAATCCCATGTGATGTGAATGAAGATTGCAGAAACGTCAAGTAAGAATCTATGTTTGCACTAAATCTAGGCACCAACACCTGTACTTTGGCGTTGATATTTCATAAAGATCATTCACTGCCATCTCCTCAAGTTTGGTGGTTTTCAATGACTCAAAACTTTCCAGAACGTCTTTTGCACATGTCGTCGCAACTGATGCCCGATTCCCTTCTCTAGCATGATCTAGTGCATGGAATCTTTTGTACAGTCTCATCACTGACACACACTCTACATATAGATCATGTGAACCTGACTGTATCTCATACCTGTAAAGCCAAAACCTCATTACATTTTTCATTCACTGGAGCACTAAAAACTAGAGCTACCTTCGACGATAACCAAACACTACAAAGTACCTAAGAGTCTATAGTAGTTGCTCAAAAAGCGTGAACTAGAGTCCTTATTAACTTCTGCAGAATTACTCAAATGAACTGCTGATATTTACTAGGTAATTTGTAGTGTTTGGTTATCCTCGAAGGTAACTCTAGTTTTTCTTGAGTCAGCTGACCAAATTCGTGTTTACCCAAATGATCAAATTTCTTGAGTGAGTTGCCTTCAAGTCCTTTGTGTGGGGTACTTGAGTGAGTGGCTGACCAAATTGTAGTTTACAGTGTCCCTGCATATAGAATCAGTAACCGTCAAACATAGAGAGGCTTCAGAGAACATATTTCTTTTCTCCAAGCTAAGCTTTTAGGAAACTATGTCAAATAATTTTCATATAAAATTAGTCGATTTTGCATAATTTCACCATGACTAAGGCCATACTCATCTTGGCTGGCCTGAATGAAAAGAAGTACAACCATAAATGCAAAAGTCTTAAGAAACAGCAATACCACCAATTTCGCAGATAAATAAGGCAACCTAGCAGCACAGGTATATGTCGTAGAATAATAGAAATGCAGATAACTTGTCTGCATAACTATTAAGTGATTTATTTTTATTAAACTTTCTACAAAATTCTTATGTTTATATGTTAGGATAGGGGGGTTTAGTGTGTGGTAAACTAAGTGCATTGGTGCCATATAAGAAGAGAAACTTATACCTCAGCTAGTAATCAGGATAATTCAATCTCAAGCATTCCATACCCAGTCCAAATTATGCCCCACAAGAACCTTGGTCTTTCCACTGTACAAAATTCACAAAATTTTCTCTTGCACTTTTTCATGTGGCATGGCATTTCTAAGATGCTCTTCCATTAACCTAGTAACTTCATATCTGGAATATAAACATTCAACGCATCCGAGGCTTGCTTTGAAATTTCTTGAAAGAAATCAAATATGAGAAACATTTACCTGTAATTAGTGACAACAACTTGGGGCTGCACATAAGTGTGGAAGTTGATATTCTCATCTTCATCAATCAGGCACTCTTGCACATAGGTCCAGTGATACATCACTTCCACCCTAAACCAATTCACAATCCAGAGCAACTGCTTCAAGACCCGTTCCAACATGATCTTCGTTGCTCAAGTTTATATTAGATTTAGATTCTGCACATGGCATCATTGTTGTACCCTGTGAACAGGTAAACTTGAAAATATAAGTAACGTAGGCGTACATCTATGTATAATTGCATCTAAGAGTTTGTTTAATGAGTCGAAAGGCTAAAACATTCCGAGTACTGGAAAATGATAAGTTTCCCAGTTCTATACTGGACACTTGATATTCAACTAATCAACGTACCATAGGAGCAGGTGCAGATAGGCAATAGGTGTTTTTATGCTCGCTCCGAGAAGTAGAGCTATCAAAAAGCTTCAGACATAGATGACAACCTTGTTGAATGAAAATTGTCTTGCAAAATGCTTTAGCCAATGAGCCTAAATCGTAGGAACCATTAAAAAGAAATCAAACAACAAGCAATCTTATAAACAAATCAAAACGAATACGCAATGATCTGATCAAATCAAATGGACAAGGAATTAAATCTCATAAGTGAGATGTTCCCTCAGTGATTGAAAAGACATGAAGTGCTTTTTACACAGTCCACATCTCGGCTGATGAATTGAGTGGAAGGAGCCCTTAATGTGCTCGAAAAGATGTTCCTTTTGCTTGTATTGCTTGTAACATGCAGCACATTCCTCTGTGGATAGCTGAATGTCTCAGAAATTTTATAGCTTGTTAAATGGTATTCTAGCACTTCTAAAGTTCTAAATATTCCTTGGAGAGGTATTGGACCATTTTCTCCTTCTTTTCTTTAATAGATAATAGATGGTGCTGACATCAAATCGACTTTTATAGGAGTAACTATAACAACTCAAACGATTTCTTTCTTCCTGCTTTAACTAGCTGACAAAATCAAGTACTTACTTAATGTCTAAGCAATCTCCTTTTTCATCCCAAGTCAAAGTGGAATGGTCGGACTTGAAAATTAGCTAACAAAGTTCCATGTTGATTTGTAGGTAACGTCACATCAATATTCTTGAGTTGTAACTGAAATAGGATAAACGGTTGAGTCATCCATGTGCTTTTCTGTTGAGGTTGTCAATAACTATGTTTACACAACCGGGGAAGTACACGATGGTGCAATCGTAGACGTTGATTTTTTTTTTTCCAATTGCCATTGTCTGCAATTAAACTTTTGCTAAGTGAAGATGTATTTGAGGGGTTTAAGGGAATCGATGAAGATTTTGGCACGTTTCTCCATAAAGAAACCGCCATCAAGATTTCTGGCATAGAGGCAGTAGTTGTCAACTCTAAGTCGTAGGTAAGATAGTTCACTCCATGTGGCTCCAGCTATCGAAAGGCATAAGTGGTTACCCTACCATGTTGCATCAGCCAGATCACTTAGTGAAATATTCTTGTAGATTTCAAAATTATTGTTGTCATCGAAAAGTGTAAGAACAATAGTCAGAAAGAGATAATACCTCAGTTGTTAGAAACTTATTCACATTCACATCTCAAATGAAACTGACTTCTTTACTGGTCAACTTTGTAAGGAATACGGTTATGGCAGAGAAATTTAGCACAAATTGTCAATGGTAAATGACAAGGCCAAGGATACCTCATATTTCGCAAAACCTTGTAGGGTTTCCAATTTTCTACAACCGCAACATTTTTGGGGATTGACAAGAATGATGTCTGCTAAGCTCACGTCTCCCAAAAAGACATAGTATCTATACAAAACTGGCATTTGGGAAATTTAGTGTAACGCTGTGATGCGAACTAATTAAGCACACAAATTAAAACCCTCTTTTGACAATTGTCGTAAAGATGCAAGTAGGGATCGTTCTAGACCGGGGATTAGGAGGGATTACTAAATCACTTGGAAACTGACTCAAAAACGTAAAACAAACGTTAAAAACACTAAACTAGACTCAAAGGATGCAAAACTAAACAATAAAACACTAAAACAAATCAAAAGACTCAAAGAATGCAAAACACTTATAAACACAAACCAAGACACTTTCTAACTAAATTAGACACTAAAGTAAAGGGGATTGAGGTTTTGACGAAATTAAACTAAATGCACAGATTGTAATTTAAAGGCAGAATGTAAATATGAATGTGATGAAAATATGGATGAATGCTAGCTAGAAGGTTCTTCTCCACACATGTTACACTTGCATACCATTTGATTTTCAGTTGGTCTTTCGATGAATTATGAAACTCAACACCCCGGGTTAATTAGGTCCGCTTAAATTAACCGTCAAGTTTTCCTTAAGTTAATGAATTGGATGGGTTAGCACAACGCAATTCAAAATATTCTCCAAAAGTCCTTTACGTGAAAAGCACAATAAAGATACAATCAAAGATCATTAAGCATCATGAAAACTATAAGTGTTGACGAGGCATTCGTTACTATGATGAGCATGAAACTAGTGTCAAGAATTCATTTAACGCGATTGTTTATAAGCAACCTCCACTACTTGTGAATATAAGTTCATAACTATTAGGTGAAACTCCCTTATATTCTAGCGTCATATTCATGCATGAAAATTAAGCGTGCACTCTCAATCAACATACATAAATAAGTTATCGATCAAGCAGTTAAACAAATTGAATTCACCATTCATGAAATTCCAACCAAAAGTAATCAATTCATATTGCAAGCATAAACATGGTTTCGAATCACCCCTAGCTAAATAGGGGTTTAGCCTCTCATGTTCACAACAAGAAAAATAAAATTGAATTTAAACATAAAGAACAAAGGATGGATTACACCTAGAACGCCCAACGAATCCACTTGAATTTCTGCGCGTCTAAGCCCTCCTTCTTCTTCTCCTTGCTGCGGCAGTGAAAGTCTAGGTGAGTTTTGGATGTTTTTCTGGTTTTGGGATTGGGTTTATGGAGGTTTAGTGGTGCGGCAATGGTGGGGAAGGTGTGGAAGAAGGCACGGCAATAATGGGAATTGGAGAAAATATGGAAGGGTGGTTGCGGCTAAAAGGTTGTGATTTTGGTTTTTAGGTGCTAGTGGCTGGTTCGTTTTTTGGGTGATGGGATGCACGGCCAAAGTGGGAAATTAGGGTAAAAAAATATATGGGGGGCCACGGCTTAGAAGAATAATTAGGATGAAAAATGGCTGATTAAAATATCAATGAATGGCTTATTAAAATATCAATGAATGGCTTATGGTGCTGCGGCAAGAGTCAATATTTTGTTTTTTAGGGTGAATGATGAATGTGGCAGGTTGAGAAGTGAATGAATAATCCCCCCAAAGTTAGGAAAAAGGTGCGGCTGCTATGATTTAGAAGACTTAGGGTGAAATATGGATGGGGACTTGCGGCTGTGATGTCTTTTTGGTTCATTAGGGTAAAATAAAATATGGGGGGCCACGGCTTATGGGATTTTAGGAGGAATAATGGAAAAGTGAATATGTGTATCATGGCTAAATGATTAGGGTGGAAAAATGTGAATCATGAAAAGTGACGGCTAAAGAGTGAATTAGGAGAGAATTAGGATGATTGGCCGATTAAATATGAATGAATCGAATTCCTAGGGTGCGGCTACAATTTATTTTATATAGGTTGATAGAAAATAAAACCCTAGCTTATTAAATCAAAGGCTCACAAATTTCTGAAATTAAATCAGAAATTTATAAGGGAATTCACTAAAAGGTGCGGCTAGGGTTGATTTGAGAGGGAAATAGGTTTAAGTTTCAGAAATAGAAGGGAGAGTGGCTGCAAGGAAAAAGGGTTAGGGTTTAGTGCATAAAAGGGGACAAAATTGCCCTCCCTTGCACGGCAAGGGAAGGGGGGAAGATACAAGGGCACGGCAAGGATGTTTAAGGGGCCTAGGGCCTTCGTTTTGTGTCCTAAAGTGCCTACAAGGACTTCAAAGTGGCTAGAAAATACGGACGTTTAAGATTAGGAAAAGTTACCAAAACAGGAAACCTAGGGTTAACTTTCCTACTTCAAGTAAGAAACCTTGTTTGGGTAGGAATCCTCGTTTTGGTAGGAAATCATCGTTGGAGTAGGAATTCATCGTTTCGTCAAGTCTTCAACTCATTCATTCCTCTTTTGCTCCAAAAAGCTCCAATTTGCATCTTCTTGCACCCTTTGGCCTTATAATCTGAAAATACACAAAAGTAGCCTTAAACACTAAAATAACTAAGTAAACACAACATAAATGCACGAGAACAAGCTAATTAAGTCGCATGAATATGCTCCTATCACGCTGATTCGCTTTGAAATTGCTCAGATCAAATCATCGGTGTTTAGAAAGTTTGACTTCATTATTGGAGTAAACAAAGAAGTTCTAGATAAGGTTATCATAAATCTTTCAAGATATGGGCAGAATGCACAGTCAGTCAGGTTCATGAACAATATTAGAGCATGATGCGAGATTTATACGCACACAAATTAAACCCTCTTTTTGATAATTGTAGTATAGATATAAGTAGGGATCGTTCTTAACCGGGGATTAGGAGGGATTGCAAATCACTTGGAAACTGACTCAAAAACGTAAAATAAAGTTTAAAACACTAAACTAGACTCAAAGAATGCGAAACTAAACGCTTAAAACACTAAAACAAACCAAAAGACTCAAACATCACCCAAAACACTCACAACTACCTTAAAAACACTTTCTGGGCAGTTTTGAGCACTTTGGTGAATTTGGACGAATTTGTGTAACAAATTGAATCACAACACTTATAAACACAAACTAAGACACTTTCTAACTAAATTGGACACTAAAGTAAAGGGGGATTTAGTTTTTGACGAAATTTAAACTAAATGCACATATTGTAATTAAAGCAGAATGTAAATATGAATGTGATGATATTGAATGGATGGGAAGCTAGCTAAGGGGTTCATCTCCACACATGTTATACTTGCATATAAAACGATTTCCAATTGCTTTTCAATAAACCATGAATTCTCAACGCCCCAGATTAACCGTGAATTGCACTAATTAACCCTCAGATTTTCCTAACGTTATTGAATTGGATGATTGCATACGACAACCCAAAGCATTCCCCACAAGTTCCCTATATGAACTGCATAATAGAGATACAAGCAAGAATCATTAAGTTCTTTGAAAACCATAAGCATTGACGAAGCACTCGTTACTATGAACTGCATGAAACTTATGCCAAGAATTTACTTAACGCAATTGAGATCATCAACCTTTACTACTTGTGAATATAAGTTCATAACTATTAGGTGAAACTCACTTATATTCTAGCGTCATATTCATGCATGAAAATTAAGCGTGCACTCTCAATAAACATACATAAATAAGTTATCAATCAAACAGTTAAACAAATTGAATCCACAACTTATGAAACGCAATTAGAAGTAATCAAATCATATTGCAAGCATAAACATGTATTTCGAATCCCCCTCTGGCCAAGGGGGGTTTTAGTTCCTCATAGGTACAAAACAAAGAGAATTGAAATTAAACATTGAAATCAAAGGAAAAGAAACACCTAAACATTCCAACAACTCAAACTTGAATTGTATGAACGTTTAGGCCCTCTTCTCTTCCTCTTTGTTGCGGCACAAGGTCTAAGGATAGGTTTTGGGGTGGTAGTTGTATGGAGGAATGGATGTGTGATGGTGTGAAGTGTTGGAATGGATGCAATGGTTGAATTTCTGGAATGGTGGATGGGGAGTAAGGTGCGGCACAAAGTGATTAAATGGTGCTGGAATGTGTATGAAATGGTAGTGTTTTGCACGGCTAGGTGTTGTGTTGGTGTCAATGGCTGAATGCATGGTTTTATAGGGAGAATGGGAGACTATGTGGCTGAATGATTAAGATTGCATGTGGCTCTATGATTATGGGTGCATGTGCTGAAATAATGAAGGGAATGCATGTGCAAAACAGCTAGGAAAAGTTGTGGAAAGCTGGAAATGGGATGGGAGTGTGCACGGCAAGGGGAGTGAATGATTGAATGTGCATGTGGGTGAATATGTGGCTGCAATGATGAAGTGGACAACCTGGAAATGCAAGGGGAATGCACGGATTAGTGGTAGGAATGGGTGAATGTGCATGTGGCTGATTTATTTGAAGATGCATGTGGATTAAAGGGGGAATGCTAGGTTGGAAATGCATGTGGAATGGCTGGAATGAACATGAAATGCACGGCTAGGTTGGTTGAATGATTATGAGTGCATGTGGGTGAATACGTGGCTGAATAATCAAATGGGAAAGCATGTGGCTGAATGGATTAAAGAATGGGAGTGCATGTGGCTGCAATGGATTAAAGAGTGGGAGTGCACGGGTTGGATGGTTCTTTTGTTGATGATTGTGTTGGTGATGAATGTGGAGTGGCTGGAATGCAAGGGGGAAGGTATGGTTATGGTTATGATAAGTGTATGGTGCGGCAAAGGGTGATAAGGGTCAGAAACTATGAAGGGTTGTCTAGAGAATCAATGAAAAATAATGGTGTGGCCTAGAGTGGTAGAATAGAAACTTTGGTTTCCAATTTTTGAACTCTTTGTTCTTCATTTTCATTTCTTCATCTCTTTATTCATTCCTAGCCTCATTTGGTCTTCAATTTCGTCCATCTACTTGGCTTTAAGCATATGCAATCCATTTAATGCCCCAAACTACTCCAAAATGCACCAAAATGCACTTTCTTGCTCCTTTAGCCCTTTGGACCTACAAACACACGAAAATAGCTTAAAGTACTAAAATTACTAAGTACTAACAACATAAATGCAAGAAAACAAGCAAACTAAGGCGCATAAATATGCTCCTATCAGAGCATTCGTCAACCTGCCTGACAGCACAAGGAACTAATAATGAACATGTCAAGTCCTGAATGCAGTTTTAAGAACATCATCATTTCTGATCTTCAGCTGGTCACAACCAAACTTCAGATCAATCTTGAAAAAAGCTCGGGTTCCATAGATTTAGTCGGAGAGATCATCGATATGAGACAGGATTAATGGTGTTTAATCGTCACCCAATTGAATTACTAGTAAACAATATACACTCTTAAGGTTCGGTCTTTGCTTTTGCGGATAGGTTTGAGATTCCCTAGATAAGGTGTTTGGTTGGATAAATTCCTAATCGGTAAACTTTTGTAACTAAGTTCTCTCAACGATGTAGGAGTTGTTCGAAAAGACGCAAGGAAAACTGGTGTAGTACGAGAAAGTGGATCGATGGTGTACTTCACTTTACCATTTGGTGAAATCCCAGGTAAAATACTACTTCCTTTCAATATGCCACGTAATAAAAGGTCTTCAAAATTTTCTTAATGCTCATTTCACTCTTACAGCTGGAAAAAACTCGTGCCTCAATTCTAATATTTGTCTATGGAACTCATCGGAAAAATGACTGGTCGAAGAAGTTTTAGTTATTGAGATGGGTGATAAGGTTAAAACAACTACGAGTTTACTGTCCTTCTACAAGGCTTGCTCCTAATTTCCACGATTTTATATCTTCAGCTCAGGTAATCACTGTTAATCAGTCTAACAATCGCGTCGCTAATTAACGCATTTATGTTATTTGATATTGTTCGCTACCCTAAAACTGTGAACCAACGTTCTAGCATAAAGGTATCACTCCCAGATCCTAGTACCTGCGTCTGGTATCAGAAATCATACCACCTAAATGCTAGTTGACAGTTCCTAGATATTGGACAATATCATCAATTAGTAGCACCACCGTAGGCTGATTACAGGTTAGAGCCTACTTGGGTAGATGGTTTCGGATGATTGGTAAAGAACTGGTCCTGTGAGGTAGTTTCGTTGATTCTAGGAGAAATTGATTACTGCTTTTGGGATTTCTGCTACCTGAAGGTATAACAACTCATATTCACAAGCCTATACCTATCGAAATTATGAGTACAACATCGAAAGGAAATCTGGGAACTAGTGTTAGTTGAAATATCCTAAGGTCGGAAAAAGGGATTTGTTAATAATCTACTAGAGCTTTTGAGAAGATTAGTATCATCGAGGACCAAAAGTGAATGTTCTTCCGTTAAATGCAACCATTTCTAACATTAACATAGTCATTTGAGACATTTTTGAAACTTCGAGGTGAAGCAAAACCTCAAGGAAATTCAGGTCTTTCTATGGCAAAGAGGTTCTTCATGTAAACTTTAGCGGTGGTCGCCAAAGTGTTCTTCTAGAAGGTTGATAAGTCGTCAGAAAAGTGTCAGCGATAGTCGCTCCAAGTTGCCCAAAAGTCATGAAAAGCTAGCATATTTCGTGATCGATGAGGTGGCATAATTATGATGTTAGAATTCAAGAACCAAGAATGCTTACATCACATGTGTGACGATTGCGATACTCCCTAACCTATGCTCTGATACCAAACTGACACACCCCAACTCGGAGTGTCCACCTGAACACCCGAATTGCGATGTGCTGGCTGACACCTGGAAGGTGACGAAGCCATAAAGTAGGGGTGGGAAATTTTGCCATAAACCGATTTACCCACCTAACCATAATGGTATGGTATAGTTTTGGCATTTTTTCATAGTCGGTTGGTATTTTACCGAACCGACAATTAATGGCATGGCTTTGGTAATTGATTTTGTATGTCGGCGGTATACCATACTTACCAATATATATATCTATACAATCCCTTTAAGGGAAGGGATCCCCATTTTTTGAAAAAAAATGGGGAACACTCTCTAAACCATTGGATTGACTTTAATAAAATTGGGTGGTTAGATTGACTTTAATAAAACCAAGGGATCCCCTTTTCCTTCACTTGCTGCTTGAATGTGTTAATGGAGAGTTTTCCTTCTCTTTTCTCCTCTTCCTTGTGGCACAGACACATAGAAAAACAAAGCTTCGCGCTCAGCCAAATCACAGGCCATCCTTTAAGATTTCAAGTATGGGTCTCCTCCTCATTCACTTGCTGCTTGAATGTGTTACTGAATAGTAGTTGAATAATTTGACTCTTGTTCTTCTTTTCAAGTTTTGTTGATGCTTTTTATTATTCTTTGTGGTATGGATGTTTGATTGTGCTAATGTTCATGTTCAAGATATGGAAGTTAATGAGATGGCTATTGAAGTTACGAAACTGATGAAATGCCTATTCAAGTTATGGAAGCTAATCAAATGCAAGTTCCAATGGAAAATCAGTCAGAAATTGTAGTTGGTATTTGTTTTTTCTATCTTCAAGTAACAGATGAGTTCAAGCCTACCATAGGTCAACGGTTCGAAACATTAGACGAAGTGCTTGAATTTTACAACAATTATGCAAGAGAGGCTGGTTTTAGTGTCCAAATGCATTCAAGTAAGAAAAATAAGGATGGTGAGATCACGAGAAAGGAGTTTTTATGCAACAAAGAGGGAATTAATACAAAAGAATGGATTGGTGACGAACAAAAGCATCATGGATTAACCAAAGAGGGTTGTAAAGCAAGATTGATAGTTGTGAGATCTAAACTTGGTGGGTATGCAGCCACCATATTTGACGAGGGTCATAATCATCCAATGGCATCCCCACTAAGGCGCCACTTGCTAAAGTCGCATTACAAGGTTACTAAGTATCATAAAATATTAGCTGATCAGCTAGACATGGCAAACATACCTCCACACCAAAAAAAAAAAAAAAAAAAAAAAATTGATATTCTTGGATTGCAGGTAGGTGGAATTGAAAATATTGGTTGTACACAAGAAGATTTATATAACTATCGAACAAAAGTGCGAAACAATATGAAGGGGCGTGATGGAAAAATGTTGCATGATCATTTTTTGCTAGAGCAAGAAAGAATTTTTGAATTCACATTCAAGATTCAAGCAGATGAAGAACAGAAGATTACTCATTGTTTTTGGCCTAATGCAAGTTCTAGGCAAGCATACAAGTTTTATGGTGATGTGGTCATTTTTGACACTACGTACAACACCAACCGGTATAGTATGATATTTGCCCCGTTCATGGGTGTAAACAATCATGGTCAAACAATCATTTTTGCTGGTGCATTTCTAAGTGACGAGACGACAGATTCATTCATTTGGTTATTTAGAGAATTTTTGAAAGCCATGCCAGGTGATGCTCCAAAAATGATTATTACTGATCAAGATCCGGCAATGACAAAAGCCATTCCCTACTATTTTCCAAACACGTTTCATAGATTATGTACGTGGCATATTTTGGATAAGTTCTCAAGCAAGCTTCCTGCAATCAAATACAAAGATCATTATTTAGATTTCAAAGCATGTATTTGAGAGTCACAGATTAGAGAGGAGTTTGATGTGAAATGGATGGCCGTTGTTTCAAAAAGTGGATTATTTGGTGACGGCTGGTTGCAATTGATATATGGGATTCAATCTACTTGGGTTCCATCCTATGTGAATCATGTTTTTTTTCTGCAAATTGCTCAACTAGTCAGAGAGCTGAGAGTGGACATTCATTTCTAAAAAAATATGTTTCCAAGAACAACTCCTTCCTTGAGTTTATGGTTAAATATAATAGGGCATTGGTACGCCAACGCCATTCAAAGTTGAAGGCATATCATATTGATTTGAACGAGAGGCCAAAACTCAAATGCCCTATTAAGATGGGTGCGCAAATGGCCAATATTTATACACGTAGCTCTTACCTTGATTTTCAACAGCAGTTATGGGAAAGTTATAGCTATAATATTGAGCTTACAAGCTAAAATGATACTTGCAGCATGTTTAAAGTTTTGCCCGTTGATGGCGAAAAGGGTAAAGTTCGTGAAATTTTGTGTGAAAAATCCAGGGATTTTGCATCATGTAGCTACAAACAATTTGATAGTTCAGGAATCCCATGCAATGGCATATTTGCATAAAATACATCAATTTCAAATATTGCCAGATGAATACATTTTAAAGAGATGGGACTAAGTCTGCAAAATCTTCGGTTATGGTAGACAACTCTAGTGTGGAAATATCTATCGACAAATCTGTACTTGAAAGGCGTGGTACATTATTCCATCAATATTCACATTTGATTGATAAAGTCATTCTAAATGATGAGGCAAGTAAACTCTTTTGTGAAGCGATGGATGCTGTGAATGAGAAGATTAAGCCATTTGTTGGGGGTACCAATGAAAATTTGGAACCTCCTGCAACCAAAGGAAACGTGGAACGTCAAGCAAAAAGAAAGTCAATAGTAGATGATGTTGGTTTTCTTGAACCTGATCCTATTAAGACCAAAGCATCTGGAAAAAGACTTAAAAGTGGAAAATAGAAAGGAAAATGCAAGAAGAGGGTTAATGGTGAACTTTGTCATGAGTGTGGGCAATATGGAGTTAATCATGACAAAAGAAATTGTCCAGAGCTCCACAATCGGTAAGAATACATACTTCGCGTGTTTTTCTATGTACTATGTAGGTTTTTCTATGTATATCATGCAATTAATAACTCAATAGTTGAAATTCGTTTGTTGTCCTTGATGTAGAATGGCCACTATGGACCAAAATGTTCCATGAAAGTGCTATTGGTAACAGGTATCCCTTCCACCATTATTTGTAGGTATAATAGCATTATTATTGTTAATCAACATTTTTATGATTTCTATTTTGGTTAATTGCAGGATGAGGAGCGCTCAATTTTCTATAGGAAGCTTATCTCATTTTTTTTGTTCCTAATTTACATGGAAGGAAGCACTCATTGTCTATAAGAAGCTGATCTCATTTTTTGTTCCTAATTTACACAGTGTTAATGAGGTTCCTCTGTTTTGTATAAGTTTATTCTATGAATTTGGAGGAATTGGCCATGAACTTGAAGGAATTCACTTATTTTGTATGACTTTATATAGAAATTTAAATTTCAATGATAAAGAACAATAGCATACCAACTTTGGAAGAAACATGGAAGACGCCAAATGCCTTTTTTGATTTCATGAATATCAATCAAATTCTTTTACAATGCTTCTCATACGTAGTGAAAACAATAACAATTTATAAAATGCCGATAAATATTTGGGGTCAACATGGAAGATGTTCGCAGCTTCTTTTTCATATTGCTACTTGTTGCTAATTGCTAAAGCTTGAGTTTTGCAGCTTCCTTTTCATACTCTGCTTGTTGCTTGTTGCTTGTTGCTTGTTGCTAATTTCACCACTGCTTGATCAAGCAGCAAGTGATTATTCATGGATAGTCCTTATTCATAGTAAAGACTTGAAAGGCTCCTGCAAAAAAGTGTGGCAAGCAAAATCATTCGCTTATTTGATAGAGAATTTTCTGGTGGGAAGAACACCAAAGGATCAACTACATCTAAGAAATATACCCAAAAGCAAATGGCAGTCTCAATAGAAAGCACATGTTCAAGAGAGTAATGCAAATGGCATCATTGGCAAGATATGGCATATACACAGTTAATTTAATAAGTAAAAGCAAATGGCAAACAATTTAATTAGTAATGAAAGTGGTAGCCTCAATAGCAAGTCCTTGCCAATTGGTGGCTTTCCTTGCAAAATCAAAACCCAAAAGGTTATAAGGTCCCAAGTTCATACTCTATTAATTCAATCCATTCAAATGTGTAACCCAATTTGAATTAGAACTCAAAATATTTTTACCATAAAACTTGAACTCTGATCTTTGGATGCGGCCGTTTCATAATTTGGTAGAAATAAATCCACCTCAGTTTTAGGGTTTAGAAAATAAATGACTCCTTAGTTTTAGGGTTTAAAAAAAGGAACTATTATTAGCACTCTAAAAATCTCATTCTACACTCCACACAAGTGTATTTTTCTTTCTAATTATAGAAAGTTTGGAGTGCCAAATGAGATTTTAAGAGTGCTAATAACAATTCCCTTAAAAAATATATATATATGTTATACGTTTACACAATATAACATATATATATATATATATAGATATATATGATTCATGCCATAATAAATATAGAAAATATTGTTAACAAAATTGATAGCATGATGATTACTAATACTATATATACACGTACATATATATGATTTTGAATGTATATGCATTGCTTATGTTTATGATGATGGAGTCTAGCCAATCAACCGCTAGTGCACAACATGGATTAACCCCAAATGAACCACACAATGCAACCAAACAAGCACCCCAATCTGAAAATCAAATTGAGCCCTTGGAACTGGAAGATAGCCAGGAAGAAGTGAAAAATCAAATATATATGCTTTTCTGGTTTGTTGTTTATGGGTCGGTGCATGGTCTTGAGCTGTTGTTTTTGTAGCTTATTTGCAAACCACCGATTGTGCCATTTACCAACTGAACCAGCCAATAATTTTGGCTAAACAGATTTTTGGCAATTGTAAGAAAACGGTTGGCTAGCGGTAACTGATTTTCGGTAATTATATATATGTGGCTGGCAGGTGGCACAAGGAATTTGGCATGATTTGCCAACCGAACCCAGACCTAGCATAAAGTGTAGTGATGTGGAAAATGTGATAAATTAAAACCTTAAAATGACTAATTTAGAGTGTTCATGTGAGTGAGATTGAACACATATCACACAAGTGATGTCAGAGTATAGATAAATTGCAGTAAAAGATGAGTAAGGACATTTATACCAAAAGAATGAGTCTCCTACATAACAGCTTTTACCAACAATCCTTGTCGTCACAAAGCCTCTATCACTAAAATCTTGGAAGGGTGAAAACAAGGGTGAGTGGGCCTGAAAATAAAGTTTTGTAAAACATTTTCGAAAAGTGTAACCCCTCGCTACAAAAAAAATATATATGGTTTCCTAAAAATATTATAATAATAGTATGTAGTAGGTACCCTGCAGCAGAAGCGAGTTAAAGATGTAGAGTACAACAACAAGGTATCTCAACATTAAATCTCAAACTATTATTATAAGAATTCAATACTCATTAATTTATGTAAGCACACAAGTCCACTACGGAGATATTCAAACAATGGAACAAGCTAGGTGTAGGTATTACATTCTAGTACTAAATCATGTGAGCTACGCTAGTCGCATCACATACGAGTCCAAAACATCACACAAAATGACAGGCTGGCACCTAACTCTAGATCCAAAGCGAATGTAAACGGTGCATGTGAACTACACGTGAAGCTAGTCCTTGGCCCAGGACAATACAAATAACTAAGAGACACAATGCAAACATGTAATAATGAGCAGGTAAATCGCAAGGATATCATGCCACAAGTTTATGCTCACAAATAAAATTAAAAACATAAAACGTATGGAAAGTTTATTTGTAAAGATAAACATGGCATGTCACATCATAGTACATAAAAGCATTTGTTGGGAAAAATCACACATATATATATATATAAACGAAAAGACACACTCACAGGTACTTGCGATGTCACATCCTTTTGAACTAAGAAAGTCGGAGTCTCCCATAGTAATCGCACCTAAGCATAGTATTGGGTCCCGTCAGTGAAACTCAACTAAAACGAATAAATTTGGAAAAACGAAGAGTGCATTCGAAATACGCTAAGGAAGGTCCCGAGCAAAATTTTGTAAAAAGTCAACAGCCAACCCTAAAAAGTCAACCAAGACGTCCCCGTGGTTAACTATGTTAAAACTTCAGAATTCTCCTAAATGGATGTTAAAAATGGACTCGGGACGTCGAAATTAGCCTATAAGGGTTTCCGAGAAAATTTCAAAAAAAGTCAACACAAGGAATATTCCAGAATCCATTTAGAATTTGGGTTGGACCGGATCCGGATTCGGGTTGAAGGGTCATAGGTTTGGGCTAGTTCTATGTTTGGGTTTTGTGACCCCTTTTTCAATTGGGTCGAGTTAACCCGTTTGAACTCGCAGGTCTCCCTAAAGGTTTGGGCCAGGTTGGGCCAAAGGTTTGGGCTTAAGCCCCTTTTTTTGTATCGGGTCGGGTTGACCCGTCTGAACTCGTGGGTCGCCAGACCCAACGAAGAAGAAGGCCAGAAGTTTAGAAGCTTCGTTCATCCCCAAAACTCAATTAAAACTAGCAACCCAATATATCAAATTGAAGCCCTAGAAACAAGGAATCGAAGTACACCATTGGGCTTCTCATCCGTGGTCGCATTTAGCCAGAAAATGTCCTGCAAGGGGCCAGGTTTCTTGCCAGAAACTGGAGAATGTTTTTCCTTCAAGGTCTCTACGTCCAAAAGCCACTAAACTTCTTAAAACTACTCCAAAAGTACACTGAAATGCGATCTACTAGGTTTTAAAAGGATTCTCAAACGTTACCTTCACTGGTCTTGACGAGATCTTCATTGGAAAAACCACAGCTCCCCGCCGGAGCTTCTTGGCTCGACGGCAGTAGCTGGGTTCTTGGGGTGGTTGCCCAGGCATGATGTTTGCAGTGCTTTTGCACTCGTGTGGTTTGAGGAGAGATGGTGATCTAGGTGGTTTGCCAAAGTGGAGGTTGTGGTGGCTCAGTGTTCCGGTGATGGTAAAGGGAAGGAGAGAGGGATGAGAGCTGGCATGGGTTCAAGATCGTGACGTCCAGGTGGTGGTGATGGTGGTTCGCCGGCATAGTTGTTTGTTCGTGAGGGTCAATGCCTTGGGGAGGAGAGGTTAGTGCATAGGTGAGAGGGAGAGAAAAGAAGAGAGAAAGGTGAGGTCCACGGGAAGAAGAAAGGGGAGAAAAGAGAGAGAGAGAGAGAGAGAGAGTGAGAGAGAAGGAGAACCGGGTGTGTGGAGAGAGGTGTGAGGGAGTGAATAAAGTGAAAAAGGAGAGTGAGAGATGTGTCGTGGGAGAGGGGGAAAAAAGACTAATCAGGTGAAACGATGAGTCTGGTGGGTTTTGATAATTTCACTACTACTAAGAATAAAATACGATAAATCTCGGGCCGGGATGTCACATTCACATTTGCCAATAAATTTGAACACACCACCGAAAATGAGTAGGTTATAACATATCCTGTGCTGACCCAAACGACGCACATAGTAAATGAACAAAAGGAAAACTGCCTTCCTATTCCTTCCAAAGTTGTCACCGCTGTTCCGCTTAACATTTATTTTCTTCTGTTAATAGGTTAGGTGGTAGATGAGGGGACAAAACATTTAAGTTGAGAGTTCACGGGTACTGTAGCAGCATTATAGCTGTTTTAATGTTAGTACTCCTAGGCATTTTTTATGGTTGAGATTACGGTTAGTTTAAGGATTATAACTCAACTCCATTAGAGTTTCTGACATTCGTAACTAGAGAACAAAACTAGATTTGGAGTAAGTTTGCTACAAAGTCGGACTACGACATCAAAATGAAACACTTGACCTCACTGCATCAAAAATTTGACCTCACTGCATCAAAATGAAACACTTGGTCCCAAAGACATCCGTTGAGCAGTAATCCGGCATTGTCTCCATCGAAAACAATTCCAACCATCACACCTCTCAAAAGACATTACCACCCAAAAGTTGACTCAACATCCGCAGGGGGAGACAGTTGCAGTTTTGATAATGAAAAACAACAATACAATACATCCTCAGCTTCCAGTTTTATAATATGAAAACACAACCAAACAGGTAAGGCAATGCTTCTATCTTTCTAACAATAAGTTTTTATACGAGTATGACATGACACTCGAGCAAAGCAGAAATACGACAACTTGCCAATTAAAGCACAAGAATTATAGCCTAGTCTCTATGGAACTCTTTTATCAGCTCCTGCATAAAACTGGAAAAGCTAATAGCATGTGGGCCTTTTGACGAGTTCCGATATATGTTGGCAGAATTGTCCGCAGCTCTAATGTTAACTTATCTAACAAAACTTGCATGTTTAAGAAAAATAAAACCCAAAAAAGAAGAGGATACTATCAGTCCCAACAAGCAAAAATAGTAATAAAAGACGCAGTAAAAGCAGGGTAGACTTATTAGTTTCTTTTTAAAAGATTCACATGGTGTTTCAGCGTCATTAAGGGTTTAAAGATAATTTATCGTACACATTCAACAATTGTGGATTTGCGATAAGAAATGGATTTGCAGAACGTTAAGTAAGAGGATAAGTATCTTTAAACATATCTTTGTTGTTCCTAGAATTAAGCTGAATGAATACCAGCATAATAGAGCAAACTGCGGCTATGTTCACTTGTGGTAATCATGCTGATTAAAAGTACCGACAAGAACCAGTATAAATTATAAAACTAAACAGAAAAACGATAAAGGGTCAAAATGATGAGTACCTTCTAGACACGCCAGCAAAGCAATGGACCAAAACATACCCCTCTTTTCTACTCTTATCAATATAAAATCCAAACACATGTCCAAATGATCCAACAAATCTTCATTCTCCATATCTCTCAGTGGAACCCCCATTCTCACCAGCTTCAAATCCTTGCCTGCATATTCCAACAAGTACAGAAGCTTATCGGACACTGAACAACTTTTTTCCCCGTCACCAGAATCATCCTCAGAAGCTGAGGCACCACCAGACCTGCCACCATACACCTTCTTAATTTCCTCTGTGGGTATTGTTACACCCTTTCATTTGAAGAAAAACGATATTGACGCTGAACTTAGAAGCAATGGAATATGCATGATCTCTGTGCTACCATTTTGGAGAATCTCTGCTGCATCACTGATGTTGCCGATGAATAGATTTTCACAAACACGATATGGCATGACCACTAACAAATAATGGAATTCTCCTTAACCCAAGTTGGCAAAACAAAATGAGATTCCCCCCTTTCTCTACACTGCCCGGCAGATTACTAGGTCAGCTTGGAACCGAAATTCGCTGGAAAAACGACAATATCTATTCGGTTACTGAAAATGATGATAACATGACAAGATTAATCAAACTATAAATCAAGAATCCAACTGAAAAATATCCCCACACAATAAAACAAGAAAACAATTTGTTCAAAAAGGTTCAACTTTCTCGGCATCTCCTAATTTTCTCAGCAGCCAAACAGGGTTTATAATCTAAGTAGTCGCAGTAAACTACTTTGCCACACAAATAAAAAAAACTTAAAATTAAATATCTCAAATTCAACAAACTTCCAATAATCTGAATATGCAAAACAGAAATAAAAAATAAATTAAATAGAAAAATTGAGTTTTTTCCGTAAAATAAATAGAAAATTTGTGTGTGATTATATTCAACAACAAAAATTAGGCATCAAAAGGCATGTACAGATGATCTACACACCAACACGTCACACAGACGTTAACAACCACTCAATTCTATGCTTCATCCAATTCATACAATCAAAATGAAAACAATAACTGAAAAAAGGAAAGTGATTTCCGCATTCCACTTTTCTCCTCCTGCAATTTGTTCCCTTTTTCCTAGCCCTTTGATTGAATGAATCAGAGGAGATTCAATGGATAGAAACAAAAGGAGTACGAACAGAGAATACAGGAGTTTGAAAATCACTACCCCTGAAACATCATTCTACAAGGGAGCCTACCTCTTTCGACCTCACCTTCCCCAACTCTCTCCATAAAGAAATTTCCAAAACATTGGAATGCCAAGTACTAAAAGTGTAACAAACAGCAGAACACTGAACACCAATGCAGAAGAAGTCGATAAACAAATCAGCATTAAAAATCAACAAAAGTGAAAAACAATACTAACCCAGCTGTGGTTTCCTTGGCCGCCTTCTTTTTCTTGTCAAAATTTGCATCCTCATGATCTTGTCTTTCTCCTCAGGATCATTTCTCTAGGTTCGCTTCAGCTTCTTTTTCCCTTTTCTACTTCTTAATCATATCATTGTCATCCTTGATCAATCTCTTCTTTTAGTAACTGGTAACCAGCATGAAAAAGCAACGTTTTGTTAGTCTTCTATCTTCCCATGCATCCCAGCACTTATAGTTTGAAGGGCAAACAATTTATACCTTCAATAGTGAAGAACTGCTCTGCTTCCAGGAGGCATAAAAAAGCGAATAAGAGGGCACGAAAGAAGATAGAAATGAGCTGATAAGAAGGGAAAAAAAACATAATTAACAAAGGTTTGGTTACATAACCTATTTATTGGCAACTGCAGATTAACGTACAACACTCCAGAAGGGGAAAAACAGAAAGAATAATCTCAGCTCCAGCATACCAGCAAAGATAGATAGAACTGCTCATAGCACAAGTATGACTGAAAAATGGCAATTTGGCCATATTGGGCAACATAAACAAATACAAGCTATTTGACGCTTTCTAGTTTATCAGATTATCAAAAACTATAAACAACAACAAAGCCTTTTCCCACTAAGTGGGGACGGCTATATGAATCCTAGAACGCCATTGCACTCAGTTCTGTGTCACGTCTTCCGTTAGATCCAAGATTATCAAAAACTATGTTTCACCAAAAATATACAAGTCACCTACTTACTTGTAGAATAAAATTCTGTTTCAAAATAGAGGAATATGTGATTAACAGGACACGTTGCTGTACATACCAAGAACAAGAAGGATTGTATCTCATCATGGAAAAGAACATAGGTACCTTTTCAATTGTAATGGAACAAAACTGCGAGACCACTTCCAAACCTTCAATCCTCATTCATTCACTGAGTACTGATATTATGAAGTAGTTGCAGAGCAGCAATTAGAAAACAAACCGCATAACCTCTAAGAGCATAGCAGTAATGTCCTGATGCCAATTATTGTTCTCGCAGACAAAACAAATTTTCTTTAGAAAAGTTCTCATATATACAACTCATTGCACGACCATAAGACATCATTCAAAGTTTTCACATAGTGCAACAGTTTTGCATAATCCAACTTCCATATCTTTGATGTTGCAAAACCATCAACATCAAACATGAAACTTGGAGTATGACTCAATTGTTTTAGGGTAGAATTATAATGCACCACAAATGGCTTTTCTTTTTCTGCTTACAGATACGATAGTGAATCGTATTTACCCTCATATTGACTTCTTAGTTCTCCTATATTTCTTGCAACATCCAAATTAAGTTCCTAACCATTTGACATTAGCCTTCAAAGGCAAGCAGCAAGAACGTTGCAGTAAATAGTCTCAAGTCATATTAAACTTCTCTTGGAACTTCAGTCAATGTCTGCCCACTTTCTAAATGCCTCTACATACTTAAGCCTCTTTCTTTGAGCTTCAGTTTTGGCTTCTGAAGCCTTTAAATTCCTGTAAAGATTCTTATGAAGTTTTACAAACTCACTTCTATACAACCATTTGTCAGTGTACATACCACGTTTCTTCATATAGTCAATGACCTCCATCACTCTCTCAAAGTAACCACCACGAATAAAGTTCAACAGCAAGTACTCATAGAGATCTCTGCTTACCACCAAATTTCCACCTTCAATATTCCTCTTAATGTCGCCCCACAAGATTGTCATAGCACGAAACATTCCCAGAGAATAATACCCATATAACAGATAGGTAAACGTTTGCTCAGTGGGTTGAATTTTCATCTCATGCAATCTTCTGTACGTCTTTAAAGCATCATCAATCATTTTGGCCTTGCAGAAAAAGTTGATGGAAGAATTGAACTGATAAACAGTAGATGGAATTTCCTTCTTCTCATCTCTCATTTCCTGAACCAAAGCATTTGCCAGATCTGATTTACTAGTAGAGGTTGAAGCATTTGTAAATATGGCACTGGAATCCACTATTGATCGACACTTGGAGACAACCATCTCATCAGATAAATTTTCAGGCAGGCCAGCATTCCTCATTTGTTTAATCAATGCCTTTGCTTCCAGAAACATCTTTTCTTTGTAGTAGGCTGTCAAGAGTGACATAAAGGGAGTCAAGCCCAAGGGAGACCCAGCTGCATCCAGGTCATCCAAAAGATCATGGGCAGTTTCTAGCCAACCTAAATGAATGCAAGCATCAATCACATCAGAACACAAACCAGATCCTCTTGAGGAACATAACTCCTTTTGCATTTTTAGTAGAATTTTTGAAAGCTTGCAAGTATCTCCACCCTTTCTGTATCCATTTACGAGCTTTGCCAGAGCCCTATTACTAAGGACAAGTTTCCCATGCCAATAAATAACAAGCTCATGTTTGCCCTCTACTTTTAGCACAGAATCCTTCTGCAGCAGCTCGGGCAAAATCTGCATCTGCAACCCAGACTTGAGATTGTGAGATCCAATTGGAACATTATAAGACTTATGAGGGTTCTTTCTGTCTCTTTGAACCGGAAGAGACTCATGGTAGTCACACATTTGTAATACAAGCTTAGTGGCTGCCTCGATGTCATTAAACTTGAAATGCAAGGTCAACAAACTATCATAGAACTGCCGATAATGTTGCAGAAGTGCAACTGAAACTTGATCAATATGACTTTTATACTTTTTTATCTCGTCTCTCTGACCATTCAACTCATGAATCTGAGAAATAATGATAACAGAGTGTGCATCAGCAACAACTCCTGTTTGAGGCATCAATTCCAAAATCTGTTGGCCTTTGAAAGATAATTTGAACCTCACGCAAGCATCAAGGACAAGGTTGAAAATCATTGTATCAGGTTGAATCTGCTTTGCATGACCACTCTTGTTTACACTCAAACGTTGGAAACGATGACAAATCTGAATTAAGAAATTAGATGCAAGGTTCGTCCCAACCTCAGTCTTTACCATATGCAGAACAACCAAGCATAACACATTCAAGGGGGGCAAATTATCTTTCTCCAGTAATATTCTAAGAATCATTGTAGCAGGCTTTGGCATTTGACTCCGAGCTAAAGAGAGGGAGAGCTTTGGCAGGATATCAGACTGCAGTAAGTCTGATTGATCTTTCAAAACTTCCAAGACTACATCACATGCTTTTAGCAGCCAGTGAGGGTCAGATGAATAGCACAGTTCAGTTATCAGCTTACGGACAATGAAAACCTCAGGAAAGCCATGCAACCTTTTAAAATCAATAAAGGACTCCCATGCTTCATTTACTTGATGTTCCTTCAAGGCTATTTCAAGCCTTTTCAACAGAACTGTAGGAGAAGAACCTTCCCAACATAGCCTTACAGACTGAGCACAAGAACAAAAATATCGGGTAGATGAAATTTGGTGCTGCTCATAGCATACAATTGATAGGACAGGCTTTGGAAATCTCCTATTCGAAGCTGATTCCCTGTCATAAGTTGATATCAAGGCAGTCCTCTGGATAGCTGAAGCCGCACAAAAATGCAATCGAAACCTCTTGATGAAACAGCTTCGCCATAGATATATCATTATAACAAATACAACACAGCTAGAAAATATAATCACTGTGTGATACCACTGCCAAACCGTGGCCTAGCTGAAAAATCATGCAGCAGAAGCAGACTCATTTATGTAACTCATAAATGGAAAACACAATTCAAAACCCTATATTTTGCTGAGACAGTTGCTAGAAGATTGCTTCATTATCTTCTTCTGCTCCATATGTCCAACTAGTCAAATCTGCAAAGAGAACCTAACTGAATCAGAAGGCACACACGATCTTCGACATAAGCAAGTAATATCGAACCCAAAACACACGTGCACATACAAACATATAATCTGAAAACAAAGCCCACCAAGCAATCATGTTCTGAGAACAATACCAAAATGGGTATGATATTACAAAAATATACTTCATCCCCAATTGGGAACTTAAGATTGCGTTAAGATTCCGTAAAATAATTGGGAAGTAGGACCACAAGACAAATACGGCATAGGTGGAACCAAAATAGGTAGACCATCTATTTAAACCATATCATGTTTAGTTTTCACTCATGTAGGGCAAATACATGAGAAATATGAGGGATGTAGAAGAGTGGAGGAATGATGATGGTAGGGGAGATGTAGAAGAAATGCACATGGAAAGCTGATGTAGGACAGTAGGAGTAGATAGAAATGCAACAAGATATCCGAACTCACTCCTATGTTTGGCATCACACCAAAGGTGTATTGGAATCACAACAATAGAGCATTTAGAAAAATTCCGGCATCAAACCGGCCTTCAGCCTCACATCGAAGGTGCCTTGGACTCACTCCAAGGTTGCTGTGCTTCATACACAAGCAGAAAATCCAGAATTGCTTTCCACGAACACTTAATTTAAAAGCTTACAAAGTAGTCCTTTTTATAGGCTAATTGGTACATGAATCAGAAAAGTTCAACATGGAGAGACTCAAAGACAATAAACTTGCGGACTACATGTGAAACTGCATTTATTACATAAGAAAGTACAAAGACTCCGGTTTATTGAACTTTTAACTTAGCTCCTCCACCAAAAGGTACCCAAAATGAAAACTACAAACCAACCAAAACTATTTCAAATTGTCTTCACTTTCAAGATTTTTTTTTGTTTTCATGCCTCTTTATCCCCATACATCAATCACTAAAAGTGAAAAATCAAAACTAAAAATGAAAGGGTTATCAAACATGCATGTTGGTTTTCTTTTCTAGTTTTTGTTTCCGAATACTATCCTTCATTTCTCCCTCCTCGACTTTTACTCCTCAACTCCCCCAGGTATTCCCCATATACCTTCCCCAATCTCTTAACAAACAGGGAAAACAAAAACTTAAAAAATCAAATGATTATAAAATGAGCCCTAAGCGAGCGACATGAATTGTAAGTCCAATTGTCAATTATACTGAACCTTCTTACAAATAGAAGACTGCCTGTGACTGTTGTAACTTGTGAAAATTGAACCGAAAATTGGAAAACTAACCATTGGAGGGAGATGAGCCGCTAAGCGGAGAACGGCGGCGATACTTCCGGTTGGCTGTATCAGTTGAAGGCTTGCGAAATGCTGTATTTGCATCACCAATATCTAAGTTTGAATCCATGATGAATACCACCTGACAGCACCAACATCAGTAAAGTAGAGCAATTTATAGGCACCCCAAACCCTAACCCCAACCCTAACCCCACCCCAAACCCTAACCCCAACCCCAATGAGAAATGTTCAAGACGCGTCCAGTACCACTATCTTAAATATTAAGTTACTAAATTACTGCTTGATAATAATGGTGTAGAGATGGTGGTTGAGGTGAAAGTGGTGTTGATAGCAATGGTGGTAGGATTTCTGCGTCAAATTTTTTTTTTTGAAATTTGGGGTATCTAATTATCAAGTTTAAATATTATGTAAATAGGTGTTACTAGCAATTGAGCCCCCTGCACAATGCCGCGGGTTTTAAGGCCATCTAGGGTGATATTATTTTACATGTAATATGTTTACACTGAGAGATATGATTTTATAGTGTTATTTACAAAGAGATGATACTATTTACAACCAGCTCAAATCATTAACAGTCTGCTCTTTGAGCAAGTTTTGGACGAACTTGAATAGTAGCGGTAAACATGTAGTCATACAGCTTGGGAAGTCATCCATCTATAAGACAGCCCTCTTAAATTCACCTGCTTTCACTATTCTTCTAGTGACTGATAAAGAAAGCGAAGCTGCCATCTTTGATGTAGTTCTTGTAAGTACTCCCTAATCATATAAGCAATAAAGTCTATTAAAAGGAATTCCAATTTTCTCAACATAAAAGAGAACCATAAAAGCATTATTAATGATAGACTTGCATGTTTTCATTTATTGCCATTCTCATAAACATGATGTTTTCCTAAAGTATTCTCTTCAAATGTTGACAAGTTAACGTGGTTTTTACACAGTAAGCAGACACCTACAATCTACATTTCCTCCCATAATGCACAATCAATCAAAAGTCCTACTCAAGACTGAAAATAAAAATCATATTTATACAATACCAAAATCGAATATGCAAATATTCAAACTGAAAAAAATGGTTTAATTTAAAAATTGATATTACTATTATCTTGAGCCACACATGAGCACGACGGAACAATGGGCAAAAAAATACAATTTGAATTTTAACAATGACGATTACCTGTATCTGTGAATTCGAAGCTGGAAATTGAACAAAATACAATAAATTTTCAATCACGCAATTCAAATTCCATACAAATGGCCAAATTTTCAAACGCGAAATTCTTGTCAATATTTATGTTTTCATGTCATGAGAGCATTCTAAAAAAATCTTCAGCTAAACTATATTTCAAAGAAATAAAAAATTGCAAAAAAAAATATAAGTGTTATGGATTAATTGGGGGTGGACAGAAAATTGAACAAATCATTCAAATTGGTTTTAGTCTATGGTGCGTAGGATGATAAGTAAGGCAATCCATTTCCAATAATCCATTCTATTGTGTTCCATAAACCCATCCATTACCACCCATCATCATCTATTTTGGTAAATACAACAGACAAAGTCTTATTACTATGACTAAACCTCATGTGGTTGGACTAAAACTCAAACAATTGAAAAAGAAAGATTAACACTCTGTTTGGATGAAAGAATTGCTAATTACCATTGTCGTCGCCACCACACCACTACTACTAGCTCATTTTCTAACTACTATCTCTCATTTATATATTAATGATGCCATAGACACATTAAATTCCGTATTCAAATTTTATTGTTCTTTTAAATTAAGAAAAATTCACAATTCTAGAAAATAAAATTCTATCATTTTCTCATTCAAACACACGGTAAGTTTTTATTACTATTTGTATATATTTTTTTATTTTTCATTGCTAACTATTTACCTCTTGGGCTTATACAATTTTATATGATTCTTTCCCTACAATGTCTTAAAAAACTAGTCTCGGGGCGCGCCTAGGTGGCCTTGGAGGTGAGGCGGCTGGGTTTTCGCCTCTATTTTGTGGGGGTCGGCGTAAGGTAGCGTCGAGGCACACCCAGGCGTTCACTTGGGCATTTTTTTTTTCCTTCAAAATCCAGGTTTGTTTCCAAAATCCAGGTCCATATCTGCCATTTCTTCGTTTGTGCCGTAGTTTCAATGAAGAAGAAAGAGAGAGTTTCTCCCTCCAAATCCTAGTGGAAAAGTCTAAGTCTAACTCTTTTTTATTTTATTTTTTTTTGTTTTTTTTATTAATTATTGACCATTCAGATTCTATCACTTAGCATTTTGATTTTATCTTTAAATTTCCTATAATAATTGCTTCACTCAGCCTTTATTTCATTTTAAATTCCCTATAATTGCTCCGCTTAGCCCTTATTTCCTTTTGAATTGCCTATAATTGTGTCAGACTTTATTTCCCTTAAAACTTCCTATCATTGTGGCCTCTCAACCTTATTTCTCTCGAAGTTCTCTATGATTATTTACAATAAAATAAATAATTACAACATTTTAAGACTATCTAACAAAGTTTCAAAGTACAACTAGACTTAGTAATGAAGAAGAAAATATTATCTTTGATTTAGTTATAATTACATTTGTTTTACAAAGTATTATATTTTGTAAATATAAATATACATAATAGATATTAAAACTTTAGGTTCCGTGAGGCTTCTCCTCATACCTCAAGGCTTTCGCCTAGGCGAGGCTATCCATGAAGCGCCTCACCTACTCCTCTGCTTTTTAAAACATTGCTATTGAGTTAAGATAACTTGCGTATAAAGTAAAGCCTTGTTTTGTTTATTTTTACGTATATTGAGTAAGAGTTTTTTATGACGATGACAAGATTATTATGCCACAATTTAAAAGTTAAAAATATTAAAACTCGTCCAAATACAAATGGGATCATATTTCCGAGGAATCTCATATGAACCACATTGGTTGGCACCCCTACACAAGATTTTTTTTTGAGAAGAGCACAACAAAAGCAAACAAAACTTTATCTCAATATTCATTTTTTGCACATTTGGGACTCCAAACTTTTTATAATGAGAAAGAAAAATACAGTTGCAAAGAATGTAGAATGAGATTTTTGTAGTGTCAATAACAGTTCCCTAAGCATATTAGCAAACACTTCAGTTACCCTGTAGAGGTTAATTAATTCAACCCCAAGCAAAGCCCGTTAATAAATTCTACAGGTTTTACACCATTTTCCACTAGAATGCATAAACAGTATCAAGGGAATTCAATATTTCTTAGCAACTGTGTCCTCATTCACTTCACCATCTGCGACGAGAAAGGCAAAGGAGGCACGAACAAACTTATATTACATCAAAATCTCCAAAAGCTTTAGAGTCGAACTTCAAAGTAAAGGTCTTTCCATCAATCCCATGTAATGTGACCGAAGATTGTAGAAACACCGAGTAAGAATCTACGTTTGCGCTAAATCCAGGCACCAACACTTGTACTTTGGCGTTGACATTTCATAAAGATCATTCACTGCCATCTCCTCAAGGTTGGTGGATTTCAATGACTCAAAACTTTCCAAAATGTCTTTTGCACATGTTGTCGCAACTGATGCCCGATTCCCTTCTCTCTCATGATCTAGTGCACGGAACCTTTTATACAGTCTCATCACAGACACACAATCCACATATAGATCATGTGAACCTGACTGTATCTCATACCTGCAAAGCCAAAACCTCATTACGTTATTCATTCACGGGAGCACTAAAAACTAGAGCTGGCTTCTACGATAACAAAACACTACAAAGTACCTAAGTGTCTATAGTAGTTGTTAAAAAAAGTGTGAACTAGAGTCCTTATTAACTTCTGCAGAATTACTCAAATGAACTGCACTTGAATATGATCGGAACAAGTAAAAAGATTATAGTGAACATCTGATATTTACTAGGACAACCATATCTAGAGAGAGAGAGAGAGAGCAGGTTCCTTCGCGATCAGATGACACTTGGCAGCATTAGATTGTGACACCTGTTATTAACTATTTGTGGATTAACTGATGTGTTCGTTGTTTACATTCTCTAGATGGAATTGAGCCAATTTTGTGATTTCTACTTACCATTATATAGCTAATAATAATAATATAAACAGAGCTTCTAACAGTGAACGTGAATTAAGTATCTGTGCCCCAACAGAGTTCAAATGAGAAACAAATAATTTGGGTACTTTTACATGCACAGAACTAGAGTACACATAATTGTTTTACCAACCAACTTAAAGTACCCAAAATCGTAATAGAGTTAAATAAATAAAAAAGCATAAACCAAAAGACAAAAGTAAGTCAGAGACGAAGAAAAACTTGCCCTAGATATGTTTGTGTGAGGTACTTGAGTGAGTGGCTGACCAAATTTGTTTTCATCAGCGGATGGTAGTTTGCAGTATCCCTGCATATAGAATAAGTAACCGTCAAACATAGAGAGGCTTCAGACAAAAGATTTCTTTTCTCCAAGCTAAGCTTTTAGGAAACTATGTCAAATAATTGTCATATAAAATTTGTCGGTTATGCATAATTTCACCATGACTAAGGCCATACTCATCTTGGCTGGCCTGAATGAAAAGAAGTACAGCCATAAATGCAAAGTCTTAAGAAACAGCAATACCATCTATTTCGCAGATAAATAAGGCAGTCCAGCAGCACAGGTACTATATCCTAGATAATAAGGAAAAGATTGGAAGAGAATAATAAGAATGCAGATAACTTGTCTGCAGAACTATTAAATGATTTATTTTTATTAAACTTTCTACAAAATTATTATGTTTATATGTTAGAATAGGGGTTTAGTGTATGCTAAACTAAGTGCATTGCTGCCATATAAGAAGAGGAATTTATACCTCAGCAGGTAATCAGGATAATTGAATCTCAAGCAATCCATATCCCGGTCCAAATTATGCCCCACAAGAACCTTGGTCTTTCCACTGTATAAAATTCGCAAAATTTTCTCTTGCACTTTTTCAAGTGGCATGGCATTTCTAATATGCTCCTCCATTAACCCAGTAACTTCATATCTGGAATATAAACATTCAACGCATCAGAGGCTTACACTGAAATTTCTTGAAAGAAATCAAAGATGAGAAACATTGTACCTGTAATTAGTGACAGCAATTTGGGGCTGCACATAAGTGTGGAAGAGGATATTCTCATCTTCATCAATCAGGCACACTCTTGCACATAGGTCCAGTGATCCATCACTTCCACCCCAAACCATTTCACAATCCAGAGCAACTGCTTCAAGACCCCCTCCAACGTGATCTTCGTTGCTCAAGTTTATATCAGATTTAGATTCTGCACTTGGCATCATTGTTGTTCCCTGCAAACAGGTAAACTTGAAAGGGATAAGTAATGTATGCCTACATCTATGTATAATTGCAGCTAAGAGTATGTTTAATGGGTCAAAAAGCTAAAACATTCTGACAACTGGAAGATGACAAGTTTCCCAGTTCTATACTGGACACTTGATGTTCAACTAATCAACGTACCATAGGAGTAGGCGCAGACAGGCAACACGTGTTTTTATGCTCGCTCCGAGAAGTAGCGCTATCAAAAAGCTTCAGACATAGATGGCAACCTTGTTCAGTGAAAATCGTCTTGCAAAATGCTTTTGCCAATGAGCCTAAATCGTAGGAACCAAATCAAACAACAAGCAATCTTACAATCTTACAGACAAATCAAAACGAATACACAATGAGCCGATCAAATCAAATGGACAAGGAATTAAATCTCACCAGTGAGATGTTCCCTCAGTGATTGAAAAGACATGAAGTGCTTTTTACACACACCACATCTCGGCTGATGAACTGAGTGGAAGGAGCCCTTAATGTGCTCGAAAAGATGTTCCCTTTGCTTGTACTGCTTGTAACATGCAGCACATTCGTACCTGCAAGCACACTATGTCAAGAAATCTCTTCAAAAGAATCAAACATATCACAAATTGCATTTAAAGGAAGTCAATGCACACCAACTGTTTGGGAAAATGTTTCGGGCTGCTATATAATGTGAAAGTATTCCGTTGCACAAAAGAATCAGTAATTAATTCAAATCCTTCATACAGAACAAGTAAAATTTGTTTAACAAATCGAAACACTTCAGAGAAAAAGACAGAATCGAACAGTGTATACTATCCATGTCAAATTTTGCCTGTATAATCAAATAACACATGCAGCTCCAATTAACTTTGCAGAAAGTTCATAAATCACCCACCCAAACAAAATCTATGCTCAATTTCTCACCAACAAAACAAGTCCTTGTGGAAACGTGAATAAGAAAAAGCCATAAATCTCAAGAATTTGAGAGAGAGAGAGAGAGAGAGAGAGAGAGATGGAACCTTGTTCTTTTGGTTTTTGGAGAGTCTGGCTCGGAGTCCATGGCGGGCAGAGCTGCTCCCCGCAACGCCGATGAAGCTCAAAATTTGGCGCGAAAATGCAGTGTGAGGAAGGCAGAAAATGTGGGCTAGGACCTAGGTGCGACCGTGCGAGTCCAAATGGGGAAAGACGGAAAGGGATTATTCTTTCTGACTTCTCAAGTCCTCCCCCAGACCAGACGGTCAGCGACAGCAGGATTTTTCTTCCTTTTCCTTTTCCTATATCTTTGTAATTGCCACCTATATTTCTACATTCATGTTCAGGAAGAATTTTTAGATTCGATTCTTATCAAAGACGAATTTAAATCATATTATTGTTAGCTCAATGTGAGATTTAGTCTACTTTCCCACCTTTAGTATAGATAATATTATTTGTTTAAAAATAAAATATCCATGTAAATTTGACAACAAGATAACAGTTTTACCCCACTTTTCTTATTTTCAATTGTCGATAGGTTAGCTACTTAGTATTACGGTCTAGTGGTATTCCTCTTTACTCTCTTAGGTTTGATTCTCACAAATAGCGAATTTGAACCATATTATTGTTAGCTTATTGTGAGGCTTAGCCCACTCCTCTACTTCTTTAGTGTAGATAATATCGTTTATTCAAAAAAAAAAAAATTGTCAATAGATTTGCCAATGTTCATAATAGTCGCAATTTCTTGTTTTAATTTCAAATAATACAAATGTGGTGGTAAGCCTCAAACAATAGTAGTACACTCCATAACCAAGCTAATGACATACTAGTGACAGTGAGGCTCGATTTAACAAGAGTAAGTCTTTTTGCTTTAGAGAGAGTGTTAGCCTTCTAACCATCCAATTTTTGTTTAACCTTCTCATTAATTCATTTATATTAACACGGTTCTTTCAAAAGACAATGTTATAAATACCTAGATGTTTACCAAATTGTAGTTTTGTGTTGGATATGAAGACTACTTGTACTTGTGTTGCTGGAAAAATATAAATAGGACTTATGGACAGGGCCGGCCTAGGCCCAATGCTGGCAAGGCGATCGTTCGAGGCACAAAATAATTGGAGGCATCAAAATTATTAGGGTGGTATATTTATATATATTCTCATAAGAGTATAAATTTATAAAATTTGGTTCAATGACAAAGAAATTTAACTATAACCGGTGGTTTTGTTGTTTGAAATTAATGAGGAGGTCTTAGGTTCCAAACATCATGTGTGTGCTTATTTACTTTTCAATTTTTAAAAATTTCTTTTCATAAGAGTATAAATATATAAAATTTGGCTAAATGATTAGGAAGTTCAATTAGAATCAATGGTTTTTGTTGTTTAAAATTAATGAGAGTTCCTAAGTTCAAAATGCTAAGTGCATTTTTTTTTTCAATTTTTACGAATTTTTGTTTGGTTGTTAGTTTATTTTTAATTAGTAGCTAGTAGCTATGTGGGTTGTTATTTTTAAATATTTGATCCAATTCAAGTCCAGTCTTCAACAAAGAATAATGCGTTGACCAAATTTTTAGACCAAATTTACAAATCATATGACGTATCATCAAAAAGGTTAAGTTAGTACCTGTTTATTATTTATATATATCAATTAAAGACTCAAAAACATCATTAGTTTTTTAGTCTCATATTGACAAAGTTGGTAAATAAGAAAAAACATCTCACGATTTATACAAAAACAATTTAAAAGTTCAGATGGAAAACAAAACTAATATCTATCTACTTGTAAACCCGGAGTTTTTTTTGTTTCCTTCTCACGATACAAAATAAATTAGTTTTTCTGTTTTTCTAAATTATTAAGTTTGAAGTGCTTTTCTAAGTATAATTTTATCGATGTCTTAAGTGTGAAAACAAAGTTAACCCATTTATCAAAATAGAGAAGGAAGTAGAAATAATACACTCCACAACCAAGTTAACCCATTCAATATGAAACCCAAATCTTTAAAGTACATAAATGATAAAATCCCAATTAACAAGTCACAAGCTTTCTCCAAGTCTAATTTAATAGCCATGGACGCATGCTCCAATCCTTCTTGTTTTTTACCTTTAAAACTAGCAAAGTTCTCACGCCCATAGACAATGAGGATATTACCGTGAATGGAGCAAAAGCGATTTAGTGAAATGCATTGGTCCAATAAAAGTTATAACCTTTTAATTATGACGTCAGTTATAATCTTACCACTAACATTACAAATACTCATGGACTCAAATGCTTTTCGTGTTTTTGATTAAATAATCTACAATATCCATTATTTATTTATTTTGACAAACACTGAACTTAATACGAAGACGAATATGCTCTTAAACAACTAAATTACAGTCTACGAGTCACCCAACGATTTTATTAATTAATTATTGAATGAAATTTGAAAAAAAAAAAAAAAAAAAAAAAGCCCATAAGTACTAAAAAAAACAAAGCCCATAATTAAGAGACCCACGACACAAGAAAACGAAAAACCCGTATGTCCCGAAATCAGTAATTCCCAAAGGCAAAGGGAGGGTTTTACTTTTTAGGGTTTAAGGGACTGAGCTACTCAACGACGACCGCCATTTCCATTTTCCCTGTGACTCTTGAGTATTAGGGTGTTTCTGATTTGCCGACTGTCGCCATGTGGGCTCTCCGTCGTGCTTCTCTTCCTCTCAGGTACATACTCTCTCCCCCTCGCTCTTGGGTTCAGTGGGCCCATCTTCACCACCTATTTGTTAATCAGAAGGTGGGAGAGAATAATCTGAACGATTACAGGTTTTAGGGTTCATCTTAATCATCTGATGTGCAAATGGCTTCTTTGTTTTTATTTTATTTTTAATTTTGTTTACTTGTGTTAGTTTGTCTTCCGTATGCAATGAGTTAATCTTTTCAAGGAATGATTTGTTTTACCTTGAATTTACAAATCATTATTTTCATGCTTATTGAAAGGAAGAGAGAATTTTTTGAAGGGGATTAGAATGAAATTCATTTTCTTGGCGCCATCTTTCGAAAAGCACAAACAAAAACAGAGGAGGAAAAAATTGAATTCATGGAGTGAGGGAGATTGTTAAAACTGGAAATTTATCTTACTTTGATCCAGACTAAATTTTTTTCTGTCACATTATGGGACACTTTGCAGCAACATTGTTTCTGCTGTTAGTTAGGTTTAGGCAACTTAGTACTACGGTCTAGTGGTATTCCTCTTCACTTGTAAGTTCGATTCTTGCCAAAAGAGAATTTGAACCACATTATTGCTAGTCCATGTGAGGCTAATCCCACCACCCATCTGCCTTAGTGTAGATAATATCATTTGTTCAAAAAATTAAAAAAAATCATTTATGCTATTGATTCTCTCTTGTTCTTTTTCTATAGAGATTAACTGCTAGAGCAGCTACCCTTGTTTCCGAGCATTTCTTGGGAAGCAATTTGTGTTTCTTTTGTCTCAAAGGATTTCATAGTATGGGTGTACTAATAGAAGCTTGACAATGACATCTTCTTAAATTTTAAATGTATTTCTCTTTTAGTAATATATGTCCTGCTACTTTTGTTTTTTATTCAGGATGTTTTCAAATAAAATCTGGATCTTTTGGTTATGTTATGTTGTTGGTTTTTTCGGTTGGAATAGATATGAGACATAGCTTTCCTTTTGCGTCCAGGAACCGAGCTTTCAACATAGGAACTTCTCGTGCATGCTGTGCTAATTTGGAGCTACCAATTACTGACAGACATGAGGATGTTTGTTTTCTTGAGTCCTGTAAATCATTGCCTGATGGATATCTGCCTTCCAAGAGACTATACCACACAACACATGTTTCTTGGAATTTCTTCACGGGCACACGCAGCCTTTCTTCACAAGCTGGTGCAAAAAGCACTGGCGAGGAAGATGATTTGGAAGATGGGTTTTCTGAACTTGAAACACCATCTAGTGCTGAAGCAATTCCAGAGAGCAGTGCAAAGGATGAAAATGAAGATGAATTAATTTCTGAACCAGAACTTTCTGAAGTTGAGGAAGACGTTGAGCCTTCCCAACATGAGATGGAGTTGTCAGAGACTGAGACTGATCCAAGTGAGAAAAGATCACCAAAGAAAGGAAACACTTTAGCACTTTACAAGGCCATATTATCTTTCCCAGGTGCCTCTATTTATGGTGCTCTTGATAAGTGGGTAGAAGAAGGAAATGAAATAGACCGGGCAGAGGTATCAATGGCCATGCTCAATTTTCGTAAGCGTCAAATGTATGGGAGGGCATTACAGGTGATTTGACTTGATTTTCTTTTGACACTCAAGAATTCGTAAACTACACAATAATCTCAAAAGTTTTACTTTGGTCTTAGCTGCTTTATAATTTCTCACTTAATTTAGTTCAGATTGTTTTGAATTGTTTTATTTATATAAATAAGGCAGAGATATTTCAACATAACTGCTGCTATGTGAGCCTGTCCGAGTCATCTTGCGTGATTTTGTGGTAGGAAATTGTCAAATATAGCAGTTTGATCAATTTCAAGTATCCATATATAGCAGTTGTTGCTTTTTGTTTTGGTGTCAAATGTTATGTTCCACATGCTGATGAAGTATTCTATCACGTCTCGAGCTTTAGGTTTTCTGACTGTATGTAAACATTGAACACAATGTCCCTAAGGGCATCACTAACTATTACATCAATGAAAAGGATTTTTGTGCATGGGTTGGTGTTTAAGTATCGTTTTGGTGGGCTTAGAATGATAGAAATTTGAAGATAAAATGTTTAGAGAACAAAGAAGGTTAGGACAGCAGTAATTTTACAGAGTGCTTGGAGAAGAATTTAGATAAAAGAGATAACAAGGCTCCAAACCTTCAGCGAGCACTTAAATTGCAAATGAACTTACGTTAAGGAACTATTACAATGATTAATATTTATTTCATTCCTTTGAAACTTTTGAGTAAAGTAAATTATAGATTCGTGATCCCATAAGGTCCTATATTGTTTTAGAGTCTGCATTAAAGTCATTGCTTCGATAATTCGATTTAATTTCCTTTTTTATATCTTTTTCATGTATTACTGAGGTCCAGTTATTATGGTTCACTGGTCATCATTTAACATGATTGTTGTAGGCATAATTGTTTGATTTTCGGCTTGTAATTTGTTTTGTTAATTTTAATTCTTCTAATTTTCACTTACTCAAAAATGCGAGAGGGTTTCAATTTTGAATGTGGTTTGTGCTTTCTGGTTCTAGTACTCACTATTGAGTATTCCGTTCCTCTAAATTAAATTAAATTAAGTTGAAAAGAGGGAAGTAATTTGGGTTGCTGAATGGCTTGGAGGATAAATACTAATCATGCTGATAGACTTTCTGTTTGTAGGCCTTTTTTTTTCCTTTTGACTCTTTATTTATCTTTTCCTAAGTTAGTTTTCTTTCTTTCATGCATGTTTTCAGAAATTAGGTTGCATAATTTAAAATTGCATTTGCATTTCTGTTGCAGAAGTTTTTCTATTCAGTGCATGCAAATTTTTTGTATGTCTATTGATCATCCATTAAACTATATTACCTAGGAAAGGCCTTTTGTCAATGTGCATAGAAGTATTCTAGCATTTGATACACTCATCCGGTCTTTCTCGCATGAAATAGCCTATTGTTTTGATATATTATGTTGTAATCATGACACTCTTCGCTTCTTTGTTTCTCTTTTGTTTGTTGGTTTAATTGTACTTGAAGGAGGACCGTTACATATTTTTCAATGAGTCAATGACAATGGCTTATGGCTGGATCTTTTGGTTTCCTTTTTTGTTAAAATTAATGGTCATATCATTAAATTTATTTCGTTGAGTCCCATTTTTATGATGACAGGTAAAGAAAAGTTGACTTTGAAGTCATGAGTTGTCCGTGCCTTGATAAAATTCTGTAGACTTAGGTTGAAAGTGACCGTGACACTCTAATTTGGCAACTTATGCTTCCATTTGTTCATCTTATAGTTTGATTTAAAGCATAATAAATTTGTGATAGTTTTTACTTTCTTTTCTTTTCATCTTTTCCCTCGATAGATATATAATGAGAAAGGTAGTAGCTTCTAGCGCCACAAGTGCATCTTCTTCTCTTGTGTTTGTTTCCCGGTTCTCTAAAAGTACGAATTTCGTGGTCATGGAATTTTACTATTGTGTGATGCACTTTGCAGCTTTCAGAGTGGTTGGAGGAGCATAAGAAGATTGAATTTAATGAAAGGGATTATGCATCTCGTCTTGACTTAATTGCCAAAGTACGTGGCCTCCAAAAGGCAGAAAACTATATTGAGAAGATTCCAAAATCCTTTAGAAGTGAGGTAATCTACCGAACTCTGTTGGCGTACTGTGTCTCTACCGGAAATCTGAAGAAAGCCGAAGAAGTTTTCAATAAAATGAAGGACCTAGAATTCCCAGTCACAGCATTTACTTGCAACCAGTTGCTACTCCTCTACAAGAGGCTTGACAAGAAGAAAATAGCAGATGTATTACTGTTAATGGAGAAAGAAGATGTCAAGCCAACTATCTTCACATATAAAGTCCTAATAGATACAAAAGGCCAGTCAAATGACATAACTGGAATGGAGCAAGTTTATGAGACAATGAAGGCGGAAGGCATTGAGCCAGACCTGAGCACAAAAGCCACCTTGGCTAGACACTATGCCACTAGTGGGCTTAAAGAAAAAGCTCAGGCGGTTTTGAAGGACATGGAATCTGGAAACTTAAAACAGAATCGTTGGGCTTGTCGATGTTTGCTTCCTCTTTATGCTGAGTTGGGAGATGCCAATGAAGTAGGGAGAGTTTGGAAGGTTTGTGAATCAAATCCTCTGTTTGCAGAGTGTTTGGCTGCAATCGAAGCATGGGGAAAGTTGAACAAGATTGAAGAAGCAGAAGCAGTTTTTGATAAGGTGTTAAAATCAGGGAAGAAACTTTCTTCCAAGCATTATTCTGTGATGTTGAAGGTGTATGCAAACAATAAAATGCTTGACAAGGGTAAAGATCTTGTCAAGCGTATGGCAGATAACAATTGCGAGATTGGCCCATTAACTTGGGATGCACTTGTGAAACTCTATGTGGAAGCAGGTGAGGTTGAAAAGGCTGATTCTATTTTGCAGAAGGCTGCCCAGAACAACCGAAAGAAGCCAATGTTCATGTCTTATATGACAATTATGGAACAGTATTCGAAGAGGGGGGACGTCCATAACGCAGAAAAGATATTTTATAGGATGAGACAGGCTGGTTATACGGCTCGGCTTCGTCAGTACCATTCTCTTATTCAGGCCTATATAAACGCCAAGGCTCCAGCTTACGGAATCTGGGAGAGGATGAAGGCAGATAATATCTTTCCCAACAAATCTGCACTGGCACAGTTGGCACAAGTTGATCCATTTAAGAAGACAGCAGTGTCGGATTTGCTTGATTGAGCAATTTGAGGTTGCTTCTGCTATCTTTGGAACTGGTAATTTAAATTTCTAGTTTGAATCCTGGATCTATGAGCAACTATCTACTATTAAAAGTCTGTAGGCTCAGCATATTGGGTTTGTTATGTTTTTCTATATAGAGTTTGCAATCTTATATTCAGAAGTTATTTCCCCATGCTGGAGGATCTCTTTGTTAATGTATGAGTCTGTGAAAACCTTGCGGGTATTGAGGGACGTCGTTTAACCATCTTGCTGACTGCGAGGTTGCCGGGCATGAATGCGCAACGTCAGATTCTCCAAGAGGAATTCTTAAGCTCGCTCATCTCTTCTAGGCAGTAGGAACTCTTGATTTTGGGACACATTGGTACAAGTAACTGTTTTGCTCATTCTAGTCTACTGGTGTGCATGGTTGAATCGTTTCACATTTTTTTTTTTTTCATTTCCTTGGAACAAGAAAATGGAAACCTTTTGTTTTCCTTCATTGTCGTGTCATTGATTGAAATTGAATGGCTTTATACAAAGCATGGAAGCACTACTACTTGGTGGATGCTTATTCAGAAAGCAGACTACTGAGGTGAAGGTGTTTTTGGATTTTAAAAGCACTTGAAACTGCAGGAAAGGCCAGTTATGTGCTTCTTGCAAATAACACTTCAAGTGCTTATCTAGAATTCACTTGCATTTTCAAAAGCACTTTCCATTCATTTTAAAACACTTCACTTCTAACTTCCCTAACAAACATATATTTAGAAATGATTTATGGGTTGTCAAAAGTTCTTTTAGCCTTTACAGGAGCAAACAAACATCACCCTAAAAAACGACTAGATATTGAAATATTAATCTTTAATGCCGACGAGAGTAGAAAGTATTTTTCATCACATCTTGTGGGCAGCAGTGCACTGCCTCGAATAAAGACGATGCGACTTACATAAAGGTGGTCATCCAATCCAATTCCAGGTATCAGGATTGCTGTTGTATTTAGTTCACCCAAATTTTATTCCCACTAGGACCACTTCCTTGTATATATAGGAACCTTAAAGGGTACCCCATTTTTATAAAAAAAAAAAAAAAATATAAGGATTAGTTGTGGGGTCATCCCACATCGAATTTTAACAATTCGATCCGTTTATTTTTTAAGTTGCACTTTATAGATCATTCTCACAAAACATTAGCCAAATTAGAAATATTTAAGGTATCTAATTGAGTTCAAAAAAATGGACGAACACTTTGTTCTAAAGAAAACATTGAAATTGCTGAGGCAATTATAGACCCTGGGGAGCAATTCTGATTGGTCAATAAAAATATATTTCAATACGATTTCTTTTTTATTTTTCCTTTGTTTAGCCAATCTATCATGATAATAAGGAGGGGTAATGACACACCCCGATCGAGATCAGGGCATGCTGGGCGTTACGTGGAAGTGACGTAACCATGTGCACAGTGCGGAAGCTAATAAAATAATAGTAGAAATAGTAATACGAATAAATAAAAACTAGTTTTACATAAAGTAATAACAACAAGTGCAAGCGTAAGTGTGACGCTAAGTTCAGAGCATATAAGCCTAATGCAGTCCAGGAGAAAACGACGCAACAAAAGTACACCCGAAGGTGATCCTACGCTGGTGATCGTCTGTCAAATATGCCGGGAAAATCCTTAGGGAAACCACCAAACGTGCTAGCCAACTAGAACCTGGAGGGGCACAAAACAAAGGCGTGAGTGGGCAAAAACAAAGCTTTTCGAAAACCATTTAATAAATAAGTTCTAACCCCACGCCGTAAAACCTGTATACTTCCCAGAAAATAGATATATATAGATATATATACCAATGCTCAAGAATATGCTATGCCAAAACCTCAAAATGAAATGCAAGTGCTCAGGTAATATCACATCAATATCATATAACTGTCAGCCGGGGTCACCTAACGTGACCTGTACGGCTGAATCTAGAGCTCAAATCTCAATCTCACTAACTAGACCTGCACACGAGTCGGAACCACCTAAAGTGGTATGTACGACAGGCCTGGGTGTAACATATATATACGCTCAAGTGCTACGATCACGTGAAGGCTGGGCGAATAGTCGCGGGTCATCTACGAGTCGAAACCACCTAAAGTGGTCTGTACGACAGGACTGTGCACCTAACTTGGATCAGAGCTGAGCGTGTGGTGCGGGAGGTGAACATCACGTGAAGGACTGTGCCCAACTCTGGGCGGGAGCACTAACACCGGGGGTGCAGGTTATGAGCTTTCTATGCATCTCAAGTCACTACTGAATGTAAACATGAATTACATTTACCTGGCACTTACCTGTGCGTTCGCAGCACCAATACACACACATATATAAATGCAACTAACCATGCATAACAAATGGCAATATAATATATGGCATGTAACTAATAAACGTTTAAATCACTTTCTGGGAAAATATAAGTATATAGGTATATACGGAAAACCAAAAGCCCACTCATTGGTAAGTGGAAGGGTCGTAGCCCCCCTGCCTCGAGTGACCACGCTCGTCCTTGGGATAGGATTTACCTATATGCGAAACAACTATAAAAACGTTAATTTTAAAGCACATAACCAAACTTAAGAAATAACTTCTCATACAATGCTCAAATGGGGTGTATGAATACACCAACGTGATCTACTCAACCTCAGGAACATCCCCATATTTTTAAAATAATTTTTCACCGTCGCACGTGCCCCCACGTGCCGGCCACGCGCAAGCACGTGCCTGGCACGCTGACGACGTCAGTTAACGCCGTCAGGAATATTCCGTTATCTTTAATGGATTCCGTCAACGGCGTTAGGAATATTTCGTCCAAACTGACGGAATATTCCGTCGTCTTCTCCGGCGAGACTCCGGCGCTGGAAAATCAGGAAATTTTCAAATCGCGATATCTTCTTCGTTTTTCAACCAAATTTCACAAAATTGGTACAAAAATGAAGCTTACAACGAGAGGAACAAGATCATACCACTTTTAAGTGCCAAAATCCACGAAATCTCGCCTGGAAAATACCCCAAACTCCGGCCAACCTCGAAACTCGTGATCCCGACGTCCAAAACCTTCAAACGAACCACCCCGAGCTTCCTAAGGACCTCACCAAGCTTCCTACAAGCTTGAAATTCCCAAAAACATGAGAAATTACGTGTGCATGAACAGTACCCAAAATCGGGTATCCCGAGTTCGACGTGAAAACAAAGGTATTCTTACCTGAAATGGGTATGGTTGGACTCCAATGAACCTCACGAGCATGGATATATACTTTGTTTCTTCGATCTGTGAGGATTTGATGTGTTTGTGTGTGTGTCCGTACGTTTGGATGGGAAATGGGAAGGAAAGGGAGCTCGGGACAGGGTGCAGGGCAGGGGAAAAAGGTGTGGGGTGTGGGCTAGTGTGTGTGGCCCAAAACATGCCAACAAAAACCCAAAAACAACCACAACACGTAAATAAATCGCACTAGGGGCAAAATCGTCTTTTCACGCGTACATTTTAAAATTTTCGGAACGGGCTGTTACAGGTAAAGTCACTATGTGTTGATTGTTTTCTAAATGTAAGATTTCTTCTTTTGCATGTAAAAAAGGAATAAATAAATTAATCAAAGTCAATTGAATTGAATTTTTGTAAGGATGATCTATGAATGGAGGCATACAAAATCGACGGTTCGGATTGTTAAGTTTGATGTGGAGTGAGTCCGAATCCCCATTTTTTTGAAAAAAGGGGTATCCTAGGCCTATATATGTGTGTGTGTCTAAATTACATATTAATAAACCATTCTTTGACAACTAAAAGAGGGTAATGTAATTTATTGTAATCTCTAACTTTAACTAATTTGTATATTTATTGGCTGATAATTTCGTTTGGATAATATTTGTGTCACGCCCTGATCCCGACCAACGTTCAGGATCGACACATGACGTCACCAAATACCCGTATCTCTAACTTACCCCGTCTCCGAGATATGGTAAAGCACAACTCGAGAATCAGTTCGCATAGTAATTTATCATATACTTTATGGCTGCATTAAACCTCCTCGTTAGACTGCCTATGTACCCTAAATAGGAATTAAGCCATTCGTAGTTCGTCATACACCACACTCGAACAATCATCACATAATTCACTAAATCTCCACACAATACCACATTTCAAGGCATGCAACATCTCAAGGAACAGTCGATGAAGCACAACATTATTCTCTAGCCATATTTGTCAACGAGTCTAATCATAATGACAACAATCATCAACATCATTCCACAATCACACCAATCAATAACACATACAATACACCGAAATGCAGGACTAGTGTGACACAGTTCGGCTAAAGCCTACATCTTTGAAGCTGAAATCAAATCCAAGGAACCAACAAGTCAAATAATGCAATTTCGGACCACTCAACGAAATCCATCAATATCGAGTTCTGGACCACTTAATGGAACCAAGACACCAAAGGGGATTCTGGACCACTCAACAGAATCCAAACCAGAATACGATTCCGGACCACTCAACGGAATTGCGGAGTAGAAGGGATTTCGGACCTCTCAACGGAATCCAAGTGGATACGATTCTGGATCACTCAACGGAATCGTGGAGTACAATGCATATCGAAACACTCAATGAAATCCAAGCTGGATGCGATTCCGGACCACTCAATAGAATTGCGAATCACGAGGGATTCTGGACTACTCAACGGAATCCAAACGGAGCAAGGAACTGGACCACTCAACAGAACCCCAGCGGAAACCCAGTTCCGGATCACTCAACGGAACCAAGCGGAAGTCTAAGGAATATAGCAACGCTTGAAGAACAAGACATGAAACAGGTACTAAAAATACAAAAGCTCAACGAAACAAGAAATTGAACAAAGCACAAGGTACACAATTGGTTCCCCTCCTTTTTTCTCCTTTCCCTCATTTCTCTTGTCTCTCCTTGGTCCGTCTCTCTCCCCTCCTCTCCTAATTGGTCTGTCCCTCTTTTTCTCTGATTGGGTAGCCAATGCCCTCCCTCATTTCTCTCCCACACCTCCCTTTCTCTGGTTGGTCTCTCCTTTCCTTTCACCAAGACAAGGCTCCCATAAATTTGGAGCCTTCCAGATTCATAGCAAAATGACTATTTTGCCCCTACCTTCATTCGTTTATAACTCCAAATTCCATTCTGTTTGCGCTCACACGTTCGTATCAACACGTACCATCCAAACATGTAAAGAAATCTGGAAAAATATGTAGGAATAAAATACGACCACGTAGAATTCTGCTTAGTTCATTAAGGGCGTTTTCATCCTTTTACTTATCAAAAAAAGTATATGCCGTAAATATGAAAGTGTCGAAACTACAAATATGAATACGAAATACAAGATACGTAATTTTAAATAGTGAAATCCGGGAACGGGATTTCACAATTTGAGTACTCACCTTTTGATTTTATTCAATGATAAATTAGCACCTATTTTATTATTTTAAAAATAATAATGGACATGTCATTAGTTTTTCTTAGGCCTTAAAAAACAAGAAACAAGTGACAATTTTTTATTGGCCCAAATCAGAAAGTTAGAAAGTGAGTACATAGAATACTTGCTAATAAGTACCTAAACATTTTCCATTTCGTTTAGTATTTCATCCAATGATACTGAATTTTTTTTAAGGTGTTCTTGGTTGTGTCGAAATGTCTCAAAACGGATGAGAATTTTTTTTCTCTCAAGGTCCTCCTGCACTGGATTTATTTGTGTACATCTTATATGGGTCTAAGTTGAAGGTTACTTGTGAAGAAAAATATGAAAACACTCGTCCATTTCATCATTCAAAATATCTTCAATATAGTGGATAATCCTATCCTGATCATCTTTATCAAGATGAGGACTATTTAGATTAGTAATATATTACCCGTGCAAGCAAAACATTTATATTTATATTTTTTACTTTTGGTACAAAGGAATTGTGAATTTGGGATGCAATATATACCATTTAAACTACTAGGACATTGTATACACCCGGATATACATCTGGTGCATTTTATAGCAAAGATCATGAGTGCTATAAGAACAACGAGGTGTGTGCATCCCTGCAGAATTAGGGGTGAAACAATGTAGAAGGCCAGTGGGACCTACTTCTGTTTATCTATGTTATTTTTCAAGCTACAACGCTACAACTGAGCCTGAATTTTAATCTCGATCTCTCTTTGATGTACTAACTCTCAATTCTGTCACTTAGTCCTATTATCTAGTGACATTCATTTTCATTTGTAAATGAAATGTCTTAGGTTTGATTCTTGTCAAAGATAAATTTGACCATTAATTACTAGTCCATTGTGAGGCTTAGCATTTAGTCCACTCTCCTAACCTTTAGTGTAAATAATATCAGTTGTTCCAAAAAAAATTATACTCTCAATTTTTATTTTTTTTTAGTTTTCAATCCAAACAAAACAAAGGTTTTCAATCCAAACAAAAAATTATACTCTCAATTTTTATTTTTTTTAGTTTTCAATCCAAACAAAAATTAACAACATAAGTGTTAATAATAAATAGTATGTGTATGTACGCGTCCACAGATGATGGGCGGATACGTGCGTGCATGCATGTGCGGGAACGAACGGTGTTCGTTATAGTGTCTTGGTGCACTCCGAGGAACCTACCTGCGCGCACAGACTCGTTTATAAATACTTTTAAAATCATTGAAATGGTTTTGGGTAAAAGTGTTTGAGTTTTAAAAGTATTAATATTTTAATACGAAATTAAAAATAAAGTTATTTTTTATTATTTTATAATATAAAAAATACTAATATTTTAATACGAATTGCCTGTATTGTTCAGTTTAGGACGGAGATGCACTTGGACATTTACTGTTCACTGCAGACAATTACAATTATTGTTCATTTAATGGAACTGAGTTGCCTATTACTTAGGAGAGCCTAGCAACGGTAAAACTGCGGTTAGGGGGGAACAATGTAGAAGGCTAGTTGGACCTAATTTTGTTTGTGGAATACTTTGGATCATGTCTCTAATTCTTAACATTCTTTAATTAAAATCTTAATAGTATTCATAGTTTGATTAAGGTCCCTTGACTTTGTCAACCTCATTATATTACTATTAATAGTTATAGTTTTATAGTTTTGACATTAATTATTTGATATTTTATGAGATTTATAATCCTATAAATTTAAAATCCCTCGTTATAATACTATTAGAAACGGTTACAATAAAAAAAATTCAAACATTTTGATTGAATAAATGGATAAAAACTATGTAAAAATAATAAATAATAAATGGCAAAAGAATGTATCCATAATGTTAAAAAAATTGGTACATTTCACATATAACAAAGTGGTACATTAATAAAGAAGAATGGGTACATTATAAATAAATTAGGGTACAGATAAAAGATTAAAAATTATGAGTACAAATGAATTTTTAAAAATATAGGCGCTAAAAGAAATTAATACATGGGTACAAAATAAAACTAAAAAGAAAAGGCTTTTTATATTAACACCCCACAAAATGTTGAAGGCACCTCACATTAAAATTTAATATTAAATCACTTATTTAGCCCATTATGCAATGACAATTTTGACTTTATTAGGTTTAAAAAAAAAAAAAATTTTTAAATACACCCCAAATCACTTTTAGCGTATTATTTATCTTCTCAACTATCAAAACTCTCTCCTCCTCCATTGTTGAACAAAACCCTAACCAATGAAACTACAAACATGTTGATTGAGAAAAATTGTTTTGACGAATGAAGCACGAAATCGATGTTTCGGAAGCTTCACATGAGGTAAGACTTCGTATTTTTCATAGTTTTAGCGATTTCGATGACATCGATAATTATTTAATCTTGCGTTTGCTGCTTTATTTAAACCTCTATAGTTATATTCATCTTTTAGAGTACAAACTGAGAGCATGAATAGCATTGGACTTGCTTTGTTAGATTATAAGTAAATTATGACCTAATGTATGTGTTTTTTCCTTTCTTTTTCGGTCTCAGGTTCATACCGAGGAGTAGCTAACGGAAGCGATTGCAACAGCAACAGGGGAGAAGAAATACTGCTTGTGCTTCGTTGAAGTGATTGTTCACAAGGATGACACAAACAAAGAGCTGCTTGAATGGGGATTCAGGGTCTCTTCTGCCAATAGCTGCCTGCCAAATCCTCAATAAAAAAGCCATGCTTTAGAATGATCTCAAAAAATCCAAATTAGAATAAGATCTTAGTACTTTAGTAGATTGAATTATTTTATGGATTTTCTCATTTACTTGGATGTGGGGTGTATGTACAAAATATAAGATGTATATTAAGAATGTGGGGGTGTGGGGGTATTATGGGAAAGTATGTGGGGTGTATTAAGATAATTTTTAAGCGAAAAAGAAAATGTGGGATGTATTAAGTATGTGGGGTTTATTTAACAATTTGTGGGGTGTTAATATAATAAGCCAAAGAAAATACTACAAATTAAAAAAAAAATGTTACAAATTAAAAGTGTGGTACAAACTAAAAATATAAATATATAATACAAAGTTTAGGCATAAAACATAAATATACCATATGTAATTTTTATATCATTGATTAAATATACAATATCACATGACTGTATACACATGGGTACAAACACAAATAAAACTTTAAAAAATATGGGCACAAAAAGAAACTAATATATGGGTGCAAATTAAAAATGAAAAGGAAATTGGTACAAATTAAAAAATATTTGCAAATTAAAATTGGTACAAACTAAAAATAAAAATATATAAGATTTTAATAAATGGAGTAACAAAAAGAAGGATATGAACCTAATTTTCCTTTTGTTTATTTATGTCATTTTTGCCGCTACAATTGAGCCTAAATTCTAACATCTATCTTTCACGTACCAACTATTAATTTTTTATTTTTATAGTTTTTATATTTTAGTTTTGAATCCCAACTAAACAAAGCTCGAGGTTTTAGCCCAATGCAGGCAACAGACATTCGAAAAACAAGCTGTGGCAATAGCAAGAACAGACAAAGCTTTTATCGACCCCCAGATCATAGATGGCTGCCGAACTATATCTGACTATGTCAAATTGTAAATAATTAATAGTATGATGTATGTACGTGTCCACAGATGATGGGCAGATACGTGCATGCGTGCATGCATGTGCAGGAACGAATGGTGTCCGTTATATAGTCTTGGTGCACTCGGAGGAACCTACCTGCACAAATAGGACCCCGTGCATTATCATGCACGCTACTGTCCTCATGGCACATATTACGTGTACAATCAGCCGACAGCTTCTTTTCTGAGCAAACGTTTTTATCTACACTGAATGAGTGAGAAATAGATTAAGTCTTACAATAGGCAACCGATGATAATGTAGTTTAAATTCGTCTTTAACGAAAATAAAACCTAAGATCTCTTACTTACAAGTGAAGAGAAATAACACTAGACTATAGTACTAAATAACGGATGTAAATTTGTATTGATTCCAATACATAATAATAACGAATAATCAATGACGTAAATTTGTTGTGACGGACATTTGTGTTGTCAAAGAAATAAACGGGACGGAAGAAAAATCGACATTGTCAAGAGAGAGAGAGAGAGAGCAATTTCGACATGAAAACGGTAATCAATCGGTGCAGTTTGGTCAGTTTTGGCTGAACCTTTCTGGCAATATCCGTGAATGAAGTATCAACAATACCTCTCCACAATTGCCAAGAAATGTCTCGTCAAAACAACTGATTATATAATAAATTACTATGTACAATAAGATACGAATGATTTTAATCAGTATTTAAAATATCAATATTAATGAAAATAATGATATTTAAATTTATGAAAAATATCAAAAGATGTCTTGAATCTCGATATCGAAACATAACGTTAAAGTAGAAGTCTTCACATCTTGTCATTCTGCTGTGTTGTCTTATATATAGTATTTATCATTGTCGCAACTCGCAATTGCATTAGCACAACTTGGTCTTTTCATTAATTCTCCAAAACATTATTATGAAATGACGACCCTCAAAATCTCCAAAAAACACCACAAGCATTTGAACAATCCATTCCCTTCCCCACCCACATCCCTCCCTCTCCTCCAAGGCAACCTCCTCTTCAATTCCCAAACTCTCCGCCGTTCTTCGCCTCACCATTTCCCACTCGGCAGCGATTTCCACCTCTCTTGGACCTCCACCGATGGCGGCTCTCTCTCCATTCACCACCGATCCCACCCCAAGAGAGCCCTCTGGTCCACCCTCCCCGGCCACCCTTTTGTTTCTGCAGCATTGGCCGAAACTGAGGTGGAAGAAAGCAGGGGCTCCTTCCTTGTCAGAGACACAAAGCTTCATCTGGTTTGCAATCACCAAACCATTCAGGAAATAAGGGTGATCAACAATCACGATCAGCTTCCAGATTCTCCATCTGGGTTTTTTGGATTCGATCGGAAACTGGATTCCCCAGGTACCCAATTCCAATTCCCGATCGTTCTTGTAACTGGCTGGGTTTTCAATACCAAAACAAGGACAAGGATTTCTCAGAGGGAATGTGAGGGGAAGGGGCCTTCTACTTGTGCAAAGTATTGGGTTTTGTTTGAGCAGAAAAACAGTGATCAGATTGGATTCCGGGTGAAGGTGGGACAGCCCAACTTTGAATTGAGCACAAAAGCTTGTCCAAGCAGTGGTGGTTCAGGAAGATACAAAGGTTTTCGGAGGAGGCTAGGCCGGTTTCAGAAGCGCCGGCTGCGGTGGTTCTGGTCATTTGCAAGACCAAGAGGGTTTGTCTTGGTTTCCTCATCGGAGGAAGAGTTGGAAGAACTCAAGGCTCAAGAGTTCAAGGAATTCAACAGGGTTTGCTTGACATATTCGAGTGACGAAAATGAGAGGTTTTTCGGTTTTGGGGAGCAGTTTTCTCATATGGATTTTAAGGGGAAGAGGGTTCCCATTTTGGTCCAGGAACAAGGTATTGGGAGAGGGGATCAACCTATTACTTTTGCAGCTAACTTGATCAGCTATAGGTAAACACAAGGATATCTTAGCTACTCAATTTTTAACCATGTTATAATTCTAATTTCTAAGTAGATTTTAACTAGACAAGTTTTGATTTTTGATACATTACTTTCCTTCCTCATTGCAGGGCTGGTGGCGATTGGAGTACAACGTACGCTCCTTCTCCATTCTATATGACTTCCAAGATGAGGTCTCTTTACCTCGAAGGATATGAATATTCCGTGTTTGATCTAACGAAGCACGATAGAGTTCAGATTCAGGTATATTGTTAGATAACCATTGCATCTTGCAGTCATACTGTCATTTTAACTCTGGAACTGATTCAAACAAAACAACTACAAAATTTCGTGTTCGGGTCAAATAGATAACGAAAGGAAGATCTCAATGTTTTATTTCAATGAGTAGCAAGAATTAAGTTAGATTTTAGCATTCCCATATGATGCCAGATGATTTAGGACTATTGCTTATAATGTAAATAAGGATCTAAGGATTTTGTTTAATGGAAAGAAAACGAAAACTAAAATGGTCTCATCTCATTTAAGATCTTGAACTTGCAGTTTCCGATTTTCTTTTTACTGGAGCTTGCAGATACATGGAAACTCAGTTGAAGGAAGGATATTGCACGGGACCTCACCATCTGAGCTCATTCAATGTTTCACTGAAACCATTGGAAGACCTCCCAAACTTCCTGACTGGATTATTTCCGGAGCTGTTGTTGGCATGCAGGGCGGTACAGAATCAGCTCGCCATATTTGGAATGAGCTCAAGACTTATGATGCTCCCATTTCAGCATTTTGGCTGCAGGTAATGCACGTCCCTGCACCAGAATTATATGCATGCAAACAACTAGACACACATGTTGAGATGATTTCTTGAGTTAAATAAATGATTATCTGCAACTGTTCAACTTCCACCGGAGGCGTGTTTTGGCATATACTTCCGGAGTTTTGAATTACAGTGCTAGTATGACTACTGTACGTATGCTTCTTAACTTTGTAATAATTGTTGCACAGGATTGGGTGGGCCAGAGAGAGACGTTGGTTGGATCACAACTATGGTGGAATTGGGAAGTAGATTCAACAAGGTATAGGGGATGGAAAGAACTGGTTAAAGATCTTAGTGCTCAGCATATTAGAGTGATGACCTACTGCAACCCATGTCTAGCTCCGGTACTTATCTTGTGCCTCAATGACGCTCCTCTATAAACCCTTCTTGTACAATTCCCGCAATCGCTCACCCGTTACCCATGAGTGTGTTTTGTAACTTTAATAAACTTTTACTTGATTTCAGTGTCATGAGAAGCCAAACAGAAGGAGAAATCTCTTTGAGGAAGCAAAGAAGTTGGACATATTAGTGAAAGACAGGCATGGAGAAACGTACATGGTTCCAAATACAGCTTTTGATGTAGGAATGTTGGATTTGACACATCCCGATACTGGAAGTTGGTTCAAGCAGATTCTTCGAGCAATGGTGGATGATGGAGTCAGAGGATGGATGGCTGATTTTGGTGAAGGTCTTCCAGTGGATGCAACCCTCTATTCAGGTTCCAAATCCCAACTTGATTCTTCAAGAGTCCTTTTAATGTTACAATGGCCTCGGTCACTGTTTGGTACTTAATTCTAAGTGCAAAAGCATGAGCGAAACAGAACCTCTATGCATGATTTCACTTTTACTTATCTCTAGTAGCGAACAAATCAGGAAACACATAAGAGCCAAGAAAGCTGAGTGTCAAAAGATTTGGGTTGTCAGAAACAGATAGGGCATTTGCATGCTGGACTGACTGTCTTTAGCCTGAAATGTTATATAGCGGTTTCCCCTCCATCATTCATCACGATGTATAATATTACTATCTTATCAGATGAAACCTGGAAAATTTGTGCCATAAGCGATAGTGAAGGCTCAAACATGCCTCATGCTTTATATATTTATGAAAAGAATACAGAAAATTTTCCCTTCACATTGCACATGGTTTGAAAGTTGCATTCAGCGACTTAGAACTGTCAAATTGTTCTTTTAGAGCAACTTAGAATGCAAAGTTAACAGCCTTTTGTTTTGCACTTTACATCCCAATTCTAAAATTCGGTCTCTTGCATGTGACTTTTCATAATCTAATAATTATAACTCGTCATTTCAGGTGAAGATCCTATTTCAGCCCATAACAAATACCCAGAGCTGTGGGCAAAAATTAACAGAGAGTTTGTGGATGAATGGAAAGCTATCCGTTCGAGTGAGGAGAATGAAGACCCCGAAGATGCATTGGTCTTTTTTATGAGGGCGGGTTACAGAGATAGTCCCAAATGGGGGATGCTATTTTGGGAAGGAGACCAAATGGTAAGTTGGCAGACTAATGATGGAATAAAGAGTGCTGTTGTTGGCTTACTCAGTAGTGGACTTTCTGGGTATGCATTTAATCACAGTGACATTGGAGGGTACTGTGCTGTAAACTTACCTTTCATTAACTATCGAAGAAGTGAAGAGTTGCTTTTGCGATGGATGGAGCTAAATGCTTTCACGACTGTTTTCCGGACGCATGAAGTAAGTTCAAATCTGCAACCTGAAATACAAAAGAAGCATCATCATTATCATTAACCATTGTCAAAGAAAGCTAAAGCTACAATGTTGATGTTCCTGAATAAAACCTTCATACGCTTACGTTCTATGATGTTATCAGCTACTGATTTAAACATCTTGTGCAACTAGGGAAACAAGCCATCTTGCAACAGCCAATTCTACTCAAATGACCGAACTCTGTCGCATTTTGCACGGTTGGCTAAGATTTATAAAGCTTGGAAGTTCTACAGAATCCAGCTTGTACAGGTAGTTCCATGACTTCTTGTATACTACACTAGTTTACAGCATCTAGCAACTTCACCAGAAAATCTGACTAGTTGTTTAACTCTTTGAATCACAGGAAGCCGCTGAAAGAGGTCTGCCTGTATGCCGCCACCTATTTCTGCATTACCCAGATGACGAACACGTCCATAACTTCACCTACCAGGAGTTTCTAATCGGCACCGAGATTTTAGTGGTGCCAGTCCTAGACAAGGGCAAGAATAATGTGAAGGCCTATTTTCCAAGAGGAGAAACTTCTTGTTGGGAACACATATGGAGTGGAAAACAATATTCAAAACAGGGTTCCGAAGCAACGGTAGACGCTCCGATTGGGTGTCCTGCTGTATTTGTTAAGACTGGCTCCATTGTTGGACAAACGTTTTTGAAAAATCTTACAGATCTGAAGATTCTTTGAGTTACAGGGAAACCAATTAGCAGCATTTCATCTGGCATATTGGTCCGATTGATACCCATTTCGTTTTTGTTTTCGCTTTTTATGTTAGAGACGGAAGAAACGAGACGTACAAGAAAAGATGCAAAATAAAAAGTAAAAACCAAAAACACTTTCCTCCTTTCACTGTACAGTTTCCTCGTATTGAAAAAGCGAAATAGTTATCAAACGAAACACCCAAGCATATAATTCAGAAAATAACATAAGAAAGTAGTATTGAAAAAATGAAATAGTTATCAAACGAAACACACAAGCATATAATTCAGAAAATAACATAAGAAAGTAGAGAGAGAGAGAGAGAGAGAGAGAGAGAGAGAGAGAGAGAGAGAGAGAGAGAGAGCAGAGCACAATCTTGCATGTGTTTGAGGAGGTGAAGTTAGCGATCGTCTCCGAAATTGGGAGGGGAGAGTTTTTGATGCTCGTCTTTTATTTGAGTTGGTTTAGAGACGGACTCTGTTGCTCTTGCTGCCGATGGATTCTAATACTAGCAAGCATATTCTCTCTATAAATAATAAATATTATATATAAACATGGCCCAAAGGGACCCAGTTTTATTTATTTATTTAGTTTTTTATTTTCTCTATTTTTTGGTATTTGTTGTTAATATCATATGTGATAGTATCCAATGATTAAATAGTGAATGTATGAAGTAAATAATGTACCGTAATTAAGTCTGATATTTTCAAAGTTGGGAATCATAGCTGTATAAATTTACGTGTATTGAACTGAAATCCTAAATACACACAAATAAATCTAATTGGCTCCGACCTTGCGTATAAAAAAAGCTATTTGTGAGCTGCTAATCAGAGTCGAAATGCAAATGTGACACATTAAAATCACAAAGAAATTTACGAAAAAAAGAAAAAAGTTTACAACAACGGTTTTTTAGCCTTCTTCAAAATTGACACATTAGAATTCTCGTTGCCTCACTCGAGTGCCCTATAATATAACTACTGTCTGCAGTTACTCAAACTAACACCTATTTTTTTCTGCAATAAATACAAAAACAGAATTTCCTACAACAAATATTAAAATTTCAGAGTCGTCCCAGTAGAAACGTAAATCTCCATATACAAGGAAACAGAATTCCCTACGAAAAAATACGAAAACCTCTAAAAATCTACCTAAACTATAGAGGAGCAATTCCATTTCCATGCATGGTGCCACACGCAGTGTGTTTCACAGCTACGAATCACAATACGCAACATAAAAGCCTGTTCGATCACTGTGCCAAGAGCTTCTGCTTGTCTGCAAAATTGGTATACAGGTTCACAACTCGTCTTCCCTGGATCAATGGCTTCTTCAAATATCCAACTGATCGTAGTTGATCATGTTCGCAGAATTCTTTATGAGCTCCTTCCGGTAATCCACCTAACACAAAGATAAGTACAATATCTATGTAAACTGGCATTTCACTAAACGATATATTAGTTATGGCATCTGGGAAGCTGAATGACTTCGACCTTAAAACAAATAGCCTATAAGCAGTATGTTTCTATATTTCAAATCCCGTTATGACGACGGGTGAATAAAGTGTTGTGCCTTGGCCCGTTCGTTAGTGCGGAACCGAGATTCAGATTACAACCTCACCAAAATCACACACAGTTGAACAAAATAAAATACAAGAAATAAAGACACAGAGAAATTTACGAGGTTCGGCAAAAACCTGCCTACGTCCTCGGAGAGATATTGCTCTTCACTATGAGAATAACAGTACAAGTATACATGAGTTAAATCGACATAACCCAATCCCATATCCCTTGTACACCCACTCACAGAATTTTCCCAAGAGCCTCACTCTACCCCAAGAGTTCTTTCACTAGAATACTTTCACTCTAGCTCTCTTGTTTTCTCTCAACCCATGTTCAACCTTTTCCATGGGAGAGCCGAATGCTCTCCCCCTTGGATGCTCTCTTTCACTCTCTCTCATATTTTCCTTGCTCTCTACTACTCTCCTTTTTAAACCGAAATGAGCCCTCACGGGTGTTTAAGACACCAAAACTTTTTCCTTTTACTTTTCCCTTTTTTCTTCCCCAAAACAAGGAAATGTGTTCCAACTTTCTTTCTTTAGCCGAAAGTTATTTTGGACATTTGTCCACTTGGCCACAAACTCCAACAATCTCCACCTTGGCCAAGTTGTACCAAAGTCCATTGGCCTTACGTACCAGCATGCACACTCTGAATCAACCTCGTTGGTCCTGTTCCGATTCAGTTACTGCCAATGCATGTGCAGCTGCTGCAAGCTAAAAATCACCATTTAGCTTCAGACAGGATCTCAACACATCCTCGTCTCCTCCAGCAGGTTTTCCTCCTCTTCATTGTCTGCAACCTGGAAACTCGTCAACGCGCCTATTTCCAGCAACAACCCATCGAGCCAGACAAAATTCCCACACTTCCTCCTACCTCAGGACCTTCTCATCACCTGTGAATCCCATAGCTCCACCTGCTGCAAAACCCCTGCAACACTTGAGACTAAACATCACCAGGAGAAGTGTTGCTTCGAGTACCTAGAGGGCATACTCAAAGTCTTCCACCACAAACTTGCTAACCCGGCCTTGCACCCGTAGCACTGTGGACCCTTGCCTCCGGAACCGGATCCGAACCTGATGTCTCTCTCAGATCCTCTTTCCAATTTTCTTCCACGATTTCAACCTTGAATAGCTTAAGCAGTCTTGTGCCCACCATCATCCATGGTCTCTTGTGTGTATCATTCCACACCAAAGAAGCTTGCACCTGCTCCAAACTTACTGTTTCTTTCCTTGCAGTAAAGTTTCACAAGGTTCTCGTACAAATCTGAAAGTGAGGTAAGAAGAAAGAGGCCTTTGTCTTCTTCCTCAACATCAACTTTCGCAGTTGATCCAAGCATCCCTAAACACGGCTTCCATTTCTTCAGGCTTCCATTACTCTCCTTTACCAAGAGCAAAACCGCCTCTCCCTTTAAACTGCTCAACTGAAAATTTCATGGTGAACAACAAATCTGGACCTCCAACGAACCAAAGCCCCCAACGATGCTCTGATACCAATTGTTGTGCCTTGGCCCGTTCGTTAGTGCGGAACCGAGATTCAGATTACAACCTCACCAAAATCACACACAGTTGAACAAAATAAAATACAAGAAATAAAGACACAGAGAAATTTACGAGGTTCGGCAAAAACCTGCCTACGTCCTCGGAGAGATATTGCTCTTCACTATGAGAATAACAGTACAAGTATACATGAGTTAAATCGACATAACCCAATCCCATATCCCTTGTACACCCACTCACAGAATTTTCCCAAGAGCCTCACTCTACCCCAAGAGTTCTTTCACTAGAATACTTTCACTCTAGCTCTCTTGTTTTCTCTCAACCCATGTTCAACCTTTTCCATGGGAGAGCCGAATGCTCTCCCCCTTGGATGCTCTCTTTCACTCTCTCTCATATTTTCCTTGCTCTCTACTACTCTCCTTTTTAAACCGAAATGAGCCCTCACGGGTGTTTAAGACACCAAAACTTTTTCCTTTTACTTTTCCCTTTTTTCTTCCCCAAGACAAGGAAATGTGTTCCAACTTTCTTTCTTTAGCCGAAAGTTATTTTGGACATTTGTCCACTTGGCCACAAACTCCAACATAAAGATGATACAAATGTAATTTAGTTCCATCATGCATATTTCCCTACTATTTAGTAAATAACTTGGCCGGACTCAATTCCATCAGTGTTTTGGATATTTTAAGACACACCGTAATGTGCACACATGCTAGAGACAGCGAGTGCTTTCATGATAAAACCTTGTAGACAACAGAGTGCCTTGGAGTCGCTTTCGATTTTGATAACTAAAAGGCAGTCCTTAGAAGGCAGCCCTTGCAAATATAAGCGCCAAATAGCTTCAGTAAACCATAACTCAGCAAAACAACCTTTATACACGCTCTACTTACCTGAGCACCCATAAGGGACGAAAACACCATGTTCGCCTCAGCAGCATCCTCAACCCCTAATCGTTTAAGAAGCCTTTGCTCGGGATTCATTGTTGTTTCCCATAACTGGGCGGGCATCATTTCCCCCAGGCCTGCATTGCAACCATAACAACATGATAATTAAACAGCTAGTTCCAACTGAAAGTTCGGTTATGCATACTTGAACTCATTAGCAACATAAAAACATAGGGATGTCCTTTATCTATAGAAACAAAAAGATTAATAGATGTTTCCATTAGTATGCCCTTGGGATTTATCTTGGTTTACTGTTTCCATTACGCGATAGAACAGATGATTGTCAAGGGATTGTATAATATAATAACCCTAACGCAGAGAGTGCTGCCGAGGTAGACCCTGTTTAATCATGGGATCTATTTTAGGATTATATAATATAATGAACCAAGCTTGAGTAAAACCTAGCTCACTTGTTCAAACTTATGAAGAACAGTCTTAAAACCAGTTAATATAAGACTGTATAACAAGTTTCTATGCAGTTCAATTCATTAATCAGATTTATAGTTTTTATACATGTATCATTGATATTACATTTTGAACGAAAAGCCATCTGTTGACATTAAAGAAGATACCATTTAGGTACTGATGAATCATTTCCTAGCTTAAGTTTTTTGGAGCCCAATGTTGTTTAATATAGCATCGTAGCTTTAGTTGCCGACGGTTCGAGGATGAAAAACCTCTAATCCCTTCTCCCGCACTTATCCATTAATCTGCAAGGTGCAGGATGGATGTACTAAAAGTTTTACAATATATCTGACTCTGTCAGCTTCCTCATGTGCAGGAGGCAGCTGCATGTGAGGGAGTGTGTTGGGTTGACATGCGTTGTTGACAACAGCTTAAGTTTTTAGGATGTAGAGTGACTGACGGGTCGATGTTGATACAAAACATTGACTGAGGGGTTAATGTTGATACAAAAGAGTGACTGGCGAGTTGATGTTGATGGTTTAGAATTTAGGTGGCCGCTTTTGGTCCAAACCGGAAATCTAGCAGAAACAATTCTCACTTAGCATTTGAACAAAACATGTGCTGGAAAGATACTACTATGAATTCTAATATTTAAACATGTCACCTAGTGAAGACGAATTGCCTCTCATCTAGTAAACCGCAGAAACTTAAAAAACAAAGTTGACCTATTAATGTCATTGACACCGATTATAGTCATCCAGTAATCTGCTTGTACATATCATCTCCTCTATATAATTGCACACAACCATAACATTTTAATACAGTCTAAGGCATGAGGAGGGTCAGCTGACCGTTGTGGGCACTAATGGCTCTGCCACGCCCATAAGGACCTACTGACTTGAAAATACATATGCCCTTAGAAAATTAGGAGTGCATTTATCTGCCACTGACTTCAAGCATTGAACCATATAAACTTCAGTTTCATATTGTTCATACTTCATACTAACCTTTGAACCTCTGAATGTTGTAAGGCGCATTCGAAAGGAAGGAGTTCTGAAGCATTTTAAGTTCAGCTTCATCATAGCAATATTTGGCTTGCTTTCCCCTCTCAACCTGGTCATTTTAGCAAAAAACAATGAACTTAACTATATACTTGTTTGGGCCCAAAATAATATTATTGGGCCGAGCGTAGGTTTATGTTCGGCCCAAAGTTTTTCCAAATGTACTATGGGCTGTCTAGTGGTCATAAGTTGCTCAGTTAGGGCGGTCGAGTCCTATTGCAAGAAGGAGTGATTTGGATAAGAGCGGATGAGTTGAAGTCCTAGTACGATAAGGAGTCTCAATGGAGTGAGGACGCTGATTAAGGTGCGTCATTCGAAATAGGAGGGCGTGCGTCATTCGAAAGCCCCTCCAATTCAACACACAAATTGCCCTGCGCAAACCTCTCAAACATCTTGAGATTTTTTTATTTTCTTTTTTCGCCAACACACCTTCAGTTTGGATAAACAACATTGTGAAGGCAACCGGTGACATCTTCAATTTGGATAAACAACACTGTTGCCGTAGAATCAACCGTTTCTCGAGCATCTTCAGTTTGGATAAACAGCATTGCATCGAGGTCGACTGGTTATCTATCCAAGTCTCGGTCGAGAAGGATTTTTGAATCTTTATTGGCAGAGGTAATCTTATTAGCCATCTCGGCGAAGTAAGGTGTTACAGGTTACTACATTCGGCACATTGAAAGCCGAATTTGATATTGAACTTCCTAAAACTAGCAGCCTTGTCTTTAGGCTTAGAACTCGAAGGCTGAGGTGTGTTCCTTCCTCAGCCACAATCGCAAGATTAAGAAGTCAGCAGCGCGCTCAATGCAACATCAACACATTTTACTCCTCGGCTGAGCTCGGCTGATGAGTTGGCACGCCCCACATACAATTGAAGGACGTAGTTAGCTTATTAATTACTTGGCCTGCGTGCCACATAGGCTTGGTAGTTTTTAGGGTCAACATTTTGGCATGCCTAATGGGATCCAGTGCTAAAACTTTGAAGTTCATAACCATTAAGACACGATCAATAAAAAAGAAAACAATCGTAGGAAAGTCAACGACTGACTTGCCAATTTAGGGCCCTGGACAAGATTTGTCACAGGTTCAAAATCCCCTTATTACTGTGACACCTGAAGCTGCAAGTGCGACGCACCGAGAAAAGGAAGTTTGTCTCGGTGGCCAGCCTCGCAACGTAGAAATTCCCAACAAAACCACATGCATTTTAATCGAAGGGATAGTGGAAGACTGCTGGAATGCATGGAAATGAAGGAATAGGTGCCCTTAGCCCGGTATTCCACCCACTTGAGGGTATGGAAGAAGAGAAAGAGCAGAAGAGCTATGAATAGGATCACTTGGAGCTAGGTGCTTCTCCTGTAGCTGGTTGGTACCTCCTCTATTCCATTTCTCTGTCCTAACCCCCCTGCAAAACCAAAATATCCATTGCTTTCCTGTCCTGGGACGAGGAACGGAGTGCATGTTGCTACCTTTTTAGCATCCTCTCGAAAAGTAGGTTGCCATTGACCAGCATCATAAGCGGGAAGGAATGAAATCTTTTTTTTCCCCGAGTGAGAAGGCGGCGAGAAAACCATTCTCCGTCGAGTCACGTTGCTCCTCCGTCCATTTCAACGGCGCTCATCGGCCACACACACAGAGACGCATGTGGATGCGAATCCGACACGAATCGAGTCCCAAAATTTAGGTAAGGGTTTATGATTTTTCACTAGGTTCTTGTTCTTTAGGGTTTAGGGTCAAATTTCATGTTGATTAACTTGATTTCTGAGCCTTTTGCCAAATGTGTGAGGGTTTGAGGAATGTGGGTTTCAGATTAGAGTGAATGCAGGTTTTTGGGAGGGTTTCAGGTTGGGTGGGTTCCGGTTTAGGACTTGTAGGTCTTTGGGAGGGTGGGTGCACAAATTTGTGGGTTCATCGGATTAGGCTCAGATTAAGATTAGGGTAGGTGGGTGTCACATTCCCGCCCGGGCCCTCACCACATCTCGGGCTCGACTCTACCATAACACGATATTGTCCGTTTTGGGCCCCGGCCACGCCTTCACAGTTTTGTTTCTGGGAAGTCACACGAGAACTTCCCAGTGGGTCACCCATCCTAGGAATGCTCTCGCGCGAACTCGCTTAACTTTGGAGTTCCTACGAAACCCGAAGCCAGTGAGCTCCCAAAAGGCCTCATGCTAGGTAGAGATGAGAATATACATATAAGGCTTCCAGGATCCACTCCCTTGGGCGATGTGGGATGTCACAATCCACCCCCCTTAGGGGCCCGACGTCTTCGTCGGCATACTTTCGGCTAGGGATTGGCTCTGATACCAAATGACACACCCCAACCTCAATCAGGGCGTGACGACCAGCACCCCTTGATTGAGGTTGGGGTGTGTAAGTGGGTGCACAAATTTGTAGATTAAAATCATAGGGGATGGGGAAATAGGACCTGCACGAATTATAGGGGGATGGGTGGGCTGCAATTGTCTATGAGATTTTTTTTTTTTTTTTTTTTTGAGAAAGGGTCACTGTTTAAAGAACTTAAAATCCAAAAAAGTTTAAAAAGCCTAACATTTTGGGTTTCAAGGTCCAATCCTGATGTGATTTGAATCTCGAAACAATTTCGAGCATCCCGAAATGTTTTGGTTTGGGATTCAGGTTGAGGGCTTCGATTTGGGATCCTGACCCGAACCAACCCTATTAAAGTTAGAATAAATTACATTTTAGCATCTCAATTTTAGGTCACATAGTAATTTACGGTAAATTATATTTTGACACTTTCATTTTAGGTCACATAATAAACTCATACTTTATCTTTTGAACATTGTTATGTCATACATCAACTACTAATTCGTTACAATATCAATTAGAAATTCATTGCAATGTCATACATCAACCAGGTCAACCCTTAACGTTAACGTAACAGATTTTTTAACTGATGTCTATTGTAACGAACGGTAAGTTGATATATGACTTTGCAGTGTTCAAAATATGAGATATAAGTTTGTTATGTGACCAAAATTGAGGTGTTAAAATATAATTTACACTTAAAATTTATCTTCCACCTGAAGTTTTTAGTTCGATTTTCTCCTCCCAATATCATTTATATTAAAATAATGTAGACAAATATTTTAGAGAATCGTTATTGACACTCCAAAATTTTGATTGTGTACTCCAAACTTTTTATATTTAAAATTCGTACTCTTATGAGGAATACACAACTAGATTTCTAGAGTGCCAATATTAAAAAGGGATGGTTGTTGCTTTGGTTGTTGCCTTACATCCGTTTCAATTAAAAAAAAATTTGAAACAACAAGATAACACAGCTTGAAAACCCAAGGCAACAACCTTTGCACTTGATTTTTTGTTTCGTTTCATGTCGTGTGATTGCCAGGTCTAATTTTCATCTTTCCAATGTCGTTTATATATATAAAAAAATCCTTTAAAGAAATATATCCTTCTAAAATGATAACAAATTTTTTAAAGTAACTATTTTATGTTTTGTTTTCTGTATATACATCTTTCTTCCATTTCAAGAAAAACAAATTTGAAACAACAAGATAACATGACTTGAAAACGCAAGGCAACAACTTGAGTACTTGATTTTTTATGTCGTTTCGTGTTGTGTGATTGATGGGTCTAACTTCATGTCCCCAATATTGTTTGGGCAAAACAAATCATTAAACAAATATTTCTTATTAAATTAATAATGATAATTTCTCAATGTAACTATTTTATGTTTTGTTCTCTGTAGTATACATCTTACCTCCATTTCAAAGAAAACACCAAGATAACACAACTACTTCCATGATGATTAGGGCAAGTAAACAAATTTCAGAGGTGCAAGTGGTGATTCTTCTAGTGGTTACGGCCTTCTTGTTCATAAATCTTAAAAAAAAAAAAAAAAAAATTACTCGGATCAACCTCCCTATATCTGCATTTGGAACTATGTCAGGTACTTCACTTCTAATGGCAATTAGCCTCATTACGTAGCTTTCTTTCCTATTGCTTTTAATAACCCAAAACCTCAAACTGCATAAAAGTAACGTAAGGCCAACAAATAAAAAAAATGGTTTTAGTTGTTTACTTCATCCTAGAAGTCATTGTTTGTTTTAATTTCGTATTACATACTTGTTTTCGAAGCTTGAAACATTACAGAAGTGGAAAAATGAACTTTAGAGTAAAAAGATCAAAACACACATTTTCTTGTTCTCGATTTTATTTTGACTGATGTGTTTTTGTGATTAAAATGTTCTAGGACATTGTCTTTTATCTAGCTAAAATTCTTACGTTGTTGTTGAGGATTTATTTCATCATTTTGGAAAGTTTCAAGGTCGATGACTAAATTGCCCCTGTAAGTTTCATCCTTAAGCTAAAACTTAAAGATTTTATGCTGGGATCAACATGTAAACATCAGCTTAAACAGCCAGTTGCCCCCTACTTAATTGGTTCACTCATCACCCATTAACTCAAAACAAATGGTTCCTTAACTAGTTAGTTAGCAAGAAACTGTTAATTCTTATCGAACTAGGTTTCTAACTATAAATACATGCCTCTAATCACATGTTCTGAAGCACTGAGGACTCAAATAAACAGCTCTGAAATATGGGTTGATCACCAAATTCTCTCAATGCACTTCACTAAATTTAAAGAGGTTACATCTTTTCTTTCGGAGGCTCAAATGCAAGGAAGGGATCAAGGACTTGTGAACTTGCCTTTCCTGAGAATTCTCAATAAGTATTTGAACACCTAAATATAGAAGAAAGAATGCTTTTGAATGTGTTACTTGTATTCTTCTCATTTTGAGGTGTATATAATCATATACAGTCCTACTATAATAAGGAAAGAATAATTACAATCAATCTACAACCTAAACTAGGAAACCCAAGATTATAGGAACCCCAAAATTATAGGGAAATATTGTAGGGAAATATCTTACAAGTCAACACTCCCCCTGGTGCATGTATGTCACACATGCCCAACTTGTCCAAGAAACTTGAGAACTTGTCACTAGAACCGGCCTTTGTGAGTATATTAGCCATTTGATCCTTGATCCTAATCGGGGGAAGTTCAATTACTTTTCTCTCCAATTTTTCTTTAATGAAGAACCTATCAACCTCCACATGCTTCATCCTATCATGTTGTACTGGATTATGAGCAATATCTCGAGCAGCCTTGTTGTCACAAAATAACTTTATCAGCAGACTATGGTTGATCACCAAATCTTGTAATAGAAACTTAAGCCACAAGAGTTCACAAATACAAAGAGCCATACCTCTATATTCGGCTTCTATACTCGAACGAGCTACCACATTCTGCTTTTTAATTCTCCATGTTACTAGATTACCACCGACAAAAGTGAAATATCCTGATGTTGAGCGTTGGTCATCTACCAAACCCGCCCAGTCGGCGTCGGTATATCCTTTGATTATGAAATGCTCGTTTTTCTTAAACATAATTCCTTTACCTGGACTTCCTTTCAAGTAACACAATATCTTCATAACCGCATTCATATATTGTTCTCCTGGATCATGCATATACTGACTGACTATGCTCAAGGCATGCGCAAGATTAGGTCTTGTATGTGCCAAATACATCAATCTCCCAACTAACCTTTGATATATTCCTTTGTCCACTGGTACTTGATTTAGGTCAAGACTCAACTTTGTTCCTTCAAACAACGGAGTTGCTACAAGTTTATAGGCTGACATCCCGATTTTTTTAATAAATCAATGATACACTTCCTTTGGGACAAGAATATTCCAGATTTGCCTCTTGATACCTCAATCCCAAGAAAGTATTTCAGAGATCCAAGATCTTTCATTTCGAACTCTTTGGATAAGTACTTCTTTAGAGCTGATTGTTCAACTAGGTTATTCTTGTAACCACCATGTCATCTATATATACAATGAGTGCTATAATATTTTTATTCTTCCGTTTCAAGAACAAGGTGTGATTCCAATTGCTTTGTCTATACCCGAATGCCTTCATTGATTTAATGAACCTGCCGAACCATGCTCTTGGTGATTGCTTTAATCCATATAGTGACTTCTTTAGCTTACATACCTTACCCTTGTTCCTGTTTGTTCTGGTGCATCCCGGTGGAAACTCCATATAAATTTCTTCAATTAAATCTCCATGTAGGAATGCATTTTTTACATCGAACTGTTGAAGTGGCCAGTCTAGGTTCGCTGCCAAGGACAATAGAACTTGAACAATATTGATCTTGGCTACTAGAGCAAAGGTGTCCATGTAATCTATGCCATATTTATGAGTGTACCCTTTTGCCACTAGTCTTGCTTTAAACCGATCAACCGTTCCATCCGCTTTGTACTTCACTGTATAGACCCATTTACACCCCACAAGTTTTTTGCCTGTTCACTATACAGACCCATTTCAGAGATCACAGTTCCTCATTCATTGCTTCTTTCTATCTAGGATTGACTAAGGCTTCCTGCACACTGTTAGGAATATATACAGTAGACAATTGATTCATAAACGACTTATTTGATTCAAATAGGTTACAGGTGGACACATAGTTGTTTAATGGGTACCTCACTCTCGAGTTATGGGTTGGTTTGCTCATTGAATATTTAGTTTTACACTTAGGGTCTGCCTCATGAGTGAGTTTAGGAATACCTCAATTAATCCTTCCAGGGAGACTACATAGTGGTGGTCCATCTAGCGTAGAAGATGATTGGTTATGGGAATGACTAAAAGACGAGTTGGCATGTACTGTTTCCAACTGCAAGGGGTTCGAAGATGCCGTGTCTTCTGCTATCTTGGGCTTGGCAGGAAGCTGATGTGCATCAATAACCAGCTCGGAACTTGGCTGCTGTGCAGTGGCTTGCTACCTGGTGATAGACTGTTGTACAGTAGCCTGTCATTCGGCGGCCGGCTGCTCGGTTCCATAATCAAACATACGAATTTCATCACCTTGAAGCTCCCCCTGAAGTGAGGACTCAGAGGAACCAAAATACATCTCCGTTTCATAAAAATTATCTCGGCAATGATAAACATTTTTTTGGTGGGAGGGTGATAGCACTGATAGCCCTTCTAAGTAGTAGCATACCCTATAAACACACATCGAAGAGCTATAAGTTCCAGTTTGTTGTGCCGTTGTGAAAGGTGTATGTGGACAAAAGCCATGCAACCAAGAACTTAAGGAGAAAGGTTACCGCCAAGCAACTAAGCAGAGACATAAGAGTTTGAAATGGTGTCTGAAACTCCAGAGTATGAGAGGGAAGCCGATTAATAAGGTAGGCAGTAGACGTGAGGGCGTCACCCCAATAATACAAGGGAAGACGTGCCTCAAGAAGATAAGCACAAACCATTTTTAATAAGTGTTGATTCTTCCGTTCAGCCACCCCATTCTGCTGAGGAGTATATGAACATGTGGTTTGATGAACAATACCGTGCATATCAAAGAAAAAGTGTAGTTCAGTATTAACATACTCGCCCCCATTATCACTTCAAACCACTTGAATTTTCATAATGTATTGGAGCGAAACCATTTTGTGAAATTTTTGAAAGGCCATACTAAAATCACTTTTCAATTTTAACAAAGTAACCCAAGTCATTCTCGTACAATCATCAATAAATGTGACAAACCAATGAGCTTCACCAAGAGAGGCAATCTTGAAAGGGCCCCAAACATCCAAGTGCACAATCATAAAAGGAATGAAACTCTTATTTAAACTTCTAAGAAAAGAAGTTTAATGGCTCTTAGCCATTTCACACACATCACACTTAAACTACGAAACATCGTTATTCACAAACAAACTAGGAAATAACTTATGCAAATAACCAAACGAAGCATGGCCAAGACGATGGTGCCACATCCACACATCGAACCTTTCACTACTCTCAGCTGGAGTTCCATTCACTGATAGTGCTTGAGTGAGCAATCCCGAGCTACTAGAATTCAACTCGAGGAAGTACAGCTTCCTTTGTCTAATACCATAACTAATCGTCTTCTGCGTCCGGATGTCCTTAAATACACAAAAATAAGGCCAAAAAACAACTAAATAGTGTAAGGCAACGATTATTTGGGCAACCGACAATAAATTATAATTCAAGGAGGGAACCACAAGAACAGTTTCAAGTTTCATGGTATCAGAAAGGGAAACCGTGCCCTCCTCAAGAATTGGGGCGGCATCACCATTTGCCACGTTAACCTCGGCCTAGGTAGAGTTTTTTTAGTGAGGAAACCTGTCTAGAATCCCAAGTCATATGTTCAGTAGCTTCAGAATCAATTATCCATGTATCATTCATAACAGAAGTGGAGACATTAAGTGCCTTACCTTTGGTACCTGACATTGCAATTAGAGTTGATGCTTTGCTTACTACATCTGCTGAATCATCTTTGGTTTCTGCAACAGAAGCTCGAGATTTGTTGAAGCGAGGATCACGTGTCTTATCCTAATTCTCAGGATACCCAATTAGCTCGAAACACTGATTTTTGGAGTGGTCCATCATACCACAATGTGGACATTTACCTGAAGACGATCATGACTGGTTTGACCGGTTCTTAGCTGGCCAGGTTTATTCTTGGACCCATCTTGGTCGATGCGGTTGGACGGGCCTCGGCCATTGGCTAGCATTATAGCCGGTACTGAGCTTTGGCCCTCCATCTTCATAGCTTCCTTGCAATCCGCTTCACGATGAACATACGCATAAGCAATCTGAAGTCCAAGTGGTGGATCTTTGCATAGTATTTCTCCACGAACTTGATCAAACTCATCATCAAGCCCACCAAGAAACAAATACAACCTTTGCCGCTCGGTTGTCTTCTAGAAAATCAGAACATCTTTTTCACATACCATGGCCACTTTGTTAAAATAGTCCAATTCTTGAAAAATCTATGTCAATTCTCTAAAGTAACTAGCCAAAGGCCGCCCATTCTGCCTGAGAAGTGACGCTTTTCTGAATTAATGAATAAATTATAGCCTCATCATTCTCGTTGATAGTCACATTTTGCATGCATGTATAGCTTTCTTATTTGGCGTTTTTGTATTGTTTTTGGATTAAACTAGTTGCATTTTACTTTGTTTGGTGTTAGTGTGCAGCCAAGTGTGTAATAAGATCAATTGGAAGGCAAATGAAGGAATGTAGTGAAATTCGGCCAAATTGAGTGATTCTAAATAAAACAAGCATTGAAGTCAATTATGTGGTTCCAACACCAAAACATGCATTCACATGCATGTTCACAACCTTGGCCGTGCATTCCATTACTTGTCCATCTCCCTTGTGCGCCAAAACCACCCATTTTCATCACTTAATTCATTTCAGCCATTTTGACACCAACAAACACAAACATCCATTCCGTGCACTCCATTACATTTCTACACTTCATCTTTACAGAAATTCACATGCATTGTGATTAAACAAGTAACTCATTGCAGCCATCATTTCAGAAATCAAACCCATCCCTTTGTCCATGCCGTGTGTTCTTCTCATTTTCAGATGTGTATAAACATTTTCTGGTGGTCCAAGTCACCTTTGCAGGTTCCACTCCCTTGTGGCAGACTTTACACATGCATTTTGATTAAACAAAACACATTCTTGCAGGGTTGTCCAAGCCATGCGTCCACTACACTCAGAAACCCATCATTCCATCTGATTGATGCTCTGCCCTCTGAATTAAACAACTCTTAGATCCAATCTGAATGTTGGGGGGATCACACACACTCTATTTGGCTCCATTTTCTGTCCATCATTCACCCTAATTCGCCCTCTCCATTGCATTGCATTTTACATTCTTTTCCTTTCACAGAAACTGCTCATTTTCTCTCCCTTTCCCATCCGCAAGGTTCCTTCTTCATTTTCAGTCCATTACACACTCTAAAACCCCCCTACTTCACTCCATTCTCTGTCCATTTCTGTCCTAAGGGCAGAAACCATCCAAACCAAACCAATCTACTTCATCCGCACCACATTTGGAGAAGCAACACCAAGGAACTCTTCAAGGACTTCAACATCAGTTTTGCTTCAAGGGTTCATTCTTATCAATTCTATGTTCATTCATGTTTTATACTTTTATGTTAAATCTTTTGTAGACATGAATTGTAACTAAGCTTCCTCTAGGGATTCGATGTAACCTTGCAAAGTTTGCTATGTAATTAAGTTAGAATGCTCAGTTTGTCTACCTAGTTCTTGATTCATTCTCTGTTATAATTGTGAATTTGTGGGTTGATTTGTATGCTTGATCGCCATTTGAGTTAACCACAAGTTATTTAGCCAAGATTAAAACATACATCATGTCTAATATTGGTGGATTTGTGAATGAATGAAGGGAAATATTGGCAAACATCCTGCCAAGTGTTCCCTTTGGTTTAGTGAACGTTTCTTGTGCATTACATACTCTAGATTATGAACCAAAGTTGCACATCACAATTAGGTTCAAGATTATAGACATTTGATCAAATCCACACATCATATGGTTGATCATATCCAAGTGAAACAAACTCAAGAAATTTGTAGATGAATGAGTATAAACCAACTTAACAAACATGGATTTAATTGAGCAATGGTGAAATCGAATCCCTAGTTTCATTTCCATTGATACTATCTCATTATATTGGTTGTTGATTCATTGATTTGTGTTTACTTCATTCTCTTATGCTTTCAAGTTAAAACAACAAATCTGCATAGTTTGATTAGTTTGATTCAAATCTGCCTATTTAGACTAGTTTGATTCATTTCTTAGATTTCTTGCAAACAAGTAGTTACATAGGTCCAATTAGTCCCTGTGGATTCGACACCCTTGCTTGTGCCATTATACTAAATATATTCTAGCATTAGGAAGGAATTATACATCAACAAAAATGGCGCCGTTGCCGGGGACTGATTTCAGTCCCTTGTAATTGCTTGTTTGCTTGTTTGTTATTTTGATTAGTGTCAAGGTTCATAACTTGTCAAATTGATAACTGGAAGTTGATTTAAGTTGCATACAATTTTAAGTGTGGAAAAGAATCCCTTAGCCATTCCATTATCCATTGGTTTACATCAACTTGCTTTACAATCTGGTTTTGTTATAATCTGACCATTTAATTGCATTTCGTCCAAATACAATTTCCCCCATATTTTGTTAGGTTTTAGGCTTAGAATCTGTCTTATCTTGTGTTTTGAAGCATTTTGAGTCAAGCTCAAACCTAATTTTCGTCCAAAATTGAGTTTAGTGTCAAAACTGCCCAATTTGTGTTTTTAGGCAGTTTTGAGCGTTTTTAGCTTGTTTTGAGTCTTGTGAATCTGTTTTGAGTCCTTTGAGTCTTTGTTTTGTCCAAATTAGTTAGAAAGTGTTTTGATTTGTGTTTATAAGTGTTTTGATTCAAGTTTCCATCCAATTTCGTCCAAATTAGTGTAGGTGCTCAAAACTGCCCAGAAAGTGTTTTTTAGGCAATTTTGAGTCTTCTAGTTGCTGTTTTGGGTTTTTGGATTGTTTAAGTGTTCTAAGTTTAGTTCCACATCCCTTGAGTCTTTTCAAACGTTTTTAAGTTTATTTTTGTTCTTTTCATTGTTGTTGCTTCTTGATTTTCATTCACACTTGTGTTACTTTGTTTCAGGTAGTATATGTCAAATAAACTTGTTGAGTTAGGCCAAAGAATTGAAAGATTAAAGGGCCACACTTTGGACAACTTTGTGCCATCAAATTCATCCTTTAACCGTGAGGAAGAGGAAGGGAATTCACCTAGTTCAACAAGTAAAGAATCTGAGCAATTTAATTGGGAAAGAGAAGAAGACATGGCAGGCAACGAAGATGAACTTCGAGCTTTGGAGGACTTTGCTCAACCAATCATACCAAATTCACCTTCATGCATCTTGCTGCCCACAGAAGCTAGAAACTATGATCTCAAATCTTCACATTTCCATATGTTTCCTTCATTTTATGGCTTACCTAATGAAGACCCTTTAGCTCATATTAAAGAGTTTTACAATGTTGTGAGTGGTTTACCTTTGCAGGGAGTGAGTGAAGCGAATTTGAGGATGAGAGTGTTTCCTTACACCTTGAAAGATAAGGCCAAGAGTTGGTTGATGACTCTAACACCAGGTTCCCTCACTACATGGGATGCCGTGGCTAAGAAGTTCTTGGAGAAGTTCTTTTCCACTCAAAAGACAGCCACATTAAGGGGACAAATCTTCAACTTCAAACAAGATGATGGTGAACCTTTCAATGAGTGTTGGGAGCGTTTTAAAGGCCTCTTGATACAATGTCCACACCATGGGTTACCTTTTCATTTACAAATGCAAATTTTCTATGATGGACTAACCCAAAATTGTCAATCAACTGTGGATAATGCAGCAGGTGGAGCATTGAAGAAAAAGAATGCTCAAGAGTCATATAACATTTATGAGATGTTGGGGTCTAATGCTCAACACAAAGATTTAAGGGGTAAGAAAGTTGGAGTTTATGAAACAAGTTCTAACCATGAGCTTTTGTTGCAGGTAGTTAACCTAGAAAGGAAGCTTGAATCCGTGCTCAACATGGTGCCAAAAGCTAATGAAGTGTGTGCCATTTGCAACATACCAAGCCATCCTACTCACCAATGTCCATCTAGGGAAGCTTACCCCGAGTATGTTCAAGAACAAGTGAACCTCATGAATTCTTACAACCAAAGACCAAGGAATGATATGTATTCCAATACATATAACCCGAGTTGGAGAGATCATCCCAATTTTTCATGGAAGAACAACAATCCAACCCAAAATTTCCAACCAAAACCTGCCACTACCCTTGAGGACACAGTTAAATTGTTAGCCCAAAACACCTTGCAATTCCAACATTCCACCAATAGCGCACTCCAACAACATTCAGCCGCCCTAACCAAAATGGAGACGCAATTGGGGCAGATTGCAGATGCCTTGAACCAAAGAGAGGTTGGGAAGTTTCCAAGCCAACCCGTGATACTCCAAAGGAATCAAGAGCAAGCCAAAGCAATCACTACACTTAGAAGTGGTAAGGTTATTGATAATAGAGTTGGCAATGAAGTTACTAATGAATATGATCATGTGAATGCAGGTGTCAATCAAGGAGACAATGAGAAATCAATTGAGGAACCAAGCCATGCCACTTCCTCACTAGAAGCACCAAATCTTCACAAGGCCGAGAAACCATACACTCCACCAATACCATTCCCTGGAAGACTTGCCAAAAGCAAGCAGGATAAGTCATTCAAAGAAATTTTTGATATACTAAGCAAAGTGAATGTTAACTTACCTTTGCTTGATGTCATTAGGAACATGCCGGCATATGGGAAGTTCTTCAAGGAGTTAAACAGCTACAAAAGGAAGTATGGACCACATGAGAAGGTTGTGGTGTCTGAGAATGTGAGTGCAGTTTTGCAAAGAAAACTTCCACCAAAGCTCAAGGATCCAGGAAGTTTCTCTATCAACATCACCATAGGGGATAAGAAAGTAGAGAAGGCAATGCTTGATTTGGGTGCTAGCATCAACTTAATGCCTTATTCAGTGTACCTTCAACTAGGGTTGGGAGATTTGAAAGCCACCACCATTTCATTACAACTTGCAGACAGATCCGTGAAATATCCAAGAGGTATAGTAGAAGATATTCTAGTTCAAGTTGATAAACTAATCTTGCCTGCAGATTTTGTAGTGTTGGACATGGAAGAAGCTCCTATACATGATCGTGAGTTGCCAATATTGCTTGGGAGACCTTTCATGGCCACGGCTAAGACCATCATTGATGTGCAAAATGGACTCCTCACTATGACAGTGTTAGGAGAGACAGTTCAATTCAAAGTGTTTGAATCTCTTTCTCATCCTTCGTCATCTCTTGATTGTTATGCCATTGATGTGCTTGATTCACTTGTATTCTCTAAGTTCTTGCAGACACAATCGAATGAACCATTGCAAACTGTTTTGAGTCAATCTCAAGATGAGTTTGATGAGGAAGATGCACTCATGGAAGAAGTAGCTGCTTTGGAAGCATTAGCATTGTATCCTTTCAATGTTTCACCTCGTTTTGAGCCTTTAGAATCATCAATGTCACATCTAACTCCTTCTACTGTTAAAGCACCAAAACTTGAACTTAAACCACTTCCACCACATCTAAAATATGCATATCTAGCTGAATTTGAAACTCTTCCAGTAATTATAGCTTCTGACCTCACCCCAGTTGAAGAAGATAAACTAATTAGGGTGTTAAAAGAGTTCAAATCAGCTTTTGGTTGGTCTATTGCAGATATCAAGGGAATAAGCCCTACCATGTGCATGCATAGGATCCTTTTGGAGGAAGGAGCAAAAACAAGCCGTGAGCCACAAAGAAGGCTCAATCCACACATGAAGGAAGTTGTTAGGAATGAGGTGTTGAAATTGTTAGATGTGGGGATCATATATCCCATTTCTGATAGCAAATGGGTGAGTGCTATTCAGGTGGTGCCTAAGAAGGTGGGAATCACTATGATGAGGAATGAAAACAATGAGCTTGTGCCCACAAAGCCCACGACCAGTTGGCGTGTTTGCACCGATTACAGGAAGTTGAATTCTAGCACTAGAAAAGATTACTTTCCTATGCCTTTCATAGATCAAATGCTTGAGAGATTGGCAGGTTACTCACATTATTGTTTTCTGGATGGTTACTCAGGTTACAATCAAATTGCAATCGCTCCGGATGATCAAGAGAAAACAACCTTTACTTGCCCCTTTGGCACATTTGCATACAGGAGAATGCCTTTTGGACTTTGCAATGCTCCAGCAACATTCCAAAGATGCATGTTGGCCATCTTCTCTGACATGGTAAAAAGGTTCATTGAGGTATTTATGGATGACTTCTCAGTGTTTGGTTCCTCTTTTGATGAATGTCTTAACCATCTATCGTTAGTACTTCAAAGATGTCAGGAAACAAATTTGGTTCTCAATTGGGAAAAGTGCCAATTTATGGTGAAACAAGGAATTGTGTTGGGGCATGTAATCTCTAGCAAAGGAATGGAGGTAGACAAAGCCAAAATTGACGTCATCACCAATATGGTAGCCCCCACCACTGTGAAGGGAGTAAGAAGTTTTTTGGGCCATGCGGGTTTTTATCGTCGTTTCATTAAGAACTTTTCAATGATCACTCGTCCATTATGCAATCTGTTAGCTAAAGATGTTGCATTTCATTTTGATAAGGCTTGTATGGATGCATTCAATACTTTGAAAAATGAACTAACCTCGGCTCCTATTATTATGGCACCAGATTGGTCTTTACCTTTTGAATTGATGTGTGATGCCTCTGACTATGCTATTGGTGCAGTTTTAGGGCAAAGGGTGAACAAGCTTCCACATGTGATCTACTATGCAAGCCGGACTCTGCATGATGCTCAACTTAACTATTCCACAACTGAAAAGGAGTTGCTTGCTGTTGTTTTTGCCTTAGAAAAGTTTAGGTCATATCTTGTGGGGTCTAAAGTTATTGTGTTTTCTGATCATGCAGCCATTAGGTATTTGATGACAAAGAAAGATGCTAAACCACGCTTGATTAGATGGATACTCTTACTACAAGAGTTTGACTTGGAAATTCGAGATAAGAAGGGCATTGATAATGTTGTGGCTGACCATTTGTCCAGGCTTAATGAAAACCATGGAGTGGGACAACCTTTGCCCCTAAATGAATCATTTCCAGATGAACAACTCTTTGTTGTTCAAGAAAAAGAACCATGGTATGCGGACTTTGTGAATTATCTTGCCTGTGGTATAATGAGAAATGACCTTTCTTTTCAGGAAAGAAAGAAGTTCCTTGCCATGGCGAAGCACTACGTTTGGGACGAACCATATTTGTTTAAATACTGCCCTGATCAAATCATTAGGAGATGTGTCCCAGAGAGTGAGCAACAAAGCATCTTAACATTTAGCCACACATTGGCATGTGGAGGCCATTTTGGTGCCAAAAAGACATCTCTAAAGGTTTTACAATCTGGTTTCTTTTGGCCTACTTTATTCAAAGATGCTTTTGATTTTTGCTCTAAATGTGATAGGTGCCAGAAAATGGGGAACATTAGTCGAAGAAATGAAATGCCATTGAACAACATTTTGGTAGTGGAGCTCTTTGATGTTTGGGGAATTGATTTCATGGGACCATTTCCATCTTCTTTTGGCTACTTATACATATTAGTGGCTGTGGATTACGTAACCAAATGGGTTGAAGCCATTGCTACAAGAACTAATGATCATAAGGTTGTGTTGAATTTTCTTAAAGATGTGATTTTTTGTAGGTTTGGAACCCCAAGAGCTATTATTAGTGATGGTGGCAGCCATTTCTGCAACAAACCTTTTGAATCCTTGATGAAGAAGTACAACATCAATCACAAAGTGGCAACCCCGTACCATCCTCAAACTTCAGGACAAGTGGAGATTAGCAATAGGGAGATCAAGAACATTTTGATGAAGACTGTGAGCCCTACAAGGAAGGATTGGTCATTGAGGTTAAATGATGCACTATGGGCATATAGAACAGCATACAAGACCCCCATTGGCATGAGTCCTTATCGCCTTGTGTTTGGGAAAGCTTGTCATTTGCCAATGGAGCTTGAACACCGTGCATATTGGGCCATCAAGAAGTTCAACTTTGATTACAAGGATGCTGGAGTAGCAAGGAAGCTCCAACTTAATGAGTTGGAAGAGCTTAGAAATGAGGCATATGAGAATGCCAAAATCTACAAGGAACGGACTAAGCTTTATCATGACAAGGCCATCCTAAGGAAGGAGTTTCACCAAGGTATGAAAGTACTTTTGTTTGACTCACGTTTGAGACTTTTTCCAGGAAAATTGAAGTCTAGGTGGGTGGGACCATTCAAAGTCTTGCAAACATTTCCCCATGGAGCTGTGGAGATAGAGAACATGAAGAATGGCACCTCTTTTAAAGTCAACGGGCAGCGATTGAAACCATATTTGGATAAAGTGGATGAAGAGCAAGTGTATCAAGTCGTAGATGTTCTTGAATTTTCAACACCATGAACAAGCTACCATGTCTTGCCTAGACATTAAATAAAGCGCTTGCTAGGAGGCAACCTAGTGTGGTTTGTGTTCTTTCTTTATGTTGTGTTTATTTTGTTACCATTCCATTTTCTTTGCCTACTTACATTGCATACAATTTTAAACATCGAGGACAATGTTTAGTTTAGGTTTGGGGGTGGTTTGGAAGTTTTGTTTTGTGTTTGTGCCTATTTGAGGTGTTAGTTTCGGTTAAGAGTGTTTTGCATGCTAATACGAATGTATATGAGGACTATTTTTGAAAACATACGATTGGGTTGCTATGGAAAAGAGTTGCATCTTGTTGTCATTTATAAAGCTATAACTCTTGAAATTATGATGATAGAGGTACCATACTCAAATTCTGGAAGAAGAATAGTGGAGACTACCCTAGTGAGTTATTTTGAGCCTATTTGCTTCTTTGAGAGGGTTTAAAGTGTTTCTACTCCTATCTCTTTCTTTCAATTTCACTTTAAATGATCTCATTACTTCTATTTTGATTGGATGCTAAGAATTACTCTCTTTGCAGATACCATGTGTTTAGTATCATTCGTGAATGAACTCAATGAGATGATGTTAGGCTATGCATGTTTAACTACTAAAAAGCTTAAATCCTACCCATTTGTGTGTTCCATTCACCCTCGTTGCAGCCAAACACTTTAGCCTAATTCTTTCATCACCCACACCATACTCTACCCATTCTAGCCCATTACAAGCCATACCTTATAGTTTGGTGAATACCAAGGTGATGAAGACTAAAGGTAAATTGAGCTTAGAACAAGATTGTGGCATGTACCGAGGGCACCTATGTTGAAGATTCTTCTAAAAAAAAAAAAAAAAAAAAAAAAAAGTTATAAAAAAAAAAAGAGAAAAGAAGAGAATCAAAGTGGATACAAGTTCCAAATCTCCTCACGATAAGACATAGGGCCTGGATGCCAAAAACAAAGAAGAAAGAAAACAGATGCAAGTGAAGAGCATGATCCTCAAGAACACTTTGGTATGCCCCAAGCTCTAGTACTTCATATCACTTCTTTCGTAACCTATAACCTAAGCCTTACATTACGATCTTGAGAAAGACCTGACTGATCATTGAGGATGTATTCATGTGTGATGGTAAGTGTGTGTGTTATCTATATTCTTAGCATTTGATTCATTTCATGAGATCTACTCAGAAATTGTGCTTTCATTTCAGATTTCATATGTGAGAATTTTGATTCCCTTTGCATAATTTCACTCATATATGTTGTTGAGAGACTAAACCTTAAGATCTGAGTGAAAACTTGAGTGAAATCTGTGAGGAGTAGAGTTGAGGCGAAGTCTATCTTAAGCATTTGGGTATGGTGACCTTGAAGTTGTAAGACATTGAGAAATATCTTTATATGTTACAATTGATACGATTCTTTGAAATGGCAATCTTTTGAGTTGAATGAATGACAAAATCTTTATTGGTTCTTATTAGTTTGTTGAAAACATGTTTTAGCCAAGTTGTTTGCAGATTTTGTAAATGTTTGTGGGTGTCATCACTGTAAACCCTCAGGAGACACAACTCCTCCAACTAGGGACACCTAGGGGTTCAAAGGCTTGTTGCACATGCTCAGTGCAATCGTTTAGCCAGCGAAAGTGGTTTAGTTAGATGTTTGAGTTTTGTGTGTTTTAGTTTTAAGTTTGCTCGAGGACTAGCAAAAACCAGGTTTGGGGGTATTTGATAGTCACATTTTGCATGCATGTATAGCTTTCTTATTTGGCGTTTTTGTATTGTTTTTGGATTAAACTAGTTGCATTTTACTTTGTTTGGTGTTAGTGTGCAGCCAAGTGTGTAATAAGATCAATTGGAAGGCAAATGAAGGAATGTAGTGAAATTCGGCCAAATTGAGTGATTCTAAATAAAACAAGCATTGAAGTCAATTATGTGGTTCCAACACCAAAACATGCATTCACATGCATGTTCACAACCTTGGCCGTGCATTCCATTACTTGTCCATCTCCCTTGTGCGCCAAAACCACCCATTTTCATCACTTAATTCATTTCAGCCATTTTGACACCAACAAACACAAACATCCATTCCGTGCACTCCATTACATTTCTACACTTCATCTTTACAGAAATTCACATGCATTGTGATTAAACAAGTAACTCATTGCAGCCATCATTTCAGAAATCAAACCCATCCCTTTGTCCATGCCGTGTGTTCTTCTCATTTTCAGATGTGTATAAACATTTTCTGGTGGTCCAAGTCACCTTTGCAGGTTCCACTCCCTTGTGGCAGACTTTACACATGCATTTTGATTAAACAAAACACATTCTTGCAGGGTTGTCCAAGCCATGCGTCCACTACACTCAGAAACCCATCATTCTATCTGATTGATGCTCTGCCCTCTGAATTAAACAACTCCTAGATCCAATCTGAATGTTGGGGGGATCACACACACTCTATTTGGCTCCATTTTCTGTCCATCATTCACCCTAATTCGCCCTCTCCATTACATTGCATTCTACATTCTTTTCCTTTCACAGAAACTGCTCATTTTCTCTCCCTTTCCCATCCGCAAGGTTCCTTCTTCATTTTCAGTCCATTACACACTCTAAAACCCCCCTACTTCACTCCATTCTCTGTCCATTTCTGTCCTAAGGGCAGAAACCATCCAAACCAAACCAATCTACTTCATCCGCACCACATTTGGAGAAGCAACACCAAGGAACTCTTCAAGGACTTCAACATCAGTTTTGCTTCAAGGGTTCATTCTTATCAATTCTATGTTCATTCATGTTTTATACTTTTATGTTAAATCTTTTGTAGACATGAATTGTAACTAAGCTTCCTCTAGGGATTCGATGTAACCTTGCAAAGTTTGCTATGTAATTAAGTTAGAATGCTCAGTTTGTCTACCTAGTTCTTGATTCATTCTCTGTTATAATTGTGAATTTGTGGGTTGATTTGTATGCTTGATCGCCATTTGAGTTAACCACAAGTTATTTAGCCAAGATTAAAACATACATCATGTCTAATATTGGTGGATTTGTGAATGAATGAAGGGAAAGATTGGCAAACATCCTGCCAAGTGTTCCCTTTGGTTTAGTGAACGTTTCTTGTGCATTACATACTCTAGATTATGAACCAAAGTTGCACATCACAATTAGGTTCAAGATTATAGACATTTGATCAAATCCACACATCATATGGTTGATCATATCCAAGTGAAACAAACTCAAGAAATTTGTAGATGAATGAGTATAAACCAACTTAACAAACATGGATTTAATTGAGCAATGGTGAAATCGAATCCCTAGTTTCATTTCCATTGATACTATCTCATTATATTGGTTGTTGATTCATTGATTTGTGTTTACTTCATTCTCTTATGCTTTCAAGTTAAAACAACAAATCTGCATAGTTTGATTAGTTTGATTCAAATCTGCCTATTTAGACTAGTTTGATTCATTTCTTAGATTTCTTGCAAACAAGTAGTTACATAGGTCCAATTAGTCCCTGTGGATTCGACACCCTTGCTTGTGCCATTATACTAAATATATTCTAGCATTAGGAAGGAATTATACATCAACACTCGTCAAAATAGGCAGTCTTAAGAGCATCCCAGATTTCTTTAGAAGTCGACAATTGAATATAACGTTTCATGATTTCTGGCTTCATTGTCGATAATAGCCAACTCTTA